>NC_139459.1:238130000-239380000 GCF_057233095.1 Heloderma suspectum | reverse complement strand
CTCAGTGAAGCCATAAGCTATACCGTGCAGGGCCACCCAAGATGGACAGGTCATAGCAGAGAATTCTGACAAAATGTGGTCCACTGGAGAAGGAAATGGCAACCCACTCCAGAGTATTCTTGCCAAGAAAACCCCATGGAACGTATCACAAGGCTAAGAGATATGACGCCGGAAGATGAGACCCTCAGGTTGGAAGGTGTCCAATATACTACTGGGGAAGAGCAGAGGGTATTTCCAAGTAGTGCCAGAAAGAGTGAAGCGGCTGGGCCAAAGACGAAAGGATACTCAGCTGTGGATGTGTCTGGTGGTGAAAAGAAAATCCGATGCTGTAAAGAACAATATTGTTTAGTACCTGGTACCTGTCAGAACCTGTCTGGTACCTGTCAGTACCTGTCAGTACCTGTCTGGTACCTGTCAGAACTAATATATGTATTATAGCCAAGTAGAGGCTGATAGCCCCTTCATGGATCACTGCCTTGTTGTGGCGAAAGGGCTTGCGTAACTCAGTGAAGCCATAAGCTATACCGTGCAGGGCCACCCAAGATGGACAGGTCATAGCAGAGAATTCTGACAAAATGTGGTCCACTGGAGAAGGAAATGGCAACCCACTCCAGAGCATTCTTGCCAAGAAAACCCCATGGAACGTATCACAAGGCTAAGAGATATGATGCCGGAAGATGAGACCCTCAGGTTGGAAGGTGTCCAATATACTACTGGGGAAGAGCAGAGGGTATTTCCAAGTAGAGCCAGAAAGAGTGAAGCGGCTGGGCCAAAGCCGAAAGGACACTCAGCTGTGGAAGTGTCTAGTGGTGAAAATAAAATCCGATGCTGTAAAGAACAATTAGGAGTGCACGAAAGCCACTTACCTGGTCTCGCAGCTTTTCGCGGTGGGGGGGAGGCGCTTCGCTGCTCTCCCCGCGAAGTTCAGGCCGGGGGGGGAGGCTTCCCGCCTCGCCCGGCCGAAATTCAGGCTGGGGGGAGGCTTCTTGCCTCACCCGGCCGAAATTCAGGCCGGGGAGGAGGCGCCTCACCTCGCCCGGCAACAAAATAAAAAGTTAAAAAAAAAAAACGCCCCCGTGATAGGCTATGTGACGATTAACGTAGCCTATTCCGGCTAGATCTGCAAAGTCAGCCGTGATAGGCTACGTAAATCATCACGTAGCCTATCACGGGTGACTTAAAAAAAAAACAACGCGTACGCAAATGGCGGCCCCCATAGGGAGCCACCATTCGCGTTCCTTATTTGGTCGCTGTAATCTACGTAAATCTTTATGTAGACTACGGTGAAAATAAGGGCAACGCAAATAGCGTTGCCCTTATTTTTGCCGTAGTCTACGTAATCTTTATGTAGACTACAGCGACCAAATAAGGAACGTGAATGGCGGCTCCCTATGGGGGCCGCCATTAGCCGTACACACTTTTTTTTTTTTAAGTCACCCGTGATAGGCTACGTGACGATTTACGTAGCCTATCACGGCTGACTTTGCAAATCTAGCTGTGATAGGCTACGTTAATCGTCACGTAGCGTATCACGGGGGCGTTTTTGTTTTTTTTTTACTTTTATTGGAATGGCGGCGGCGGCAGCTGGTCGAAAGACCGGCTGCCGCCCCCACCCCTGACGAAGACCCGACGAACTGCCGCCGGGACCCGCCGCCGGGAGGGACATTCAGGAAAGGTAAGTCCCATCCCGGGGGGGTTGCGGGGGGCGGGGGGGTGCAGAGAATTTCTCCCGAAACTTCTTCGGGGGGTCTAACACGTTGGCGCTCGGCCCCCCGAAGTTTCGGGGAGAAATTCTCCGCCATCCCTAAGAACAATATTGTTTAGGAACATGGAATGTAAGATCAATGAATCAAGGTAAGCTGGAGGTGGTCAAACATGAGATGGCAAGATTGAACATCGACATCTTGGGAATCAGCCAACTAAAATGGACAAGCATGGGTGAATTTAATTCAGGTGACCATCGTATCTACTACTATGGGCAAGAATCCCTTAGAAGAAATGGAGTAGCACTCATAGTTAACAAAAGGGTGAGAAAAGCAGTACTGGGGTACAATCTCAAAAACGATAGAATGATCTCAGTACGAATCCAAGGCAAACCAACATCACAGTAATTCAAGTCTATGCCCCAACCACTAAGGCTGAAGAAGCTGAGGTTGATTGGTTCTATGAAGACCTACTGCACCTTCTAGAACTAACAACAAAAAAAGATGTCCTTTTCATCATAGGGGGTTGGAATGCCAAAGTAGGAAGTCAAGAAATAAGTGGGATAACAGGCAAGCATGGCCTTGGTGTACAAAATGAAGCAGGACAAAGGCTAATAGAGTTCTGTCAAGAGAACATGCTGATCATAGCAAACACTCTTTTCCAACAGCACAAGAGGCGACTCTACACATGGACATCACCAGATGGTCAATATTGAAATGAGATTGATTATGTCCTTTGCAGCCAAAGATGGAGAAGCTCTATACAGTCAGTAAAAACAAGACCTGGAGCTGACTGTGGCTCAGATCATGAGCTGCTTCTTGCAAAATTTCGGCTTAAATTGAAGAACGTAGGGAAAACCACTAAACCATACAGGTATGACCTAAATCATATCCCTTACGAATACACAGTGGAGGTGAGGAATAGATTTCAGGGATTAGACCTGATAGACAGAGTGCCTGAGGAACTATGGACAGAGGTCCATAACATTGTTCAGGAGGCAGCAACTCAATCCATCCGAAAGAAAAAGAAATGCAAGAAAGCAAAGTGGCTGTCTGATAGGGATGTACGAAAGGCACTTACCTTTCACAGATTATGTTGATGGGGGGGAGGCGCTCCGTCCCTCCCCCCGGAATCCTGGACAGGGGGAAGGTGCTCCGTTCCTCCCCCCTCCAGAATCCTGGCCTGCCGGCTGTGCTCCGCAGGTATTCTGCGGAGTCACCGGCCGGCTCCGCCAGCAGCCGTTTTGCATCCCTGCAGTCAGCTGTGATAGGCTATGTAAATGTTTACGTAGCCTATCATGGCTGACTTAAAAAAAACCAAACCAACACGCGTATGCAAATGGCCACGGCCGCGGCCATTTGCATTCCTTATTTTGGCCTGTCTTAGTCTATGTCAAGATTTACATAGACTAAGACAGCAAAAATAAGGGGAACGCAAATAGCGTAGCAGATGCAATGCCAAAGAGTGTTCCAACTACCATACACTTGCGCTCATTTCACATGCCAGCAAGGTTATGCTCAAAATCCTACAAGCTAGGCTTCAGCAGTATGTGAACCGATAACTACCGGAAGTACAAGCTGGGTTTCAAAGAGGCAGAGGAACTAGAGATCAAATCACCAACATTCGCTGGATCATGGAGAAAGCAAGAGAATTCCAGAAAAACATCTATTTCTGCTTCATTGACTATGCTAAAGGCTTTGATTGTGTGGATCACAACAAACTGTGGCAAATTCTTAAAGAGATGGGAGTACCAGACCACCTTACCTGTCTCCTGAGAAACGTGTACGAGGGTCAAGAAGCAACAGTAAGAACCGAACATGGAACAACCGATTGGTTCAAAATTGGGAAAAGAGTATGACAAGGCTGCATATTGTGTCGCCCTGCTTATTTAGGTTATATGCAGAGTACATCATGAGAAATGCCAGGTTGGATTAATCACAGGTTGGAATTAAGATTGCTGGGAGAATTATCAACAACCTCAGATATGCAGATGATACCACCCTAATGGCAGAAAGCGAAGAGGATTTAAAGATCCTCTTGCTGAGGGTGAAAGTGGAGAGTGCAAAAGCTGGTTTGAAACTCAACATTAAAAAAACTAAGATCATAGCATCTGGCCCTATCACTTCCTGGCATATGGAAGGGGAAGAAATGGAAGCAGTGACAGATTTTATTTTCTTGGGTCCAAGATCACCGCAGATGGTGACTGTAGCCATGAAATTAAAAGATGCTTCCTCCTTGGGAGGAAAGCTATGGCAAACCTAGACAGCATAGTAGGGATGGCAGAGAATTTCTCCCTGAATCTTCGGGGGGCCGAGCGCCAATGCATTCGGCCCCCCGAAATCGGCGGTGAAATTCTCCCCCCCCCGGGATGGGACTTACCTTGGCGAATGTCCCTCCAGGCGGCGGGTCCCGGCAGTGGTTCGTTGGCCTTTCGTCAGGGGCAGGGGCAGCAGCCGGTCTTCCGACCGGCTGCCGCCGTCACCATTACAAAGTGTAAAAAAAAAACCCGTGATAGGCTACGTAACAATTAACGTAGCCTATCACGGCTATATTTCCAAAGTCAGCCGTGATAGCCTATGTAAATCGTTACGTAGCCTATCACGGGTGACTTTGAAAAAAAAAAAGCGCGTACGCAAATGGCGGCGGCCTATGGGCGCCGCCATTTGCATTTCTTATTTGGTCCCGGTAGTCTATGTAAAGATTTACGTAGACTACACCGTAGTCTACGTAAAGATTTACATGGACTACCGGGACCAAATAAGGAACGCAAACGGCAGCGGCCTATGGGCGCTGCCTTTTGCGTACATGCTTTTTTTTTTTCAAAGTCACCCGTGATAGGCTACGTAATGATTTACATAGGCTATCACGGCTGACTTTGGAAATATAGCCGTGATAGGCTACATTAATCGTTACGTAGCCCATCACGGTTTGTTTTTTTTTTTTTTACACTTTGTTTTGCAGCCGGTGAGATGGGGCGCTTCTCCCCAGCCTGAATTTTGGCCGGGCGAGGCAGGAAGCCTCCCCCCCGGCCCGAATTTCGGCCAGGCGAGGCGGGACGGCTCCCCTCCTCTCCTGAACTTCACCTCAAAGCACCCCTGTGAAAAGGTAAGTGACTTTCGTATATCCCTACAGCATAGTAAGAAGCAGAGACATCACCTTGCTGACAAAGGTCCGTATAATCAAAGCCATGGTTTTCCCAGTAGTAATGTATGGCTGTGAGAGCTGGACTATAAGGAAGGCTGAGTGCCGAAGAATTGATGCTTTCGAACTGTGGTGCTGGAGGAGACTCTTACGAGTCCCCTGGACTGCAAGGAGGTCAAATCAGTCCATCCTAAAGGAAATCAACCCCAACTGTTCATTGGAAGGACAGATACTGAAGCTGACGTTCAAATATTTTGGCCACCTAATGCAAAGAGGAAACTCACTGGAAAAGACCCTGATGCTCAGAAAGACTGAAGGCAAAAGGAGAAGGGGACGGCAGAGGATGAGATGGCTAGATAGCTTCATGCATTTCATCATGCAATGAATATGAATTTGAGCACACTCTGGGAGAGACTGGAGGACAGGAAGGCCTGGCGTGCTGTGGTCCATGGGGTCACGAAGAGTTGGACATGACTTAAGGCCTGAACAACTACAAGAGGCTGATAGAAGCTCTAAATCTAAATTTGAGAAGTGGCTGCCTGTAGGGAGCAGATTCCTGTCTTTCTTTTTTTCTGCCTGCCTGCCTGCCTGCCTGCCTGCCTGCCTGCCTGCCTGCCTGCCTGCCTGCCTATCTATCTATCTATCTATCTATCTATCTATCTATCTATCTATATCTATCAGTCCCCTGCCAAAAATATTCCACATTATAAGGTGATTTTGAATCAAGATTTGGATTTGAATCCAAATTAAATTGTGGCCCAAACCAGATATTGTGATCAGTGCACACCCTAATAATAAATATATACCCCTTTTCAGTTGCATTCATGGCTTTTCTCTCTGCTTCTGTTTCAGCACCACCTTTTTGAGGTGTCTTCTCCCTTACTGCAAGACCCCAGGAAATCAGGGATCATGTTGTGGGTGTGATGACATCATGACATGTCATAGCCAATCCAATCTGGCTATCTGGCAACAGGTTAGGCACAGCAAACAATGCCAGTTCAGAGTGATGCCAACGTTTTTCATTGCTCATGCTCTGGAAGGGGCTAGAGAGGGGGTGAAACAAAGAGTTAAAAGCATGAATTGGTGTCACAGCCTCAATGGGCACCAGGGAGGAGGAAAGAAGAGGAGAGCACAGAAATGTTCACCTCTGTGAGACCCTCCCCCCAGGGTAATTTTATTCATGAGGAGAGAAAATGTTTGCAAAATATTAAATTCAGCCTGACATACATGACACATATATGTCTATGTTTTGAAACTTTGTTGGCTATTGCTGTTAGAACTAATGATCTAGCAAAATGATTACTAGATACACTGTTTTAATAAGCTATTATACCATGTTGGATACCGTCATCAACCACAGTCCTCTGCTATTTACTGTAGCACTTCATTAAAAAAAATCTGTCTATTTCTCTGTCTGTCTGTCTGTCTGTCTGTCTGTCTATTAGATCTGCCACTCCAATATAGCTATTCCACATGTCCACTTCATTGTTTCCATTCATCTGGATTAAAAAAGAGAGCGGACAAAGCCATCAAGAAATGAAAAAGGGAGTCAGTGCAGTACCCACAGGCAGAGTGTGTTTCAGTATAACTCACTGTGAGAATCTTAATTGGCAGGCAAGCATGCCAAACTTTCACAAATACTAATTTGTTATGAAGCAAAGGGTTCCACTTCCTTCAAATTAGAGATAATTGGAAAACATCATCTAGGAATCACATACTATTTACAGGCAGTAGCACCACAAATTAATGGACATGCTCAACTTTACCCTGTGAACGATTCTTGAATTATCATGAACTGAATGCTTGGAGAAGAACACCAAAAGCCAGGGCTCCCATTCAGAAAACATTGTGCACTGACGTCCTTTTGGAATAAGTGGGACCACTTAGTTTTAGCTAACTTCAATGCCACTGATTTCAACCATGCTTAGGCAATACTTATTTATTTTCCCTGGACTTTTTTCCACTCCATAATGGAGATGAAGCATAATTCACCAATGCATTTAGGCTGCAATCCTATATATATTTACCTGATAAGTATCATTGGTATTTACAGGGCTTACATCTGAGTACATAGGATTGGTATGTCATCATTCTTCTTCAAAACATTTTGCTCCATTCTGTCTCTGGAAGCATCAAGAAGATAGATGTCTAAGAATTCATCATCACAAACCAAACAAACCAATGGACCCGAGGAGTAGTATATTATACAAAGGAGCAAAATTATGCACATAAAAATGAAAGTATAAACCTTTTATTTCAAACATATGTGTACCATATACACAAAAACACTCACATATACGGGTCAGGCACATTGTTGTTGTTCAGTCGTTCAGTCGTGTCTGACTCTTCGTGACCCCATGGACCATAGCATGCCAGGCCTTCCTGTCCTCCTCTCTCTCCCAGAGTGTGCTCAGGTTCATATTCATTGCATCAGTGATGCTATCTAGCCATCTCATCCTCTGCTGTCTCCTTCTCCTTTTGCCTTCAGTCTTTCCCAGAATCAGGGTCTTTTCCAGAGAGTTGTCTCTTCGCATTAGGTGGCCAAAATATTTGAGCTTCAGCTTCAGTTATGTCCTTCAACTGAGCAGTCAGGGTTGATTTCCCTTAGGATTGACTGATTTGACCTCCTTGCAGTCCAGGGGACTCGTAAGAGTCTTCTCCAGCACCACAGTTCGAAAGCATCGATTCTTCGGCGCTCAGCCTTCCTTATAGTCCAGCTCTCACAGCCATACATTACTACTGGGAAAACCATAGCTTTGATTAGACGGACCTTTGTCGGCAAGGTGATGTCTCTGCTTCTTACTATGCTGTCTAGGTTGGCCATAGCTTTCCTCCCAAGGAGCAAGCGTCTTTTAATTTCATGGCTACAGTCACTGCCTGTGGTGATCTTGGAGCCCAAGAAAGTAAAATCTGTCACTGCTTCTGTTTCTTCCCCTTCTATATGCCAGGAAGTGATGGGGCCAGATGCCATGATCTTAGTTTTTTTAATGTTGAGTTTCAAACCAGCTTTTGCACTCTCCACTTTCACCCTCAGCAAGAGGATCTTTAGATCCTCCTCGCTTTCTGCCGTTAGGGTGGTATCGACTGCATATCTGAGGTTGTTGATAATTCCCCCCAGCAATCTTAATTCCGACCTGTGATTCATCCAACCTGGCATTTCTCATGATGTACTCTGCATATAAGTTAAATAAGTAGGGAGACAATATGCAGCCTTGTTGTATTCCTTTCCCAATTTTGAACCAATCGGTTGTTCCATGTCTGGTTCTTACTGTTGCTTCTTGACCCTCGTACAGGTTTCTCAGGAGACAGGTAAGGTGGTCTGGTACGCCAATGTCCCATTTCTTTAAGAATTTGCCACAGTTTGTTGTGATCCACACAATCAAAGCCTTTAGCATAGTCAATGAAGCAGAAATAGACGTTTCTCTGGAATTCTCTTGCTTTCTCCATGATCCAGCGAATGTTGGCGATTTGATCTCTAGTTCCTCTGCCCCTCGAAACCCAGCTTGTACGTCCGGTAGTTCTCGGGTCACATTAGGGGTGCACGAAAGTCCCTTACCTGTCCTCGAAGCTTTTCGCGGTGGGGGGGAGGCGCTTCGCTGCTCCCCCTGCGAAGTTCAGGCCGGGGGGGAGGCTTCCCTCATCGCCCGGCCGAAATTCAGGCTGGGGAGGAGGCGCCTCGACTCGCCCGGCCGCGAACTATAAAGTTAAAAAAAAATAACGCCCCCGTGATAGGCTACGTGACGATTAACGTAGCCTATCACGGCTAGATCTGCAAAGTCAGCCGTGATAGGCTACGTAAATCGTCACGTAGCCTATCACGGGTGACTTAAAAAAAAAAAATGTGTACGCAAATGGCAGCCCCCATAGGGAGCCGCCATTCGCGTTCCTTATTTGGTCTCTGTAGTCTACGTAAATCTTTACGTAGACTACGGCGAAAATAAGGGCAACGCTGCGTTGCCCTTATTTTCGCCGTAGTCTACGTAAAGATTTACATAGACTACAGCAACCAAATAAGGAACAGGAATGGCAGCTCCCTATGGGGGCTGCCATTATCCATACGCGCTTTTTTTTTTTTTTAAGTCACCCGTGATAGGCTACGTGATGATTTACGTAGCCTATCACGGCTGACTTTGCAAATCTAGCCGTGATAGGCTACGTTAATCGTCACGTAGCCTACCACAGGGGCGTTTTTTTTTCTTTTATTGGAATGGCGGTGGCGGCAGCCGGTCGAAAGACCGGCTGCCGCTCCCGCCCCGGACGAAGACCCGCCGAACTGCCGGCCGGACCCGCCGCCGGGAGGGACATTTGCCAAAGGTAAGTCCCGTCCCGGGGGGGGGTGCGGGGTGTGGGGGGGTGCGGAGAATTTCTCCCCAAAACTTGTTCGGGGGCCCGAACACATTGGCGCTCGGCCCCCCAAAGTTTCGGGGAGAAATTCTCTGCCAACCCTAGGTCACATACTGCTGAAGCCTAGCTTGTAGGATTTTGAGCATCACCTTACTGGCATGTGAAATGAGTGCAATTGGTAGTTTGAACACTCTGTGGCATTGCCCTTCTTTGGAATTGGAATGTAACCTGACATTTTCCAGTTTTGTGGCCACTGTTGTGTGTTCCAAATTTGTTGGCATATTGAGTGCAGCACTTTAACAGCATCATTTAGGATTTTAAATAGCTCAGCTGGAATACTGTCATCTCCAGCAGCTTTGTTGTTATTAATGTTTCCTAAGGCCCACTTGACTTCACTCTCTAGGTAAGGATGGACGAAAGTCCCTTACCTGGTCCCGCAGCTTGCTTCGCAGTGGAGGGGAGGTGCTTCGGTTCTCCCCCCGAAGTTCAGGCCAGGGGGGAGGAGCCCCGCCCCACCCGGCCGAAATTCAGGCTGGGGGGGAGGCACCCCATCCCTCGCCGCTGAAATTCAGGCCGGGGAGGAGCGCCCCGTCTCCCTGGCCGCGAAATAAAAAAGTAAATGTAAACACACACACACACAAACACACACGTGATAGGCTACGTAAGGATGGACGAAAGTCCCTTACCTGGTCCCGCAGCTTGCTTCGCGGTGGGGGGGAGGCACTTCGGTTCTCCCCCCGAAGTTCAGGCCAGGGGGGGAGGCACCCCGTCCTGCCCGGCCGAAATTCAGGCCGGGGAGGAGCGCCCCGTCTCCCCGGCCGCGAAATAAAAAAGTAAATTAAAAAAAAACCCCACACACGTGATAGGCTATGTAATGATTTATGTAGCCTATCATGGCTAGATTTCCAAAGTCAGCCGTGATAGGCTACGTAAATCGTTATGTAGCCTATCACGGGTGACTTGGGGAAAAAAAAAGCGTATACACAAATGGCGGCGCCCATGGGCGCCGCCATTTGCGTTCCTTATTTGGGCCCAGGTAGTCTATGTAAAGATTTACATAGACTACGGCGAAAATAAGGGCAACGCAGACTCTAGGATGTCCGGCTCAAGTTCAGTGACTTCACTATCATGGCTATCAGGGACATTAAGATCTTTGCTGTATAGTTCTTCTGTGTATTCTTTCCACCTCTCCTTAATCTCATCTGCTTCTGTTAGGTCCCTGCCTTCTTTGTACTTTATCATGCCTGTCTTTGCACAAAACGTTCCCTTGAGATCTCCGATTTTCTTGAAAAGATCTCTAGTCTTTCCCATTCTATTGTTTTCCTCGATTTCTTTGCATTGTTCATTTAAGAAGGCCTTCTTGTCTCTCCTTGCTATTCTCTGGAACTCTGCATTCAGTTGGATATATCTTCCCCTTTCTCCCTTGCTTTTCGCTTCCCTTCTTTCCTCAGCTACTTGTAAAGCCTCATCAGACAGCCAGTATGCTTTCTTGCATTTCTTTTTCTTTGGGATGGATTTAGTTGCTGCCTCCTGAACAATGTTATGGACCTCCGTCCATAGTTCCTCAAGCACTCTGTCTATCAGGTCTAATCCCTTAAATCTATTCATCACCTCCACTGTATATTCATAAGGGATATGATTGAGGTCATACCTGAATGGTTTAGTGGTTTTCCCTACGTTCTTCAATTAAGGCGAAATTTTGCAAGAAGCAGCTCATGATCTGAGCCACAGTCATCTCCAGGTCTTGTTTTTACTGACTGTATAGAGCTTCTCCATCTTTGGCTGCAAAGGACATAATCAATCTGATTTTGATATTGACCATCTGGTGAAGTCCATGTGTAGAGTTGTCTCTTGTGCTGTTGGAAAAGAGTGTTTGCTATGATCAGCGTGTTCTCTTGGCAAAACTCTATTAGCCTTTGTCCTGCTTCATTTTGTACACCAAGGCCATGCTTGCCTGTTATCCCAGTTATTTCTTGACTCCCTGCTTTGGCATTCCAATCCCCTATGATGAAGAGGACATCTTTTTTTGGTGTTAGTTCTAGAAGGTGTTGTAGGTCTTCATAGAACCTATCAACCTCAGCTTCTTCAGCCTCAGTGGTTGAGGCATAGACTTGAATTCCTGTGATGTTGAATGGTTTGCCTTGGATTCATACTGAGATCATTCTATCGTTTTTGAGATTGTACCCCAGTACTGCTTTTCCCACTGTTTTATTGACTATGAGTGCTACTCCATTTCTTCTAAGGGATTCTTGCCCACTGTCATAGATATGATGGTAACCTGAATTAAATTCACCCATGCCTGTCCATTTTAGTTTGCTGATTCCCAAGATGTCGATGTTCAATCTTGCCATCTCATGTTTGACCACCTCCATCTTCCCTTGATTCATTGATCTTACATTCCAGGTTCCTAAACAACATTGTTCTTTACAGCATCGGATTTTCTTTTCACCACCAGACACATCCACAGCTGAGTGTCCTTTCGACTTTGGTCCAGCAGCTTCACTTTTTCTGGAGCTACTTGGAAATACCCTCTGCTCTTCCCCAGTAGTATATTGGACACCTTCCGACCTGAGGGTCTCATCTTCCAGCGTCATATCTTTTAGCCTTGTGATATGTTGGGGTTTTCTTGGCAAGAATACTGGAGTGGGTTGCCATTTCCTTCTCCAGTGGACCACGTTTTGTCATAACTCTCCACCGTGACCTGTCCGTCTTGGGTGGCCCTGCATGGCATAGCTTATGGCTTCACTGAGTTATGCAAGCCCCTTCGCCACAACAAGGCAGTGATCCATGAAGTGGGTCAGTCACATAGCAGTGCTTAAATGGATAGAAAATATCAATCTAAGGGGTGTTGTGTTACACACTGTCATTTATTTATTTATTTATTTATTTATTTATTTATTTTCTTAATTCCCCATCTGGTGAGTCACCTGGCCACTCTGGGCAATGTAAAATAGCACAACAGTTTAAACCAATAACATTCCACATTTAAACATCATATTTCTAAAATACCCTAACCCACCCCAAATGCCTGCCTGAACAACCATGTTTTTAATGCGTGGCGCAAGTTCATTAAAGAGGGGGAATTGCAGAGTTCCCTAGCGAGGGAGTTCCACAGAGTGGGGGCCACCACAGAGAAGGCCCTCTCCCTTGTCCTCACCAGCCCAGCTGTCCTGGCTGATGGGACAGAGAGAAGGCCATCCAAGGCTGATCTTGTGTCTGACTCTGTACACGTTGTGTCTCAGTTTAAGAATTAATCATCACCTGCCTCCCAGCTAAATGATGATACTTATGAAAGTGTATCCCCCTACAGATTTTCCCATTCAACGTGGAGAGGTTGGGGATGTTAAGTGGGCAAGGCTAGTGTGTGTTGCCCTGCCCCTTTTACAATTAATCTTGTACATTATTTAGGCATGATGGCTGAATAGGTTCACACCAACTTGGGATTCTGAAGCTTTCACATGTAGATGGACTGGAGCTTTTTGAAATTTACCTTGCAACTCTTCTTGCATTAGAAAAGTTGTTGTTGGTCTTGCAAACCATGTGAGATGATGCATTGTGTTTAAACCTTGGGAGTCAGTGTTTTAGTGTTAAGTGTATACACAACAAAACAAAATAAAAGCAGCATACAATTTATTTGCTACATGGGTGAATGTATATCTACAAGCTACTGTTTAACAGCACATGCTGAAAGCAAGCTTTCTGCAATATATTTTTCTCAGCAGTTGATTTTACTCCATGGATGCGTGTACAGCATTTGATGCCATTGGTGACAAATGTGTTTTACGCCCCATAGCCATGCATGGTCCCAGCATAATTGGAATATAAGTTACTCAACATGGTTTAACAATTTCTTTGTTAAATACCTTTCTGTGCTGATGTCTCTAAATTGAAATCAGCCAAGAGAAGCACAAGGATGCCATATGAATTCTTGTGCATGAACAAAATGCATTAGGCACTCCAAGTTATGTTAGGAGTTTAATTTTTTCTGGCTTATTATATGGCATAATAAAATGCAGACACTTGAAATTCTCCAACCTACCTATTTTATTCCCACAAATATCAAAGTCCATCCATGTCTGAGGAATCATACAACCAAGCTAATGCTCTTTGTTGATGCCACTTGGCCATCTCTTTTAAGGTTTTTGTAGAGCCTGACATGGGAGGAGGGGGAACAGAGTCCAGTTTAACGGCTGTTGATAGCAGGTAGCTCCAAGCCTCTGGGATTTGGATCAAACTCCACTAGGCTGGATGGTGGCTAGAAGAAATCCTTTTCAGTCTGAACTTGCACCTAGCCAGCAAAAAGGAGGTTTACGGGTGTTACAAGTGTGTGCTGGTTTTGGGGTGTGGGTGTGGGTGGGAGGATGATGGTGTTTTAAGCAGGACAAATAGGCCTAGTTTGGATGTACATATCTCCACTTAATAATCTGAGACAGGAACAGGTGTGTGTCAGTGTGCTCCAGGGCTCTGAAAGGTAGATATATTTGGGCATCTGCTAAGGCCCATACTCAAGCAGGGAGCCAATGAAAAAGCCCCCTGGATTTGCTCATCCTCTTCATCACTGCAACCTGTTTACATTGTTCCCCTCCCCCTGGCTCTGGCTCAGACAATGGTGGTGGTAAGGAAGAGCACTAGATGCTTTTGCCTACTTGTTTACTGACTCTAGGCCTATCGTACAAGCAAGTGAAGCAATGATGAGAAAGAGGATGAGAAGCATTAGCAGATGGTGAGAAAGGTGGAGAGAAGGAAGACTCACTGAAGGCCCGTTAAAGGTGCCTTGTCCAAGGGCCCTCAAAAACCTGGAGCCAGCACTATCCTTGAATCACTCCTTCCCTTCTCCAGTGATTCAACAGTTCCTGGGCGAATGAACAATAGTTTCCTGTTATGTCTGAATTGGGTGTAACAGACATGTGCACACTCCCATCTTCTCTTTCTTTATACAACCAACAGTGTTGTGCCTTGTGTCATACTTACACATGAGTCACTGCCACGACCAAGACAGGCATCCTAAATCTGGACAAGTGGAAATCTAGACCTGCAGATTTTACTTATGGATTTAATATTTAGTAGTATTTAGACCAGCTTTTCCCCTACTTGGTGCCCTCCAGGAGTTTTGGATGACAACTCCCAGCATTCTTGAGTTGAAGCCATGCTGGCTGGGAGCTGAAGTCCAAAACGTCTGGAGGGCACCAGGTTTGGGAAAACTCAGGCAGAGGGATCAGCTATGGGTACGTGAATCCATGTAAAAGCTCTTTAATCAACTCCCAGTTCAAGTAATTTTATTAAACAGAATCAAAGCAAAGTGAGTAAAGAAATAGCAGTTTGCATTAAAATAGAACATAAAGAGTATTTTTCTAAGTGGTCTTTAAACCTGGCATAGATCCTAAAAAGTAGTTACAGTAATTCACATATGCAAATGTAGCATCTCTTTTCATGCCAGTGGTATGGGTTCCATCTTGTAGGAAAACAGAGTTTCCTCAGGCAAGACAAGACAAACAGAAACAAAGCATGCTGAATAAACCATTTTTAAATTATGTCTCCTCAGTGGTGGTGGAGAATTGGCATGAAGAAAACAAGGATCCAATAAAGCAGAATTCGGAGTCAGGTACTGCACAGAGGAGAGCAAGAATTAACACCTAGAAATGAGGCAGTCTAAGCGGAATTGGGACCATCTTCTCTTGATTTTTCCCTTCTGCGTTTGAGGGGGATTATGCTTTGGATGTCATTGTCTCTCTCCTAGATAATTAGGTTGAGAACTTCTGGTTACAGAGAGATATTCTTAATAGAAAGAGAGGAGTAGGACTGGCTCTTCCATCACACCAGGAAAGCATAGAGGTGGTGTTAGTATGGTGGGGTGTTAATCAATGGAGGGGGAATGGAATTTTGGGATGTAAACAAGGGAAGGGGAAATCTTAACTCTCCCCCTTAAATCCCCCCTCCTGGAGCACCATGGTCCCAATCCAAACCGAGGCAGCATGCATTTACACTGAAGTAAATAATCCAATCATGGATAGCAGAGGTATGAAGACCTGACAAATGTTTAGTTTGGCCCTAAATCAATATTACAAATGACCAAGCCTCTAGGACTCTCTCCTCACAAGAAAACTGTTCCTGTTAAAAGACTGTCTTGAAGCTTCCTGTCACCTGGAGAATGGAAAGCACTAAAAAGGTAACACATACTGACAGCGTATTGACTTTAGAAAGGAAATGACATCAGTCTGCACATTGATTTGTGTTATACTGAACCATATCACAGTGGGGACTTGTCTTTAGAATGTTTGACATTTAGGGCTGTACAGGCAGGATCAGATATGACCTGAACCATCCAGATTTGAACCTGCTTCCCCCACTCTGATTTGGAACTACTGCCTTCGCCATTGCCTTTAGCTATACAGTGTCACAGACATGGCTCCTGCCACTTGCCTTGGCTACCATCACTTCCATAGTGGAAGTGTCATGTGCATATGCAGTTGTCAAATCAAAAATTTGAGACACATATAGCTAGAACTTCCCCAGTTTACGTACAGTGGCCGTTTTGACAACTATAGCAGTATGTGCATTTTGATCTCCAAGATGAAAACAAATCAGAAGCAGGATCATGATCTGCATACCTCAAAGCAGAATGGATACTGAGGGTGCCATGGGGAATGAGCAAGGTAATGGTAAGGATAAGAACATGTGAAGCTGTCTCTAGGCATTTTTCAATAACGATAAAATACAAATAAAATTCACACTGGGAGACAGGTATTATCAAACTTAGACAGCATGACTAATATTATGTTAGTCCCAAGCACATTCCAAAATTCCCACATTTTCAGGTTATACAGAGTTAAGTAAATGACTAACTACATTTACAGGCCTACATTCTAAATAATAAGTCTACATACTAAGGTCAAGGGGGATGTTACAGGGAATCCACAGCTGCTGCCAAAAATGGCACTCATGTCTATTTCTCCCTTTCTCCTCCATAACTTACCACTTTCCTGACATCCTGATGTTATATGCTTCTCTTCCCTTGCTTCACATCACCAGCTTCCACTGACAGAGGGAAGGAAAACACATAATAGCATGATGACAGAACATGTGTGAATTCTGCTTGACATTATAGAGCAGCCCTCCCCAATCTGGTGCCCTCCAGTTGTTTCGGACTTCCCATTGGCCTGAACCAGTATGGCCAATGGCCAGGAGTACTGGGAGTTGTAGCACATTTAAGGTAATATCTTTTCTGGGCCTTGGTTTCTTATTTCTGAAGTAGGAGTGGAAAAGACAACGTTTGGATTGGCCTCAGTCATTTTAACATGCTTAGATGTGTGATGAAATTACAACGTAAATGAACACCGAGTTGTGGCACTCTCTGCTTTCTCAACTTCTATGGGAGTATTCCAAAGGTGTACTCCTTGAGCCTCACATAAAAAAGAGGAAAAAGAAAATTAGGGATGTATAGACTTCATACTTAAAAGAACAATCTGATTCATGCTCACATCCATGTGCAAATACCTCAAAAGACTGTGTGTGTGTGCGTGCCCATGCGTGCACGGGTGTGTGTGCACGCGCGTGTGTGTATATACACACTATGTTAGTTTTTAATAACATTGGTTTCATAAATTGTAGAAAAAGTGGGATCCCTGTACTAATGACAAAGCAACTGTATTTTGCTTTCCTTCTGCCTCAAATGAACATAAAGTAGAAATTTAAAATGAAAAAATGCCTTTGATACTAACTCCAACTGCACTTAAAAGAGCTGCTTGTACATCTAGTCTAAGTAACTGGATTACTTTTTTTTTTAAGTGCTGACCAGATTGACTTGGCTGATCATAACAAACTGAACTGTATTTTTGTAAGGCTCTTCAACAGCCAGCCAAATAAATAGCGTTTTTCCTGCTGCACGGTTTGCTGTTTGCTTAAGCAAAAATCCAATTTCTAGAGAAGACTCCGCAAGGGCGAAATTCCCTGCCATTTACAAGTGTCCCATTAGAGTAGCTTTCTATATGGAAATAACATTCCAAGACAAGGAGAGAAACACTAGGTCTGAGGTGCACTGTTCCTGATGCATTTTATTATTTCTTTTTCATTTGAAGAGTAGAGCTGCATTCCCATGAGGAAAGACACACACACAAAAGGCAAAGTAATGTTTGCATACAAATGTCTGGAGCTTCTGTGAAAGTAAAGCCTCTTTTTTGGTATGCATCAAAGACAAGGAGAAAAACTGACAGCTTCAGACTCAAGCTGCCTCTCATTAAAAGCCTTGAAAATTAGGGATTCAATGTAAAACTCCTGGTGGAACAACACACATGGAAGGTGAAGATATTTGGACTTGATTACTGTTCCTTTTGTTCACTTAGTGGAAACTTTTATTTGAAAACAATTAGATCTTTTAAAAAGAAAGGTTGTTGTGGTCTGGCAGTTAGAAGTGTATGGCTTAACAGAAAAAGGGCACAAATATACAAGTTACTCCAGTTACTTATGTTATCATGTTTCAAAAGGGGTGTGTGTGGAATATCAGTGTTCATCAAAGGCTCATGGATGCGCATTTAATTTAGACCTAATAAGAGATGCATGTAACATTCAGTGTCTTCCATCATTGCATAATTAATACCCAGGAAACATGTTTTCACAAGTCTATAGCTACTTATGTAACAATGCTGTCTGCTTAACACTGCAAGTCACACTTAATTGGATGTGCTTTTTTTATATAATTCAAAGAAGTAACTATACAAGCTGCTGCTGGCAATTAAAGAAGAAGTAGAGAAAAGCTAGCAGCCCAAAGGCATTTTCTAACCTAGAATTCATGAATGACACTCAGACATTTCCTTTCCAAATAATTACCTGCAATAGAACAAGGGGTGAAACTGGATCTTGTTACTTACCCATGGGGCATCAATGGGCAGCCTTTGTCCCCTTACAAAGGACTAGTGTGTGCCAAAGGACATTGACCTGGTTCGCATGTAACAACAGCCCTTGGTTTAAACAACCCATGGGTTGCCATGCACAATGGCGGAGAGCTGGTGTGCCGAGACTTGTGCGTCCACCACTTTTAATCAACAGCTTATGATCAGCTCATTCATGGGTTGTTGAGTATGGCATGTAAACTCAGACTGATGGGTTGTTTGGGGGTTAAACAATCCATTGGGTTAACATATTCTCTCTCATTCTCTCCTACCCTCTCCCTCATCCTCGACAGCCCATCGGTTATTAACCATGGACTGCTGTTACGTGCGAACTGGCCCATTAATTTAAAAAGTGAAACCATCATACCATGTAGTGATGAAGCCAAATTCACCCGATGTAGGGCTGTACAAGAGTTTTGTTTTTCTTCATTTTTGATTTGAATTTGCCCCATTCGCACCTCCAAAAGTGAACACATTTCTTCAGTGAAAGATTCCATGTTGCTGAACTTGTGTTCCTGTTTGAAAAATGTGCACTTTAAAAAATGTACATCCTCCCTCTCAGAAAAGCACATTTCATGCTGTAGTCTATGGGGCTAAAATGTGCATTTGGGTGCATGATTTTTTTTAAAAAAGTGTCCCAGAATGCTATTTGCATCCCTTTTTGATTCACTGTTTTAGCCTACGTAAATCTTTACGTAGGCTAAAACGGTGAATCAAAAAGGGATGCAAATAGCACCTGCTATGCTATTTGCGTTCCCCTTTATTTTCGCCATCATAGTCTACATAAATATTTACATAGACTAAGATGGCCAAAAATAAGGAACGCAAATGGCGGCGGCCGTAGCCGCTGCCATTTGCATACACATTTTTTTAAAAAAACAACAACACCCACCCAGCCATGATAGGCTACGTAAAGATTTACATAGCCTATCACGTTGTGTGTGTGTGTTTTTTTAAACCCAGCCATGATAGGCTACGTAAATCTTTACGTAGCCTATCACGTCTTTTTTTCTCTTTTTTTTAAACAAGACTGGAAATGGCGGCGGTGGCAGCCAGTCGGAAGACCAGCCGCTGCCGAAGCCGCCGCCGAAGCCGCCGCCGCCCGGTAGATCCGCCCCGGGTAAGTCTCATCCCGGGGGGGACCCGCAGGGGGGCGGGGGGTGGCAGGCCATTCCGCCACGGAGTGCATTCGGCCTCACCGAGATTCGTGGCGGAATTCTCTGACATCCCTAGCTTGGACATTTTGGGGGCTGTAAAATATAAAAATGTGACTTCTCCCCGGCAGTTCTCCCATCATGCACCCGATCCAAGCTGCCTTTCCTGCATTCAAGTGTCCCTGCAACTTGTTGAGAATCAGCCTTCTTTACCCCCTCCATGATTGACATAGAGCTGTCCCAGTTCCCACAACTATCTATGTGAACGAACTGCACCGTGTGAAGATCATTACTCGTTGACTATCCCTGAGAAGTAGTTGCTGAGATTAGATGTGTCCATGTTTCACACTCAGACCTAGGCTTTCTGGAGTTTTCTCACCAGCTCCCTCCCCATGCCACTAAGATCCTGTCTCTTTTCCCTGTCAGATATCTTGCCTACTTAAAGATATCTAGTTTCTTTGCAGTACTGAGAAGAAAAATGGTGCACCAAAGTGTCTCTGGAAAGTCTAGACTTTTTTATCTGTGTATGATGCTGCAACAAAGATACTGTTACCCACAAGGTTTTACTCTAAGCCACAGAATGTGCATCCAACCAGGCTCATTTCACACCTGGCATTTTATCCCACTACAAATTGGTCCTTTAGATTCTGGATCCTTTCTGGGATTTAGACTGGCCCTGTAATACAGGCATCCCTCATAGCGCTTCCCTCTGCTCTATACTTTTCCATTGCTGGGTGGAGCTGCATGGAAAAATCAGGACAGAAGGGGGCTGCTGGCCCCATGTCTCCTCCCCTCCCCAGATCATTGGTTCCTGTAACATGTCTGATTGCTCTGCCCACCCCTCCGCTCCTCCACAGCAGGAGGGAATTCACAAACCCTTCTAGTGACTGGGATAGTGGGCTATGGGAGCTGGTCCCCTGCCCCCCTCCTTCCTTCAACTTTGTGGCAAGGGGGAGAGAGAGTCTTCTCGGTGGCTTGCCCCAAGGTTGCTGGTGCTGCTAGTCCTTCTCTGTGCTAAGTATGTCAGTGTGTGATGGAATTAAATGCAGTACATTGCTTGTGCTACTGAGTCTGAAGGGTATACCAATTTCCAGGTTGCCAACTACAGAAGTAAGAAATCCACAAACAGACTTCTATACAGTCAGTGCACCAAGCCATCCCTAGCAGTCCATGCCCCCCCCCAACAAGGCGACCATTTCATGGGGACACCTTCTTCATTAGACCCAGCTTGCTTCCCTCTGTCCTGCACTGTTGTTGCTCTTCCCCCTTTTTCTGGCTTCCCAACGACCCTGCAAGGTGGGCTAGGAGAAGAGATAGCGGCTGGCTGGCTTCCCAATCATATGGATGTTTTCACAGGCATGGGAGCAAGCCCATTCAAGGCTGTATAAAATAAGCCCATCATACTGGTGAGCAAAAGGGAGAAGAAGCAGTTAGTGAAGTCAATGGGAGGGGGAAGTTCCAAGTAAATGCATTGAAGGGGATGGGAGACCTTAAGACTGCTACTCTAAGTAGACTTACAATGCACTCCTACTCAGAAGCAAGCCACACAGATTTCAATGGCACTTACCCCAAGGAAAGGAAAGCCTTACAGCCAATGAGTAGGGATGTACGAAAGTGACTTACCTGTTTGCGGAATTGATTCGCGGTGGGAGGGGAGGCGCTCCGTCCCTCCCCCCAGAATCCTTGACGGGGAGGGAGGTGATCTGGTCCTCCCCCCTGGAATCCTGCCCGGCCGGCTCCACTCTGCGGTGGCTCCACAGAGCAGCCAGACAGGGCTGTCCACAGCCGGACATCCGGCTGCGGATGGGCTGCTGTGGATGCAAATGGCGGCCACCGTAGCGGCCATCATTTGCGTCCGGCCAAGCTGCTGTGATAGGCTACATAAATATTTACGTAGCCTATCACAGCTAACCCTATGTACATTTGTTGTCATGACAATGTTATTCAAGACTGCCCAGCAACACCCCCTGCATACGCCCACACAAAGCAGGACAAAGCGCTAAAGGGGGGAAAGATGGGGGGGATGATGGGTTAGCTGTGATGTTATTCAACACTGCCCAGCAACACCCCCTGCACACACCCACACAAAGCAGGACAAAGTGCTAAAGGGGGGAAAGACGGGGGGGGGATGGTGGTTTCAATCACAAGCACAGAAAATGCCAGGTTTTCCCCGTTCTCAGATAACATGGGATGAGGGAGGGGAAGTTGTGAGATAGCAGCAGGAGAGCAGCGCCATCGTTTAAAGCTCCGGTGAAAACCAGTGATTAAAGAAGAACAATCCTGCTAAAAAAAAAAATGTGTGAAGGTGGCCCCATTCCAGGAACTGCTGCAGGGCTGAAATGCCATCTGTGAAGACAACAGCACTTGCTGGGGAACACATACACACAGAGTGTTTTAAGGAAGAGGAGGTCTGGAGGAGAGCAATGCAGCCTTGCATGTCTGGCTAACGTGCAGGCAAAGAGGAGATCTATGCTTCTGGAGCAGTTTAGGTATGCAAATTGAGTTTTTGGAATAATGGAGAACATTTATTTGGGATTAGACAGAAGAAATTGGAACCTGGTGAGCAGTTTACGATTTTTGTTGGGGTACATTTGCCCATTGCTATTAAAAATTACTCTTTGACTTATACATAGTATGAGTGTATGGTATACGTAGTACCAGAGTGGTGCAAAAAACAAACAAACAAAAAGGCTCAAACCCCACCTTGTTAGCTCAGAGCAGAGAAGTGCTTGGTGCAAACTATAAGAGCCTACCAACTTGTAAATCCCACAGAGCACCAGCGCCCTGCTCTTTCAGGCACAGAGGGGGTGTGGGTTCTTCTCAACTCGGTTTCAGGGCTAATGCCCCCAGCTCACCACTGTGATTACTTTAAGAGGAAGTGAGCAAGTGTGCATCAAGCACTAAACAAACCCCTGGTTGTGAAATCCTCTGAGCACGCCCTCCCCCTATATTCTTTCAGGGAGAGAAGGGGTGTTCTTCTCACTCATTGTTTCAGATCTGAGCTCAGCTCATCACCATAGCTTTACATATGGGCAGTGGCAAAGGCGGCAGCAAGAGGTGGTCAGATCAGTTTATCCCATCCCATCCCCCCACCCCACCCCACCCCATCTGCCTGGAGCTCACGTTTGGCCCCCTGTTATAAGTTGCCAGCGCGCACCACCTTTAGGGGGGAGGTGGTGGTCCTGTCTTCCCTGTACTGGCAGCTAGGGAGAAAGTGCTGGCAGAGCCTGACTGGGACTGAGATTCTGACTGGGGATTTGGTGTCAACCACTCACCCAACCATCAGGGGCACCAGGGATCTCTCAGTTCATAGTAATTCTCAAACCATTCTGGGAGGCCCTGAGCACTTCTGCTGCCACAGACACAGCATCACAAAATCTAGTGAAAACACTGGAACAGCTTCTGATTGGTTTCTTCTATGTCCCTTGCAAAAGCAGTGTGATTGGAAGTAAAAATATACAGCCACGGCCTGGTTGGAAGCTACAGCAGTCACTCACAGAACTCAATCCCCTCCTCTGCCTTATCTCTGCTCGCATTTTTTATTTATTTATGGAGCGCTTTCAGGGGTTTCTAGGAAGTTAAAAATGTAACAGATTAGCTAGAAAAAGTAAAAACAAAAAATATACTTGCAAATCTCTAAAGTGGTTCTAAAGCCTTGGGACCTGCACACTTTGCCTCGGGCTGCTTCAGACCCACGCAGCCTCATGTTTGGAGGCAACACCTCCAAGGCAGAGCTACTGGGTTCAGATCATGCCTCATCCAAGAGTTTTGCACACCCCTAATACATTGCACTTAACAACTTGACCGTTGAGTAGGAGATTTTCTCATTTTTCTAATGTTAAATTTATTTCATCTTGTTTCTGCATTTTTTTTAAAAAAAAAGTCCACACAAACATTTATATGCATTTCCGTGGACACTTCCTTGAATATACACATTTTTACACACTTTCCCCTGAAAGATAATGCTCTTTATTGTTCTTTTAATTAATATTACATTCTGCATGCATGTTTTGCTTGGAGAACTGCATCACATAGAACATCTCTACACCACCCTAAAATCCTGCATTTAAAATGGTGCTTTCTGCTTCCATTGTAAATGCAGTATCACAACGGACTCCCTTTACACGTGCTTCCTTTCCCTGACCCCTTTCCCCCACCTTCTCCCCCTTATCTGAGTCTTCCGTATGTTTCATTGGTCTAGCTCCTCTTCTTGCCGCTTTTCCTTTTTCACAGAGGGAACTCAAGTGGAACACAAGCAGAGTAATTTGATACCTCATTATCTCTGATCTGTTTAACAATGGAATGAGGGTCATTTAGTGCAGGAGACTCCCTGGAGGTTCACAACTTCATCTAAAGGGCCTGCAATCTTCTGTGAGTGAGCCATCTCAATAGCAGGATAAAAGATCCATGCCCCAAATTTGGGAAAGTGTGAATATTGAGGCACAATAGTGTTTCAGTTCATGTATTGATTCAGGAAACATGAATTAAGGAACTTCCATTCAAATGAGAATGAAAACAGTTTCTCCCTAGGGATGTACAGATTCTCCACCATCTGTTCCGGTGGGGAATCCACCTGGGGGGGGGAGGTGATCTGTTCCCCCCCCCCGGAATCTTCCGGAGCGGCTCCGCTCCGTGAAGATTCCACAGAGCTGCCCAGCTTGAGGGCTCTTTACCTGGGTGGCTGGAGCCGTTCTCCTCTGCGCCGATCACCATTAAAAAAAAAAGGCAATCGGCAGGATGTGCCCATAGACTTATATACAAATAGAGCCGTGAACCTTGCATATAAGTCTACGTGTCCATAGGCTTATATGCAAGATTCACAGCTCTATTTTGCGTATAAGTCCATTTTGCGTATAAGTCTATTTTGTGTATACGTCTATATAGACTTATACGCAAGATTCACAGCTCTATTTGCATATAAGTCTATGGGCATATTGTGCTGATCGCCATTTTTTTAAAACAATGGTGATCGGCAGGATGTGCCCATAGACTTATATGCAAAATAGAGCTATGAATCTTTCATATAAGCCTATGGACACATAGACTTATACGTAAGATTCACAGCTCTATTTGCTTATAAGTCTATGGGCACATCTTGCCGATCAACTTTTTTTTTTTAAATGGCGATCAGCGCAGAGGAGAACGGCTCTGGCTGAGCAAGCATCTGAGTGCCGTCTCGCATGGAATCCTCATGGAGCGGAGGTAAGTGGGGCCAATCCACCATGGATTCCAGAGGCCAGATTCCAAAGAATCCAGCCTCATTTGAATCCGTGGCAGATTTCTCTAACATCCCTATTTCTCCCCCATCCTTACCTATGGAAATTAGATCCCATTTACATGTTATCTGGGGTGGCATGGTTGCTTCTATAGCATCAGAGTAATGTCTGTGGATGACACCACTTCTGATGGGATGGATGCTCCAACATGTTATTGGAACACTCTCTGCTTTAAGCATAGGGGTGTAAAATATGTATGTTAAGTTGTGGAGGTGGTGGAAATGGCACCAGCCAACTGCACGCTTGAAGGAAGAGCTGGATGATGTAGTTTAGCTATCTCCAACACCACATAAACCTAGGCAATTCAAACCGTAAAAACTTTTCAAAACTTATAATTCTTGAAGCAGATTATTTTTAAATAGCATTCGGAGATGTCATATGCCACTTACATATGGTGGGGGGGGAGGCGTTCCATCCCTCCCCCCGGAATCCTCGACGGCCAGCTGTGCTCCGCGGTGGCTCTGCAGAGCAGCCGGCCAGGCCCAGCCAGGCCAGAGCCATCTGCAGCTGGATTTTCAGCCACAGAGGGCTCTGGGTAAAAAAAAAAAAAAGAAACGCATGGGGCAGGGGTATAGATGGGGTGTATGTGTCCTTGCCAATCGTACAATCCCATTCCACCTTAAGGAAGGAGGTCCTGCTTGTTATGGTCTGTAAAGATAGAATTCCAATGCTGTCTACTGCCAGCTAGCAAAGAAGTTTTGGAGGGGGGAGTGGGTAGACATTCTCCTCTCCCATCCGGTGAATGGGAAGTACTGCAACAAGAACTTAGTGTCAATACAGGGACAGGGCAGCTGGCATGGAGTAATTGCCCTATCCAAAGTAATAGCCCCCTATCCAATAGCACTCCCCAGTTGGGACTGGGCACCTCATATGACTTTATAGTGGTTCCATGGTAGGCGGATACAGTGTGCTTTGTAATTTGTATCTTAGAAAGGTTCTAGGTTTCATTCCAGGGCTAGTGTCAGGCCCACTTTTTTCTGAATCAGAGATTTATCTACAGTAGGTATATTTGGTTACATTTATATTTAAGGATACAGTATGCAGGTTGTTAAGTCTGTATGTGGCCTTCTTTGTTCTTATTCTGTGAGCACCTTCAGAGCGATAGTGCCTACAGGATGCGGTGGGGATGACAATGCAGGTTGACCTATACAGAGGCTCTCGTGATGTCACACTTCATTCCATTTAGGGAGTGGCAGAGTCCTTTTCACTGGCATAGCTTCTGTCCTGTGCCAGCCTTTGGTGGAGACTGTGTTGTACCACAAATGTTAGGCTCCTTCACCATTGAGTTAGCCCCCTCCCTACCCAAAATGGATTTCGGTGGAGTTTTAATCTTCTGGAGATTATCAGTGTTTCCTTTTTGGGAACACAAGTTCATCTTCAAGGTAGAGCTGCAGATGTACTATGATGCCTCTGGCGGGCTGGGTTTTAGGGTCAACTTATAGGATCAATGGGTGTGTAGTACCACACCCAAGGGTTGCCCTCTGATCTCCTGAGATCCTGTTATTCGAATGTCTCTTATACATGGCATTGCTTATGCAGGCCGATTCAAGGCTGTATGTCCATTTTTCAATTACTTGTTAATGAAGGGCAGGCCTCCATTAGGGGTGGACGAAAGTGACTTACCTGTCCTCGAAGCTTGTTCGCGGTGGGGGGGAGGCGCTTCGCTGCTCCCCCCATGAATTTCAGGCCGGGGGGGAGGCTTCCCGCCTCGCCTGGCCGAAATTCAGGCCGGGGAGGAGGCTTCCCGCCTCGCCCGGCCGCGAACTCGAAAGTTTAAAAAAACAAAACAAAACGCCCCCATGATAGGCTACATGACGATTAACGTAGCCTATCACGGCTAGATCTGCAAAGTCAGCTGTGATAGGCTACGTTAATTGTCACGTAGCCTATCAGGGGGCGTTTTTTTTTTCTTTTATTGCAATGGCAGCGGCGGCAGCCGGTCGAAAGATCGGCTGCCGCCCCCGCCCAGGACAAACACCCGCCGAACTGCCGGCCGGACCCGCCGCCGGGAGGGACATTCGGCAAAGGTAAGTCCCGTCCCGGGGGGGGTGCGGGGGGTGGGGGGGCACGGAGAATTTCTCCCCAAAACTTGTTCGGGGGGCCGAACACATTGGCGCTCGGCCCCCCGAAGTTTCAGGGAGAAATTCTCCGCCATCCCTAGCCTCCATTCATGTCATTAAATCACAATCCTCCCGCAATCTGATCGTTATGGATCAGGTAGTAGTATTGAATTAGCACTGTCTCCTGAGTAATACCTGTTCCTCATGAGGCATATAAATGTAGGGATGTCAGAGAAATTCTCTCGAAAGTGAAATGGGCTCGAAATCAGTCACATTCGGTTCGCCGAACCCTTTCCCGAGACGAGGCGCCCAGGTCTACCCGAACGTGAGCTCACGCAGCACTTTATTTTTTTATCTGCCGAAAGTTTTATGAAGGTATTTACGAAGGCAACTTCGCAAATTAGGATGAAAGTTGGTGAAAGGGATTTCACAAAACTATTTAATAAACATGCAGTTTCCTTTCCTGCTACGACGCGGCTTTCTTTTGCTGGGAGGGACGGGGTCACGAAGTGCACGTAGCCTGCCTGCCCTGAGGCTGAGCTGCATAGCCTCATCTTTTGTTTTATCCTTTTATTGTATGTGTGAGGTCAGGTTCAGGTCAGGTGAGGTCACCTGAGCAAGATCCCTCCAGGCCACCCCCCCACCCCCCCCAGGAAGATAATTGACGGGAGGGAACTCATCGACCATTTATCCCCTGGATTCCCGCTTTTAGTTCACATAGGACGGCGGTCGTGCAGCAGCCTCACTTGCTCCAAGCTAGACTCCAGAGTCCAGAGACAGACTAGAACAGGCGCTGCTGCTGCTCCGTCCCAGCTGCTGCAAGGAGGGTGTTTCTTTCTATGCATCCCTGCGTTCTACGGCACTGCAGTTCAACCTTTTTTCTTTATTACAGTGAAGGTATGTTTACTTTACCTGAATGTGCCCCTATGCTTAGTGATTTGGGGGTGAGATGGAGGAGCAGGGGGAACTGGGTGGGAAGGCATCCTGCAAGGACTCCATCCCCCATCCTCCTGGGCTTTCCAGGATTCACCCATGTGCCTGCCTGCCTCTGTATTTCTTTCTGGGGTGGGGGGGGAGCTGGAAGGCCTCCATCCCCCATCCTCCTGGGCTTTCCAGGATTCACCCATGTGCCTGCCTATGTATTTCTTTCTAGGGCGGGCGGGGGGGAACTGGAAGGCCTCCATCCATCCCCCATCCTCCTGGGTTTTCCAGGATTCACCCATGTGCCTGCCTATGTATTTACGTAAGTATTTACGTAGCCTATGACGGCAAGCCAAAAACAAAAACAAAACAGTGTATGCAAATGGCGGCGGCTACGGTGGCCGCCATTTGCGTTCCCTATTTTTAGCCATTTTAGCCTACGTAAATATTTACGTAGGCTATTACGGTGAAAAAAAGGGGAACGCAAATAGCGTAGTGGGCGCTATTTGCGTTCCTTTTTTTCCCACCATAATAGCTGACGTAAATATTTACGTAGGCTGAAACGGCGAAAAAAAAGGAACGAAAATGGCGCCCACTACGCTATTTGCGTTCCCCTTTTTTTTCACCGTAATAGCCTAAGTAAATATTTATGTAGGCTAAAACGGCTAAAAATAGGGATGGTAAATGGCGGCCGCCGTAGCCACCGCCATTTGTGAATGCTGTTTTTTTTGGCTTGCCGTGATAGGCTATGTAAATACTTACGTAACCTATCACAGCTATGATGAAGAAGTGAATGGTGGCCGCAGACCGGCCGCCATTCACAAGTCAGCATGGACGGCAGCAGGTAAGTGCTCCATTTTGCATGCCTTTCGTGGGTTGGGGGGGCGGGGTCTTCGTTTCACCACAGATTTTGGGGGAAATCACCAAGATCCGTGGCGGAATTCTCTGACATCCCTACTCCTAGCCGCCACTAGGATATAGGCTTCTGTGCATGACATAACATCCAGGGCAGGGCCAGGGCGTCACCTGTAGGGATGGTGGAGAATTCTGCCATGGACTCCAATGAGGCCAGATTCTAAAGAATCCAGGCCCCCCGAGTCTGTGGCTGGATGGAACACCTACCTCCACCTCCCTGCGGAATCCTCTTTGGCTGGATCCTCTGGCTCTGGATTACCAGCGATACGTAGGGATGGCGGAGAATTTCTCCCCGAAACTTCGGGGGGCCGAGCGCCAACGTGTTCGGCCCCCCGAACAAGTTTCGTGGAGAAATCCTCCGCACCCCCCCTGCCCCCCGCACCCCCCCCAGGACGGGACTTACCTTCACCGAATGTCCCTCCCGGTGGCTGGTCCGTCCGGCGGTTCGGCGGGTGTTCGAGCGAGGCGGGAGCAGCAGCCGGTCTTTCGACCGGCTGCCGCCGCCGCCACTGCAATCAAAGAAAAAAAAAACGCCCCCTGATAGGCTACGTGACGATTCACGTAGCCTATCACGGGTAGATTTGCAAAGTCAGCCGTGATAGGCTACGTGAATCGTCACGTAGCCTATCACGGGTGACTTTAAAAAAAAAAGAGTGTACGGATAATGGCGGCCCCCATAGGGAGCCGCCATTCCCGTTCCTTATTTGGTCGCCGTAGTCTACGTAAATGTTTACATAGACTACAGCGACTAAATAAGGAACGCGAATGGTGGCTCCCTATGGGGGCCGCCATTCGCGTACGCGCTTTTTTTTTTTTTTAAGTCACCCGTGATAGGCTACGTGACGATTCACGTAGCCTATCATGGCTGACTTTGCAGATCTAGCCGTCATAGGCTACGTGAATCGTCACGTAGCCTATCAGGGGGCGTTTTTGTTTTTGTTTTACTTTCGCATTCGCGGCCGGGCGAGGCGAGGCGCCTCCTTCCCGGCCTGAATTTCGGCCAGGCGAGGCGGGAAGCCTCCCCCCCGGCCTGAATTTCGGCCGGGCGAGGCGGGAAGCCTCCCCCCCGGCCTGAACTTCGCGGGGGGAGCAGCGAAGCGCTCCCCCCCACCGCGAACGGCCTTCGACGACAGGTAAGTGACTTTCGTCCACCCCTAGCGATACGGCAGCCATGCCATATCGCTGGCTGAAGGGACTGACTGCGGACGCAAATGGCATCCAGGACGCCATTTGCGGCCGTAAAGGTCTTAGTTTATGGTAAATGCAGCCGTAAATGGCTGCATTTAGCTTAAACTAAGACCTTTATGGCTGCAAATGGCGTCTTGGTCGCCATTTCCTTCTGCAGTCAATACGCCTCAGCCAGCGATATGGCATGGCGGCTGTATTGCTGGTGCTTCGGAGCCGACTGGAGGCTTTGCAGAATCGCTGCAGAGTGGAGCTGGCAGAATAGGATTCTGGGGGGAGGAACGGATCGCCTCCCCCCCGCGGGCAGATTCCTCATGGACCAGGAGGTCGGGAATCCGCCCATCCCTAGTCACCTGCATCTATGGCCTCCTGGCATCCCCTTTCCCCAGATATCCATTATCATGCCAGAGATTAATGGGAGGACCCTCCCATTAATCTGCACAACTGTTTCTAAACTGGCATTGAGTACTCTCAGTCTAGGAAATCCAATTTAGAACACATTCTTTCAGCATTAGGGCTGCTCCTACTGCCGCATCTTCAGGTTTTGGCACCGGATCAAGTGAAGGTGATGGCCAGATGGTACTGCAAGGCCTTCAGGTCTTACATGTGGGCTTTTCCTTGATGCCAAGGTACTGCCACTCCCTTTTTGCCACTTACTGTTCTCCTTTATCTCCTTTAGATCAATGGAAAGGACGTGAACCCGTGTGTGTGCTCATGTGGTCACAGCATGGTGTTCGGGGATGGTCAGTGGTCTTACGTCAAGCTGTGGATCCCAGCTTGGACTATCCCAGTGTGCCCGTGTTCAGGGGCTTGGCAGATGTGGTATGCAGTGAGAGTGCCTCTCCACTCTGTTCCATCAATGTGATGTGCAGTTTCCCCTGCAGGTTTTGGTGCTGTATCTAGGGTGGAATGACCTGGCCGTGTGAAGGCAAGGACCTAGGGATGTCAGAGAATTCCGCCACAGATCCCAGGGAGGCCGAATTCCAGTGAATTTGGGCCCCCGGAATCCGTGTTGGAATGGAGCAACCCGCACCACCACTCCGCGGTAGCCCCCCGGAATGGAGCCTACCTGGCTGCGGCTCTGGCCCCTGCCAGGCTGCAGCTGCAAATGGCGGCCGCTATGCCGGCTGCCATTTGCATCCACAGACGTGCTGCAGCTGGATGTCCGGCTGTGGATGCACCTGGCCGGCGGCTCCACGGAGTCGCTGTGGAGTGGAGCTGGCCAGGGAGGATTCCAGGGGGAGGGACAGAGCACCTCCCCCCCACCGCGGATGCCACTTACGAAACAGGTAAGTGGTTTTGTACATCCCTACAAGGACCTCATTCTGCAGGCCTTGGCCGATTCCAAGTTATCCTTTACCATGATCTGGCGATAACTACAATTTGATCTTGTGTGTTCACAAGAATGAAGTGAGGAATGTTCTGACCCAGAAGGCCATGGAAAAGGCTCATCAGACAGTGGAATGGGAAATAGCCTTTGGGCTATACAAGCACGGTGATGGGATCATCACCCTCCCGGAAATCACCTGGACAAGGAGGAAGCTTTACAGACAGGATAGTGTGCACCTGTCTGATGCAGGAATTGTCATATTTCTGTTTGATCTGCAAAGGGGCCTGCTGGAAGTTCTTCTGCGCAGGTGGGGGGAGTTTGACAAGCAATAGGCTTGTTACTCCTGGTGGCGGCTAGGATGGGCAATGGAGAATGAGCTTAGGGATGGTGAGCATCAGAGGTACCTTATGGTGACAGGTGACGCCTGAGGCCTCCCGAACGGGTTCTGCAGCTTGGCGGGGGGATAAGGGTTGCCTGGGAGACTGACTCATCTCACTCGCCCAGGAGCTTGGCGGCCCAGGAGGGGGTGACAGGAGAAGGTCTACCTCCCCTATAAGGGGCAGTCTGGAGGGGCGGCGATTCTGTCACGCCACCCCTCAGGCTGGGTATGTTTTCACCCATTAAAGTGCCAGCTAGCTGTACAGTCAGTGCCCATCCTTGGTTTCCCCTTTGCAGATATTTCAATAAATGTGACCCAATTTCAATCCAGGGTGTTGTTGTCTGTCTCTTCATTACCCCATCTCTGCTCCCAAAGGAAAATCTCTCCCCCCAGTTCTAACACCTGGTGTTGGGGTTACCACTGACAAAAGCCCACTGAGTCTGGATAAAGCTGGACACCAACAATTGGGAAATGCTTTGGGATGCATAGAATGACACCAGTGTATCTATTCCACCATGTAGAAATCCACAGGATATAAAAGAAAGCCAGCTAGGTGCATGCTAGCCTGCTATTTTATAACAGTTCCACAAGACTTTTCTTTGAACTATAAATGGCATTTTCTCAGAGAGAGAGAGAGAGAGAGAGAGAGAGAGAGAGAGAGAGAGATTTTAACCAAAGATTAATATGGAATATTTTCAAAGATCCTCTTTTACTTTTAGCTCTGTTTTTCCTGATTGACTAAGAAAAGATTTTTCATATCTGTAGATAGATAAAATTGCTTCAAACATCACATTTTTATGAGGCTGATCCTAAACAGCTTCTAACCAGGCTTAAGCTGTGCAAGAACGCAAGCAAACATGTCAACTTTCAGCTTTTGCATTTGTGTGAAACCTGGCTAAATAAATAAATGCTGAAATCAATGGGATTCCAAAGTCTTTATTTGCCTGAGAAATAAAAAAAAGTCAATGGATCTCATATTTTAAATAAGAGTCAAACATCTCACTATGATTAATGTGTTTCAGATTGAACTTTTTACCAAGCTGTTTATGGCCTGGCATGCTGCCACAGAGTGATCTATAACCTCACACCTCACTATTATGCAAATATCCATTTGGCAAGGAGACCTGAGCCTTCAGAATTTCTCTAAGGACAATCATATCTTTCAAACTTCTTAAACCAAATTATATTTGACATTTAATTTTAACCCACTTATCTTGAAAAATAACTTAAAAACCCCTCCTGTGTAAAGCTGTTAATACAGCAAGTGTGTTTTATTTTAATTTTTTCTACTTTGCCTTATTCAGTTGCTGTCAGTAAATTTAATTTGGTGGTGGAAAATATATCCTTATGCTGAGAATATTCTTATATCCCATATAAGGATGTCCTTATATTGAGAGCATTTAAAGCTTTATTCGTGTATTGTTCATGTGAAAGGGCAACAAGAGTACAAAAGGCTGCAGGGCGCCTCTTGGCTCCTCATATGTTTAGGAATTACGTTTCAAGTGGATCCCTTTTGTAATCATGGTTTTTGTCCCCATGCATGTTAGAACCCTGATTATTCAGGGGTTTTATGACCAGGCAACTAGGGATGAATGAGCACCCCCTGCCTGGTTTTGCCGGGCACCTGCCCAGCCCCTGCCCCCACTTGCATGCCACCAGACCCACGCTTCCCCCCACCCCTGCTCAGTGAGCTACCCATACTCACCCAGGAGCCATCGGCCAGTGCCTTGAGCACCATTGCTGAAAAAATGGTGCTTGCAAAATATACACACATCTAGTTGTGTGCAAAAGGGGCTCATATACAGGAGAATGCAGGCATAAATGCCGTCCATGGCCCCCTTTCGCACAAGTAGATGTGTGGATATTTTGCAAGCACCTTCCCCCCCCCCCTAAAATGGTGCTTGTGGCACTTGGTGATGGCTCCCGGTGAGTACCTGTGAGTACAGGTACAGTACGAGCACAGGGGAGGGGCGAATGGGGGCAGTCAGTGCAGCTTGCCAGTAGAGATGGGGGAGGGGAGTCCATCCAGTTCCTAGACTCAACCGGGCACCTACGCCATCCCTATAAGCACGCGGAAGTTATCTCTGAACGTGTGGAGGACCAGGAGGGGTTCTACGGCCTTGGGGGCAGGTCTAAACATATGGACCCGCAGCTGCTTGGACTCCTGTTCTCTTTCATGCGAGTAATGTCTGAAGAAGTCTTAAGTTACATTTTATTTTATAGAAAATTAACCCAATATGGAAAAAATAGGAAAAAATCAAATTAATATCCCTTCTAATTAAAAAAAAAACAAAAACCAAATAACACTGACAAGAATACATGCGTTCAGTTAAGTTGTCAGGGAACAAGTACTTCTGAGTAGCTGACAGAAAATGTCAAGTATGGAAGCTGGTCACTAAACCAAAAAATGTTGATTAAAACAGAAAACATTCATGAAGGGTGTACCTGTACAAAAAGGTGGATAAGGCTTCAGTGACAACTCTGAAGAACATGGAATTTGGTAGGGATGGCGGAGAATTTCTCCCCGAAACTTCGGGGGGCCGAGCGCCAACGTGTTCGGCCCCCCGAACAAGTTTCGGGGAGAATTCCTCCGCACCCCCCCGCCCCCTGCACCCCCCCCCTCGGGACGGGACTTACCTTTGGCGAATGTCCCTCCCGGCAGCTGGTCCGGCTGGTGGTTCGGCGGGTGTTCGAGCGGGGCGGGAGCGGCAGCCGGTCTTTCGACCGGCTGCCGCCATTGCAATGAAAGAAAAAAAAAAAAAACGCCCCCTGATAGGCTACGTGACGATTCACGTAGCCTATCACGGCTAGATTTGCAAAGACAGCCGTGATAGGCTACGTGAATTGTCACGTAGCCTATCACGGGTGACTTAAAAAAAAAAAAAGAGTGTACGGATAATGGCGGCCCCCATAGGGAGCCGCCATTCCCGTTCCTTATTTGGTCGCTGTAGTCTACATAAATGTTTACGTAGACTACGGCGAAAATAAGGGCAACGTTATTATTTAAGGGTAACGTCAATCGTCACGTAGCCTATCACGGCTGACTTTGCAGATCTAGCCATGATAGGCTACGTGAATCGTCACGTAGCCTATCAGGGGGTGTTGTTTTTTTTTTTTTTACTTTCGCGTTCGCGGCCGGGCGAGGCGAGGTGCCTCCTCCCCGGCCTGAATTTCGGCCAGGCGAGGTGGGAAGCCTCCCCCCCAGCCTGAATTTCGGCCGGGCTGAGGCGGGAAGCCTCCCCCCCGGCCTGAACTTCGCGGGGGGACCAGCGAAACACCTCCCCCCCACCGTGAACGGCCTTCGACGACAGGTAAGTGACTTTCGTCCACCCCTAGAATTTGGCAAATGCAACTTCTCTCATTCCTCCAGCTTTCCATAACATGATGTCTCCCAGATGTTTTAGACTGCAACTTCCATCAGCCCCAGCCAACATAATCAGTGGTCAGGGATGATGGGGGTTATTGTTCGAATTGTTCTTCACAGTCTTCAATTTATTCTACACAGCCATCAAGGCACAACCTCTGCATTTGGCTCAACAGTCGACAGGCTTTTTGCCCATCTAGCTGGGGCACATTGGAGTGGGAGGGAAGGAGGCCAGAGGGGCCTCAAAATATGTTGTATCCTGGCTTCCCCAGTGCTCTCCTCTTCCCTCCAGCACGCCCTGTGGCATGTCCCCTTTACCGCCCTCTTTGCAACCTCAGAGAGGCGGCTGGCACGGTTCTCCCTATGCCAGCTGTGAGGGGGAGGGGGAGTGCAGATTCTTGAATCTGCAGTTGGAGCCCTGTCTCCGACCTCACATCTAGAAGTTTTATTCATTTATTCATTTATTTAAAACATCTGTATCCTGTCCTATTGACTCCTATATCATTAAGATCTCATGGTGGCATACAGATAAAATCAATTTAAACAGAATGAAACAATAAAAACTTTAAACAGCTAAAAGCATATTAAACCATTAAACAAGCTAATACCAATGAGAAAATCTAAAACAATAAAACAGTTAAAACAGTGTACAACTTTAGGGAATTCAGTTAGCCCTCAAAGGCTTCGGTGAAAAGCCATGTTTTAAATTGGCACTGAAATGAAACCTACGTCTGCGCCAAACGCACCTCCCTCAAACAAGCCATTCTGCCCGAGTTCGTACAAACCAACAAGCTGTGCCCAGGCATGTAATTAGGCAAATGGTGCCTGGCACGCACCAGCACATACTGTGGATTAAATAAGCCACCATGATCCGCTTAAGCCACTGTGATGGTGCAAACTGGGCCTATGTGTGAAACACACATACCTTGCTTAATATTACACCTTCCTTTTCTTTCAGGGCATATGCACATTTGACAGGCTGATTAGAATGAGGTGATGTTCAGTCTAGCCATACAGGCATGGCAAAGCTGCTGTTTGTACTTCTGTTTGTGTTTTCCCATCTTGCAGAGGACGGGGATGGGCATATACCACCTACTGTTTTTCTAACCAAGATGGGGTCTGTTTGGTTCACTCTGCAACTGAGCTACTTTGCTACAACGCTTATAAACAATTAAAAGGATGTATATTCAATGCCTAAGGCAAAAATCCTCCTGCTTCAAAAAAGGAGAAGCAAGTGAGCTTCAGCTGCTAGGTGGTATAAAAAGGTAATAAATAAAATAAATTTCAATAGCATTGATAGAATGGCTAGTTATTATAAGGCTGGGGAACCTCAGGCCTAGGGGCTAAATCTGGGCCTCAGATGGCCACACCCCCTTTCCCTGGCCCACTCCCTTTCCCCAACACTGATCATTTTGTGGTTTGGTTTCCTGACTTCTCTGCAGTTTCTTTTTCCCATTCCAAAAGGTGAAATGCCTCTCCTAAGGCTTGGTTACTGGCAGGAAGAGCTGGAGGCCTCAATCCCACTGATAGATGGCAGCCTCCAAAGTTGGAGGCTGCTGAGTATCCTAATGCAGGCCGGCTGGAGCACTTTTGCTAGATGAGGATTTCACCCATCTAGCCATGGTGCTTCGGAGCACGAGGGAAGGAGGCTGTGGCGAGCTTAGGAAGCTGCATAAGGCAGCTTTCCTGGTCTCCTCCTCTCCCCAACCCTGGGACTGCCCCCTTTCCCCCATCTCCATGCTCAGGTTTCCAAGCATGGAGAGGTAGCTGGCACAGTTCTCTCTGTTCTGGCTATGAGGGAGCATGCTTTACTGGCTCTGAGGTCACAGCCTTGTCTCTCACCTCGTAGCCAGTAAACCAAACAATCCTATGCTCCTCAGACACTGTCTAGGGGCCATAAGATTGCTCCCTTAATATAAAACATACTGGCATTTTTTTTTCTATTTTAGCCCCACCCCATTTGCCTCCACCCCCACCCTCCACTGGAAAGTGGCCTCCGAGATCTTCTCTGAAATTGCATTCAGCCCAAAGGCTGAAGGAGGTTCAACACTCCTGTTAAAAGGTATCATAAAGAAAATAAGCACAACAACCCACTTTAAAATGCATGGCTTTCTAATAATCAAAGTTTGCATATATCAGGACACAGCTTTTGAACCTTCACGAATGCTTCCAACCCATGACTGAAACATTATCCATGCACCCACACTTAAGTTTAATATGGTGTCCATAAATGTGCTCAAGAAACAGAGCCCTCTCCAGCCCCTGTAGGAAATAAGGATTTTTAATAGTGCTGTGCCAAAAGTTTCTCCTACATTTTTTGGACCGTTCTCAATCAATTTGATAGAAAAGAAACTGCTCTCAAAAAGAAATTCAAAGGAGAAGAAAAATTCAGAGAAATTCTCATAGGTTGGGTTCAGTGTTCTTGTGCTCATCTTACTTTTGAAGTGGCCAAGGAATGTGCATGTCACGAGTATTCTGCCTTTCATTGTACACTCATCTCTCTGGCAGCTGGCAGCCTCCTTGGCTTCCCATACTTCAATTCAAGCCCAGGGGAGGACCTCATTATGAGATCATTCTTTTCAAAAGGCTTTTTCAAATCAGGAAGTGCAGGCAGCCTGGAAGGCTGCAATGCACTGGAGAGATGCGTAATAGAGAGAGAAAACACACACTGTATTCCTGGACACTGAGAAATTTTGTCCACCATTTTTGCGGTTGCCCTCTTCCCCAGTCCCATACACAATGCCATTGAATGACACTAGGTATGGGACATGGTGAAGGTTGCAAAATAGTGACCAGGCTGCCAACAATTTGCTGCTGTTGCCACTTGCTGCTTGCATAAACCCAAAGAACTCCAAGGAAAAAAGAAAGAAGCTCTGCTACAACCACTGCTAATGGTCAGTATCACATAAGAAAGTGTTTGAGAATTTCTCTTTCCCCTGGAGAAATTTAGTGAAATTGTCTCTCCAATTTCTCTGGTCACAAATAGGGTGGAGAATTTTGAGAGGCTGTTTGTGCACAGTTGTAATTTTTAACATCAGTCTCTTTGACAGACTATAATTAAGAGTTTGCTGATGTTATGTTTGCATTAGCCTTTATTGAACTGTAAGGAAGCACTTATGGCTCTCCACATCAATACTTCCCAGGTAGTAGTACATAATATCTTATGCTTTATAAAGTTAAGATGGCAAAGCCAAGCTAAAAACGCTTTTGCGGCTGTAAGTGGAGATGAAGCTTTCATCCAATGGAAATGTGAATGTCACAATTTTTAAATTAGTCTAGTTTTCAAGTCAGAAAAGAAAGCCAGAATAAAAATCATTCATGTTATTCATGATAACCTTTTCAGTAACCTATTATATCCACTTTAGCTCTTTATCTTAGTTGTTTCTTCTTTGATAGATGCTTGTGCCCTAGAATCAGTCCATCCAACCATCCATCGCTTAATGATGTTGTGTCATGAACCACAAATAGTGTAGGGTATTTTGCAAGGATCACAGCGCCTTATAGGTATCAGTGGAGGCTTAGAAACAATAGTAGAAAATCCTTAAGCAATCAAAGACTGTATAGGGACACATTTGGTTTTATACATTGATGTTTTTGGCTGGTCTGTATAAACTTAGAAAACATGTTCAGTTTGTAATTACACTTTTTTTGTTCATGTTAGTTTTATTACTGCCTTTGAGGCACTTTCCAAGTTATAAGCTTCCAGTTATATCATCACATGATCCCTTAACAATGTGAGTCTTTGCAGAGTAATGCATCACTTTTTAATTGTAGAAATGCTTTCATTCAAACAGCATTTGCTAATGGCATTGTAATCAAAAGAAGCAAACTCAGAACTCAAGCTGCAGTTGGTGAAAAATGTTGCAGGCCATCTCCTGTTAAATATTACATCTGAAACTGGAGAATGAAACACTAGAAAAAATAGATGGGGTGAGGGCAAACTTATTTCCACAAGGAGAAATAGCAGTATACCTTACATGAAGACTTCCATCTTAACCATATTATCTCTGAAGTAAGTCCTATTGGTTTTGATGGAGTTAATTTTCAAGAAAGCATGTGTAGGACTGCAGCCTGATTTTAAAATTTCCAGTTTATGATTGAATTCTCACTTTATGTGAAAAGTGCCTTTCTGTAAAGTAACTACAGTTCTGGCACTGCCTATGGCAGATTTCTCCAACTTGGTGCCTTCCAGATGTGTTGCATGACCTGCCGTATGTAGGAATGGGTGAACATCCCCTGTTTCCCTCAAAAACTATCAGGATTTTGTGATCATTCCTTGTGAATACTTGCAAAACCCAGATGGTAGATCCTACCATGATTGCCAAGCAACAAAACAAACCACAGTAAAACACATATTACATTTGTAAGGGGGCGGGGCAGAGTGAGCAGTGGCAGGATGGAGCCTTGGGTCCCAGACAGATAGATATGTTTGGAGAGTGTCCTGACTCCCAGGCAGGGAGGCAGGTCAGCCAGTTTCCAAAGTTGAAACAAAACGAACGATGCTTCTATAATTTCCTGCATTGAACATGGCATTTGTACAAATACCATAATCATTCAGGACATGATGTTTCTAAGCATGTTGAAGGCATGTGTGAGTTCATGGGATTTGTAGTTTTCTCTGCCCAGAGAAAAACTACAAATCTCATGTTTGTTGGAAAATGGTATTTCTAAGCATACCCAGAAGTTTCAATCCAACCTCTGGTCAATCCAAAAATTGGCTTGCCTGGAAACTTGGCCTGTTTCATGTTTGCAGACTTTCCCCTTTACAATGCCAAGATTGCTTGGAAATGGGAGAAGTAGTAAGAGACAGGAGGAGGGAGTCTAAAAGTGTGATATATACTTCAAGCAAGGGGGTCACATTTCTGACCACCCCCACCCCCAATTCAAGTGCTCACTACATCTGTGCTCTAAAGCACTATGTAGATGCAAAGTGTCTGATCTTAATGGGCTCTTTTGTATCTCTTCTAGTATGCACAGCCCTCCACAACCACAGCTTTTTGCTCACAGGAGGATTCCCAAAGGGGACAGCAGCAACGCTGCAGCAAAGGGGGTTGAATAACTAAGGGTGCAATCCTATGCATGTTTAGACAGAAAAAACGGCCTACAACTCCCAGCATGCCCCAACCAGCCATGGGACTGGGACATGCTGGCTGGGGCATGCTGGGTGTTGTAGGCCGTTTTTTCTGTCTAAACATGCATAGGATTGTGCCTTAAATTTCCAAAATCTAGAACCAACAATTCTGCATGGGGATTGACCCAACTGATGTCTTATATAAACAAATGGAATTAATAAATTAAAAACTACACTGGTGAAAGAAAATGTGGTGTAACTGAAGTATACTGTCCTGAAGCCAATTCCAAATATTAAATTGGATTATAAGCCCATCATTAAAGCTAAGCAAATAATTCACAGTGAATAATTTATTCAACAATCTCTGCTTCTTTTTCTGTATACAGAATATCCATGAGTAGATTGCAATTTCCCTGAATTTATTCATTATTCACATTTCCTTAAATGTTTGTGAATCTGTTTTTAAACTCAAGGGCTTTTCAAGAATAGGTCCAATAAACGTATCATGAATCTGAGTTTGCTGGTTATGAATGGAGATACTATACTAACTGGTTTTATTTATTTCTTTTTCCCAAATACAATAATCACCAATTTAAAACTATGAGCCAGGTTTAGAAGAAACTAGCTGTATTGGAACTACTCTTTAACTCAGTGTTTTCAATTAGGTTAGAATAATTAATATTAGGAACCAAAAATGTAAGTGACCCTGCCCCATCTTTTGTTTAGCTAGTATATCTCACCATTTTCTAAGGCTGAGGGAGGATAACAATTGCTCCAGAAAACAAATTAATCTATATAGGTTAAAATTGGACCATGCCTACCTAAAGAAGAAGGAATGCAGGTCTAGAATATGTTGGGCCTATAGGCAAAAGGAGTTTCATAGTTATAGGACAGCCTTCAAAATGCCTTTCTATGTACTCTTCTTGTTCAAATGTGGTGCACAAATGGCAGCAGAAGAAGGCAATCTTGGTTGGCCTTAAAGGTTTTGATGTAATAAATAACTTTTGTTGACAGTAAAGGTTTGGGATGGGAACAAAAAAACAATGTCTTTGTGACATCAATTGCCACTACACCAATCCCCACCTTCAGTTCAGACTTATTTGAAACATTTAACGCCTTAGTGGCTTAGTACCGCCTTCCCCAACCTGGTGCCTTCCTGATGTGTTTGACTACAACCCTCAGCATTCCTGATCATTGGCCATGTGGGCTGGGGCTGATGGGCATTGAAGTCCAAAAGAATGGAGGGCACCAGTTGAGGAGGCCTGACTTAGTCTCTAGATAAGGTCAAAAGTAATAAGTAAATGCAAATTGAAGGTGGGTATATGTTATGGCTGCACAGAAACGTCAATGTTTCAATGATAACATTAATATACAATTAATAATATTCAATAATAATAGTAATATATAATAATAGTAATAAGGCCCTGAAAGGGGTACCTGAAACTGGTAGTGAGAGATTGAGGAGAGGGGGATTTATATTTCTTTCCAAAGAATTTGAGGGTATGTACTTATCATTTGCACCGATGCAATGAATATGAACTTGAGCACACTCCGGGAGAGAGCGCAGGACAGGAAGGCCTGGCGTGCTATGGTCCATGGGGTCATGAAGAGTCGGACATGACTGAACGACTGAATGACAACAACAACACTTATCATTTGAGGCAGGGCAGCACCAGCTTTTTACTCCTTAAGAAGCTTTGTTTGTTTGTTTTTTGTTTACTTTTGTGGCAGTGGAGCTGCTTGCAGTAGCCAGTGGCCGCAGGCTGCCATTATCATCTCCCAGAAAGTCCCACTGACTGCCACGAAGAGTCCTGAAGAAAAGATTTAAAAAAGACATTTTCCCTAGCAGCCACCAATGGTTAAATGTACTGCCCAGTCTGCCCTAAAACAAAGCTTGCATAAGCGCGCGCAACTGCAAGTCTGCGTGATTGCTATGGAGCCCCGCTGAGGCATATTCCTCTCTTGTCAATATCCTTGTCAGTTTCATCCTCTCTACACACTGCTTCTTTTATCCCTGCCGAGCCTATTCCTTTTTGTCAAAGAACTTGTCAGTTTCATTCTCCACTTTTGCACTTCCCGAGGGAAGGGGGAAATTGACAAGCCATTTGTGGAGAGGAAGAAACTGACAAGGATATTGATAAGATCAGATATGGTTCTGCAGGGCTGCATAGTGGACAGTTGGACTTGTGCTCAAGTGCCCTTGTGCAAAATTGTCAATATATATATATATATTTAAAAACTGACACCATTTGCATTTTGTACAAATTTCAAGACCCCCCCCCTCCAAAATTGCCCAAATTGCTGCCATTAACCCTTCCCCCTGCAATCCGTGTATTGGCTTGACTCACTACAGATTGAGTTAACTCCAGTGGGGGGAAAACAGAATGAAATCTGCAAAGCCCAACCAGAAAAATCTGTCTGTTTTTCACCTCCCAAATGGAATTCTCATAGGGATGTATGGATTTGGTAAAATCCATTCCATCTGCATTTCATGGATTTTCAGGTACCTTTCGTTCCATTGTTCACTTATTGGTGGAATTGGATTTCTCCCAATTTCCCACATTTGCACAAATTTGCATTTGTACAAATTCACACGTGCATAAATTCCCCCCAAATGTGCATTTTCACACTTTAGCCTATGGAGGAAATGCACATTTTTGGCTGGTGTTTTTAAATTTTATTTTATGTATTTTTCTATGACTAAATCTGTGTACCATTCAAGAAAATCAATCAATCAAACAAACAAACAAACAAACAAACAAACAAACCCTGGTCCATGGAATCCATGTGACTTGAGAAAAGCCAGTCCACTGAGGAATCTACTAGTCAGATTCATAGAAATCTGAACTCAGTTGATTCCATTGCAGATTTCTCCAATGTCCTAGTTGAGACCTCTGAAAAACCACTGCCAGTCAAAGTAGACTATAGTCCGACCTATCATTTGGGAGCTTCCTTTGTTAACCCTATGATTGTTTAGGGATGGACAAACTCACCCACTGCTTGTCAGACCCCCATCACCCAACTGCCCCTGCTTGCGCTGGGGTGCGAGCCACCCAGAGGTCTGTAGGCACCTGTTGACCCAGCACCCACTTCCCCAATGAGCCGCCATTGTGTGCACAATGGCAGCTCATTGCAGCAGTAAAGGCAGCAGGATGGGACCCAAGAGGGAAGCACCATGATGCTTCTTTCTTGGTTCCCATTCTGCCACTGCTGCCGCTGAGCAACCACTAGCAAAGGAAGGCGCAGTTGCTCAGCGAGAGGCAGTAGGATGGGGAGCCTTAAAGGGGGCCTTAAAGGTGCCATGTCAATAGGATTAAAGGAATAAATGCCTGTATTGTTGCTGACAAGGCCCAATTAAGGACCCCCTTTGTGTAAATGGGATAGTTACAGCAAAGAACGAGCAGCTATTTGAGTGGAAAATGGCACTCAGCGAGGAAGAGGACGACTGTGCACTAGGCGCATACCAAGCCAGGCAAGCGCTGGGGTCCATGGACTGGCATTCGGGGGGCCAAGCAAGCAATTTCTTGCAGGGCTTTGAGCCCCAGCCAGGCACCTGTGCCATCCCTACTGATGTTCCTTGGAATATCATGGAAGGGATATCATGGGTGAATAGTGGGAAAAGGCCTTTCTGTCTTACATACATGATTTAAATCATCTTTATTGCTCTCATTGATCTTATCATAGCTTTATTCCCTTCTGATTTGAGAAATAACTTGCATATTTATAATTTTTTATATTTTAAAAATTATTATAAACATTATAAAACTTTTATTACAGAATATCATTGTTGTGCCTCATCTGGAAAGATTCTTATTGCCTTCTCTGACTCATTTCTTCAGATAGTTAACATTGCAAACCTGGCACAACTATGCTGATTAGCTTTGTCCAACTAATTAGCTCCATCTAATAGATTCCAATAGGGTTCCAAATAATTCCAATGGGGATGCTTCAAATTTTAGCCCATGTTAAACTAGGGATGGCAGAGAATTCCACCACAGATCTCGGTGAGGCTGAATGCCAGTGCATTCGGCTACTGAACTCTGTGTCGGAACGGCCTGCCACCCCCCCGCCCCCGCACGGATCCCCCCTGGGACAAGACTTACCTGGGGCGGATCTTCCGGGAGGTGGCGGCGGCGGAGGCAGCGGTGGCGGTGGCTGGTCTTCCGACTGGCTGCCGCCGCCGCCATTTCCAGTCTTGTAAAAAAAAAAAAAAAAGACGTGATAGGCTACGTAAAGATTTACGTAGCCTATCATGGCTGGGTGGGGTAAAAAAAAAACGCGTATGCAAATGGCGGCAGCTACGGCCACCGCCATTTGCGTTCCTTCTTTTTGGCTGTCTTAATCTATGTAAATATTTATGTAGACTATGACGGCGAAAATAAAGGGGAACGCAAATAGCGTAGCGGGCACTATTTGCATCCCCTTTTTGATTCGCCATTTTAGCCTACGTAAATATTTAAATCCGTCGAGGATTCCGTGGGGAGGGACGGAATGCCTCCCCCCCCACCATAAACATAATCCATGGAAAGGTAAGTCCATTTCGTACATCCCTATGTTAAACCCGCATTACCTGGTTTTAAAATGCTTAACTATTCTGATGTTTATATATTTTCATCAATTCCTAGACTTATTTTTCAGAAGAGACAAAGTACCTTTTCAACACGCTGCAGCATCACATCTATGAATGATGCATAAAACATTTAACACTTATTTTCAGGGTATATTATCTCCTGCCAACTCATTTATTCTCATGCTGATAATCTTGCCTTAAAAGTCTAGCATCCTGAGGTTCTAAAGCATTTCTGGAAGCCATCACATTTGTGGTAATTAGTCTGCTGAATAGTCATGAAGAATGGGATACACTTCTTCATCCTGTCAGTTCAGAGCTCTGAACTGTTACCACAAACAAATACCTTATCTCGTTGTTATATACCATAAACAAGAATTTAAAACCAGAATCTTTCACTACTGTAGTAAATACTTGCACTGGTTTCAAAAATACTATTAATTTTATGTACATGGCACAAGTAAACATACGGCCTTGGATCCTGAGTCCATTTGAGTGTAATTTGACTCACATGATGCTCCAACTGGAAGAAGGGTGAGGGTGAGAAGTGGTTTTTACTGATTCTCCCTCTTCCCTGTGCTCTGAAAAAAATAGGGTTCAGAAACCTTCAGTGTGAGGGATGGTACCAGGGCTGCAGGAACACTTGGTCAAATCCCTTCTGCCAGCAGGAGCTTCTGCTGGATCAAAGGCCTTTCCACAAAGAGATAAGAGTAAGATGTCCAATTTCTTTGCCTCTCTCCCTTGGATGTTTTTATTTAAAGCTACCTTGTAAGTTACTAAGGCTGTAATTCTATAAACACTTTCCTGGGAGCATGCCCCATTGAACACAAGGGGACTTACTTCTGAGTGTACATGTATAGGACAGCATCATAAGTCTACAAATATTATGTAGTTCACTTACAAGATATATGTTTTTTTTTTCTTTTAACAGCTTAAGGTTTTTTCCGTTCTCTTATACTAATTTAAATAAACCTGTTCTTTTTTTAAATTGGAGCTCTGGCATTGATTAAGTTCTTTGCCTGGCTTTTAAACTTGGTCTTTCCCAATTTTGCCTATCGATTTGCCATGCTCCAAGGTAACATGAAGTGAATAGAAATATCATGACGTGAACTATCTGGCTGGTAGAAATTGGTAAGCTTGAGAAGCATTATTTCCCTACATGTAAGAAGTCCAATAGCTCTGAAATACCTCCAGTTTCACAGCTGAGAAACATGAGAGGTAGTGGCAGCTACTGATCATAAAATGGGTGCATCTCCCCTGTGATCACTACCCTATTTGTCAGTGTCCACAAGAATTAACAGACCAAAAATAATGGCACAACTTGAATTAATTTAATACCCACACCATAGGCTATGCTATTTACAAGGTGGCAGCTCTGTCTTCTTTCACAATTCTTTGCCTTTCCTACATGAACTGTACAACCATTTTTTTTTTTTAATTACATAAACTGTTACTCTGCTTGAACCTGGTAAGCAATTCCATTGGATGGGAGGCCACTGTAAAACTATCTCTGGAAAAATGAGTATACATATTCAGAGAACACATCATTTTCTTAATAATAAATGTAGGGGTTTGGCTGTCTGAAAGCATATATGACTTAGGGTGCAATCCTATGCATGTTTGGACAGAAAAAAGTCTGACAACTCCTACAGTTGTAGGACTTTTTTTTGTCTAAACATGCATAGGATTGCACCCTTAAAAACCATTCAGCAACCAGTTAGTAAATGGATGTTCCACATTTTCCCCCAAAGAACTACCCAGGCCAGTCAGCTAATGACTGAGTGGCTATTAAGCAGTAATTACTTTCAACTGAATTGAGTTCTTGAATTGCGCTAGTACATAGCAGAAAAGAAGCATAGCCTCTGGCTATATCCAGGCTATACATTTCATGTCAAAACCAACATTGTGGGCTGGTTCACATGATCAAGCAGCCTACCATGGCTTATTTAAGACATGGTGGGCTGTGGCATGGGTGAACAGCCATTTTGAATATTCAAGCCACAACTGCAGCTTGTCATGTCTTCTGAACCCAGCGAAGGTGGGTTGTTGGCATGGTTAACAAACCACCCACAAGGTTGCGGCTTTATTGTTGTTCAAAAGTCATCTGGCACACACCGGCATACACCACAACCCACCATGGTTTAAATAAGCCACAGTGGGATGTGGTGATCATGCAACCCTGGTCAGTATCTTGGAGGATCCAATACAAATGGCACATTCTGTTCAAGCAACAATATGCTAATGTTGTAGCCAGTAAGTGGTATTGGTAAGCACACTAAATAAAAGGATGAAACACAGTTTTGACAAAGGAGGTTAAATATAGGAACAGGGATAGTTAAAAATAAGAAGCAGAGACAGGTAAATATGTGAACTGCTAGAAAAGACATGATACAAATAAATAAATTTCTTTTTCAGACCAGAATACTTCACTTTAGTGAAGGAACAATAAATTAAAATCAAAATGGCTCAAAAAAGACATTCAGGTGAAATTATTAATTTGATCTAAACAAACTATCTCCTCTTTCTAAGATTTTATCAGCTATAAGGGAGGACTGCACTTTTATTAATTAACTGGAACATGCTGTTGACCTCCCCACTTCAAAAAAATTCCCCTCCTTCATTCTTCTCTGTTCCAAGAAAGAATCAAGCATTACACTCAAACTTGTTGAGAAAGTGAGTTATATATCAGATATCTGTACCTGCAGCAAGAACCATACATTTCCCAAGACCTTGAACCATTTGTACAACCTACAGTATGAACTATGACCTGCTCTTGTATTAAAAGAAATGAGGCTATCTATCGAATGTTCTGAGTAAATCAAGTGCAGAAGAAAGGTGAATTATTTTTCTTGCAAACCTTAACCCTTCAAGGATGGAATTAGGAAATTTGAAGGAAGCTTTGGGGTATTTTTGGAAACTGAAAAGACAGTCAGCAAGCACCTTATGAGTTTATTGGTAAAATTAACCGATGTGCAAAATGGACACATTTTGTAAATTAAGAAAATATGTTATGTGTGTTGTTGTTTTTTTATGCCTTTTGTGGGGGGAAAACCTCTTTGTGGCAGGAAACCTCGTACAACAAAACCTGATGATGATATTTTATTATATTTTTAAGCTGCCCAATAACAAACATTCTCTGGGCAGATAACAAACATCTAAAAGAATAAAATATACATTCCAATACAAAACAACAGGCTGCACAATAATATAAAAAACCGCCATACAACCTAAACTCTAAAACTGTAAAAACAACAACAACAACCCTCTAAAGCTCCAAAAGGAAAAAAGAAAGGACTTTGCCTGGCACTGAAAAGATAACTATGTAGGTGCCAGACAAACTTCTTTTGGGAGGGCATTCCATAAATCTAGTGTCACAGCTGAGAAGGCCCTGACTCTTGCAGCCAGCTGACCTGCCTAACTTCCTTCTGTGGGGGCACCTGGAGGGCAGCCTCCAAAGATTACCTAAAGGTCTGATTAGGTACCTATGGGATGAGACATGCCTTTAGATACCCTGGGACCAAGTAATGTTCAGGATCCCAAATGATAAGGCATCATCATCTTGAAGGCAAGGAGAGAAGCAAAAGATGGAGTTCTTATATTCCTTCATTTCTATTTTAACAAAGAAATCATTCTGAATTCTTCTGTAAACTCATGTGTGTGTGTTTTCCCTTCTTATATCTTGTTTAAAATTTAATATCTTCCAGACGCTAACTGAAAGGTAGAGGGAGATGAAACCACCTAGCATCAGCTGATGACCCAGATATCCTGCCTGTCTTTTCCCCAAGAGAGATGGGCATGGAGGGGAGGGGAGACACTTACATCTTCTGCTTGGCATCAGTTTCCTCCTGGAAACTGATTTGTGAGTGTTTTATTCCTGCATTTAGATTCTTGTTCATTTATTTTGTGATTTTTGTTTTAGGTGTGATTTTTAGTTAGAATTTTTGTGTTAGTTTATACTAGATCTGGTGTAATTTCCCTGAGAGCTACCTAGAGTTAGTGGGATAAAAATGGGGAACTGTTTAAAATAAATAAAGAATAAATTGAAAATATGGTCATCTCACCTGTTTTATTTATACGGACTAATCAATGGAGTCCATATCCTTCAAAGTTTTCTTAAAATGCAGATCCTAAGTTCTATTCCTTTCCTCCCCTTTGTACATGTTCTAGTTTTAATTTCTTCATGAATATGTGGGAACAAAGGTGTACAGAATATTGCAAATGATGCATTACCAATGTTAAATTGTCTTTCGAGGATTGTAATGGACCATGATTCCAAGATCTTGTAACTCCTAGACAGTCCCGATTTGATATTTGTTTGTTAAAGATACATGCTATCAGAGATATGTCTGGTAGTTAGCTCTAATTGAAAAATTATTTTCAGCCCTTTCCACATTACATCTTTGCCCCCATTTTCCCCTGCTTTATAAGCCCTTTTCAGGTATTAAGGGGGGAAATTCACCATCCAAGCAGGAACAGGCATGCACTGAGTAGCCCTGCCCCTTGATGTTGCAAAACGATGTAGCTCCTCCCATAGGCATCCACACATACAGTGCAAATGCCTGCAGTGGGGACACATTCATGCATACAGTTGTACATACGTAGGCTTCCACATGATTCAGAACCTTGCCCTGTTCCTGCTTGCATGGTGAGTTTACCAGCTTACAATAACACCTGAATAGGGGTTATCATCTACAACCTATTCTGTGTTCTTTCTTCAGACACATTTCTTCTTGCCTCATTTTCCTTTTAGCTAGGGATATCAGAGGAATCCAGTTGGGGGGTAGAGCTCAGTGAGTTTTTTGCCAGCTTAGCCCCCTGGACTCTGGCTCGTGGATCCCCTGGCTTGCCTGACTTGACACATGCTGAATCGGGCAAGATCTCAGTTTTCCATTTTTTAAATTTGCACAAATTGTGATTTGTGCAAAATTGTGCTCATATTTACAGAAATCAACATTTGCACAAAATGGCAGCTGTAAATAGTGCAATTTGTGTAAAATTGCAGGCATAAATGGTTGTCATGATTTCCAGAAATATATATACCTGCAATTTTGCACAAATCACAGCTCAAGGATTAAAAAAAAAAAAAGTGGGAAAGTTCCCAAGTTTCAGGAACTGACCTGCCTGCCGCTTGGCTTGCAAATGCTCACCGAGTTGGGGATGTCACAGGCATCTATCAAGTCAAAAGCAAACAGGATTTCCCTATGACATCCATCCCTACTTTTAGCTTCCCAGCATGCACAGCTTCCACCTCTGCAAGTGCTCCCAATCAGTTATCATTTTCCTTTCCTACAGACTCTGCATTGTTGACTGATGCTTTACCATGAGCAGTTAAGAGTGTTCATGAACAGTCCATGACATTACACAATGTCAGCCAGTGGATGGACATCTTGCATATATCTCCAAATATATTTTATTTTTATGCAATATAGTTATACTCTTCCTCTGTTTCAGCTCCTTATTTCATCTTCCTGAACATTCTGGTGTTCTTCTGTATTAGCAATGCTTAGTAAGTGTCACAGCATATCTCATCAATAATTCTTCCCTTCTCAGGTTCATGGTAAAAAATATTGAAATAAAATTGTCCTTAAGACTGGTTCTCTTAGGAACAATACTAGCTACTTCTGACTTACTGTACATTTGAAACTGTACATTTCAAATAATCTCTTTATCTCTTCCGCTCTAGTAGCCCTTACAATACCTGCATTGACATCCATCTTTTCCAATTTAATGGAATATGCATTAATCAGTCCATTTGTATTTCTCTCCACATCAAAGACTTGCTTAGCAAACAAGCTAATCAATTTATCAGATCTTTTTAATTAGTAAGATGAATGTAACTAGCCTGGTTGTGCACTTGCTTTATCAATTATGTGACATTAGTGGCAATGTAACATGACAGTGATACTGAACCAGCTATACAAAAATGAAACCTAAAGCAGAGCCATTGCTACTTCCCATACCAAAGATTAAAGTTTAACTCACACAGAATTGGGGATGGAAATAGTGGTAGGCTGTGAAATTAACATTTTCATTAACAGTGGAAAGATGGATGACAACTTCAAAAATATAAACAGAAAACAAAATGTTATTACATTTATGAAATAATAAAAGTGTGCAATCTTTATCAGAATTGATAATGTTCACCTTAAATCAAACATGAATACAGAGATTTATTTTATTTGCATATTAACTGTTTCTATTAAAGTTTTGCTTTGACAGGATGATAGGATGATAAGAGTTCGTTGGTTGATTTTTGTGGTGGAAGACTCTGTATTGTTTTATTGTGAAATCACTCAGTTTTACAAAATATTCTAAATATCTTGTGGACTAACTTTCCACAATGTAAGACTGGACATCAGGGCCAGCCTGTGACATTTTGGTGCCTGAGGTAAAAGACAAGAGGCCTCCTCACCACCACAATTCCATGTACAACAGCTGAATGGATTGGCAATTGAATATAACTTCAACACTGGTGGTAGGACAGTATTCTCCTGAAGTGAGTAGGCAAGGTTAGGGCAGTTTGGGACAGGCTGTAAGGCATACACAGTTCTGTCCTCCATCACCTTGCTGCTCCCCCCACCCCACCCCAAGCATCTGCTTCCTGAGCTGAGGCAGATGCCTCACAGAGCCAAACAGTAGGGCCAGCCCTGCTGGGTATTATAGTGAGAATGATTTAAATATTATTGCTTCCCAGCAGGAAGCTGCTGAAAAGTGCTTCTGAGATACAATGGAGTGTTCACACAATATCCTATCTCCTATCACAATATCCACAATATCCTATCCTATCTGTAGCTAAGGAAGCCTGTGTCATAGAGAGTTGAGAAACACTGCAGCTTCCGTAATGGAAGTGGAAAGTATATTTGATTAAGGCAAAACCCTCACGCAGAGAATAGGAATAAAGGGAGCTGAGTGCTTTTATCTGAAACAGGGAAAAGATTCAGGCATACCAGGCAGATTGGAAGACTTCATTTAAACAACGCTTAAGAAGCAGGGGAGCTAAAGGGCTAAGGAGGGAGGAGTCTGGGTAATGGATTGAGAGAGACAGAGTAGGCAGGCAGTGAGATGAGATGTGGGAAGGACTGCTGGACAGGCTCAGAAGCAAAGAGTGGAAAGTTATATATTTCATTCACCATTCTTTGCAGCAGTTTATAAAAAGTGGCTGCCTTTATACAGAAACAGCACAAGCAAAAACATCAAAATATGCTTGGGGTTAGCATGGGTCTGGTCCATACATGCATAGTGGTTCTTTGATTCATGGGTGATCACATTTAAGCAGCTTTTTAAGATAATTGCCATTACTTTTCTTTTGGCTCAACATAAATATGTTCCCATTCTTAATTTTTTATTCCTTTCCCCATAAACTCCAAAGTATCTCTCCATGTTCTAATCTGAATTTGTATTGTTGTTGTTCAGTTGTTCAGTCATGTCCGACTCTTCGTGACCCCATGGACCATAGCACGCTAGGCCTTCCTGTCCTGGACTCTCTCCCGGAGTGTGCTCAAGTCCATATTCATTGTATCGGTGATGCTATCTAGCCATCTCATCCTCTGCCGTCCCCTTCTCCTTTTGCCTTCAGTCTTTCCCAGCATCAGGGTCTTTTCCAGGGACTTTTCTCTTCGCATTAGGTGGCCAAAATATTTGAGCTTCAGCTTCAGTATCTGTCCTTTCAATGAGCAGTCAGGGTTGATTTCCTTTAGGATGGACTGATTTGACCTCCTTGCCATCCAGGGGACTCGTAAGAGTCTTCTCCAGCACCACAGTTCGAAAGCATCGATTTTTCGGTGCTCAGCCTTCCTTATAGTCCAGCTCTCACAGCCATACGTTGCTACTGGGAAAACCATACCTTTGATTATATGGACCTTTGTCGGCAAGGTGATGTGTCTGCTTCTTGCTATGCTGTCTAGGTTTGCCATAGCTTTCCTCCCAAGGAGCAAGCATCTTTTAATTTCATGACTACAGGCACCATCTGCAGTGATCTTGGACCCAAGAAAATAAAATCTGTCACTGCTTCCATTTCTTCCCCTTCCATATGCCAGGAAATGATGGGGCCAGGTGCCATAATTTTAGTTTTTTTAATGTTGAGTTTCAAACCAGCTTTTGCACTCTCCACTTTCACCCTCAGCAAGAGGCTCTTTAGATCCTCTTCGCTTTCTGCCATTAGGGTGGTATCGTCTGCGTATCTGAGGTTGTTGATAATTCTCCCAGCAATCTTAATTCTGACCTGTGATTCATCCAACTCGGTGTTTCTCATGATGTAATCTGCATATAAGTTAAATAAGCAGGGTGACAATATGCAGCCTTGTCATACTCTTTCCCAATTTTGAACCAATTGGTTGTTCCATGTCCGGTTCTTACTGTTGCTTCTTGACCCTCATACAGGTTTCTCAGGGGACAGGTAAGGTGGTCTGGTACCCCCATCTCTTTCAGAATTTGCCACAGTTTGTTGTGATCCACACAATCAAAGGCTTTAGCGTAGTCAATGAAGCAGAAATAGATGTTTTTTCTGGAATTCTCTTGCTTTCTCCATGATCCAGTGAATGTTGGAGATTTGATCTCTAGTTCCTCTGCCTCTTTGAAACCCAGCTTGCACTTCCAGTAGTTCTCAGTTCACATGCTGCTAAAGCCTAACTTGTAGGATTTTGAGCATAACCTTGCTAGCATGTGAAATGAGCGTAACTGTATGGTAGTTTGAACACTCTTTGGCATTGCCCTTCTTTGGAATTGGAATGTAAACTGACCTTTTCCAGTCTTGTGGCCACTGTTGAGTGTTCCAAATTTGTCAGCGTATTGAGTGCAGCACTTTAACGGCATCATCTTTTAGGATTTTAAATAGCTCAGCTGGAATAATGTCATCTCTGCTAGCTTTGTTGTTAGTAATGCTTCCTAAGGCCCACTTGACTTCACTCTCTAGGATGTTCGGCTCAAGTTCAGTGACCACACTATCATCTCTAGTCTTTCCCATTCTATTGTTTTCTTCGATTTCTTTTCATTGTTCATTTAAGAAGGCCTTCTTGTCTCTCCTTGCTATTCCTTGCTATTCTCTGGAAATCTGCATTCAGTTGGGTATATCTCCCCCTTTCTCCCTTGCTTTTCGCTTCCTTTCTTTCCTCAGCTACTTGTAAAGCCTCATCAGACAGCCACTTTGCTTTCTTGCATTTCTTTTTCTTTGGGATGGATTGAGTTGCTGTCTCCTGAACAATGTTATGGACCTCCGTCCATAGTTCCTCAGGCACTCTGTCTATCAGGTCTAATCCCTGAAATCTATTCATCACCTCCACTGTATATTCATAAGGGATATGATTAGGCCATACCTGAATGGTTTAGTGGTTTTTCCTACGTTCTTCAATTTAAGCCCAAATTTTGCAAGAAGCAGCTCATGATCTGAGCCACAGTCAGCTCCAGGTCTTGTTTTGACTGACTGTATAGAGCTTCTCCATCTTTGGCTGCAAAGGACATAATCAATCTGATTTCGATATTGACCATCTGGTAACGTCCATGTGTAGAGTTGCCTCTTGTGCTTTTGGAAAAGTGTTTGCTATGATCAGCATGTTCTCTTGGCAAAACTCTATTATCCTTTGTCCTGCTTCATTTTGTACACCAAGGCCATGCTTGCCTGTTATCCCAGTGATTTCTTAACTTCCTGCTTTGGCATTCCAATCCCCTATGATGAAAAGGACATCTTTTTTTGTTGTTAGTTCTAGAAGGTGCTGTAGGTCTTCATAGAACCAATCAACCTCACCTTCTTCGGCCTTAGTGGTTGGGGAATAGGCTTGAATTACTGTGATGTTGAATGGTTTGTCTTGGATTTGTACTGAGATCATTCTATCAGTTTTGAGATTGTACCCCAGTACTGCTTTTCCCACCCTTTTGTTGACTATGATTGTTACTCCATTTCTTCTAAGGGATTCTTGCCCACAGTAGTAGATATAATAGTCACCTGAATTAAATTCGCCCATGCCTGCCCATTTTAGTTCGCTGATTCCCAAGATGTCGATGTTCAATCTTGCCAACTCATGTTTGACCACCTCCAGCTTACCTTGATTCATTGATCTGACATTCCAGGTTCCTAAACAATATTGTTCTTTGCAGCATCGGACTTTCTTTTCACCACCAGACATATCCACAGCTGAGTGTCCTTTCAGCTTTGGCCCAGCCGCTTCACTCTTTCTGGCGCTACTTGGAAATTCCCTCTGCTCTTTCCCAGTAGTATATTGGACACCTTCCGACCTGAGGGTCTCATCTTCCAGTGTCATATCTTTTAGCCTTGTCATATGTTCCATGGGGTTTTCTTCGCAAGAATCCTGGAGTGGGTTGCCATTAGGGATGGCGGAGAATTTCTCCACGAATCTTTGGGAGGCTGAGCGGGGAGGCATTTGGCCCCCCGAAAGTGTTGGGGAAATTCTCCGCCGCCCCCCCCAGGATGGGACTTACTGTGGCCGAATGTCCCCCTCAGCGGCGGGTCCCGGCGGCATTTCGGCGGCTTTTCGTTGGGGGTGGGGGTGGTGGCCGGTCTCCCGACCGGCTGCTGCCGCCGCCATTACAAAATAAAAAAGTAAAAAAAAACCCAACCACACACCCGTGATAGGCTACGTGACGATTTATGTAGCCTATCATGGCTAGATTTCCAAAGTCAGCCATGATAGGCTACATAAATCGTCACGTAGCCTATCACGGGTGACTTTGGGGGAAAAAAAAAGTGCGTACGCAAATGGCGGCATCCCATGGGCGCCGCCATTTGTGTTCCTTATTTTGGCATGTCTAGTCTACGTAAAGATTTACGTAGACTAGACGTGCCAAGATAAGGAACGCAAATGGCAGCACCCATGGGCTACCGTCATTTGCGTACGTGCTTTTTTTTTTTTTACAAAGTCACCCGTGATAGGCTACGTGACGATTAACGTAGCCTATCATGGCTGACTTTGGAAATCTAGCCATGATAGGCTACGTTAATCATTACGTAGCCTATCACGGGTTTTTTTTTTGTTTCCACTTTTTCTTTCGCGGCTGGGGAGACAGGGCGCTTCTCCCCGGCCTGAATTTCGGCCAGGCGAGGCGGGGCGCCTCCCCCCCCTTGCCTGAACTTCGGGGGGAGAAGCGAAGCGCCTCCCCCCCACCGCAAATCACCCCTGCGAAAAGGTAAGTGACTTTCGTACATCCCTAGTTGCCATTTCCTTTGCACCCCCCCTTAATGTTCAACTAAGAGGATAGTAATCATATAACAGATAAATGCCAAACTACTACTATTATTACTACTACTTCTACAAGGACTAAAAAGGGATTTCTACTATGCATGCATAGCTAGCAATATTGTAATAGGGGATTAAAACTGGAAGGCTGCAATCCAAGAGGTCCAATTATCACAATATAAAATTATTCAGGTTCGGAGATTCTGAAATAGTTAAAATATTTAAAACATGTATGACAGTGACCCTTACCTTGAAAAAATACCACTTATTAACTCTGATTCTAAGAACATAGTGTTCCAATTGGGGCTAACCAGATGCTTATGAGAAGTCCACAGCAAGACACCTCCCACTTGTGTTCCCCACAAGCTGATACTGAGAGGCATACATACTGCCTCCAGTACTGGAGGTTATGTATAGTATACCTTTCATGACCAGCAGGCACTGATAGCCTTATACTCCATGGATTTGTCTACTCCCTCCTTAAAGCTGTCTAAGTTGGTGGCTGTCACTACATCTTCTGGAAGTGAATTTTATATTTTGTGTGCTGTGTGAAGAAGTACTTCCCTTATCTGTCCTGAATCTCCACTGTTCAGCTTCATTGAATGACCCTAGGTTCTAATATTATGAGAGAGGGAGATCCCCCCCTCCAGTTGCCTTTTTTTCTAAACTAAAAAGCGGTAGATGTTGTAGCCTTTCCTCATAGGGCAATTGCTCTTTTCTGCACCTTTTCCAGCTCTGCAGGTAGCCTTTGTGCAGTGTGGTTAGGGTTGTATGGACTGTGTGAAATCCACTCTGTCTGTGTTTCATGGATTGTCAGGCACCTTTCGTTCTGTCTTCCACACACTGATGGATGTGAATATTTTTTTTTTGTCATGTGGGAAAAAAAATACAGAAATACTTAGGTAAATACTCAGTATTTACGTAAGTATCTACATAATTTGCCTCAGTATGTAACATTTAGTGTATAGTCCCCTATACCATTCAACATTTCCTCAGGAGAAACTTAGGTATTTTCCTACAGATTTATATGTGTAAATTTCAGGAAAGTAAAAAAAAAAATCATCCAAAAGTCCATGGACTGCAGTATATTCCGCGGGCCAGATTCTTAGGCATATGAGCTCATTTTAATCCATCTTGAATTTCTCCAGCATCCCTAGGTGTGGTAGGGGTGTGCATCAACCACAAGATCCAGTTCGACTCTGATTTGGCACTTTGGAAAATAGCCCAATTTGGAAAATAACCCAATTCAAAGGCTGCCTCCTTTGACTCACATCTGAATCCAAATCTTCATGTTTCCCATTGAATATAATTGGAATGTAACAAAGAGCTATAACTTTTGGATGTTTTTTTATAAATAATTGGATGAAATTTGCAGGCATAGTAGCCCATTAGGAGGGGAATACACCTTCAAATTTCAGACAAAAATGTGAAGGGGCTTTTGTGCTATGTGCCTTTAAATTTTGATTTTTTTTAAAAAAGGGAACTGCCTATAACTTCTCTAGTTCTTTGCAGAATTGGATTAAATTTGCAGGGATCTTTTCAGAGGACATTAGTTACTGGATGGATTAGAAATGCAATAAATAAAATGTAATAAATAAATAGTTGCCCCTTCTGAGGGGATTAGGCCTGTCAAGTTTCAGATGAATAGGTACAGGCAACAGCGGCCTTTACATTTTGAGGGTATCCAAAACAGGGCACACATATCCCCCTTGTGGACCATTTTTCTGAAAAGGACAGACGTTTAGAGGTGGCCAGGGTAGGTACAATCGTTTATGTGGAAGGGAGTCCTCAAATCTTGAGGTGGAGAGAGTGATTTGCTTCCCCTTCCCTGCTCTCTGGTGGTGTTTTGTTGTTGTTTTTTTTGTGAGGGGGAGTATTTTTTATGAAAATGGCATACATCGTAGAAGTGTCCCTAGGAAAAATACCTGCAATGCTTCAGATGGACAGGTGCTAAGGCTAGGGAGTTATGATGAATTAAAAAACAGTTTAAGACTTGATTTGCTTTCTGCTCAATTGGCACCAAAAGTCAGAAAAAGTGCAAGAGGGCAAGAACAGATGATGAATGTGGAGCCTAGAGTGGCTGAGGCAGGAGGACTTAAACATCTAGCATTTTCCAAGCAATCATCCAATGTTACACTCTCCCATGTCCTACAGTCGACACCAAACCTCTTTTAATGTCCATCCTCCTAGGAATGGATGAACCACCCTGCGCCCACAGCTCACCAAACTGATGCCACTTACCCACCCCTGTTCGGTTCCCTGGGTGAGCTGCTGGGCTGTCCATGGCAGCCCAACTCCTCAGCAAGCTGCCATTTTGTGTACAAATGGCAGCTCGCTGTTTTCCGTAAAAGATACCTTACACAAATGGCAGCCATAAAGCAACCATGCATGCAAGATTACAGGCGTGAATGGTCCATTCAGCAGCTCACTCAGGGAACTGAACAGGGTGGGTAAGCAGCAGTGGTCCACGGATTGGAGTCCAGGAAGCCAGGTGGGGGCAGGGGAGTCCATCAGACTCCATCCCCCTCTTGGACTCCCACAATATCCCTACCTCCTCCTGGGAGAGAGAACTATCAAAATGCACTGAACACTGGATCACTACATATATGTAACTATGATGCTGCGATATATCACTATACTGTTCCTTCTGCAAAGCATTGGGATTGGAGAGCCCTGGTAAAACCATTCACTGTGATTAGAAGTTGGAGTTCATGAAACTACACCCCTTCTCCCCCTCCCCCTCCCCCCCTTATATATGCTTGGGAGAAATGTATCAATTTTTGGAGACACTTTGTCTGTGTCTCTTGTTCCTCCAAATCCCAGATCTTCACAAGTGCACAGATAGGTCAGCAAGATTGTTAGTGGGGACTGATCATATTATGCCAGTACTTTTCCATCTTCACTGACTGCCAGTCCATTTCTAGGCCTGATTCAAAGTGCTAGTATTAACATTCAAAGCCCTAAACAGCCTGGGGCCAGGTTACCTGAAGGATTGTCTCCTCCAAATACCTGCCCAAACCCTAAGATTGTTTTCAGTCATCCTTCCCTGAGACCCTCCACCAAATGAAGTGAGGTAGGTGGCTACTAAGAAGAGGGCCTTTTCTATTGTTGCACTCCAGTTGTGGATGAGCTCCCCAGAGAGTCTCACCTGGTGCCTACATTGTGGTCTTTTCGATGACAGGTGAAGACCTTCTGATTTTCCGTCTTTCAGTTTCTGTTGTTTTAAAATCTGTTACGATATTTTAAATCTTTGCACTGCTGCTAGGTTATGTTTTGGGTTTTATTTTATACTGTCATTTTAAACCTTTAAACTGTTATATTATGATTTTACCATGTTGTATTTTATGGTTTTAATTGTTGGGAACCACCCAGAGAGTTTCAGCTATTGGGTGCTATAGAAATGTAATAAATAAATAAAAATAAAATAAAATACATTCAAATTTGGTCCACTTTGAAGATGCTCTTGTTCAATGTGGACATCTCCTGAATCTATCTGAATCAGTCCAATTTGGTCTGGGATTTGGGATTCATCTGAATCCAAAGCACACCCCTAGTAAGCAGTATTCCAAGTGTGGTCACACCATAGGTTTGTATAAAGGCATTATGATATTAGAAGCTGCTCTGCCTTCTAACATTAATAGTTATAGTTAATAGTTAATTGTTGTTAATAGTTAATAGTTATCCTTTAGGATAAGATAATTAACCCATGACAATGATGATAAATCATAATATTAATATTAATAATAAATGCGTGAATAAATAGCGCAAAGCCATATTAAGAACAAAGCGTATAAACAATTTGTCCAGATGGTGAAACGAATGAGTTTTATAAAAAGATTATCTCATCCTTAGTGAACTATTATATTAACTAGCTTCAAGGGCTTTATATAATAATTATTTCATTAAAGAACTGGCTCTTTTTACTAACAGCTTAGCAGTTTAACGAAACAAAGAGAGACAATGAAGTGGTGATATGGGTTTGGCATCTATCAAGTGAAATCAATAAATCTCCACATTGCTGCGAGATTTTATTCTGGTTGTACTTTTATACTGTAGTGTTAAGCTTCTACATTTTATATAGTTTTATGTTGTAACATTTTATATTGTTTTATGTTGTACTTTGTGGCTTTGAATGTTATTCAAGAAAGCTTCAGCTTTTGGGTGGTATAGAAATAAATAAATAAATAAATAAATAAATAAAATAAAGGCTTAGGAACATTAACATTTTGATCTGGGCCCTAGCATTTCACCCACAACAGGTACCTTGTATAGCAATATTTGCAAATTAACCCAAATAGTATTAGTTTGTTTGTATTCTGTTTACAGCCAAAATTGGCTTCCGAAGTGGCTTACATTAAATCCAGCACAAAAATATAAGATATTTGGGTATGTATCCACTTAGGGATATTTTTAAATATGTTCAGCGGTATATAAATCTATTAAATAATAATAAAATAATAAATATGTGTATGATAGTCTCTTCTGGTACTTTCAGTTGATAACATCATCCAAGTTCCAGACTCTTAAATATCTAGAACTCTGCAGTTTCACACTCAGGCATGAAGTAGATTCATAGGGTTTGTTTTTTTTTAAATTCCCAGGAATCTGACATCTCATCTTTAATTGCCACCAGTTGAGATGTAGAACAGGACAAGTGGGATTCAACAACATGTTCAAGATTCCAGCCAGCCAGCCATGTCCTTCTCCCATGATATACCATTCTATTCCCCCACTCCCAGTTTTCCATCCCCCCACAACTGCCAGCCACCACTCTGTGCCCACTGAGCATGCTTAGTCCTCACTGGGCTGGGTTTTCTTGGTGTTGGTGTGTGTGGTGGTGGTGGTGTGTGTGTGTGTATGTGTGTGTGTAAGTGCACATGGGGGGAAGGGGACCTAAAGATTTTTTGTACTCCTGCAAACCTTGGGTTTCCTCTAAGTAAGCTGATAACTTCCTTCTTGTGAGTGGATGGTGTCATTTTGGGCTACATAGGGATCCATACTTGGAGAACAAGTTTGCTATTGGTATATAGGATTATGACATTACAGTGTGATTGTGGAAGCAAGGCCTAACTTAGAAGTAGAGACACTGGAGTCTTGTAAAGCCCATTATGTTTATACAGTCCAAGAAACATGACTGGCATCAGATCATTTCCCTTAGGGAAAGAGACTTGTTCACACAAAGGGTGTTCCAGTGTGATCTTTGCATTAGCTAATTGGAGTTGTAATAGCATAAAATATATGGAAAGCAAATAATGGCTTCTGGTTATTATTAAGTGCTTAGAGGCTGGCAAGTGGTTCTGTGATCTGCATTACAGACCCCGTTGTTACTCAATATATGTCCCTTTCTCTTGACTCATCTACAGTAAACACAGACCTGCTGGGCAGAGCTACACTACACTATATGATTCATTCAGCTTCCTGGTCTCCTCAGCTCTGGTACATCCCTACCACACACTGTCCAGACACACTCCCCACAGTCTGTGCAACCATCTCTGATGCTACGATGTCCAGTGGCTACAGACACATGGCCAGGAGCCGCAAAACATGTTGCCCAATTCTAAAGCAAGAGCCGTTGTGATTGTTCCAGCCATCTGCATCAGGAGGACCACTGAGTGTTGGACAGCTTCCGTTTGATGCAGGTCCTTGGAATCCAACTATCCTTGGGCTTGCTGGTGATCAACCAGCTGAGCTGGCACTGGTGGGGAGAACCTTTGTGGGTTGTGCCCACTAATCCAACCATACTTATCATCCTTTCTACTGAGTTTCAGAGGTAATTCTGCAGGACCTGGACCCTGCTTCTCTGCTTGGCTCCTTCCACGTGGCCTGGGAGGGCAGGGCCCCAACCTGGCTCCAGCTATAAAGGCTGCCTACTGTTGCAAGTGCCAGGAACCACCTAGCTGTGAGTGATTCAGGTCCTGGACCCTGTTCCTCTGCCTGGCTTTCTGGTTGCCTGAGTATGTGCCCAGGAGGGGGGATGTTGGGCCAATTGGGGGGACCCAAGGGGGAGGGGAAATCAGTGTAGTGATGGGTAGAGGGAGATATGGCTTTGTGAGGAGGACTTGCCAGGTAAGGGGAACATGGCCCAGGCAGTTAATGGTTGTGCCATGTTCCGGTCCTCCCCGCACCCACAGGTTTGGTGGTTGCCCTATCAGCCTGCCTTCCAGTGTCTGGATACTGCTTTTAAATGCCAGATTGGTTCAGAATAAGCCCCTCCCCTTATCCATGACTTAACAGTGGATGAAGCAGCCAATCTGGCATGTATAACCGAGACCTGGGTGGGTGAGCAGGGAGGAGTCAGTCTGTCTGAGCTATGCTTACCAGGTTACTTGGTCCAGCATCAGGGAAGCCTTGAAGGCTGGGGAAGGGGTGTTGCTGTGGTCTATAGGAAGTCCATCTCACTCTGCAGGCTCTCTGTCCATGGGACTACTGGTCTGGAGTGTTTGCATCTTGTGTTGGGTCAGCAGGACAGATTAGGGATTCTGTTGGTGTACCGCCCACCCCACTGCTCAACAGACTCCTTAGGTGTGCTGATGGAGGTGGTCTTGGGTGTGCTGCTGAGATCCCCCGGACTGTTGGTTCTGGGATGTCAGCATTCATGCTGAGGCCACCTTGTCTGGGGCAGCTCAGGATTTCATGGCCTCCATGACAGCCGTGGGACTGTCCCAACATGTCATTGGCCCAACACATGTAGTGGGAAATACTCTAGACCTGGTTTTCTCAACTGGACATGGAGATGGTGATCTGAAGGTGGGGGACTTCGCATCAGTCCCTTTATAATGGTCAGATACTGCCTGCTGATGTTTAGACTTTCAGCAGCTTTTCCCTCTGCAGGGGTGGGGAACCTATTAAGATGGTCTATCCCAGAGGATAATGGATCCAGATGGTTTCCAGAGGGCTCGGGGGGGGGGGTGTTCTGGCTGATATGGCTGGTGCTCCTGTTGAAGCCCTGGTTGATCTGTGGAATGCAGAGATGACCCAGGCAGTTCACACAATTGCTCCTAAGCACCTTCTCCAGAGTAGAGCTCATATGGCTCCATGGTATACCCCGGAGCTGAGAGTGATGAAACAAAATAGGAGACAGCTTGAGTGCAGGCAGAGAAAAACTCCGAGTGGATGCAATCAAACCCTGGTGCTTGCCTATAAGCAGGTATATTGAAAGGCAGTGAGTAGGGATGTATGAATCCCCTACCTGCGAGTCCAGGGGAGGGGTCCACAGGGAGGGAGGCGATCCGTTCCTCCCCCCGGAATCCTTGCCGGCTGGCTCCACTCTGCAGCAATTCCACAGAGCTGCCGGCTGGCTCCAAAGTGCCAGCGATACGGCCACCATGCTGTATCGCTGGCTGAAGGGGACTTGACTAACTGAGGACACAAATGGCATCCAGGATGCCATTTGCAGCCATAAAGGCCTTAGTTTAAGGTAAATGCAGCCGTAAATGGCTGCATTTACCTTAAACTAAGGCCTTTACTAGGAGTGTATGGAATCTGCCCCCCCCACAGAGTCCATGGCGGAATGGACTACCCCCCGCCACCCGCCGAAATCCCCCCGGGACAGACTCTACCTGGCGGCGGCTGGTCTGGGTCATCATCTTCATTCTGCAGCCATCCGCTGCCAGGCTGTGGAACAAAATGGCATCCGGCGTAGCGGACGTCATTTGCGTCCCAGCCCTTGGTTGTGATTGGCTACATAAATATTTACATAGCCTGTCATGGCAAAGAGCAGGGATGGCGTAGCAGAAGCCATTTGCGTCCCTGCTGTTTTTGTGATTGGTTATGTAAATATTTACATAGCCAATCACAGCATAGGGCAGGGACGCAAATGGCCGCCGCCATTTGCATCCCAGCCGGCAAGGATTCGAAGCAGGAGGGACGGGGCACCTCCCCCCCAGCCAGAATTTTTTTTGGGAGGGACAGGGCACCTCCCCCCGGCCAGAATTTTGGGGGGGAGGGATGGGGCGCCTCCCCCCCGGCCAGAATTTCAGGGGGGAGGGACGGGGCGCCTCCCCCCCGGCCAGAATTTTGGGGGGAGGGATGGAGTGCCTCCCCCCCACTGTGAATCAAGTTTCATGAAAGGTAATGGACTTTCATACATCCCTACAGCCAGCTGGGCTAGGGAGGTGATTAAAGCCTCCTTGTGAGAGGGAGTGGTCCTGGGATGCCTGAAAGAGGCAGTGGTGAGACCACACCTGAAGAAATCCTCTATAGACCTGGAAAACTTTAATAATTATAGCCCGGTTGCAAATGTTCCATTCCTGGGCAAGGTCCTTGAGTGAGTGGTTGCCAACCAGCTCTAGGCACTCTTGGATGAGACCGATTATCTGGATCCATTTCAGTTGGAGTTCAGGCCAGGTTTTGGCACAGAAACAGCCTTGGTCACCCTGTATGATGACCTATGTTGGGAGAGAGAGTGGGGGAGTGTGACCCTGTTGATTATCCTTGATATCTTGGTGACTTTTGATACCATCAACCATGGTATCCTTTCGGGATGGCTCTCTGAACTGGGAGTGGGAGACACTGCATGGCAGTGGTTTTACTTCTACTTGGAGGGTTGGCTCCAGAAGGTGGTGCTTGGGGAACACTGCTCGGCCCTGTGGATTCTCCAATATGGGGTTTCACGGGGCTCAGTTTTGTCCCCCATGCTGTTCAACATCTACATGAAACCATCGTGTGTGGTCATCCAGAGTTTGGGAGTGTGTTGTCTTCAGTACGCTGATGACATGCAGCTCTATTTCTCCTTTTCATCTTCTTCAGGTGAGGCTGTGGATGTGCTGAATCAGTGGCAGCTGGCTGCATTTAGGCTAATCCACCAGCTTTATGGCTGCAAGTGGAGCCCAATATGCCACTTGTGTCAGGATACTTAACATAGCAGTATGGCATGGCAATGGGAGCTGGCCGTATCGCCAGCATTGCAGAGCCGGCGGCCAGCTCTGCAGGATCGCTGCAGAGAGGGAGCCAACCTGGATGGATTCTGAGGGGAGCCAGAGGTGAGTGCTCCATTCTTGGAATCTGGCCTCATTGGGGTCCGTGGCGGAATTCTTGGACATCCCTACGTTTTAACCTATAAAGCTTTACATGGCTTGGGACCACAATACCTGATGGAGCTCTCTTGACATGAACCTACCAGTACACTACCCTCCACATCTAAGGCTGCCTACACCAATGGAAGCTCAGAAGGCAGTGACAAGGGAGAGGGCCTTCTCAGTGGTGGCCCCCAAATTCTGGAAAGATCTCCCCAGTGAGGCCCATCTAGCACCAACCTTGTTATCTTTTTGGCACCAGGTTAAGACCTTTCTCTTCTCCCAGGCATTTGGCAGCACAGGTTGAGTTTTAATCGGTCCTAGGTGTGTTTTTAGTTATGTCTGATAGTTCAATATTGTTTTTAATTATATGTTGTTTGTGTATATTGTCTGTGTGCTTTTGTGTGCTTTTTTGTAAATGGCTTTTAAACTTTTTATATTGTATTTAATGTTTTAACTTTTGTAAACTGCCCAGAGAGCTTCGGCTATGGGGCAGTATAGAAATGCTAATGCTAATAATAATAATAATAATAATAATTCACATTGTTTCAATGACAAATTGACATAAATACAAGAGCTGGAAGTATGCCCACCATTAATAGAATAGAAAATAGGTTCTGAAAATATGTACCACATTTGCCAATCACAGTACATGAGAAAGGATAATAAAGCGATCCGCTGTAAGGTGGAAAGGGCAAAGGTGGAAAGGGCATTTTCTGAGGAAGTCAGCAACAAGACAGCTCAAAGATTCCTTGCACTATGCAAAGAAGGGAAATGAGAAGAGGAAGGGTGACTGGAAGGTGCTTAACACTGGAATAGGAGGGGGCGTGGGCAATGGACAGTTATTTGAATGGAAGATGAAAGCTAACAGATTATTTGCTATGAAAGAAACAAATGGCAAGACAAGCCTTAGCTGATAACCTTCAGCACCCAGTCAGCCAAAATCCTCCAGGTATTTATTATTGTATTGTATTGTATTCTATTGTATGGTATGGTATACCAGGAAAATGTATTACTTGATCACTTAAAGCAAATGATTGTGCATATATTTAGAAAATAAACTTTAAAAAATCCTCCAGATATGCTATGCCATGAACTAGGAAAGGGAGAATTTACATTTTTTTTTTGTTAGTCAGAATAATAGACCTTTGCTTTGGGTCACCTTTCCATATAAAATATTACCTTTTCTGAAATTCCATTTTGTCTTACAGATTATTTACTACCCTAATTTATATGCTTGTATTTTTATTCCTTTAATGTTTATCATAGCTGGGGGGTGCTGCTGCTTCTGCTGCTGCTGCTTCTTCTTCTTCTTCTTCTTCTCTTACATAACTACTCCAATAATTATATACTTCGCTATAAACTAGCGAATGGGGTGGTGGTGGAGGAGGATTTGTTCAGTTCACATTTGCATTTACCAAATTTTACAATTCTGAACCAATATGTGATCCGAATCTTAGTTATCCTTCAAAATTTATACTTCTATGAATTTTACAATAATGTTCTCCAGTGAAAAACTGCATACAAAAATGGATGTGGGTGAAAATAATATTACAGTGCATGTATTCAGAGAAATGCACACAAAAATGTGTATGAATTTGCATGCACATCTTTTTTGAAACAAAATAAATCTCAAAGATTGCGATGAAGTGAATTTAAGATTGGAAAAATGAGAAACTCAGAAAAACTGAAATTGACAAATCCATCCATCCCCAATACAAACCACCTTCATCACATAATCTATGGGCATTACAACAACACTATCTTTTTCTCCGTTCCTAGTCTTTTCTTGAAGTTCTGTTCCTAATTATTCCTCACTTAAACTAATTCCTTTAGGATCCATCTCTTTTCCATTTGACATCCCTCACACTGCTCTACATACAATATTTCCCCACCCTTCCATCCTACTACTCGGTGGCTCAATATCCAATGCAATATATGCCTCACCATCTTCATGGGTATGCCAATCATAGCTTGCTTAGGTTGCTGGCTTGCACCATCTGGAGCAACTTGCTCTGAAGACACTTTTCTGGGGCACATTCAATCTCTCCTTGAAGTACATTCATGTCAGATGTAGCACAGAACAATTTTGAAGCCACGACTTTTTATTTATGGATATAAATCTAAAGCATGTGCTCAAAATGTTGTAACTAGCATTTCCAAAAGAGCCAGGTTTGTTTTTCGTGAGTGCTCATATATGCTCATGCATGTTTTGCTTTCTGGCCAAGTAAACAGGTACGATGAAACATTAAATTAAAAGGTTCAAAATCTCCCAAGAACATGGTACACTGAAACTTTCAGCAAGTGTGAAAATCAGAAAATGTGGTTGGACGCTGCAAGTGTTTAACATCCACATCAGCATGTAAAGCATCCAAGTAAATAACAGGTAACGTATCTCTTCAAAGTTATAAAAATTGCATGAATGAGTTAAGAAGTGAGAATATGTGGATAAGCATGGAATAAATGAATATTAAGTAAAGTACGCTATAGACAGTTCTTCAGTGAGCCACTATTACATGCCCCAGGTGTGCTGAGTAACAAAGAAGTGAAGACTGTGAGAATTCAGCCATCTGAGAAGTGCAACCATATTCTAGAAATTGACTGAAAATAGTAGCTACAGTACTTACACTTTTAACGACTGCTGTAGAGCTGGAGGCAGATAATTAGAAAAGCCCATTTGTGGCAAAGTTGTTTTTTTTTTAATTAAGGCTGCAATTCAATAACATTATATTGTAGTCTAATCTCATACCACACTATCTAGTACCCTCAAACTAGCATTTATTCTGAGCAACTACAAAAGAAAAGATGATGTAGTGAGTAGTGACTAATGAAATCCAGCCATGGCAATGGATGCATTCTGGAGGCTGGGAAGAGGTAAGAAATAGGTGAGCTTCACTTTCTCCCTACCTCTTTCCAGCCTCCATAACATGGAGCCCCCAGCTCCATTATACAGCATCGTATGGGCTTTCTGAACCACCAAATATTTGTTTTCAGACAATATTAAGGTGCATGAGAGAGTCTTCAACAAATCACTCCTTTGATAGTGATAGATCCATCTACCAAACCATCATAGAATCAGACTGTCCCTCTGACAAATAAGTCCCATTGATGTAGGTATCTACCTCATTTCACATTTAATCATTTTAATACTTGCAGGAATTTGCCCCTCAGAAACAATGCCCATCTTTGGAAGGTATCAGTAAACCTAAACCACAAAGAATCTGCTCTGGACAAAGCAGATGGAAAAGTCAAGGGATGTGCAAATCAACAAAACATGAGCTCATTGAAGTTCTCCAAATTCCACCCCAAAGCTCGTTCCAACTTGTGTCCATATCAGATTGCAAGTGTTGTTTTTTTCTTTTCACATGAAAATGCATGCGTATTTTGGTGTGCATTTTTTCAAATGTACACACCAATTGTGCATATGTTTCTCCCATTGATAAAAGCATGTCTGTGTGTATTCTTCAAAAGTATGCATTTTCCAAACACATTTTTCGAATGTATGTATTTTTCTGAAACATTTTTTTGTTTCTTATGCAAACCATATCACATACCAGAAATGTTTGAACTTCAACCACAGATTGCATTTGAGTTTGCATTTGGGTCAGGGGAGTGCAAATTAAGGTTCTGAAGTTTGAAGAGGGGGATGCTCATGTAAAGAGATTTATGTTTGGATGGTCAGAAACTGCTGTCCATGCTTACCAGCATTTTTGATGCTTTTGCGTGTGGCTCTGGGGATATTATTAATTGTCATCTTTGTCCTCATCATCTCTGTGTTCCATTTTTCATGGGGTTCCTCCTGGGTTCCAAAGACTAATTGGGGGAGGGGGGCTCTGAGAATATCATCATCATCATCATCATCATCATCATCATCACCACCATGATCAGTTTGTATGGCTATGTGGATTGTCCCCCATGGTTTTGCATTCATGCTCTTAAAGTGGTGAGTATGCTCAAGAGGTGGATTTTGGATGGTGTGCAATGTCTTATTGATGGTGGAGAAGGATAATGTGGGTTCAAAGGAATGTTTTCTGGTGTAGTTGTATGGGTCAACCCTTTGTCTCTCATGACCCCTTGTTCTTGGGACCCCTTGGCCCTGCCCATTTGACCAATTCTCTGCCCCAGGCCTGTGCCCCAGATCTTTTAGGTACCTGGCACTGCCCCTGCTGCCCCAAGGCAGAAGGCCCTTCCTTCCTTTCTCTCCCTTCCTGAACCAGGCTCCTGGGGACTTGAAGGGAAAAGCTTCAGAAACATATTTTCACCTTGGAACAATTTGTCCATACCCAAACATTAAAAAGCAACAAAAAAGTAAACATAAGCCAAATATACAGTTCATCACATAATTTTCCACATCAACTTACCTAAATTATGATATGCAGTCCAATATTGTGCAAAAGGAGTGCATAATAAGCAGACATTTCTATTTTTCCCTGATCTATTTTATCTTAGTCTAAAAACTTTCTCCTTCAGTCACAATGTTTTGTTTAACCAGTCTGAGATACCAAGCAATTTTCATTTAGAAGCAACCAAAAATGTCACTGCTAATATTCGGTAATTGTTAATCAGTAATTTTCTTAACTCCTCAGTGCCTTGCATTAATTAACCCAATAAAATAACTTTCAGATCCACAGTTAACTTATACATCGTGTATAACTTTTATGTGATGAATTAGGTTTCCTCAAACTATTCTTATAGTAGCGCAACTCCTTCATGCATTTTTGAGAGCTGCCATCAGTCATACAGGTGGATGAATTTGTCAGTTTCATTTTGTCTCACATTTGAATGTTTTTAAATCTCAAGTTCTTTCCATCCCAAATATGAAAAAATATGTGCATTTTAGTACATTCTTATCAAAACCAATCTGAAATGAAATCCTCACCATCTGCACCAGTCAATATGTACAGCTGTTCCCAGCATGCGAAAGGCCAATGTTGTACCTGTCTGACATAAAACTGTTAACACTGAGGGGCCTGCCAGAAAAAAGAGGTAGCAATCCTTATTCAGCACTAACATGACTGAATAAACAGGATTTCAAAGCCAAACTTTTAAGACGAAACTAGTCAAAGTCCTGGGCCTGGATGAAGGAATCTGCCAGTTTTGCTTTCTCTGACATATGCATGTTTTAAATTCCAAGTTCTTTCAGTCCTGAATATGAAGAAATTTGGTAAATGCATATAAAAAACAAATTGCAATGAAATTCTCACCCATCCCTATTGTACACATCTAGCCTTTTGAGTCAGCTAGATAATCTATCCTATGTAATTTTGCTAGCGTCAAATAGTTGTCTCTAATATTTTTAGAGAATATTTGTATGAAGGGCCACGGTGGCTTAGTGGTTAAGATGCTGAACTGCAGACTGGAAGGTCAGCAGGTCAGCAGTTCAAGACCCGAGTGCTGCGTGAAGGAGTGTGCTCCCGTCTTCAGTCCTGGCTTCTGCCAACCTAGCAGTTTGAAAGCAAGAAATTGCAAGTAGATAAATAGGTACTGCCTCGGCGGGAAAGGTAACAGCGTTCCGTGCACCTCGGTGTTCAGTCATGCCGGCCACATGGCCACGGAAGCGTCTTCGGACAGCGCTGGCTCTTCGGCTTAGAAACGGGGAGGAGCACCGCACCCTAGAGTCAGACACGACTGGTTGGGGACACCTTTACCTTAATATTTGTACAGGGTGAGGCTGCTAAATCAGAAATGAAAAGAGATTTCCATAGTCTGTTGGAGAGTTGATTACCTATAATGTTTTTCCATTTTTTTTCCTTACATTTATTTCATGTATGAAACAAAACCAATGTTTAATGAATCACAGAACCCTATTTTGGGTTTCCAGAATAAGAATTCCAGAACCCTATTTCTTTCTACTAGAACTGTCAAGCAAACCAAAGAAAACTGAATGCTGGATAGTCTACAGGCATTTAGATGCTTTGGCACAAGCCCCACATGCTTGGGTGGCCATGTTGCCTCACTCATAAGCAATGTCCGATGTGAATACATTGGTTAGATCCAGACTTAGTCATATTTAGGGTCAACTTAAGTTAGTCATTGATTTCAATGGTCCTACCCTAAATATGACTACATCTGGATCCAGTCCAGTGTATATTCCAAATATTACTTAGCCAAATTATCATGAAATTTGGTAGGTGGATTCCAGAAGTGGAAAGCTGAAGTTTGAGCACACCAACCATATTCAATAAACATTCAATTAACACTACAAATAAACAGAGGCAGTATGTGACGTATATGTTCTAAGTATAATATCTATACTGGGCCTACACTGGAATGTTGGGAACTGACTTTTCTATAGTTTACGACAGATATGTAATGCTTATAGTGATCTTTCATTAATGCAAAAATACAAGGTCAAAACCAGAAGATATATGTGACTTTCCCTAATTTTTTCAGTGGTTCTCATGGGAAGTAATGCAAAATCACGTCACACTGCAGCAGGCATGGAAATCTTGTATATTATCTCAGTAGATATTGCGTTTTGATAGGCAGTGAGATAGGCCTAGAAATCATAGATCTGGAGAGGCATGGGGGTGGGGGGACAAACAGAAAAACCCAACCTTTGCGACAAGCAGAGAGAAACACATTAATTTAACAATGTGTGCACCCTGATGCATCCATCCGCACTTGAGTATGAAAAAGGTAAAGATGGAAACTCAACGTTCTCTGCTCTGTAAAATTAAAAGATAGAAATCCCAACAGATAGATAATACCTGCTTGAGACGTTAGCCCTTCCAGTTCACAGATGCTGCCAAAAAGCAGGGTGTTTTTTTTAATTTGTTTGTTTGCTTTTGCTAATATTGGTTGTGAAACATTAATATTTATAGCTTAGAAATCAGCATGGAGATAACCATTATTTACGGTGCAGGAAGCACAGACAATGGAGCAAAAGAAATCCAGTTTTCCTGATCAAGAATCATATTCACAAACACAGTCTCAAATAAGTCTGCTCAAGCTGGAGTGGAACATATTAATTATGAAAGCCTGTATTACATTTTATTTTCCCCTCATGCCTTTGCCTGAAAACTCCTACAGAATAATATCGGGTGGCTATTTTCTTTTCCTTTTTTTAATCCCCTGGAAGTACAACAAACAAAGCCATATCATCTCTGATGAATGACCCCTCGCTGTGCATTTCCTGATATATTGTGTCATAACTCTCATCATGTCAATGTTCTTCTGATTTTTAAAAAAGAAGGAAAATAAAATGGTATTGCATTTCAGTAGAAACTGAACTTCCTCATTTCATAAAACATGATTTTATGCAAATGTAATGAAAAACTAATTATTCTCTCCCACCAACACATGCAAACAATTATTAAAACAAACAATAATTGTATTGGTCTGTCAGCTCTTCTAATATTACTCTGAAACTTGTGTCCCTCAAATGAATAATTACCTACAAAATAATTAAATGTCGCTGATATGGCAAGCTCATCCCACTTGTACATAATACAGCAAAGCTTGTCTTCCCTGAAATCCATCTCCGTCATGTTGGATAAGCTCACTGTCCATCACACGGCTGGCATCGATCCCTGCTCAATTACGAAAGAAACATAGCACCATATTAAATGACAAATAAGGCTTAATTTTAATCACAGGCAGCCTGTAAGTCCATGTTCCATTATAGATTAAAAAGAACCAATTATTTTTAAAAGAAAGATTTAATGAAAGGCCTTTAGTAATATATAGATGTGTTACTCTCTCTGCATTCACAAGTCAAACTCTCCAGAAATGGTTGAGAGACTCTGCAAACAATCTCAGCATGTGTGGTGAAGAAGATGTTCTGAGGATTAATAATTCTTTCTTAAAAACCATGAAACCACACAACTTCAGAACAGTGTCTCTGTAATTATTCCAGAAAATTTTATAGATGTTGGAGAATTCCTCCATGGACTCCATGGACCCCTGGAGTCCATGGCAGAATGGAATACCCCCCTTCCGCCACCCTCTGAAATCCCTGGAATGGACCTTTCTGGTGGCGGCACCAGCAGCAGCTCCAGTGGCGGCTCTGGGTCATCTTCCCGGCTGCTGCAGCCGCAAATGGCGGCCGTCGTAGAGGCCGCCATTTGCGTCCCTGGCTTTAGCCGTGATAGGCTACATAAATATTTACATAGCCTATCACGGCAAAAGACAGGGATGCAAATGGCGTAGTGTCCACCATTTGTGTCCCCGCTTTAGCCGTGATAGGCTACGTAAATATTTATGTAGCCTATTACGGCTAAAGCGGGCATGCGAATGGCATAGGGGATGCCATTTGTGTCCCTGCTTTAGCTGTGATAGTCTACGTAAATATATACATAGCCTATCATGGCCTAGCATAGGGACGCAAATGGCATCCCCCACGCAGGACTCCATTTGCGTCCGCAGCAGCCCAGCAGCGGATGGAGGCCCCACTGCGGATAAGCCCGGCTGGCGGCTCCATGGACTGGTTGCAGAGCGGAGCCAGCCAGGCAGAATTCTGGGGGGGAGGACAGGATCGCCTCTCCCACATCAAGGATTCCGGGGGGAGGACCGGATCGCCTCCCCTGCCCGCGTGGACCTCAGCGGAGCCAGGTAAGTGGGGTTTTGTACACCCCTAGAAAATATCACCCTTAAAAACTAAATGAGGATGTACGAATTGTGTACCTTCAGTGCCGCTTGAGTTCTGCAGTTTGCAGCCAGTGCTCCATTCCATCCTTAACAAGCCCCCGGAATTCTCCTCTTTTTTTCTGCTCCGAAAATTATGAAGAGAAATCTGTACCGACAACCATAATTCCGGTGCCCAGTCATCTCCGTGAGTCTGCATAACTTCCATAAGAATGGCTATTTTTCATAGATATTTATGTATTTTTTCCCCTGCCCCGAGTAGGGATGTACGAAAGTCACTTACCTTTTCGCAGGGGTGCTTTGCGGTGGGGGGGAGGCGCTTCGCTTCTCCCCCCAAAGTTCAGGCAAGGGGGGGAGCTGTCCCGCCTCGCCCGGCCGAAATTCAGGCCAGGGGGGGAGGCTTCCCGCCTTGCCCGGCCGAAATTCAGGCCGGGGAGAAGCGCCCCGTCTCCCCGGCTGCGAAACAAAGTCTAAAAACAAACAAACAAACAACCCCCCCGTGATAGGCTACGTAACGATTTACGTAGCCTATCACGGCTGACTTTGGAAATCTAGCCATGATAGGCTACGTTAATCATTACGTAGCCTATCACGGTTTTTTTTTTTCGTACACTTTGTAATGGCGGTGGCGGCAGCCGGTCGGAAGACTGGCTGCCGCCCCCGCCCCCGACGAAAGGCCGATGAACCGCCGCCGGGACCCGCCGCCTGGAGGGACATTCGCCAAAGGTAAGTCCCATCCCGGGGGGGCGGGGGGGCGGGGGGGCGGAGAATTTCACTGCCAATTTCGGGGGGCCGAATGCATTGGCGCTTGGCCCCCCGAAGATTCTGGGAGAAATTCTCCGCCATCCCTAGCCCCAAGACATGCAGTAATTACTTTCAGCCAAAACACTTCCTCCTCCTAGGGGCTTCCCAAAACAAGGCTGTCCTAGGTGTGCCTGAGCGATGCACTCTTTGTTTAAAGCAACACTGTTTGAAAGAAAGGAATTTTTTTTTTTTAAAATGACCATGCCGTTCCTGGAGCCCTGCATAGGGATGTACGAAAGTCACTTACCTTTTCGCAGCTTGGCTTTGCGGTGGGGGGGAAGCGCTTCGCTTTTCCACCTGAAGTTCAGGCGAAGGGAGGGAGGCTTTCCGCCTCGCCCGGCCGAAATTCAGGCCGGGGGGAAGGCTTCCCGCCTCGCCCAGCCGAAATTCAGGCCGGGGAGAAGTGCCCGTCTCCCTGGCTGTGAAACAAAAAGTAAAAAAATAAAAATAAAAAAAAGACCCCATGATAGGCTACGTAATAATTTACATAGCCTATCACGGCTAGATTTCCAAAGTCAGCCGTGATAGGCTATGTAAATTGTCATGTAGCCTATCACGGGTGACTTTGGGAAAAAAAAAAAAGCACGTACGCAAATGGCGGCGGCCCATGGGCGCCGCCATTTGCATTCCTTATTTTGGCACATCTAGTCTACGTAAAGATTTATGTAGACTACGGCGAAAATAAGGGCAACGCAAATAGCGTGCCCTTATTTTCGCCATAGTCTACGTAAGTCTTTACGTAGACTAGACGAGCTAAAATAAGGAACGCAAATGGCGGCGCCCATGGGTCACCGCCATTTGCGTACACGCTTTTTTTTTTCCCCAAAGTCACCCGTGATAGGCTATGTGACGATTTACGTAGCCTATCATGGCTGTCTTTGGAAATCTAGCCGTGATAGGCTATGTAAATCATTACGTAGCCTATCACGGGTGTGTTTTTTTTTTTACTTTATTTTTTTTTTTTGCAATGGCGGCGGCGGCAGCCGGTCGGGAGACCGGCCGCCACCCCCGCCCGCGACGAACCGCTGCCGAACCGCCACCGGGAGGGACATTCGCCAAAGGTAAGTCCCATCCCGGGGGGGGGGCCCGGGGGGTGGCAGAGAATTTCACCTCCGATTTCGGGGGGCCAAATGCGTTGGCGCTAGGCCCCCCGAAGATTCGGGGAGAAATCCTCCGCCATTCCTAGCCCTGAACGAGGTATTATGCTCCCTGCTAAGCTTTATATTTCCACATCCAACGTTGTTGTTGACGTTGTGAGGCTAAAATGGAGAGGAGAACCAACTCTGTGCATGTCTACTCAGAAGTAAGTCTTATTGAGTTCAGTGCGACTTACTTCTACACATGTCAGCACCCCACTTGCCCCCAGCTCAGCTTTGTATTTCCACATCCAGCTCATTAGCAAACCTCCTATTAGTTATCTCACTGGATGACTTTGGGCTGGCCTCTCACCACTACACCACACTTCTGTTATGAAACTCATGAAAAAGAGACAGTATAATGGAAAGTTCTTTCTGAAGCAGTCACACTTGTACAAATGCAGCATGAAGGGAAAGATTAGCAAGCTTCTCTTTGTTTGAATAAAAAGCACACTCTGCACATGCTCATGGAATGGACAAAATGAGGAATAAACATACCAGGGAAACAGCTGGATTGAGAGAGAATCTCCCCCCCACACACACACACACAAATACACACATATAATGGAAGAATACAGTTCTTCATATTCCCTGGTATGTTTATTTGGAGACGGAGGATTTCATTTAAAAAGAACACCCAGAAACAAGGCGGTGAGCACAATTCATTTTTTAAAAAAATGTACGTATTTATTATTGGAATATACTACACTGAGACAATAAGTTAATTGTGTTCATACACTTGTCAGCTGCATCAATATAAACCTCAGTTTAGACTAGAGTCAGGGGTGAGAAATAGGGTTGTGCACCGCTTCGGCCCGAGGCCCAAACCCTGAGTTGATGCGGGCTACTTTAGGTCACTTTGAATAGGGATGTAAGAACTCATCCTAGCTTGGTTTCTCTGGGCACTCGACGAAGCTGTGCTGCCTCTCGCACCCTCCTGGACCCATGCTCAGGCGAACCACAAGCTCAGCGAGTTCCCCGGGCTCACTGCAATCCCGTTTGGGGAGTGCCTGCCATTTTCACAGCTTTGATTGCTACATAAAACAGGAAGTTAAAAAAGTGCATATTTAAATATGCACAGTTTGGAGCTGGGAAAGCTAAATAAGCTCAACATTAGAGGTATAATCCCTCGAGCAGGCATGAGTGGGCATGAGCGGGGGGCAAGCAAGGACAACGTCTTGGTGGGTGCAGTCTGGGGGTTGTGGGCAGGGGGAGCCTGACGAATTCTCAGACCCCGTCGATCAGCAACATCCCTAACTTTGAGCCCCTTCTGAGGTGAAGCAGAGGGGGCACAAAGTGACCCATAGTGGATTGGGGGCTCTCTGAAGCACCCGGTATGCTTTGGAACTTCAGCACCCCTGGCCCAGCCGTGCCAGGTCCTTACCTAAGCCGCTGCTGCCTCCTCTATTGCTGCCACCACCATTGCCGTCACTGCCGCTGCCATTGCCATCGCTGCCACCGCCGCTGCTGCCTCTGCCGCCCTCTCCACCAATACTGCCACCATCCTCGCTGCCTTCTCCGTTGCTGTCCTTGCTACTGCCAACTCCCAAGGTCTGGACATGCATGCATACTCTTCCTTCAGGGAGTCACCATTTTTTTAAATGGTGGCTCCCTGCAGGAAGAGTCAGTGCACGCATCCAGGCCTCAGGAGTTGGCGGGGGCAAGAACAGTGGCGGAGAAGGTGGAGAGGATGGTGGCAACGACAGCGGTGATGGTGGCAGTGAGGACAGCAGTGGAGGTGGTGGCAGAGGCAGTGACAGCGAGGATAGTGGTGGCAGCAGCAGTGATGGAGGCAGTGGCAGAGATTGTGGCGAGGATGACGGCAGCGGCAGAGAAGGTGGCAAGGTAAAGGGGTTTGCGCAGGGGCGTCGGGAGGGACCCGAAGCGGGGTTTGACATCCAAGTCCTGCTTTGGGTTCAGGGCCAAGTTGGGTTGGGGGCCCTCTGAATCTGCCCAAGCTGAATCGGGCCCATCTTTGAAGCCATGAAGCGGCTTCTGAGTCGGACCAGGGGGTCTGTGCACAGCCCTAGTTAGAAAGAATAAAGCTGAGAATCATCTAGGCAAAGTTCATAATTAACATGACACTGAGGGGGCAGTCCTAACCTTGTGTTCACTGGCTGAATGGGGTTAGGATCAGGTGGAAGCACCATCCACCGGTGGGGCAGCACATGTACCCAGGCTCTGTACACCTGGGGGAAGCTCCATGGGCACAGATCTACTGCTGTCAGTGTTTCTGCCCACACAGGAGGCCATAACTGGGTATTCCAGGCTGCTCTGGAGTTGGCATTGGATCAACTGGATCCAAAACACCTCCCTTGCTCCAAGAAGCCCCAGAACCAGGCCCATTACTTATGCCAGCCTGGAGCTGGCACAGGTAATCCCCCACAATTGAATCAAATGGGGGAAATAACAAGAAATATAAACCACCAGTGAGATCAGAGATAATCCCCCGACACACACCTCTCACCCTGGCTGGCGTGAGCTGCCAGGATTTTAGAAGTGGCCCATCATCTACCGCTTCATCCTCCTCATTAGGATTGCTTTGCCTGTCCCTTCCTGTGGAGGAGGCATCAGTGTGAACCCCTCCCATCAGTTGGGCATGTCCTGTCTTATTGCATATGATATTAATACGAGTGCCTTGTACATACAAGAGAGCTTCGGCTATTGGGCAGTATAGAAATAAATAAATACATAAATAAATACATAAATAAATAAATAAAATACATGGGTACATACAATAGCCAGTTTGTGTGATCTCCCCTTCTCTCCTTTTTGGAACCAGGCCATCGCACATGCTGTCCTTCATGCAAAGTCTTCATGGCACATGGAAGAGTGTGCATCACAGGAAGTGGCTTGGCAGCCTAGGAAATGTATGGCTTGGGCCCTGATCTCCAACTTACTTTTCTATGTCAAGATCCTTCATGGATCCAGCTTATATTATGCTTCAAACAGAGAGAAAGGCTGAACACATTGCTCCAAACAACGTTCTCTCTGAGTATTTCGTTTAGGTGACGTACAAAGAAACGTAAAGCTGTCATATACGAAGTCAAACCACTGGCACATCTAGCTCAGTATTGTCTACATTAGACCTCTCCAACCTGGTGCCCTCCAGATGATTTCGACTCCCATCATCCCCACCCAGTATGGCCAATGGTAAGGAATGTGTGGAGTTGTAGTCTAAAAGTTTTCTAAAACATCAAGAGGGATCCAGGTGGGAAAAGGCTGGTCTACACAAACCGAGGCCAGTTCTGCCGGGTTTCAGACAGGGAGGGATCTTTTCCAGCCTACCTGGATTGTACCTAGGACTTTTCACATGCTCTCTCACTGAGCCACAGCCCTTCCACACAACACCAGAATTACCTAGCTGACAAAGAACAGAAAAGAGAAGCTTGATTGCAATTCAGGAAAATTGTTCTGCATGCAAAACAGACTTCTTACAAAACACTTATTCTCCTAATACAGGCAACTCGTGCAAAAAACCTTAAGAGAGAAAAATCTAACATCATTCAAATAATTAATCCCACATGCACTGGCTCTTTTCCCTTACATGCTTCAGATTGCACAATTTGTTGTTCAAAAGTCTTGCACATTCATACACTGCAATGTCTGAGAGTAGTTTGCACATGGAGCCCCCTGGCCATTGGCCTATGCACTATTAGTTTATTACACAATGTTTTCTGTGGTGTTATTTTACTTTCAGAACTCTGAATGTAGCTCTATAGAAAGACTCCTGAGCTTCAACTAACATTGACAAGCAGTTTTCAGACACTGGATGACTCATAGGATGGATAGGGGGTTGGACTCGATGGCCTTGTAGGCCCCTTCCAACCCTACTATTCTATGATTCTATTCTATGATTCCTATGCATAAATGGACATATACTTGTGTTTCCTGACAACACTATGAATAACAAACCCAAATTCCACAGAGTTAGTGAGTGAACATATGCTATTTGGGCAACATGTTTACACATGCATTTGGTTACCTGAAGGATTTGTGGTATGTCTGGAAATTAGGCTGTATGAATGGGCCACAAAATACTTCAATGCTATAGATCAGGTTTTGCACTAGAAATCTTTTCATGTATAGGTGATGATAGCTCTGCAGAGGTTTTCTTGAAAATAATCAACAGGACTATAATATAGCACAAGTAATGACAGTTGTTACCATGGTTTCCAAAACTATTCAGAGTTTACTGTGGTGCACAGCTGGACAATAAACCCATAGATGAAAGAGACAATGGCTATTGTTTTACTTGCTAACCTTTAGAGATTAAAGGTTTGGAAATGTAGGCTTGTTCTTCATAAATAAGTTGAAGAGAATTAGTGGAAAAATTGGGTACGCAAAGAGAAGTGGATTTCTGTATACAAATGATATTAATGCCATGCTATTTACTGAGCATTGACTGGGGCAATGGGATAAATACAATGCCTTGTGTAATATTATATTAGCAAACATATGCATAAGGTAATTTGAAACATTTTGCTCATTCCCAAAAAACCTTGTTTATGGGCATTTCTATACATGTGTCTTAAGTAGGTTTTTGTATTTCTTGCACCTGTCATGAGAACAGAAAACCTATATCAAGTAGAATATGTATTTGGTTTTAAAATGGTTTTCTTCCACTTTCTGTCATGTGTTAACAGCATTAACAGTTAACACATGCACTCAAACAACACACGAGAAGATTAAAACATGCATTTTAAATAGTTAAGAAATATATCACATCCATCCATCTGCCAAGGGCATTCATTCATTGCCACAAGTAAAATATTTTGTACGTGCTTTGGACTGCCCCCCTCCAACTATTATTACTAATAACGGAGAAACAGAAAGCTGACTTCTAAGATAATATCCTACAAGCAAGACAAAACCTCAGATGTGAGGCAAAGTTAATTGTTGGATGTACTTTTTGGGGGGTGCGATGGGGAGAACACCAGTGGATCACCTCTTGACTAGTGTGCTGAGTTGCCATGGACATTCTCTTTTATCAACAGATGCAGTTAACTGTTGGGAAATGCATTCACAAGGCCAGATGCGTTAATAATAAAAAGCAGTGTAATTTTTCCATAGTTTCTCAGTGTTATAAAATCCTCGTATAGTAAAACAAAGATAAAAACCATATGAAATTATTCCAGTGAAAACTGGCATTACCTTTCTCACATGTATTTATCCAGACATTCAGAGATATGAAATTCAGACTAGTCTAGAAGGAATATCCTTCCTTACATATTCTCCCCTGCCAGAATATGTACTACTTGAGTACCATTGATTTTAAATACAAGGTGACTTTGTTTTCAGTTTGCATATTGAGTTATGAACACAACTGACCATTTAAATTGCCTTCAAGACATCTGCAAAACAGTTGTAGTTGTGGCCTGGAGACAATCTATACTAGGGTTTCCCCCCATTATTGTAACTTTTGGCTTACTTGCATCATGGCACACAACATACTCTCCAAATCGTTATCCTCATGCTATTTTTGTCCAGTTATCCCATTTTTCCCCAGACCACATTTATGATTTTTGAAGTTTTGTTGTGGTTTCCATGTGGTATACATTTTTGTTTGTGCTAACTCTGTGGTATTGTAATATATCCTGGTGGGTGTTGCTCTAACCTGTATAATCATTTGGCAGCTTCCCCCCTTCTTTTCTCACTATTGATTTAGGTATGTGCCAACCACATGGTATCATACCTGGTGGGAATCAAGCCTTCACTTTTGACCTTAGGCAGGGGGAAAGGATTTGTGGATAACAGATGAAGAACAATCATGCATTTCCTGCCCTTAGTCAATGGGGGATGTTGGTCAGACTTTTTTTTTTTTGTAGGCTAGGTTTAAAAGTGCATCTATGCAGCTGTGAATCTTATTCATTTTATGTTATAGTCCTATGCACCTATGCTGAACCCCTGATGGTTTGTATTTTTTTTTAAACAGACCTGTATTGCTGTGCTTCAGTTTTACCTGACCACATGACTTTTCAGAAACAGACCACTTATGCCAAAACAGAAACAGTTTGAGTTTGTGTTAGACACTGAACAGATGTCCCTTGCCTAACCTCCCATGACTTCCAAAATCCCCTTTAAGTGCTGGGTGTGGGCTATGAAATGGATATGGATGGGAGGGGATTCAACCTTTGGAGTGTGGTCACCTTTTTGAGAACCATCACTTTTCTCCTCAGCTGGTGGTAGGGATTTTACTAAGGGTGACAATGATGTTTTATATTAGAATGGTCACCTTACACAGCTGCATGGTTCTTAGTAACAAATGAAGTGCGGTGTAGCTGTGAATGTTTGTCACTGTTTTAAAAAAAAGTGTGCTCCCCCCATATCCCTGTGATCTTTCAGACTTCTCCTTCTCCTGCATATTGAGATACGATTAGTTCTTCGTGTGGCACTTGATCCTGTTAAAAGCAAAGCATATGCTGCACTATGTATTCCTTTACATTTGCCCACTGAGCAACAATTGCGTGTTGAAAAAACAACAGCACAGCAGTGCATCTGGAAAAAAGGGCTTCAGCGTAGACTATGCCCAGGTGAATACTTTCTTCTACATAAGCAGAGAAGTAGGCATTGCTTTTTGTTCAAGTACCTATGACCATTTGATATCACACACAGGAAAACAATTGACCTTCAATGTAGTAAAGGGAGAGGACCTTAAAATATAGCTCATAATGATGATTTCCTGGAATCCTTTCACTCTCTCTCCATATTGCTTTGATACTTCAGTTTTTGAAGACATCTTTCCAAAAGATATTTAATACAAACAACAGGATGGCCAATTGTAAAACTTTATGCCTAGGATCCCAAGGGCCATGTCTGAAATACTGCATCAGGATCTTTCTTTACCCCACTGCAGGCCCTCATGCTCCAAAAAATACAGTGGAAACCCTGGAGCAGGATAAAGTGTGGTGCAAAAAATGGAACACGACTAAGCCCTGTCCCCCATATGTTTAGAAGAAGGGGAAGGTGATTCCCAACCTATGTATAGTGGGTTACACCCATCATTTTATGACTGGACTTCCATTTGCACAACATAATTTCCCCTTCCTCCCCCCACCCCCAAGATCTGCTCCAGAAAGTCTCCCAAGTCCCATTCCTCTGAGCAGATTTTGGTTGGGTGTGTGGGGGAGTGGGAATCACTCCCAACCCACTCTATCGATAGAAGCCTTACACCATTAGTAGGACAGTCACTGGTTTTAACTCATTTTTTCAAACAGAACTGTATTATATACATATATTAAACACACACACACACACAAACACCTACTGTCCCAATATGAAAGACTGCTTAGAAAATGACCAAGTTTATTTGTATATCTCCTATTTCCATAAAAGCAATTAATATTAGTGTGTGTGATCTCCCAACACTGAGACAAAGGTGTATTTTGAAAGTACAAATCTCATGTCAGTTTTACATTTCAAAAATAGAAAAGGTATAAGAGAATGCATTAATAATAGACTGTCATTTACAAGATACATGTATATGGGTGGGTGTTTTGTATCTAGATACTTTTGTAAAAAGTTTTTTTTTTTTTAATAAGCTCCATTTTGAAATTTAGGGTGTCATTTTGCCTGCACAATCACATCCCTGAAAGCATTCAATATAAATGTAGTCAAATACTGATTTTGAACATTCCTGTAAGTATCACATGCAAAATGTTTAACCAAAGTATCTAGTCATGAGAATAATATCAAACTTTTAATAAGAAGTTATAATATAACAATTACATTGATGAAAATACAACTGGCTTACTTACCTGGAGCCAAAACGTATTTCCAGGAAGAGGAGATAGAGTCCCTTCTATGAAATGCCAGCTATTTTAGGGTCTTTTCTCAAAGTGACTACATGATCTACAGAGAAAAGACAGCAAAATATCAAAACAGAAAAACAAATTGAATTCATACTCTGTACACTCAGTCTGATTTCATCTTGAATAAGTGATGAAACAGCCATTACCCCTTTATTTTCAGAAAAAATAAATCTTTTCAGGTTTAAGCTAAATGATAACACATTCTGGTGTTATAAATTAGTCACCTTCTTCAGAAACAAGGTACAATTGTTTTTTTGTTTTTTTTTAAATGGTTGAATCTTAAGGTGCTCCTCAGTGCACAGATCCTCAGTCCCAGGATTTGATCTAGCAGATGTCCCTGCTATGGGAAGGGGGAGGTGATTTTTGCTGGTTTGCTCTCCCTGCAACCACCATGCTACCTCCCACACTGTTTCGTCAGGTCCATGAACCCTCTGGAGCAGATTTTCTGGGGTCACAGAGGAGAAGGAATTGGTAAAAATGATCTCCCACACTTTTATCAGTGGATGCTGGGAGTGTCCTTTTGGTGAGTAGAACGCCCTTATGATCACCTTCTGTCAAGCCTATTTGGTGGAGTTTCTTTTCTTTCCCTGCTTTGCACCATTTTATATTTCTGATTAGGTCTTCTCTCTCTTTCCTGGAATTATCCCAGTCAGTCACGGATCCTACAGTGAAGTTAATGATATCATGGCACTACACAACCAGTCAGCTTTGGTATGTGATTGCTTCACTGAAGGGACCCAATGTTAACTGCGAGTAACAATGGTGTTTCCTGAACTGGCAACATGGGCGATCCCAGCCAATAGGATGACTGATAGACATCACTGTGTAATTGTGAACACTTTCATTCTATTTGGGACTGCCTCCCCCAAATGGTTTATCACTGTTGCACGAAGTGTCCAGTCCTAAAATGCAACCTTAACAATATAATAAATGCCCCAGATATTGTAGAGATAGGAAGTGTATAAACTATAATGGGCCACAATCTAATGGTTGGTATGGTACTGCAGCATACACATCTTTTGTGGATATTCTGGCTGTACTTCTAGGTGCTATTTTTTACTTTTCCAGAATCCAGATTTACAAGATTCTGAAAACAATTTGGTACAGTGTGTATGATGGGACACACACAAAATGAAATTATTATTATTGTTAATAATGTTTATGAATTGCTGTATATCTGGAAAAAAAATCCCAAGAGGTGAACAGTAATAAAAAAATGTCAACATACAGAAAAATAAAAATATCAAATTGAACCACAGGCAATGAAAGTTGTATATAGTACCTCCCTACAAGCCTTGAAAAGTTATCATCTGTAGATAGCAAAATAGTAATACACAAGTTTATTGCTAGGAAGTCACTTTTTAAGCTCTCAGAAGTGAAAACTTTTTTTGGATGTGCATTCCAACCACTAGTATGTGTACTAGTCTGTTGCATTTAAGGTTGATATTAATCCCAGCTGTACCAGTCTGAAAACATTCATTTGAATCACATTAGTCATCTTCTGTTTAAGCAGTGATATGCAGGTGGATGTTGTACTATGTAGGGTACAGTTGGCTTCACTGAGTGTGTGTTTTTCAGCTGCAATACTGTTCTAGGACACTGGACACTGACTGAAACACTGATTACCAATGTGATAATTAAACAAATCTTTGTATCTTTTAGTCATTCAAATGTAATTTAGCATGCAAGAAGGAATATGCATATCATTATCTAGCATTAATGTCTAGAGGGAGGAAAAGATACTATTATTGTGGTAATGAATATTACTGAATTTCAAAGCTACTTTTCTACTGCTACAGCTGTGGAGAGAGGTTTTCACACTTTAAACAAAACAGAAAATACCAGGATTCAAAGACCAGCCTGTAACAGTTGGGGTAGAGAGATATGAGGAATATATTTCATTTTTTTTTTTTTTAATCAGGGTTTACCCCGTTTGCACTTTCCACATCAAACATGGGCTTGAATGCAATCTGCAGTCAAAGTTCGTACCTTTCCAAGCTTGCAACATGATTCATGGACCCCCCTCCATCCCCAACAACAACATTTGACAACATGTGTACTTTCGAAAAATGTCACAAACATGCTTTAAACAATGGGAGGATCATAGAATCATAGAATAGTAGGGTTGGAAGGGGCCATAAGACCATCAAGTCCAACCCCCTGCTCAATGCAGGAATCCAAGTCAGAGCATCCCTGCCAAATGGCTGTCCAGCTTCATCTTGAATGCCTCCAGTGTGGGAGAACCCACCACCTCCCTAGGTAATTGGTTCCATTGTCATATTGCTCTAACAGGTGAGGCAGGAAGTTTTTCCTGATGTTCAGCCGGAATCTGGCTTCCTGTAACTTGAGCCCATCATTCCATGTCCTGCACTCTGGGATGATCAAGAAGAGATACTGGCCTTCCTCTCTGTGACAACCTTTCAAGTACTTGAAGAGCGCTATCATATCTCCCCTCAGTCTTCTCTTCTCAAGGCTAAACATGCCCAGTTCTTTCAGTCTCTCCTCACAGAGCTTTGTTTCCAGTCTAGGGATGTATGAACGTGACTTACCTGTTCACAGATGTGATTCGCAGTGGGGGGGCGAGGTGCTCCGTCCCTCCCCCTGGAATCCTCGATGGGGGGGAGGTGATCCAGTCCTCCCCCCTGGAATCCTGCCCGGCCGGCTCTGCTCTGCAGCAGCTCCACAGAGCAGCCGGCCAGGGCCGTCCGCAGCCGGAGTTCCAGCTGCAGCCGGGCTGCTGCGGACGCAAGTGGCGGCCGCCGTAGTGGCCACCATTTGCGTACAGCCAGGCTGCCGTGATAAGCTACGTAAGTATTTAAGTAGCCTATCATGCCAAGCCAAACAAAACCTTGTTTTTAAGATGCTTACAAATGGATTGCTTTATAATCTGCTCCAGAATTTTCCCAGGGATAAATGTCAGACTGACTGGTCTGTAGTTCCCAGGTTCCTCCTTTTTGCCCTTTTTGGAGATAGGGACAACATTAGCCCTCCTCCAGTCATCTGGCACTTCATCCGTCCTCCATGATCTTTCAAAGATAACAGACTCTGAGAGCTCCTCTGCCAGTTCTTTTATTATTCTATGATGCAGTTCATCTGGCCCTGGAGATTTGAACTCATTCAAAGTAATTAGGTGTTCCCTGGCTATATGCCTATCCATCTCAAGCTGCAATCCTGCCCCTTCACCAGGGGGCTCATAGACCCTCCTTTGGGAGAAGAATGAGCCAAAGTAGGAATTGAGCACTTCTGCCTTTTCCATGTCATCTGTTATCATTTTGCCATCCTTATTTAATAGTTGAACCAACATTTAGTTCCTATGTCTTTTACTATGCACGTAGTAAAAGCCTTTTTGTTGCTTTTAGCATCCCTCGCTAACCTCAGCTCATTCTCAGCTTTAGCCTTCCTGACACCATCCCTGCAATTCTGTGCTACCTGCCTGTAAGCTTCCTTTGTAGCTTGGCCTTCCTTCCACATCTTATATGTGTGTTTTTTTGTTTTCAGGTCATCTCGAAGCTTTTTGTGAAACCACATTGGCTACTTCCATTGTCTTCCACCTTTTTTCTTGTTGGAATTATTTGCAATTGTGCCTTTAGAATTTCCTTTTTAAAAAACTTCCACCCTTCTTGGACTTCTTTTCTCATTAGAGTTGCTTGCCATGGGACCTTACTTATCATTGTTCTGAGTTTATTTAAATTGGCTTTCCTAAAATCCAGGGTACGTGTTTGGCTACACTCAGCTTTTACTTCCTTAAGAACCAAGAACTCAAGTATATGGTCACTTTCCCCCAGAGTTCCCATAACTGCTACTTTATCCACTAAGTCATCTCTGTTGGTTAGGATCAAGTCAAGGATAGCCGATCCTCTAGTTCCTTCCTCTACTTTTTGTAGGACGAAATTATCAGCAAAACAAGTCAGGAATCTCTTGGAGGGGCCATGTTTTGCAGAATTTGTCTCCCAACAAATATCGGGAAAATTGAAGTCCCCCATTACTACTACATCGTGCTTCCTTGAAACATTGGCAATTTGCTTTTCAAATGTTTCCTCCTCCTCTTCTCCTTGATTGGGTGTCTGGTAGTAGACTCCAACCACCATGTTCCTTTTATTCTTTGCTCCATTTATTTTAACCCAGATGCTTTCAATGGGGCTACCAAGCTCATCCTCCTGTATTTCTGTGCAGAGATATGTATTTTTCACATACAGTGCAACCCCACCTCCCTTTCTGTTCTTCCTGTTCTTTTTGAACAAGTTATATCCTTCAATTGCTGTATTCCAGTCATGGGAGTCATCCCACCGAGTTTCAGTTACACCTATCAAGTTGTAATTTCCTTCCTGTATTAAGAGTTCGAGTTCGTTCCATTTGTTTCCCGTACTCTGGGCATTAGTATATAGACATCAAAGACCATGTGCTTTATAGTCTGGCTTTCTTCCTACATGCTTCTGAAGACTATTATTGGGCGTTATTAGAGCTGTTCTTTCTGTTGTGGTGCATGAGTCTTTATCCATTGTTACCCCCAACTTTATGTCTCACTTCCCTGTAGGATTCAGTTTAAAGCCCTCCTGATGAAGTTCTTCATGCTGTGGCCAAACACATTCTTCCCAGCCTTTGTGAGGTGCAACCCATCCCTTGCCAACAGCCCATCTTTCAGGAAGTACAGCCCATGGTACCAGAATCCAAATCTCTTGTGCCAGCACCACCTTCATAGCCAGTCATTCACATGGAGTATTTTTCTTTCTCTTTCTACTGGAAGGATGGATGAGAAAACTATCTCGGCCCCGAAGTTCTTGAGTTTCCTTCCCAAAGCTTCAAAGTCTGATGTGATTTCTTCATAGCTCTGCTTGGCAGTATCATTTGTTCCCACATGGATGGGAAGAAAGGGATACCTATCAGTGGGCTTTATGAATGCAGGCAACCCTTCAGTCATGTGTCTAATCCATTCTCCCAGGAGACAGCATACCTGGCGATTCCATGGGTCTTCACGACATACCTAGGTTTCGATCCCACACAGCAAGGAGTCTCCCATTACTACTACTCTTCTTGTTGTTGTAGGCCTTGGTTTTATTGCCTCTGCTTGACTGACCTTCAGCCTCTTGCTCGCTCTCATGAGGCTTCCCCTAAAATTCTTCCTTTGTAGGCTGTCCTCCAGTCTCATCCTCAAATACCTGGAAATGGTTCCATAGCTCCACTGCTTCCAGTGGTGCAGAGTGGTGTCTAGTTCTTCTACTCCTGTCACCTTTTTCCAAGGAGTATCTTCTTCTTCATTTTTCCTCACCTCTGCATTTTCCTCTTCCGTGGATGCACACATTCCAATGATGCATACAATTGATGTGTACATTTGGAAAAATATGTGCTACTATTCATGCAAAACAACAACAACAACAAAAATCCAAAGATCACAATCTCATATGGACACAAGGCAGAATGAGCTGTGAAGTGGAATTTGGAGAACTTTGATGAACTCAAGTTTGGCTTATACATCCCTACTTGGAGCATGCCAGTGCTATTTGGACTGTATTTTTCTATAAACAAGAGACCCTGCATGTTTCATAAAAGTGTCCAAGGTTTTCAAAAGAGGTTTGGGATGCATGATTCAGGTGTGTTGAAGGCTGGACTGAGAAAAATAAACTTCTTAGGTATACAGTTGGAGATTTATTTGCATCACAAAGAGTAGCAGATTTATAGTGGCATGAACTTTTCATAGGCAGGTATCTGAAGAAGAACCTTGCCAATGAAAGTGAATTCCACAATAGATGTGCTAGTTTTTAAGGGGCCACAGGAGACTGGTTACTTTTCTTACAAGACACTAGAACTGCTATTGACCCACTCACTTGGTCCTCCTATTTTCAGGCTGAAAACAGAAACCTGCTTTCAGTGATTTCTCAGAGAAGGCCTGCAAATAGGGGGATTTTCCCCATTTTGTGGTGCAACAATAATGTTCCTTATACTGCAGCAAGGGTCCTGTTTTCTCTCCATTTTAAAAACAAAAGATATCACAATGAGTGCAGCAAAATGAGATTTGGCTATGTGATGACACTGAAGCCACACCAGGGTGAATGGAGTGCGCCCTATGGTGCCCAGGAGCCATGGGGACAGCAATTGCTACTATTGTCACTGCTGGTGCAGGGAAGGGAAAAGGGTGATCAGGGTGGGCTCTTGTGCAAACAATTTCTGCCTTCCCACAAATGCTCCCTTTTCAGCTAAAATGTAGGGATGTCAGAGAATTCTGCGACAGATCTCGGTGAGGCAAAATGCCAGTGTATTCAGCCCCATGAAATCCATTGTGGAACAAAGCCCCCGCCCCCCCAACCCACGAAAGGCACACGGGATGAAGCCCCCGGTGCCCCCAACCCAGGAAAGGCATGCGAAACGGAGCATTTACCTGCTCCCGTCCGCGCTGCTTTGCAAATGGCAGCCGTCCTGCGGCTGCCATTTGTATCCTCTTCATAGCCGTGATAGGCTACGTAAATACTTACGTAGCCTATCATGGCTAATGCAGGGACGGCATTTGCATCCCTGCGGAGGCCGTGATAGGCTACGAAAGTATTTACGTAGCCTATCATGGCAGGGGGAAAAAAAACCCAGCATATGCAAATGGCGGCGGCTACCGCAATTTGCATACGCTGGGTTTTTTCCCCCCTGCCATGATAGGCTACGTAAGTATTTAAGTAGTCTATCATGGCAGGGGGAAAAAAAACCCAGCGTATGCAAATGGCGGCAGCTAAATACTTATGTAGCTTGCCACGGCTAAATACGGGGATGCAAATGGCGGCGGCTTTGACAGCCGCCATTTGCATCCCTGCAGGGCTGCCCAGCTGCCGGATGTCCAGTTGCGGGTGGTTGGAGCCAGCCGGCGGCTCCGTGGCTTGACTGCGGAGTGGAGCCGGCTGGGCAAGATTCTGGGGGGGAGGACTGGATTGCCTCCTCCCCACTGTGGAAACAGAACGGAACAGAAGGTAAGTGTTCCGTCCATCCCTACTAAAATGTTTCCACTGAGTCCTACAAGAGGCTAAGACAAGTACTTTTCAAAACTATGTTACTCTTTATGGCAGTCTTCCCTAATCTAGTGCTCTCCAAATCTGTTGGACTGCAACTCTGATCATTCCCACCTAGCATAGTCAATGGGAATGATAGGAGTTGTAGTCTAAAACATATGGAGAATATCAGACTGGAGAAGGCTGCTTTGTGGATATTCTCTAATATAATTTATTATTCCCTTAAAGTTGTACTTTAAAGTTTACATTGAGTCCTGTGTGGTGCTATTGAGTCCCGTGTGGTGCAGAGTGGTAGGTGGCAGTATTGCAACTGAAACTCTCCCCACGACCTGAGTTCGATCCAGTGGAAGCTGGGTCCCAGGTAGCCGGCTCAGGTCGACTCAGCCCTCCATCCTTCCGAGGTCGGTAAATGAGTAGTACCCAGCTTGCTGGGGGAAAGGTAGTCACGACTGGGGAAGGCAATGGCAAACCACCCCACTATAGTCTGCCATGAAAATGCCAGTGCAAGCGGCGTCCCACTAGGGGTCAGCAATGACTCGGTGCTTGCACAAGAGGAACCTCTAAAGTTGTACATTTGAAAACAACAACAATAACAACAACAACATGTTTCATACATATTATGAAAAATACAACTTGATTTTTTTAAAAAATTGGGCAGAAAAGAAAGTATAGTTGCAACTTATTATTAGCTTGTGGTGATGATGTCACAACAGTTTGTGGGGTTTTGCTTCATTGACTGGTATTTGACTAGAAGCAGCTTGGTAAGAAATCACATGACATCTGTGCAGATATCACAGAGTGCTCAGTAACATACATAATGCATTTTAATTAAGAAACACTGGCAGCTAATACTTTGTTTTCACTATAAGGCTAGCACAGAAGCAAAATTCTAATAATTTACAGGGTAACAGATTAATTAGGCTCTGTGAAACTGTCTGGAGCATTAACTGTTGATGCCCCACATATAAACACAAGTACTGATAAAGAGCAGTTGGTAAATTATCCTGGAAGTAAAGTCCTGCCCCATCAATGCAGGAAGAAAAGCAAAACCTGAAAGAAATATGAAGCTACTATGGATTGCATGGTATCATAAGCAACTTGTCTTATCTTATGAAGCTTCACACGGTAGGGCTATGCACTGCTTTGGTCTGAAGGTGAAGTGGGCTGATTTGGAGGTGCCTTGTCATGATCAGGTGTATCAGAATAGTAACTAGGTGCCCCTGAAGTGAAGTGGCTCATTGATGAGGCACCTCTTCCGCCTCGGAGATCTGTAGTTCTACTTATGCCTTTTGAGCAGCCCAAACAGGCTGACTCCAAAATGTAACGATCACACAGAGGGGGAGGGGGAGGGGAGGGGGAGGAGGGAGTGGGGAAGGGGAGAGGAGGCAGAGGCACCAAATGTGTCAATTTGAGAGAGAACTGGCCACTGAGAGGGGCAGAAGATGATTAGAGAGGGGGGAAGGTAGGGGTGGATGAAAGTCACTTACCTTTTCTCGCAGCTTGTTCGCGGCAGGGGGGAGCACTTCGCTGCTCCCCCCGCGAAGTTCAGGCCGGGGGGGGAGGCTTCCCGCCTCGCCCGGCCGAAATTCAGGCCGGGGGGGGAGGCTTGCCGCCTCGCCCGGCCGCGAACGCAAAAGTTAAAAAAAAAACAAAAACGCCCCCTGATAGGCTACGTGACGATTCACGTAGCCTATCAGGGCTAGATCTGCAAAGTCAGCCGTGATAGGCTACGTCAATCATCACGTAGCCTATCACGGGTGACTTTAAAAAAAAAAGAAGCGCATACGCGAATGGCGGCCCCCATAGGGAGCCGCCATTCGCGTTCCTTATTTAGTTGCTGTAGTCTACGTAAACATTTACGTAGACTACAGCGACCAAATAAGGAACGGGAATGGCGGCTCCCTATGGGGGCCGCCATTATCCGTACACACTTTTTTTTTTAAAGTCACCCGTGATAGGCTACGTGACGACTGACGTAGCCTATCACGGCTGACTTTGCAAATCTAGCCGTGATAGGCTACGTGAATCGTCACGTAGCCTATCAGGGGACGTTTTTTTTTTCTTTGATTGCAATGGTGGCGGCGGCAGCCGGTCGAAAGACCGGCTGCCGTTCCCGCCCCGCTCGAACACCCGCCGAACCGCCAGCCGGACCCGCCGCCGGGAGGGACATTCAGGGAAGGTAAGTCCCGTCCCGGGGGGGGTGCGGGGTGCGGGGGGGTGCGGAGGATTTCTCCCCGAAACTTGTTCGGGGGGCCGAACATGTTGGCGCTCGGCCCCCCGAAGTTTCGGGGAGAAATTCTCCGCCATCCCTAGGGGAAGGGGAGAGGAGGAGGAGGTAACTTGGAGCTTGGGCTGTGAGTCACCCTCCATTTGCTCATTGTGAGAGAGGTGGTGTTACTGGAGAGGAGAGGACTCTGTTTGAATGTTATTTGGCTAGAGCAGTGGTCTCCAAAGTGGGGTGAGCACAACCCAGGGGATGCGCAAGAGGATTCATTAGGGGTATACACACTGCCTGATAATTGAGCAGCCTCCCTCCCATTGCCCTGATGAGCTGCCTTTGTGTGCAATGATGGTGGTGGCGTTGTTTGACGGCAGTGGCGGAATGGGATGGGAGCCGAGAGAGAAGCTCCATCCATGGCATTTCTCTCTCCACTCCAGTCCTATCCTGCCTCTGCTATGGCCACCGAGAGCAACTGCGCCACTCTCTGCCAAGCATGGCAGAGGAAGCTGCAGCACCAAAACTTTTGGCATCCTGCCAAAGGAGAGCAGGGAGAAGGTTAACCTTTCCCACTCTCCTTTGGCAGAATGATGTGATGTGGCTGCAAAAAAGGCAAATGCTATTTCGGGCTTCATTAATAGAAGTATAGCTTCCAAATCCTGGGAAATACTAGTTCCCCTCTACTCAGCACTGGTTAGGCCTCATTTGGAGTACTGTGTCCAGTTCTGGGCACCGCACTTTAAGAAGGATGCAGACAAACTGGAGAGGGTTCAGAGGAGGGCAACAAAGATGATCAGAGGACTGGAAACAAAGCCCTATGAAGAGAGACTGAAAGAACTGGGCATGTTTCGCCTTGAGAAGAGAAGACTGAGGGGAGATAGGATAGCGCTCTTCAAGTACTTGAAAGGTTGTCACAGAGAGGAAGGCCAGCATCTCTTCTCGATCATCCCAGAGTGCAGGACACGGAATAATGGGCTCAAGTTACAGGAAGCCAGATTCTGGCTGAACATCAGGAAAAACTTCCTCACTGAGCAATACGACAATGGAACCAATTACCTAGGGAGGTGGTGGGCTCTCCCACACTGGAGGCAGTCAAGGTGAGGCTGGACAGCCATCTGCCGGGGATGCTCTGACTTGGATTCCTGCACTGAGCAGGGGGTTGGACCCGATGGTCTTGTAGGCCCCTTCCAACCCTACTGTACTATGATTCTATGATTCCAAGAAAGCGCGTGCTATGACAGCTAGGTTAGTCTCTCCCCATCCCACCCTTCTGTAACAGGTTTACTGATCATTCTTGTTTGTTCATTTAAAAATCCAGAAAATGTCACTGTACTTGTTTATCTTCCCCTGTCCACCTTTTAAATTCTCTCTCAACCATTAGTTTGCCATTACTTTGTTTCTCTCTCTCTCTCTCTCTCTCTCTGTATGCATATATATATATATCCTTGTTCTTGACTCCTCTCCACCTTCCCTTCTCAATTCTTGTATTCCCTTCCCAGTTTTGATCTCTTTTCCCTAAAAATAAAATGAAAATGAAAAAATGAAAAAAACCCTTTGTCTTCTGTTAGGATTACAATTAGTCCCCCTGCCCTTTGCTTGTAGTTTAGTGTTTGCTTTTCTTTTGCTTGTTTGTGTGTGTGTGTGTGTGTGTGCGCGCGCGCATGCATGTGTGTGTGCGCTTGTGCCATATGGACAAGAAAATAGTGTGTGTCAAACGACTACACACAGTCCACATTTCCAAAACCAGTGGGCAAAGCATTACATTAATAGCTATTATTTAAATAACATAATACTACACTGTGTGTTGCAAAGCCAGCAAGCCCAATATGAGGCATCTTGGAGGTCTTGGCTGGGCAGTGGTGGGCAAGGTGCTGCTGTGCCCACCTGGCAGGGTTGCTGTCTTTGTTTGCTTCCTGCATACCAGCCAGAGTTTTCCCAGACAATTCAGCCAAAGTGACCCATATTGACTGTGAATTAGGGATGTACGAAAATCACTTACCTGTTGGAGGATTATGCTGATGGTGGGGGGGGAGGCGCTCCATCCCCCCCCCCCGGAATCCTCCTTGGCCGGCTCAGCAGCCAGCCAGGACAAGCCAGGCGAGAGCTGTCTGCAGCCGGATTTCCGGCTGCGGAGGGCTCTGGGGGGAAAAAAGAACAACAACGCGTACACAAATGGCGGCGGCTACGGCTACGTAAAAAAGAGATTTTTTATCTCTTTTTTAGGGAAAAGAGATCAAAAATGGGAAGGGAATACAAGAATTGAGAAGGGAAGGTGGAGGGGAGTCAAGAACAAGGATATATATGCATACAGAGAGAGAGAGAGAGAGAGAGAGAATTTGAATATGAACTTGAGCACACTCTGGGAGAGAGCGCAGGACAGGAAGGCCTGGCATGCTATGGTCCATGGGGTCACGAAGAGTTGGACACGACTGAACAACTGAACAACAACAACAACGGCTACGTAAATATTTACGTAGGCTAAGATGGCGAAAATAAGGGGAACGCAAATAGTGTAGTGGATGCTATTTGCATTCCCCTTATTTTCGCCATCTTAGTCTACATAATTATTTACGTAGACTAAGACGGCCCAAAATAAGGAACACAAATGGTGGCGACTGTAGCCGCCGTCTTTTGCATACGCTTTTTTTTTTTTACCTAGACGTTTTAGGCTACATAAAAACTTATGTAGCCTATCACGTGGGTGTAAAAAACACACAAAACCTGCAAATGGCGGCGGCGGCAGCCGGTCGGAAGACCAGCCGCCGCAGCCGCCGCCACTGAAGCCGCTGCTGGAGCCGCTGCCACCTGGAAGATCCACCCCAGGTAAGTCTCATCCCGGGGGGATCCTTAGGGGGGCAGGCCGTTCCGCCACAGATTTCGGGGGGCCGAATGCACTGGCATTCGGCCTCCCCAAGATCTGTGGCGGAATTCTCTGCCATCCCTACTGTGAATAGGAAAGCAGTACTAGGGGAAAGGGGTTGTTTGCACTTCAAAGAAACCTACAGCAGAGATTAGGGATAGTGACCTCCTCACCACTTCAGTACCTAACTTGATTATCCCTTTATGAACTTTGGTTTGAGTTTCTGCGAACAGCACATTTTACCTGCACCTTGCACAAAAACTAGTGGGCCAAATTGTCTGACATTTAGCAGGTTGGCACCCCTCAGGGGTGTCCGAGAGTTCTCCAAATCTCATGTATTTATCGTGAAAACTGAAATAGTTATGGCCATTTGTGTTTTCCCATGCAAGTCAATGGGAAAATGCCCCAAACTAGTGATTCAGATATCCAAACCTTGCTTTGGATTCAGATCCAAGTTGAAGCAGATGGGGTCCGAATTGGTCCAAAGTGAAGTGGGGGGTGGTCAGTGCAGAGCCCTACTACACAGTTAAATAATTTCTCTGAATTTAAAGCAATATGATGATTTGTGTGATGTATGCAGTTAATTAGAGCTCTGTTACTGCAAAGACCTATACAACATAGTACTAACTTCAGGCACTTTCTCTTGGCCTTCAACTTCAGAAAGAATACTCTACATGCATAGAATTAAGGACAGGCATAAATCTTCACAGAATACAGTCCTACATAGAACAGCATAAACACATTGCAATGCCCCATTCATTAGTCTGTTGCTAACTAGAATTTTGTATATTCCCCAAATGGGATTTCTTCAAAAGATGGCAGTGAACAGGTTAAAACTGTGTGGGTCATATCCAAATTTAGTCATATATATAGTAGACCCAGTGAAATCAGTGGGACAGGTAAATAATGACTAACTTAAGACCCATTGGTTTGAATGGGTCTAGTCTAAGTATGACTAACTTTGGATTCAGCCTGGTGTGTTTTAAAACACCTGGGGATGCCACAAATTGCACAATGAAGTAAATGATATAAGATTTAATAATGTTGTGAACTATCTCAAGATAAGATATATTCATTGAAGCCACTCCCTTTTAATATGTCAGGGAATTTATGATTTTAGCCCAGGGCCTTCGGTTCTAGGACTGGAATCTAGCCCTGTGAGCTACTTGGAATTGTGTACACCTCTACAGCCATAGGAAATAGGGGTATGCAGTGTATGCCAGGTATGCACTGAGACTGGCAGCACTGAGGCCTTTAGGCCTGGTATAAAACACTAGTATCACAGCCTTCTGCCCTTGCCTGGTCAATAAAACGGTACCTCCTACATGATGCATTCTTATGTTCCAGTCTCCAGCTCAAGGTATAGTCCCATTTTCAGCTCCAGCTCGTTTTTACTGGCCAGCCTTTACTGTATTCAGGCTTTACAAAGGTGTTGATAGCTAAACTGGTTTATTAAACTAAGGCTCCCTGGTAGAGACATTAATGCATAGGGATGTATGAGAATTTCATTTCAGTTCGCAAACCACTAAAAAATGCCCCATTTGTAATCCCATACACAAATGGGAGTGCATTTTCTCTGCAAATCTTCCCAAATCTTCCCAAACTCCCATCCACAAAATGTATACTTGAAACTCTAAAAAATGTGCACATTTTAAATCACCTATGCGTTAGTCTATGAGGAACATTTGCACAAATTCGGGAATTGTTGATGCAGCTTTCACATCCGATAGCTGTTCATTTTGCACAGTTTCCCTATTTGTGCAAAATGAACCGTGATCAGAAACGAGAGCACAAAAATTGAGGAGAGACAAGCAGCGAGCTGTTATTTGGAGAATCTTGGTGAGCTTGAACATCGCTCATTCATCCATCCCTGTTAATGCAGGCCTATAGCAAGGTTTTTTCTAGTCTGAGGGAAGGAGGGAGTCTTGTGGCTGGACTACACATAATGGGAGTGTGTATCTAATAAACTGCATCTAAATACAACATACCAGTCCCAGCTCTAGAAACTGACCACAGGGAACCTAAATGGAGACCTCTCCTCCTAGACCTGCTTCTCAGTACGCCAACTCAGTGCTGTGGCTCAGCCTTGACATACTGAATCCAGTACCTAGCTCACATTAAGTGCAAATTAATATGTAGAAGGTCTAGTCCTTTACAGGTCTCTGGCTACAGTTGCCACCCAGATAGCATCTAAAGGTGAGGGCATCCTGCCCCCCACCCCCCAAGAAGCTTATAATGTAGATCACAAAGATCAGGCTGATTGATATAGAAGGTGATCCTTCAAATAACTGGGTTCAAAGCAAGTTAGGGCTTTGTAGATGAATACAATCACCTTAAATTGTGTTGAGAAACAAACTAGTATTCAGTGCTGATTTTTTTTTTAACCCTGGCCAGATATGTTCAAACTAGCACATGCAAGTTAAATATCTAGCTGCTGGGCTCTGAACCTACCTCATAAGACTGTTCTGAAGATAAAATACACCATCCTCGACTCTTTACAGTAAAGATGGGATGAACTGTTATAAAGGATAAATTCTAAACATATAATTCATTATGGGAACTTGATTACTCGGAAATGTATGACAATATTTTGCCCAGCCTAAGAACAACAGTATATATTAGTGATTGTTAATGTTATGTTTTATGAGTTTTGGCTTCTTTTTAATTCATTGTATTTACTGAATATTTTAGCTATATTTTAAAGATTCTCCATGAGCTGACTTGAGATCCCTTAGGAGTGAAAGGATGGGAGTAAATGAAAACTAGTAATGTAATTGGATGCAACTCACCTTCAAGAAGGTTATGGCATAACATGACTTTGGCAAGCATCACAATCAAACAGCTATCTAAGATCAGTGAATGATCACTGATGGCATTAATATGCATTAGACAAAGTTCATACGTCAGATATTTAAAGTGTATAAATGTAAAAGCAGAAAAGGGGAAGATGGACTGCCCTCATGCTCTGATCCACATTCCAGTCAAACCAAAGCACTTGTATTGAAGTTGATTTAATCCCATTTCAGTCAAATCATTTTAACTTATTTCTGTTATGGCAATTGATTTGCTGGCAAATAGTTCAAATTTAAGTTAAGAGTGTGTAACAGAGCTCTGTGGAAAACCATTAATCAAGGAAACCACTGTTGTTAATTCCATGAACTATGTGCACTCTAAAACAATGGATTTCTAAAATAAGCTTTACTGAATCAGCAAACAATTGGAAGGTTCCAGATAGGTTAACAGTAGGCCAGTTAGAGATGGTGCAGGTGCCCAATTCCATCCAGGAATCTGGTAGAAGTAGGGAGGGTAGAAGCCCCCATGCCTGCACCCCCAAGCCCTGCTCACCAAGCCACTGCCCCCACTCACCCCCTGCCTGCACTCAGCGAATGGCTCACACTCACCCTGGCTGCTTCGTCAAGCTCCACAGTTGCAATTTTTTGAAAAATAAAATGGCCATTGCAAAAATGTGCATATTTGTGAAAATATGCATTTCGCAAATGTGCATATTCACGCATATGCAAATATGTCCATTTGCGAAAATGCACATTTTCGGGCATACACAAATATGCACATTCGCAAAATTGTGCATTTCCGCACATATGAAAATATGCATATTTTCACAATCACCATTTTATTTTTCAAAAACTGGCAACCACAGAGCTTGACGAGGCTGGCACAGTGAGTGTGGGCCACTTTCCAAGCACAGGAGGGGCTGAAGCACTGCAGGGACCAGCAGGCATGGGCAGGGGCTGGGCAGGTGCTCGGAGAACCTGGATGGAGGTGGGTTCACACATCCCTAAGGCCAGTACATCATGCAAAATAGAATACTGACCAACAGGATTTTCATGAAAGATGTTCTTAAATAAAGGTGCAATCCTTTGCATGTTTAGCCAGAAACAAGTCCTACAACTCCCAGCATTCCCTAGCCAGCCATGCTGGCTGGGGCATGCTGGGAGTTGTGGGACTTGTTTCTGGCTAAACATGCAGAGGACTGCATCCTAAATGTTTTATACTTTGTGTTTGTTGGAGGCTGGGTAGGGCACATATATCACAACTAAAATGCTTAACAGTTATGAAATTATCTGCTGTTGTCAAAATCGGTTAAGATGATATACTGATAAAAAACATTACAACAGATGTGAACAACACTTGTACAGTAATTGGTTTTATTATGTAAAACCTTGTTTAGATTTAACAAGGTATAGTTACATTGGTTTTAGCTGAAACACCAAGACAAAATTGGTTAGTGTGTCAGCAAAGGAGAAAGTGGGTTTCAGCCTTCTTCTACTTAAATAGAAACAAGAGACCATAATAGTTCTGCTTACTTACGGATTACTCAGGGATTACTCAAAATTCTCATTCTCAGTGTAATGAAGAATTTAGAGAAAATTACCACAAAACTACCACAAATTATGTAGTCGAGTTTCCCACAGAGGTGGGGAAATAGCAGGGGACAGCACCCAAATCAGGTTTCATGTTCAAGATAGGGATGGGCAAATCTGTAAGTTTCACTTTCTCCAGTATTTGAATTTTTAAAATCTCAAGTTCTTTCTGTCCCATATATGAAGAAATTTGTGGATTTTGGTCTATCTATCTATCTATCTATCTATCTATCTATCTCTAAATGATATTCTCACCCATATACCACACAACTTCAAGGCACTCCAGCTATTCCCAGCATGGAGAGGACCATGACGTAGCTGCCTGCCATATAGATGTTAAAGATGAGGAGCCTGTCAGAAAAAAGAGATGGCAACCCTAATTCAGCATCACAGACATGGCTGAAAACACAGGGATTAAAACACTGACTTTGAAGAGCAAAGCATTCAAAGCCCTAGACCTGTCAGTTTTGCTTTCTTCAACAGTATTATTTTTATGTATTTATTTTTAATCTCATGCTCTTTCTCTTCCTAATATGAATGAATTTCTACTGCTTTTGAGCCTCTTTTGAGCAAAATGTTGGGGGATAATATTTAATAAATAAATACATACATCTGGTTAGCAGACTTGGGACAGTTAACATTGATGCAATCCAAAGCTCTGCATGCTTACTCAGTGGTATGTCTCCCTGTATTTAACAGGGTTGTCCTCCTCTAAGTGTGCCTAAGACTGCAGCATTTGTTTGCTAAATGGCAGTATAAAATAAAGGAATTATGATTATGCAAAATAATACTATACAATGAAGTCCCTGCTTCCTTAAAATATCCCCCCCCCACCTCAATGGACAGGGCCATTTATTTAGTACTGATTCTAACGCGTCCTTTGTACTTCTTGTATTAAGAACATAAGAAGAGCCATGCTGGATCAGACCAAGGGTCCATCTAGTCCAGCATTCTGTTCATGCAGAGACCAACCAGCTGTCAACCAGGAACCCGCAAACAGGACACAAATGCAACAGCACCCTCCCACCCATGTTCCCCAGCAACTAGTGTACATAGGGTCACTACCTCTGGTACTGGAGGTAGCACAAAGCTATCAGGACTAGTAGCCATTGACAACCTTCTCCTCCAGGTATTTATCCAACCCTCTTTTAAAGCCATTCAAATTTGCGGTCACCACTACATCTTAAGGTAGCAAATTCCATAGTTTAACTATGTGCTGTGTGAAGAAGTACTTCCTTTTATCTGTCCTGAATCTCCCACCAATCACAGAATGACCCAGGGTTCTAGTATTTTGAGAGAGGGAGAAAAATGTCTCCCTATCCACTTACTCCATACCATGCATAATTTTGTACACCTCTATTGATTCATGTCTCCCCTTGCCATCCTTTTTTCCAAGTGAAAAAATCCCAGCTCTTGTAAACTTCTCACAGGGGAGATGCTCCAGCCCCTTGATCTTTTTAGTTGCCACTTTCTGCCCTTTTTCCAGCTCTACAATATCTTTTTGAGGTGTGGTGACCAGAACTGTACACAGTACTCAACTGTGGTTGCACCATAGATTTATATAAGGGAAGTATGATATTGGCAGTTTTATTCTCAATTCCTTTTCTAATTTCGCCTAGTGTGGAGTTTGCCTTTTTTATAGCAGCCACACACTGGGTCAACATTTGCACTGAACTGTCAACCCCAACCCCCAGATCTCTTTCTTGGTTGGTCACCACTAGCTTAGATCCCATCAGGATATACTTCAAATTGGGATTTTTTTGCCCCAACAAGCATCACTTTACACTTGCTTACATTGGATCACATTTGCCATTTGGATGCCCATTCTCCCAGTTTGGAGAGATCCTTCAGAAAGAGACAGAGAGAGAGGTTAATGAATGAGGACTTTGAACCTCATTCAAAGTTAATTTCACATTGGTGTAATTTCAAACATAAATATCACCTGAGTTCATCACTACACGTAAGGACTAATGATTAAAAGGGAAGCTCTCAGACATACAAAAACAATTATATTATAAGAACAGCACATACACTGTAAGCACAGATATACAAAATCAATTGTGTTATAAAACATACCAAAATGTTTTGCAAGGATGACATTGATAATACAATCCAGCCAGAACAGGAGTTCAAAAGTGATTGTCCTTGTGGCAGCTCATTGTAACAGAGCAATAGCAACAGTTCTGAACTGTTGAAGTTCAGCTCAGCTAATTGTAAAAATAATTATGTCATTTATGTGATTATATTTGTGGTTTATTTGGGGAAACTATTGGAGCTTTAAGAATTTTGGAATGTAAGAGTAGAATTAGAACATCAGCAGAGCCTCCCATTGAAGGCTGAGGGAATCCTCACCAACTGAGATCACTGATGAAGAGAGGGAGGAAAAGTGAACGCTATCTTGGAGTCTTGTGCAGGCTTACACAGAAATAAGCTAGTCTGAACATATAGGGAGATATCTATTCATTTGTGTGTATCTACTCAGTTTATGACTTTTTTGAGTTTTTTCCCCCTTCAGAATACTGTAACAATAAATCTCCTTTTTAAAAACCAGGGAAATCCAATGATAAAAAACCCTTCTTATTTAAGACCAGAGTAAAGTCTATGTTGGCTCAAGCTCCACAAAGCCAGAAAATTAGAAGCCTAGAATAATGCCTTACAGACTTGACCCATGATTAGTAATGATGTTGTATTGTTGTTGTTGTTCAGTCGTTCAGTCGTGTCCGACTCTTCGTGACCCCATGGACCATAGCACGCCAGGCCTTCCTGTCCTGCGCTCTCTCCCGGAGCGTGCTCAAGTTCATATTCATTGCATCAGTGATGCTATCTAGCCATCTCATCCTCTGCCGTCCCCTTCTCCTTTTGCCTTCAGTCTTTCCCAGCATCAGGGTCTTTTCCAGGGAGTTTTCTCTTCGCATTAGGTGGCCAAAATATTGGAGCTTCAGCTAATGTTGTATACAATGTCACAAACTGTGCTTACACACAAGCAACAAACAGACATGGGTCAACTCACAGGAGGATTCCTTTGGTAATACAGTAAGGTTCAGAGGCTCCATAAAGCAATACAGGACCAGGACAATGTGGGGCAGATATCTTTGGTGGTCACTAGGGATGGCGGAGAATTCCGCCATGGACTCCAATGAGGCTAGATTCTAAAGAATCAGGCCCCCTGGAGTCTGTGGCAGAACAGACCACTCACCTCCACCACACCGTGAAGGTTGCGCCGGCTGGATCCTACCTGCCGCCGGCCGGGTCCGGGTCGTCTGCTGCCATCCGGTGCCAGTCTGTGGAAGAAAATGGTGTCCAGTGTAGCTCAAAATGCAGGGATGCAAATGGCATCCACTACACTGGACGCCATTTGCGTACGCAGACTGGCACCGGATGGAAGTCCAGCAGTGGAGGGACCCAACCGGCGGCTCCGCAGACTCACTGCAGAGCAAAGCCAGCCGGGGAGGATTCTGGGGGGAGTAATGGATCACCTTCCCCCCTGCACACCCCCCAGCGGACTCAGGTGAGTGGGGTTCGTACATCCCTAGTGGTCACAGGCACTCCATCCACCCTATCTGGATTTGGGCTTGAAAGACCAAGGAAAGTGTGGGTGCATGGAAGGTAATTTGGAAGCAAGCACAATTTGTGACATTGTACAATGACATTACTGATCATGGGGCACATCTGATTTTAAACAGAAATGTTTCTAATGTTGAAGCCTTTATTCATATTGCTCACCACTTGGAGTTTTAATAAGAAAAACTATATAAATAAAATATGAATTTGATATCAATGGGAAAAGAGAATGAATTTTACAGTAATTCGGTCCAGGGAACTCAACTCAAAAATCATGCATACTGAAAATTAGGAACGTTGCAGGATTCTGAGAAGCAGGTGGAATCCCCCTACTTGGCCTCTCAGGCTCCAGTCTGCGGAGCACTGTGCTTGCCTGTAATCTTGCATAAATGGCTGCTGTACAGGCACCGTTTGCATAAAAGGTCCTTTACATAAAAGAATGAGCTGCCATTTTTATGCAAAATGGCAGCTTGCTGAGGGATCGGGTGCCTGTGGGCTGCCTGGAAGCCTGCAGCATTTGTAAGCAGGGGCAGCCAGCCAGGAGGGATCCATTGAGTGGCACATGAGGCAGACTTGGGTGACTCCGTCCATCCCCACTGAAAATATTTCTGCAATCGTCTGTACCTTAAAGAGAGACATGATTGAAACAATGTGCCCAGCAGCTTCCTTCATCCCATTGGTATTATTAAAACGTATTTCTAGAGAAGTATTCCCACCAAGTCGTTCAGCTAGTGTCAGTTTCTTCATCTCAATTCCATATACTCACTTCAAAAACTGGATATGTATAAGAAAAGATTAGGGGTTTAGACACACTGGAACTCAGTGCCTCTGTAGGAGTAGATATGTATGAATCTCTTACCTTGCATCCACGGGGGGGGGGGGTTGTCCGCTGGGGGGAAGGCGATCCATCCCTCCCCCCGAATCCTCGCCGGCCAGCTCTGCTCCACATTGACTCCATGGAGCTGCAGGCCGGCTCTGTTCCGCCAGCGATACAGCTGCCATTGACTTCCGTACCACTGCTGGGCAGAAACAGGAAGTGATCCGGACGCAAATGGCATCCATGATGCCGTTTGCATCCTTGTATTTTCTCGTGATAGGCTACACGTTTGAATTTGCATAGATGGTTGCGTAGCCTATCGCATGAAAAAGCAGGGACGCAAATGGTGTCCACTACGCCATTTGCGTCCAGATCACTTCCTGAACAGAGCCGCCAGGAGGGAAGATTCAGTCTGCATGGGTCTGGTAGGGGGAGGTGAGTGCATCCGTTCCACCACATTCCACTGAATTCAGCCTCATATGAATCTGTGGCAGATTCCATGGACATCCCTATGCAGGGGTGGACCCCCAATTAAGCTGGTCTGCCCCAGGAGGTTGATGGATCCAGATGGTTTCCGGACAGCTCTTGGGAATTTTCCTGTTGCCTCAGGAAAAGAGAGGGTATTTCCAAGTAGTGCCAGAAAGAGTGAAGCGGCTGGGCCAAAGCCGAAAGGACACTCAGCTGTGGATGTGTCTGGTGGTGAAAAGAAAATCTGATGCTGTAAAGAACAATACTGTTTAGGAACCTGGAATGTAAGATCAATGAATCAAGGGAAGATGGAGGTGGTCAAACATGAGATGGCAAGATTGAACATTGACATCTTGGGAATCAGCAAACTAAAATGGACAAGCATGGACAAATTTAATTCAGGTGACCATTGTATCTACTACTGTGGGCAAGAATCCCTTAGAAGAAATGGAGTAGCACTCATAGTCAACAAAAGGGTGAGAAAAGCAGCACTGGGGTACAATCTTAAAAATGATAGAATGATCTCAGTACGAATCCAAGGCAAACCATTCAACATCACAGTAATTCAAGTCTATGCCCCAACCACTGAGGCCAAAGAAGCTGAGGTTGATTGGTTCTATGAAGACCTACAACACCTTGTAGAACTAACACCAAAAAAAGTTGTCCTCTTCATCATAGGAGATTGGAATGCTAAAGTAGGAAGTCAAGAAATCAATGGGATACTAGGCAAGCATGGCCTTGGTGTACGAAATGAAGCAGGACAAAGGCTAATAGAGTTTTGCCAAGAGAACATGCTGATCATAGCAAACATTCTTTTCCAACAGCACAAGAGGCGACTCTACACATGGACGTCACCAAATGGTCAATATCGAAATCAGATTGATTATGTCCTTTGCAGCCAAAGATGGAGAAGCTCTATACAGTCAGTAAAAACAAGACCTGGAGCTGACTGTGGCTCAGATCATGAGCTTCTTCTTGCAAAATTTCAGCTTAAATTGAAGAACGTAGGGAAAATCACTAAACCATTCAGGTATGACTTCAATCATATCCCTTATGAATATACAGTGGAGGTGAGGAATAGATTTCAGGGATTAGACCTGATAGACAGAGTGCCTGAGAAACTATGGACGGAGGTCTGTAACATTGTTCAGGAGGCAGCAACTCAATCCATCCCAAAGAAAAAGAAATGCAAGAAAGCAAAGTGGCTGTCTGATGAGGCTTTACAAGTAGCTGAGGAAAGAAGGGGAGTGAAAAGCAAGGGAGAAAGGGGAAGATCTATCCAACTGAATGCAGAGTTCCAGAGAATAGCAAGGAGAGACAAGAAGGCCTTCTTACATGAACAATGCAAAGAAATTGAGGAAAACAATAGAATGGGAAAGACTAGAGATCTCTTCAAGAAAATTGGAGATCCCAAGGGAACGTTTTGTGCAAAGATGGGCATGATAATGGACAAAGAAGGCAGGGACCTAACAGAAGAAGATGAGATTAAGAAGAGGTGGAAAGAATACACAGAAGAACTATACAGGAAAGATCTTAATGTCCCTGATAGCCATGATAGTGCGGTCACTGAACTTGAGTCAAACATCCTAGAGAGCGAAGTCAAGTGGGCCTTAGGAAGCATTGCTAACAACAAAGCTAGCAGAGATGACAGTATTCCAGCTGAGCTATTTAAAATCCTAAAAGATGATGCTGTTAAAGTGCAGCACTCAATATGCCAACACATTTGGAACACTCAACAGTGGCCACAAGACTGGAAAAGGTCAGTTTACATTCCAATTCCAAAGAAGGGCAACGCCAAAGAGTGTTCAAACTACCGTACAATTGTGCTCATTTCACATGCCAGCAAGGTTATGCTCAAATCCTACAAGCTAGACTTCAGCAGTATGCGAACCGAGAACTACCGGAAGTACAAGCTGGGTTTCGAAGAGGCAGAGGAACTAGAGATCAAATTGCCAACTTTCGCTGGATCATGGAGAAAGCAAGAGAATTCCAGAAAAATGTCTATTTCTGCTTCATTGACTACGCTAAAGCCTCTGATTGTGTGGATCACAACAAACTCTGGCAAATTCTGAAAGAGATGGGGGTACCAGACCACCTTACCTGTCTCCTGAGAAACCTGTACGAGGGTCAAGAAGAAACAGTAAGAACCAGACATGGAACAACCGATTGGTTCAAAATTGGGAAATGAGTGCAACAAGGCTGCATATTGTCACCCTGCTTATTTAACTTATGCAGAGTACATCATGAGAAATGCCGGGTTGGATGAATCAGAGGTCAGAATTAAGATTGCTGGGAGAATTATCAACAACCTCAGATATGCAGACGATACCACGCTAATGGCAGAAAACGAAGAGGATCTAAAGAGCCTCTTGTTGAAGGTGAAAGAGGAGAGTGCAAAAGCTGGTTTGAAACTCAACATTAAAAAAACTAAGATCATGGCATCTGGCCCCATCATTTCCTGGCATATGGAAGGGGAAGAAATGGAAGCAGTGACAAATTTATTTTCTTGGGCTCCAAGATCACCGCAGATGGTGACTGTAGCCATGAAATTAAAAGACGCTTGCTCCTTGGGAGGAAAGCTATGGCAAACCTAGACAGCAGAGTAAGAAGCAGAGACATCACCTTGCTGACAAAGGTCTGTATAATCAAAGCTATGGTTTTCCCAGTAGTAATGTATGACTAAGAGAGCTGGACTATAAGGAAGGCTGAGCACCGAAGAATTGATGCTTTTGAACTGTGGTGCTGGAGAAGACTCTTACGAGTCCCCTGGACTGCAAGGAGGTCAAATCAGTCAATCCTAAAGGAAATCCACCCTGAGTGCTCATTGGAAGGACAGATACTGAAGCTGAAGCTCAAATATTGGCCACCTAATGCGAAGAGAAAACTCTCTGGAAAAGACCCTGATGCTGGGAAAGACTGAAGGCAAAAGGAAAAAGGGGACGGCAGAGGATGAGATGGCTAGATAGCATCACTGATACAATGAATATGGACTTGAGCACACTCCGGGAGAAAGCACAGGACAGGAAGGCCTGGTGTGCTATGGTCCATGGGGTTATGAAGAGTTGGACACGACTGAACGACTGAACAACAAATAGACTGGATGAAGGAGAACAAATGGAAACTTAATCCAGACAAGGCAGAGGTGCTCCTGGTCAGTCAAAAAGCAGATCAGGGAATAGGGATTCAGCCTGTGTTGAATGGGGTTACACTCCCCCTGAAGACTCAGGTTCGCAGTGTGGGGGTGCTCCTGGATTCAGCCCTAAGCCTGGATGCTCAGGTTTCAGTGGTGGCCAGGAGTGCTTTTGCACAGTTAAAACTAGTGCGCCAACTGCGCCCGTTCCTGGAGATGTCTGATCTGGCCACAGTGACACATGACTTGGTTACATTCCGTTTGGATTACTGCAATACGATCTACATGGGGCTGCCTATGAAGAGTGTTTGGAAACTGCAGTTGGTTGAAAGAGCTGCTGCCCAGACTGTTGCCTGGGACTGGTAACAGGGAGCATACAACTCCCTTGTTAAAACAGCTTCACTGGCTTCCAATCTGTTTCCAGGCACAATTCAAAGTGCTGGCTATGACCTATAAAGCCCTATACAGCTCTGGTCCAGGTTATCTGAAAGACCATATCCTCCCTTATGAACCTGCCTGTGTCCTGAGTAGGGGTGGACGAAAGTCACTTACCTTTTCTCGCAGCTTGTTCGCGGTGGGGGGGAGGCGCTTCGCTGCTCCCCCCGCGAAGTTCAGGCCGGGGGGAGAGGCTTCCCGCCTCTCCCGGCCGAAATTCAGGCCGGGGGGAGGCTTCCTGCCTCGCCCGGCCGAAATTCAGGCCGGGGAGGAGGGTTGCCGCCTCGCCCGGCCGCGAACGTGAAAGTTAAAAAAAAAACAAAAAACGCCCCCTGATAGGCTACGTGACGATTCACGTAGCCTATCACGGCTAGATCTGCAAAGTCAGCCATGATAGGCTACGTCAATCGTCACGTAGCCTATCACGGGTGACTTAAAAAAAAAAGCGCGTACTCGAATGGCGGCCCCCATAGGGAGCCGCCATTCGCGTTCCTTATTTAGTTGCTGTAGTCTACGTAAATGTTTTCGTAGACTACGGCGAAAATAAGGGCAACGCTATATTTCCCTATGGGGGCCGCCATTATCCGTACACACTTTTTTTTTTTTTTAAGTCACCCGTGATAGGCTACGTGACAATTGACGTAGCCTATCACGGCTGACTTTGCAAATCTAGCCATGATAGGCTACGTGAATCGTCACGTAGCCTATCAGGGGACATGTTTGTTTGTTTTTTCTTTTATTGCAATGGCGGCGGCGGCAGCCGGTCGAAAGACCAGCTGCCGCTCCCGCCCCACTCGAACACCCGCCGAACCGCCAGCCGGACCCGCTGCCGGGAGGGACATTCAGGGAAGGTAAGTCCCGTCCCGGGGGGGGGGGTGCGGGGGGGTGCGGAGGATTTCTCCCCGAAACTTGTTCGGGGGGCCGAACACGTTGGCGCTTGGCCCCCCGAAGTTTCAGGGAGAAATTCTCCGCCATCCCTAGTCCTGAGATCTTTTGGGGAGACCCTTCTCTCAGTCCCACCACTGTCAGTGTCACTGGCATGTTTGGTGGGAACCTGGGGGAAGGCAGCTGCCCCACAGCTGTGGAACACCCTTCCTAGGGAGGCAAGGATGGCACCCTCCTTGATGTGTTTCCAGAGGCAGACTAAAACATTCTTGTTCCAGCAGGCCTTTGGGACATAGTTAGAACCTGGGTTAAGCTGCTAAAATGATGTTTTAAAATGCTGTTTTAATGATTTAATATAATTTTAATTATATTGTTGTTTAATTTATATTTTATTTTTTGTATATTTTCATATGTTTTAATTGTATATGTTTTAATTTTTGTAAACCACCTTGTGTCCCAGAACTGGGAAAAAGGTGGGATATAAATATAATAATAATAATAATAATAATAATAATAATAATAATAATAATAATAATAATAATATACCACAACATATCTGAAAATGTTACCCATGCCATTGGTGACAGGATGAGGTATTTTTTTTTAAAGGGAATCATTCAGTTATAGAAGCAAGAGAACACAACGTATGATAAACCAGTTGTCACAAGTAATAGAATGCCTATCAAGTCAGATGACTTTCTCCTATTTATGTTAAGAGTGGGAAACTCTGCATAAGAACTGAATGCATGCTTTTCTATGTACCAGAGTGATCTGTGCAACCCATGTAAATAAATGTAGATAAATATATTTATTAAGACCACAGATCAGCACATAAATAAATAAATGTCCTAAGAGATATTCGCTTTAGCGGAGAAATCTCACTGTTGTTAATAACAGAATTTAATATGGTTGCAATAGAAAACACTAACATGGCAAATCAATTATTTTGAACACATTCACCATGATCTGGTTCACACGGCTGGGTTGTGGTGCCTGTGGGCACCACGTTGCTGATTCAAGTCCCCTGTCATGGCTTCTTCTGTCATCCAAACCCAGCAAGGGTGGCTTGTTGGGCTGGTTAACAAACTTCCGCACAACCCTATCTAGGCTAGTCTATCATGTGAAAAACCAGAAATGCAAATGGCATCCACTATGCCGTTTGTGGCCGTAAAGCCCTTAGTTTAAGCTGAATGCAGCCATGTATGGCTGCATTTAGCTTAATCTAATTGCTTTCCAGCTGCAAATGGCGTCTGCTACGCCATTTGCGTCAGGAGTCAATCAGCTGGGCTCAGCCCAGCCAGCGATACGGCAATGGCAGCTGTATCGCTGGTGCTCCGGAGCTGGCAAGCAGTGAGGATCTGGTCAGGGAGGATTCCTCAGGGAGGTGGAGGTAAGCGATCCATTCCTCCATGGACTCCGGAGGCCGGATTCAAAAGAATCCAGCCTCACTGGGGTCCATGGAGGAATTCTCCACCATCCACCATCCCTAATGGTTTGTTAACCGCCATAGCGTTGCCCTTATTTTCGCTGTAGTCTATGTAAATCTTTACGTAGACTACAGCGGCCAAATAAGGAACGGGAATGGCGGCTCCCTATGGGGGCCGCCATTATCCGTACGTGCTTTTTTTTTTTTTTTAAAGTCACCCGTGATAGGCTACGTGACGATTGACGTAGCCTATCACGGCTGACTTTGCAAATCTAGCCGTGATAGGCTTCGTGAATCGTCACGTAGCCTATCAGGGGGCATTTTTTTTTCTTTGATTGCAATGGCGGCAGCGGCAGCTGGTCGAAAGACCGGCTGCCGCTCCCACCCCGCTCGAACACCCGCCGAACCGCCGGCCGGACCCGCCGCCGGGAGGGACATTCGGCGAACGTAAGTCCCGTCCCGAGGGGCGGGTGCGGGGGGCAGGGGGGGTTTGGAGGATTTCTCCCCGAAACTTGTTCAGGGGGCCGAACACGTTGGCGCTCGGCCCCCCGAAGTTTCAGGGAGAAATTCTCCGCCATCCCTAGTGATGTGGCTGCAAAAAAGGCAAATGCCATTTTGGGCTGCATTAATAGAAGCATAGCTTCCAAATCCCGGGAAGTACTAGTTCCCCTCTCCTCAGCACTGGTAAGGCCTCATCTGGAGTACTATGTCCAGTTCTGGGCACCACACTTTACGAAGGATGCAGACAAACTGGAGAGGGTTCAGAGGAGGGCAACAAAGATGATCAGGGGACTGGAAACCAAGCCTTATGAAGAGAGACTGAAAGAACTGGGCATGTTTAGCCTTGAGAAGAGAAGACTGAGGGGAGATATGATAGCACTCTTCAAGTACTTGAAAGGTTGTCACAGAGAAGAAGGCCAGGATCTCTTCTTGATCATCCCAGAGTGCAGGACACGGAATAATGGGCTCAAGTGACAGGAAGCCAGATTCCGGCTGAACATCAGGAAAAACTTCCTGACTGTAAGAGCAATACGACAATGGAACCAATTACCTGGGGAGGTGGTGGGCTCTCCCACACTGGAGGCCTTCAAGACGAGGCTGGACAGCCATTTGTCAGGGATGCTCTGACTTGGATTCCTGCATTGAGCAGGGGGTTGGACTCGATGGCCTTGTAGGTAGGGTTGGCGGAGAATTTCTCCCCAAAACTTCGGGGGGCCGAGCGCCAACGTGTTCGGCTCCCCGAACAAGTTTCGGGGAGAAATTCTCCACACACACCCACCCCCCGCACCCCTCCAGGACGGGACTTACCTTTCCCAAATGTCCCTCCCGGTGGCAGGTCCCGGCGGCGGTTCGTCGGGTCTTTGTCAGGGGCGGGGGCGGCAGCCAATCTTTCAACTGGCTGCTGCCGCCGCCATTCCAATAAAACTAAAAAAACCCCACGCCCCCGTGATAGGCTACGTGACGATTAACGTAGCCTATCACGGCTAGATCTGCAAAGTCAGCCATGATAGACTACGTAAATCGTCACGTAGCCTATCACGGGGGCGTTTTTTTTTTTTTAACTTTTTATTTCGCGGCCGGGCGAGGTGAGGCGCCTCCTCCCCGGCCTGAATTTCGGCCGGGCGAGGCGGGAAGCCTCCCCCCCCAGCCTGAACTTCGGGTGGAGAGCAGCGAAGCGCCTCCCCCCCACCACAAAAAGCTGCGAGACCAGGTAAGTGACTTTCGTGCACCCCTACTTGTAGGCCCCTTCCAACCCTACTGTTCTATGATTCTATGATTCTATGGGTCCAAAAAGGTTGAGGACTCCTGATCTAGAGCACCACTTAGACTTGCCATCAGATGTTTCCTCAAGTGAAATTTCAAGGCAAATGTGACTGTTTCTGCTCAGGTGAAACTTGAGGAAAGTTTTTTTCGGGTTTGATATGATTAATGAAATTTCTTCCAGTGGGGTATTCTTTGTTTTGCATCCCCTTTTCATTGATCTCACCCCTTTTTATAGTGTTTTTATTTTAAAAACCATTTTATTAGGGGGGGGCATAATGTGAGGCTGCAGCCACCCACCATTTTCCTTTCGCCAGAATGCCTCTGGGATATACTATGGGATGGGCAAAAAAGAGGAAGGAAGGAAGGAAGGAAGGAAGGAAGGAAGGAAGGAAGGAAGGTGACGGGAGACACAAAGGTGACACAGAGGCCTCAGGCCCCTTCAAACCTGTGTAGGCTCTGGTAGTGCTATTTCATTACAGAAGAAAGGAAATGGGTGAGGAGAGCACACACATACGGGTGGGAACAAAGCTGATTAAATACAGCGGCAATTAATCACATACCAACTGCACTGAGCAAAAAAGCAATACAGTTGTTTGCTCTTGTAAACAGGATGCTTCCAGTTTAAAGAAATAGTTACACTTAAAAACCTCAATATACCCTGGATAGTCTGGCCTTGCAATAGCATACACACGTGGGCGTGCACACACACACACACTCTCGCACACACACATGGCAACAAATCAGGTCTGAAAAATAGAATAGAAGAGAAAGATTACACAGAAGACACTGGAATTCAACAATTTGACAATTATGACATGGGGTGAACAGCTAGTGTAGAAGAAACCAAAGCTTGCTCAATCCAAAGAAAACTGACTTATAAAAGGCTGCCAATGCTCAGGGAAGTGGTGAGTAATGCATATTATTGCCTCCATGATCTAGGAAAGTGACCCAACACTGAGGAATAGGGAACTGCAGTGTGGTTTGTGTGGTGGTGGTGGGGCACCATGGAATTTTATTTGGAAATAAATATTACAAATGCAGGCAACAAGCAGGAAGACCACATGGGGGCATTTTCTTTTAGGCTTATGAAATACGCAATGGGTGGGTGACAAAATGGCACATGTACAGCACAATTCATTATTTTTATATGTGTATGATTTATACATGTATGTGTGTATGTGTAATACACACACACATGTATAAATCATACACACATAAAAATAATATACACACACACATACAGTACACAGTTATATGTATCAACCATATCTTCAACAGGAGGAGTTCCTTATATTTTTGAGAGCCATGCATCAGTTTCAAAATATAAACTACACCAGTGACACAAACATAACTTAAACAGAGACAAATGTTGCTCAGAATGGAAATGGTAAATTACAAATTATGTATACCAACTGGAATTACAATCCATGAGAAACTGCTTGTTCTCAGCACCAAGGCCAATACAAGGAGGTGTTTTTAATTTACCTAGCAGATGGTTCAGACATAAGGACAGCTTGCTAGAAGCAGGACAAGGCTAACTAGCCCATCTTGACTTCCCTTCTCCTCCTTGGCATTAATTCCCTGATAATTTCTCCCCTATAACAGATCAGCCTCTCTCTACACCCATACAATACTCTTTTCCAGCAACATACAAACCAGAATCCTGACAAAACAAGCAAGATGTTCTATGTAAGTGGGAAACCATTAGAAAATATTTCCTAGATTGCTTGCCAGTATGTTCACTCCCTCTTCCGCCTATCCTGACCAAGGGGCAGGGTTCTTGTGCTTTTGATAGCAGCATGACAAGCAGGACTCCTACAGGTAAAGCATTCGCATTACTGCATTTCCATGCTAGAAAAACATTTTTTAGCATTGGATTTCTGCATGTTCTGCAGCTGTCAATGGAACATCAGCCTTGCCAGACCAAAAGGGTAACAATCCTATTTTGGATGTGTACTGCATTTTACGGCGACTTTCAGTGTTATAGCTTTTGCATTCCTTTTGTTTCCTTACCTGTCAAAGACAGGTACTATCATGAGGAAACACACAGTGAATAGTTAAACACAGTGCCTCTTTCAATTTGTATAGACAGTTATGCAGGATCAACACATACCGATATAAAGGTTGAAATCAATATGCTGAATTGACTGGGTGATGCACAAGATGGAGCTTGTGTTTCAAACACAAGTAACAATCTAGTTTCCATTGAAGAACAATTGTTACACTCATAGTCACTTTCAAATTGAAAAGCCTCACAAGTCTATGGCATCCAGGTTTACATTCTGCTTACATCTCCATTAGTGATGCTGTTGCCATCTAAGTGGAAATTTCACTTTTTAAAAAATGGTTCAGCAGACTGATTTGTTGTTCAGTTGTTAAGTCATGTCTGACTCTTCGTGACCTCATGGACCATAGCACAACAGGCCTTCCTGTCCTCCGCTCTCTCCTGGAGCATGCTCACTCAAGTTGAAGTTCATATTCATTTCATCGGTGATGCTATCTAGCCATCTCATCCTCTGCCATCCCCTTCTCCTTTTGCCTTCAATCTTTCCCAGCATCAGGGTCTTTTCCAGGGACTTTTCTCTTCGCATTAGGTGGTCAAAATATTTGAGCTTCAGCTTCAGTATCTGTCCTTCTAATGAGCACTCAGGGTTGATTTCCTTTAGGATGGACTGATCTGACCTCCTTGCAGTCCAGGGGACTCGTAAGAGTCTTCTCCAGCACCACAGTTCAAAAGCATCAATTCTTTGGTGCTCAGCCTACCTTATAATCCAGCTCTCACAGCCATACGTTACTACTGGGAAAACCATACCTTTGATTAGATGGACCTTTGTCGGCAAGGTGATGTCTCTGCTTCTTACTATGCTGTCTAGGTTTGCCATAGCTTTCCTCCCAAGGAGCAAGCATCTTTTAATTTCATGGCTACAGTCACTGTCTGTGGTGATCTTGGAGCCCAAGAAAGTAAAATCTGTCACTGCTTCCATTTCTTCCCCTTCTATATGCCAGGAAGTGATGGGGCCAGATTAGGGATGTACGAAAATTCTGCCACAGATCTCGGGGAGGCCGAATGCCAGCGCATTCGGCCCCCCGAAATCAGTGGCGGAACGGCCTGCCCCCCCGCCCCCCTGGGATGAGACTTACCTTGGGCGGATCTTCCTGGCGGTGGCGGCTCCGGTGGCGGCTCTGACAGCGGTTCGGCAGTGGCGGCAGCCGGTCTTCTGACCAGCTGCCGCCACCGTCATTTCCAGTTTTTTTAAAAAACAAAAAATGTGATAGGCTACGTAAATGTTTACGTAGAGTATCATGTCTGACTTAAAAAAAAAACAAAAAAACCGACGCGTGCGCAAATGGCGGCGGCCATGGCCGCCGCCATTTGTGTTCCTTATTTTGGCACATCTTAGTCTACATAAACATTTACGTAGACTAAGACGGCGAAAAGAAGGGGAACGCAAATAGCGTAGCGGACGTAGCATTTACGTAGCCTATCATTTATGTAGCCTATCATTTACGTAGCCTATCAAAAACATTTACGTAGCCTATCATGGCTGACTGCAGGGACGCAAACGGCGGTGGCTACAGCCGCCGCCATTTGCTTCCCTGCTAGCCAACGGCCGGATGTCCGGCTGCTGGTGGAGCTGGCTGGCAGCTCTGCAGAATCCCTGCAGAGCACAGCTGGCCGGCCAGGATTCCGGGGGGGGAGGAACGGAGCGCCTCCCCCCCAGTGAGGATTCTGGGGGGAGGGACGGAACGTAATGAACATAATCCGTGAAAGGTAAGTGCCTTTTGTACATCCCTAGGCCAGATGCCATGATCTTCAATTTTTTAATGTTGAGTTTCAAACCAGCTTTGGCACTTTCCACTTTCACCCTCAACAAGAGGCTCTTTTAGGGATGGACGAAAGTCCCTTACCTTGTCCCGCAGCTTGCTTCGCGGTGGGAGGGGGGTGCTCCGTCCCTCCCCCCAAAATTCTGGGTGGGGGGGAGGCGCCCCATCCCTCCCCACCGAAATTCTGGCTGGGGGGGAGGCACCCCATCCCTCCGGCCGTGAAACCTCTTCTCCTCCCGGGACGCAAATGGTGGCGGCCGTATCTGCTGCTGTTTGCGTCCCTGCAGTCAGCTGTGATAGGCTACATAAATGTTTACATAGCCTATCATGGCTGACTTTGGAAAAAAAAAAAAAAAAAGCACGTACACAAATGGTTTCATTCCTTATTTGGGCACATGTAGTCTACGTAGACATTTACGTAGACTACGGCGAAAATAAAGGCAATGCAAATAGGGCAACGCAAATTTGCGTATGCGCTTCCCCCCCCCCAAAGTCAGCCGTGATAGGGTATGTAAACATTTACCTAGCCTATCATGGTGTTTTTTGAAAATCTAGCCGTGATAGGCTACGTAAATGTTTACGTAACCTATCATGTTTGTGTTTTTTTTTTCAACTTGGAAATGGTGGCAGCGGCAGCCGGTTGGGAGACCGGCCACCGCTGCCAAACTGCTGCCAAACCGCCGCCAAACCACCACCAGGAGCCGCCGCCACCAGGGACATGCGACAAAGGTAACTCCCATCCTGGGGGGTGGCGGGGGGATGGCGGACCATTTCTCCACCAATTTCGGGGGGCCGAATGCATTGGCATTCGGCCTCCCGGAGATTCGTGGAGAAATTCTCCGACATCCCTAGGTTCTTTAGATCTTCTTCACTTTCTGCCATTAGGGTGGTATCGTCTGCGTATCTGAGGTTGTTGATAATTCTCCCGGCAATCTTAATTCCGACCTGTGATTCATCCAACCTGGCGTTTCTCATGATGTACTTTGCATATAAATTAAATAAACAGGGTGACAACATGCAGCCTTGTCGTACTCCTTTCCCAATTTTGAACCAGTCAGTTGTTCTATGTCCGGTTCTTACTGTTGCTTCTTGACCCTCATACAGGTTTCTCAGGAGACAGGTAAGGTGGTCTGGTACTCCCATCTCTTTCAGAATTTGTGACAGTTTGTGGTTTGTGTTGTGATCCACACAATCAAAGGCTTTAGCGTAGTCAATGAAGCAGAAATAGACGTTTTTCTGGAATTCTCTTGCTTTCTCCATGATCCAGCGAATGTTGGCAATTTGATCTCTAGTTCCTCTGCCTCTTCGAAACCCAGCTTGTACTTCCGGTAGTTCTCGGTTCACATGCTGCTGAAGCCTAGCTTGTAGGATTTTTAGGGATGTACGAAAGTTCTGCCACAGATCTCGGGGAGACCGAATGCCAGTGCATTTGGCCCCCTGAAATTGGTGGCGGAATGGCCTGCCTCCCCCAGTATGAGACTTACCTTGGGCGGATCTTCCTGGTGGCGGCGGCTGCGGCAGCGGTTCAGCGGCAGCGACTGCAGCGGCCAGTCTTCCGACTGGCTGCCACCACCGCCATTTCCAGGTTAAAAAAAAAAGATTTGTTGTAAATGTTTACGTAGCCTATCACGGCTGATTTAAAAAAAACAAAAAAAAACGTGCGTACGGAAATGGCAGCGGCCATGGCCGCCACCATTTGCGTTCCTTATTTTGGCACGTCTTAGTCTATGTAAACATTTACGTAGACTAAGACGGCGAAAATAAGGTTAACGCAAATAGTGTAGATGCTACGATATTTGCGTTCCCCTTATTTTCGCCGACTTAGTCTATGTAAATGTTTACGTAGACTAAGATGTGCCAAAATAAAGAACGCAAATGGCGGTGGCCATGGCCGCTGCCATTTGCGTACGCACGTTTTTGTTTTGTTTTTTTAAATCAGCCGTGATAGGCTATGTAAACATTTACATAGCCTATCACGGCTGACTGCAGGGACGCAAACGGCGGCGGCTACGGCCACTGCCATTTGCGTCCCTGCTAGCCAGCAGCCGGATGTCCGGCTGCTGGCGGAGCCGGCCGGCGGCTCCGCAGAATCCCTGCGGAGCACTGCCAGCTGGCCAGGATTCCGGGGGGGAGGAACGGAGCGCCTCCCCCCCTGGCCAGGATTCCGGGGGAAGGGACAGAATGCCTCCCCCCACCATCAACATAATCCGCAGAAAGGTAAGTCACTTTTGTACATCCCTAAGGATTTTGAGCATAACCTTGCTGGCATGTGAAATGAGCACAATTGTATGGTAGTTTGAACACTCTTTGGTGTTGCCCTTCTTTGGCATTGGAATGGAAACTGACCTTTTCCAGTCTTGTGGCCACTGTTGAGTGTTCCAAATGTGTTGGCATATTGAGTGCAGCACTTCAACAGCATCATCTTTTAAGATTTTAAATAGCTCAGCTGGAATACTGTCATCTCTGCTAGCTTTGTTGTTAGTAACGCTTCTTAAGGCCCACTTGACTTCACTCTCTAGGATGTTCGGCTCAAGACCACACTATCATGGCTATCAGGGACATTCAGATCTTTCCTGTATAGTTCTTCTGTGTATTCTTTCCACCTCTTCTTAATCTCATCTGCTTCTGTTAGGTCCCTGCCTTTTTTGTCCTTCATCATGCTCATCTTTGCACAAAACATTGCCTTGGTATCTCTGATTTTCTTGAAAAGATCTCTAGTCTTTCCCATTCTATGGTTTTCCTCGATTTCTTTGCATTGTTCATTTAAGATGGCCTTCTTGTCTCTCCTTGCTATTCTCTGGAACTCTGCATTCAGTTGGATATATCTTCCCCTTTCTCCCTTGCTTTTCACTCCCCTTCTTTCCTCAGTTACTTGTAAAGCCTCATCAGACAGCCACTTTGCTTTCTTGTATTTCTTTTTCTTTGGGATGGATTGAGTTGCTGCCTCCTGAACAAAGTTACAGACCTCCATCCACAGTTCCTCAGGCATTCTATCTATCAGGTCTAATCCCTTAAATCTATTCCTCATCTCCGATGTATATTCATAAGGGATATGATTTAGGTCATACCTGAATGATTTAGTGGTTTTCCCTACGTTCTTCAATTTAAGCTGAAATTTTGCAAGAAGAAGCTCATGATCTGAGCCACAGTCAGCTCCAGGACTTGTTTTGACTGACTGTATGGAGCTTCTCCATCTTTGGCTGCAAGGGACATAATCAATCTGATTTCGATATTGACCATCTGGTGACATCCATGTGTAGAGTCGCCTCTTGTGCTGTTGGAAAAGAGTGTTTGCTATGATCAGCGTGTTCTCTTGGCAAAACTCTATTAGCCTTTGTCCTGCTTCATCTTGTACACCAAGGCCATGCTTGCCTGTTATCCCGGTGATTTCTTGACTTCCTACTTTAGCATTCCAATCTCCTATGATGAAGAGGACATCTTTTTTTGGTGTTAGTTCTAGAAGGTGTTGTAGGTCTTCACAGAACCGATCAACCTCAGCTTCTTCGGCCTCAGTGGTTGGGACATAGACTTGAATTACTGTGATGCTGATGGTTTGCCTTCGATTCGTACTGAGATCATTCTATCGTTTTTGAGATTGTGCCCCAGTACTGCTTTTCCCACCCTTTTGTTGACTATAAGTGCTACTCCATTTCTTCTAAGGGATTCTTGCCCACAGTAGTAGATATAATGGTCACCTGAATTAAATTCGCCAATGCCTGTCCATTTTAGTTGGCTGATTCCCAAGATGTCGATGTTCAATCTTGCCATGTTTGACCACCTCCATCTTCCCTTGATTCATTGATCTTACATTCCAGGTTCCTAAACAATATTGTTTTTTACAGCATCGGACTTTCTTTTCACCACCAGACACATCCACAGCTGAGTGTCCTTTCGGCTTTGGCCCAGCCGCTTCACTCTTTCTGGCGCTACTTGGAAATTCCCTCTGCTCTTCCCTAGTAGTATATTGGACACCTTCCGACCTGAGGGGCTTATCTTCCAGCGTCATATCTTTTAGCCTTGTGATACGTTCCATGGGGTTTTCTTGGCAAGAATACTGGAGTGGGTTGCCATTTCCTTCTCCAGTGGACCACATTTTGTCAGAACTCTTCACCATGACCTGTCTGTCTTGGGTGGCCCTGCATGGCATAGCTTATGGCTTCACTGAGTTACGCAAGCCCCTTCGCCACAAGAAGGCAGTGATCCATGAAGGGGAGACTGATGATACACTTGCTCAAAGATGGGTGCAAAGGAGTTGTAGATGTTTTTGAAATTCTCCCAATCTGATCCTTCCCCCATCTTTTAAATTCCAAATTTTTATTCATGAAAAACGTTTTTAAACCACCCTTCAAGTTTGCAGATACCAGGATAGTGTACAAATATAATTCAAATAACACATATTGCAGTAGAAGCACCCCAAACCCATAATCATGAGCATCAAAGCCAAAACAGAAAGCAATCGGACTTTCTTTTCACCACCAGACATATCCACAGCTGAGTGTCCTTTCGGCTTTGGCTCAGCCGCTTCACTCTTTCTGGCGCTACTTGGAGAAAAACAAGCCAATTAAAATGGGTAAACAAAAAGCTTTGAGCTGGCACCAAAACAATTGCAGTGTTGGTGCAAGTTGCACGAGGAAGGTATTCCATAGGAGTATGAGGTGGATCTTCGATATTTGGGGCCAAAAAAGAACAAAAGTGATACAGGACCACGTAGATGCTAGTTTATTTTGTTCCAACTTGGGTAAATTAGCACAAAATAAACTGACCATGATCCTGTATCATGTTTGTTCTCTTTTGGCTACTTATGGTGCTTCCCTGTTATTGGCTCCATGAGGCACCATAACTGAGAGGAGTGTCTCCAATGTGCCTCTCTCTGAAGCACATGGAGATTAGAACTTTCCCTAACAAACGTACCTGTTTTCAGTTCCTGAAAGTTCATGTTTGCTTTTTCTCCCATCTACACTATCGATCACACATGGACATTGATAAAACATTGTAATGAAAAGTAATGCAACTCTATGCCTTTATCAAGGAGCAGGGGCAGCCATTTTGGTCTTCCCTTGACTGTCCCTTTCTTCCCAAACCAAGGGCCACTATATATACATCCAACCTACTGATTAATGTGGTGTAGTGTGGTGAGAGTGTTGGACTGGGACCCTGGAGATCCGGGTTGTAGTCCCCACTCGGCCATGAAGCTCACTGGGTGACTTTGGACCAGTCACAGACTCTCAACCTCACAGAATTGTTGTTGTGAGGATAAAATGGAGAGGAGGATAATGTAAGCCACCCTGGGTTCCTCGCAAGAGGAAAAAGGTGGGATATAAATGCAATAAATATAATGTGGGGAAGTTTGCTTGCTACTTACATGTGCTTCTGTGAGATGATGCATGGCCATGGCCAGCTGTCACTCCACCCCTAGCTACTGTATTGTTCTGTTGCTATGGAGTAAAGACCTATCCCTGCATACATTGCTGCAGTGTTTTGTCACCACTTTTGTGTGACACAATCCTAATCAGGCCTACTCAGCACTGAGTTCAATGGGGATTTAGTCCAAGGTTACTGTGTATAAGATTGCAGCCTTAAATGGAGTATTCCTTTTTAGACATGAACAGTTGTTCCTATCAAAAACACACCAAACGTGAGTGAATATTCAAAAATACCTCACAAAATTGCAAGTACTTACATTTTTCACAAATATATTATCAACATTTGGAATAATGTTAAAATCTAAAAGCCAAGGCAAAAAATCAAGCAAGGCAAGCTGTTCCTTAAGAAGACAACTCTGGATGTGTGAGAGCTGTGCACAAATGGCTTCTTGAAATTATTTATTTATTTATTTGATTGATTGATTGATTGATTGATTTATACCTTGCCTTTCTACCCAAAAATTACAGTCAAGGTGGCTGCTTCACCCAATGTGTGTATGTGGGGGGGTGAGGGGGCAATTTTGCAAAATTTCTGTAGGGGGAGGAGAAATTTTCAACAGTTTCTCATAGGTAAGGGTCACCATTGGCTTCTTTTTTTTCTTAAGGGTTTTTTTTGGGGGGGGCACTGCCACTCCAGGTGGCAACAGCAGCAACTGTGTTGGCAGCTGGCCCCCTCTTTGCATCTTCCACAATGCAGGTATGAGGGGGCGGAGTTGTGTCAAGCACCAGAGGAGAGATGGAGCTAGGGCTGTGCCACAACTGGTCCTCCCATTTCCTGAAAGTTTTCTTCACCCATGAAAGAGGCTTCCATGGTTCTGTCTCAATCTCTGGGTGTTTTAGAATTTACTTTTGTGATGTTTATGATTTTACCTAAACACTGCGAGGCAGCCAAGGAAACAGTGTGTGTTTTTTTCTTTCTATTGCACATCTTCCATCGTTCTGCAGCCTCCCAGATTGCGTGCGCTTGCAGATAGGGATGTCAGAGAATTCCACCACCGATCTCAGTGAGGCCAAATGCCAGTGCATCCGCCCCCCCCAAATCTGTGGCAGAACAGCCTGCCACCCCTCTGCCACCCCGCGGATCCCCCCCGGGATGAGACTTACCTGGGGCGGATGTTCCGGGCGGCGGCTCCAGCGGCGGCTCCAGCGGCGGCCAAGGCAGGGCTCCTATCTTCTGTCCTCCCATCTACCACCATACCCTGTCACCATTGGAGTTATCATTGTTCCTGTTTGTACGGTGTTCTTTTTTTTACATAGAGAACATTTTCCACTAACATATTGCTCTTGACTGTGTGAATACAGTTGTCATGGTATCTAGCATGGGAAACAGATATTAAACATTTGAGTGAAAATTCCCATCTGTCGATTTAATTAGAAGGATCTGACAGGTGCATATTTGTATGAATTGATGTGGTCTTTGCACAGGTGCCTTAGTACCACTGCTGAAATAAAACATCTGGGCTCTCCTCCCAGGTGTATGGCCTAGCCTCTCCTGAGAAATGCATAATTAAGGTATTTTTGTCAACATTATGAAAGGTATATGGTAACTTCTGCATTGGTCTTTCAAGCTGCCTCATCATTGCTCGCTATCAAATGTGTCGCTGTCTTTCTGTCTTCTATAATGATCTCTCTCTCTCTCTCTCTCTCTCTCTCTCTCTCTCTCTCTCACACACACACACACACACACCTTATTTTATTTAGAACTTATGAGGGTTTTCATTATTACTTAGTAGATTTATATCCCCCCACCCCTACACACTTCCTTTCATCATGGAACTCACAGCGGAATACATGGAGTTCCCAGACAGTCTCCTAACCAGGCACTGAGCAGACCCAGATCAGCTTAACATCAGAGAAGTGGCTGCATCATGCACCCTCAAACTCTACATGGGTACCATTCCAAGGGAGTAGAAACCTGGCAATAAACATATATTTCTTTGTAGCCTCCAGGATCAGTTACCACGATACAATCTGCTTAGGGCTCTGGATTTGGGGGTTTCAGGGCACAAGCTCATTTCATGCAGAATGTGCTTGGCTGCCTCCTGTATGACCAGTCATGAAGTACTGAACATGCCTGAATGATTGAGTCCTATGATATGGTCCAATTTCTAGCCCTGGCCTTGACATTGTTCCATGTCAGGAACCGTATCTGTCCAGCCTTCGTAGCATTTAGTGCTTTCTTTAAGATATTTTTATTCCACCTTTCCACAAAAAGGTGGCTCTAGGCCTCTTACAACTTCACTTAAAACAATATAAAAGTAAAAGTCAACCACTCATGCACTATCACAAATTAAACAATGCAGTTAAACAACAGCACAAACTTCAATAAGAATAATTACAGATAATCAATATTGCTACTGAAAGCTTGGGCAAACAGGATAGATTATGTCTGGTTTCTAAAAGGTAGCCATGAAATTTGGGCATCTTTGGGAATTTGAGGCAAGGGAACTGAGGATGGAATTATTGTTCATTGGGATGCAAAAACCTAAGACATATTATACCATTCCAATGTAACATTAACAGCTACAAAAATGAACTCAATGAAACATTGTATTCCTCCATGTAACTTCTCAACAGTTCTAAGCTATGTGGCTTCTGTTGAACATCATGTATTTGAACTAGGCTGACCATATTTCCTTGAGACAAAAATGGGATATTGGGATGACAAAAATGGGACACGGTTATGTAAAATTCCTTATCCATGAAAAAGTAAGATGATAAAAAAGTTTTATTACATGAATATATTGAGCTAACAATTATTCTTCATTGAAAGAACTCATACAAAATAGAACTCATGCATATACACAAAAAAACCACTCATAAATATACATATATAAAATATTTATAAAATATCACATGAGCAGTAAACAAGTCTGTATGGCATACCACACTGAACACTCTAATACAGGACTGCAGTGGCCAGACTGCAAAAAATCATAAACATACACCAAAAAGAAAAGAAAAAAAAAGGAATTAACACACCAACTGCTATCACAAGCTGCTATATGCTAATGTCCCACTGTAATAAAAGAGTGGGAGAGTTCCGCTGTAATAAAAAAATAGCTAACAGCCTGTGGAACCGAAATATGAGTCTGAAAAGTCCGAATCAAACTGAATGTAGGGCAGAAAGAATCTCTATGGGCGGAATGATGGTAGAAATAACAGTAAGACTCACCATCCTGGCTCCCACATGCTGAATGGGGCTTAGCGACTGCCTCTTGAATTCCCTGCCACTGCAGACAAGCAAGGGGGCAGCATCTGATTGTCACTAGCTCAAGAAGCCTGTAGGAATGGCGGAGAATTTCTCCCCGAAACTCCGGGGGGCCGAGCGCCAACGTGTTCAGCCCCCCGAACAAGTTTCAGGGAGAAATCCTCTGCCCCCCCGCCCCCCGCCCCCCCCCCCGGGACGGGACTTACCTTCACCGAATGTCCCTCCCGGTGGCTGGTCCGGCCGGCGGTTCGGCGGGTGTTCGAGTGAGGCGGGAGCGGCAGCTGGTCTTTCAACCGGCTGCCGCCGCCGCCATTGCAATGAAAGAAAGAAAAAACACGCCCCCTGATAGGCTACGTGATGATTAACGTAGCCTATCACGGCTAGATTTGCAAAGTCAGCCGTGATAGGCTACGCCAATAGTCACGTAGCCTATCACGGGTGACTTAAAAAAAAAAAAGTGTATACGGATAATGGCGGCCCCCATAGGGAGCCACCATTCCCCTTCCTTATTTGGTCGCTGTAGTCTACGTAAAGATTTACGTAGACTACGGCGAAAATAAGGGCAACGCTATTTGCGTTGCCCTTATTTTCGCCGTAGTCTACGTAAACATTTACGTAGACTACAGCGACTAAATAAGGAATGCGAATGGCAGCTCCCTATGGGGGCCGCCATTAGCGTACGCGCTTTTTTTTTTTAAGTCACCCGTGATAGGCTACATGACGATTGACGTAGCCTATCACGGCTGACTTTGCAGATCTAACCATGATAGGCTACGTGAATCGTCACGTAGCCTATCAGGGGGCGTTTTTTTTTTTTTTTAACTTTCGCGTTCGCGGCCGGGCGAGGCGAGGCGCCTCCTCCCCGGCCTGAATTTCGGCCGGGCGAGGCGGGAAGCCTCCCCCCCGGCCTGAATTTCGGCCGGGGCGAGGCGGGAAGCCTCCCCCCCCGGCCTGAACTTCGCGGGGGGACCAGCGAAGCACCTCTCCCCCACCGCGAACGTCCTTCGAGGACAGGTAAGTGAATTCTGTCCACCCCTAGAAGCCTGGCCCTGGCTGGATAAAGTAAATGGAACTTCCTCTTTCGTCACACTAGTAGTTTTACTGCACGCATTGATTAGCATAGAGCCTTATGATAAATGCGCTCAGTTTTTTTACAAAAAATTAAAAACGGGACAACATTGACATTTATATTAAAATGACAGGACAGTCGGGAAATATGAAAAAAAATGGTACTGTTCCGTTTAAAACGGTACGTATGGTCAGCCTAATTTGAGCTGATTCTAGTGAAAGGACTGCTCATCCTGGGCTGCAATCCAAATCATGCATATCTGGAAATACGTTCCACTGAAAGAAATCCAAAATATATTTATTCTATTTAAGATTACATTTATATCCCGCCTTTCTTCCATTATGGAGGTCAAGGTGGCTACATGAGATTCCTAGGTGGTCTCCCGTCCAAGCACTGTCTAGACCCAGACCTGCTTAGCTTCAGCAAGGCGGTTGCCTCACGTGCCTTCAGACTATGCCGTGGTCTGCTTATAGTATAATGCTTATAATTCAGCTGCCTGTTTCTTTTCTTTAATGCCTTATGCTTCAAGATTTGTTCATGAGTTGGTTTTCCAGTAGGAATTACCCATTCTTGACGGGGACCTACTGCTGGTGGCGAGCACCACTGCTTCCTGGTGTGTGCGCAGTGACACCAGGAACCAGCTCTGGTGGCAGTGGTGCACACTGCAGCTCCTACTGCCAGTGGCTGTGAAGTAGCACTTCTGAGGGCAAGCCCCCAAGAGACCGGAAGCACGCGTTTCCAGAAGGGGCAGGTCATGCCTCCCAGAAACGTGCATTTCCAGTCATTTGGGGGCTTGCCCTCAGAAGTGCTCCTTTGCTGCTCCTGGCAGCAGGGGCAACATGTGTGCTGCCACTGGCAGGGCTGACCGTGCGCACACCAGGAATCGGTGGTGCTTGCCACAAGTGGTATGTCACCATTGGATCCTACCCAATGTGTTCATACAACCAAAAGCTTAATTAATCTGATCTGCACATAGTCACTTCTGTTCTGTCCACCACATCTAGAGAGCAGAGCAACAAAAACGGTGATGGAGGAGGACAGAGTTAGCACCCTCTTCTCTGCCCTCCCTCCTCATGTGCAGAGGTTACATCTGTGGTGAATGCCGAAAGAAGGCTAAGTTGTCAGAATAATCATATCCATGTTTATTCAAAAGTAAGATCTATTGAGCTCAATGCGACTTATTCCCAGGTAAGTGGGTAAAGAATTGTAGCCTGTGTGAAACATCCCACTGTACATCAAGTCTCCAAAATAATTGTGTGTATCTCTGGTTATCTACGGAAAAAATGCCAGTTTCTTAAAAATTCAAATGCTTTTCTTAAACCACCCCAAACTTCTCAAGTTGTTTTTTGTCTAAATGAGATGGATGACAACTAGAATGCATGCTAATAATTTGATTTAAACTAGTACCATTCTCAAGCCACTCTGTTCTGGAGCGGAAGAGACACAATTTACCCGGTTTCTCCTCTAAGGCAGCCTCTAGGCCTAGCTTGAGGTATGCTCTCTAATAATCTCCTATCACATCCATGCACCCATTTCAATTATGGGAGGAATTGCTATTTTTTCCATGCTCTATCCTACATGTTCCTTCTGAAAAAGTGTAGTTTTACTAGATACTAAAGCCCAAAAGTTTACAGCAAAACAAAAGGCTCCTGAAGAGGTTTGGGCCCAGAAAAAATGTGTCTAATTTTTTTTTCTTTAGATGAAATTAGGTGGCAACTCCAGGTTATTGCTGTTATTCTTATTCTGATTAGTGTTATTTTTACTTATCTATTTATGTAGCACCATTTATGTATGTGGCACTTTACAAAGAATGAGGGGAGAAGCCCCTACTCCAAGTGGCTTAAAACATAATAGATAACAAGGGAGACAGCAGAGGAAGGGGAGGGAAATGGAGGCAACAGCAACTAAGAGAGGGGGGATATGATGATGAACTTATGGCACAATCCTGTGCATGTTTTTTTTTTTTAATAAAATCCTGCAACTTCCAGCACTCCTCAGCTACATATCTGGTTGGGGAATCTGGGATTTGCAGGACTTTTTTCTGGCTAAACATGCATAGGATTGTTGTATCCTTAGTTACAGTAGAGTACTGGGACTAGATGGTTGTTACAAAGGCTTCACAGAATAGATGAGTTCTTTGAGGAGGAACTGTCAGCCTGATACTCTTATTCATTCATTTTTTATTATAGTTCCTTCAGGGTGGCTTACCAAAAGTTGAAAATTAAAATTAAACACAAACAAAAACATTAAAATGCCACAGCATAAAAAAGCAGTATAAAAGCTGCTGGCAGAATTAAAAACAAACATCAGACAACATGACGACAAAGTAGAGAGGATTAAAAAGTCTGGGAAATTAAGGAATTAGCTATGGCGCTCTGAGGGACCCCAACAGAACTTATTCAAAGACACCATGCCTCTAGGTACCAATTTCTGGTAGGAAAACTATGGGGGATGGATGTTACATTCATGTCCTCATTGTGGGCTTTCTGGGAGAGTCTGGTTGGCATCTGTGGAGTCCAGAGGATATGGATTTAATGGAACTTTTAAATGGCCATATCAAGGCTGAGAGAGACAGAGTAGTCACTGTAGTACAAAAGTAATACAACTCCTGTTTGTTATACACTAACTACCATAAGAAAAACCCTTTGCTTGTCAATATTTAGAAATGTATGGAAAGGAAAATGAAATATAAAACAATCCAGACACATTTATAGTCATTCATGCACTACAAATAATTTTGTTCAACGTTCTTCTAAATATTCTTTTGAAGTAGGGACAGCTAGTACAATACTATAATTTGAAGTTCAGGAGTTTTAATCATACCATCAGGGATGCAGAACTAACTAGCAGAAGGGTGTTCCTATTAGTGTCACTAACAGTAATTGTTATTTTAATTGGCTGAAATAAGCTGTAGTGCCCCCAGGGAAGTGATAAAACGCTACTAGTGCGATGTTCCCCCACACACACACTTTAAAAAGGATAACTTTATGGAAAAGCCTGCCCTTTGAATTAAATATCTATCTAGTCTTGTCCACTGTGCTCATCAAAGTGATCAAGAAAACCCAGACACTGTTTTATGCACTCAAAGAAAAATACCAAAGGTCCTGGGAAATGTACACATGGAATAATGGGATTCCTCCCACAACCACTCACTTCTTTGCCCTTCCACTGAAGGAGGGAAAAAAGAGAAGGTATTCCAAGACAGAAATGACATCATGGGCCTGCATAATGCCACCAGTGTTTAGTGGGAGAGAAAGCCACATGTTATCATAAAAAAAGGTCAAGCATCAGATGTGTGGGCCCAGTCCAGAGATTAATGCAGCAGCTGGTTCTGTTCCTGGATCCTATTCAGGACAGGATGGGTCCTTGTCCTTTATTAGACTGCAGATGTAGCCATTCTGTACATTAGTCAGAATAAGATGGCAAATTTCTGGACTTTGGCTCTTCAAAATGTGGATGGAGACCATATTTGTCAGTGCTTTCCCATGTAAAAGTTTCTTGCATACAATAAACTAGCTCATCAGGGGGAGAACCACCTTTCCTACAAACTGAGGAATGGTTCTGTTTCTGTACTTGATTAACACATCTGAGTTTGTTTTTTCATGGAGGGGATTAGTTGGAGAGGATTGAAATAAAAAGAAATATAGAAAAATAGTACCCTTCTTCTAAAGCTCCCCTCCACACATGGAATCTACATGTGGAAGGAAGGAGAAACACGGGCATTGGAATGTGGGAAAGGGCTCTAGGCATGTGCAACTCAATGCACATAGGGCCTGTACTAGAACTGTGCACAAAGGGCATCTCAAAATTCTCCAGCCTATTGGTGGGCAGAGAAATTGGGGGACAATTTCACCTAATTTCTCCAAAAGGAGGAGAAATTCTCCTACAGTTTCTCACAGATGGGGCTCACTATGGGCAGGGGTTGTAGCACAGCTTCTTTCTTTTGTTGTAAGGGTTTATGGTTTATTGCACTGCTTCTGTAGGTGGCAACTGGATCAACTATGTTGAGGCTTCCACTTTTCTGAGGCAGAATTTTGAATTTCTTTTGGCAGCATTTTTGAGCTTCCCTAAGCACTGCGTCTGCGAGGTGCATGAGAGTGCTGCGTGTGTTTTCTCTCTCTCTTACACATCTTTCCATTGCCCTGCAGCCTCCCAGGCCACCTGCACTTCCCGAACTGAAAAAGCCCCATGGGAGGAATTGCCTTGCGATGTCTTCCTCATGATGGCTTTAACTGAAGTGCGGGAAGCCGAGGAGGCTACAGGACGCCACAGAGATAGTTGTACAATTCAGGCAGGACGCTCATGGACACTCCTCAGCCACCTCATAAGTAACATAAGTGCAAGAACCCCAAACTCAACCCATAATAATTTCTCTGAAATTTCTCCTCCTTTGGATTTCTCTTTGAAAGCAATTTCTTTTCTATCAGATTGAATGAGGATGGTCAAAAAAACTGCAGAAGAAATTTTCAGCACACCACTAGCCTGTACGTAGGGATGGACGAAAGTCCCTTACCTGGTCCTGCAGCTGTTTTCAGGGGGGGAGGCACTCCGTTTCTCCCCCCAAAATTCTTGGCGGGTGGGGAGGTGCCCCGTCCCTCCCCGGCAAAATTCTGGCCGGGGGGGAGGTGTCCCATCTCCCCCTTCTGAAATTCTGGCCGGGGGGGAGCACCCCACCTCTCTGGCCACGAAAGAAAAAAGTTATGTAAAAAAAAAAAACCGTGATAGGCTACGTAAAGATTTACGTAGCCTATCACGGATAGATTTTCAAAGTCAGGGCTGCGGGTCCCGGCGGCGGTGCGGCGGCGGTGCAGCGGTGGCAGCGGCAGTGGCCGGTCTTCTGACCAGCTGCCGCCGCCGCCATTTCCCAGTAAAGTAAAAAAAAAAAACGTGATAGGCTACGTAAAGATTTACATAGCCTATCACAGCTAGATTTTCAAAGTCAGCTGTGATAGGCTACGTAAATCTTTACGTAGCCGCCTATCACGGCTGACTTTGAAAAAAAAAAAAAGCACATACGCAAATGGCGGCGCCCATGGGCACTGCCATTTGCGTTCCTAATTTGGGCACGGGTAGTCTACGTAAAGATTTACGTAGACTACAGCAAAAATAAGGGCAACGCTTAAACTCCCAGAGTTTACCCTTTGTTTGCCTTGGAAATATCTCTTCCATCCTCTAAAGCTTCAAATTAGGTGCATTCCTATGGGGAACTTGGAGGTGGCCAATTGTCCAATGCAGGGCGGGCAGAGTGTGTGGGGGATCTTCTCCTCCATAGTCCAGTTGCCCAGCATTTGTGGCTAGATGGCTGATTTCAGTTGTCTAGCCAGGGTGCCTCAGAGCTGGGGGGAGGGGAGGCCGGATGGTGCATTGGAAGTGTCATACTGGTGCTTCTGCAGTCCCCTCCCCTCCCTGCCCTCAGGAACGCTCCCTTTTGGGGCGCTCCATGCTGTGCTTCCTAGCGCGGAGCTAGGGACAAACCATGCCTCCTACAAGGTGGTGGGGGAGGTGGTGGGGAGTCAGATTTCTGGGAACCTTGCTCAGACCACTGGCTCTGAGCTCAGTTCTCATAAACTGAAAAATCCTATGGCCATCTAGATGCTGTCTAGCAGATGTAGGATTGCGCCCTTAAGCTTTTTGCCATTTCTCAGTTCGTTGGTTCTGTGACTGAAACAATTTGTTTCTCCTCTCCTTTAAGACAAAGTAAGTGCAAAAAGGACCAAGGTGACATTGCTAAATGTAGCCTGGCTGTTCTAAAATGACATTCTCCCACCCTGTCTTTACAGGCCCTTAAAGCTCTGTTATTAAGCACTGGGAGAAAAAGATACCAGATAAGAAAACAACAGATAGGACTGAAGTACATCAGAAGGGTTCAGTCCACAGGAAACTATTTTCAGCTACAGTCTCTCATAGCAAAAGCTTTCACTCTCAACAGGTAGGTGCATTAACACCACTTATATTTATGGCTAAATCATGATCCTGTATTGAAGGGTTTTAATATTTCGCCCTTTAAAAAGTACACAAACAAAACACCTCAAATGACTCATTGAGAATGGGGAAACATTTAGAAATATTCTTCATTTTTTTCTGACTATATATGTTTAACAATAGGGGTGTGCAAGATTCCTCCACTTGTCCTTCCTTTCATTTTTGTTATTACAAGACAACACTTAAACATTGTTGAAATGTTAAAATCACATGTTTCGTTATTCATTCATTCATTCATTCATTCACATCTCATTCATTTTACTCACATCCATTACTTAAGAGTTGTGCATCATGTTTTCAGCAGAAAGGCGGGTTATAAATTAAATAAGATTACATAGATTTCTGTGTTTCTTTCACTGCTTTTTTGTTGTTGCCACCTGCAGGGATGGCAATCCTCTTGACAGCTGCCTTCTTGCACTTGCCATTTTCTTTATCCAGGATGCTCCAGATATTGTGCTGTTCTGAAGCATTCTGGGGAGGAAAATGAAAGCAGCTACACACACACCCAAATGGTGGCACCTACTGGTTACTACCCCCCCCCCCCTGAAAGTCCCAGAATGAATAATTGGCCTAGAGAATTCTACATAAAGAAAATGACAGCTGCTAGGCCACAGCCACCAAGAAGGCTGTCACTGCTGCTAGAAAAAGTAAGGCCACCTATCTTCAAATGAGTGATGAACGTGTAGGAATGAGTCCATATGAATAACAAACAAGGAACCCATTTGTACCCATTTGTTACACATGGAATTAGTTTTGAAACAAACTAAAATTGGACTAAATGGGCCCCATGTGGTTCAATATTTCATTTGTTCTGAAATGCACACTCCTGATCATGATGGTGCATCCCAGCTGCTGTTTTACTGCAGGAAAGGCTATAGCAGCATATTTAGTGGAAACCATATCTATGGACCATCATGTGTCATCTCAGATCATATGGATTATTTAGGGTCAGGAGTATTGAAATGCAGTCTATCTCCGTGAATATTAGACAGCTTATACAAGTAAAACAGTACTGGCACATATAGTGGAGACAAGATGTAGTGAAATTTTTATTGCATGCAAGAATAGAGAAAGGAAGAACTAGGTCTTTTTGCCTTGATCCAGCATATCATTAGCATAGCAGAAGGCTTTGCAATGCAGATGCTATTGTACAAGTGGAACGTAAGGTACTAGAGAGGGGATATCTTTATCAAGAAAGAGCTCACAGGTTACCTCAGTGGGGGACTACATGTATACAGAACCTAGGGATGTATGAATCCCCTTACCTGGGGTCCTCAGGGGGGTCTGCAGGGTGGGAGGCAATCCGTTCCTCCCCCCTTCAGAATCCTCGCTTGCATTTGTGTCCCTGTTTTTTTCACGTGATAGGTTATGTAAATATCTACATAAATACAGACATGTAGCCTATTGAGAGAAGAAACAGGGACGCAAATGGAGTGGACGCCATTTGCATCCGGATCACTTCCTGTTTCTCATCAGCAGCCATATGGACGGCAATGGTGGCCATATCGCTTGCGGAATGGAGCCGCCGGCAAGGAGGATTCGGCTCCACGATGGTCCAGCGGGAGGCGGAGCTGAGTGTGATTGTTCTGCCATGGACTCCAGAGGCCAAATTCCCTGGACTTCGGCCTCATTGGAGCCCATGGCAGAATTCTCTGCCATCCCTAACAGAACCTTCTTTCTGCCTGTAGTGGCCTCCAGATCTAAGAGAGAGCTCCCTTTCCTCCAGAATCCAAATACTATCTGTTAGGGCTAGGGATGTCAGAGAATTCCGCGACGGATGTTGATGAGGATGACTGCCAGTGCATTTGGCCCCCCGAGATCCGTCGTGGAATGAAGCCCCCACCCCCCCACAAAAGGTGCGCGGGACAAAGTCCCCACCAACCCCACCCCATGAAAGGCGTGCGAAATGGAGCACTTACCTGCTCCTGTCTGCGCTGCTTTGCGAATGGCGGCCGTCCTGCAGCCGCCATTCGCTTCCCCCTCTTCATAGCCATGATAGGCTACGGAAGTATTTACGTAGCCTATCACGGAGGTGGTGGGGAAAACCCAGCGTACGCAAATGGTGGCAGCTACCGCCATTTGCGTACGCTGGGGTTTTCCCCCCTGCCGTGATAGGCTATGTAAATATTTAAGTAGCCTATCACGGCTCAATACAGGGATGCAAATGGCAGCGGCTACGACAGCCACCATTTGCGTCCCTGCAGGGATGCCCAGTGGCTGGATGTCCGGCTGCGGGCCGCCGGAGCCGGTCGGTGGCTCCGCAGCTTGGCTGTGGAGTGGAGCCGGCCGGGCAGGATTCCAGGGGGAGGACCGGATCGCCTCCCCCCCATCGAGGATTCTGGGGAAAGGGACGGAGCACCTCCCCCCCACCGCAGATTGCCTGGCGCAGAGCCAGGTAGGTGTTTTGTACATCCCTAATTAGGGCTGTGCATTGCTTCAGGGGTGCCTCGGTGTGATCGGAAGCAAATCAGGCTAGCACCAAGGCACTCTGAAGTGAAGCAGGTCACTGTCAAAGCGCCTCAGTCCTTCTCGGAGATTCAGAGCCATACTGATGCCTTCTGAAGCCCAGACAGCCTGGGCCAATCTACACGGCACCCACCATCACAATGAATTTGGTGTCCCATCGGGTTAAATGCTCTCGCGTTAAAACACGATTATCCACACTCACCCATTTTCCCTGTTGTGTTGCTTCATCGAATTTGCAAGCTCGGTTCACACTCAAGTGCTGTGCTGTTTTTCTGCTCTTAAAGATGGAGGGTCCCATTGGAGGATCAGAAACTCTTCCTGTTTATGCTGATTCCATGCCCACCACGCTTACAGCTCTCGACTGCCCGATGTCGTCTTCCGGCTACTGACTGCATAGCTTCCTCAGCACTCAATGTTTCCTCAGCAACAAGCAAAGGGCTGGATGTGCGCGCACTTGTCTGATCTCGGAAGCTAAGCAGGGTCAGCCCTGGTCAGTAGTTGGATGGGCAACTGCCTGGGAATCAGACTTCCTGCTAAGTTTAACCCCCTCCTATCCCCCACTCCAGATTTTTTTTTTAAATCAAGGCATTATCTTTGAAGAATCATGGCTTCTCCGTGATGTTTTTTTTTTTCTAGCTCAGGCATGATCTTTGAAGAATTGAAGAATCGTGGCTTCTCTGCGATTTTTTTTTCTAATTCAGGCATGATCTTCAAAGATCATGCCTGAATTGAAAAAAAAAAAACATCACGGAGAAGCCATGATTCTTCGAAGATAACGCCTTAATTAAAAAAAAAATCCAGAGGGGGAGATAGGAGGGGGTAAAACTTAGTCTCATTGGAAGGGATAGAACAACCCCCTGCTCAGTGCATGAAGCCTGATTCCCAGGCGTTCACCCATCCAACTACTGACCAGGGCTGACCCTGCTTAGCTTCTGAGATCAGACAAGCGCACACACATCCAGCCCTTTGCTTGTTGCTGAGGAAACGGGGGCTGCTGAGGAAGCTATGTGATCAGTAGCTGGAAGACAACATGGGGCAGTTGAGAGCTGTGATTGGACAGGAGGGAAATACAAACACCGCCATATGTGGACAGGCAGGGGAGGGGACTACAACCAGATACGGTAGCGAAGGCGGACAATCAGAGCACATTAAGGGGAAATACTGGGATATCAGGGTATTGAAAGCAGGAGCATGGAAGCGGGAAATTCCAGTTCCAATTTGAGGTGGGTACTGCGTAGTGTGAAAGACAGGCGGTGAAACCTCATTGGTAGCGGAAAAACCCCGTAAGTGTAGATCCTCTCCTTGTCTCCAAAATGTATCAACTTGAGAAAGATCAGGGAGGGGGAGAGGAGAAGAAGGAGAGGAGAGGAGAGGAGCAGAGCATGGAGTCCAAAGCCTGGATGCCAAATTTATCTGGCCCCAGATTACCAAATTTAGTAGTACTAGGGGAGAGGGGTTACTTTCACTTCAAAGAAACCTATAGCAGAGATTAGGGATAGTGACCACCTCCTAATCACCGCATAAACACCTAACTTCTTTGATTATCCATTTATGACCTTTGGTTTGTGTTTCTGACAAGAGCACATTTTATCTGTGCCTAGTCCAAAAATGGCTGGGCCAAACTGTCCCAAATATGTCAGTTGGAATCCTTTCTATGGGGGCTGAGAGGACCCCAGATTTCATGCACTTCTGTGGAAACAGTGAAAAGTTATAGCTAGGGATGTCAGAGAATTCCGCCATGGATCTCAGTGAGGCCAAATGCTAGTGCATTCAGCCCCCCAAATTCCGTGGTGGAACGACCTGCCCCCCCTGCCCCCTGCGGATCCCCCCCGGGACGAGACTTACCTGGGGCGAATGTTCCGGACGGCGGCGGCTCCAGCGGCGGCTTCGGTGGAAGCGGCGGCGGTGGCTGGTCTTCCGACTGGCTGCTGCCGCCACTGCCATTTGCAGTCTTTCCCCCCTCCCATTCATGATAGGCTATGTAAAGACTTACGTAGCCTATCACGTCTGGGTTAAAAAAAAAAACACATACGCAAATGGTGGCGGCTATCGCCGCAGCCATTTGCGTTCCCTATTTTTGGTTGTCTTAGTCTACATAAATATTTATGTAGACTAAGATGGCAAAACTAAGGGGGAAGGCAAATAGCGTAGCAGATGCTATTTGCATTCCCCTTTATTTTAGGGATGGGGGAGAATTTCTCCCCGAAACTTCGGGGGGCCAAGCGCCAACGCATTCGGTCCTCCAAAGGTTGTTCGGGGAGAACTTCTCGCCCCCCCCCCCGGGATGGGACTTACCTTTCACGAATGTCCCTCCCGGTGGCGGGTCCCGGTGGCGGTTCGGCAGGTCTTCGTCAGGGGCGGGGGCGGCAGCCGGTCTTTCGACCAGCTGCCGCCGCTGCCATTACAAGCAAAGTAAAAAAAAAAAAACGCCCCTGTGATAGGCTATGTAACGATTAACATAGCCTATCACAGCTAGATTTGCAAAGTCAGCCGTGATAGGCTACGTTAATCGTCACGTAGCCTATCACGGGTGACTTAAAAAAAAGCGCATACGGCTAATGGCGGCCCCCATAGGGAGCTGCCATTCACGTTCCTTATTTGGTTTCTGTAGTCTACGTAAAGATTTTCGTAGGCTACGGCGAAAATAAGGACAACGCAAATAGTGTTGCCCTTATTTTCGCAGTAGTCTACGTAAATCTTTACGTAGACTACAGGGACCAAATAAGGAACGTGAATGGCGGCTCCCTATGGGGGCCGCCATTTGTGTACGCGCTTTTTTTTTTTCAAAGTCACCCATGATAGGCTAGGTGATGATTAACATAGCCTATCACGGCTGACTTTGCAAATCTAGCCGTGATAGGATACGTTAATCGTTACGTAGCCTATCACAGGGGCGTTGTTTTTTTCTTTCTTTTGAAGTTCGTGGCCGGGGAGACGGGGCGCTTCTCCCCGGCCTGAATTTCAGCCGGGCGAGGAGGGAAGCCTCCCCCCCCAGCCTGAACTTCGGGGGGAGCAGCGAAGCGCCTCCCCTCCACCGCGAAGCAAGCTGCGAGACCAGGTAAGTGACATTCGTGCACCCCTACTTTATTTTCGCCGTCTTAGTCTATGTAAATATTTATGATATGAGATGTGTTTTTTTTTTTTTTTTAACCCAGACGTGATAGGCTACGTCTTTACATAGCCTATCATGGCTGAATACAGGGACGCAAACGGCAGCCGCTACAGCCACCGCCATTTGCGTCTCTGCTAGCCAGCAGCCGGATGTCTGGCTGCTGGCGGAGCTGGCCGGCGGCTCCGCAGAATCCCTGTGGAGCGGAGCTGGCCGGCCAGGATTCTTTACCAGGCGGAGCCAGGTAAGTGGGGTTTCATACATCCCTAGATAGCTCTTTGCTTTGAGAGTTTTTGTTGAAAAATTAGAATTTCACCTGTGCCTACCACAAAAACTACTGGGCCAAACTGTCTGAAGTTTGGCAAATGGAATTCCCCCCATGGGGACTGACAGGTTCTGAAATGTTATGTATTTACCATGAAAACTGAAAAGGTTATGGCCATTTCTATTTTCCAATACAAGTCAATAGGAAAATGTCAAAACCAAATGATTTGGATATCCAAATATCGCTTCAGATCCAAATCCAAAGTGACGTGGGTAGGGTCCAAATCAGTAGGGATGTATGAATCCCACTTACAAGTCCACTGCCGGGGTTTGCTGTGGGGGGAGGTGATCCCTCCCTTCCCCCCTGGAATCCTCCCCAGCCGGCTCTGCTCTGGTCCGTCGTAGCGGCCGCCATTTGCATACTTGCATTAGGCCGTGATACGATGGCCACCATTTGTGGCTGCAGCAGCCATAAGACAACCTGGAGCCGCCACCGCAGCCACCGCTGCCGCAGCTGCTGCTGCAAGGTAGGTCCGTCCAGGGGGGGATTTTGGGGGTGGCGGGGGGGAGGCCATTCTGCCACGGACTCCGGGGGGCTGGATTCTAAAGAATCCGGCCTCATTGGAGTCCATGGTGGATTTCTCCAACATCCCTAAAAATCAGTCCAAAGTGAAACGGGGCTGCTTCAGAAGGTCCAAAGTGGCATTCAAAGTAATGCGGGGTTCTGTGCACAGCCCTACTAACAGTCCCTTTGCACATTCAGTAGAAATAGTGTTCGAAAAGTATTTCCCACCAGTTTTCAGTAGGTAGTGAGGGTGATGATGCTTGCTCTCTGGCTGGCTTGGGGTACTATCTACATTGACTTTGGTTAGGGTGGGAATTTGTTGTTCTGCCTCAGGCCAACCCTGACTAGCCACAGTTGGGGACAGACTAGCTGCACCTGTAGTCTGATATCAGTGTGTATGTGCTTTCCAATTGGAGTGCTTTGTTATTCTGGGCATGCCTACGCTCTTCCTCCTGCATGAAGGAACTCCATGTTTTATGTTACTTCCATTTCACTGTAGACATATTTTACATCCACTTTTCCTAGTACTCCAAGCATCTGAATTATCTGAGTGGTGAAACCATTAATTAAATCACTCTGAAGAACACCGAATAGATTCATAAGTCCCCTATAGCGGCTGACTAAACAGGGCCCATTGTTTGCTACAAAACAAATAGCCTGCTTAGCTCCACTTATGTTATCCAACTTGCCTGCTCAAGCACTGCATGTAGCTAATGAGCTCTCTGTAGGCAGCAATATCCAAAACTCTTTGGTCAGTGGGAGGGTCACAGAGCCACAGAACCTTTAGTGCTAAGCAACCAGGTCTGGGAAAGGGAAGGCAGCTGTTACTCTTGATTAAAATGCATTGGTTTATGCCTGGGTGAAAGGATCTCATATTTTTATCAATTTTCAGCTTCAGATTGCTTCTGATTGCATACCCAGAATGTTTGTCTGCAGTCACTTGAAACACATTGTTTCAACATACATAGCTGACATATAATACGCGGATCAGGGAAACAAGTTTGGATATACTGTGCAAATCAGGGAAGAGAGAAAAAATACTATATATAAAAGTCTGTTTCCCTACACAATGAATAGAGCCAGTTTTATTAAGATTTAATTTACACTTAACCTTAAATAGGGATGGGTGAGAAAATTCACACTTCCCAAACCTACACATGAATAGGGATGTACAAAAAGTACTTACCTTTCACGGATTATGTTTATGGTTGGGGGGGAGGCATTCTGTCCCTCCCCCTGGAATCCTCGCCGGGGGGGGAGGTGCTCCGTTCCTCCCCCCCCCCGGAATCCTGGCCGGCCCCGGAATCCTGGCCGTTTGTGTCCCTGCAGTCAGCCGTGATAGGCTACGTAAATGTTTACGTAGCCTATCACGGCTGACTTAAAAAAACAAAACAAAATGCATGTACGCAAATGGCGGCGGCCACAGCCGCTGCCATTTGCGTTCCTTATTTTGGCATGTCTTAGTCTACGTACACATTTACGTAGACTAAGACGGCGAAAATAAGGGGAACGCAAATAGCGTAGCATCTACGCTATTTGCGTTCCCCTTATTTTCGCTGTCTTAGTCTACGTAAATGTTTACGTAGACTAAGACATGCCAAAATAAGGAACGCAAATGGCGGGGGCCATGGCTGCCGCCATTTGCGTATGCACATTTTTGTTTTTGTTTTTTTAAAGTCAGCCGTGATAGGCTACGTAAACATTTACGTAGCCTATCATGGTTTTTTTTAAAAAACCTAGCCATGATAGGCTATGTAAAGATTTACATAGATTTAAAAGATTTAAAGATTTACCAGTCAGAAGATGGGCCGCCGCCACACCGCCGGAGCCGCTGCCGCCAGGAAGATCAGCCCAAGGTAAGTCTTGTCCCGGGGGGTGGCGGAGGGGTGGCGGGCTGTTCTGCCACCGATTTCGGGGGGCCAAATGTGCTGGCATTCGGCCTCCCCGAGATCCGTGGCGGAATTTTCGTACATCCCTACACATGAACCAGAATGCCACTGTATACTAAAAACAACAAAGAGTCCTGTGGTAACTTAAAAACTTAGCATATTTATTCTGGCACAAGCTTTTGTAGGCACTCTCCATTTTAGCAGTTGCATCTGATTAAGTAGATGGAGTCCACAAGAACTTATTTCAGCATAAAATAGGTTAGTTTTTAAGGTGCCACAAGCCTCTTTGCTGATTTTGCTGCAACAGACTAACACAGCTACCCCTCTGGAAACAGCTACACATTGATATCCATAGTTTTCCAAATTTTGTGATGCAGTTCACAAATAAAGAAATCCATACAAAAATGTGTATGCTAAGGGAAATGTGTAGAAAAGTGCATGTATGGGAAATGGCTTGCAAAATGTGTATATTAAGAGAAATGCACATGAAATACATACACATTTTGGGGCAGACTTTCAGGAAAAAATACAAACTGAGCTGGAAATGGGGTAGAATGAAGCTAAAGTCAGAAAAAGAGAAACTGAGTGTGTAATCAAATTTGACAGATTTGTCCATTCCTAACCTTAAAAACCCCTTCATGGATCACTGCCTTGTTGTGGTGAAGGGGCTTGTGTAACTCAGTGAAGCCATAAGCTATGCTGTGCAGGGCCACCCAAGACGGACAGGTCATGGCGGAGAGTTCTGACAAAATGTGGTCCACTGGAGAAGGAAATGGCAACCCACTCCAGTATTCTTGCCAAGAAAACCCCATGAAACGTATCACAAGGCTAAAAGATATGATGCTGGAAGATGAGCCCCTCAGGACAGAAGGCGTCCAATATACTACTGGGGAAGTGCAGAGGGAATTTCCAAGTAGCGCCAGAAAGAGTGAAGTGGCTGGGCCAAAGCCGAAAGGACAGTCAGCTGTGGATGTGTCTGGTGGTGAAAAGAAAATCCAATGCTGTAAAGAACAATATTGTTTAGGAACCTGGAATTAAGATTAATGAATCAAGGTAAGCTGGAGGTGGTCAAACATGAGATGGCAAGACTGAACATCGACATCTTGGGAATCAGTGAACTAAAATGGACAGGCATGGGTGAATTTAATTCAGGTGACCATCCTATCTACTACTGTGGGCAAGAATCCCTTAGAAGAAATGGAGTAGCACTCATAGTCAACAAAAGGGTGGGAAAAGCAGTACTGGGGTACAATCTCAAAAATGATAGAATGATCTCAGTACGAATCCAAGGCAAACCATTCAACATCACAGTAATTCAAGTCTATGCCCCAACCACTGAGGCCGAAGAAGCTGAGGTTGATCGGTTCTATGAAGACCTACAACACCTTCTAGAACTAACACCAAAAAAAGATGTCCTCTTCATCATAGAGGATTGGAATGCTAAAGTAGGAAGTCAAGAAATCACTGGGATAACAGGCAAGCATGGCCTTGGTGTACAAAATGAAGCAGGACAAATAATAGAGTATTGCCAAGAGAACATGCTGATCATAGCAAACACTCTTTTCCAACAGCACAAGAGGCGACTCTACACATGGACATCACCAGATGGTCAATATCGAAATCAGATTGATTATGTCCTTCGCAGCCAAAGATGGAGAAGCTCTATACAGTCAGTAAAAACAAGACCTGGAGCTGACTGTGGCTCAGATCATGAGCTTCTTCTTGCAAAATTTTGGCTTAAATTGAAGAACGTAGGGAAAACCACTAAACCATTCAGGTATGACCTCAATCATATCCCTTATGAATATACAGTGGAGGTGAGGAATAGATTTAAAAGGGATTAGACCTGATAGACAGAGTGCCTGAGAAACTATGGATGGAGGTCCATAACATTGTTCAGGAGGCAGCAACGAAATCCATCCCAAAGAAAAAGAAATGCAAGAAGGCCAAGTGGCTGTCTGAGGAGGCTTTACAAGTAGCTGAAGAAAGAAGGGAAGTGAAAAGCAAGGGAGAAAGGGGAAGATATATCCAACTGAATGCAGAGTTCCAGAGAATAGCAAGGAGAGACAAGAAGGCCTTCTTAAATGAACAATGCAAAGAAATCAAGGAAAACAACAGAATGGGAAAGACTAGAGATCTCTTCAAGAAAATTGGAGATCTCAAGGGAACGTTTTGTGCAAAGACGGGCATGATAAAGGACAAAGAAGGCAGGAGCATAACAGAAGCAGATGAGATTAAGAAGAGGTGAAAAGAATACACAGAAGAACTATACAGGAAAGATCTGAATGTCCCTGATAGCCATGATAGTGCGGTCACTGAACTTGAGCCGGACATCCTCGAGAGTGAAGTCAAGTGGGCCTTAGGAAGCATTAGTAACAACAAAGCTAGCAGAGATGTCAGTATTCCAGCTGAGCTATTTAAAATCCTAAAAGATGATGCTGTTAAAGTGCTGCACTCAATATGCCAACACATTTGGAACACTCAACAGTGGCCGCAAGACTGGAAAAGGTCAGTTTACATTCCAATTCCAAAGAAGGGCAACGCCAAAGAGTGTTCAAACTACCGCACAATTGTGCTCATTTCACATGCCAGCAAGGTGATGCTCAAAATCCTACAAGCTAGACTTCAGCAGTATGCGAACCGAGAACTACCGGAAGTACAAGCTGGGTTTCGAAGAGGTGGAGGAACTAGAGATCAAATTGCCAACGTTCACTGGATCATGGAGAAAGCAAGAGAATTCCAGAAAAACGTCTATTTCTGCTTCATTGACTACGCTAAAGCCTTTGATTGTGTGGATCACAACAAACTGTGGCAAATTCTTAAAGTGATGGGAGTACCAGACCACCTTACCTGTCTCCTGAGAAACCTGTACGAGGGTCAAGAAGCAACAGTAAGAACCAGACATGGAACAACCGATTGGTTCAAAATTGGGAAAGGAGTACGACAAGGCTGCATATTGTCACCCTGCTTATTTAACTTATATGCAGAGTACATCATGAGAAACGCCGGGTTGGATGAATCACAGGTCGGAATTAAGATTGCCGGGAGAATTATCAACAACCTCCGCTATGCAGATGATACCACCCTAATGGCAGAAAGCGAAGAGGATCTCAAGAGCCTCTTGTTGAGGGTGAAAGAGGAGAGTGCAAAAGCTGGTTTGAAACTCAACATTAAAAAAACTAAGATCATGGCATCTGGCCCTATCACTTCCTGGCGTATAGAAGGGGAAGAAATGGAAGCTGTGACAGATTTTATTTTCTTGGGCTCCAAGATCACCGCAGACGGTGACTGTAGCTATGAAATTAAAAGATGCTTGCTCCTTGGGAGGAAAGCGATGGCAAACCTAGGCAGCATAGTAAGAAGCAGAGACATCACCTTGCCGACAAAGGTCCGTCTAATCAAAGCTATGGTTTTCCCAGTAGTAATGTATGGCTGTGAGAGCTGGACTATAAGGAAGGCTGAGTGCCAAAGAATTGATGCTTTCGAACTGTGGTGCTGGAGAAGACTCTTACGAGTCCCCTGGACTGCAAGGAGGTCAAATCAGTCCATCCTAAAGGAAATCAACCCTGAGTGCTCATTGGAAGGACAGATAATGAAGCTGAAGCTCAAATATTTTGACCACCTAATGCGAAGAGAAAACTTTCTGGAAAAGACCCTGATGCTGGGAAAGACTGAAGGCAAAAGGAGAAGGGGACGGCAGAGGATGAGATGGCTAGATAGCATCACCCATGCAATGAATATGAACTTGAGCATGCTCCAGGAGAGAGTGCAGGACAGGAAGGCCTGGCATGCTATGGTCCATGGGGTCATGAAGAGTCGGACACGACTGAACGACTGAACAACAACAACACCAAACCTTAAAAAGGAAGGGTGCAGCCCTGCATCTCACAATGTGTGTATAAGTTCACTGAAATCACTGGACTACTATGTTTGCAAGCTAAAGTTGTCCATTTTAGCACTCCATCATGGCTATAGAGTGCTAAAATGGACATCTTTAGCTTTCAAACAAGCTAAATTTGTCTGTTTTATCACTCCATAGCCGCTACGGAGCACCATTTTGTTTGTTTTACAAAATATGATTTCAGGATGTGCTGGGAGGCAGAAGAGGTGGGTGTGCACCAGGAGGCAGCGGGGGGCCACATGTGACCTGGGGGCTGCACGTTGCCCACCCCGGTCTAAATTAATGGTAATTACCAATTAGAATAATTACCATTAGAAGAATTACCATTAGAAGAAAACATTGGGTAATCAAAACAAACCTACTACCTACGCCCAATGCAGCTCTGGTGCCTGGTCCAGGAGCACTTCTCTTGTTGTCAGGAGATATTCAGTTCATGGAGCTGCAAATTGCACCCTCAGACAGTTGCCTTGGGCATGAAGGGGAATTGCTGAACCTTCCAAAGCAACCACAGGATGAGGGGGAAATTGGGTTCAGAGACTGAGCGCCCTTTGGTTCAGAGGACTGTGCTGTTTCTGAGTACTGAGGTCAGAGGACCATGGCTGCCTTGAGTGCCATTTTTCTTGGTAGAAAGGTGGGGTATAAATAAAGAAATAAAGTTCCCCCATATTTTCCCCAGGAACAAAGGGCTGAGCCTTTGCTTCTCCTCCCACGTGACTATGGAGAACCAAAGGATGCAATGTATTTGAGCCCCGATCCTTCGCTCTCATGACTGTTTCGGGGATAAAAGGAGAACTGAAAGTTGTTGTCAGTAGGTGGGAACTGAGGATTGTGGAGGACACTGGGACAAAAGACTTGTCTTATTGCCTTGCCCCCTTCCTTCCCCTCGGCAGTTTATTCTTTGCCCACAACATAGTTTGTAGGGATCCCCAGTTCTTGGGATATACTGAATAACTCTCAAGGAAGGTAGTGCTTGAAACCATGGACCTAAACAAACCAAGTAAGACCACAGCATTGACCATAGTTAAGCCTACCTTAACTTAAACTCTTTGACTTTCAAAAATTCACATTCAAGGAAATTAGGATCAGACTAGGCTTGTTAAAAACTGCATAGAAATGCCACATTTTTGAAGTAAATGACATAAATCTCTTAGATAGGAGATGTCAAGACAGACCACAGCTTGTAGCACTGGTGTGGTTTATCTTAGCATTTTTACTCACTCCCCCACCCCTCAACATCACAGGATACACCTAAGAATTACATAATAAACTTTCAAGCTGACAGAATGGCAGCAAAGGGAGAGGCAATAAATATGGCATGGGAAAGTATTTATAGTCCCAGTAGCTTATGTGGTAAAAATGCCAGACGGGGAGACAACTGGTGTCCTTATGCATTAAAGGAACATACACTCTGATCCAATCTATACAAGTTCAAACTTTGTAGTCGACTGCTGATTTGTTTCTGAATGTCTCAAAGGAGCTCAGATTTAGAGCCACACTAATAGTGTGTGACCTCCCCTGCTAAAATGCCAGTTATACTTAGAACTATTGTTTAAATTTTTATAGGACTAGGATAAAACCCATGGTCATGTTATCATACTAATAAATAATTGATCAGCAATCATATTTTTCAGCTTGTTATTGCTCATAGAAATGGGGTGGGAGAGTGGGGAAGGAATTACTATTACTGACTTCCACTGGAAGCCTGTACCTTACGTGCTTCAAAGATTTAATATGGCTGAATGAATTAGAATGCCAGCCTCAGGCATTTGGAAACCACCCCACCCCTAGAAATATGAAGCATTGATTGAAAAAATATTTCTATGCTTAACATTTCTGTCAAAGGCTGTATCTGCCTTAGCAGTTTGTTTCTTAAAGCATTGTTTCCCTGTTGTCTGCAAATATCATGATTTGAAATAACAGGCTAAGGCAAGGATCGGCAACCTTTTTGGGCCATGGGCACATTTGGTAATTTCAGAAATTGTTCAGGGCACTGCCACAAAATGGCTGCCATTGAAGGTGTGGCAAAGGACAAGTAACCTGCCCCAAAGACTGAGATGGCATCTGAGCCACAATACACTGGACAACTCCTTTGAATCCACATTTTCAGAACTAACATAAACCTACTTCACAGCAATCCCACCTGCAGGTAAGAAAATGATTGCTTTCTTTTTTTTCCAAGTGGGAGGGGTAGGGCACCTTGGTGAATGACAGGAAAGATGTCTCAGGGTGCATTGGTGCCCATGGGCACCATGTTTCCTATCCCTTTGTTAAGGCTTGTGAGTTTATTCTGTCTACAGAACAATGTTTTCCCCTCCAAAAGTAAGTAAGCCATTCTTTTCACTTGTGCAGGGGCTCCAGTTTATTTTAAAACACATGCAATAAAAACTTAAATGGGAGGCCATGCCACATCTGTTTCTCCCACCCATTAGTCCGTTGGTCCCTTCTCCAAGCCTCCTGTCCGTCTATGTCCTGTAGTCAGTGGCAGCTGGTGCCCATTTGGGCTGGTAGGGTGGAGGGCAGGGCAGATGCTCAATATTCTACTGAGATTGCCAGTGGAGGATAGCAGAAGATCATGCGTGGCACTTGGCAGCTGCACTTTGGAGCAAATATACCTATTGGGGGGGTGTCTCTGCCACAAGTGGGTGATGGACAGGCAGCGGGGCTGTTGCCCCATCCACCCCCTAAAGAGCTGCCTCTGCCTGTGGTAAGACACAGTCCAGCTTTCCCCCCAAAGAAATGGCACAGGAAAGTGGGCAGAAGGATACGTGGAGGAATGGGGTAAGGAGATGCAATACCTGCATCCAAAAATCTTAACCCTATGTGATATCTGATGAGAATGAACCACACTGAAACTGGTTCATATGGATATGCCTAAAATGATGGCATATATTCAAATAATATTTCAGCAAAGCCAAGATGACATTGTAATCCTAAGCATGTTTACTCAGAGATAAGTCCCACTGAGCTCAATGGGATTTATTCCCTAGTAACCTCTATGCAGACATTTGCCTGCACAAGTGAGGGCTAAAACTATGTAGGGAGAAGGAGCGCATGCACAGGCCCAATGTCCCCAGGCATGTGGCCTTCAGTTACACATGTTTGGCTCTAAGTATTTCCAGACATGTGGATTACTTTAATGTCCTGGAATGCAATGGCTTGCATAATATGTCAGTTCCCACTTCCACCACACCACCCTGCTGCTTTCTTTCTTACTCCCCCCACCCTGTCCTCTCCCCATCATCCTCAGTGTGCTCTCTCCCTCAGTGTTTCACTCAGAGGGGTCCCTTCCCTCAAGGAATCAAGGCATTGTGGACATTCACCACAGCAGGAAAGTGGCTGGCAGGGCTTTCTCAGATAATCCATCTGCCTGATGCCTCGCTCTGAGGGGTCCTGTGGTGCACCAGCCAGCCAGGAGAAATGATGCCTCATTCTGAGGACCCCTCAGAGTGAGATATTGACCTGCTGCTCTGGACAGCTGCACCAGCTGCATTTGCTGCAGCAAGAGAGCGCCCAGTGCAGAGCTCTGGACCGATACCCACCCTATGCCTCCCTCTGACTTTGCTTCTGCTGCCCTGATGCTAAACACATTTACCTGGGAATAAGAATTACTTGGGAATTGAGATAATATATATTTTAATTTAAAATAAAAAACTTATTATCCTAAAATGGCATTTGTAACTTTCCAAGCTGTGTATATAATACTGCGTATATAATGCTGAATGTCTGTCTGTCTGTCTGTCTGTCTATCTATCTATCTATCTATCTATCTATCTATCTATCATCTATCTATCATCTATCTATTCATTTACAGTATTTCTGACCAACAAAGAATAAAACTACCTTAGCTGTGGGACATCATTTTAGGTCCTCTGTCTGACTGGAAGATCACAGGAAAGAAACATTTGCTGTAACAGAAAAGCGGCCAGAAGGGGTCCTCAGAGCAAGGAATCAGCCCCAGACCTGGCAGCAGCAGAGAAGGGGCAGGTAGCCCTCCTAGGGGTGGAAGGGCATGCAATTCACCACCCTTCTGAAACTGCCACCTGAGGTGAGGTATTCACCACACCACATAGGAGGGCCACCCTGTGGTTTACGTTCCTGGAGTTTATAGAGTTTCAGTGGTGCAGCAAGGGTCGCATTTTGAAGCCAAAGTCCAGGGCATTTCTGCCTAGCCAATCCCCCGATCCTGAAATGACCACCCAGAGAGCAGCAGGTGATGGGGCAGCAGAAAAAAGGCCCAGCATCATCAGCACGTGAACTACCATGATACCAGGACTCACCTAAGCTGATACCGTTTGCCACAGCGTCCTTTCTACAGTCATGATGGTGCTACGATTCAAACAAGTTTAAAATGCGTAACTGCACATGCTTAGAGTATCTTTTTTAAAAATCTGGGTGGGCAAACAATTTCTTTTTGTCTAACATGTCAAGAATATAGAAGCAATTGTAAGGCATGGAGTGTGGGTTGTGTGCGCTTCACAACTGAAGTGTGCTTCACAACATTGTCACCTAAAGCCCCTCTCCCCCCACCCCCAGTAAGACTATTAAGTCCAGGGTAAAAAATTACCTTAGTTGCAGAATGCCACTCAAGAGTAGGCAGTTTGTGAAATTATTTCAACCACATCTATGAACCATTTTCTTTTTTTTTCCTCCAGCATCCTCAAAACAAAGTCTAGCTCGTTTTCATTTAAAGAACTATGATAATATGTGCATGCAAAATGTTAGTTTCCCCAAGTCTATATTAAATTAAATATTGAGTTATGAAGACCTGTGTCATTTATTATTTATCTCACTCAATCTGTGGGATTTATTAAAAAATGGATAAAAACGGCAAATGTCATCAACTACAGGTGATGGAGTGAGCTCCAAGGCCAAGCCAATTATGAGATCAACAAGCCTATAGGTACCATGATAGGACACAATTTGAATTTAGCAGTGGGTGATATTTGAAAATAACACATTGTGAAACTTCCTTTTTTAAAAAACAAAGCACCGGCATGTTTATACAACTCCCCTTGTGAATTTTCTTTTAAAATATATATTCCTTTTCTCTGATATTTGCCGGGCCTTTCTATTCATGTCTGCCCTTTTCTGAGACTTGACTTCTCATTTATTTCAATGAGAAATACTGAGAATTCAAGCATTGTAGTGTGGTTGATCTTTGTCTCTTTATTTTTAAAGGTATTTAATACCTGTATCAGGGTTCATATTTTCAGGGGCAATTATAGGGCTGGATAACCAACTGGCAGAAATACCTTAATCACCAACTGAGTTTCAGAATTCCAGGTTCTACTACCATTTGCTGCTACCTGCCAGGGGTGGCCCAAGTGACATTTTGCTCCCTGAGACAAAGAACAAAATGGCACCCACTCCTATTCCATGTACAAAGGCTGATTGACTGGCTGATGAATTTGTCTTCAACAGTGATGATGGAACAGCATCTACCACTGCACCCGAAGACAGCAGGTTAACTTAGGAGATGCAGAGCAGGCCACGATGGCACACAAGTCTTTCCACCAACACCTTGTTGCTGCCTCCCACCATCTGCCAGCTAAGATGACTGCTTCACTCTGCCTATTGATAGGGCTGACCCTCCTACCTGCTATGTTTTTTTGTTTTCTGGGTCTTTTAGCCAGAGGTATACTCAGGACAGGACTATGGAGTAGAAGACCAGGGTTCGCAAACACAGCAGGGCTGGTTAACCAGATTTTGAAATAAGTGCAATAATACACACTAACTCAAAAGACAATTAAATCCAGAGACTAAAATTACCTAACGGCACCACTCCTTTTAGCAGAACTTGGGTTGTTCAATCTTAATCATAACAAATAATAATTACTCATATGGAAAAGTTTTTTACGTATAGGAGAAAATGCAGAGGATGTAAAATTAGAAAGAATCACAAGTGGAAAATGCCTAGACTTTCTTTTCCAGACAACTACTAACCAAATCCCAACTAGTTCTGGCTCAGATTTTGCATCATCATCATCATCATCATCATATGAAGCAACAGCTGCTGCTGCTGCAGTACAACAGGTGCTTACACTACAAAACAAACTTGTCAACTGATGTGGGTATGGTTTATCCATTAGCACTGGATCTAAGCCAAGGGTAGTCAGAAAGTAGATCTCCAGGTATTTTAGAGTTTTCCTCCCAAATTCCTGACTATTGGCCATGCTGGCAGGGGTTTCTGGGTGTTGAAGTCCAAAACGTCTGGAGATCTACCTTCTGCCCACCCCTGATTTAAGCTCCCTTTCACCCAAGGACTGAGTATTTAAAGTACGGGTCTGGATCTGGAGCATATGGGAACTGTCACAAATATCTGGAAGCTACCAGATTGCCTATCCTTGACTGAAAGGAAAACAGGTATTGAGACACCAGTAATTCTAGTTCACGTAGCTTCTTCTTACTTTTCATATGAAAAGGGAAAAGCTAAACCTGAGAAATGTGAAAACGGAGGCTCTTCAGAAAAAAGAAAGAGCTCCCTTCGCCCAATATAATGCCTGCAATTTGCACATGCATGCAATGAAATGCCCTATGGGCAAACTATCTTAATTCGTTTCATTATTAGAGCATCCCTCAAATGTCAGCTGCTGGCTTTATCACTGAGGTTTCTCATAGCAACGAGGTGACTTCCATTCCAAAACAGGGCTCCTGTTACAGCAAAGTTCTTTTGTGAAGTCACCAGACAAGATGGGGTAGCATTTTATTAGAAGAAAGCATATGTCAAAAAGATGAAAAGAAAGTTCATCATTAAATGAAAAACCCCATCCTTCCACCGCTGCTTCATACCCCTGCTTTGAGAACTTTGCTTCTGCAGAAAACCTTGTTCCAGCTTTCCAGAGATTCAGACAAAGCAAACAACATGAAGAGCAAAGTATTATTTTTCACTGTGGTGCATACATTATAAGGACTTATTATTTCAGATAGTAAAATGGCACAACTATGGATACAAGCGATCAATCATTAATGCTATTAACTAATGCTATTAACTAACATCTGCTTCTGACAAAGCTCAAATCCAGAACAGAAGTAGGCCACTTTGGAGCAGTTCCGCTTTTGTCCAATTCTGTCAAAAAGTAGTGCCTTTTGTTCCATTGTCCGCCCACAGACAGATGTGAATATATACATTTTTTGTCATGCAGAAAAATATGCAAATAATTACCTAAGTATTTACATAATTTATCTTAATACAGAACATTTAGTGTACTGTCCCCCATTCCATTCAACGTTTCCTCAGCAGAAATGTATGTATTTCCCTATGAATTTATATGCGTAAATTTCAGGAAAGTAAAAAAATCACCCGAAAGTCCATGGCCTGAGGGGGTTGCTCCACAGTGGATTCCTGAGGTCGGATTCTTAGAAATCTGAGCTCATTTTAGTCCATCTCAAATTTCTCCAGCATCCCTAGGGGAGACAATAGAAAGTCTTGGACTTCTGAAGTGAGTTGTAGGGATGTCAGAGGAATCTGTTTGGGGGGTGGAGCTCAGCAAGCTTCCACCGGCTCACACTCCCCAGACTCTGAACAAACGTCCGCCCTCTGGTGGTGGAGGGTGGGATGAGAGCACAATGGCCCATGGTGCTCTCATCTCAGTCTCACCCTCCCACTGCTGCTGCCACTGTGCAAGCACTGTCTGTTTGTCTCTGCCAGAGTTGGTCCCAGCAGAGAGAGAGGGATGACAGTTGTGTGCTGTGGTGGCAGTGGAAGAGTTCCCCACCTGCTCTTCTGCCACACCGCCACTGCTAGGCTCCTCAGAATGTGGTGGCAGCAGCAGTGTGGTGGAAAAGCAGCAGGGGAGCATTCATCTTCCTCTCTGCTGCTGTACCACCACTGCCACCGTCACATTCCCTCCTTACCTGCCATGGACAGAGGGAATGTGGTAGTGGAGGCAGAGCAGAAGGGGAGCATTCCTCTCCTGTCCTTCCACTGTGCCATCACTGCACCACCACATTCCCTCCAACCCTGCCGGTGGCAGGGACAGAGGGAATGCTGTGGCGGTGGCAGCCACAGCAGTGGGAACTTGGAGTTTTTCTCCCCCCCCAACCCAGAATGTGCCCACATTTTGGGTTGCAGGGGAACCCAGGCACGTTCCCAGATTTCAGGTGGCAGGCTCCCGGCTTAGCTCACAAGGGCAAGCTGAGCCGGGGACAATGTGGGAATCCAACAGGCCCTAAAAAGGGGGCCAGATTTCCACACAATGGCCATCCCTAGTGAGGCTCCACTTGGAACCCAAGGCAAAGTGGACTGTACTCAAAGTGCTTTGAGGTGAAGTGACACACTTTCCAAAGCAATGAAGCCGGATCTGAACTGAATCATGTCTTCAGTACATAGTCCTTCTATGAACATTAGAACTGTAATCATAATTTTACAATGGTACATAAAGAGCTTTTATTTCTCACTAAGTTACACAGCTGTTCTGTTACTGTCTCTCATTTTATTTTATTTTCTTCCTGAGTGTAGATACAAAATCAGCATATTAGTGATCACAGATGTGTAAGTTGTGCATGCCTTTGTGCAGCAGAGTATATGATGAGAAGAAAGGAGATACAAGCATGCACATTTGTGCATCATGTTATGCTTTTAGTGTATACAGCAGCCTTCCCCAACTTGGTGCCCTCCAGATATTTTGGACTACAACTCCCAGCATTCCTGACCATTGGCCATACTGGCTGAGGCTGATGGAAGTTGGAGTCCAAAACATTGGGGGGGACACCAGGCTGGTGAAGGCTTGTATACATATGAAGGCACGTGCCATATACTTAACATAGCTCATTCAAAATTAGCAGTTACAATCAATTTATGATTGTTTTTTTAGAGTTGGGATGTGTGAGAAATTGGTTACATCTAGTGTTTTTTATGGATTTACCCAGTTTGAACCTCCTGGACCTGAACACAATTTGTGGTCAGAAATCTGTACATTTCCAATCTTGTGATGCTTTCCACAACAACAACAAAAAGTGTTTGACAACGTGTGCATAGTTGAAAAATGTATACATGTCAAAACTGTACATAAACATGCTTTAGTCAATGGGTGCATGTATCCAAAAATGTGTACATTTAAAAGTACACACAACAATGCATACATTAATGTGTACAGTGAAAAAAGTGTCCATCAGCAGGCTGCATACATACAATCTAATGTGCACCAACCTTGACCCAGTGAGTAGTAACCTACAAAGGGATTTACATTGTTTGCACCAGGTATGAATAAGGTTGCTGCAGATTAGGGATGTATGAATCCCTTACCTTGCCATCTGTGGGGGGTCCGCTGGGGAGAGGTGATCTGTTCCTCCCCCGTGGAATCCTCACCAGCTGGCTCCAGTCTGCGGCGATTCTGCGGAGTTGCTGGCTGGCTCCGAAGCCCCAGCGATACAGCTGCCATTGCTGTATCGCTGGCTGGACTAACTGCGGACGCAAATGGCATCCAGCGTAGCGGATGCCATTTGGGTCCCTGCTCTTTGCTGTGATAGGCTATGTAAATCTTTACGTAGCCTATCGCGTGAAGGAACAGGGACGCAAATGGCATATTTGCATCCCTGTTCCTTCGCACGATAGGCTTCGTAAAGATTTACGTAGCCTCTCACAGCAAAGAGCAGGGACACAAATGGCATCCGCTATGCTGGATGCCATTTGGGTCTGCAGTTAATCAGTCCAGCCAGTGATATGGCAATGGTGGCCGTATCGCTGGGGCTTCGGAGCCGGCAGCAGGCAGGATCCGCCAACGAGGACTTTGCAATAGAGGAGGAGGTAGGAGATCTGATCCTCCACGGACTTCAGGGGCCAGATTCAATAGAATTGAGCCTCATTGGGGTGTGTGGAGGATTTCTCCAACATCCCTATTGCAGATGCACAAAACCCCCATGTGAATGTGTCAGGTTTTGGGCTGCAAGTAGTGGTGGCACCAGTCTAGAGATCTGTACATCTGCTCCTGGAATAGTGAAAACTCTCATTCTTCTGAAGAAGGAGAATGTATGTAATGCTTGTCCATTGACTACCTGTTTTGTGTGAGTGGGGTGTCCCTGAGTGAGAGCAGGGATCCCTCAACAAATCTCATTGTTTGCCCACCTTGGGTGAGATACAGGGGATCAGGGATTCACGTAGCAGAGTTGCTTCTTCTGCTCAGGGTGAGAGCCTGTGGTAGTTAGAAGCAGGGCCTCCCCTGGGTGAGAGCCAGTGGGGAGAACTGTTTGCCACACTCCAGGTGACAGATGGAATGAGCATAAACTAATGGAAGTAGGTTGAATGGCTACGAAATAAGCACTTTCTTGTTCTTCATATTGCTTGCTTGGTTGGCAAGCCTGATGTCTTAGATATGACCAGTGACTGGTTATAACTACAAGCTACAAACTGTGACTGCGTCCTTTGGTTGTTGGATGAGTGGAGTGTATGTGCTGAATGGTTGAGTATACATTTGAATTGTGGGTGGGTGCTGAGAGTGGGTCGGTAGTTCTGCTGTGGTGAGGATGTCCTTGGGAAAATTTGGTACAGGGACCCAAGGAGGGGATACCACTATTCCAGTGACTTGGGGCAGAAGGAGAAGTGGTAGGAGGAGGGGATTGGGACATCAAAGTAGAATGGGCCACAGATGTTTACACACTGTTCCCCTTCTACCCCCTTCCTCTAACTCTCATGTGCCTGGTAGCTCATCCACTGAGCCCTCCTGTCTTGTGGTGCTGCTATTTAATGCCAGGTCGGTCTGCAATAAGACCGCACTTATTCATGGATGAGAAGGCCAACCTAGTGTGTATTACTGAGACCTGGATGGGTGACCTGGGTGGGGTTAACCTGACTCGGCTCTGCCCACCTGGGTACTTGGTGCAGCACCAACACAGGTTGGAGGGCCGGGGTGGGAATGCACTGTGGTTCACAGAACCTCCATCTCTGTCACCAGGAAATCACTCCACCTTGGAGCAGGCCTTGAGGGGTTGCACCTGGTGTTGGGCCACAGAGACAGTTTGAGGATGCTGCTGTTGTACTGCCCACCCTGCTGCCCAGTATCCTCCCTGACTGAGCTGGCAGAGGCAGTCTCGAGTGTGGTGTTGGCGGAACCCAGGACAGTGGCTCTGGGTGACTTCAACTTCCATGTTGAGGCTGTCTCTGGAGTTCTAGCTTGGGACTTCATTGTCTCCATGACAACCATGGAGCTGTCTCCGTTTGTCATCGGCCCAACATATGAAGTGGGGCATACCCTTGATTTGGTTTTTGCTCCAAGTTGTGAGTTTGGTGGTCTGAAGATTGGGGAGGGGGTCCATGTAAACCCATTGTCATGGTCAGACCATTTCCTGGTGAGATTTGAACTTACAGTGTTATTTCCCTCCTGCAGGGGTGGGGGACCCATTCAGATGGTCTGCCCCAGGAGATCGATGGAATCCAATGGATTTCTGAATGCTCTCGAGGATTTTCCAGTGGACAGAGCTGGTGATCCAGCCGAGGCCCTAGTTTCACTGTAGAACAGTGAGATACAGAGGAACATCGACTTGATTGCACCTCAGTGCCCTCTCCAGTGCTGTAGAGTCCACTCTGCTTCTTGATATACTGGGGAGCTGTGGTCAATGAAACAGGCTGGATGGCGGCTAGAGCACAAAAGGCTTAAGACTAGGGGTGGACGAAAGTCACCTTTTCTCGCAGCTTGTTCGTGGTGGGGGGGAGGTGCTTCGCTGCTCCCCCCGCGAAGTTCAGGCCGGGGGGGAGGCTTCCCGCCTCGCCCGGCCGAAATTCAGGCTGGGGGGGAGGCTTCCCGCCTCGCCCGGCCGAAATTCAGGCCGGGGGGGAGGCTTCCCGCCTCGCCCGGCCGAAATTCAGGCCGGGGAGGAGGCTTGCCACCTCGCCCAGCTGCGAACGTGAAAGTAAAAAAAAACAAAACAAAACACCCCCTGATAGGCTACGTGACGATTGACGTAGCCTATCACGGCTAGATCTGCAAAGTCAGCCGTGATAGGCTACGTCAATTGTCACGTAGCCTATCACGGGTGACTTAAAAAAAAAAAAAAAAGCGCGTACGCGAATGGCAGCCCCCATAGGGAGCCGCCATTCGCGTTCCTTATTTAGTTGCTGTAGTCTACCTAAATGTTTACGTAGACTACGGCGAAAATAAGGGCAACGCAAATAGCGTTGCCCTTATTTTCGCCGTAGTCTACGTAAACATTTACGTAGACTACAGCGACCAAATAAGGAACGGGAATGGCGGCTCCCTATGGGGGCCGCCATTATCCGTACACACTTTTTTTTTTTTTTTAAAGTCACCCGTGATAGGCTACGTGATGATTGACGTAGCCTATCACGGCTGACTTTGCAGATCTAGCCGTGATAGGCTACGTCAATCATCACGTAGCCTATCAGGGGACTTTTTTTTTTTCTTTTATTGCAATGGCGGCGGCGGCAGCTGGTCAAAAGACTGGCTGCTGCTCCCGCCCTGCTCGAACACCCGCCGAACCGCCAGCCGGACCCGCCGCCGGGAGGGACATTCAGGGAAGATAAGTCCCGTCCCGGGGGGGGGGTGTGCGGGGTGCGGGGGGGTGCGGAGGATTTCTCCCCGAAACTTGTTCGGGGGGCCGAACACGTTGGCTCTCAGCCCCTCGAAGTTTCGGGGAGAAATTCTCCACCATCCCTACTTAAGACTCGAAGCGAAAATGACAGAGCACACTCTAGAGCACATAATGGTGCTGACTGCATGGCGGTGCGGGCAGCAAAGAAGGCTTATTTTGCTACCTCCATTGCATCCTTGAGTAGCCATCCAGCAGAACTCTTCTGGCTGGTTTGGGGGTTGTTAGCATCCTCCCCAGAAAATGGGGCCCTGGCCCCATCAAGGACCCGCTGTGACCTTTTTGCATCGCACTTTGAGGACAAAATCTCTTGTCTCCACAGCAAACTTGATGCTGTTGTTATCACAGTTCCAGTCAAGGTGTCTGATGCCTCCATCTGCCTGATTCTGTGGGATCAGTTCCAGTTCCTGAGGCCTGGTGATGTGGACAAGGTGCTTGCAGCAGTGTGACCAACCACATGCCCTCTCAATCCCTGCCCCTCTTTTCTTGGCTAATAAAAGCTAGCCGAGGAGGTGTCACTGGGAGTGATAAATGCTTCCCTGTGAGAAGGGGTGGTACCTGCTTTTGGGAGTAGTGCAGCCACTCCTGAAGAAGTCCACTCTGGACCCAATGGTATTAGACAACTACTGGCCAGTCGCAAATACCACTTTCTTTGGGAAGGTACTTGAGAGGGTTGTGGCAGAGCATCTGCAGGCACTCTTGGAGGATACTGATTATCTAGACCCATTCCAGTCTGGGTTCCAATCTGGTTATGGGACTGAGTCAGCCTTGGTCACCCTGATGGATGACCTTTATCAAAGAGGGACAGGGGGAGTGCAACCCTATTAATTCTCCTCAACCTCTCATTAGCCTTTGATACCATCAACCATGGTATCCTGCTGGATCAAATCCATTGGATGGGTATCAGAGGTACTGTGTTACAGTGGTTCTGGTCCTACCTATGGGGCCGATTTCACAGAGTAACATTGGGTGACTATTCCTTGGCCCAGCCCCTTGGCAATTGAGCTACGGGGTGTCGCAGGGTGCCATCTTGTCCCCAATGTTGTTTAACATCTATATGAAGCTGCTGGGAGTGGTCATTAGGGGATTTGGAACTAAATGCCATCAGTAAGCTGATGACATGCAGCTCTATCTCCCTGTGACATCTGAATCAGGAGAGGCTGTGCAAGTCCCGGATCACTGTCTAAACTCAGTAATGCGCTGGATGAGGGCCAATAAACTGAAGCAGAATCCTGGCAAAATGGAAGCCCTGTGGGTGAGTGGTTCCCGAGTCTGGAAGATAGGCTCATTGCCTGTTCTGGATGGGGTTGCACTCCCTCTGATAGATCAGGTCCATAGTTTGGGGGTACTCCTAGATCCATCTCTGTCACTGGAGGCCCAAGTGGCCATGGTGGCTCGGAGTGCCTTTTACCAGCTTTGGCTACTTCACCAGCTATGGCCTCTGACAGTTTGTCTGCAGTGGTGCAGGCACTAGTAACCTGAAGACTGGATTACTACAACGTGCTCTACGTGGGGCTGCCTCTGAGGCTGGTCTGGAAGCTGGAGCTAGTGCAGAATGCAGCAGCTCGGCTGTTGTTGGGAGCTGCCTAGGGATGTACGAAAGTCACTTACCTGGTCTCGCAGCTTGCTTCGCGGTGGGGGGGAGGCGCTTCGCTTCTCCCCCCGAAGTTCAGGCCGGGGGGGGAGGCTTCCCGCCTTGCCAGGCCAAAATTCAGGCCGGGGAGAAGCGCCCCGTCTCCCCGGCCGCGAACTTCAAAAGAAAAGTAAAAAAAAAAAAAAGCCCCGTGATAGGCTACGTAACGATTTACGTAGCCTATCACGGCTAGATCTGCAAAGTCAGCCGTGATAGGCTACGTTAATCGTCACGTAGCCTATCACGGGTGACTTTGGAAAAAAAAAGAAAAAGCGCGTACGCAAATGGCGGCCCCCATAGGGAGCCGCCATTCGCGTTCCTTAGTTATTTGGTCCCTGTAGTCTACGTAAAGATTTACGTAGACTACGGCGAAAATAAGGGCAATGTTATTTACGTTGCCCTTATTTTCGCCGTAGTCTACGTAAATCTTTACGTAGACTACAGGGACCAAATAAGGAACGCGAATGGCGGCTCCCTATGGGGGCCGCCATTAGCCGTACGTGCTTTTTTTTTTTTAAGTCACCCGTGATAGGCTACGTGACGATTAACGTAGCCTATCATGGCTGACTTTGCAAATCTTGCCATGATAGGCTACGTTAATCGTTACCTAGCCTATCACAGGGGCGTTGTTTTTTTTTACTTTTCTTGTAATGGCGGCAGCGGCGGCAGCCGGTCGAAAGACCGGCTGCCACCCCCGCCCCTGACTAAGACCTGCCAAACCGCCGCTGGGACCTGCCGCCGGGAGGGACATTCGTGAAAGGTAAGTCCCATCCTGGGGGAGTGGTGGGGGTGTGGGGGTGGCGGAGAATTTCTCCCCTAACAACCTTCGGAGGACTGAATGCGTTGGCGCTCGGCCCCCCGAAGTTTCGGGGAGAAATTCTCCCCCATCCCTAGAGCTGCCCCTTTTCAGCATGCAACTCCTTTGCTGAGGGAAGTGTACTGACTGCCTATTTGCTACCAGGCCAGGTTTAAGGTATTAGTCCTAGTATATAAAGCACTAAACAACCTGGGACCAGGATACCTGAGAGAGCTCCTCCTTCTTTACCAGCCTGCCCGGTCACTGAGGTCATCAGAAGGCTTGCTCCTGGTGGTTCCACATGGACCTATAGCCTGGTTGGAGTCCACATGAAGAGATTCTTCAGCATAGTGGCCTCCTTCCTGTGGAATTCCCTGCCTTTGGAGGTCAGGCAGGCACCAATGCTGTGTTGCTTTCAGTGCCTCCTGAAGACATGAGAGGCTTTCTCTGAGTGACCAGCCACAGTTTATTATGTCCATCCGTTCTTTTAAAATGTTTTAATTATGGGATTTTATTCTTTTATTTTGCTGCTAACCACTCCAAAATCTTTGATGTGGAGCAGTATATAAATATTGTAAACAAACAAACAAACAAACAATAAAATGTAATGCAGACATCTCTTATTCCTATTCCTGACTATCTTGGAGGAAGGGGGATCAGAAAATACTGCTGCACAAATGGATAAATGGAAGAACTAGAGAAGTCGGAGAGATCCACAACAGAATCAAAGGAGTTAGAATTTCTATGAATCCAACCTGCACATTCCTCAGTGGACCAGCTTTTCCCAAGTTGCATGGATTCCATGGACTTTGGGGCCTTTTTTTTTTTTAACTTTCCAGAATTTTATGCAGATTTAGTTGTAGAAAAGTACATAAAATAAAAAGGCAAAAATGTGCATTTTCCCCATAAGCTAAAGCATGAAAAAGAACATTTGGGGGGATTTACACATTTTTTGCAAGTGCATATGTAAATCTGCAAACATTTGGGAAATTGGAAAAAAAAATCCGATTCCTTCAACGAGGGGATGACAGAACGACAGGCACCTGACAATCTGTGAAACAAGATGGAATGGGTTTTACAAATCCATACATCCCTAGGAACAAAATGGAAAACCATATATATGGTCTGAATTGTATACTCTAAAAAGTAGTTTCCCTTGATGCTTTATTGGCTCTATCAATGGTTTCATTTATAGCTTATTCCTGAGCAGCTGTTCCAGCTTCACCACACCACCTAGAGGTGGAAAGCTATTCCATTTGATGGAAAACTCCTGCATTCCGCTCTTTCTATAACCAAGTGGGGAAAGAATGTGAATTATTGATTACAACTTGTGATCATTCAACTGTTTAGACCAAAAATTACTTTCCAAAAGCTATTAATGCTAAAATGGGTGCCTCTGTCCTGATCAATGGCCATTTGCTTGAAAAGATCAGACTGTCAGGGGTACTTATTTAGTTAGTTAGTTAGTTAGTTAGTTAGTTATGTTTCACGTATTTTGAATGCCAGTTCACTGCAACACCAAAAAATGTCACAGCTCTGGAGATTGAAAATTAGAATCTATCATTCCCTACATGAAATATGTACTGAGAAAAGAAAGACATGGCTTCTCTACATATGGTTCCTACTCCTAGCTGGTGCAAGAAGACACCCATCATGGTTAACCCTTCCCACTGCCCAGGACAGGCAAGGAACATGTGACCAGGCTTTTGGCCTTGGTCCTGGCCTCTGTGGCTCCTCCCAGCCAGTTTGTTCGTTATCTCGGCCTGGGACAGAGCTTGTTCTAGTTTTTCTTTCAACAGGCTCTACTTAGGCCTCTTATTATCTCATTCTCTTTTCCTATTTTTTTATCCCCACAAACCTTGGAGTTCATTTTCTCTCCTTTTCCAGTTTTTCTGCTTTAGAAAAAAGAAAAAGTAGAGAGCTTTTGTTCCCTCCCCCCCCTTCTGTTGGCTTTTTCTTCTTTTGCTACAAGATGGCTCGAACAAACCAGAGAAGCTCAAAATCTGGAAAGCAAAAAGAAAGATCAGTCACTCATATTAGAGTTGTTTGGACCCAAACTGCGACTCATAAAGTACCTCCCAAACTCAAATCAGAAGAGTGGTTGATTGCTACTGCTTCAGATTGTGAGGTTTCTCGGGGGGGGGGGCTGTTATGTCTGGGTCAAGCCGACGCCTCTGTCCCACTGATTCTGGCACCATTACAGCAAGCCTGTCCTGGGCAGTGGGAGGAGTTAACCATGACGGATGACTCCTGTGCACCAAATCAGAATGGAACTTCATGGTAAGTACCCAACTAGGATTGCCCTAATTGTTCTTTTAAATAGGACCCACATCTGACTTGCTTAAATCCCATCATGCCTGATCACTTGCTATGCTGTCTGGGGCTGATGAGAGTTGGAGGGCCATAGGTTCCCCACCCCAATTTAGGATGGAATAATATGTTGCATATTTAATCACAGGAATTTAGACATGAAGGATGAAGAAGATGCATGCCATGATTTTTGAGCAGTAAAACCACTTAGGAAGCATTTAAACCACAGCATTTACTTCATATATACCAATTCCTCTCCAGAGTTTCAAGCATACGCTGTCTGGGTATGGCACGGATATTCTGAGACTGTCTGGCATATCACAAAGAAACCTCCCCACCCCATATTTCTGAGATGGGTTTTACAGTTTAAAAATGGCTGTCCTTTAAAAACTAATATGATGATGGATGCATGACAAAAGAATGGATAAACATGTAAAAACACAAGAAAAGCCTTGATGGGTACAGATCAAAGGCCTATCTGGTCCAGGATCCTTTTTCCCACAGTGGCCAAGCAGATGCCCCAATGGGAAACTATAAGCAGGGTATGAGTGCCATAGTCCTCTTCCACTGCCATTTCCTAGCGACTACCATTCAGAGACATATTGTCTCCAAACCTGGAAGATCCGCTTAGTTATCATGGCTAATAGGCACAACTTGAGACAGACAATTCCAATAGTGAATGATGCATGCTGTTTCTTTTTTGTCCCCTAAATCTATTGACCTCAGTTGCATTTAGGGATATAGGGACTGTGTAAAATCCACTCCATATGTGTTCCGTGGATTGTCAGGGGCCTTTAGTTTCATCAGCCACTCAGAGACAGATGTTAATTATTTTTTTTCTGTCATGTGGAAAAATATGCAAATAATTATGTAAGTGGTTTCATAAGGATTTACATAATTTACCTTAGTATGTAACATTTAGCTTATTGTCCCCATTCCATTCAAATTTTCCTCAGAAGAAACTTGCGTATTTTCCTATGAATAAATATGCATAAATTTCAGGAAAGTTTTTAAAAAACAAAACATCCAGAAGTCCATGCATTCCTCGCAGCCTGAGGGGGTCGCTCCACAGCAGATTCCACAGGTTGGATTCTGAGAATCTCAGCTCACTTTAGTCTGTCTCTTTCTCCAGCATCTCTAGCTGCAATAACGGACAATGAACATTTGTCTCTTTCCACTTTCTACCCCAAATCAGAATTTTATAGTCATGTGTGTCCTGTTTTTCCTTAAGTAATTTCCCTCCATAAACACGGCCTAAACACTTCAGCTTTTCTTTTTAGTAAAGACATCCCTAGACATCCCATATGTCTAGGGATGTCAGACAATTCTGCCACAGATCTTGGTGAGGCCAAATGCCAGCGCATTCGGCCCCCTGAAATCCGTGGTGGAACGAAGCCCCCACCCCCCCATGAAAGGCACGCGAAACGGAGCACTTACCTGCTGCTGTCTGCTCTGACTTGCGAATGGCGGCTGCGCTGCAGCTGCCATTCACTTCCTCATCATAGGTGTAATAGGCTATGTAAATAATTACGTAGCCTATCACGGCTAATGCAGGGATGCCATTTGCATCCCTGTGGAGGCCGTGATAGTATTTACATAGCCTATCACGGCAAGCTAAATACAAACAAACAGCGTACGGAAATGGCGGCAGCTACGGCGGCCACCATTTGCGTTCCCTTTTTTTTGCTGTTTTAGCCTACGTAAGTATTTACGTAAGCTATTACAGTAAACAAAATGGGAACACAAATAGCGTAGTGGGCGCCATTTGCGTTCTTTTTTTTTTGGCTGTAATAGCTTACATAAATATTTACGTAGGCTAAAATGGTGGGAAAAAAAGGAACGTAAATGGCGCCCACTACGCTATTTGCGTTCCCCTTTTTTTCGCTGTAATAGCTTACGTAAATATTTACGTAGGCTAAAACAGCGAAAAAAAGGGAATGGAAATGGCGGTGGCTGTAGCTGCCGCCATTTACGTATGCGTTTTGTTTTGTTTTTAAGCCAGACATGATAGGCTACATAAGTCTTTACGTAGCATATCACATCTTGTAAAAAAAAAACCCCGACAAGACTGCAAATGGCGGCGGCGGCAGCCAGTCGGAAGACCAGCCGCCACTGCCGCTGCCGGAGCCACCGCCACCCGGAAGATCCGCCCCAGGTAAGTCTCGTCCCGGGGGGCATCCGGGGGGAGGCGGGGTGGCAGGCCATTCCGCCACAGATTTGGGGGGCTGAATGCACTGGCATTCGGCCTCACTGAGATCCGTGGCAGAATTCTCTGCCATCCCTTCTAGAAGAAACTGGTGTCTTACACAGCAGTCACAGTCTGGCATGTTCGCCACACTAAGAGCTGAGATGCTTTACCTGCCAGATGTTTTTTTAGCTTCAAGCAGTGATTCAAGTCACAGGATTTTTCTTTGGGGTGAAACTTTGTGATCCTACCCAGCAGCAATTGCAAATGCCATTAATTCTTATTGTTTGCCTTTCTCATGCATGCACCTAGTAGATACTAGATAATAACATTTGGAAAACATGTTAAAATATTAAAATACTATAAAATCTTTAAAATATTATACAGATAACATACATAACAACAAGTTTTTTAAAAAAATAAATGACAAAATGGTAGGAGGAGAAAGATTTTGTTCAGCTTTTCTTCTTTGGAGAGGCATTGAAAACTTAGAGCGAAGTAAAGGAGGAGATGGTTGTTGAAAACTTTGGAAATCATGATTCAGTCTTTTAAGGAAATTGCATGAATGAAGTGTTCCATGTTCAGAGACCAGTGGAAAACATTTGTAAAGAGATGCCTAAATATGAATTTGGAGTGACTAAAAATATGAATATTTTTAGATTCCAGGAGCAAATATTTATATAGGTTAATCTAATGTATTTTACTGCTTCTTCACATCTGACATTGAAAAGAGATTCTTCAGTATAGTTTATAGTGAAAGCTCCCCATTCTGTCTTCTAGGTTTGCTGCCTATTGTGTTGTGTCCGAGAATCTTTTCATTTCATACAATGCCTTGGCTCATATAATCTATCTTTTAGCACATTATCTATTCTTAGTTTGATTCTTATTGGTGTGCAAGTACTTGAGAGAGTGACTTATATTCAAGAGAGTGCATATAACCTATCCCAACAGGCAAAAGCATAATGATCAAGAAGAAACGAAGATACTCATTAATGAAATTTACAAGGGCAAATTCTTCAAGGGACCCCAGTTGCATGGAAGAAAGAACATGAGCCCAAAGTATTCTTGCAAGCAACAGTCAATATGTACAAACTCCTACAATATGTACAAACAGCAAGCAGTTCATACAAATAAAGAAGAAATTTGCTTTTTAAAGAACAGATTCCTTTTTTTTTCTCAATCATCAAAGGAGAGGTACAGATTTATATTACAACAGGGCTCATTTAAATTAAATAAGAAAATGAATCTTACATATCTTAAATCAAACAGGAGGTAAAATGCTGGAAAGCAATTCTAGGAATGGGTTCTATTGCAGCTCTAGTATATTATTTCTGTTCCAATGTAATTTGTATATTTGGTTGCATACAGTCATAATAAAGTATTCAAATAAAAAAAAAAACTCACTTAAAAGTCATTGAATGTGGATATGGCAAGAGCAGATCAAGTCCATGTCATATTTTCTGAGCCATTTCCTCCATGACCTAGTCAGTTCTATCAATAAATCCAATTTTCAAAAGTCATATATTTTAATTTGTACCATTACAGTAAGTGCACATCAATAGCAATTGTTCTTTGAGTACTTCCAGTTATGTCCTCTAGCTCCATTCATTATATATCAATCACCACAAAATTGTCTCCACTTTCTTCCTCTGTTCACTGTGGATAGCTACTACATTTTCAATATTTGTGAAGTTAATTGTTCCTGTCAAGCACATTTCACACTTGATTTCTGCCTTTTGGTCATCTTACTTGTCTTTATTTAACGTTGCTTACTCTGCATGTTTTCTGTGTCAGACATGACATAACAGGGTCAGAAAATAGTAATTAGTCACAATTCATTATAAAAATAACGAGCAATGTTAAATGAGTAGACAATACAGCAAACACTTTTGCAAAGCAATTGTATCATTGAAGGTTTGGTTTGGGTTTTTTTGACTTAAGAACAGGATACAAAAACAAAACATTACACCTGGACAGAATCTCGGTGTCTTTGAACTAGAGATGTACAAAAGTCACTTATCTTTTTGCAGATTGTGTTCGCGGTGGGGGGGGGAGGTGCTCTGTCCCTCCCCCTGGAATCCTCAATGGGGTGAGAGGCGATCTGGTCCTCCCCCCCAGAATCCTGCCCGGCCAGCTCTGCTCCGCAGCCGGCCAGGCCCGTCCGCAGCCAGAGTACTGGCCACGGATGGGCTGCTGCAGACGCAAATGGCGGCTGCCGTAGTGGCCGCCATTTGCATCCAGCCAGGCAGCCATGATTGGCTATGTAAGTATTTATGTAGCCTATCACGGCTGGGCAAAAACAACAACAACAGCATATGCAAATGGCAGCGGCTAGGGCGGCCGCCATTTGTGTTCCCTATTTTTCGCCATTTTAGCCTTTGTAAATGTTTACGTAGGCTATTACGGTAAAAAAAGAGGGGGGAACGCAAATAGCGTAGCAGGCATTATTTGCGTTCCTTTTTTTTTTTGCCGTAGTAGCTTATGTAAATATTTACATAGGCTAAAACGGCAAAAAATAGGGAACGCAAATGGTGGCCTCCATAGCTGCCACCATTTGCATACGCTGTGTTTTTTTTTTTTTGGCTTGGCTTGGCTTGCTGTTATAGGCTATGTAAATACTTATGTAGCCTATCACGGCAAAGACCAGGACGACAATGGTGGCTGCGGCAGCTGGTCGAAAGACCAGCTACCGCCGCCGCCGCCAGACCCGCCTCCAGAGCCGCCGCCATCCGGAACATCTGCCCCAGGTAAGCCTCATCCTGGGGGGAATACGCAGGGGGGGCGGGGGGTGGGAGGCTGTTCCGCCACAGATTTTTGGGGGCCAAATGCCAGTGCATTCGGCCTCACCGAAATCCATGGCATAATTCTCCGCCATCCCTACTTTGAACATGTAAAGATTGCTGGCCCACTCATGACATGAATATGGGGCCTCATCCACAGTAGCAGCCTGCAGCAGCACACTGTAAATCACCTCATTGCCATACGTGGAGTGCAAAATAAATTACAGCAGTAAACAACTTGCCTAAACATACAAAGTTTAGCAGTACAGGAGGGAAAGAAGAAAGAAAGAAAGAAAGATCCTGATATCTAATTAAATAAATAAATAAATAAAATAATTAACTGGAAATTAAGCCATCAGGCTAGGACCATCAGAAACTTTATTCTGGCTGCCATTATGGAATTTAATGTATTAAATGCAATAGCAAGATGGTTCTAAAGATCTGGAAAGGTTCCTCCTGTGCAAGCACCGAGTAATTGCTGACTCCTAGAGGGACGCCACTTTTGCTGGCATTTTCATGGCAGACTGTAGCGGGGTGGTTTGCCATTGCCTTTCCCAGTCATGACTACCTTTCCGCCAGCAAGCTGGGTACTCATTTTACCAACCTCAGAAGGATGGAAGGCTGAGTCAACCTAGGGATGTACGAAAGTCACTTACCTTTTCACGGAATTGATTCACGGTGAGTGGGGAGGCTCCATCCCTCCCCCCGGAATCCTCGACATGGGGGGAGGTGATCCGGTCCTCCCCCCAGAATCCTGCCTGGCCGGCTCCGCTCCACGGCGGCTCTGCAGAGCAGCTGGCCAGGGCCGTCCGCAGCCAGAGTTCCAGCCGCGGATGGGCTGCTGTGAACGCAAATGGTGGCCTATTTACGTAGCCTATCATGGCTGGGCAAAAACAACAACAACAGCATATGCAAATGGTGTTCCTTTCCCCCCCCCCATAATAGTTTACGTAAATATTTACGTAGGCTAAAATGGCAGGGAAAAAAGGAACGTAAATAGCACCCACTACGCTATTTGTGTTCCCCTTTTTTTTCGCTGTAATAGCCTATGTAAATATTTACGTAGGCTAAAACAGTGAAAAATAGGGGAAGCAAATGGCGGCCGCCATAGCCGCCGCCATTTGCGTATGCCTTTTTTTTTGCTTGGCTTGCCGTGATAGGCTATGTAAATACTTATGTAGCCTATCACGGCAAAGACCAGGATGTAAATGGCGGCCATGGCAGCTGGTCAAAAGACCAGCCGCTGCCACCGGAGCTGGAGCTGCCGCCGGAACTGCCACTGGAGCCACCGCTGTCCGGAACATCTGCCCCAGGTAAGCTTCGTCCCAGGGGGAATCTGCGGGGGGGGGCAGGCCGTTCCGCCATGGATTTCAACGGGCCGAATGCCAGTGCATTTGGCCTCACTGAAATCCATGGCAGAATTCTCTGCCATCCCCAAGTCAACCTGAGCTGGCTACCCGAGACCCAGCTTCCACTGGGATCGAACTCAGTTCGTGGGGAGAGTTTCAGTTGCAATACTGCCACCTACCACTCTGCGCCACACAAGGTTCTTCTAAAAATTTGAGAAAGTGATTATTATTTGAAAGAAACATGAACTTCGTAACATTTCATGTCATAGGGAAAGCCTGAGAAGGTCACTTGGAGCCTTGTGTCCTCCTCAGGGACATCTCGCTCTTACATAAATAGCAATAGCAGTAATAGTAGGGAGGCAGTTGGACCATTGGATGATAATGGAGTTAAAGGAGTACTGAAGGAGGACAAGGAGATTGCAAAGAAGCTGAATGGATTCTTTTCATCTTTCTTCACTGCAGAAGATATAGGGCAGATACCTGTGCCTGAACTGATGTTTTCAGGAAGGGAGTCTGAGGAACTGAGGCAAATAGTGGTGACAAAAGATGAAGTTCAATCTCAACTGTATTGATAAACTGAAAGAAAATAAATCACTGGGCCCAGATGGCATCCATCCTAGAATTCTCAAAGAACTCAAATATGAAGTTGCTAATCTTCTAACCAGAATATGCAACATATCCCTAAAATTAGCATCTATACCAGAGGACTGGAAGATGACCAATGTAACATCAATTTTCAAAAAGGGATCCAGGGGGATCCAGGAAATTACAGGCTGGTTAGCTTAACGTCTGTTCCGGGACAATTGGTTGAAGGTATTATTAAAGATAAAATTAGTAAGCATATAGAAGGTCAAGCCCTGCTGAAAATGAATCAGCACAGCTTCCGCAAAGGCAAGTCCTGACTTACTAACCTTTTAGAGTTCTTGGGAGTGTCAATAAACATGTAGACAGGGGTGAAATGGTAGACACCATCAAAAGCCTTTTGGAAGTCCAAGTAAACAAAGTCCTTCACCAAAGACTCCTGAACAAATTTAGCAGCCATGGCATAAGAGATAGGTCCTCTTATGGATAGCAGCCATGGCATAAGAGATAGGTCCTCTTATGGATCAGTAACTGTTAAAAAAACAGAAAATAGAGAGTAGAAATAAATGGTCAATTCTCCCAATGGAGGGAAGTAAATAGTGGGGTCCCATAGGGATCTCTGTTGGGATCAATGCTTTTCAACTTGTTCATAAATGATCTGAAATTAGGAGTGAGCAATGAAGTGGCCACATTTACCCATAAAACCAAATTATTTAAGGTGGTTAAAACAAAAAGGGATTGTGAAGAGGTCCAGAAAGATCTCTCCAAACTAGGAGAATGGGCATCTAAATGGCAAATGCGGTTCAATGTAAGCAAGTGTAAAGTGATGCACGTTGGGGGGAAAAATCCCAACTTCAAGTATAACCTGATGGGAACTGAACTAGCAGTGACTGACCAAGAAAGAGGTCTTAGAGTTGTGGTGGACAGCTCGATGAAAAAGTCAACCTAGTGTGCAGCCACTGTTAAAAAGGCAAACTCCATGTTGAGAATAAAACTGCCAATATCATACTGCCCCCTTATACAAATCTATGGTGTGACCACACTTAGAATACTGTGTACAGTTCTGGTCACACCTAAAAAAAGATATTGTAGAGCTGGAAAAAGTGCAGAAAAGGGCAACTGAAATGATCAAGGGGCTGGGCATCTTCCCTATGAGAGAAAGTTACAACAGCTGGGATTGTTTAGCGTGGTAAAAAGGAGGGTAAGGGGAGACATGATAGAGGTCTCTGAATTATTCATGGTGTGGAGAATGTGGCTAGAGAGACTTTTTTCTCCCTCTCACATAATACTAGCACTCAGGGTCATCCCACGAAGCTGATTGGTAGGAGATTCTGGACAGATAAAGTACTTCTTCACACAGCACATAGTTAAACTATGGAATTTGCTACCACAGGATGTAGTGATGGCCACCAATTCAGATGGCCTTAAAAGGGGATTGGACAAATTCATGGAGGAAAAGACTATCAATGGCTACTAGTCTTGATGGCTATGTGCTACCTCTAGTGCCAGAGGCAGTGAGCCTATGTACACCAGTTGCTGGGGAACATGGGTGGGAGGGTGCTGTTGTGCTCATGTCCTGCTTGTGGGTTCCAGGTCAACAGCTGGTTGGCCACTATGTGAACAGAATGCTGGACTAGATGGATGCTTGGTCTGATTCAGCAGGGCTCTTCTTATGTTCTTGTATTGTACATTCTTCAATTGTTCCACACAAATTTGGCTCCCAGCCTCTGTCATGTCCAAAATCCAGTTAACAAACAAGTTATTTGATCCAGTTCCAAAGAAAAATAGTTAGCATTCTACAAGCAACAGATGCCACCCTGAAGGATATGCTCTTATACTATGCATGAAGGATGTGTAGTGATCAACTTCAAACACATAAGAAAATAAGTGTTATAAAATAAGTCTAGTTGGAAGGATTGCTCACCCCATGACCTCAGTTCCTCGTAGGCATCTTCCACATATGATATCTCACATTATCAGTTTATTAAAAGCAAATGTATGGAATAAGATTGATATTACCTTTAAAAGCAGAAGCAAGTCATTAATGGAGGGAACATGGATTATACATATGCAAAGTTAATAATAAGACAATGACATAAGACAGATGAAGATAGTAACATAATATGACTAAAATAAAAGTGCCAATCAGAAATTCTGCAGGAAATACAATTTTATTAATTTTACTTTATTTTATAATATATCTCCCACCCTTATTTGTGGGATATATATTTGAGGCAGCAAAGAAAAATTAAGACACCAAAACCCAGAAAGAATTCCATAAAGTCTATGACAGTTCAAATATATGGGAGCCGGAAGAGCTGGATAGTGAAATGAAAAGGGCAGAACTTTATTTTGACATAAGGAAGAAGAGGGGGAGGTTATATAACATTTGTTGCATGTTGCCTTTTAGCCTAAAGTGCAAAGCTTTATTGGAGTCAGGTGGGGTCTAAGTTCACAGCCATTTCAAACCAAATTAAAGATACATTCATGCTCAGAGAATTATCCCCCCCCCCGCCACACACAATAGGTTTCTAATCTACCTTTCTGTAGCTTTGTTGAGCTATATAGGCTGTGCCTGTAGGTCTATGCAGCTCCTTTTAAATCTTCCTAAACTCCTGGCTTAGTGATTTCTCATGGCTGTCAACTTCAGAAATCTCTTACAAGCCTCACAGAGTAGGGCATCAGGTTTGATTCCAGCCAATTTCATTGAATGCCTCCCCTCCTGCCTCTTCTCATAATATAAGCCTAAGTAAACCCCCGACTTCCCAAACCAACCAACCACCAACCATAGTGTCAGATTGGTGTATAACACATTATCTGTTATTAGGATACAATGGTCAGGACATTATTCTGAAAGTTAAGGCACAGGAGGTTAAGAACCTCTCTGCCTATTGTTCCATTGCTGTCAGTCTAAGTTGGAATATTGGTAGACTTAGTTTTTTCTGTTTAATCTGTTTAGAATGATGCACCTGTCAATGTGGGTCATTCTGTGAGATGTGGAGATGATGCAGGCGGTTGACGCAATCACTCTTAAATCCCCCACTTGATAGAGTTTATTTGTTTCCTTGGGGTGGGAAGCAATGAAGCAGGTGGAATGATAGATGAGCCACAAGCATCAGTAAAAGCTCAAAGCAAATCCAACTGAACTTAGGTTTGAACTTAATTTAAGACTACTCTGTGGTGGTGATGGAGGCAGTACTTCACCACCACTAGTGCATCCTCATCAAACCTGTGGCATCTGCCCTGGTTCAGAGATTCTCTCAAACTATATTGTCAGTATGTTGGCAACCACTGATCACCATTTCTACTATGCATACAGTCAGATTTCTCTTACAACCAGATACCCTCTAGAGCCAGTTCAATACTTCACTCTGATATGAGTAATACAGAATTCTAGTTCTGTATTACAGAATTCTAGAATTATAGAAACACTCTCTCAGACAAGATTTGTCTTTTTGTCTTTTACTACAAAGTAGGGCTGTGCCCTGCTTTGGCCTGAGGCCCTAAACCCAAGTTGAAGCGGGCTGCTTTGGGTCACTTTGTGCCCCTTCCAAGGCAAAGCAGAGGAGCATGAAACAACCCGGAGTGGGTTGGGGCTCTCCAAAGCACTCAGTGCACTTTGGAACTTTGGACCCTGGCCCAGCCCCCCCGATGTCTCCAGGTTCTTACCTGAGCCACCTTCCCTGTTGCTACTGTGCTGCCACCTTTGCCGCTGTGCCGCCGCCTTCACCACCGCTGGTGCGCTGCCGCCTTCTCTGTCAACACCGCTGCCTTCTCCACTGCTGCCGCCCACCACTGCTGTCTTCTCCACCACCACCTGCTTCTCCTGAGGCCAGGATGCACGGCAACTCTTCTTGCAGGGAGTCGCCATTTTAAAAATGGCAACTTCATGGAACTTCCAGGAGGTTGCCATTTTAAAAATGGTGACTCCCTGCAAGAAGATGAGTTGCCTCACATCCAGGCCTCAGGAGATGGCAGAGGCGAAGGCAGCAGTGGTGGCGGTGGCAGTGAATGTGGTGCAGTGGCAAAAGTGGCAGAGAAGGCAGTAGCAAAAGTGGCAGTGGTGGAGAAGGTGGCGGTGGTGAAGGTGGTGGCTGCGGTGGAGGTGACTGCTAGGGATGTACGAAAGTCACTTACCTTTCCGCTGCTTGGCTTCGCGGTGGGGGGGAGGCACTTCGCTTTTCCCCCTGAAGTTCAGGCGAAGGGGGGAGGCTTCCCGCCTCGCCTGGCCAAAATTCAGTTCGAGGAGAAGCACCCTGTCTCCCCAGCCGCGAAACAAAAAGTAAAAAAAAAAAAAAAGACCCCGTGATAGGCTACGTAACGATTTATGTAGCCTATCATGGCTAGATTTCCAAAGTCAGCCGTGATAGGCTACGTAAATCGTCATGTAGCCTATCATGGGTGACTTTGGAAAAAAAAAAAAAAGCACATACGCAAATGGCGGCGGCCCATGGGCGCCGCCATTTGTGTTCCTTATTTTGGGACGTCTAGTCTATGTAAAGATTTACGTAGACTACGGCGAAAATAAGGGCAACGCACGCAAATAGCGTGCCCTTATTTTCGCCGTAGTCTACATAAATCTTTATGTAGACTAGACGTGCTAAAATAAGGAACACAAATGGCGGCGCCCATGAGCAGCCACCATTTGCGTACGCGCTTTTTTTTTTTTTTTAAGTCACCCGTGATAGGCTACGTGACGATTTACGTAGCCTATCACGGCTGTCTTTGGAAATCTAGCTGTGATAGGCTATGTAAATTGTTACGTAGCCTATCACGGGTGTGTTTTTTCTTTTGCAATGGCGGCGGTGGCAGCCGGTCGGGAGACCAGCCGCCGCCCCCGCCCACGCCGAACCGCCGCCGAACCACCGTCGGGACCCGCCGCCGGGAGGGACATTCGCCAAAGGTAAGTCCCGTCCTGGGGGGGCAGGGGGGTGGCAGAGAATTTCACCGCCGATTTCGGGGGGCCGAATGCGTTGGCGCTCAGCTCCCTGAAGATTCGGGGAGAAATTCTCCGCCATCCCTAGCGACGGCCCAGGTAAGGAGCTGTGGGGTTGCATGGGGCATCAGGGGGGACCTGAAGCAGGGTTCACCATCTGAACCCTACTTTGGGTTCAGGGCCGAGGCGGGTTGGGGGCCACCTGAATCTGCCCGAGCCAAATCGGGTCCACCTTGGAAGCTGCGAAGCGGCTTCTGAGTCAGATCGGGGTGTCCCTGCACAGCCCTACTACAAAGTATTAGCATAACAGTACTAAATACAAGAACTTATGCATGCAGAAATTCAAACATATGAAACATCTAACATCATTTTTAAACAAGGCTTTCAAGTAGAGTCAAGTATACTTGCTAGCTCTCAGGATAATCAATATCAAACTTACCTGATTGATTCTACATGTTAAGGAAAGCTGATCCTGAAGGATAGCTTCCACTGTTGCGTGTTCTGAGTCTCTTTTATATACTTTTTGGATGATATAAAATATGTCTAAATTATTTTTACTACTGTTTATATTTCTTACCCAAGAATAGGGATGTCAGAGAATTCTGCCACGGATCTTGGGGAGGCCAAATGCCAGTGATTTCGGCCCCCTGAAATTGGTGGCAGAACGGCCTGCCCCCCTGCCCCCCCCCCGGGACGAGACTTACCTGGGGTGGATCTTCCGGGCGGCGGCGGCTCCGGCGGCGGTTCGGCGGCTGTGGCTGCGGCGGCCAGTCTACCAACCGGCTGCCGCCGCCATTTCAAGTTAAAAAAAAAAAAGACATGATAGGCTAAGTAAAGATTTAAAGGCTAGGTTTAAAAAAAACCATGATAGGCTACGTAAATGTTTACGTAGCCTATCACGTCTGACTTAAAAAACAAAAACACTTGTACGCAAATGGCGGTGGCCACAGCCACTGCCATTTGCGTTCCTTATTTTGGCACGTCTTAGTCTACGTCAAGATTTATGTAGACTAAGACAGCGAAAATAAGAGGAACGCAAATAGCGTAGCGCCCGCTACGCTATTTGCGTTCCCCTTATTTTCGCCATCTTAGTCTACGTAAATCTTGATGTAGACTAAGACGTGCCAAAATAAGGAACGCAAATGGCCGTGGCCTCCGCCGTTTGCATACACGCGTTGTTGTTTTTTTTAAGTCAGACGTGCTATCACGGCAGACTGCGGGGATGCAAATGGCGGCGGCTACGGCCGCCGCCATTTGCATCCCTGCTAGCCAGTGGCCGGATGTCCGGCTGCTGGTGGAGCCGGCTGGCGGCTCCGCAGAACCCCTGCGGAGCGAAGCCGGCCGGCCAGGATTTCAGGGGGGATTCCGGAGGGAGGGACGGAACGCCTCCCCCCCACCATCAACATAATCCGTGAACAGGTGACTTTCGTACATCCCAAGAATTCGAAAGATAAATCTTCATATGTCTAGGGATGTCAGACAATTCCGCCACAGATCTCGGTGAGGCCGAATGCCAGTGCATTCGGCCCCCCGAAATCCGTGGTGGAACGAAGCCCCCCCCCCATGAAAGGCACGCGAAACGGAGCACTTACCTGCTGCTGTCTGCGCTGACTTGCGAATGGCAGCTGCGCTGCAGCTGCCATTCACTTCCTCATCATAGGTGTGATAGGCTACGTAAATAATTACGTAGCCTATCATGGCTAATGCAGGGATGCCATTTGCGTCCCTGTGGAGGCCGTGATAGTATTTACATAGCCTATCACGGCAAGCTAAAAACAAACAGCATATGCAAATGGCGGCAGCTACGGCGGCCGCCATTTGCGTTCCCTTTTTTTCGCTGTTTTAGCCTATGTAAGTATTTACGTAAGCTATTACGGTAAAAAAAAAAGGGAACGCAAATAGCGTAGTGGGCGCCATTTGTGTTCCTTTTTTTTTGGCCGTAATAGCTTACATAAATATTTACGTAGGCTAAAATGGTGGGAAAAAAAGGAACGTAAATGGCGCCCACTACGCTATTTGCGTTCCCCTTTTTTTCGCTGTAATAGCTTACGTAAATATTTACATAGGCTAAAACAGCGAAAAAAAGGGAATGCAAATGGCAGCCGCTGTAGCCGCTGCCATTTGCGTACACTGTTGTTGTTTTTTTGCCTGCAGGCTGCCCAGTGGCCGGATGTCCGGCTGTGGGCAGCCCCGGCTGGCGGCTCTGCGGAATCTCCGTGGAGTGGAGCTGGCCGGGTTAGGATTTTGGGGGGAGGTGTGGAGCGCCTCCCCCCTCCGTAAATCACCCCATCGAAAAGGTAAGTGACTTTCATACATCCCTACATATGTCTAAATAAGATTATCGAATTTTGAAGTTTCTAATCAAGATTACTGTGCATACCAACATACTTATCTAAACATTTTTAGATATTTCATATATCTAATTTAGATATTTCATATATTTCTTTGACATGTTACAGGTATGTTTCTTAACACAAACATATTTACTCAACATCATCCTCTCTTGTGAGCTTGTTCTTCTTACATATATTTACAGTCTCCAGTGAGGCCTCTTGGTCACTTATCTGATGTAGGGATGTCAGAGAATTCCACCACGGATCTCAGCCAGTGCCAAATGCCCCCCAAAATCCATGGCAGAATGGCCTGCCACCTCCCTGCCCCCTGCGGATCCCCCCCAGGACGAGACTTACCTGGGTCGGATGTTCCGGACAGCAGCGGCTCCGGCGGTGGCTTCGGCGGGGGCAGAGGCTGGTCTCAAACCAGCTGCCGCCGCCGCCATTTGCAGTGTGGTCTTTTTTTTTTTTACATAGATGTGATAGGCTACATAAAGACTTACGTAGCCTATCACGTCTGGGTTAAAACAAAAAAACGTACGCAAATGGTGGCGGCTACGGCCGCCGTCATTTCTGTTCCTTATTTTTGGCCATCTTAGTCTATGTAAATATTTACGAAGACTAAGACGGTGAAAATAAAGGGGAACGCAAATAGTGCCTGCTACGCTATTTGCGTTCCCCCTTATTTTCACCGTCTTAGTCTACGTAAATATTTACGTAGACTAAGATGGCCAAAAATAAGGAACGCAAATGGCGGCGGCAGTAGCCACTGCCATTTGCATACGCGTTTTTTTTTAACCCAGCCGTGATAGGCTACATAAGTCTTTATGTAGCCTATCACAGCTGAATACAGGGACGCAAACGGCAGTGGCTACGGCAGCTGCCATTTGCGTCCCTGCTAGCCAGTGGCCAGATGTCCAGCTGCTGGCGAAGCCAGCCGGCGGCTCCGCGGAATCCCCGCGGAGTGGAGCCGGCTGTCGAGGATTCCTGGGGGAGGGACGGAGCACCTCCCCCCCCAGTGGATGCCCCGACCGGAACAGGTAAGTGATTCATACATCCCTAATCTGATGGCCCTTCTGATCTAATAACTTTATGATACAGTGAAAGTCATAACCCTAAATTTAACATTGATACCTCCTTATCTGGAAAACTTTCTAAACCCTTCTAAAAGGGTACGAATGATCTGTTTCTAATGGCCTGGTACAGTTGTCTCTCATCTGTCAGATTTGAGACATTTTAATTACTCTTGGGTGAGAAGTCCATACCGGGTGGTATTAGGCATTGGAATCCCATTTTTAATTCCAGCATTCTCTTGGAGGCATTTGATTATAGAATTTTCTAATTGAGCAGCAGGGGTAAGATCATGCAAACATGAAAGATGTGCTTGATCTGCCACAGACCATCAGTGAGAGCTGTTCTGAATGGTCCAGAGACTCTTTCATCTTACCTGGCTTGAGTGCCATTATTCTTGGTAAAAAGGTCGGGTACAAATCAAATGCATACATAAATAAATCTTGGCTATCAGATAGGAGTTTAAGAGCCCTTAGTGTATTTTGAGGATAACATCTCTCACATCCTTAGAAACCTGAAGGGTACTAAGAGAAATTGAGATGGGGTGCTTGAAATTGAGACAAGGTTCAAATTTTGTAACCTCATTTTTTTTCACACATCCACACACCTATTACCCCATCCTGGTCTCCAAGGAGAAAAAGCTTACATTGGGACAAGGCTGGAGCAGCAGGAAATGGTTCCATCAAAGATGAGAGGCCCCCCCCACCACCACCCCTGGCCTCTCCTGCTTCCCCTGCACTTCATTGTCAACTGAAGATTAAATGGCCAGCATAGTGATGCTGACAGTGTCTTTTCCCATTGGGGCTCCTAGAAGCAGAAAATGCTGACCATGTCTTTTTCACTTTAGTAAGAAGCTTGGGGGGAGGAGGAGGAGTGCAGCAGGCTGTTCCCATCTTTGAAGAAGTTGCCATTGTTGCCTGATGATCTGTTATGGTCCATAAGATAACCTTCCCCCCCTTAGGGACGGTTGTGTTCTATCTCTGTAAGAAGCAAGCTAAAAGGCACAGGAGCAAGTAGGCTACATGAATTAATTGGAAGAGAAATGGAAAAGGCAAGATTGCCTGCACAATCTTTTCAGGGGCTAGATACGCATAAAAAGTCATTGAGTGCTTCCTCTCTTCCCATATTATAAGCCTAGTGCTACCTCTAGTGTGCCGATGGGGGCGGCAGCGGCGGGGGTGGCAGCAGCGGCTGGTCTCCTGGTTGGACGCAGCTGGACGCAGCGTACGCAAATGGCAGCGGCTACGGCGGCCGCCATTTGCATTCGCTATTTTTAGCCGTTCTAGCCTACGTAAATATTTCCGTAGGCTAGAACAGCGAAAAATAGAGAACGCAAATGGTGGCCGCCGTAGCCACCACCATTTGCATACGTGTTTTTTTTTACTTTGCCGTGATAGGCTACGGCTGCCGCCATTTGCGTCCCTGCTGCCCAGCAGCCGGATGTCCGGCTGCCAGCAGAGCCAGCCGGCGGCTCCGCAGAATCCCCGTGGAGCGGAGACGACAGGACAGGATTCCGGGGGGAGGGACGGAGAGCCTCTCCCCCCATCGAGGATTCCGGGGGGAGGGACGGAGCGCCTCCTCCCCCACAACGAAGCAGATCCGTGAAACGGTAAGTGACTTTTGTGCATCCCTAGCGATCAGTAGCCGGAAGAAGGCATGAGGCCGTTGAGAGCTGTGATTGGACAGGAGGGAAATACAAACACTGCCATATATGGACAGGCAGGGGAGGGGACTATGACCAGATATGGTAGCGAAGGCTGAAAATCAGAGCACATTAAGGGGAAATACCGGGATATTAGCGTATTGAAAGCGGGAGCATGGAAGTGGGAAATCCCGGTTCCAATTCGAGGCGGGTACTGCATAGTGTGAAAGGAGGGTGGTGAAACCTCATTGGAAGTGAAAAAAGGTGGTAAGTGTAGATCCAGCCATAGATGAATGTGACTTAAGTTAGACTAACATTGGATACAGCCCACCGGATGCAACCCAGTAATTTCAGCTTGTTTAGTCTTATCCCCCAGTCATCTAGGACTGAAACAGCTGTTCCTGGATAAGCAGTTAATAAAATATAGACCTGGATATCATTAGCATATTAATGACCCCAGTGATCCAAGTTATCTCTCACTGGGATAATGACAAATGGAGCAGGGCTCCACAGCTCTGACTCACTTGCTAAGTCCAGGACACCATTTAAGCCAGCTTTTTCCAACCTGGTGCTCTCCAGTTTTGTTGGACTACAACTCCCAGCAACCTCCAGTTGACATGGCTGGCTGGGGATGCTGGGAGTTGTAGTACAACACATCTGGAAGGCAAACATTTGGAGAAGGCTGATGCAAGTAAGTTAGGAAAGGCACTTCAAGTCAGTATTGGTGCGACTGGAACTGAAGCAGCTTTATAGCATCTGAATGTTAGCTTCTTCTATAGACACTCTCCTCTGCCACCATCATATGTCAAAGCTCAATTCCCTTTCTGAGGTACGTTACACCCTTTCATGGTGTGAGATGACGCAGTATCTAAAGTATGCAATTACCACTGATTGATCTAAAACCTTCATAATATGATTATTAAACAGAAAGAGGAGTGTTGACAATGCACGCTCCTTTCTGCATGTAGGAAGGAAAAAGAGGGTGTCAGCTGCAACATAGAATCCTATTAGCCTTTGACTGCAACTGGAAATTCTGCAGACATCTTAATTGAACTGTCTACAATTACCCCCAGATCTTATTTCCAGAGATATGTCAGCTAATTTGGAACACAGAACTATGCATGTAAAATTCAAATTAGTTCTCTTGGTGTTTCATTACTTTGTATTCACCCAATTTAAATTCCATCTGCCATTTAGTTGCCCAGTTGCCAAATTGAGACAAGCACTTTGGAGCTCTACAAAGCATTGTGTTGCTTTGACAACCATATAAATGGCAGGCATTTATTAAGAGTTGCATCCTTGATGCTATACAACATCAAACCCACCAACCCACCCCTGATCACCTCACTTTTTCAGTTTGGAAAAGGCCCTAAATGTCTGTATTGACCACAGAAAGCTAGTCAGATTAATTAATGGGGAAGACAGATATAACTGGGGGAGCTGTTTGGGATATGGATTCAATGTTTAATTCACATTGCCTCTTTCTCCACTGACAAGTTCAACAAAAACTGGCAGAAGAACCTAAACATTCATAATGTTGACTGGCTAAAGCCACTTGTGAACTCTCATACCCCCCCCCCAATCCCTAGAGCAGTTTGTTCAAGGGGTGGCATGAAGTTCTAACTAAACTTCTCCAAGGCATGAGGATAATGAAGACTGCAGCAATACCCTACAATAGGGCCATGTTCAGTTTGGAACCAGGCATGTTACTAGAGTTTCATTGAAATCAGTATGATTGAAACAGCATTCAATATGTTTAGTATGTAAATTTGAAAGCTCAGCTTACGTACGGACCTAGGAAGGTAAAGAACCTGTTGCAACAGTTTGTAATAGTTACTTTTCTCTCCATTTCAGTTAAATTGGGTCAGTCCTGCCTGTTTCTATGAGCAAGAACAGAAATGGCTACATTTCACACAGTAAGCACCATTGACCTTTCCCCCATGCTGTAATATGGGGGATATATAAAATATATGCCTTGGTTCTATGAGCCAAGGCATATATGAGCCATATATGCCTTAGTTCTATGAGGAATATCCAACTGGAGCCTTACACATGCAGCCAGTCTCACCAGTTCTGGTCTGTGCGTGGCTAGCCCCAATCTGCAAGTGGCCTCTACCACTTTTGTGCAATGCGATATAGTACTTCTGGGGATCAGCCCCCAAATGCTCATTTCTGGAAGGAAAGAGGTCCCCAGAGCCCTGCCCCTTCCAGAAATGAGTGTTTCTGCTCATTTCAAGACTTGCCCCCAGAAGCACTATATTTTGTTGCGCAAGCGGTAGGGGCTGCTTGCGGACCAGGACTGGCTGTGTGTGGAAGGCCCCAGCTGGGTACTGCCCATTGCATTTCAACTATATTCAAATATCACAAACTGTTTCAGACAAATACAACAACATTAGAGCAATACAACAATGGACCCAATTACCTCAAGAGGTGGTGGGCTCTCCCACACTGGAGGCGTTCAAGACGAGGCTGGACAGCCATCTGTCAGGGATGCTCTGACTTGGATTCCTGCACTGAGCAGGGGGTTGGACTCGATGGCCTTGTGGGCCCCTTCCAACCCTACTATTCTATGATTCTAACAATAACAGCAACAAAATGAAACAGAACTGCTAGTATGCACAGCATTTTACAAAGTGTAAGAGAACAGTTCCTTGCCCCAAGGAGCTAACCATCTAAAATTCAACACAGAGAAAATAACAGGAGAAGGGGAGGCAGGTAAACAGTGACAGAACATGAAATTGTTTTAGTTATACACACTTAGGGATGGCAGAGAATTCCACCACAGAATCCAGTGAGGCCAGATTCTAAAGAATCCAGCCCCACGGTGTCCGTGGAGGAACAGAAGACTTACCTCTACCTCCCCATGGAATCCTCTTCAGCCGGATCCTCTGGATCTGGATTGCCAGAGATATGGCCACCATGCTGTTTCTCTGGCTGAAGGGACTAACTGCAGACACAAATGGCATCTGGGACACCATTTGCAGCCATAAAGGCCTTAGTTTAAGGTAAATGCAGCTGTAAATGGCTGCATCTACCTTAAACTAAGGCCTCTATGGCCATAAATGGCATCCCGGATGCTATTTGCATCTGCAGTCAGTAGTCCCCTTCAGCCAGCGATACAGCATGGCGGCCGTATCGCTGGCTCTTCGGAGCTGGCCGGAGGCTCCACAGAATCGCCGCAGAGCGGAGCCAGCCGAAGAGGATTCTGGGGGGAGGGGAGGAATGGAATGCCTCCCCCCCGCGGATCTTCCCCCAGACTGGCAGTAGGGGATTTGTACATCCCTAGTTACACTTAGACTTGGTTACAGGCAGAGGGGCATGGGAACTAGGGTGCTGAGCCAAAGTTGCACAGTTTCATAGGTAGCAAAAATACTTTCCATAAACTAGCAAAAGTTATTTTTAAAATTTGCACATCCCTTAGATCGATGAAGATGTTTGAAGACATTACTCCTCATATATATTAAGCTGTGACCTAGTCTCTCTGAGACATCACTCTTCATAGTAGAGTAGGGCTATGTAGTTTCGTACGGGAATTTAATTTTACTGCCATCCATCTATTGTTTGTGTTCTCCTTGATTTGCTCCCATAACAGTGCAGGTTATTCAGTATCTTTCATATAAGATGTAGAGTTATTGAACTTGTCGTAAAGAGCTTTCAGGCTAAGATGTGCTACAGTCATCACCATAACATATACTAATAATTAACTCAGGTGCTGAATTGTGATGGCTATGTATCCAAAAGGATGCTACTGAGAAACAAGAGGGAGGTATCAGCATGCTTGAGGAACCCCAACATTTACAGAAGTAGAAAAAAAAATTTGGGGGGAAACTTAAGCGAGAAGGGAGAACAAACCCAGTCCATTGAGTTGCCACAGACTATTGAGTGGGGTGGGGAGACATGGAATTGAGTATCCTGCAAGAAGGCATGGCAGTCTGGCTGGACAGCCTAAGAAGGAGCACTACAACACTGGAGTTCTTTGCAGGTCCCACTGGTCACTACTTATAACTCAGCAGCTGGTAGTTTGTCAGTGGCACTGCACTGAAGTTCCCCCTATCAAGGGCCAACACATTTCACATAGAACCAGCAAAGAGCAGTGATGTGATTGCCATAATCCTGTGACAGTGAATTCATTGAAATTCAAAGTATAGGCAGCTGATTTTCATACAGTGATTACAAGAACAGCCATATGGGATTTGAGAAATAGAAGGTTCCCCCCTCCCCCCATTTAATATATTCTGTCAAATACCTTAAAATTTGAAGAACATGATGAACACAGGGTGTACGTAATCTATATATTCTCCCGAATATACTTAAACAGAATGTATCACCAGATCAGTTAAGAGAAATAATCCAGTCCTGAAAAGTCAGCTCTCCAAAAGCTTCAGTAGAGGATGCCTATGCATATTATTCAGAAGACTACAAGCTTCATCTGTGAAACAATATCCATAGGACCCCTTTTCTAAAGGAGTTAGACATGACTATCTGCTGAGGATATAGCATCTCCTCCTCACTTAGCATCGCAAGCTGTCCTTTCTAACACACAAATATCTTTAAAAAAGAACATTTTAATTTTTAAAATTTTCCAATAACAATCAACAAACACAAAAAGCAGGTTGGCACATGACTTTTCTGTGTAGGCTTAATACCAATAATGGTCTAAAATGGCAGAGGTTCTATAAAATACTAATAAAATGATAAAATAGAAGACTGTATATATACAAAAACATAACACTGCATTTTAATGATATCAAAAGGGAAATAAGAAAAAATAAAGAAAGAGGATTGATATATCACAATATGTAATTCCATAGGCTGCCATGTGAAGCTAGGGGTCCTTTATCAGTTGTGCTTCCACTCATATAGTTCACAAAGCATCTGTAACAATATGAGAGAGCAATCCTATTGTCCTGGGAGAGCATCCCAGGGAACATGGGATTCTTTGGAGTCCCCCCTCCCAAGGCTGTAGACACTGCTACAACCTCAGAAGAGGGACTCTGCTATCCGATCCCTCTGCTGCCCCCCCCCACTGCAGAAAGTACTGCTGACTGCTTTCCAAGGTTGCAAAAGAAATGTTGAAGAGGTCTGAAAGGGGGTGTGCCAGTGGGCAGGGAGGGGAGGGGAGGGGAGGGGAGGGGACAGGATAAGAAGAATCATGTGGCCTCTCCAGCCCCAGCCCCATCCCTTCCCCCCCAGTGTGCCTCCTTTAGATGGTCTCAGAGACCTGTCTGCAGTAAAAACACAATAGCAGGAGCATGGAGAAGGGAAAACCATCTCTGTCACCCCTCCCGTCCTGCCTGCAGTAGGCCAGCAGGACACTGGATCCATGGAAGCCTCTGAGTTTGGAGGCTTCCATCTAATGGGGACACAAACCTAGGGATGTATGACAAATTCATTTCAGTTCAGTTTTGATCAGGATTTTGTCCAGTTTGCATCTTCCAGACCAAACATGGACTCAGGCACAATCTGCATTTGAAATTTGTACATTTCCGAGCTTGCAGTGAGATTCCCCCCCGCCCCCACATTTGACAGAACATGTACATTTCAAAAATGTGTACACTTCAAAATCAGTACATTTCAAAAATGCACACAACCAATGCATACATTTGGGGAAATCTGCACATATTTTCATGTGAAGAAACACAAAAAAACCCTCACACTCTCATACGGACTTGAGTCAGAACGAGCATCAGAGAACGTTGGTGAGCTTGAGTATTGCTGCTCCTCATATCCCAATGAAAACCATAGGATTGCTTCTTGAATCACTCTTCTATTATAGAAAGTAAATAAATGATACCACCCCTTAGAAAGCCTAGCCTGACATGACATGGCATGAGGTAGGTTTTATAGAGAAGCAATATGGTTATCTTATAACACCAATGTTTTAATAACAATTATGTTTAACCAAGTTACTATAAGAGTAAATAATTTTGAATAACCCTGTTGCCTTCCTGCTCTAGTTTACTGGAAATATGTTACTACTTTGTTCATTACTTTTTCACAGATACCTTAATAGCACAAACAAAAGTATTTGCTTGCTTTAGTCAGATTACTTCCAACTTTAAAAAGAGGAGAAAAAAATTGCAGAGATTTTCATACTTTTGGATGACATCAGTTCAAATCTCTTATCCTCAATTTCCTACTCTCTTTCCCACAAAGGTAAATGTGCCCTTAACATAGAATGGGATTTCTCATTTCTAACTTTCCAAGCTATATATATAATGTTGCATCTCCTCCACCCAAACCCCAACTTCCAGTGTTTCTGAGCAACACAGAATAAAGCTACCCACGCTGTTGGACATTGTTTTAGGCCTTCTGTCTGATTGGCAGATCACAGAAAAGAAACATATCCCATGAGCCTCTATGTGAGGTTGTTACTAACTGATTGAGTATTCACTTTCATGCGTTAAAATCTTTGAAACCCAGGTGTGTTGTAGATTAGCACAACTTACAAGCAGTGTGTGGAGATTTATTATGATAATTGTTGCTTTTATTTTTTATTTCCCTGAACTCAAAGATAATTAATGCCAGTGTGTGTCCTGGTATCTGACTCCCTTAATTGGCCCTGTGGTGCCTTGGGTGTTTGAAAATCCACTCACTTAAGGGTTTTTTTTCTTCTCCTTTTGACTTGTTTTCCTGGAGCTGTTCATTAGTGCCTAAAATATTTGATTACATTTAATTGTGATGCCTTCAATTCAGTGCACCTGCTGCAATTTACATAGGGGGAATGGGAGCTTGCCGTAGCTAAAAAAAAAAAAAGAAAGAAAAAAGGGGGGGGGAGAAAGAAAAAAAAAACTTAAAAAGGGAGATGGGGGAATTAAATGTAAAAAGAATTCCCCAGTAAATGGTAATTGGGGTTAAATACAGAAACAAAATAAACATATTATAAAGTTTAGGTTTTTTTTTTCTTAATGACTATAGTAGCACCAAAAAGATTTATACTGTAACAACTTCATCTTTCAATTTTTTAAAAAGCACTTCTTCAAAGGCTTTCATCTTCCCTTGGACATCTACACTTAGTTTAAACCTAATCTCCAGTATTAGAAAGTCCACATGCTGTTGTTCTTGACAGTCTGGCAGCCCTGAGCTCCAATTCTACTTGGAGATGTTTTGCTTTTTGTGTAAATCTTTTCTGCTGCTACCAGCATTCTGTTCCTTTCAGCAAGCAATGTGTATATTTCATTACTGTCAGTCTTCCTTTAGTGCTAACAGGAATTAACTGCTTGACAGAATGTTACTGGGCCAGGCAATGTTCTTCCAATTGACCATACCATCCTTTAACAAGTTTTGTGGGACTATGCATTTTCAAAGGGGAAAAATAGCTCAGGTTTCTGTGCCTGCTATTAAACCACACAGCTTCCTTTCATTTATCTCCAAAGAGCAGTGTAAACCTCTAAAACTGCCTTTAAAACATGCTTTCATAAGAAAACTAATTAGAGTGGTTTTTAACACCCCTATAATGTTAGTATTGTCTAATAAATCTCTATTTGACCCTTGCAGCTGCAGCACGCAGAGGAGTGCAAAAGCACCATACATTGTAGCATGAGAATAATGTGACCCATTAAGACACATTTCTCACTGATGCCCAACAGCATCCTCTCCAGGTTATGACTGAAGCAATGGCAGTTTCTGTTATTGCTCTTCATTTCAGCAAACTTTCAGAAAAACTGCAGTGAAAGGGCTTCATATATTTATAAAGACACCAACTCACAGGGTATCAAAAATAGAGCTCTGCGCAGCTGGCCTCTCAAAATTCTCCACCTTATTTGTGGACAGAGAAATTTGGTAGATAATTTCACTGAATTTCTCCAGAGGAAGGAGAAGTTTGCATCTGTTTCTCACAGGCAGGGCTCTCCACTGGCACGGTTTGTAGCACAGCTTCTTTTGTTTTGGGTTTTTTGTGTGTGTTGCAACAGCATCAGCTGTGCTGGCAGGCTGGCCCCCATTTTGCATCCACCACAATGCAGGTGTGTGACTTGGGGGCAGGGAGGCAGAGTTGTGTCAAGCTCAAAGGATGAGGTGGAATTAGCGCTTTGCCAAAATCTATCTTCCAATTTCCAGAAAGTTTTCTTCCCCCATGAAAGGGGCTTCCATTGTTCTGTCTCATTCTCAGGACAGTCTATAAATTATGTCAAATTTCTTTTGGTGGTGTTTTTGTGGTGCTTACCTAATCACAGCTAGGCTCCCAGGCTACCTGCACAGTTCTTGATCTGAAAAAGTGCTAAGTGAGGAATTAGCTCATGATGCCTTCCAGTCGGTTTCAGTTGAAGTGTAGGGAGCTGAGGAGGCTTCAGGCTGCCAGAGTGATGATTGTACAATGAAAGACAGGACACTTGTGCTCATTCCTCTACCACCTCTTAAGTAAGATAAGCCCCCAAACCCCAAACCCAACCCTTGAGCATTTCTCTGAAAATTCTGCAGTAATGAGTTTCTTTTCAAAAGCGATTTCTCTTCTATCAAATTGAATGAGAATGGTAAAAAAAATAGTAGGAGAATTTTTCAGCACAGCACTAATCAAAAATGTATAGTACCTCTATAGGTTCTAGAAATCCCAGGCTCCTAGGCTATGGAATTCCCTCCCAAGGGAGGCTGGGTTGCTCCCTCTCTGCTAAAGGTAAAGACCACTCTGTTCAAAAAGGCCTTTGGCCTATAAGTGGGTCTGTTGGGTTGGGTGCTGCTTTTTGATTTTTTTATTCTGTAATTGTTATGTTTTTATTGTATTTTTATTGTCTTAATCATGCCTGTAAGCTGCCTTGAGTGTCATTTCTTGCTAGACAGGTTGGGCACAAATCAAATCAAACCAAATTAAAAAAAAAATGGACATTTAGTATACATGTACCATTCATTCTTGAGAGCTAAGATTTTGTACTCATGTATGTGATCATACCCCTTCATGGATCACTGCCTTGTTGTGGCAAAGGGGCTTGCGTAACTCAGTGAAGCCATAAGCTATGCCGTGCAGGGCCACCCAAGACGGACAGGTCATGGCAGAGAGTTCTGACAAAATGTGGTCCACTGGAGAAGGAAATGGCAACCCACTCCAGTATTCTTGCCAAGAAAACCCCATGGAACGTATCACAAGGCTAAAAGATATGACGCCAGAAGATGAGCCCCTCAGGTCGGAAGGTGTCCAATATGCTACTGGGGAAGAGCAGAGGGTATTTCCAAGTAGAGCCAGAAAGAGTGAAGCGGCTGGGCCAAAGCCGAAAGGACACTCAGCTGTGGATGTGTCTGGCGGTGAAAAGAAAATCCGATGCTGTAAAGAACAATATTGTTTAGAAACCTGGAATGTCAGATCAATGAATCAAGGTAAGCTGGAGGTGGTCAAACATGAGATGGCAAGATTGAACATCGACATCTTGGGAATCAGCAAACTAAAATGGACAGGCATGGGCGAATTTAATTCAGGTGACCATCATATCTACTATTGTGGGCAAGAATCCCTTAGAAGAAATGGAGTAGCACTCATAGTCAACAAAAGGGTGGGAAAAGCAGTACTGGGGTACAATCTTAAAAATGATAGAATGATCTCAGTACGAATCCAAGGCAAACCATTCAACATCACAGTAATTCAAGTCTATGCCCCAACCACTGAGGCCGAAGAAGCTGAGGTTGATCGGTTCTATGAAGACCTACAACACCTTCTAGAACTAACACCAAAAAAAGATGTCCTCTTCATCATAGGGGATTGGAATGCTAAAGTAGGAAGTCAAGAAATCACCGGGATAACAGGCAGGCATGGCCTTGGTGTACAAAATGAAGCAGGACAAAAGCTAATAGAGTTTTGCCAAGAGAACATGCTGATCATAGCAAACGCTCTTTTCCAACAGCACAAGAGGCGACTCTACACATGGACGTCACCAGATGGTCAATATCGAAATCAGATTGATTATGTCCTTTGCAGCCAAAGATGGAGAAGCTCCATACAGTCAGTAAAAACAAGACCTGGAGCTGACTGTGGCTCAGATCATGAGCTGCTTCTTGCAAAATTTTGGCTTAAATTGAAGAACGTAGGGAAAACCACTAAACCGTTCAGGTATGACCTAAATCATATCCCTGATGAATATACAGTGGAGGTGAGGAATAGATTTCAGGGATTAGACCTGATAGACAGAGTACCTGAGGAACTATGGATGGAGGTCCGTAACATTGTTCAGGAGGCAGCAACGAAATCCGTCCCAAAGAAAAAGAAATGCAAGAAAGCAAAGTGGCTGCCTGATGAGGCTTTACAAGTAGCTCACGAAAGAAGGGAAGCGAAAAGCAAAGGAGAAAGGGGAAGATATACCCAACTGAATGCAGAGTTCCAGAGAATAGCAAGGAGAGACAAGAAGGCCTTCTTAAATGAACAATGCAAAGAAATCGAGGAAAACAACAGAATGGGAAAGACTAGAGATCTCTTCAAGAAAATTGGAGATCTCAAGGGAACGTTTTGTGCAAAGACGGGCATGATAAAGGACAAAGAAGGCAGGAGCATAACAGAAGCAGATGAGATTAAGAAGAGGTGAAAAGAGGTGAAAAGAAGAACTATACAGGAAAGATCTGAATGTCCCTGATAGCCATGATAGTGCGGTCACTGAACTTGAGCCGGACATCCTCGAGAGTGAAGTCAAGTGGGCCTTAGGAAGCATTAGTAACAACAAAGCTAGTGGAGATGACAGTATTCCAGCCGAGCTATTTAAAATCCTAAAAGATGATGCTGTTAAAGTGCTGCATTCAATATGCCAACAAATCTGGAACACTCAACAGTGGCCACAAGACTGGAAAAGGTCAGTTTACATTCCAATTCCAAAGAAGGGCAACGCCAAAGAGTGTTCAAACTACCGCACAATTGCGCTCATTTCACATGCCAGCAAGGTGATGCTCAAAATCCTACAAGCTAGGCTTCAGCAGTATGCAAACCGAGAACTACCGGAAGTACAAGCTGGGTTTCGAAGAGGCAGAGGAACTAGAGATCAAATCGCCAACATTCGCTGCATCATGGAGAAAGCAAGAGAATTCCAGAAAAACGTCTATTTCTGCTTCATTGACTACGCTAAAGCCTTTGATTGTGTGGATCACAACAAACTGTGGCAAATTCTTAAAGTGATGGGAGTACCAGACCACCTTACCTGTCTCCTGAGAAACCTGTACGAGGGTCAAGAAGCAACAGTAAGAACCGGACATGGAACAACCGAGTGGTTCAAAATTGGGAAAGGAGTACGACAAGGCTGCATATTGTCACCCTGCTTATTTAACTTATATGCAGAGTACATCATGAGAAATGCCGGGTTGGATGAATCAGAGGTCGGAATTAAGATTGCCGGGAGAATTATCAACAACCTCCGATATGCAGACGATACCACCCTAATGGCAGAAAGCGAAGAGGATCTCAAGAGCCTCTTGTTGAGGGTGAAAGAGGAGAGTGCAAAAGCTGGTTTGAAACTCAACATTAAAAAAACTAAGATCATGGCATCTGGCCCTATCACTTCCTGGCATATAGAAGGGGAAGAAATGGAAGCAGTGACAGATTTTACTTTCTTGGGCTCCAAGATCACCGCAGATGGTGACTGTAGCCATGAAATTAAAAGACGCTTGCTCCTTGGGAGGAAAGCTATGGCCAACCTAGACAGCATAGTAAGAAGCAGAGACATCACCTTGCCGACAAAGGTCCGTCTAATCAAAGCTATGGTTTTCCTGTAGTAATGTATGGCTGTGAGAGCTGGACTATAAGGAAGGCTGAGCGCCGAAGAATTGATGCTTTCGAACTGTGGTGCTGGAGAAGACTCTTACGATTCCCCTGGACTGCAAGGAGGTCAAATCAGTCCATCCTAAAGGAAATCAACCCTGAGTGCTCATTGGAAGGACAGATAATGAAGCTGAAGCTCCAATATTTTGGCCACCTAATGCGAAGAGAAAACTCCCTGGAAAAGACCCTGATGCTGGGAAAGACTGAAGGCAAAAGGAGAAGGGGACGGCAGAGGATGAGATGGCTAGATAGCATCACGGATGCAATGAATATGAACTTGAGCACGCTCCGGGAGAGAGCGCAGGACAGGAAGGCCTGGCGTGCTATGGTCCATGGGGTCACGAAGAGTCGGACACGACTGAACGACTGAACAACAACAAATGTGATCATAATTAAAATCTGAAAATTATACATACAATGTTTGATCCAGGATCTGCTTTCTGTGAGAGGAAGGGATCTTCCACAAGAAGAAGGGCTCTCATCACAGAAGGTCTCTTCACCTGATTTTGGGGGATCCCCCTCCCCGCACGCTATAGCCCACCCCATTCAGCAGGGACTCCTCACACTCTGTATAGCATTTTGAGGGGGCTATTGTGAGAATGAGGGTTTGGGAAGTCCACTTCTGCCCGCACAGATGATCCAGTGTCAATCTGGATCCAGCCCACATTCATCCAGTGTCACAACCAGTAAGATAATTATGGATGTGCAAACAAGCAATGTCCATGTTTACCAGGATTCTCTGAACATTGGCTCACTGCTCATGTCTCCTCAATTTGCACTCATAGTGGTGATCTCTGTTTGTTTTGCGTGCATGGGGAAATTGCACAAAATGAATACAATTGAACTTGAAAGTTGAACATAGAAATCTCAAATTTGTGCAGATTTCCAAAGTTGCACACATTTTCCCCACAGACGAAAGTTTGAAAAGGTGCATTTTTAAAGTTGCACAATTGTGAACCTTTTTCTTGTCCAAATTTGCATTTTTTTTAAATGCAAGTTGACACTGGAGAATTTGTGAACTTTTTCAGAGAATGCGTTCTTCTGCTCATGCTTGCATTCGAACTTATGAACAGGCCATAGTTGCACATTTTGCAAAGAGAAACAAAATTCTTGTGCATCTCTAAAGATAATTTCACACCACTCAGAAAGCTGGAAGTTTGTACACTCCTACCCCAAGACAAATTGTTTGCTAGGACATTTTGAAAGTGGTGCTTTTCATTTAACATTCAAAACTTGAGATATGAAGCTTACCTCATAACAAAGGCCAAATAACCCAAATTTGGGTTCCCTCTTCACACACTTGAAACAAGCTTCAATTGAGGACATGCTAACATGGGCATTTCTAATCACAGATAGGAAAACTCTTCTATGCTTGTGTATAGATGATCCATTTACTAATGTATCTACAAGTGCTTATGTCTCACTCATCACTGGGTATCAACAATGTTGAGGTTTTCATTCAACTGATAGAATGTTGAAATGTGATCGACTGGAGAGGGAGGGATTTTACCTCTCTTCCTCAAAACTTGGGACATGACATCTTTTACCTACTGGCACTTCGGTGGAAAGCAACATGTCACAACCACAACGGTTTGCAAAACTGTGGGACTTTTTACGAGAGATGAACAAACCTGTACATTTCTGCTTCTCTCCATTTCCCATTTTTCCAATCTTAAATCTCAAAATTTGGAAAAGTGGAACATTTGACTTCAGAAGAAGCTCAGTGGCTTCAGCACAAAAAAGGATTGAATTAGCATCCACAAACATATTTTCCCTCTTCCACTTTTAACTTCTCCCACATAGCTGCAGGCACCAGATTATGCCAAAAGGAAGGTTAGGACATCATGTTCCAGGAAGTGCCAGGGAGGCTACATGCCAGCCTCATGGCTTTGCCAGCAGGGTTTTTTTTTTAAGCAAGAACATCCCTCAGCCACCTTGTAATTCATTCATTCCTATAATGGACAATAGCCAAACTCTCTGGGAAGTTCACAAAAATTCAAACCCACGATACAACATAATAAAATCACCTCACCTCATGAAGTTCATTACGGTGTGTACAATTCTCCCACCCACGCCCAATTTCCTTTGAAGAGGCACCCCTCTGAAAGGAGCCACTTGGCTAGGGGAATTCCTCCCTCACCTCCATTTACAATTACCATCCTTTTTCTTTTCTTCCCTCACCTCTCCTGCTATTTCTTTCTCTTCTTTACCTCTGTGGGCATGTGGGGACATTTGGCATTTTGGAAAAAAAGAGTTGTGGGCAACACCACAAATTTCCTGCTGTAGGGGGTTGGGGGAAGCAAACACAAAAATGTTGGGAATTGCCCCTTATATGTGTTTATGTGTGCACATGAATGTGCACTCTGTGTGTGTACTTCTCTGTCTGTGTCTCTCTGTCCCCATCATCCCCATGCAAGTGAATGAAACAATTGCTCCATTTATTTGCTTCGGTAAGAAATCAGCTGTAAATTGGCTGGGGGGGGGGTGAAGCACACCCACCTTCCTAAGGACACTGTTGCCCCAAGGGCACTTAGTAGGTTGGCTTCCTCCCCATCCATTTTTGGTCAAGGAGGACTTCCCCTCCCCTCACACAAGTTAATGGAGGACAAGCTCCATTCACTTGCAAAGGGGGGGAAATAGCTTGGCGGCACCTCACCCTAGCCTTGCATGTGCAGTGGTGCCCGGAGGTGCTGCACTGGAGACCCCCAGATGTAGAGCAAGTCTTGGGAAATGCTTAAGAGGGGAGCAGAGGGACCTAGGAAGCTGCCTTACAGTGAGCCAGACCATTGATTTGTCTAACCCAGTATTGTCAACACTGAGTGGCAGTGTGGCTCTCCAGGGTTTCAGGCAGGAGTTTTTCTTGCCCTACCTGGAGATGATGGGGATCAAATCTGGGACCTTCTGGATGCAAAGCATGTGCTCTACCACTGAGCTATGACCACTGGGCTATGGAAGGTGGAGGGTAAGAAAAGTTCTGAGCTGTATTTGACTTTATACAAGCAGACAAGAAGATTTGTTTTTCTCCTCCTCTTTGCCCAACTCTTTGAGAAAAGTGGGTTCACAAGGTTGCAGAGGAAAGAATCTGGGGCCATTTTGTTTGTCAGTTGCCATTATCCAGCAGTGGAATGACAAGCTTTAATAAAAACAGGTGCTGGGGCAGGGGGGCGGGGGGAGATAAATACTGCTGATTTATACAATCCTATGTATATCTACTCAGAAGTAAGTACCCTTTATGTTCAGTGGGACTTACTCCCAGGAAAGTGTCCATGGGATTCCAGACCAAGTTGCTTTTGTGGGGAGGTTTGCATCCTCATACTCTGCTTGTTTTCTCAGAAATAAGTCCTGAGTTGTAAGCATGGTACTGCAGGCTTAATACACTGGCACCCCATTCCACTCCATTGACATAATGACATGCATATCCTTTCAGTCCAATACTAAGCATGTTTCATCGTGTGTGTGTGTGTGTGTGTGTGTTTTATTTGTTTGTTTTGCATTGACCCTAGCTTCAGTGGTGAGGAGAAGGCACTTGGTACATGGTCAGAGGTACTTCCTCCATAACTTAGCCATAGTACTGAAAACAGACTCCTTGGCTGAATCTTGCTGACAACTTGGCACAAATTAAATTATGGGGAGGAGAGACAACAATGTAATAAGGAGGAACTAAAGGCAACTTGCAAGAAAATAAAATAAAATCTGTTTTTAACTTTTTATGAAGAGTTGTGGAAGGGCAGAAAAATGAGGAGGGATTGTTGTGTGGAGAGGAGCAGAATGTATGTGCTCTGGTTTTAGTTTTCTTGTGACAGGTGTCATGTGCATTTCTGGTGTCCCTGCCAGAATCCCCCATGTTCTCCAGACACACTCTCCAGGGAAAGTGTCCGAAGACATAGGCAGTCTCACAAGCTAGCTTGGAGGTTTTCACTGGGAAGGGACACCAGAAAGATGTAAATATTGCATGAGTGTTTACATGCACTGGGTAGACCCACAGCCTTGTAAAGTACAGTGAGTGAATGCCAGTGACACAGTGTGATTTGATTTTTCCTACTCTTTTTCATGTTGTGTCTTCCCTATATCTCCTTATATCTATATATATTTTCTCTATAACTTCTCTTTCTGCTCCAAGTAGATAACCTTGTAGACTTTAGATGCCACAATGAACTCTTGTCCTCTTTTGAAATGTAACAAACATGGTGTGAAGCAAACAGAATGCAAAGTTTGACCCTGAATGTAACATGACTTGTAGACATCCTGAATGTATCCTGTAACCCAAACCATTTAAGTGTCCATTGAGAACATCATGAAATGTGAAAAGGTTAACTTTTAACCATTCCATGTCATGTGCATAAGAAGTATTCTAGCCCAAGTAAGGAAGGGGAGGTGTGAATGGAGAATGAATGGCTTCATTGAAGGAAGGCCAAATGGGGTGCTGAAGATTGCCAAAGAATCAGTTACAGAAGATGTAAATAGGCCAATAAAATGCGCCGATACCATCAACCATGGTATCCTTCTGGATAGGTTGTCTGGGTTAGGAGTTGGAGGCACTGCACTACAGTGGTTCCGCTCCTACTTGGATGGCCAATTCCAGAAGGTGGTGCTGGGGGATTATTGCTCTGTGCCATGGCAATTGTGTCATGGGGTTCAACAGGGCTCTATTTTATCCCCCATGCTGTTTATCATCTACATGAAACCGCTGGGGGAGGTTATCCGGAGGTGTGGGCTGAGGTGCCATCAATATGCAGATGACACCCAGCTCTACCTCTCTTTCTCATCAAAACCAGGTGAAGCAGTGGCTGTTCTGAATCAGTGTCTGGGCATGGTAATGGACTGGATGATGGCTAATAAACTGAAACTCAATCCAGACAAGACGGAGGTACTGTTAGTGGGTGGTTCGTCTGCCCGGCTAGGTGATATTCAACCTGTTCTGGAGGGGGTTGCACTCCCCCTAAAGGATCAGGTTTGTAGTTTGGTGGTGCTCTTGGATCCAGAACTGTCACTTGAGGCACAGGTGAACTCAGTGGCACAGAGCACTTTTTATCAGCTTAGGCTGGTATACCAACTACGCCCTTATCTGGACAGAGATAGCCTAGCTACAATTATCCATGCTCTGATAACTTCTCGTCTGGATTACTGCAATGCGTTATATGTGGGGCTGCCTTTGAAAACAGTCTGGAAACTTCAGCTGGTCCAAAATAGGGCAGCAAGACTGTTAACAGGGACTGGCCTGCGAGCTCATATTACGCCAGTACTTTTCCAGCTGCACTGGCTGCCAGTTTCCGGCCATTGTGATTCAAAGTGCTGGTGTTAACATTCAAAGCCCTTAACGGCTTGGGGCCAGGTTACCTGAAGGATCGCCTCGTCCCATATGTGCCTGCCCGGACCTTCTCCGTCAGCCCCTGACAAAGGAAGTGAGGTGGGTGGCTACTAGGAGGAGGGCTTTTTCTGCTGTGGCACCCCAGCTCTGGAATGAGCTCCCTAGTGAGTTTTGCCTGGCACCTACATTGTATTCCTTTCGGCGCCAGGTGAAGACCTTTTTATTATCCCAGGCATTTTAGCATTTTAGCTTTCTAAATTTTTATCTTTGCTGTTTTAAATCTGTATTTTAAACTCCTGCACTGCGGCTAGGTTTTATTGTGGCTGTATTGTTATATTGTGGTTTTAATGTTCTATATATTTTAAATTGTTTTATTGTGTGCTGTTTGGTTTTAATTTTTGTGAACCACCCAGACAGCTTCGGCTATTGGGCGGTATAGAAGTAAGTAAATAAATAAATAAATAAACAAACAAACAAATAAATAAATAACTATAAAAGAGGGGTATCTGTAGATGTTTTGATAATGGAGGTTGGCACATTATAACCATGGATACAACCTTGAGAGATGTTGGGGAGTTGGAAGGAGGTGTCAATCTGTCAGTAACAACATCAATCCTGGAATTCGGGACATGGTGTATTATCAACAAAGAACATACTGAGCCCCTCTTTGATTTCATAAGCCCCAACGAAGGAAAAACAGTATAAAACACCTGAATCTGCCATTGTTCAGGAGGGGCGTGGCATCTGGATCATTTGTATGTGCACATACCAACAGTACCCTCATATCCACGGGACATGTATTAAGTGCTCTGGCCAGGTACTTGATAGCATGTGGTGAGTATGTGTTGGGTAGAATTCAGGGGAAAGGATTTTACTGTCCGGGGCTCAGATAAGGCGCAGTTATCTTTGTTCCGTCATACTTACTGTTTGGGTTTAGATATAAGACAGCAGGCTTAGGCTTGGACCTGGCTGACACTGTATCACCATTGCCTCAGTGGACCAGTTACGGTGTATACTGATCTGGAGCTGTGCAACAAACAGGGACTAACTGTATATTTAGTCATTTAATGCACCACATTTGGGTAACTAAGATTTGACCAAGAAGTGTGTAGCTTCTTGAGACTTGTTTTGTGTTAAGCTTGTACCTGAGAGGCATGCTGTCTTTTAAGCCTCGGAGAGTGTGCAACTCTCTGAGGAGGTTCTACTTTTGCTTATTTCTTTTATTTCAACAAATCTCCTTTTCTTTCATCTACATTTGTGTGTGCGTGCATCCTATTACCACCTCATAAGATCCCAAACCGCTCAGCCTGATCCTGGGTAAATTGAAATTCATATTTCACACCAGGTGTAGCCAGATCACAACCTCCTCACTATTAGCTTAGTTTTCCCTCCAGCCCACTTCCTCCACTCCACTCCCAATGTTCACCCCACCACCATCATATCCCCTTTCTTTTTCTCCTCCTATAAGTGTTATGGACTCTGCATTACCTGATCTTCTCCTCCTTGGCTGTCACCCCAATCAACTCTTCCCCTTGCAAAATGGACTGTTCACACATGTCCACAGCCCCATTTTGGGTTTCAGGAACCAGCCTTGCTGAGAACATAGCTAATTTCCCTATGGAGAGTACAGTTCTCAAAGAAGGGTTCATTGTCATCATTTGCAGTCATTAGATTGCATTGCTTTACCAATTTGATTTCCCAAAATCAACTTGTGCATTTAAATTCATGTTTGTAATCAATAAATGTGCCAAGTGGCTTGTTCTCCAAATCTAGCATATGTGTGTGGATCCTTGGGTGGGGAGCCCTCGTCTTTGCCATAGATGCTCTATGACCAGTGTCTAATGGTCCCTGTTGGGTTTAACGAATGTGTGTCTGTGGGAATGTCTGCACAAATGGGAGCACATTTGGTAACATTGTAGAAATGAAAAAAGACAGTGCCTAATCCTATCCTCTTCCTCTGCTTTAGTTGTTGTGGCTCAAATAGAGCCTTGCGCGGCACCAATTTCAGTGGCATTCTATATGAGGCCAGAAGGGCAGAACTGTCCACACCTCTGTGGACAGCACCACTGCCATTTCTATTAGGAGGCCATGTCATGGGCTGTGCATCTCTTACCCTTTCTCACATTGGAAGAGCCCTGTCATGATGCTCTTTAACTACACAAGAACCTGAATGGACTTTCAAGCGAGTATTTCTAAAGGGGTACATCCGTTTGATTATTTCAGATTTTACAGGTTATTTCAGGATTGTCTAGGCTTTGTATTAGAAGCACAAGAAAGGTACTAGAATTTTAATTTAATTTTACTCTACAGGTGATAGCTGCTGGAGTGAAAAATGAAAAAAAGATAAATGAAGAATCAACAACCAATATTCAAAACATTGTTCTACATATTATTTGCTTCAGTAGATTGCTATCCCTGAAGAGTTATGCTAGACTTAATATGTATTAGGAGCATAGAAAGCTGCCTTATCCTAAGTCAGACCATTGACACTGACTGGCAGTAGCTCTCCTGGGTTTCAGGCAGGACTTTTTCCAGCCCTACCAGGAGCCACCGGGAATTGAACCTGGGACCTTCTATATGCAAACCTTGTGCTCTGCTGAGGTATGGCCCCTCCCCCTTCAGCCATGCCCTCTCAACAAATAGTCATTGGTAGGTGTGGTTATACACACCAAATAAGTTGCCCAAAAAAAATAGGGCAAAAAATGACAAGAAGAAAAAAAAACAATGCTGTGAAGGGAAGATATGGTGAAGACACTGCTTGTAATGAGAAGTAGAAAATTATGAATAATCTATCATTTGTCTGTCTATCTATCTATCTATCTATCTGATCCACTTAGGCCATATTTAATTAATTGGCTGTAGGGATGTAGTATCCATTATTTAAGTATGATTATGAAATTGCTGGGGCCCCTTGGAGAGTCTTTCTGCTTCTTACCATAGGGTCCTGGTAAACCAGATTAAAGGAGGATTCTAGTTATTCCTGCCTTTATTACTGGGACTGAATCCCGCCCAAATATACTAAAAATCAAAAGCTGCCATCATCAATTTAGTGAGCAATCAAAATTATTTCTGTTGGGCGTAGCTGCTTTGGTTGGGAGATCTGACTGGATTACTAAATCAGTGGAGCCAGTTCCCAGTGTTTAACCATTTAGACATACCTCAAAGGGTTTTCATGATTCTTCTAGGATAAAAGACATCAATGTGGGGTGAGTCAGAACACAAAGATTTACTTAATTAAAATGCAAGTTTATTATTTAGCACAAAGAACATAAAAAATGTCATTGTCGCAGAAATACAAGGCAAAACATCAGATCTAGCTAGGGATGGGCAGACATGCCAACCTCAAGCTTGTTGAGGTTCTCCAAATTCTTTCTCATAGCTTGTTTCACCTCTTTTGCATTCCTGCATCTTTTTTTTATCTGTTTGAAATGTGCACTTCCCCTCCCACCATAGGTTGAAGCATGGACATGCGAATTTGGGTAGGGGTGTTGTTTTTTTTTTTGTGCATTTATGCACATGTGCACTTTTGAGCACAAGTGAAACTTTGGGAAATTGTGAAAATTTTCTGAGAAGTGTGATCCTGCTAGTGTGCATGTTCAGGCTTGCAAATGGGACATGTTTGCATGATTTGTGAACAGGAACAAAATTCTCGTACATCCCTAGTTCTAGCGTAATATTTGTCCTCGATAATAAAACAATGAGGTAATTTATAGCCTACTTCCTTTCAGATAATAATCCATAGCAAGAGCCAGTAGTTTCTACCTTAGAAAATCAGGACTCTCCCCACTAGCTTAGCAGAAGCACAACATAGAATCCAGCGGGCACAGCTTTGGGCAGCTCCTTGATCAACCCCTCTATCCCCCCCCCCCCCAAGCAACATCCAAGGTCCTATATGGCTTCAGAAACTTGTGGCTGTGAAATGAGGTCAGGGACACAGCATGATCCAACATGGTGCAACAATAGACCAGAACAAATTTGGACATGTTCTAGCCAGGCAATTCACAACTAAATGATCAGCCAGGCAAAAGCAACAGTAATAAACTGCAGCATTACCTATTAGAAATGGAGGAAACTCTAGCCAAGGTAGGTGCGGAATTAGATTTTATTTAACTCAGACCACTGAACTGTTATATTCCTAACTGTATGCAACAGTGCTGTTCAGTGGTGCATTTGGGGCACAAGTCCAGGGATCTATTCAGCAATATGAGCAGGAGTGCTCCCAAATGCAGCAGGGTTGGCATACCATATTTCAAAGTAAGTGAAGTGATATACATTACCTTCTGAAGAGGGAGGGAGGGACCCGTAGATTACCGAGTCAGTCCAGAGTCTAACGTTACCTAACTGCACCATCGGTGCTATTAGCTTTACACTGTCTCCATCCAGCACAGAAGTTAAAGACAGACAGATAGACAGATAATTTTCTCAGTGACAGACAGTCATTAAGGGAATAAGATGCCTCTATATTTCCCACTCCATGTTTCCCCTCAATCACTCTGGCAGATTGTTTGTTTCCAGTAAGAGAGGAGATATCTAATGTGTTGAGCTCATAAGACATACATCTTCTAAGGCAGTTGTTCTCAAATGTTAGGAAGGCGTCAATAGGAGAAAACAGACGTTATCTTTTTCTTAGAGCTACCAATGAGATTTCCACCTAAAGCCAGTATGGGTCCTCCCTGTAAGGCAAAGCACCTAGGGAATTTTATGGGAAGTCAACCAAGAGAATTTTGATAAGACTTGCGACATTTCTCAGTGGGCTTTCACACATCTCTTAAAAAAAAACACCACACCCTGCATTTTTTACTTTCCTACCCTTCTCTTTCTACATCCAGTCCTGCTACTCCTTTCCGGAATCTCTGAGCCAAACCACTTCCCCCCTTTTGCATCCCCTCTTAGTGCTGGGTTTAAGGGTGAATAGATCAGTCTATTTTTCATCTGTGTCAAGTTTTTGCCTGTTCATTCATAAATCCATTCCATCCTGTATCCACATGAATCTGTATTTCCTTAATTAAAATGTATTTTTTACACATTTTATGGTAAAAACACACATTTTATATGGTTATTATGCTAAATTGTGCATTTGATATGCATTTTGGAGGGTTTTTGAACTCAAAAACTGCATTGCAAAATTTGGAGAAGTGTGGAACCAGAAGAATAAGTGTGATCTGATCTGCACATTAGTTCAAGAGCTGGAAATCAGCTCAGTTCACTTCCAAATACAGACTGAATGAGGCACTTAATAAGGATGCCTGAACAGGGCTCATGCTAGTGGTGGGCCAAAATTCTCTGCCCTCTCGTTTTTCTGGAGGGTAGGGAGAAATTTCTGGAATGTTTTTGTATGTACGTGGTGGCGGCATACCTTACATTAGAGGTGAGGTGGCTGACATTCTTTTTCTCTCTCTTTTAAATCCTCATTAGCCATTGGGAACAGCCAGAGAGACTCTTTGCAGCTTCTTGAGTGCTGGGAGACATTTCCTCTTCCGGGGCCGGATCCCCATGGATATAATATAATGCTATGTCATATAGCATTGTTGTCATAGGAATCTTGCATGAGAAGAGAAAATGTGGCTGGGACTCAGAAGGGTGCATAGAGTTTCACCAGCTGTGACCAGTGATCAACAAGACTTGTTTTAACTGGAAATGAGGGGGAGAATAAACCTCAGCCATCTTGTCTCTAAAGTGAGGTAAACCAGCCCCACTGAAATTTTCAGAAATGTCTCCGATCCATCCCTAATCTTCCAGGACATTTTTATTTGTCACTTTACCCCACAAGTGGCTGAAAATAGCTCATCCAAAAATATTGGTCCAGCTCTACTCCCTGCAAACAGGAAGCTAGTATGTCAGGGAAAAGGCTATTCAAATTTCCAATAGTTCGTTTTTCCATTTGAACATGATGACAAGTTTTCAGGTGAATTGATAGCCTCCTTTCTAAAAGCAGTGTGATACCAAGCAGATATTCTGACCCATGCCTCAATGTGTGTGTGTGTGTAAATGAGAGACAAATATGCCACAGTCTTTATAAGTAATTAACAGAAAGGGTAGAGGGACCAAGACAACCAAGGGAAATAAGCTTCTGCTTTAATAAATGAAAGTCTACTGCACTAATACAAACAGCCATTCTGGAGATTATTTGAATGAAAATAATGTAATTGCACAAATAGGCTAAGCCTGGTTTGTGAGTCTAGGAGAATGAAAAGGAAGGAGACAGGCAGTAGTCATGGTTCTTGTAGTTGGTGGCATGTGGTGAATAATTGATCATCCCTTCCTTCTGTCTGATGAGTTCACTAATTCTCTCAGTGCCGCACTTCCACAAGTGTCACGATCACTATTAAGCCAGCAGAGAAGCCCAACGAGCCCTTGAGATTTCCCACCATCTGAGATGTCTTTTAAAGCGCCGAATGAAAAATTAAATGCAGAAGGAAGAAAATGGCTCTGAAATCTTCACCTCATCCGTATGCTGTAGAGTTACACTCGGCAGGCACCTTACCACATCCAAATACCGCACAACGATTCAGAGAACCAACACAGAGGCAGCTACTGGGTAAGAGCAGAAATGCAAACTCCTCATATGCATTTTGCTTATAGGACCTCTGCATCAAAAGCAAAATATGCAGAGTTTTAAAAAGACGTTGAGGGATCCTGACTCCGGTGAAGGTGGGAAATGAATAGTCAAGCTAGGAATTTTGTATGAAATGCTTAGACACTTCGTAAGTATACCCAGAGAAACATAATTAATTTTTGCCATTTCTAAATACAACAGGGACTGAAGAGAGAAGAGGGAGAAGACTGGAATGGGGTGTAATGGGAAAATGGATCAGCAGCAAATGCATCTATTATATGTATTACATTCCACTGGAAATTACTGAATAGATTAGAAGAAAATGTTTGAAAGGTTACTTTTTCTCTCTGTCTTTCTCTCTGTGTTAAGTTTCTATGATACACTGATATTATGTTGGCATTGTAAAGTGTGTTCACATTAAGAGAGAGAAAAACAATGGATTTAGGATATGTGAAATCCCACTGAGACATTTAGCTAGTTGTATAGTGCAACCTTATGCATGCCTACTCAGAAGTGTTTTTTCTCACATTCTTAAAAAAAAAATCAAATTCTTTCTGTCCTGTTCATGACGAACTTCGTGAATTTGAGTTCAAAAATGAACTTAATGAAATTCTCACCCATCTGCATCAGCCAACTTCAGTAGGTACAACTATTCCCAGAATAGAGAGGATCATGTCGTACCCATCTGCCATGTAGCCGTTAAAGATGAAAAATTCATGTATGAGAAATTCATTCATTTTTTATTCGGATGTCCCCAGTTTGCACCTTCTGGACTGAACACTGACTCAGACGCAATCTGTGGCCGAAGTACTTACATTTTTGAGCTTGTGATTCATGGATCAAAAAAAAAAAAGAAAAAAGCATTCAACAGCATGCATAGTTTTGAAACATGCTCACAAATGCACTTTAATTGATGGGAGAATAATGTGTATATTTCAAAGATGCACACGAGTGATGCATACATTTGGAAAACATATACATAGAAATATGCATAGATTTTCATGCAAAAAACAAAACAAAACAAAGCTCACAATCTGATATAGACTAAAGTCAGAATGAGCTTCAAGATGGAATTTGGAAAACTTCAGTGAGCTCAGGTTTTGCTGATTTGCACATTCCTAAAGATGAGGACCTGTCTGTTAAAAACAGGAGGCCATCCCAGTTCAGTACTACAAACATGGCTGAATACAAAGGGTTTCAAACCCATACTTTTAAGAGCTAAGCACTCAAAGCCATTTGACTGAATGGACAAATCTGACAGTTTCAAATTCTCCCAGAATTGAATGTTGTAAACCTCAAGTTCTTCCCATCCTGTTTATGAAGAATTGTACAAAGTTTTGGAAGTTCTTATCAAAAAATGAACCAAATGAAATTTTTACCCACTTGCTCAGAATTAAGTTCCACTGAGTTCTCAATGAGACTCACTCACTGGTAAGTTTGTATAGGATTAGACTTTTAACAGCATGATCTTATACATATATACTAAGAAAAAAGTCTCAAGGATTTCACTAGACTTTCTCCCAGGTAAGTAGGTATGGGATTGTAGTGAAATGTTTGGCTTCCTTAAAATTTTCTGGATGTTTGCCTGAGGACAAACCTCTAATTTGCTTTAGACAAAATTCTGTGGCAATCTAGGGATGGATCCCTGTGAGAGGAATTTCAAAATTCTTTTGGCTTCCTAGGATTTCCTCAGCTATTTTGCCTGGGTAGGAACACGCGCGCGTGCACACACACACACACACTTCACTTCAGATTTTGCTTTCGGCAAAATTTATGTGGCAGAGGGTTCAGAGTAGGGCTGTGCACCACTTCAGTCCGAAGTCCAAATAAAGAGTCAAAGCGGGCTGCTTCAGAGGTGCCTCTGCATGATATGAGGTGGAGCAGAATAGTGACAAGGCACCCCAAAGTGAAGTGGCTTGTATGCAAAATGCCTCATTGATAGGGATGGCGGAGAATTCCACCACGGGTTTCAGTGAGGCCAAATACACTGGTATTCGGCCCCCGAAACTCATGGTGGAACGGCCTCCCCCCCTGCGGAATCCCCCCCGGGACGAAGCTTACCTGGGGCGGATGTTCCAGCGGCGGCAGCTCCGGCGGTGGTTCTGATGGCAGCTGGTCTCTCGGCCGGCTGCTGCCTGCTGCGGACTCAAATGGTGGCCGACACACCATTTGCGTAGCTGCCTTTGCTGTGATAGGCTACGTAAATACTTACGTAGCCTATCATAGCAAGCAAAAAAAAAACAGCGTACAGAAATGGCAGCGGCTATGGCGGCTGCCATTTGTGTTCCCTTTTTTTCGCTGTTTTAGCCTACGTAAATATTTATGTAAGCTATTACGGCGAAAAAAAGGGGAACACAAATAGCATAGTGGATGCTATTTGCATTCCTTTTTTTCCCCGCCGTAATAGCTTATGTAAATATTTACATAGGCTAAAACGGCGGGGAAAAAAGGAACGCAAATGGCGCCCACTACGCTATTTGCGTTCCCCTTTTTTTCGCTGTAATAGCTTACATAAATATTTATGTAGGCTAAAACAGTGGAAAAAAAGGGAACGCAAATGGCGGCCGGCATAGCCGCCGCCACTTGCGTACATGGCTTTTTTTTCCCCTGGAAGGCTGCCCAGTGGCTGGATGTCTGGTTGCGGGCGGCCCCGGCCAGATTAGGATTTCGGGAGGAGGTGCAGATCGCCTCCCCCCCACCGCGAATCACCCCATCGAAAAGGTAAGTGACTTTCGTACATCCCTACTCATCGGACCTGGTGATTTGTTCTGAGCAACCCAGACAGCCTGGCACCAAAAGTATCAACTTGAGAAAGTTCAGAGAGAGGTTGAGGAAGAGGGAGTGGGGAATGGAGGAGGAGGAGGAGGGAGGGAGATTTGGCAAATGGAAACTCTAGTTGACAAATCAGGGCTGAACGTAACCCAGTAATCTCCAATCAGTGACAGTGGTGGAGGAGGGGGGATGACTGAATAACTGGAGAAAAACAGCTGCATTTCAGAGACAAAGATCATTCTGGTGGTGTTACTTAGGGATGTGAGAACCCAGTGAACCCACCCCTCTGGGTTCTCCGGATGCCCTCCCCCAACCCCTGCTCCACTTACTGGTCCCTCTGCCTTGGCTGCAATTGCAATGTTTTTAAAATAAGCAAAAAGTGCCATGAATCTTGAGTATATGGGCAATTCACAGCACTTTTTTTGTATAGGTCTATGTGTGCTTTGCTTTGTGGGTTTTTGTGGAAAAAATCAAATTTCAGCTGCATCTACCACAAAAAGTACTGGGCCTATATGTCTGAAATTTGGCAGGTGGGATCCCCTCTATGTTAGCAGAGAGGTCTCCAGGTGTCATGTATTTGTCATGAACACTGTAAAAGTTATGGCCATTTGTGTTTTCCCATGCAAGTCAATGGGAAAATGCCCAAATCGAGTGATCCGGATATCCAAATCTCACTTTGGATCCAGAACCGAGTCGAAGTGGAGGGGGTCCAGATTGGTCTGAATCAAAGTGGGCCTGATTTGGAGGGTCTGAAGTGGCATCCGAAGCAAAGCAGGGGGTTCGTGCACAGCCCTTGTTCAGAGTATAGTTGACTTAAACTACTCAGCCACATTTGTTTTCACTTAGGTTGAAACACTGCTCAGTTTTTCATTGGACTGGGGGCCATCCATAAAGTATGTCACAATATAAAAGGTCTTCTTCAGTGCTTCTCTCCCCATCTCATGCATTGTCCTTATCTATTTCCTTATAATGGCATGACTACTAGACACTTCCCCTTTAATGCATGGCACACTGCATGGAGGGAGTCCTCCTTTTTTCACACCTGCCTCCAGTATTTGTACTGGCTTTAAACCACACTTCAGCTAGGACAGTTTCTGAGCAAGCCTGAGGGACATACCAAAGAAAACTCTCCAGCCATGGAAGAGTGAGAGCACTGTATAGTCTCTAAGCTAGCTAGATGTTATATATAATGGATATATAAAAAGAATGTGGCTTAACTCCAGCTTGGTCAGATTAGGGAACTTTCTAAAGATTTGGGGCTGCATAGAAGACTGCATAGTTGTTCCTCCTCAAAGCTGGGGAGATTTCCTGAGTGTGTTCTTCCCAGGGCTTGCTCAGTGGTGCCTTGCATCAAGGCTGGCTGAGTAACTTCCTCAGGCAGAGGCTTTTAGGCTCAAGGACTTATATAGTCCTTGATAGAAGGGACATAGCTCAGAGATAAGAGTCCCAGTACAAATGGTCCCAGGTTCAGTCCCTGGCATCTCCAGGAAATCTCCTGACTGAAACCCTGGAAAGCTTCAGTTGGTCACCACAGACAATACTGAGTAGGGATTTTGTAAAATCTGTTCCATCTGTGTTTCGCAGATTGCCAAGCACCTCGTTCCATTGTCCACTCATTGAAGTAACTGATGGAATCAGGTCTTTTTAGGGATGTAGAAGAATTTCATTCTATGTGTGCAAGTGCACACTTGCGCTAATGCACATTCCCACAACTACATATTTCTGCATATTCCTCTCCTCCCCAGTAAAAAAAAAACCCAGCCCACAGGTCCATGGAATCCACATGACTCAGAAAAAAGCTGTGGAATCCAAATGTTGGATTCACAGCAAGTGAACTCATATGAATCCATTGCAGATTTCTCCAACATCTCTAGAATAAGGTAATTTCCTACATATTCCTGTAAGCTGCCTCTGAGAAAAAGAAATTATTGTCTAGTGATTCAGCGAAAGTTCTGTTGTATTGGAAGGGCCAGTTAGATACAAATATCAAACCATATGAATAATATATGTAACTCTGAACTAATTTAAATGACTGTAAATATAGAGTCATACTGCCAACCTAGCAGTTCGAAAGCAAGAAATTGCAAGTAGATAAATAGGTACCGCTTTGGCGGGAAAGGTAACAGCGTTCCGTGCACCTCGGTGTTCAGTCATGCCGGCCACATGACCACGGAAGCGTCTTTGGACAGCGCTGGCTCTTCGGCTTAGAAACGGGGATGAGCACCGCACCCTAGAGTCGGACACGACTGGTTGGGGACACCTTTACCTTTTTTTTTTTAAATATAGAGTAGCTCCATTTCAGCCTGGAGAAGTAAAAACTAGGATGAACCAATATGTCCGTTTCGCTTTCCCTCACATTTGAAAGCTTTTAAATCTTGAATCTTTTCCAACTGATATATTAAGAAATGCTTATATTTTGGTAAATAAAAATTCATTGAAATGAAATTTTCACCCACCGGCACCAGCCAAATTCAATAGATACAGCTATTCCAATGATAAAGAGGGCTATATGGAAAAAGAGGGGGACAACCCTAACTCAGCATCACACACATGGCTGGATACACAGGGATTCATGTCCACATTCCAGGACAGGGTCTGAAGGCATATGATGCCACAGCCTTTCTGAAGCTATGCAGGTCTGGCATATGGTACACTGCCTGGAAACCTCTGTATACTGCCTTTGGTTCTATCATGGAACAAAGACAGGATATAAGCACAAATAAAAATAAATACTTGGATAAGACAGGAGGGGTAAGATAATTGTTTTCAGCATTCTATACACAGTTCCCTGTATGGTTGCAGAATTCCAGCATACTGGAAAGAGTTTTGTTGTACATCATCTCTATGTTTTATATCAGAGATGGCTCATGAGCATTCCTCATCTGGCCTGTTAGCTTCTTCTCCTCCTGGCCTCACTCTGTCTGCCATGGAGCAAAAAGCTCTTATCTCTGTTCAGCAGCTGATTGGAGAGAAGTGCTTTTACTTGCTTGGCACTTTAAAAAGGCCCCCTTTCTCAGTGCTTAGCAGGGGAAAGTTGCTGAGTGATTCAGTCCTGCTTCCTTCTGAGCCTTATTTCTAGGCAGACATGTGGAGGCCTGTCCTGCTTACTTGTGAACAGATATGCTGCTCATGCTTAGTTCCGAGCAGACACCCATAGGGTTGATATTGGGGTAGTACTGCAAAATGCTGCTGAGTAATTCAGTCCTGCTTACTTCTGAGTAGACATGCAGAGGCTTGTCGGGTTTATCTGGTCCCAAGAAAACACTGTCTAAATTTTGCATTTGGAAGTATTTTAGCTTTTCTGAGACCTAAAATCCAGATGTGTAGGGTATTTCAGCATGTGCTGGTCCATCCATCTTACTCATAAAATGTGTACAATCTGAAAAACTGGTTTCCTGCACTGAGTCCCAGGTGACCTGGAGTATAAGGTTCCTGCTTTTCATAGGCACTTCAGATATTCCTATCTGAGCACCATAGCACCCAACTGGGAATGTCTGCTACCTAACCTTAATGTCTTTGTGTGGTATAGATGCACTGTAAAGTAAAAAAGGGACATCCAGTCCAGCTTTCCAGATGCCAGGGAAATTGACTTGCCCAAGGTCGCATACAGTTATTCTTTGATGGCTGAGAGAGGTTTCCAAATCTCCTAAGTAGCAAATAAGTGGTTATTCCCAAATTAATCATTCCTCTCAAATGAAAAGGAAGCTTCTTTTTTAATAAAAAGGTCAAGATAACTCTTCAAGCAATTGGGACTTGCAATTGCTTGAACAGCAACATATTTAAGCCATGAGGCTAGAGTCTGAAGTCTGGAGTAAACTGGATAGAGCGGCATGGTGGCTTTCATAATGAGAGGTGGATAAGGATTTGAAGGGATAGTTATGAAGGGAAGGTGGTATATAATGCAAAACAATGAAGGAATTTTAAGGTAGCTGTGTATACATTCTTCCTTTGCAAAAGGTGTGTGTGTGTGTGTGGGGGGGGTTAAACACAAGAGGGATTTTTCCTTTTCCAAGATTGCCTTTCCCTGGCTATGTGCCCTACTTTACAGAGGACAGTTCTGTCTCTGAAGGCTTCAGCTATCTGAAGGCTATCCAGTCTAAGTCTGGTGGTTTAAAGATAAAGATAAATTACACTAATTATTTCTAAATATTTTTCTATACATATAAATCAACATATGCAAATCTCTACCTTCTTCTAACTCCATTTTGTGATGCATTTCCTATTTTTTGGTGATGCGTAAGTGGTCACCCTACCCTGGAGTGAAATGTCAGAAATCAATATTCATCCCTGTTTGGAAAACACATTTCTCCAGTTCTTCTCTTTGGTCTGGCACATGACCACTTTCTCTTTTCCTCCCACTCTAGAAGCCTTCTGTTTTTGTTTTTTCTCATTGAGAATTTAGGCTTCCTCTTAAGAAAGAAGTACTAGCTACAGCAGCTTTTTTCTTGGAGTAAACAAATCTTTGAGGAGCTGTATTTTTGAAAAGTATTTCCTAGAGCACTAAGTCTGAAGGTTTAACTGTGCACAGTGTTTCAGTTTAATAGTCAGACAGGGATAGAAAGCTATAAGAAAGGCACTGAAGTAATCTTACACTGCTCTAGCTTCTAGATGTGGAAGGGTATATACTTTTTAAAGTGACTAGGGACTTCTTTGGATGGTAAAGATGTGAGTGAGCTAGGAAGCAACAAAAAATGGCTGAAACTGAAAGCATGCATCTTCATCATGTCTGAACTCACAGTCACAACTTTTGTTAAAAGGCATACATAATGAACAGGAATATCCAGAATGGCTTTCACACTTGTGTAAAGTTGGACATGTAAAGATTCAGAAACTGCTATCAATTGCTAAGTTAGATTTTCCTTCATCCTCTCTAGAGGGTACTTGTGTGTTTCTCTGAAAAATGGAGTGCAGTTTGTCTGATGCAAGATGTACTTAATATGTTTGACTTGAAGGTGTGCAACAAAGAACTGAACTAGATACTAAATTTAATAGTATGTTAGAACACAGTACTTTTTAGAGGTTATGGCATAAACTTTATGCACTGCAAATATATTTATATGTACCTCTGAAATGTAATTTGTTTCCTGAACTGAATTTGTTTCCTGTGATCACCACCTTTTACCATTTTTATTAGTTATTGTAAACTGTCATAGAAATGATAAAGGCAGTATAGAAATGTTAAAAATAAATAAATAAATACATGCACTAGTTCAACATCCACACAAAAACAACAATATGTGATATAGGGCAGTATTAGTATTCCTCTATTGAAGATGTGGCTGAGGCTCAGAGGACAGAAACTGAGAGAAGGAACTTGCCAGCTGTAAAGCTGCCTAGGAAGTTCAAAGCTGAAGTGATCTGAACTTGTGACTTCCTGATAGTGATGGGTATGAACTCTCCTCACCTGACTCTCCCCCCTGCCCCCCCCCCATTAAAGCTCTTTTTTAGCAGGTACTTGGAACAGGCCCTTTTCAGTGGTGGCTCCATGCCCCAACACCTCTGGAACTCCCTTTCCAGGAAAATATATATGGTTTGAAAAAGTTTCAACTGCAGCTAGTATTTAAATTCATGGGTTTTGAAATTGTAATTTGCAATATTTATTGGTGTTATGATGTATGTGTGTTTTAAAAAAATCTGTAAATCACCTTGTGTTGAAATGTCTGTTGTTTCCCCTATGCAATAGCATTATCCATCCAGAGAATTTTCTGCAGTTTTCTATGGCACTCAATTCTCAAAGCATAATCTCAATCACCTTCTATTCCTAACTCTTCTACTTTAACCAGTATCTTCTTGCCAAGCATTCAGTACCTGCCACAAATCATCAAAGAGCTAGAGTTCACCATAAGAAACAGGAACACTAAATCAGAAAGTGTGATACAGCCACCTAAAGAAAGGGTCCCTGCATGACTTCCTAATTGGACACATGAGGCTTTGATTTTTGAGAATGGTTGCATTCCTGGTGACTGTAATGTTGAGAGGTCCACTCCATGTTCTTTCTAGCAGTTCTAACAAAGTCTAGAACTATTCCAACCATGGTTTCACTTAGGACTCTGTCTGTCTGTCTGTCTGTCTGTCTGTCTCCTTCTCTTGCACTACAAGCTAGACCTGCTTAGCCAGCCATGAAATATTCCTGTAGGCCTCATGCTACATATTTGTTTCTACTAAAGTCATTTTACTAAAGCTGTCCCTTGTCCTGTACGCCTTTTCCTGCATCCCTGAATACTCTTACAGTGACTTGTTCAATTGTTCTGCTGTGTTTAGTCTAAATGGTGTTTAGCCTAATGCTCTTTTATCCTGACTGAGGCTGCAATTTTGAGCAGAATTTATTTAGAAGTAAGTTTAATTACAATCCATGGGACATGTTTCCAATTCACTTTGGTGGGTAACTGAGCGTATGCATCATTAAAGCAACACGAGCCATCTTCAGACCCCATGCCTCTTACTTGTGTTTACCCTGTTTGGATTGGACTTAACAACAACAGCATTCATATACTGCCCAATAGCTGAAGCTCTTTTGGTAGTTTACAACACTTGTAGAGACCTAAGGAAAAGTCTCTTGGGAGGACAGAATTTAGAGTGGGAAGTGGTGAGAAGGAAAGGTAACTCTGTTCCTGCTGCCACTCCACCCAATTCCTCCTCTCAAAGGAGCTTTTCATTAAAAAAAGAAAAGGAAAAAAAAAGGTGAGGGGGCTCAGTTACATGTAATGTGTATGTAGTCCATGTCTTGAATTTAATATGGAAATTTGGAGCTACTATGAACTCTTCTACATTTGTTTTTATCATAATGGACATGGAAATTATCTTCCCTAAAACTGAAATATACTTTTGCAGAAATTGTTAATGGTTTGGGAATTGTTAAGGCACCATCAGAGTGTCTTTGTACTTTGAGATGGTGTTTCTTACTATATTATTTACAACCTAGCTTGCAATGTTAAACCTACAAAATTAATGAATGGTGTTGCCAGCCATTGTTTACTGCAATAGACAGAAATGTTAGAAATCACGAGGAATCATTGACCTGTTTCACACAATCGCAGGAGATTAATAAACTGGTCATGTCCCTGGGGATTAGCATAATTACCCTCAGCAGCGTGGCTTGTTGTATCATGCAAACCTGGCCAGGGTGGCTTGTTGCTGTGGGTAACAAGCCATCCAGAACCCATGGGCTGTTGAAAGGTTCTGGGTGGCTTGTTACCATGGCAACAAGCCCCCCTGGTGGGTTTGCACAACACAAGTTGCATTGCTGATAGTAATTATGCTAATCCCCCAGCACACAACTGGCACATGAGGAGGGGCAAATAAGTAACTATGGCTTATTTCCCCAGCAATGATTGTGCCAACTGGGCCACTGAGTTAAACACTAGACTCGCTGGAGTTTTAAGTTATTAACTGCACTGGAAAGGAGTACTTAGGTACCAGGTAACACAGATTTAAGATAACTCAGCATAATTAACTGGCAGTGTCCTTCAATTTTATCTGGAAATAAGTGTGTGTGTGTGTATTTTTTGACTAAAAGCAGATATAGTCTAGACTGAAGCAGACTAAATAGAACTTTGCTGAACTTAAGAAACTTAGGCGTACATGAGGTATGATTACTTCTTCTTCTTCTTCTTCTTTTACAAACTCATGAGAATCCTGATACAAAAGGAATAGAGCGATGGAGAAAATGAACATGCCACAGAAAACAAGATTTATGTTCCCCAGACACTGATGTTACTGCTACCAATAGATAAAAAAAACCCTGATATAAAGCAATGACAGTATATCTGCACTTTTTCTTTTTCCTTTTTCCTTTTTTTTTTTTGCTTTGAGGCCTTCAAAAATCAGAAAGACAGTTTTGCGAAGATTGCAATAAAGTACCATGACTATTTGCTCACATTTTAAAATGGGCTTTCTCTCATATATAACATCCTTCCCATACATCGTTTGTTTTCTTAACCATATATTCATTTTATCTGGTATGGTGCTAATTCAACACAAGCAAGAATTTTGCAGTTTATGTTATGACCTCCAGCTGTGCCTAGAATATCTGTTTGATCGTGGTTCCAGCTGAATTTATACAATGTTTCAGTTGCCTGTATGACAGCTATGTGCCCAAGGGAACATACAACGATATCTAAAATGGATCATAATAAAAGCGCATATTACACACAGACACGGGCCCCAAAGAAGGGACCTATAATGTGCCTCCTTCCCCCTAAAGTGCACCACCATAAAAGTATTCCAGTTATGATTTTAAAAAAGCTTAATTGTTGTGAACCACTGGAGAGCTTTGGCTATTGGGTGGTAAAGAAATGTAATAAATAAATGAATGTACAGGTGGACTTGATGAAATCCATGACCCCCACTTTTGACTCTCTTCAATTTTACCTAAATTATGCTTCCAATGTAGGCTTCTAAAAATAGTAGCCTACAGTGGGAGCATCATAAAAAATAAGGGAGCACCCCCTCCCTTGGCCCCTCTATAAGTCAAAGACTGCTCTGAACATCTCTGTGTGCACTGAGATGGGGGCCCTGCCATTTCCTCCATCACTGTGCAATTTCCTTCTCATGTCTTCTCACCTTCTCCTTTCCCCACACTACCCTGCTTTTCCTTGCCCAGCCTGTTGCAGCACCAGCTGATGGTATACAAGCTACTGCTTCCCAGCATCACCACAACATTCTGCTGTTAGGAGCAGAAGGTTTTTTCTTTTTTGCAGTGATCAGTGGCAACTCCTGCATTCAGCACCTGCTGGCACTAGGAAAGAGATCAAAGAGGCAGGGGGAAAGGTGGCTTATATGGTCAGAAGCTGCTTGGAGAGGAAGGGCTGAGAAGGGAAGAGAAGGGAGATGGAGGTGGCCACAGTGATGGAAGAGAAGGCACCAGTCATGCTTGGAAATGGCCCCCTGCCAGGCTGTGGTCCTCAGGAGACTGCAAATGATGAAAAAAGCTGAAGGTGGCCATGAGCAAAAAAACCAAAGTCAGCATGCTCAGCAGTCCGCAGCAAATGCCTTGGTAAACAGAGGTTTCACCTGACAGAGGAAGGCAGTATACAGGAAGGTTGCCAAGCTGATCTGAAAAGGGAGTCTAACACGTGGATACTATACTGGAAAAGACCCCACTCCCTGCCCTCACAAATCTAAATGCAGAGTGTTGTGGCATCTTAAAGAATAGCAAATGTATTATGGCATAAGCTTTCATGGCCTGGAGTCCACTTTGTCCAAAATCTGTCCTCTAATTTCCTGAAAGTTTCCTTTCCCCATGAAGAAACCTCCATCGTTCTGCCTAATTTTCCGGGGGTTTATCATTTATTTCTGTGATATTTTTGAGGCTGTAATGTGGTTGTAAGGTGGCTGAGGCTGCTGCAGTGTGTGTTTTCTTTCTATTTCACATCTCTCCATTGCTCTGCAGCCTTCCAGGCTCCTGCCTGTGCTTCCTGATCTGAAAAGGCCTATCAGAAGTATTACCCCAAAATATCTTCCCCTGGGCTTTAACTGAAGTGTGGGAAGCTGAGGAGGCTAAAGGGTGCTAGAACGATTATTGCAGAATGAAAAGCAGGACACTTGCACAGACTCCTGGGTCACCTCCTTAGTAAGGTAAGCACAGGAAACCCATACCTAGCCCATGAGAATTTCTCTGAAATTTCTTCACCACTGGATTTCTTTTTGAAAGCAATTCCTTTTCAATCAAATGGAATGAGAATGGCTGAAAAAAATGTGGGATTTTTTTTCAGCACAGCACTAGTGCATTGTAAGCAATGTGGTTAGAAGGAAATGAAAAGCAAGAAGTACAGACTGTGTTTCATTTCATTTCCCTCTAACCTCACTGCATACAATTCCACCCCACAACAAACATGTGCATATATACACCCACCAAATGAGGATTACACTTCATATGTATGATTAAGTATCCATGAACGCTTAGGCCATAATAAATTTGTGAGTCTTTAATGTGCCACAAGAGCCTTTGTTATTTTTGCCACACTAAGAGGGCAAGCCCTGAAAAACCCGACCACAGTAAATGAGAGAACTGAAAATGTTAGGGATATGCATCCAAGTTGTGAGAGAAAAGCCTAAAATCCAGAATTCACAGAGCCTCTTTCAACTGTTTTTGAGAAAGACACAGAGCAGCCACATGATCCAAATAAATCTGGACTTTCTTGTTTCAAGACCCCATGTAATGTACCTCTCTGCCCTCTTGACTTAGAAACTGGTAGTTGCCACTTTCAGTCATGCTGCTGTAGCAACTATCACCAATATAACTAATACTCCTACTCCGGTTTCATGGGTTACTGGAATAATTTCCCCCATAGCAGTAGTTTATAAGTATTTTTTCATTCTTTATAATAATACATACTAATATAAATGAAGGAGAAGAGGATCTTAAATTCAAACAAAATGTAAAGTTGTGAAAAACACATAAATGGTCCCTTGGAACAAAACTACAAGGAAGAAAAGAGGTTCCTGTGTTTCAGGTGTACCACGTCAGATTGCAGGGGTGAGGTGGGGGCTCACATTATGAAATATAGCTCCATACAAAAGAGAAAGAGAGAGAGAGAGAGAGAGAGAGAGAGAGAATTCCTTCATAAAGAAAACTATTTGTCATGGTGAAGCATCCGGACTGGGCCAAGACATTATGTTGCCTGAGGCATAACAGCAAATGGTGCTCCCTTCTAACGTCAAGGTGCATAGTAGCCAAGGATGTTCACATTATTTTGGCACCCAAGCAAGAAATTCATACTTCTTGGGAATAAAAATATAACAACAGCAACAACAAAAAACAAGAAGGAGAAGAATTAACAATTTGCTGCCCTTTCATGACACTCAAAATCATCTGCCTGAGACACCCACCTCACTCTGCCTACTGCATTGAATGAATTCCCATGCAATCAAAAATGGTGCAGCTCAGACATAGGTTTACCATTTCAGTGAAAGGGTTAGGATTGGACAGAGTGTTTAAGTAGACCACTACATGCATTCTGTTATCACTAGTGTAAAGCCTATGACTAGGGATGGTGCAGGCACCTGGTTGGGGCTTGAAGCCTGGCAAGAAATTGCCAGCTTAGTTAGCCCCCTGGATGCCAGTCCGTGGATCTCAGCACCTGCCCGGCTCACCGTGTGCTGAGCTGGGCAAGCATACTGGTGTCCACTCCCTCAGCAAGCACCATTTGCCATTCAAATAGCTGCTCGTTCTTTTCCATAAGTACCCCATCTAAGCAAATGGGGGCCTTAAATGGGTGATGTCTGCAACACTACAGGTATAAATGAAGCCTGCCTGTGAAGCAAAATGAATAAATACAAACCCAAACAGAAACAGAAAATATAAAAAAGAAAAAAACAGGAGGATGCAGTCAATGGAGGTTGAAAGCATGTGATGTCAGATCAGGTGCCGTTTGGCACATTCTTTTTAGAGAGATCATTTAGATCTTTCAGTTTCAGGTTGAAAACATGTCAGATCACTCACTCTCTGGCACAGAGCAAATAACCTGGCACTGAACAGTAGAGCAATAGGAAACTGTTTGGCACATACATAGCAAGTAAACATACTGTTTTGCTATTAAAGCTTGAGCTTTGAACTTTTCTGAAGTTTAAAAATTTTCAGCATGTCTTGTCTACACTGCTCAAACTTCAGGCTTGTTGTTGTTTTAAATGAGCAAAATAAGTGTTACACTAACATATTTTTATATAAATACAATGATATGACTAGTGTTGTTTCAAAGTATGAAATCTGTCTTGCTTCAAAAACTTATACTAACCAATTTAGAAAATATTCATTTTCTAAAAGGCAAACCATATAAAACTTTGAGAACAGACAAAACCTCCAAAAGAAGTTGGATTTTCAACACTGTTAAAAGAAAATACTAACCATCTTAGGCACAGTATTATTGTGAAACCTCCATTCATCATCAAATAATTAACTCATTCATCATGTATTACAATCAAAGTAGGGATTGCTACAAGGAAAACATGACATTTTCATTTTCATTGTATTTACTTATTTAACAGCATTTGTATACTGTTCCATATCTAAAACAGATTCTGTAGCGGTGAACATAAGAAGCAAAAAAGTAAAAAGATAAAAAGAATTAAAACACCATTATTAAAATTGTTCTTTAAAAAAACTGGAATGCCTATAAAAACCATGGCTAGTCAGTTAAGGAAGGCTTCCTGGAAAAGAACTGTTTCCAGGAGGTGCCGAAAGCAGCACAGTGTTGGCGCCTACCTGACCTCCCAAAAAAGTTCCCCAAAAAGGGGGATGCCACACTGAAGGCTCTTCTCTGTGTGGACTCCAATCGGACCATAGTCCATGTGGAACCACCAGGAGTGTGCCCTCTGATGACCTCAGTGACCAGGTGGGCTGCTAAGGGAGAAAGAGGTCTCTCAGGTATCCTTTTCCTTTAAATTAAAAGGGATTAATATGCTAGTTCCCATGCCAGCTCCCTAGTTGCCCTAAAACAACATGAAGTGCAATCCTATAGATATCCACTTAGAATTAAGGTCAACTGAGTTTAATGGGCCTTACTCCTAGGTAAGTATGTATAAGATTGCAGCCTAAGCCTGCCACCAGGCTTAAGGCCATGAAACTGAAAAGCACATATATTCTTTCTCAGTCTAGTCTAAACCTCAGCTTCTCTCCATTTCCTCTGTTGAATTTTAGATTTGTGAATTTTAGATCATAAGCTTCTTGGGGCAGCACCATGCATACAGACTGTGACAGTAATTTGAAATGCCCTCTTTCTGTAAAGGTAAATAAATGTGCAATATCCCAGTGCGGCCCTATTTGTGATACCAGGACTGATTTATGTGGATTCAGTCAATCACCATGTTAGCCAAATCATGAAGCAAGTAATAGATTTGTTTCAAATATGAGGTACAACAAAATTAATAAAGACAAAGGTGAATTTTCAGAATCATTTTCATTACCAGTGTTCAAGTGTGGGGAGGCCCATTTTATAGGAGATACCAATGTGACATTGATGGGGTACAAGATATCTTGAGTTTTATAATGTACTTAAGTCAGATGGTTGATTTTCCTACCTGTTCCCCTAAATATTTCTGGCCACATCTCCCACAGCAAATAACATTTTATTCAGGGAATGCCAGAGATTATATTTTATGCCATGTCCTGCCCTTCCTCTAATTCATTCCCAAGTGAGGGCTGTAAATATATTTTCTATTTTATTTAAAATTTGACAGTTCTATATTTCCATGATTGACATTTGAACATGGTTGACATTTGTAATGTTAATGATTAACATTAATAACAAAAGGTATGGGCAAAATCCAGCAAAATTAACAATCTGTGGGATTTACAGTTTACTTGGGATGCACCATGCCCAAATATTTTATTAAAAGAAAAGTTCATTCAAAAGTTCTTTCCTCGCTTCCATCTGCAGGGAGTTTTCTTTTTTCTAAATTTGCAGCTTCTTTTATTGCCATCAACTTACAAGTTGCCTGTACAACTAGAAGCTATATGTGTATGGAAGCTGCTTTTCCTCTGTATGTTCCTAGCTAGATGGGAATTGCACAGGCAAATTGCTGCTATACGCACATTTCCACTGCCCAATCCACTAGGCGAGGCTCTAGTCCCCTAGCTCTGGTTAGAGACTCTGATTAACACCCATCACCTCTTGTAGATGGATGACAGGCAGCTGGGATTAGTTTTCCACTGCTCTTCCCTCTGTGCCAAATAGGTAATTTGGAGTCTCTAGCCTGGGTTACATATTAGTCCTATCCAGATGTTCACCTTCTTTTTGGGGGGGGCAGAGCAGAGCTCTGCTCACTGGCGCTTCCCCTTCAGTTACATCCTGTCACCCAGTCCCACCACCTTCCATGTGCTGGACAGCAAAGGTCTGAAGCATGGAGCCTGCTCTACATGTATAGGTGCCCATGCAATTTAGAACCCTAACAGTGCAAGGTTCTAAACTTTGCATGGAGCCTTTTGGGAGCTGGCTCCCTGCTTCAGACTTTCCCTGTCCAACACATGGAAGGTGGTGCAACTGGACAATGGGGTGAGGCCAGCAATGGCATCCTTGCTCTTCCTGATGGGTAAAATGACTGGATAGAACTGTTGACATGGTGTGGAAAAAGCAGGTTCTCATAATACTAGAACCTGGGGTCATCCCAATGAAGTGGTTTGGTGGGAGATTCAGATTGGACAAAAGGAAGTCTTCTTCACACAGCACATAGTTAAACTACAGGATTCACTGCCACAAGATGTGATGGCCACATGTAGCCAAGATGGCTCTAGGCTACCACCAGTGAATACCAGTTGCTGGGGAACATGAATGAGGTGGTGCTATTGCACTCATATCCTGCCTGTGGGCTTCCCAAAGGTATCCAGCTGGGCACTGTCATATAACCCAGTGCTGGACTATACAGCCCTTTGATCTGATCCAGCACTGCTCTTCTTATTTTTGATAAGAAGTTTTTGAGACATACTCAGTTTTTTGAGACATACTGCTGTAACATAATGCTGTATTAAATTCAGATATCAATTTTTTCGAGGGGGGGGATTTTATGCGTTTCTGTGTTTTTCATGTTAAGAAAAAATAACAAGAAGCAAGAAGGTAGAGGGACCTCAAATGAACATGATGCAGCCCCTCTCGACTCTCATACTCTTAAAAGGGTCTGACTAGGACACATGATTTGCAAGACTAGAGTTTCATGCATTCATTGGTGTGATGGAATTGTGGCTTAATGCATTGCTTTCTTTGTTATGCAAAGCCAGAAGAGAATGGACATACGGAGAGGCGTGGGTGGGGACTTCTTTGAGATAAAGTGTTTCTGTTTTCCTCCTTTTATCTGTTCAGTTATTTCACAGAAAACCATTCCAAACAGATCGATGCAATATGCAACCACATGCAGATAGACCTACCAGCAAGATACTCTAGTCCTAGGCTATACCAAGCAAGAAATGAACACATGGACTTGTCATTCCCCATTTCAAAAAGGTTGACTCTAGTGATAAGATCAGCTAATAAGCTGATCTTGAATACCCCTTAAGAAGTCAGCAAGCTATGGTGTTAGACATGAAAGACTAAATTGGGTCAGACATGCTCTTCTCAAGGTGCTCTGTAGGTCTCATAAAGGTAATAGCAAAATGGACTGGATATTCACTCTGCATCAGCTTCCTGGAAATGACCAAAGTATGTCAATGTGAGACACTATACATGATCTATGAACTTAAAAGGAGCAAGCAAGTCAAAAATAGACTCAGTTAGTGGTCTGCTTTTTCCAGAACAACATCGACATGGTTCATTACCACAGCTGGATCAGGGAAATGGACAGGTACTTTGCTTTGGAATAGTATGAATGTATCCCACTCACTGACTTCACCGGGATTTATTCTTTCTCTATATGTGCTTAGTTAGGAGTGTTACTTAAAGGCTTGTTGTTACTGTAGGTTCATATATGCTGTCTGCTTTCAACTAGGCAAGGGGAGGGGGAAATATTTTGTCCTGGTGCAGGGGAGAAGGACAGGGGACCTACAGAATGACAGAGGGTGAGAATGCTGGCTGGGGAATGGTGGGAGTTATAGGACTTTTTCTGTCTAAAGATGTGTAGGATTGTTCCCTTAGTCATGTGGCATCATGCAACGGGACACCTAAGCATGTATACCCAAGTCCTGTTGGGTTCACATGGATTTACTGGCTCATAAGAGTGTTTTAAGATTGCAGCCTTAAAGACACAGACTGCAATCCTGTGAACACTTACTTGGAAGTCAGTTCTACTGATGTCAGCAAGACTTACTTCCAAGTAAATATACATAGGATTAACAGCACCAGGCAGTGAGGTGGTTTGCTAGGTGAAACCACTGGCTGCCACAGAGTGGTGATAGAGTGGGGAAGGAGGTGAAGGGTAGAGATGGATGCTGCAGCTAGCACCATGCATGCAAGCACACAGTTCTGCTGGAGTGGACAGCTGACAGCCCCAGGACCCATGGAGTACTTGGGCAATGCTGGCTGCAGTATGTATATGTCCCACCTTCACTGTTTCCTCTTCACCATGGAAGGTAAGAATGTGGAAGGCCCTCACCCCTCTGTCACCGTGCCATGGTGGCTGGCAGTTCTGCCGAAAGAACCATCTCACTGGCCTGCAATAAGGATGGATCTAGCTACCAGGCTACAATATTTTGCATACTGATTTGGAATGTATTGTATGGAACTCTTGGGAACTTACTTCCAAGTAAATCTGCTTCCAAGTAAATGAATCAGGCTGTAATTCTGCACACTTTTAGGTTGTTTAAATGCCACTGAAATCAGCAGGATTAAGCAGCAGCATTACGTGCAAATTACAGCCTAAGCAATTTATGATGGTATCAGATCATCCAAAGTAGAAGAAGGTGGTGAATAATATATACATGCACTGAGTTATAGTGTAGAAAAAGCTGTTAATAAGGCGAGACAAGAAGAGGGAAATGCAAAAACTGCAGTCTGATAGCAGGGATGAAATATGTAATCTAAACAAAGTCTGCAACTGCTAAAATAGCATGTCATTAATACCAAAGTGCTGTAGCACCTCCACAGCATGTGTGTGTGTGTGTATGAGAGAGAGAGAGAGAGAGAGAGAATTACTTTTGCAGCGAGTCCTATCATTCTAATATTTTAAAAATTATGAAATTTGAAGAGATAAAACATAAGGCTTGGGGGAATTGTGTCTTGGGGGAATTTCAAGCACTTATGCTTTGTGAACCATTCCCAGCTCAAAATGGAAATCTCTGTGGCTCACATGGGCTCATCAACAGGGAGGATGGATATGAGAAAAATGGCTTGCATTGTTTCTCCTGTCCTGTCCCTGAATTCTGAACTGTACTGTGCATTGCTGTTGGTGAACATTTTTCTAAACAGTTGCAACCAACTGTTGCAGGCTGCATCATAGGTGTCATTCACCCATTACATTTTATGTGTAAAGATTTTATATGTAGAGATTGTTGGGAGTACATTCTTTTAAAGTGTATATCCAAAAATGTCATGTGTGAATGAGACAACCATGTTTGGATGCAGGCTGACAAAAGAATAAAATAACATTGTCCACATTGATTAGGATTGCCCGGGGCGGCACGGAGGGCTGGGTAAGTGCTCAACTTGCTTCACCAATCAGGTGTGGGGCAAATACGCAGGAAGATCCTTCTTCCCACCATTGTGGCTGAGAGATGAAGCTAGAAAAGTGTTTGTTAAAAGGGAGATGGTTTCCACCATAACTGCCAGACTTCTCACGGCTTCCTGTTTGAGAACTAGTGTGGTGTAGTGGCTAGAGTGCTGGACTGGAAGTCGGGAGATCCAGGTTCTAGTCCCCACTTGGCCATGGAAGGTCACTGGGTGATTTTGGGCCAGTCACAGACTCTCAGCCCAGCCTACCTCACAGGTTTGTTGCTGTGAGAATAAAATGGAGATGAGGAGGGTTGTGTATGCTGCCTTGGGAGGAAAAAAGCCAGGATGTAAATGTAATAAATAAATAAATAAATAAATAAATAATAAAATATTTGGAAGCCCAGGGAAAAACATGCTTTTATTCTAAGTGTACTATGGATGCCTGGGCAGCCCAGCATCACACAGATACCCTTTCCTCTCACCCCCTTTTTAATATAATGGGAAATTGAAATGTTTTCCCAGCTCAACCGAATTCCACTACCCTTAGTTAAAACACCATTGCTATCAGGATTCCTTAAAAGGCTCCTATGCTTTCAGTGCTGGTTCCAGGTTTGGGGAGGGGGCTTGAGCAAGATTCTCCCACTGGCCCCTCTCCCTGAGTTCCTTTCCATCCTTCCCATTGTTGCCATTGCCTTTTTGGTTGCCTTTCCCTCTGGGTCCAATCTGCACCTTCTCTCCAGAGGGATGTAGGACAAGAGGTTTCTGCTCTTTCTTCTTGGTCCTCTCAAGAAGACAAACAACAACAACAGCAAGGAGGAGGAGGAGCTGCAGCAGCAGTGGGGCCCTGAGGCCCCAGGGATAGTCAGGAGACCCCTACTGAGGTTTGAGCCTTGCAGGTGCCCCGTAATGATGACCCCTGACACCAGCCCCTTAATATCTAAATATTACGTTCAAAAAGTGCTTTCGGTATTGCCTGAATGATGCTACCACAAGACAGAAATGGACAGTGGATCCTTTGTCTTTTCTCCCCACCCCTCCCGATAAATACAGGTTTCAATAAGTAGTTTATAAGAATTAGTAGTTTATGTTCAAAGTTCCTTGAGGAATTCCTCTAGCTTTATAAAAAACAATAACCTTATTTTCCCTCAAAATTCCTAAGATGAAAGTGAAACCCCACATTTTCTTTTGAATGTCACTCTTAAGTGAAATTCTGTGGCAGCTTTTTGTGGTTGATCTGCATCGGCAGATTCTGCATTCTCCCCTATGGCTTTCTTATTTAAATGAATGAATGAATGAGGTCTACTGACAGTAACACACACCTAAGACCTCAGTGGAATTACAGTGATTTGATCCTAGGGCTGAGCAATTTGTTTCAGTTCATTTTTGACCAGAATTCATCCAGTTCTCACCTCCCAGATCTGAAGACAGAACCAAACACAATTTGCGGTCAAATTCTGCACATTTCCAAGCTTGCAATGAGATTCACAGACACCCCCCCCCCCGAAAAAAAAATAGTGTTAAAATTACATTTTAAAAAGTGCTCATGAAAAATGTGTACTTTTGAGAAATGCACACAAATATGCTTTGATCAATGGGAGAAAAATGCATCCATATTAAAAAATGTGCACTATCGCATAAATTTGGAGGAATATGCATTAAAATATTCACACATTTTTGTGTAGAAAGAAAACAACAAAGCTCTCAATCTGATACAGACACAAGTTGGAACAAGCTTTGAGGTGGCATTCAGAAAACCTTGATGAGGTCATGTTTTGTGGATTTGCACAACCCTATTTGAACCACCTTGGATTCAGGGTCCATGTTTCTTTCTTGTGTGCTCTGCACTGATTGATCTAAGTAGTACAATGATCACTTTCACTTCCAACACTTGCTGACTTTTGATTTAAGTGTGCTTTACATTGTAACAGCCACAGCTGGTCACTAGCACAATTATATTTTTGTCAGAGCTGCTATGCACAACTGTATTATATTACTGACTCTAACTCATGCAATGTTGCCTTCTTGTGAGAAGTACAGCCTTTCAGATGCTAAGATATAGCTTCCTATACGTTAGCAAGGAAAGGCTGCAGTTCTCATAATAATTTCCTTGTGATTCTTAAAAGGACAGCAGTTGCATTTGGACCACAGTAAATTTAGTAGAGGTGCTTTTTTGTGAGTGTATTCACAACTCAGTAAGCTTGTTGAAACTCAACAAGCAGCACAAGGTATTTTCAGGATCATAAGAAATGAAAAGCTAATAGTTAGCCATGTACTTCACAATTTTCTTTACATGAAATAATAAAGGCCAGTCTGTTCACCAAATCTCACATTATAAACAACAGCAAACATATTGTCAAGATAATGTGTTTTTCCAATAAGAATCCATGAGCAAGTTTTAGTATGCTGTTCCTCTTCCATTATACTCTGCTCTGTAATGAAGAATAATATAATGTTCAGCAAAATGTTGGACTTAATTGATATTTGGTGTGAGAAAAAACAAATACAACACAATTTTAAAAATAAAACAGAGCATTGGGGTTTATAATTCCATAGAAATACCCTCTCAATGTTTATATATTCATGAATTTATGTAAACAGTCCAATAGCAGGAACTATTTGTAAAATGCTAATAATTCGCAAAGAACCCTCATCCCCATTTGGTTTCTGCAGAGTAGGCAGTTCTTGTAACTTATTTACTTAATCATCTCTATGCATATAGGCGGTTCTATTCAGTGGTTAAACACAATGAGCTAAACTAAAACACACAATTACAGACAAAGTAAAATGGAAAGACTGAATTATGTCATCCAGCCAGTCTTAAATTTTGAATGCTAGGGGCAGGATCTCTTATTCTTATCAGTTGTGTGGTGTTCTTTGAAGAAAACAATCATAAAGGATCCTTGCATGCTCACTCTTATACAACATATATTGGAGTTCCTAGAACCCAAGGCTGATCAAATACAACCATTATTATGTAAAGTATGCAGGAGCTTCTTAAAGTAATCTAGGGATATGCCGTTGTTATCTAAAGGAAATATAGCTTCTGAGCCAGACTTGGGTGGCATATATTGCAGGAACAGACTCAACCAGTGCTAGGAAGAGTGGATTTCTTGGTTTAGTGTAGCACATGCCATCCCTATAGGGGAGATGCACACTGCACAAACAAACTCAGATGGAACTGGGAAGAGCGGTCACTCTCCCAGTGCCAACTGAGTCCTCCACTGAGTCTCTGAGATTGGACATAGCAGTGGAGATTTCTCATGGGTTGGGGGGGGGGACGACATCATTTTAACACAAATTTACACCACATCTATGGTAAATTATCTTTCCCACATGCCAGGATGATATAGAGGCAGATGAGTTGGTATTGGTAAACCTGTTCTTGGGCTGTATTCCTTTAAATTGCAGCTGTATGCTTTCTGTCTAAGCACATTGAAAGCTAACAAATCACTGGGTTTTTTCCCCAGGAACTGGCTATGACCCTGGATTCCAGGTATGGACAGGAGTGCTTTTGCCCTGAGGTTGATATGCCAGCTACATCCATTTCTGGAGACTTTAGATCTTACCAGAGTGACATATAAATTACTGTAATGTGATCCACATAGGGTTGCCTATGAAGAGTAGACTGGAAATGGTCGATAATTGGTCCAGAAAGTGATGGCCAGGTTGTTAACAAGAGCTGCATAGATGGACTGTGTGATTCCCTTATTGAAACAACTGTGCTGACATTGAAGCTGCTTCTGGGACCAGTTTTAAGTCCCTTGTAGTTTGGAACCAGGATATTTGAAGGACACCTTACTCTCATATAAAACTCTCTGACAGCTAGACCAGAAGCCCTCTTTTGGAAATGTCTCAGCATCATCAGAAGTATGCCTAGTTGGAACTAGGGTGACGGTATTTTCAGCTGCACCCAGACTCTGGAACTCTCTCCTGAGGAAGGCTCATCTCACCCTATCCTTAATGTTCTTCTGCCAGATGGCAAAAAAAACCTTCCTGTTAAGGAGAGGTTTGAGGACATGGATGACCTTGAGATCCTGCATTGATTTGCACTGTAACTTGCTGCACTGAACAGTTGTTATCATGGAAGAATATTTACTTGTTTTATGGCAGCTTGTTTTCTTCCTATATCCTTTTGCATTATGTAATGTTGTTCTTGCTTTCATCATACCATTATGAGTTTTTTAAAGGAAAGGAGGGATATACATGTTTTAAACAACAAAATAAAATAAGAACATATACAGCCAGAGGCTTTCAGGAGGCCCACAAACAGAGCATGATGTGAGCTTACCCTCACATTTTTGTCCGTCTCCCAAGCCAACAGGCATTTAAAGGTACACTGAGTACTGCCCTCAAACTTGGAGGTTCCATTCAACCTTCTTGACTAATAGCCATTGATAAATTTGTCCAACCACCCTTTAAAGCCATCTATGCCAGTAGCCATTCCCATTCTAGTGGCAATGAGTCTCATGCATTAATTAAAACATGTATGAATTATATTTATTTAATGAATTTATAGCCTGCTTTTTCAGAGTAAAACCCTCACAAAGCAGATTACATCATACTTTAAAATACAAAACAAGCAAATAATAAAAAACAATAAATACTCAATACATGAATCGCTAAAATAACAAATAAGCAGCAGATAGAGCCTCACTTAAAAGCATAGCCCATTCAACCTAACCCATCACAGACTGGAATAAATTAATCTTTAAAATCCACCTGAAGGCCAGGAAATTGGAGGCCATACATACACAATACGCAGGGACAGCACACCCACCACAGAAGAGACCTTTCCCTGCTATTTGGCACTCTCACAGTTTTCGCTACTGGACCAGACAGCAGGGCCTGAGAGGCTGATCTTACAGCTCAAGGGGGCTTGTTCAGGTGCAAGTGGTCTGTCATATAACCTGCTCCTGAACTACAGGAGTTCCAGCACTGTAAATTGGGCCTGGAAACAAATGGGCAGCCAACAGTGTGGAAAGGTGTAACATGATCCAAATGGTGAGGTCCAGTGTCCTAGCTGCTGCATTCTGCAGCAATTGTAGCTTTCAGGCCATCTCCAAGGACAGCCCCATGTAAAGCAAATTACAATAACCATATGGATGTAACCACAGGATGTGTATCTGAGGCCTAGTCAGCTTTCCCTAGTCCAGTGCAGTCCTCACTGAAACCTCTCAATACTCTTACCCCAATGCACAGTCCTGAATATGTGACTCTTGTCAGAACCACTGACTGTTTGTGTGCGGATCAACTTCACACTTACAAATGAACGTTTTAAAAGTGGATATATTGGGTGAGTGTGCTTTCCCCCACATTGGTGTGATTCTCAACCTGAACTAAAAAAGTAAGCCTTTCTCTAAAGCTCAGAAGAACAGAGATTCATTAGAGAATAATTTTGTACTTGAGCATGCTGCTAGCATAATGGCAACAATTTGTACGTAATCTTCAATTCACTAACTAAGCAGTGAGCCACTGTATCATGTAAGAGAAATAATGGATCAAAGATAGGGATGTACGAAAGTCAGTTACCTTTTCGAAGGGTGACATTCACGGTGGGGGGGAGGCACTCCATCCCTCCCCCCCAAATTCTCTCCGGCCAGCTCCGCTCCGCTCCTGTATTTTGCCATGATAGGCTACGTAAATATTTATGTAGCCTATCACGGAAAAAACAAAACAGCAAATGCAAATGGTGGCGGCTATTCAGCCGCCATTTGTGTTCCCTTTTTTTTGCCATGATAGGTTACGTAAATATTTACGTAGCCTATTATGGCAAAAAAAAAGGGAATGCAAATGGCGGCCACTATGCCATTTGTGCCCCTCTTTTGCTGTAATAGCCTACGTAAATATTTATGTAGGCTATCACAGCAAAAAAAAAAAAAAAATGGAATGCAAATGGCGGCCGCTGTAGCCACCGCCATTTGCGTTCCCTTTTTTTTGCCATGATAGGCTACGTAAATACTTACGCAGCCTATCACGGCTTCTGCAGAGACAGAAATGGCGTCCCCGCGTTAGCCATGATAGGCTACGTAAGTATTTATGTAGCCTATCATGGCTATAGTGATGAAGCAAATGGTGGCCGTGGCCGTGGACACCATTCGCAAGTCAGCGCGAACGGCAGCAGGTAGGTGTCCCGTTTCGCGTCTTTCGTGGGGCGGGGGGCAGGGGGGGGCTTCGTTCCACCATGGATTTCGGGGGGCCGAATGCACTGGCATTCGGCCTCACCGAGATCCATGGCAGAATTCTCTGGCATCCCTAATCACAGACCTCATGCTAAATGTTTCCATTTATTTCTCTCAAGATTTTAGTACATCTGAGGTGTTAGAGATGCTGGGCTTTTTCAACTGCTCTTCTGAGTAGTCTGTGCAGCAATGTAGACCAGTGAAGACAGTCTGCATTCTTCCAAGCCATAGTCACAATTAAATATTATATATGGTGTCGGTTCTGTGACATTTAAGAACATAAGAGCCATGCTAGATCAGACCAAGGGTCCATCTAGTCCAGCATTCTGTTCAACCAGCTGTTGACCAGGAACCCACAAGCAGGGCATGAGTGCAACAGCACCCTCCCACCCATGTTTCCCAGCAACTGGTGTACGTAGGCTCACTGCCTCTGGTAGTCTGATAGCCTTTTCCTCCGGGAATTTGTCCAACTCCCTTTTAAAGCTAGCCAAATTGGTGGCCATCACTATATCCTGTGGTAGCAAATTCCATAGTTTAACATTTCATGGTTAGGAGAAAATGTATCTTGACAGGATGTTTAAAACTTTCCCTCCTATCACCCTTCTACTGCCATTCCAGCTGCCACTTCTGGTCTTCCACTTTACTGAGAACACCTATTCCCTAACTACCTCCACCTTACCAAAACAATTTCTGCCTCCACCACAGTTTCTACAGGTCAGGCAGGGCTAGGATTGCTTTTTCAAACCCAACCCTGCCCCCAATTTCCTAACAATGACTATAGCTTGCCAACTGAGAGTAAGGAACTCTTCACTGCCACACACAAGTGGAGCTTGGAAGGCTCTTGGTGGTATAAAACACATTAGAAATACATGGCCCTTGTATTTACAATCTTGGCATTACCATCTGACCCCAGTGCCTTCCCTTCTGTCCATTTGCTTTCTCCACCAGCTAATGTACCTGAAGCTGGTGAAGAAATTGCAGGTGAATCAATCTTTTAGAATAGGGATGGTCAATTGGTGGCCCATGGCTTGCATCTAGCCCCATTGGTTTCATCTGCCCACCCCCACCTGCCTGCTCAGGAGGGCTGCTTCTAAGGTGGCTGACTAACCACACATCAGTCTTCCCAGCCTGAATGGATAGATGCCACAAAATCCTGTGTGTCATTCTATAGACATCTGGGCATCTTCCAGTGAGCACTTGGAAGGCTGAGAGGCAGCCCAGTTTAGCAGCACTATGTGATTCTCAGGTGCCAGAAAGCAGTGAAACTGATACTCAACATGGCATGTCTGACACTTAACATAATCCTTCACAGTCTTCCAGTTCTGGAACAGTTGAAGATAGCTAAGAAGCAGCATGTGATGTTCAGTGGCAAAGTCCAACCTGAATGCACAGCTTTTCACACAATGGCCTGGGCCACATGATCCCCAGTGCCCACTGAGTCTTAAATCAGCCACATTGGGTTGCAGTGTGCACTGGCTGCCATTGTGAATATTCAAGCTGTGGTGGGTGGTCTCCCCAGCTTATTATCCTGATGTTCAAACCTGGCGAGGGTGGGTTGTTTCCATGGTTAACAAGCCACCCACAACCCATGGGATATTCTTGGGTTTGGAGTGGTTTGCTAACCACGGCAACAACCCACCCTGCACCAGGTTTGCATGGCTCAATAAGTCACGACGGCCAGTCACCCATGCTGTAACCCATGACTTATAAGCCATGGCTTATTTGTAAGTGCTGTAACCCATAAGCCTTGACTTATTTAAACCACAGTGGGTGCCGCGATCATGCTAATGGGCCCAATGTTCCTGAACCAGGCAGCCACTCAACATTCCTAGCACTAAAGTGCCTCAGGGGGCCTCTGTGATGATGAGGTCTTTGGGAGATAACGTGGCTTCTTGTGAATAGCTAAATACTATCAAATGCATCACCAGAAAAGAGGACAAAGATGACACAAATTTGCCTAAGTGTGCATAAGGCTTACTCATGCAAAATAAGCTTGCACCTGCTCATTTATATGTATAGATGCAAATGTACAAATGATTATTCTAACTTAAATAAAAATAAAGTACATTTCACCATATTATGGAAAACTGTGTGACCAGGCAACCTGCGAGCCTGTCTGCCTGATCCGCTTTCCGGGTGCTCACTATAGATGAGCAACAGTTCTTATGGTTCTTCATCTTTAAACTGGAATTGGACAGGGTGGCCCTTCAAATAGAGGACACCTTCAAACAGAGAACAGTCCTCTGGCAGCCCTTAAACAAATGGCTGTCCTCTATAATAGAGGACATATGGCCACCCTAATAGGGGCTTTCCATCCTAGTTCTAGATGGGTGGGATGCTTGTGAATTCTGGAAGTGATACTGGACCAGTCAAAGGCAGCTGTACTGTCAGGCCTCTTTCCCAACTAAGACTCTTTTTGTCAAATATGAGAACCAGAAAAGTTGCCTCACACTGAGCATAGACCTCAGGGAGGAGAAAAACAAAACAAAAACAAAGGCAAAATTTCTGAAAGCCCTAGTTTTCTTTGACTATAATTCTAGGGATGTACGAAAGTCCCTTACCTGATCCCGAAGCTTGATTTGCGGTGGGGGGGAGGCGCGCCATCCCTCCCCCCGAAATTCTGGCTGGGGGGGAGGTGTCCCATCTCTCCCCTCTGAACTTCTGGCTGGGGGGGAGGTGCCCCGTCCCTCCCCCCTGAAATTCTGGCTGGGGGGAGGTGCCCTGTCCCTCCGGCCGCGAATCCTCCTGTCCTGCCGGGATGCAAATGGCGGCGGCCGTAGCCGCCACCGTTTGCGTCCCTGCAGTCAGCCATGATAGGCTACGTAAATGTTTACGTAGCCTATCACAGCTGAGTGAAAAACAACAACAACTGTGCATATGCAAATGGCGGCACCCATGGGCACTGCCATTTGCGTACGCACGGGGTTTTTTTTCCCCATTCAGCCGTGATAGGCTACGTAAACATTTACGTAGCCTATCACGGTGGTTTTTTTGAAATCTATCCGTGATAGGCTACGTAAACCTTTACGTAGCCTATCACGTTTCTTTTTTTTTAAACTTGGAAATGGCGGCGGCGGCGGCAGCCGGTTGGAAGAACGGCCGCCGCCGCACCGCCGCTGCACCGCCGCCGGAGCTGCCGCCGCCAGGGACATTCGCACAAGGTAAGTCCCGTCCCGGGGGGGGGCAGGGGGGTGGCAGACCGTTTCTCCACCAATTTCGGGGGGCTGAATGCGCTGGCATTCGGCCTCCCCGAGATTCGTGGAGAAATTCTCTGACATCCCTGAGTCAGTTTTTTTTTCAGTATGGACTGTTGAGATTTTCTCAGACCATGCACTGCAACAACTCCATGTCACAGCCTGACTATGATGATGAAGTTGCATCCTGGCACACTGCTGACATTAAAGATCAATGAAGCAACTTATTTCTGTGAAATGGAAAATCCATTAGAATACAGGATATTGATGAATGATCTGTAGACAAATAAGCACTTATTCAAGTCACTCCAAAGACTATAACTATCATGCACTGCCAGGTCTAATAAATATATTTATTTGGATGAGTTCACTATTGACTGGCTTCTTATGTAAACTAGCAACATTAGTAGACCATGAACATAAAAACAAAACCTCACAAGTACAGCTCATTCATTTAATAAAATACTATCAGCAGGAGGTGCCCTGCCATTAAGATGCCCTTCTGTATAGGGGATTGTGCTATATTGGAGAGCTTTTTAGACTAGGCTACTGAGATAAATAAGATGTGCACATATTTGTCAGGGGTTATTCTTTTCTTCTTTATTGGAATCCTTTCTTCACACAGACCCTATGTAAAATACCACTTCCACCACCCACACTGATACCCTTTTATAAGTTAGCATCTTGGGGCTTCTAGTGTCAAATCTGGCATGTAGCAAAAACCATTCAAGGGGGTTCCAAAAAAGGGGAGTCAGTCTCCTGGAGGAGGGCCCATTGGTGGCCCTGAAGGGAGGCCCAGGGGGCTCTCCAGCAGCAAGGAGGTGGTGGCCCCAAGGGCGGAGGAGGGCCTGGACAGCACCACGGTGGTGGGGAGTGGTGAGGGGGGCAAATCCAGCACCAGCACGTGTCCGAGCAGCAGCAGCGACACCCATCACATCTCAGTTTTGGTTACGTTCATGCCATTGGTATCTTCCTGTCTCTGACCAAGGGGCACTTTTTCATTGACTCTGCACAAAGATCACATCTAATCTAGGGGTGTACAGATCCCCTACCTTTCCAGTCTGGGGTGGGGGTCTGCGGGGGGGGGAGGCAATCTGTCCCTCCCCCCTGGAATCCATCCAGGCTGGTTCTGCTCCATGGGAATCCTGCAGAGCCGGCCGCCGGGTCCGCATCGCTGGCAAAATGGCTGGCCGCCATTGCCATGCCGTATCACTTCACTGGGCTAACTAACTCCGGTTGCAAATGGCATCCACTACACCATTTGCAGCTGTAAAGTTGGTATATTAGCCTAAATACAGCCGTAAATGGCTGCATTTAGGCTAATCTACCAGCTTTATGGCCACAAATAGCGATAGGCTATGCAAATATTTGTGCAGCCTATTGTGAAAAAAAACAGGGACGCAAATGGCATCCACTAAACCATTTTGCAGCCATAAAGCTGGTAGATTTACCTAAATGCAACCATAAATGGCTGCATTTAGGCTAATCTACCAGCTTTACAGCCACAAATGATGTAGTGGATGCCATTTGCGTCCGGAGTTAGTTAGCCCAGCGAAGCGATACAGCACGGAAATGGCGGCCAGCCATATTGCCAGCAATGCGAACTCGGTGGCCATCTCTGCAGGATCGACGCGCGGAGGGGAGCTGGCCTGGATGGATTCCGGGGCAGGTTGAGGTGAGTGCTTTATTCTGCCACAGGCCCCAAAGGGGCCGAATTCTTGGAAACCAGCCTCATTGGGGTCCATGGCAGGATTCTCCTCCATCCCTACTCTAATCTTTTGAACACTTAGGACCATTTTCAGAAGTTATTTCCTTCAAATGGGACTGTATGTTATATTCATAGCATGCTACTACTCCATTAACTGCATCAGCTTATGGTCTGTTTCCAGTCCTCTGCCCAATTCAAAGTACTGCTTTGACCTTTAAAGCCCTCATGGCTTGAGACCAGAACACCTGAAAGAAACCCACAAATCTCACAGTCACTTCTTAAAAGAAAGGGGCTGAGCATTATGGGGTTTGTACTATTTATGTTAGTTTATTCTTATTATTTTTTGTAAACTATTCTAAGAGCTTCAGGTGAAGAGCAGTAAATACAGAGGGTGGAGAGGGAGACAGAACAAACTATTATCTGTGTGGTAGGCTGAGAGACAGACAGAAATTGGCCTAAGCCCATTCAATTAATAGCTAAGGTTACATGATGAAGAGACTTCATGAGTTTTTTTTTTAAACCACTATCTCTATGGATCATTTGCCACAGCTGTGAAATTGGTATTATTTGGCAACTTGTGGAGTTTTTGTTTTTTTGGCAGCTACTTAATGTAAGAAATTCGTTTGGACAGAAAGAGGGGAAACTAACTGATCCCACAATTCTAAAGTACAACTTGCCTAAAACAACTGTCTTGTGGCTCCTTAAAGGGTAACAAAGTTACTACACCATAACCTTTCAGGGACCAGTGCGCAAGACTGTTGTTTTTGCTGCAACAGACGAACACTGCTACCTCTGAACTTAGCTTATGACTCTTCCAAAGAGTCAGAAAACATCAAGAATACTCCCTAAAATTGAAGCTGACACTGTAGGTGTAAAAGGGCTGAAATTGAATTGGGTGCTTCAGTATCATTTAGTTTCTCAACCACAAGTATTACCTCATTCAACAAAGCTAAAAACACTTTGAGACATCGCTGTATTTCATACAAACCGTTATCACACTGAAAGAAAACAACAGCTACTGTAGCCAGTTCTGTGCCTTTGAGTACAATTTTCTTGAAACTCAACTCTTATTAGTGAAAATTAGGTGTCTTGTAGTCTACTATCATGGTACATTGGCTTTCACTCTCTTCCCCTCCCCACTTTATGTTATTATTTGAAATGCCAGGTTATCCAAGATGTAGCAGAAACTTTTAAAGGCAACGTACTGAGACGGTGGCGTCAACATATTTTCAGTGTTAAAGGAGCTAATATGAATTGTAATGAAATTTAACAGATGAAAGGCTCCAGGAAATTTTATTTAGAAAGTGTTGTCCTAGCTTTAGTAGAAAATTCCTCCAGAAATCATTTTCAGAGAGGCAGAAATGTGACAGGAAACAGAGCAATAGAGTGTACCTAATTCATTCCAGTTCACAGAGTAATGCATAACATTTCAATTCACAGCGATGCATCCCAGTCACCAGCATGAGAATCCAATCAAGCTGATGTTTAGTAGAGTTGAAACAAAAATCATAGAAGTAGAAAGCTGATGTTGTCTATTTTGCTAAATGGAGAAATATCTAAAAAATAAATAAATGGGGGTGTTATATGTTTCTAAATATGCATTCAGATGTATTTAGTAACTTCTTTCTCTTCTTCATCTTCATCTTCATTATAATATTAGTATTAGTGTTATTACCACACAATCCAAACTGTTCTTAGGAAATGTGTAAAGTTAGTAAAAAAAAACCCACACACACCCAAACCCAAAGTAATTTGATTTGTTATGATATTGCAGTTTTTGAAATACAACCTACTTGTCACAGATAATCCGGACACTTTAAAAAAATTGCATTGGCTTTGTCTAAGATAAGTAATCATGACTATCTTTTGCTGAGGATGAATACAGGTTTCTCCTAAAACTCGTACTTGATTTCTGAAGAATCTGAACGCTTTCACACATGGGGTTAACAGCACTTTGTTAAGTTTTGCCATTTCCTTACACGGCTCTGTAACATCAATAATGTAAAGCCCACATTGTCTAGAATGCCACTCTTTTGCTTTCTAGCATTAACAATGATCATACATACACTCACATACAGCGCAGGGGAGAATCAAAAGCTATTTAAGCCTCATACATGAAAACTCCCTCTGATGATCACCTGCATAGTTTGGGAGTAGTGGGGCAGTATACAGCAGCAGTGCTTACAATCTCTGCACTTGAAGGATCCATTTGCCCACCGTTGTCTCTCACCTGTTGTAACTAGCTGGGCTTCATAAATTAAGCCAAGGGAAGGGTGAGAATTTTGTTTCAGTTTGGTTTTCATAGGAATTTATCCACATTCACAAAATTCTCCATATTCAGTACAAAAAGAACTTGAGGGTTTTTTTTGGGGGGGGGGTTAATGAATGAGGGACAAATCAAATTTGACAGATTCTTCTATTCAGGCCCTTGGCTCTGAATGCTTTGTTCTTAGAAGTCTGGTTTTGAATACCTGTATATTCAACCATATTAATACTTAACTGTGATGGCCACCTACTTTTTCTTACATCTTTGGCATCTATATGGCATGCAAGTACATCATCCTCTCTAGGAATAGCTGTACATATTGAATTTGGTCAGTGCAGATGGGTGACAATTTTGTTTCAGTTCCGTTTTGATAAATATTTACCAAAATTGCAAATGTCTTCATATTTGGAAGAGAAAGAACTTGCAGCCTTAAAAATTCAGATGTGGGAGAAAGTGGAACTGACAGAGTCACCCATCCCCAATTCTACCATATATCTGTTTCATCCTGTTTCCAAATTAATCTATTAAGGTTAAAAACAAAACAAAACCGCTCTGCATGGAAATCTATATATTATTTACATGCATTTTTCTCAGTGTATATGCTCTAAAAAATATGCATTTTTAAGGGTGTAATCTTATGCCTGTTTAGACAGAAAAATGTCCTAGAACTTCTAGCATGTCCCAGCCAGCATTCCCCATGCTGCCTGGGGAATACTGGGAATTGTAGGACTTTTTTCTGTCTAAACAGGCATAGGATTGTGCTCTAAATGCCTTTTGATACATTGTTTGAGTTGAGAACTATGTCAGAACATTTGGGAAGTGTTCTGACATAGAATGCTGGTGGATATCTAAAGGTATAATCCTATGCATGTTTAGACAGAAAAAAGTCCTACAACTCCAGCCAGTATGACTGGCTGAAGGGATGCTGGGAGTTGTAGGACTTTTTTCTGTCTAAACATGCATAAGATTGCACCTTAATTTAAGATCCACACATTAATCCGGGAGGTAGAGATCAGGTCAGTCTCACCAAAGTTTACGAAGACTGAATTCCTCAAGCTTCCCTAATAATAAATGAAAGCATTTCAGATCAAGCCACTGAGACTTTTAGCATGAAAAGAAGAGCTAATATAGTAGTTTGACTTGGCTCCTGCATCTGGATATGAGATAGGAAAATCAGATTTAAACTGCTCTTAGGGTCAAATCAGAGATTCCTAGCAGCTACATCTTCTTTTGCATATTTACTCTAGAGTAGGTGCAGGGTGCCCAATCTGTGGGACCCTGGCATGGGCACATAAAGAGGCTTTAAACCTTCCTCACTATGGCCCCAAACTGGATCAGGGCCCCCATGCCTGCAAATTCTACTGCAAAATAGTGATCTATTTACTTTATGGATCACTGTTTTGCAATAGAAATGGCAGGCTTTTATGTTTTAATTACCATTTTGTATTCTCTCTTATATCTTCATTCTTTTTAGCCACCTTGAATGCTATTTACAGTGGAAACGTAGGGTATAATTCTAATAAATAAATCAAATTGGACATTTTCTGAAATATTTGGGTTTTAATTTCTTTCTTTTTTTAAGTCACAGAAGGTTTAAAAAGGTGGTATGTAAATGTGATAGATGAAGATGATGATGATGATGATGATGAAGAAGATAGAAAGATAGATAGATAGATAGATAGATAGATAGATGGATAGATAGATGGATGCAGTAAAATATAGAGAAGCATGAGGGAAACTGTTATGGGTAGTTTACTCACAACTGTGTTAGAAAGTAGTCTGTCTCCACTGTCATTAACAAATTCACAAAAATCCCCTATTTTCCCTGTGAAATGTTGGAGGGTATGAGAGTAATAAAAATAATAAATGTTTTGGGTCGAATGGGAATGTTCAATGAAACAACTGTGTCTATAATCCCCCTGTTTGAGCGCTAGAAGGTACCTCAAGGGTCATCTAATCCAAATCCTTTCATTGAAACAAGATTCACTAAATTATCCCTGACAAATACTTACCCATCATGTCCTGAAAAACCCTATACCTGAGGAGGCTTCACTGTTTCCCAAGGCAACTTGCTACATCTCCTTGCTTTTTTTTCTAGTTATCATGTTTTCCACCTAGTGTTTTTTTTCTTTAAAATCTTTAACCTGAAGCCCATTATCTCTTTGCTGACTTTGTTGACATGTGTTAGCCAGCCCTGGATATGTCTAACTGCAGAGAATCTCTCTCTAAAATAGCCTTTAAAGAGCTAAAAGACGAAAACACTCCCCTTGCGGCTCTTTTTAACCTCCATCTATTACAATACCCTACTGAGCTGTGGAAATGATATGATAGTTTTGCATTTATTCGAAAATGTACAACACACAGTTTAACTGGCATTTAAAAGGCTTCTCTCAGAATGTCTGTTCTTGCTACCTGCTACCAAAAGTTACTACCTTTAGAAAAGGAGGAGGGAAAGTGCTAGAAAAGAGCTTTGTTTCCTAGCTGCTGGAAAAGGCACAGGAACAGGCAAATAAAAAGCAGGCAAACTTACTGCTATTTGAACCTTCATGAACTTTGGGACAAAATCATACTCTAGGAGCATTTTTAATTTTAAGGATTTACATATAAGGAGACCTATATCATAGTCTGTCCTGGGCCAGCACCCCAAAAGACCATCCTCAGAGGATTCTGACCCCTTGTCCTCAGAAGAGGCTCTGGAATCCATAGGAGAAGAATCAGACTCAGAAGGGCATTGTGAGACTTCTACCTCCCAGGACCCAGTTCTTCAGGGAAACCCCAGGAGGTGCCTCCCTTGTGTCCAGAGGAGACTCCATTACTGTCCTCAGACTCTGAGGACTCAGTCCATGAAGATATTAATATGCCCCAAACATTCCCATGTCACTGCAGCCTGAACTGCTAAAACAGACCAAGCCCCTTTAAGGGTCAATACTTCTGTAGAGACAGAGGCAGAGCTAACCATCCTGAAGGCTGAAGTCTTGTGACTTCTTATTTATGATTTGGTCTTGCTCTCACTTATTTTGCCGCAACATATAGACAACCCTGTCTGGCTTCCAGCCCATGCACCACTTTCCATGGTGCTGATTGCTTTCCACTTTGGTTCCTGAGGAACCTCACCCAACCTGCTCGAGACTGGATGAAAAGAAGAACCGTGCAAACCAACAGAGCATCATCAGAATTCATGGCTAAAATGGCACATAGTTTTCCTAGACAGGGTGGGCAACTTGTGACCCTTCGGATGTTTTGGCCCGCAAGTCCCATGATCCCTCAACATTGGCTATGCTGGCTAGGGCTGTTGGGAGTTATAGGCCAAAACATCTGGGTGGTCATCAGTTCCCCACCCCTGTCCTAGGACATTGTCAATTGCACCGCAGTAAAGAAAGTCCCCAGATTTCAGCCACTTACCATTTACAGTTTTCCTGTAAATGAAAATGCTCCTGGGACTTAAACTGTCCGCTCTGCTTTGGATACTCTTAATCCTCCAAGTTCTGAGGCTTACAAGTAATCAGGGCTGATCTGATAGGTTTGTGCCCTTAGTAACTGTACCAATATCTAAGATACTCTCTCAAATGGCTTACCCTAGAATATGCAGAAATGTTGAGGAAATAGTCGTGAAATGTCTCTAGGGCTTTTTGTTTGTTTGTTTGTTTGTTTTAAAAAAAATCTGGCTTTAAATCTGCTGCAGATAGTGGAAAAATGTAGATAATAAATTGACATTTCATTCAATACATTCAGTTGTACATATAGTTCAAGAAATCAGTCCCATCAAATTGGAATTAAAGTAAAATGATTCTACAAAAATACTTGAAATAATGCATGTACATATAAAATGGATGCAAAGGAATACTAGAACAATCTATTATGTTTCAACTATACATACTGGACAGCATCCAATGGTGTCACAGCACTAGCACTAATGATGTTGCACTAGCATAAATCAACACAAGCACAACATCATTAGCGCTTGCTAGACAAAGGGAAAAACAGTGATCTGTCACCAAATGTTGGTGGTGCTTTCCCCGTTCCTTAGCAAGTAGTAACCATGCTGCACTAGCCTTGCTTCATATGAGCACTGTGACAGCATAGGATACTACCTGTTGTCCTTCAATGATGTCATCCTCAAGAGCTTGGTCAATGCTGGAGTTAGGGCACGCAACACCATGACATTCACCATGCAGAGGAGCATTCTAGGGCTTGTTTGTGGCAAGAGCAAAGTATTCTTCTAGAGTTTGTCATGCAGTTGAACCTAATAATCTCCAGGACAGATGCAGTTGCTGCTGAAAAACCTTAGAGTGCTAAAAGGAGTTTGTCATCAAGTATTTTTCAAACCCAATCCTCTGGCAGAAGTGATGTGTTACATTGCAAAATCTTCTCCTTTCTCCTGTGATGGAAACTGTTTGGGCCATGGGAATCTGGAATTTATTTATTTATTCAGGTTATTCAAGTTAATGCAAAGGTTGCAAAGGTACAGCTTCCAGCATCTGATGGTGCAGAATTACTGATACTGAGGGCCAAACTACACATTACATTACATTAATTATATAGCATGTATCTGATCTTTATAATTTTCACTTAGCCTCCAATGCAGACTCTTTTTTCTTAACATCCCTTCCCCAACTTGCAGAGAAGGTTTAATCCTTCTGGAGCACAGTGGCCCCAATCAAAATAATGGCTGCACACACTTACATGAGAGTAAAACAGGAGATAAACCCTGGCTACATGCCACATGATTAGCATAATGTGTAGTTTGGCTATGAGCAAATATAGACTTGGCTCATTATTTGGATGGGAGACCACTACAAGTCCCATGTAAGAGCGGAATAAAAGTTGTGTTTTTTTTAAGATATAAAAATGAGTAAGGTGGATAAGGTTGTACAATAATTTCATTTCTGTTTGCAAATCATGCAGACATGTCTCATTTGCAATCTTGAACATGAACACAAGCAGAGAAAAGTTGAGAAAAGTTTGCAAATTCTTGAATTTGCAATTGTTTGGGGTTTTTTAATGCATTTTCACACTTTTGAAAACCTGCCCAGAGAGCTTCAGCTACTGGGCGGTATAGAAATGTAATAAATAAATAAAGTAAAATATGCGCAGAAATGTGCACTTTCCCCATTTGAAATGCGCATTTTCCCCATTCGAATGACCCCAAAAACAGGTCAAACATGAAAATCGAAGCAAGCTGAAATGAGCTTTGAAGTGACTTTCAGATAATTTTGAAAATTGCTGAGCCAGCAAACCCTGCTCCCCATCCCCTCTCCCTCCCTCCCCGCAGAAGACAGAATCAGACAGGAACAAGAGACGGGAAGGAAAGGGTGGGGGAACAGCAGAGAAAAGTATGAAGATTACAGACAGCAACAAGGGGAATAAGGCTCAATGAGAGGATAGTCAATGACAGAGAAGTTGGAGGTTTTAAATATAAGAAATGGGAAGTTAAAATGTGATCTAGGAGGTGACAGAGAAGAGAGAACCTATGCGGAAACCTAAGAGAATAGGAGAGCTAATCAAAGAAAAAAAAATTTTTTTGCCCACCACTGAATTTAAGGGACCTAATATTTCTAGAAAATGGATTATTATCCTGTCTCACCATTACCACACAATCATCTTGTAATAATTCCCATTTATGTAAATGGGATCAAGGCAAAATCTGATAAAGACAGCAGAGCAATCACATAATGACCTTGACATTTACCTAGTTGGGGGATTTTTTTTTCTTCTTTTGAAAGACAAGCACACACCAGGATGGATCAGGGTGCAGAGAGTTATAAAATCCCTTTCGATCCCTATTGCAAAGCAAAGACTGTGCCGCTAGAGCTTCGGCTATTGGGCGGTATAGAAATGAAATGAAATGAAATGGAATGAATGAATGAATAAATAAATAAATAAATAAATAAATAAAATAGATCAGAATGTTAAGGCTATTTATGACAGGTTTTATGGTGCCAGTAGAATCAATATTAAAACTAAAGGAAAGCAATTTTATCACAAGGATAAATATCTCAAAGATTGTTTGCGCATCTCAGTTTTTAGTTTGCTGCAACGTCGAAGTAAATTTCTGTGTGGAAAAAAGAATAAAAATGTTTAACTAGACATTCAAGATGCAATACCATTCTGAAGTATGTAGTTCTAGTTGCATAATATTTACAGGCCAAAATTGCTGGAGCACCAGCTGTAATTAGAACTCTGAACTCACTTGATCTTAAACTATTGTAGTGTGGGTCACAAGTGTGACAAAACGAATGAAATTCACCTTGAATATTACCACATTGCCACCTCTTTTTTATGACCTGACATTTTAGCAGCACAATCTAAATGCTATCAGCAAGTGTTGGTGGAAGTGTATCCTTGATCTGTGCTTATTTTAGTTCACAAGAGGTCCCATTTGTTTTTATTGAGGTTAATGGATCTGTGAATACAAATCCATTAACCTCAGAATTTTTAAATGTTAAATCAGCAGCTTTGAATAAACGTTAACATGAGGCAGCAATTACTGATACTGCAATACCAACTAGAGGGCAAGATCTGAAACACTGTCTAAGAATACGGTAAATTGGATGAGAAAGGGAGTAAAGATGCAGACACTAATAGCTGAGAATAAACATGCCAAAACTTTATTAAAGAAACATGGCACATGCAGTGCTCAGTTGTGGAGTGCTCAGTAACTTGATGTTACAGCACCTGCTTTGCATACAGAATGTCCCAGGTCCAATCTCTGGCATCTCTGGGTAGGGCAGAAAAAAACCCTGCCTGCAGCCCCGGAGAGCTGCTGCCCATCAGTGTTGACGATACTGGGCTAGGTGGACCAATGGTCTGTCTCATAGGAACATAGCAGCTTCAAGATGTGTCATGAAGGTATTTATAATTAGGGATGCTCGTGCATTGTGTTTGGTCCACACTTTGAAGTGAGCTGATCTAATCCACTCCTCCTGGCCTAATGTGCTGATTGGAATGCAGTTACTGTCCAGATTGCACATTTCTCCATGCAGTTCATGGCTAAAAATAATTCACCAACAGGCATATAAAAATGCATATTTTGGGGTAAAGTGCATATTTCGATATGATTTTTGTGAGCATTTTTTTTTTTAACAGGATGGAGTTTCAAATGAGCACATGCCAAACTGACATGGACTGGAATAAGACTGATCCATCCATGTCTAGTTATAATCTTCCCAGTTGAGATACCCAAGGAAGACTGGAATGAGCCACCAGTCAATTTGTGCCTCTGAAACTGCATCTGAGAAACTATCATTGCAAGGGGGATGGATCAGTTAGATTTTCTCCTGTTGGTTTCTTCATAGGGATGGATGAAAGTCCCTTACCTGGTCCCGCAGCTTGCTTTGCGGTGGGGGGGAGGCACTCCGTTCCTCCCCCCAAAATTCTTGGTGGGGGGGGAGGCGCCCCATCCCTCCCTGCCGAAATTCTGGCCGGGGGGGAGGTCCCCCGTCCCTCCAGCCGCAAATCCTCCTTGCCAGCCGGGATGCAAATGGCAGCGGCCATAGACGCCGCCGTTTGCGTCCCTGCAGTCAGCCGTGATAGACTATGTAAATCCTTACGTAGCCTATCACGGCTGACTTTGGGAGAAAAAAAAAAGTGCGTACGCAAATGGCGGCGCCCATGGGCTGCCGCCATTTGCGTACGCGCTTTCACCCCCCCAAAGTCAGCCGTGATAGGCTACGTGACGATTTATGTAGCCTATCACGGCTGACTTTGGGAATCTAGCCGTGATAGGCTACATAAATCGTTACGTAGCCTATCACGAGTGTGGGTGTTTTTTTTACCGCACTTTTTTTTTTTTTTGCAATGGCAGCAGCGGCAGCCGGTCGGGAGACCAGCCGCCGCCCCTGCCTCCACCGAAACGCGGCCGAAACACTGCCGGGACCTGCCGCCGAGAGGGACATTTGGCCACGGTAAGTCCCATCCCGGGGGGGCGGGGGGCTGGTGGAGAATTTCCCCAACACTTTCGGGGGGCCAAATGCCTCGGCGCTCCGCCTCCCGAAGATTCAGGGAGAAATTCTCCGCCATCCATAATCACCAGTCTCCCTTAGAAAAGGCACACCAAGGTAGTCCTCAGACGTTGATTGTAGGGTACACGTTGGTTTACACAAGGAGAGGTGTTTCATCAGGTATTGTGGTCCCAAGCCACATAAGGCTTTATAAGTTAAAACCAGCACCTTGAATTGGGCTTGGAAATGTATAGGCAACCAGTGCAAGCAGGCCAAAATTGGCATTATATGGTCAGACCTTCTGGTCCCCATTATCAGTCTGGTCACCAAACTGTAGTTTCCAACCATCTTCAAAGGAAGCCCAACGTAGAGGCAGACCCAGTGTGATGTAGTGCTTAGATCCGGTTTCTAAGTCCCTACTCAGCTATGAGTGGGGTGACTTTGTGCCAGTCACTGAGTCTCATCCTAGCCTACCTCACAGGGTTGTTGTGTGGATAAAATGGAGAGGATGAAGACCATGTAAGCCACTTTGGGTTCCTTGAAAGAAGAGGAAAGGTGGCATCTAATATAATAATTAAATAAACAGAGTAAATAGCCAAACAGGTTATTCATCAAACAATCAAATGGATTTTAGTGAAAGCCCTCTCTTGGGAAGGTGTAAAACAGGATGGTAATATGCCTGTCTTAGCCCTATACATTTTGTTTCTGCTACCTGTTTATTGGACCATGAGTGTGCTCATTTGCTTGGCCTATTCCTGCAAAGTCTTACACTCAGTGCTGGCCCAAGTCATTTTGCTGCTTGAAGTGAAGCACAAGATGGTTCCATCCCACATTCCACCTACAGCAGCCAACAAATTGGCAGCTGGAACTCATTTCAATACTGGTGTCAGGACAACATCCTCCAATACACCTGAGGGCAGCAGGCTAGCTTTGTGAGAGAGGGGCAGGCCATGTGGCATACACAATTCTTTCCTCAGACACTTCACTGCCACATCTTCCCCTCTGGTATCTACTACCTGAGACAGCCACTTCACTTTGTGTAATGGTAGGGGTCCGTAGGACTGGCACTACTACACTCTCAGAAACCCTGAATTTGCATCAAGGCATGAGCCCTTTCCTAACTAGGTAGTCAACTACCTAGACTGGGTGGTCCTGTCAAGCTTCATCTTGTCAAGGTTCTTGGATTTTCAACTGTGAAGTTCATTCTGTCCTGGTTCTGTACATATGCCATGGGTTCCACCCCCACTGCACAGAAATCCCCATGTATTTTTGTGGGGCATATTTCAAATGTGCACATTTTGTATACATACACACTTTGACTAAAGCATGTTTGTGCATCTTTAAGAATTGTATGTAGTTTTCTTTGCACTGTTTTCGAATGTGCACATGTTGTCAGACACTTCCCCCCACGCCCGCCCCCAAGCTCAGGAATGTAGATTTCCAACCACGAGGTGCGTTTTGTTCTCCATTCGGTTCTGGGAGGTGTGGATTGGGTAAAGAGATAATTTCTCACTCATCCCTATTCCTAACCAACATGTGACAGAAATCAATATTTCCATCATTCCCACCCATGTGTCTGTTGGTTGGCATTTTAGTAGATGGTTTGGTGACTACTGAAGGGCTGAATCTCACATCAGTAGGGTTGTCAGAGAATTCCACCACGGACCTAAGTGAGGCCGAATGACAATGCATTCGGCCCCCTGAAATCCGTGGTAGAACAAAGCCCCCTGCCCCCCTACCCTGCGAAATGCACGCAAAACAGAGCACTTACCTACTGCCGTTTGCTCTGTTTTGCGAATGGCGGCCACGTCTGCGGCCGCATCTGTGGCCGCCATTCACTTCTTCCATATAGCCATGATAGGCTATGTAAATACTTACGTAGCCTATCACGGCTAATGCAGGGATACCATTTGTGTCCCTGCAGAGGCCATGATAGGCTACGTAAGTATTTACGTGGCCAATCATGAGGGAAAAAAAGGGAACGCAAATGGTGGCAGCTACAGCAGCCGCCATTTGCATTCCCTTTTTTTTTTTTGCTGTGATTATGGCAAAAAAAAGGGGGGGGATGCAAATGGCGGCCACTACGCCATTCGCGTCCCTGTATTTTGCCATGATAGGCTACGTAAATATTTACGTAGCCTATCACGGCAAAATACAGGGACGCAAATGGCAGCGGCTACGGCAGCGTCCCTCTGCAGGCTGCCCAGCGGCTGGATGTCCAGCTGCGGGTGACCCCGGCCAGCAGCTCCGCAGAGTCGCCACAGAGCGGAGCTGGCCAGGGAGAATTTCGGGGGGAGGGATGGAGTGCCTCCCCCCCCACTGCGAATGTCAACCTTCAAAAAGGTAAGTGAGTTTCGTACATCCCTACACATCAGGACCGAAGTGAATATTTTATTATTTTCAAGCACAGCAAGTTGATCATAGGGGAGAGCTTGCAGGGGCTTTTCTTGTACTAAATGCATCAGGCAGCTACTGTAGTACACCTTCTTTTTACATTTGATGTAGCTAGTTTAGATGATAAATCAAATAAAATTAATCACACTCAAAAGCCATACGCTGAATCAGTAATTTAAGAGTGATTCATTTGAAATTGAACAGCATTTTAATTATCAAAGCCTATCAGCCTAAGCTAAAGAGCAGTTTAACATGCTGCCTTCAGTTCACTCCAGAACAGAATAGGATCACAAAAAAGAAAAATAAGCCTATAACGTTTTACTGTGTCCAATGCTGCCCCCACCCACCCCGCAAAAACAACCACCACCAAAAAACAAAACTTGAACAGTTTTCAGATGCATCAAGAGAAGAAACATAGGATATCATATTTGACACCAACTGAGCAGGATTTAGATCTTGTCCAGCCTTTCATGTGAGACGGACATGCACAGAAACTTTTCTACTGCAATATTAATTGCTGACATTCATTTACCACAAGTATACTTGGGCCAATGCAATATGTAATAACAATCCTACTGGCTGAAATTAATGGTTTGCCTCACACACTGTATTTGCTCTGGTACTGTTCAACGAAGTGTACAACCAAAGGAATAAATATAACATGATTCATCTCCTGTTTTTAATGCTTAGATTTCAGCAGCCCAAATTTAGGGGGCGATTTGAGTGCAAGCATACAGCTGGACACAACTTAGCTAGTGAGATATTTATATATGTATCTTCTATTAGAATAGTGTGTATGTAATATAATTTCCAGTGTTTTGTGGCTGGCTGGGGAAGAAAAACAATTTGCCAGACAAACGCACATGCTTTCTTAACATTTCAGTTTTTTAAATCCCTCATGCACTAAAATGAGCTGTATTTCAGTGCATCGCTGTATGTAATTTCACAGAAGCCATTAAGCTTTGGTCTTAGAATAAAACACATGCTTAACAAGATATTTGTCACCATAGGAAGGCATCTCTTTCACCTGCATTTTTCCCTTTGGCATATTTGAACGCTCTGAAAGTGACATGCGAGATATCCTTAGATTCATTTTTCAGAAGACAGAGGGCTAAATTATCTGCACTAATGAGGAAGAAGGGTGGATGCCTCCATGTTTGATAAGAAAGTGAGAGTTGAAGGAGAAGGGGTAAGCCACAGCACACAGAAGTAGGATCAAATAAATGAAGAATATAGATGCATGGGAGGCAGATGAAAGTTCTCCCAACGTTCACCCGATAAATAAAATATGTTTACTAAAATGTGTTGGTTCTGATGATGTTAGAATGAATCACAGGATGTATCAGGAATGCAAGACAACAACTTGCTGCCAATACCATACCTAGGTAATATCAAGATTGTCTGGCGCAATTTGCTTTTGCTTATGAAAACAGTTCAGAAGCTGTGACTGGTGCAGAATGGGATTATTTGGCTCTTAACTAGGGAGGCATATGTGGTTCATAGATGTTCGTCCCCAATGCACTTATCTAGATCTGTCCACGTCCATCCATGCAGCTAAGACTGCTGCTCTAAAAGTGTGGTAGAAGAACTGCATGAACCCTTGTGCTCTGTTCTACTGATAGCCTGCAGTGTGTATCCTGCCTCCTCACAGTTAGAGGAAAGTCATTCTAAGTGGGCTTTTGTATCATTAGGCACTCACATGGAGGGCTTGGTTAATACTGCAGACTTGCCACTTGGTGGAAGAGGCAGGGTTTTTAAAGGTTTGCTTAAAAACATGTTTTTGTTTTTTGTTTTTTGCAGTTTGTCCATCATGCTATTGTAGCCCTACCTTCTTACTGAATGTATGCACTGGGACATCCATTTCTCAGCTTGTTTCATGGTGGTTTCTCTACCCTATGAAACCATATACGTTGACAAACCAGTTTCAAAATTTCCTGCAGGTCTACATTGCTCAAACTTCAGTTTACCAAAAAAGAAAGGATGAAAAGAAAAGAAAAGAAAAGAAAAGTGCAACATTGGTCTGGTAGATACAGTAAGTAATAAGCATTACACTAACGTATTCTATTTCCTATAGATTCCCAGTAGCCCCTGTTGAGGATTCCATACCTGAAAGATCTATGGAGGCATGGAACTGGCCTTCTCTGCTATGGTGCCACATCTATGGAACTGCATCCCAGAGAGGCCCATGAGATTACATCTCTTTACTGTTTAACCTGATTTATGATTAATTATTGTTTAATTCTCCTAGGGGCCTTTGGAGTATGTTTAGGTTGATCTTAAATAAAATTTTGGATTAAAGTTTATGGGATTCTGTGTTAGTGGTGCTTTTATTACCTTAGGGTTCAGTCCTATTTGGTTGATGCCTAAATGATGGAGCCCTCCAATGTCAGAAGCTTCCAATTCTATGTCTTATTGGCACCTTCAATACTGACACATTTATGATGCCTTAGGATTCAACCTTTCTGTATTTTGTCTTACCACTCAAAGGAGAAATCTTTTCTGTACTACTAAATCTTAACCATCCACTCAGAAGAAAACCATAGAAAGCATTGTGACAAAAAAAGAGCGACTGCTCACACTTTGTTAACCTCACCATAAGGGTTTCTTCTAGATACATTGGGCTCTTGTGGGCAAGATGGAGGAATGATGGAGGATTTTTAGCCTCTCCATCCCCTTTCACAGGTTTGTTGTTTGTTTGTTTGTTTGTTTGTTGTTGTTGTTTTGCTAGGTGGGCCTCTGAGCCCATCTAGCTGATTTGGGCTAAATCTACACATAGCAGTTCTACCATTATCATACCTATTGGTGGCCATTGGTGTCATGTGTACCAATAGTTATGATCACGGTATGATCATAGTATAACTGCTATGTGTAGATTCAGCCCTGCCTGGACTGCCAGGAGCAGGGACAAAAGCTGAGAGGGCAGTGGATCCAGCGGATCCATGGGCCCTCCCTTCCCCACCAACCAGCATGCCTCCGTACCTCCTTTTTTCTTCTCCTCCACAGATTGGAGATGACAGTGTGGAGGACTCCAGGGGGTGGAGCTTGAAGACCAACCCCCTTGCCCTGGAGGAATCCAAGGAGCATCCACAGGCTTGATGGGGAACTTCTATGGGCCCTAACTTCCCCATCCCGGATACCATTCATTAGTCTTCAAGGGATTGGTAGTGACTCATGTTCCACTTTGCCTGACAACTAGATTGTCTTTTCATTTTTGTGAGTAATTGCACATATATGGTTCCTCCTATTTATTTTGAGAATCCCCCCCCCAGGGATGGCCCAAGATATGTTGCTGCCTGAGGCAAAAAAAACCCAAATGATGCCCACTCCAATTCCATGTACAAAAACTGGCTGGACTGGTAGATGAATTTGTCTTCAACACTGATGGTGGGACACTGCACCTGAAGGCAGCATGTTAACTTAGGCAAAGAGCAGGCCATGTGGTGCACAGCTGTCTCCTCCATAGGGATGTACAAAACACCTACCTGGCTCCGCACCGGGCAATCCATGGTGGGGGGGAGGCGCTCTGTCCCTCCCCCTGGAATCCTCGACGGTGGGGGGAGGCGATCCGGTAGCCGCCGCCATTTGCGTATGCTGGGTTTTTCCCCCCTGCCATGATAGGCTACGTAAATACTTACGTAGCCTATCACGGCCTCCACAGGGATGCACATGGCGTCCCTGCGTTAGCCGTGATAGGCTACGTAAGTATTTACGTAGCCTATCACGGCTATGAAGACGAAGCGAATGGCGGCCGCAGGACAGCCGCCATTCGCAAAGCAGTGCGAATGGGAGCAGGTAAGTGCTCTGTTTCGCGCACCTTTTGTGGGTTGGGGGCGGCGGGGGCTTCGTTCCACGATGGATTTCGGGGGGCCGAATGCACTGGCATTCGGCCTCACCGAGATCTGTCGCAGAATTCTCTGACATCCCTACTCCTCCATCACTTCTTGCTGCCTCCCAGCATCTACTGCCTGAGCCAGCGACCTCACTCTGTCTGATGGTACGGTTGGTCCTGATCCCCACCCCCACCCCCATACAGGTAAAGCATGCTCAGGAACGACTGTATGCATGAAAACATCACTTTTTAAAATTGTCAGTTAAGCTCTTTTACTATCCCATGAGCATTCTTAGCTAAGACATGCATCCAGGAGAAAACATTCCACATGGACAGCAGTGTATTTAATGCCAGACACAATTACAGTACCATCCAATATGATTTGTGTTGTGCATCTATGAACTCATGAAAACAAATAGCTTCATGGCATAAAGGAAGGAAGATACTAAGTGTGCAAAAGAGTAACGAATTCTGAGTAATTTTTTTCTTTGTGTGCATGGTTGCATCACCATTCCTTTCTTGGATGAACCATTTTGACAGATTAACTGAAGATTCTTAAACTGATGAACTATGTTTGCTTGTTCACTTTAGCTAACAGAGCCTCCAGCTAAACAGAGCCTCCAGCTAATCTAGTAAATTCATTATTAAAGGTAATTTCTACCTGAAATTTTCTCTTATCTGAGACACTCAACTGATCTTATAAATAAATTGTGGGGTCCTGATGATATTTGATCTGGAGATATTCTAGTTTCTTTGCATATCAGATCTTTGTACATGAGCATTCCCCATCAAGAAACTCTGAAGATTATCCAAGACAGATTAAAAACAACAACACTCCTATGCATTTTCTACTGTCTTAAGGCAGAAAATGCCCTCACTCGGCGCCAGCTTGTCTGGCTAAAAGGGGGGGGGCATTGCGGGCGGGTGGGGTGACATGACGCAGGGGCCTTTGATTGGTGCACCCCAGTGGCACCACCATGCAAGGAGGGGCAGGCTGAGTTGCCTTAAACTCAGCCCCCTTCTCAAACTCAGCTCTCTGGCCCAACGCAGCTAGAGAGAACTACAGCTCCTCCAGAAACGACGGACACCGGCCTGCTGGAGACCGGTGTCGTTGCGCACGTTGAGGGCCCCGGCTCTTGAGGCTGCAGTGCGCCCGCCCCCTCCTTTCTCCTCGGTTCACGACGAGGGACTTTGGCCTGCTGGAGAACGGCTTCGTCCTCATTCCAGCCGCCTGGACCCAGCATGCTTCTGCGTGCCAAAATCTTTGCTTGGTGATATTGTTCGCCTCCCTCCCTCCTTTGCCGGCTCAATTCCTCTCGCCCGCCCGTCCGTTCGGTCTCCTCGTGTACTCGCTCTCCTGCCCGCTCGCCCGCGCGCTCGCTCAACTCGCCCGCCAGCCCACCAACCCGCTTGCCCTGCCCGCCCGCTCGCTCGCCCTGCCCGCACGCCCGCCCGCTTGCCTGACTGGCCCGCCGGCCGCCGGGCCGGCTCACGGCTCGCCGGCTGGCTGGCCTGTCTACCCGGCCGCCGGCCTTGCCGGCCTCTTCCTCCTCACCTTGCTGGCCTCCCTGAGGTGTTGCTCCCGGCGGGGGGCATCGGCGGGCGGGTGAGCGCGGCTCCAGTGTTTGCCAGCGGCAGCACTCCAAGTGGCGGGCTGACTGCCCCCCCCACTGGTCAGCCGAGCCTGCCTGTTGGGAGGGGCGCCTGGCTGCTGAGCCGAGTCGGGGCGTGTATATCACAGCCCGATTGGTCGCTTCCCATGGGCTTGGGACGTCTCCCCCCCACCCCCAAAAATAAATAAATAAATAAATAAATAAATAAAAGGAAGAGCTGCAGCTCAGTGGTAGAGCACATGCTTGGCATGCGGAAGGCCCCAGGTTTAATCCCCAGCGTCTCCAGGTAGGGCTACGAAAGAATCTTGCCTGAAGCTTTGGAGATCTGTAGGGGTGGACGAAAGGCACTTACCTTTCGTCGAAGCTTGTTCGCGGTGGGGGGGAGGTGCTTCGCGGCTCCCCCCGTGAAGTTCAGGCCGGGGGGGAGGCTTCCCGCCTCGCCCGGCCGAAATTCAGGCCAGGGAGGAGGCTTCCCGCCTTGCCTGGCCGCGAACTCCATTGTTTTTTTTAAAAAAACAACCGCCCCCGTGATAGGCTACGTGACGATTAACGTAGCCTATCACGGCTAGATCTGCAAAGTAAGCCATGATAGGCTATGTTAATTGTCACGTAGCCTATCACGGGTGACTTAAAAAAAAAAAAAAGCGCGTACAGATAATGGCGGCCCCCATAGAGAGCCTCCGTTCGCGTTCCTTATTTGGTCGCTGTAGTCTACGTAAATCTTTACGTAGACTACAGCGACCAAATAAGGAACGGGAATGGCGGCTCCCTATGGGGGCCGCCATTATCTGTACGCGATTTTTTTTTTTTAAGTCACCCGTGATAGGCTATGTGACGATTGACGTAGCCTATCACGGCTGACTTTGCAAATCTAGCCATGATAGGCTACGTTAATCGTCATGTAGCCTATCACGGGGGCGTGTTTTTTTTCTTTTATTGGAATGGCGGCGGCGGCAGCCGGTCGAAACACCGGCTGCCGCTCCCGCCCCGCTCGAACACCCGCCGAACCGCCGGCCGGACCCGCCGCCGGAAGGGACATTCGGCGAAGGTAAGTCCCGTCCTGGGGGGGGTGCAGGGTGCGGGGGGGTGCGGAGGATTTCTCCCCGAAACTTGTTCGGGGGGCCGAACACGTTGGCGCTCGGCCCCCTGAACTTTCGGGGAGAAATTCTCCGCCATCCCTAGAGATCTGCTGCTGCCAGTCAGTGTCAACAATTCTGTGCTAGATGGACCCAGGGTCTGACTCAGTATAAGGCAGCTTCCTATGTTTGTATGAAAAGAAAGCTTTAATTAAATAAATAATAATATTAATATTAATAATAATAATAATAAAAATTAATTAAATTACAATTATTAAATATTTAATTAATAAAATTGCGTAACAGCGGCGACTGCCTGTTTGGCGCCTCCCGTGACAGAGTGCCCTCGGCTGTGGGCACCCGTGCTCAAACGCAGCTCCATCACCTTTGGCCCCTGGCTGCGCCTCTTGAAAATCTGATTTTCTATCTAAACTGTAGTGCAGCGCTCCCATCTTCATCCCCAGGCCTCTCTGTCTCGGTCTGGAACTCATACCCGCAGATCTTAAGACTGTGGGGTGGCTGCCTATTGTCTGGGGTGCCCAGCGGCTTTATTAACTCTTTGATAGTGTCAAGGGCTCCTTAGAGGGCTCTCTGAGTCTAATCCAGTAGCCAAGTCCAGACACAGACAAAGGGATTCTTTTCAAAGCTTTATTCTTCCTTTGCAACTTAACAACTCTACAGGTATCAACTGGATCTGAGCAGCAGCATCCCTATGCCCTAAGTTGGAACAGTTGGTCCCCGTTTGAAAAGCAATTACTGGCAGACCCCTGAATATAAGGACTAGGGAGAATCCCTCCCCTTTTCCCTTGGATCCTCAGGGTGCAGCCGTTGAGTGCGCGCCTTCACGACGTCTGCTATCTGTGCTCGGTCACTCCCTGGACTGCTAACTAAAACTAGGAATGTAGGGCGGAGGAAAACTCTGTTAGCTGTTGGTCCTGGGAAAGAGGAGTGCGCTCCTCTCCCAGGAGCGACTGCTCTTCCTCAGCATTAGAACTACTCTGGGATTCTATGGGCTCAGTGTCCACCCTGACAGATAGCTTGCTTAATTCACCTCCTGTATCATGCCTCCTCAGTACAAGCTGGGTTTCGAAGAGGCAGAGGAACTAGAGATCAAATCGCCAACATTCGCTGCATCATGGAGAAAGCAAGAGAATTCCAGAAAAACGTCTATTTCTGCTTCATTGACTACGCTAAAGCCTTTGATTGTGTGGATCACAACAAACTGTGGCAAATTCTGAAAGTGATGGGAGTACCAGACCACCTTACCTGTCTCCTGAGAAAGCTGTACGAGGGTCAAGAAGCAACAGTAAGAATCAGACATGGAACAACCGATTGGTTCAAAATTGGGAAAGGAGTACGACAAGGCTGCATATTGTCACCCTGCTTATTTAACTTATATGCAGAGTACATCATGAGAAATGCCGGGTTGGATGAATCAGAGGTCGGAATTAAGATTGCTGGGAGAATTATCAACAACCTCTGATATGCAGACGATACCACCCTAATGGCAGAAAGCAAAGAGGATCTAAAGAGCCTCTTGTTGAGGGTGAAAGAGGAGAGTGCCAAAGCTGGTTTGAAACTCAACATTAAAAAAACTAAGATCATGGCATCTGGCCCCATCACTTCCTGGCATATAGAAGGGGAAGAAATGGAAGCAGTGACAGATTTTACTTTCTTGGGCTCCAAGATCACCGCAGACGGTGACTGTAGCCATGAAATTAAAAGACGCTTGCTCCTTGGGAGGAAAGCTATGGCCAACCTAGACAGCATAGTAAGAAGCAGAGACATCACCTTGCCGACAAAGGTCCGTCTAATCAAAGCTATGGTTTTCCCAGTAGTAATGTATGGCTGTGAGAGCTGGACTATAAGGAAGGCTGAGCGCCGAAGAATTGATGCTTTCGAACTGTGGTGCTGGAGAAGACTCTTACGAGTCCCCTGGACTGCAAGGAGGTCAAATCAGTCCATCCTAAAGGAAATCAACCCTGAGTGCTCATTGGAAGGACAGATAATGAAGCTGAAGCTCCAATATTTTGGCCACCTAATGCGAAGAGAAAACTCCCTGGAAAAGACTCTGATGCTGGGAAAGACTGAAGGCAAAAGGAGAAGGGGACGGCAGAGGATGAGATGGCTAGATAGCATCACGGATGCAATGAATATGAACTTGAGCACGCTCCGGGAGAGAGCGCAGGACAGGAAGGCCTGGCGTGCTATGGTCCATGGGGTCACGAAGAGTCGGACACGACTGAACGACTGAACAACAACAACAACATCATGCCTCCTAAGAAGGGCCAGGGTGGTAAGAAAGGGAAGGGGAGGGCCCCGCCCCCCCCTCCCCAAAAGTCCACTGCCAAGGCCCGATTCTGACTCTGATGTGGACACAGACCCAGTACTGGCATCAATTTTTTCTCGTTTGGAAGCTGCTGAGCGTTCCTCGGGGATCCCTCCTCCTCCCCTGGCCAGGCACAAAAATCCTCGGTGGTCCAGCACAAGCGAACATGACAGCAGACCCAACGCTCGTTGCTCCTTTCTATTTCAGATCGCCTGGACGCTATTGAGGCATCCACCTCCTCTTCATCGGCTCTTCCAGAAGGCTCACCGCCTTCAGCGGAGCTCCTCCCTTCTGCTGCCTCATCTTCCCTGGACGCACAAGCAACAACCTCATTTTTTTCCAGCTGGGGATCAGAGTGTGCCCACAATTGGTACAGCTCATCTCTGGATTCAGGGCACCCGGACGCCATTGAGGCCTCCATCTCGCCTTCGCAGGTTCACCATGGCAGCACCCCACCACTGTACGCAGTCCACCTTCCTGCGGCATCTCCGTCAGCAGTGATCCAAGCAACATCCTCCTCCTGTGCCCAGGCGACACAGCACACCTGAAGGCGGTCCGCCCTCATGAGGCATCTCCATCAGGAGCAATGCAAGTGGTACCACCTCCCTTGCTCCCAGGGACACAGACACGGCTGCCCTGGATATGGGTGAGATGCTGCACCTCACCCCAGTTGTACAGACGGGTGACCCTTAGGGCTGTGGGGTTGCTGCCTTAGCTTACCTACCTGGGGGCGGCTGTCCCTCCCAACGTCATCTCCCTATATGACGCCCAGGTCACCTGCAGCTCCGTCAGTCACACCCCAGTAACCCCAGCCGCTTAATGCATCATCTTACAGGTTTTTTTCCTGGATTAATTAGGATCCCTCGCCTGCCCCCGCCCGTTTTGGACATCCACGTAAGGGGCATATCAGATCCCTACGCTAATCTGGCGAGTTGTACTGTCACCAGGGCTACTCCTTCTCGTAATGTCTTTCGCCCGAGGAGGTGTGCAAATGGCTTGTTGAGGCCTCTCGCAGGAGGGCCGCCATTGCCCTTCGCTGCGTAAGGACCTGTTTGACCAGGACATTTCACTCCAATTTTGACTCCTTCCCAGCTGGGGTCGGCAACAGATCTGGCAGTGGCCACATTCACCGGGTGGTCTCCCGCACTGGCCCTCGGCCGATGGCGGGTCCGCTGCTTCAGCACTGCTATCTGTGCTGGGAGTAAAGCCCCAGTGGGCACATGCTCCCAGGACACGTGCAGCTTTCATCGTGAATGCTCCCTTGTAGCAGCCAGCACTCTTGCACCTCTTGTCCAATGCTCGGGGAGGGGAGGGTCCCCTTGGAAAAGCCGAGGCAGTAGGAAGCTCTGGATGGCCAATGCCTAGTAAGGTTGGCGCCGATACTCCGGCTTTAAGACACTACCCAACTGGGGGAACGCGTCTTAACTTGGAACACGGTTTCACGGATCTCCCTTCTCGAAATGGTGCCCAGGAAATCCTCTAGGGAGTTTATCCTGATTCATAACCTCTCTTTCCTGAGGGCCAGTCAATTATCACGAGATCCCTGATAATCTCTGCTCAGTGTGTCACACCTCTTCGATGAGGCAGCTGTCTTTGTCTGGGATCCCGGCCACGGGTCCCTGATGGGCATGTGCTACATGGAGTCCAAAGATGGTGGTCATTGTTCTGACCTAACGCAAGTATTGCTTCCCCTTTTCTGTTACTTCGGTGCCCCTTAGCTCACAAAGGCTGAGGGCCTGTCTCCCACAGCAACATTCGGTGAAGCGGAATCCAATCCGATACCCTTAGGTGTTATTCTCACCTCCCTCAGGACAGTTTTCAGGTCCGTTAGGCACAGCTCCAAGTAGTTATACATCAGGCATGGCTTCAACTTAGTAGGGCTTTAATGGCACCTCCTTTCGGAAGCGTGAGCCTCTCCTCAAAGCCGGACTGCGGACTCACATGGTTCCGCCCCTACCCCAAGGGGTTTCAGATTCTTAGGGCAGGTCCAATCGTGCAGTGGGTAAAGGCCTGTAGAGTGGAGGCTGCTGCCCCCGCCAAGCACATTGAGGGATAACCTTATAGCCAAGTCAGTAACCCCCCCCCTCGCTATGACAACATGACCACGTTATGCATTCTCCGTCCTCCCGAAATTGGACGGTCATGTCATGTGTCAGTGTGTTCGTGCTCCAGAGTCAGTATTACAACATCTGGTTCTGGGTCCACCATGTGCTGGGTTAGGCAAACCCAATTGTCGATGCGTTGTCATGAAATTAGGTCAACATCTTCCGGGCCTTAGCCCCGTGGGTGCTCCATTCCCAGTTCCCATCCTTGCAGTACTATGGGAGATCGGGATACTGAAGCCAGGCATGCCAGCCTGCATTCCATGGCTCTCCGTACAGGAGCCGTCTGCAACACAGCAGGGTGTGTGTGCCGCGCATTAGGCAAAACCTCAGCGATAGGATTCATGGCCCTTATCTATAGATCATGGGCCACAATTTCACGCCTCCTTAAGGAACAACAGACTATTGGGACCATAAGTCGCAAGCTGGCCATTTAGCCTTCCAGCCCACAAAGGTGGGTTTCACTGACTCCATGTCAGAATTTAGGTTTCGGCGTGCAAGATAGCATTGGGCACAGATGTTTGCCTGCATTAGTAAATTAACCACCCTCTCTCTCCGGATACCCCTTTCGGGCTCCGGGGGTCATGGCCCTCCATTTGAGCTTTCCAATAAGATGTTTCCCTGTTCCACGTAGCAGCCCTAACGGAATGCAGGGTTGGTCTGGGCTCACAAGGCCGACTTGTCCCGGAGGGCCTTGATTTGCTGCAAGGTACAGGTCTGGCCCAAAGTAATCCATTTACATATTTGGTGATCAAATTGATCGGCATGGCAAGGGCACGGCAGTGGCCCACTGCCAAACGCAAGTCAACGGATTATGCTCTGGCGGCACCTTATGGGTTTTTATGGCATGCCACGGGTCTGAGGAGGGGCCTCCTTTTTTATCACTTCAACGGTTTGCTGTTGACTTAAGGGCAATTGTGTAGTTTCCCTTAATGTGCTTCTTCCTTAGACCAGCAGACTCGTTGTATGCCGGTACGGGTGCTCTTACATGGGCATGTTTTGATGTCTGGAGCTGCATGAAGAACTTGTATGTCTTCTTCAGAATTCAGCTTCTGTCACCCTGTCACATTAAGATCCAGTGGCTCCATAGATGTGGCATACGTTGGGAGTCCCCTCCTCACTCTGTCCCACCAAGTTTGTCAGTCTTCCTCTGCAGGTCCAGGTGCTGCACATTGGAGGGAATGACTTCGGCTGTAAGCCAGGCGAGGACCTGATGGAACAGGCCTTGGTTGAGATGCAGGTGGTCCGGCATACCTGGCCGGAAGTAGCCTATTGCAGCCCTCACTGCTCCCATGGATCAAAGGGAAGGAATGGAATGACGTTGCCAGTGGCAGGGCACGTTGGAAAGTGCACAGAGAAATGGCTTATGGCCAGGTGAATGAGGTGATGGATGCACCGCCCGGCAGGGAATTCTGTGGACATGGAGGGAGCGTTACAGGTAGGACGGTGTCCACCTGTCTCATTTAGTGAATAACATATGTCTGTCTGATCTGCAAAGGGGCCTGCGGGAAGTTCTTCTGCGCAGGTGGGGGGAGTTTCACAAGCTCTAGGCTTGTGACTCCTGTGGCGGCTAGGACAGGCAAAACAGGAAAGTAGGGATGGTGTGCATGCAGAGGCACCTTATGGTGACAGATGGTGCCTGAGGGCCCCACAAACGGGTTGTGCGGCTCGGCGGGGAGATAAGGGTTGCCTGGGAGACCAACCCTACTCACTCACCCAGGTGTTTCGCAGCACCGGGTTGGGGGTGACACCGGAAGGTCTACCTCCCCCAGAAGGGGCAGTCCGGAGGGATGGTGAGATCACCGCCACCCCTCAGGCTGGGTATGTTTTCGCCCAAGAAGTGCCAGCTAGCTTCTGACACAGTTAGATGCCCGTCCTAGTTACCCCTTTGCAGCTACTTCAATAAATGTGGCCCAATTTTCAACCCAAGCTTGTTGTCTGCGTCTTCTTTAACCCATCTCCGCTCGCAAATGCCCTCACCCGGCGCCAGCTTGTCTGGCTAAAAGGGGGGGGGCATTGCAGCGGGTGGGGTGACATGACGCAGGGGCCTTTGATTGGTGCACCCCAGTGGCACCACCATGCAAGGAGGGGCAGGCTGAATTGCCTTAAACTCAGCCCCCTTCTCAAACTCAGCTCTCTGGCTCAACGCAGCTCCCTCCCACCCTCCCCTAAGCAGTGTGGGTTTATTACCGGTTGCCCTTTGGGAATCATGTAGGAATTTTTTGGCTCACAGTTCGATTGGCCTATTACTGTGCATCTTTTTTGCCTTCGTCACACTGTTTTGCGGGTCGAGTGTGTCCTGTAAGGGAATCTGGTCTTTATCATCGGTCACATTCCAGTTGGCGGCTAGGACGAGCAAAACAGGAAAGTAGGGATGGTGTGCATGCAGAGGCACCTTATGGTGACAGGTGATGCCTGAGGGCCCCCCATACGGGTTGTGCGGCTCGGCGGGGAGATAAGGGTTGCCTGGGAGACCAACCCTACTCACTCACCCAGGTGTTTCGCGGCACCGGGTTGGGGGTGACACCAGAAGGTCTACCTCCCCCAGAAGGGGCAGTCCGGAGGGATGGCGAGATCACCGCCACCCCTCAGGCTGGGTATGTTTTCGCCCAAGAAGTGCCAGCTAGCCGCTGACACAGTTAAATGCCCGTCCTAGTTACCCCTTTGCAGCTATTTCAATAAATGTGGCCCAATTTTCAACCCAAGCTTGTTGTCTGCGTCTTCTTTAACCCATCTCTGCTCGCAATAGCTATACAAATAATTTATTTTATTTACAGGGAAGTTTTTCGGGTGAATAAAAGGGACAATGTAAGCCACATTGAAAATGGTTGTAACTGTAAAGTGGAATATAACTTTTTAAAATAAAACTAAAACTATGATCCCAGAAATAACAAATCTCTTCATGATTTTTTTTTTTAATTTTCAACACACACACACTCGAAGAGAAGAATCTTTTCAGGCTTATGGTGACAATGTATATCTAGATGGATATTCAGATAATGGAATAGGCAACCTGGCTTAATAGAACACACACACACATTTATTCTTGAATTGGACTGTTTCTAGAAAGAACACAAATATATCATTTAATTTACATTATTGCCACAATTGCTGTATGTTTTGGTTAATAAGGATTGAAACAGACTAACAACAGAGGTGTATAACATATGTTCCTCAAGAATGGTAGCTCCCATTCATCCAGAACTGAGTCAAGAATTGAAATTTGGGGCTATCAAGAAACCCCATAATTTGGCTTCAAGAAAAAAGGGAGGGACTTATTGAAGAAGAAAGAATAGCCTAGAAAAAATAGAACAATATGCAAACCTGTCTATTCATTCCCAAATGTTCAGAAGGGGGAGTAGGATCACATCCATTGACACTCCCCTCCTAATCTCTGCATATTCAGCAGAAATGTGAAAGGAGCTGTATCTATGGAGGTTTCTTCTCAATGCTTAAAATTAGGGTTGTTGTGCCAAAAATTTATCCCACAATTTCTTTGACCATTCTCATTCAATTTGATAGAAGAGAAATTGCTTTCAAAAAGCAATTAAATGGTGAGGAAATGTTGGAGAAATTCTCATGCGTTGGGTTTGGCTTTCTTGGGCTTACCTTACTTAGGTAAGTAAGACCAAGAGCTGAGCAAAAGTGTCCTGTTTTTCACTGTTCACTGTTTTCTCTCTGGCAGCCTGTAGTCTCCTCAGCTTCCTACACTTCCATTAAAGCCCAGTGGAAGGCATCATCAAGAGGTAATTCCTCCCATAGGGCTTTTTTTCAGGTCAGGAAGTGTAGGCAGCTTGGGAGGCTAGCAGTGATTAGGTAAGCTCAAGAACACCACAACAATAAATGCTAAAACACCCTGAGAATGAGACAGAACAATGGAAGCCCCTTTCATGGGGAAGAACACTTTCAGGAAAGTGGAGAACCAATTTTGGCACAGCACTAACTCCACTTCATCCCTGGAGCTTGACACAACACTGCCCCCCCACACACACACCTCCATTGTGTTGGATGCAAAATGGGGTCCAGCCGGCCAACATAATTGATGCTACTGCAGCATGAAAACCCCCAAACCCATTACCAAAAAAGAAAGAAGCTGTGCTCCAAGCTTGGCCAATGGGGACCATACCTATGAGAAACCATTGAGAATTTCTCCTTCCCCTGGAGAAATTTGGTGAAATTGTCTCCCAAATTTCTCTGCACACAAATAAGGTGGAGGATTTCGAGAGGCTATTTGCGCAGAGCTCTACTTGAAATTAGGGATGTACGAAAGTCACTTACCTTTTGACGACATGTGATTCGAGGTGGGGAGGAGGTGCCCCGTCCCTCCACCCAAAATTCTGGCTGGGAGGGGAGGCGCCCCGTTCCTCCCCCCAAAATTCTGGCTGGGGGGGAGGTGCCCCATCCGTCCCCCCTGAAATTCTGGCCGGGGGGGAGGCGCCCCGTACCTCCCACCGCAAATCCTGGCCGGCCAGGTCTGCAAATGGCGGCAGCCATAGCCGCCGCCGTTTGCGTCCCTGCAGTCAGCCGTGATAGGCTATGTAAATGTTTACGTAGCCTATCACAGCTGAGTAAAACAAAAAACACGCGCATATGCAAATGGTGGTGCCCATGGGCGCCGCCATTTGCGTTCCTTATTTTGGCATGTCTCGTCTACATAAACATTTACGTAGACTACGGCGAAAATAAGGGGAATGCAAATAGCGTAGACGCTATGAGAAGCCTGCATTACACATTGAGTGCACATACTCTGGGGCAGGGCCTGCAAGTATGATCCCGTACCCTTGTCCATGCATTCATTCCATGCGTAGATAGGGAATGGGTGCACAGTAGGGATGTACGAAAGTCACTTACCTTTCGTGGATTATGTTGATGGGGGGGGAGGCGTTCCGTCCCTCCCCCTGGAATCCTCGATGGGGAGGGAGGTGCTCCGTTCCTCCCCCCTGGAATCCTCGATGGCTAGCTGTGCTCTGTGGCAGCTCTGCGGAGCAGCCGGTCAGGCCCAGCCCAGCCCAGCCCAGCCCAGAGCCGGCCGCAGCCGGATTTCTGGCCATGGAGGGCTCTGGGAAAAAAAACAAACAAACCGCATATGCAAATGGCGGCATACGTAAATCTTTATGTAGGCTAAAACAGCGAATCAAAAAGGGATGCAAATAGCGCCCGCTACGCTATTTGCATTCCCCTTTATTTTTGCCGTCATACTCTACGTAAATATTTATGCAGATTCAGATGGCCAAAAATAAGGAACACAAATGGCAGCGGCCACAGCCGCCGCCATTTTCGTACGCGGTTTTTCTTTTTGTTTTCAACCCGGTAAAAAAAAAACCCCAAAAATGACGTGATAGGCTACGTAAAGATTTATGTAGCCTATTACGTTGTTTTTTGTTTTTTGTTTTTAACCCAGCCATGATAGGCTATGTAAATCTTTATGTAGCCTATCACATTGTTGTTGTTTTTTTGTTTTACAAGACAAATGGCGGTGGCGGCAGCCGGTCGGAAGACCAGGCGCCGCAGCTGCCGCTGCCGCAGCCGCCGCCACCCAGAAGATCCGCCCCAGGTAAGTCTTGTCCCGGGGGGAATCCACGGGGGGGCGGGGGGGCAGGCTGTTCCGCCACAGATTTCGGGGGGCGAAATCCACTGGAATTCAGCCTCACCGAGATCCATGGTGGAATTCTCCGACATCCCTATAGCACAGGGCTGTAGTGCTGCTTTATTGACTGATTGGATTTGTACATCGACGTTCCACCAAATTAATTGGTGCTCAAGGCAGCTAACAGTAATCAGAACCAAGATTAGAATAGGGATGTCAGAGAATTCCACCACGGATCTCAGTGAGGCCGAATGCCCTTGCATTCGCCCCCCCCGAAATCTGTGGCAGAACGGCCTGCCACCCGTCGCCCCCCCTGCGGATCCCCCCCAGGATGAGACTTACCTGGGGTGGATCTTCTGGGCAGCAGCGGCTCCGGCGGCGGCCAGTCTTCTGACCGGCTGTCACCGCCGCCATTTCCAGGCTTGTGGGAGAAAAAAAAGACATGATAGGCTATGTAAATCTTTACGTAGTCTATCATGGTTGGGTGTGGGTTTAAAAAAAAAATGCGTATGCAAATGGCAGCGGCTACAGCTGCCGCCATTTGCGTTCCTTCTTTTTGGCCGTCTTAATCTACGTAAATATTTACGTAGACTACAGCGAAAATAAGGGCAACACTATTTGCGTTCCCCTTATTTTTGCCGTAGTCTATGTAAATGTTTATGTAGACTACATGTGCCAAAATAAGGAACGCAAATGGCGGCTCCCATGGGCGCCGCCATTTGCGTAGGCGCTGTTGTTGTTGTTTTTCCAAAGTGAGCCGTGATAGGCTACGTAAACATTTACATAGCCTATCACGGTGTTTTTTAAAAATCTAGCCGTGATAGGCTACGTAAATCTTTACGTAGCCTATCACGTTTGTTTGTTTTTGTTTTTGTTTTACTTGGAAATGGCAGCGGCGGTGGCAGCTGGTCAGAAGACCGGCCGCCGTATCCACCGCCGCCGCACCGCCGCCGGAGCTGCTGCCGCCAGGGACATTCAAACAAGGTAAGTCCCGTCCGGGGGGGCGGGGGGGCAGACCATTTCTCCACCAATTTCGGGGGGCCAAATGCGCTGGCATTCGGACTCCCCAAGATTCGTGGAGAAATTCTCTGACATCCCACTCGGGTCTCGAACTGCTGTCCTGCTGACCTTCTGGTCTGCAGTTCAGCGTCTTAACGGCTAAGCCACTGCAGCCCCTTCAGGCAAGAATACCCTCTATTAAATGCCAGTGCTTCGCCCTGTCCACTAGGTATGTCAGAGAATTCCACCATGGATCTCAGTGAGGCCGAATGCCAGTGCATTCGGCACCCCGAACTCCATGGCGGAATGGCCTGCCACCCCCCACCCCCCTGCGGATCCCCCCTGGGATGAGACTTACTTGGGGTGGATCTTCCGGACAGCGGCGGCTGCGGCGGCTGCGGCGGTGGCAGCGGCTGCGGCAGCTGGCCTTCTGACTGGCTGCCACTGCCACCATTTGCAGTGTTGTAAAAAAACACACAAAAAAACACGATGTGATAGGTTATGTAAAGATTTACGTAGCCTATCATGGCTGGGTTAAAAAAAAAAAACGTGTATGAAAATGGCGGCGGCTATAGCTGCCTCCATTTGCATTCCTGATTTTTGGCTGTCTTAGTCTACATAAATATCTATGTAGGCTATGATGGCAAAAATAAAGGGGAACGCAAATAGCGTAGCGGGTGCTATTTGCGTCCCTTTGTGATTTGCCATTTTAGCCTACGTAAATATTTACGTAGGCTAAAACGGTGAATCAAAAGGGGACATAAATATTTACGTAGATTAAGACGGCAAAAATAAGGAACGCAAATGGCGGCAGCCATAGCCGCCACTATTTGTGTACTCGTTTCCCCCTCCCCCAGAGCCCTCCGCGGCCGGAAATCCGGCTGCAGACGGCTCTGGCCTGGCTGGGCCTGGCCGGTTGCTCCGCAGAGCTGCCGCGGAGCACAGCCAGCGACAGAGGATTCCGGTTGGGAGAAATGGATCGCCTCCCCCCTGTCAAGGATTCTGGCGGGAGGGACGGAACTCCTCCCCCCCACCATCAACATAATCCGCAGAAAGGTAAGTGACTTTCGTACATCTCTACTGTCCACACAACACATACTGTATGCAGTGGAAATGTGGGGGAAACTAACTTTTTGAAATCACAATTAGACTTTTAAAAATTGTTATTTTGACAGTAGGAAGTATTCAGTGCTGCCTTCATAGCAGCAAGATCCACTGCTAGTACAACGGGAAGCTAGCGTTCCCTAAAGTAACTGGAAATTAGCTAAAATTAGGAATGTACGAAAGTCACTTACCTTTTCAAAGGGTGACATTCTCAGTGGGGGGAGGTGCTCTGTCCCGCCCCCCAGAATTCTCTCTGGCCAGCTCCACTCCACAGTGATTCCATGGAGCCACCAGCCGGGGCCACCCTCAGCCAGACATCTGGCCGCTGGGCAGCCTACAGGGACACAAATGGCGGCTGCCGTAGCTGTCGCCATTTGCATCCCTGTAGTTTGCCGTGATAGGCTACGTAAATCTTTGCATAGCCTATCACGGTAAAGTGCAGGGATGCAAATGGCGTCCACTACACCATTTGCATCCCCGCACTTTACCGTGATAGGCTACGTAAAGATTAACGTAGCCTATCATGTTAAAGAGCAGGGACGCAAATGGTGTAGCAGATGCCATTTGCGTCCACAGTCTGGCGATACGGCCATGGTGGCCGTATCGCTGGGTCTTCGGAGCCGGTGGTAGGGAGGATCTGCCGGTGAGGACTTTGCGCTGCAAGGCAAGGGAGGAGATCCAATCTTCCATGGACTTCGGGGGGCCAGATTCAATACAATCCAGCCTCATTGGGGTCCGTGGAGGATTTCTCCAACATCCCTAAGTGAGACTTACTTCCAGATAAACATGGATTGGACTGTGTTGTTTGTTCCAAAAACACAGCTAGGCACTGGAAGTTATGTTTTATCCATGCATTTCTCTGTAGATGAGGTAAGGGTCCCCCCCCCCCTTTTGAAAGCCTGAATAATCATTTGTCCTTTTAAAAAGTAAGGTAACAAAGGCCACTTCAGCTACTAAATCAGTTAAATGAGCAGCCCTATCATTTATTTTATTTTAGACCATACATTGTGCTAGTGGAGCTACAGCTTTACCAAAGTTATACTTTAAAAAAAGGTTCAGCATTATACTTGAGTCCCCCACAGTGCTAGCTTTTCATTTTATTGTCATGGTTAGCACACATACTGAGGGCCAGCTGTGTGCAGCAAGACCACAGTTATTGCTGGAAGAATTAAACATATCCCCAATTGTCCAACAACATCTGGATCAAATCTGTGCTTTTATTTCCCTTCTAACAGTATAACTTGTTGGAGCATTAGATTTGAGGGTTTGTCACACGGAGCTTTTATCCTGCTATTGAGATGGCTCTGTTTGCAGGCTCTTTAGATGATGCCATTACCCTCCAGGGTGTCTCCCGCCATTTCCCCCAGCCTATCCTGTGTTTTCCCCAAACACAAAAAAAGTAATATTTTTTCTAGCCCATGGAACAGGAGCGCCTTGACCTCCACGTGAAATTCTTGCATAGCAGAAGAAACTGCTCTCTCTGCCTGCTGTGGGCATTTGTTTTTGGTTGTTGGGGGCATGGTCAGGATGACGAAGGCACTGAGGATGGGAGTGGGGTTGCAGGAAAGGAGACCCGAGCAGATATGACAGGCACGAGGGCAAGAATCTCCTGCTGATTGCAACTCATTTCTCAATCGGACGGAGAAGATGTAAAATGCCTCCCTGCAATGAAGGGAGACACATCTGATCCAACACCCCACCAAGCTCAGAAGCAACGTCCTCTGATGTTTCAGAGCACCCTATTAAGTTCAATGGGGCTTACTGCCAAGTAAGTGTGCTGAGGGTTGCAAACTCACAGGGTGATCTCATGTCTACTCAGAAGTTAGTCCCATTGAGTTCAATGCGGCTTACTCCCAAGTATGTGTGCCCAGGATCGCAGACTTATAACATGGTATTATGTTTATCTCTATTCAGAAGTAAGTCAGAGGTTTCCTGGAGGCTGTGAGACAACAGTACAGCAGAAGTTAAGCTATGAAAACAAGACTCCCCCCGCTTCTTTGCAGACATATTATTTATTTATTTATTTCATTTCATTTCATTTCATTTCTATACCGCCCAATAGCCGAAGCTCTCTGGGTGGTTCACAAAAATTAAATCCAAGCAACATACAATAAAACAATTTAAAATATACAGAACATTAAAACCACAATATAACAATACAACCACAATAAAACCTAGCAGCAGTGCAGGAGTTTAAAATACAGATTTAAAACAGCAAAGATAAAAATTTAGAAAGCTAAAATGCTAAAATGCCTGGGAAAATAAAAAGGTCTTCACCTGGCACCGAAAGGAATACAATGTAGGCGCCAGGCGAACCTCACTAGGGAGCTCATTCCAGAGCTGGGGTGCCACAGCAGAAAAAGCCCTCCTCCTAGTAGCCACCCGCCTCACTTCCTTTGGCAGGGGCTCATGGAGAAGGGCCGCTGATGATGATCTTAAGGTCCGGGCAGGCACATATGGGAGGAGGAGATCCTTCAGGTAACCTGGCCCCAAGCTGTTAAGGGCTTTGAATGTTAACACCAGCACTTTGAATCAGGCCCGGAAATGGACTGGCAGCCAGTGCAGCTGGAAAAGTACTGGCGTAATATGAGCTCGCAGGCCAGTCCCTGTTAACAATCTTGCTGCCCTATTTTGGACCAGCTGAAGTTTCCGGACCGTTTTCAAAGGCAGCCCCACGTATAACGCATTGCAGTAATCCAGACGAGAAGTTATCAGAGCATGGATAACTGTAGCAAGGCTATCTCTGTCCAGATAAGGGCGTAGTTGGTATACCAGCCTAAGCTGATAAAAAGTGCTCCGTGCCACTGAGTTCACCTGTGCCTCAAGTGACAGTTCTGGAGGAGCACCCCCAAACTACGAACCTGATCCTTTAGGGGGAGTACAAACCCCTCCAGAACAGGTTGAATATCACCTAGCCGGGCAGATGAACCACCCACTAACAGTACCTCCGTCTTGTCTGGATTGAGTTTCAGTTTATTAGCCATCATCCAGTCCATTACCGTGCCCAGGCACTGATTCAGAACAGTCACTGCCTCACCTGGTTTTGATGTAAAAGAGAGGTAGAGCTGGGTGTCATCTGTATATTGATGTCACCTCAGCCCACACCTCCGGATAACCTCCCCCAGTGGTTTCATGTAGATGTTAAACAGCATGGGGGACAAAATAGAGCCCTGTGGAACCCCATGGCACAGTTGCCATGGCACAGAGCAGTAATCCCCCAGCACCACCTTCTGGAATCGGCCATCCAAGTAGGAGCAGAACCACTGTAGTGCAGTGCCTCCTACTCCCAACCCAGACAACCTATCCAGAAGGATACCATGGTCGATGGTATCGAAAGCCACTGAGAGGTCCAGGAGAATCAACAGGGTCGCACTCCCCCTGTCCCTCTCCCGGCAGAGGTCATCCCACAGGGCGACCAAGGCAGTTTCCGCTCCAAAACCAGGCCTGAAGCCCGATTGAAATGGATCTAGATAATCCGTTTCATTCAAGAGTGCCTGGAGCTATCCTACAACCACCCGCTCAAGCACCTTGCCCAAGAAGGGGATGTTGGCCACTGGCCTATAATTGTTAACATCCTCTGGTTCCTGGTTAGGCTTTTTCAGGAGTGGTCTAATTACTGCCTCTTTTAAAGCAGCAGGCACCACTCCCTCTCTCAAGGAGGAATTTACAACCTCCTGGACCCAGCCGGACAACCCCTCCTTGTTTGATTTAATAAGCCATGAAGGGCAAGGGTCAAGCACACAAGTGGTCGATCGGACTTGGCCAAGCACCTTGTCCGCATCCTCAGGCCTCAGTAACTGAAACTCGTCCAATAAAACTGGACCAGACGGTGCTCTGAACGCCTCTACCAATGGAACTGCATTAATGGTGGTGTCCAATTCATGATGAATCTGAGCGACTTTATCCTCAAAGTGCCGTGCAAACTCATCACAGCGTGCTACCGAGGGTTCCACTGTCTCTCTCCCTGGCCCAGAATGTAACAGGCTGCGAACCACTTGGAAAATCTCCACTGGACGACACTGAGAAGATGCAATGCTGGTGGAAAAGAACTGTCTCTTTGCCACCCTCACCGCCACAGAGTAGGCTTGATAGTGGGCTCTTACCTGTGTTCAGTCAGACTCAGCACGAGTTTTCCTCCACCTGCGTTCTAGCCGTCTCCCCTCTTGCTTCATTGCCCTCAGCTCAGGTGTATACCAAGGAGCTGGCTGGGCTCTGCTCAGAGGGAGAGGGCGCTTGGGCGCTATCGTGTCAACCGCCCGAGTCATCTCTGCATTCCACAGAGCGACCTGGGCTTCAACAGGAGCACCAGCCGTACCAGCAGGAAAATCCCCCAGAGCCCTCTGGAATCCATCGGAATCCATTAATCTCCGGGGGCGGATCATTTTAATAGGTCCCCCACCCTTGCAGAGGGGAAAGGCCACCAGGAGTCTAAACCTCAGCAGGAAGTGATCTGACCATGACAAAGGGACAGATGTTAATTCCTCCACTTTCCAGGGAGGAAAGTGCCAGGGAGGGAAGAGGCACTCCCTCAGTTCAAACCACTGTGCAAAGAAGCCCTTCTTAATCCCACAAAGAAACCGAAAGCAGGAAGCTCTGGCAAGGATGTGAGTTTTTTGCAGGTCTTTTGCTTAATGTAGAAACACCCTTTGTCAGACATTAAAGCTACAATTTCAGATTGTCTGTCACAAGCCTATGGCCATGTTTGGATGATCATATCTCAGTATACTAAACTGAGTTATCAACAAGCCTTTTCCCTATGCATGCAGCCCCTTCGCTTGTCCATTGCAGCATGGCCAATTAAACCAGAAAGTCTTTAATTAACCATAGTTTCCTGCTTGCTCCAAACTGGGAAATTATGGTTACCAGATTTGGAATAAGCCAGGATATTAAACCACAGTTTGAAGTTGGTTTAATACCCTGGCTTGTTACAAAGCTGGCAACCATAGTTTTCTGGGCAATAAATAATGCTATTTGGGTGTTCTGCTTGTGTGTAGAATCAAAATCAGAGCTGTAAATCACACAGGGATTATTGCCAAGTAGAGGGGGGTGCCCAACTTCCCTGAAATGTAGGCATATAGGCTGCCATCACCCCTTACATCCAACTCAGCCTGAGCCAGGGGATTCTCAGACCTGATAGGACACTAGTGCTTCAGAAATAAAGGGCCAAGCCAGCACCCTCTATTTCAAGCCCTAGACGTGAAACTTTAAACAGTAGCAACACCAAGAAGAAAGGTTCTGAATTTAGTACTGAAGTTTACTTGGAAGAGAGCACACACCGTTCTAAAGGTAGAGATTAAGTTTATTTACCTAGGACCAGGGAAAGGGATAAAAAGGTGTACAAATATCACTGAAAAGAGAAAGCCCTTTGGAACAATGCTGCAGGCAAAAATAGCAAAGCAATACCTAACTCTATCCTATATGTTACCTAAGTAAAGGTCTTCTAATAGGACAGGGCCAATTCAGGATCCAAAAGCTCACAGGCCCAAAAGCCAGTTAGCACATGAAGATGGAAGCAAAGACAAAGACCAAAATGAAGACAATTAAAAAAATGCTGCAGAAGTTATCTTGTGGAGGGTAACTGGAATGGTGATGCAAGGGGTACATCTAGCACATTCATCCTCACTCTCGCCTCATGTGTCAATTCTATAAGGAAGTAGAACACATTGTATAACTACAGACTGATTTCAACTCTCTGAAGAATGAGCTGAATCCATCCATAAGATTCTACGCATACATTTTAAAAAACCCCAAAGTGGAAGTAGCCATTTTGGTCCATTAGAAAACATACCTTTATTAGGATCAACTAAAGCGTCAGAAAGTAGTAAGCAACTTTTTGGGATCTCCAGGATTCTTCTTCAGGTTGAATGTTAATTAATACAATGTGTGAGTGTGTAATTGAATTACACAACTGCATTAGGGGAAGAGTGGGACCATGACCACTGGCTCTGCTGTTCCTTTGTGTCCATAGTGACCCAGCCCCACTGTCATTCATGCAGAGGGGCTAAAGGTTTGGAGCAGTGCTGTCTCTAGGCTAGGGATGTACGAAAATCACTTACCTTTCGCGGATTATGTTTATGGGGGGGGAGGTGCTCCATCCCTCCCCCCGGAATCCTGGACGGGGGGGAGGCACTCCGTTCCTCCCCCCCCCCGGAATCCTGGCCGGCCAGCTGTGCTCCGCAGGGATTCTGCGGAGCTGCCAGCCGGCTCCGCCAGCAGCCGGACATCTGGCCGCTGGCTAGCAGGGACGCAAATGGAGGCGGCCATAGCCGCTGCCATTTGCGGCCCTGCAGTCAGCCGTGATAGGCTATGTAAACATTTGCATAGCCTATCATGTTTTTTTTAAAACCTAGCTGTGATAGGCTACATAAATCTTTATGTAACCTATCACGTCTTTTTTTTTTTTTTAACTGGAAATGGCAGTGGTGGCAGCTGGTCGGAAGACCGGCCGCCGTAGCCGCCACTGCCGCACCGCTGCCGGAGCTGCCGCTGGAGCTGCCGCCACCAGGAAGATCCACCCCAGGTAACTCTCATCCCGGGGGGGATGGGGGGTGGCAGACTGTTCCGCCACCAATTTCGGGGGGCTGAATGTGCTGGCATTCGGCCTCCCTGAGATCCATGGCGGAATTCTCTGACATCCCTACTCCAGGCTTTTGGGAGACCTTGGGTAAGGTGTCCTCAGTGTGCTCTCTGTGTGTGGCCCCTCTCCTTCTTTCCAAGGCAACACTGCCCACTCACTTGTGCTCTCCTCCTGGACCCAAATAACCCAACCACACAAAAGGAGAGCACAGCGGAAGATGCAACTCCATCTCCTCACTCTTCTCCCCTCACTCTGGCTGCACTCAGGAGCTGGGGCAGCATAGCAGAGACTGAGCTATAAATCAGTAATAGGGATGTTGGAGAATTCCACCATGGACCCCAATGAGGCTGGTTTCCAAGCATCTGGCCCCATTGGGGTCCATGGCAGAACAGAGCACTCACCTCTGTGCCCCTCCGGAATCTGTCCAGGCCGGCTCCTCCATGCAGTGATCCTGCGGAGCTGGTCGCCGGCTCTGCAGCACTGGCGATATGGCTGGCCGCCATTGCTGTGCTGTATTGTTGTGCTAAGTCCGGATGTAAATGGCGTCCACTACGCCATTTGCATCCCTGTTTTCATGTGATAGGCTATGCAAATTATATTTACGTAAATATAATTTGCGTAGCCTATTGCATGAAAACAGGGATGCAAATGATGTAGTGGATGTAGGGATGGCGGAGAATTCCACCATAGATTTCAGTGAGGCCGAATGTACTGGCATTCAGCCCCCCGAAATCCCTGGTGGAACGGCCTGCCACCCCCACGCGGATGCCCCCCGGGACGAGACTTACCTGGGGAGGATGTTCCGGATGGCGCTGGCTCCAGCGGCGGTTTCGGTGGTGGCTGGTCTTTCAACCGGCTGCTGCAGCCGCCATTTGCATTCTGGCCTTTGCTGTGATAGGTACGTAAGTCTTTACGTAGCCTATCATGGCAAGCCAATCAACAAAACAAAAACAAACAGCGTACGCAAATGGCAGTGGCTACGGCGGCTGCCATTTGCGTTCCTTATTTTTCGCTGTTTTAGTCTACGTGAATATTTACGTAGACTATTATGGCAAAAAAAAAAGGGGAACGCAAATAGCATAGTGGGCACTATTTGCGTTCCTTTTTTATTTGCCGTTTTATCCTACGTAAATATTTATGTAGGCTAAAATGGTGAAAAATAAGGAACGCAAATGGCGGCCGCCATAGCCGCCGCCATTTGCATACACCGTTTTTGTTGTGTGTGTTTTTACCCAGACATGATAGGCTACATAAAGACTTATGTAACCTATCACGGCTCCCTGGCTGGAAGCAAGTGGCGGCTGCTACATCGGCCGCCATTTGCGTCCACACCAGCCAGTCTGTGGCCAGAAATCCGGCTGTGGATGGCCCTGGCCTGGCCGGCTGCTCCATGGAGCTGCCGCAGAGCAGAGCCGGCTGTCGAGGATTCCACGGGGGAGGACCAGATTGCCTCCCCCCCATCGAGGATTCTGGGGGGAGGGATGGAGCGCCTCCCCCCCCACACGAACACAATCCGCAAAAAGTTAAGTGACTTTTGTACATCCCTAAGTGGACACCATTTGTGTCCAGACTTAGCACAGCGATATGGCACAGCAATGGCAGCCGCCATATCGCCAGCGCTGCAGAGCTGGTGGCCAGCTCCACAGGATCACCACAGAGTGGAGCCAACCTGGAAGGATTCCAGGGGGAGGGACGGATCACCTTTCCCCCCCCATGGACCCCCCCAGCCAGAACGGGGTAAGTGATCTGCCCACTTGTACTCAGGAAGTCCCTGGGTTGAATCTCACCTCTGTCATAAATGTACTATATGGTCTTTGGCAAGCCACTCTCTGTTTGTGCATAAACTCCCCACATAATTCATAACCCTAATTGTGTGGGGTTCAAAATCACATGGAGAGACTATTCATATAAAGCAGGCTCCCCACTTCAGACCTTCTGCCCCCCCTCCGCAATGCATGGAGAGTGGTGGTGCCAGCTGCCAAGGATGCAGTGGAGGGGACCCAGGAACATAGGAAGTTGCCTTATACTGAGTCAAGCCTTTGGTCCATCTAGCCCAACACTGGCTGGCAGAGGCTCTCCAGGGTTTCAGGCAGGATTTGTTTCAGCCCTACCTGGAGATGACGGGGATTGAACCTGGGGCCTTCTGCATGTAAAGCAGGTGCTCTGCCACTGAGCTATGGCCCTTCCCTGGGATGAGTTCAGCAAAAGTGAGACCATAATCCCTGAAGTGTGTATGTATGTGGAATCACATTCAGCTGGGAGTATAAAGGCTAAGGTTGTCCATAGGGTTGTATGAACCCCACTTACCATTCCGCTCTGGGGTCTGCTGGAGGGGGAGGCGATCCATCCCTCCCCCCGGAATCCTCCCCGGCTGGTTCTGCTCCCCGGCGAATCTGCGGAGCCACTGGCTGGGGCCGCCCGCAGCCGGACTTCCCTCTGCTGCCAGGCTGCGGCCAGAAATGGTGTCCAGAATAGGGGATGCCATTTGCGTCCCTGCCCTTTGCCGTGATTGGCTACGTAAATATTTACATAGCCAATCACGGCCAAGGGCATGGACACAAATGGCGTCCCCTATGCCGGACGCCATTTTGTTCCACAGCCCGGCAGCGGATGGCTGCGGAACGAAGACAACGGAGTTGGACCAGCCACCGCCAGGTAGGATCCATCCCAGGGGGATTTTGGGGGATGGCAGGGGGGTAGAGAATCTACCTAAATTCTAAAGTATCCGACCTCATTGGAGTTCGTGGCAGATTTCGCCACCATCCCTAGTTGTCCATTGAATAGTTACTAAGCTTTCTTTGACAAACAGGGACACAGTCCATATTGTAAAGTGCAGAAAGCCTGCATATCTTACTATGAAGGTTGAATCCTGTGTATACACACTAAGCCAAAATCTACATGTAGATCTCACTCCTTCCTTTCCTGTCCACATTACTGTGTATTCTAGTCATATGTTTCTTTCAGCTTTCATCCTTTGATTCCTATAAACAAGCTTCTGAGCTACCCCAAGTTTAAGTTATTTGATAATAAGATATTTGAGCATATAGCAATTGTGTTCTAGCACTTGTTAAACCTTTGTTTCACATAGGTAAGAAGATACGTGTGTGCGTGCACGTGTGTGTGTGTGTGTGTGTGTGGGCGGCGGGGGCCATTTTCTAACTGTTAATATAATGTTGGATTTCTATAGACAGGCAATTTGTGGGCTTTTGATCTTTAAACAAGGCTTCTTAAACAGAGAGAAAAATGGGCTTGTTCCACCTCTTGAAAATCGACACAAAAATCTGTAACCTTAGTGACACATATTCCAGTTAAACTAGAGGATGTGTCAGTTTGACCCTATTCATTTTATGAAGATACTCACACTACTCTACTTTGTTTTCCACTTACTCTTAATTGAATAAAGTTCTTCTGAACGCACTGCAAAACATCCATATTATTTTGTTTCATTTATGCCATTTCTCCACACTGTTATTGCCCTTACTTCACATATTTATCATCTTCCCATGAGATTCAGTGAAATCTCTCTTACTCTTCATCAATAAATGCAACTAGTAATAATAATTAAAAAAAACAAAGTCATAAAGCTAAAACCATTTAATCCCATTAATGCCTCATTAAATCAAGGCAGTATTGAAAGGATAGGCATTTCCCCTTTGTCCAGTCCCTTGCTAGCAAATCTTCAACTCACAATGTTCACAAAGTAATTAGCAACTTGACTAAATGCAGGTGGTTGAAAAGCTGTTCTCTTGGAACATCTCTTCACCAGCCTAAAATCCTGCATTTAAAATGGGGCTTTCTGCTTCTGTTTTAAATGCAGGACCACAACGACTCCCTTTTTCACCCACTTCCTTTCCCCCCTCCCCCTTCCCCCTCCTTCGCCCTGTATCTGAGTCTTCCCTTATCTTTCATTGATCTCGCTCGTCTTCTTGCCACTTTTCCTCTTTCCATGGAGGGAACTCAAGTGGAACACAACGGGGTAATTTGATAGCTCATTATCTGTGATCTATTTAAAAACGGAACAAAGGGCATTTTGCGCAGGTGACGTCTTGAGTGATCACGGCGTCACGTAAAGAGCCTGCAAACTTCCGTGAAGGAGCAATCTCAATCGTAGGATAAAAGCTCCATGTGAAGAAAACCCAGATCTGTTCCCACAAAGTAAGCGACACTGGCCACAATTCAGTATACCATCAGGCACTCTGAAGTCACACTGGGACAAATGCAAAGTGCAGTGCAACCCTAAGCACGTTTACTCAGATGTAAGTCCCATTAACTTCAGTGGGACTTGCTCTGTAGCCAGTGTGTTTAGGACTACAGACTTAAATCAAGATTGCCAGAAGATGGTGGGATGGAATCAGTATTCAGTTTGAAAGGTATTTCTGTCAAAGAATTCTGGGGAACAGCTCAGGCATTCTCCCAAGATTTCTCTTAAAGCTTGACAAGACCAGCCTAATTCTCTACCATATTCATTATTTCCTACTATGAGTTTCTGTCACTTCCTTTCCTAAATGTATTGTCATTTTGTGAGTTAGGGTGGCCTGGCTATGTGACCTACTTTACAGAGGACACTTCCCTATTTGAAGGGATCCTCTGTGTGAAGGGCTGATCAGTTCAAATCTGGTTTACAGATGAGAAAAATCCACAAGAAGCCAAGAGAGCAGGGCCTTGAAGTTGCCCATCAACTGTTAGCAGCTGGACAGCGCAGCAAGCAGGCACACAGGTCACCTAGCCAGTCTTCCCCACTATGGTGAAATGTATTGTATTTCGATTTAAATTACATTATTTCTAATCACAACTATACATATATAGCACAGTATCTATAGATTTAGCTGCACCCACAGTAATTCCATCATGCCCCCACCAATTCCATTCTGCAAGCAAGACCTGTTGCCTGCACATTGGACATTTAGCACTTCCAGGAGCAACTGGAAACAAGTGGAAACACTCATTTCTGAAATGTGGCAGGTCAGCAAAGCTCACATAAGGGAGTTCCGAGAACCTGCCCCTATCCAGAGATGAGCATTTCTACTAATTTTGGGGGTTCCTATAAGAAGTGTTAAATTCTGTTCAGCAAGCAGTAGGTCCCACTTGCACAACAGAATGGGTGGAAGGGGCTGGTCATGTAATGGCACTGTTGGATACTGCCCATAAATCAGCATATGCATTTTTTATGTAAATGTGTGTGTGACTTGTTGTGTCGTCCCCTCTCTCTATTTTTTGGGTGATGCATTACCTTTTTTTTTGTGATACATAAGAGGCCAGCCTACCGTGGGGGAAAAGAATGAAGCTAGCATCACTAAAGGTCAGTAAGAGCAGAGGGCCCATCATTAGGTTCTTACTGTGTTCATATCAGTGATTGATGGATGCTTCTGAGGAAATTTTGAAGCCCCCATCCTGTCGCCAGGAATGGATTAAGTCTGGAGAAATTAAACCTACAGAGCCCAGCAATGCCAGACAATGGGGATTTGTTTATTTTACTTTACTTTGAGAGCAATCCTATGATTCTGGGAGTGTCCCAGGGACCATAGGAAATTTTGGAGTCCTTCTCCCAAGGCTGTTGACACTCCTGGGAGGGATACTCTAATCCCTCCACTTGCCCCCACCCAGCTGCCATGGAAAGAACCACACAAGGAAGTGACCCCAGCCCAGATGGCTTCAGGGAGGGCAAAAGGGGGAGGAACAGTAGGTGAGGAGAGGAGAGAAGAGATGCCAGGAACCAAACTATTCTGTGACCTTCCATTGCACATCCCTGCCCACTGCCGATAAGTGAAGTAGACAGGCTCAGAGGCTCCTTTAGCTAGACTTGTTTTAGAAGGAGGAACAAGTGGTAAAAATATCTCCATCCCCATCCTGCCCTGTCAGCAACAGCCTGGCAGGCAAGACACTGGATTTTCAGAAGCCTCCAAACTTGGAGGCTTCCAACTAATGAGCCTTATTGGTTTATTATTTCCTGCCCTTCTGGGTTCTCAGGGTGGCTAAAAATTAAAACAAGCACAATTTAACCAGTCACCACAATTAAAATGTAAAACAGCAGAGTGTTAAACACAGTGCTGGTTATTAAAAGGCACATAAACTCAGAGCCAGGAGGTTAAAATACATAATAAAAGCTAAAAATCCTGGGCATGTTAAAAAAAGAGAGAAAAAGTTGTGCTGAAAAGATAACAAAGTTGATGCCAGCTAAACCTCTCTGGAGAGGGCATATTAAAGCTGAGGCACCACCACAGAAAAACCGGAGACGGGTCTTTATTTCCAAATGTCTAGGCATGGTGGAGAATTCCGCCACGGATCTCGGTGAGGCTGAATGCCAGCGCATTCAGCCCCCCAAAATCCATGGCAGAACGATGCCCCCCCACCCCCCTCCCCATGAAATGGGCTTGGAACGGAGCACCTACCTGCTGCCGTCCACGCTGCATTGCGAATGGCGGCCGCATCTGCGGCCGCCATTTGCTTCTTCCATATAGCCGTGATAGGCTATGTAAATACTTACGTAGCCTATCACGGCAAAACTAAGGGAACACAAATGGCGGTGGCTATGGCGGCCACCATTTGTGTTCCCTTTTTTTTTTGCCATGATAGGCTATGTGAATATTTATGTAGCCTATCACGGCTAAAGCGGGAACGCAAATGGCATAGGGGATGCCATTTGCATCCCTGCTTTAGCCACGATAGGCTACGTGAATATTTACGTAGCATATCACGGGCCGGCATAGGGACGCAAATGGTGTCCCCTACACAGGACACCATTTGCGTCCACACCAGCCTGGCAGTGGCTGGAGGGCCCGCTGTGGGTTGGCCCGGCCGGCGGCTCCAAGGCCTGGCCGCGGAGCGGAGCCAGCTGGGCAGGATTCTGGGGGGAGGAACGGATCACCTCTCCCCACCTGTGGAACCCGGTGGAGCCAGGTAAGCGGGGTTTTGTACACCCATACAAATGTCCACAGTTCTGAAACTGGGCACCAATAGCTTTAATGGCCACAGATGCAGAGCAATCTGTGTGCAGGAAAGTCCTCTTGTAGCAAGAACCCCTTGGCACTACGCCACTGTTGGCCCAAGACACTTTGCTTGCTTAAGCAGAGCCCGGATGCCCCCCCCCCCCGCCAGAGCCAACACTTTAACAAATTTTCTTGTATCATTCAGATACTTGTTCCTGTCTTCATCTACCCCCATCTCCCTTTGTGGTACCACGTGAAACAAGTTTCATCGCTGTGCTGCATGGCAGGACTGGTCTGAATAGTTCTTGAAATATGACAGATGTTGTGGCTAAACAGAAACTGAGGTGAGAAAAGCAGTGCTGTAAGCAGGGACATGGACATGTACTATAGACCTACACCTCACTGTTTTGTAAATGGGCTGGTTATATGATGAAGTCACAATAGGTGAACTTTCTGCATACAAGATGGAGACAGTTCCATGTAATGGCTACACGGCATGGGGAATCAATCACTGTTTGTTTCTTCATCCCAGCAGTCCTCCTCGGGGCACTCCCAAGTGCAAGCTGAAACCATCACACCCTCTGGTAGTGCCTAGTTTGAATATTGGTAGCCTCTTGCCACATTTCATCTTAAAACTCTCCGATTATGTAGACTTGAATGTTGTCAGCCATTTTTCTTCCCACCCTCCACCTGCTTTTTGTAACATCTTTCCTCATGAAGATATATGGGGATCTTGAAAGCTTGCACAGTTTTGTGACCTTGAATTGGCCTAATAAAGGTATTGCCCTAATATGGATTTTTGAATGTTTCTTTTGGCCGACTCTGCTGCCTTTCCTTCTTCTTTACGCAGTGACTGATCTTTTAAATGCCCTGTAGATTTAGATTCAGAAAGGCAATGGCGTTGCCTTTGGCTTAAATTAAAGCCAATGAAAGGAACACCAGACAGTATCTGAAAAGATGCTCAGGGGATCCTTCAAAGTATTAAGGGTTGTGCATGTCACTTGAATGTCTCATGCAAAATAAATCATTATGAACTAACAAAAAAGAGTCTTGTTGGCACCTTAAATTTTCTACAGCGTAAGCTTCATGGACTAATGGACTCTAGTCCACAAAAAAAGATGCCATAATAAATGTTTTAGTCTTTAAGTTGTCACAAAGCTCTCTGTTGCTTTTGCTACAATAGCTTAATATGGCTATACTTCTGGAAATCATCATCAACAGTTCAAGCATAATTTATGAGCGCAAGATATGTTATTGCAACTTGAGATAGAAACAACATATTGTAAATCTGGGGGAAGTGAATGGATGGCAAAGATGTGCCATACTGCACCAAACAGTTTGGCACTGACTAATTGGTAGCCATTAATCCCTTCAACCTCAGGCTGTTCACTTAATAAAGCCATCTGGTTTACTATTTGGAGGGAAGAGTGTGCTGGACAGATGATAGAGTAGACTATTCCTTCATCTCAAAGTATGGGATATGTACAATAACTAACAACAAAGAGGCTTATTGGCACCTTCAATACTGACACATTTATGAATCATAGATTCAACCTTTGTGTATTCTGTGTCTTACCATGTCAAGCAGAACTCTTTCCTGTACTACTAAATCTTGACCATCCACTCAGATAAAAACCATACAAAGTGTTGTGCCAAAAAAGAGCAACCGCTCACACTTTGCTAATCTCCCCATAAGGATACCTTATAGATACATTCTGTGGAAGAAGGAAACAATCTACTTATTTATAACATTCCTTTTAACAGTTAAGTTGACCAAACATGAACAAAGTATATTTAATTCTAAAGCCTATAGCCACTACAGTTGCAATAATGAAATAGAATTGGAAATGTGCCTTTTCTGAGCAGGCATGTAAGCCCTTTCTTACAAGGAAGCCAATTAAACTGTTGGCATTGTCCTTGGAGGTTAATACACACTTGGCTGCTAAGGAAGTAGCCATGTTCTTAGCAGAAATAATGAGTGGACCGGAGACAAAGGATTAATGAATTATCCTAATCTCTGTTTGTTTACAAATGTAACATTTCAGTGGATGGCTTTGAACAGCGATTGAGTTTAACAGCAGCATAACTCAAGCATCTACAAAGTGATTATCAGCCAAACACCCTTTGCCCCCTTTGCAAGGCAAGCCCATCATTTTGCTGAAGCTCCACTCTCCTAATTTAAACTAGAGTTCCAAAACATTTGATCCCCCCCCAACCAAGCCTGTAAAACTTCCTTGCATTGTCAAGCTGTCCAAATTGCTATCTGCAACATCCTGATTCTAAAAGAAAATGCTACCTGACAACTAGCAAGTGCAATCAAGACAGGGAAAGGCACGCTTGAAAAGAAACAGATGTGAAATCCTCAAAATAAGGGGAAAGTTGAAAGGAGTTGAAGGATGCCTCATATCAGACGAATATTCCACTGATGGCCAGGATAACTGCCATGGTTTACAGGCAAAACATCCATTATTATTATAATTACAGATTGGCCATGTGTGTAAAGAGGCCCTGTATCTAAATGGTAGACTTTAGGCTTGTGGGATACACTTCTATTTTTTGTACTAGAAACCCCAGATCCACCAGCTGAAGCCTGGTGCAAAAGACATACACATAAAATTAAAGAATTCTGTCCCTAGGAAGCTATTCTGAGTACCCGAACTGAATGAAGCTCACAGTTCTTTGACACACACAAAATGCACTTGATGCGGCTATTGTTAGAGAATTGGAAGTCAGAAAATCTTGAGGATCTACTGCAAATTATCTGGAGATCTACCAGTAGATCCAGATCTACCTTCTGGTCACCTCTGCCTGTATACTACAACCACTGTGTGCGCACACAATCAAAGATGCATCTTGGGGGAAGCTGGGCCACCTACTGTCAGGGATGGTGGGAGGATTTTGCCCACATAATGTTTCCAGGGCAGTGTTCTATTTTCCCTTGTATCATTGAGTGGCATCCATTTACTTTAAAGTGGAAGTAAAGGGGTCACTGAGTTGGGAACTAAACTTCCTCCAGCCCTGGTGATCACAGTATCCCTCAACTCTGTTCCAAATGGCAGCACATTTATTTTATCCCATAGAACTCAATGGAGATTCCCAGAGAACATAGCTTGCCCCAGACAGTACAGTGTCACCTCTTCAATTGGTTCATTCCTGCTTTTCGTTACAATTCTTGCTGTAATGCTACAGTGCAAAGGAACACTTCATACATGTTGATTGGAGAATCCACATTGGCTTGAAGACAAGAACCTGACTCTCAAAGTGAAATTGAAAGTATGTAATTCTCCAGCACAACAGATCAAAAAGGCAAAATGAGAGCACCAAAAGAACCACCACAGTCTAGGGTTCCTTTCTGAAGTACCATATTGGCTGTCTGAAGAATCAAGACTGAACCTGATGGAAAAATTCATCTCAGTCACTGGAATCCATTTTGGCAGGAAATGGCAAGATTGGCTTGCTGCCCAGAGAGTAGTTACCTTGCTTCTCTAAGGCAATATAAAACACCTTAATTCCCATTTTGGTTTGTTCCTATAATGGCTACAAATGTTTACATACATAGTAATTTTTTGTACCAATATGATATGGGTGGAGAGAGGACATGCTGAAAAGGGGAAGGACTGTAACTAACCCACATTCTTATAAAGGCCATTTTGCTATGGAACAAAATATATGTATGAAAATTCGGCTGCTTATATTATTCTCAGCTGGTTTCATTGTGTTGTTACGTTAATATTATCAATTGCGCACCTCAGTTAAAGCCCCTGGATATTTTTTGCATGCATACTGCATCATGGTTTTGAAGGCTTCTCAAATATATATTCACCTTCATGCATCCATGTTATATGAATATGAAAGTATTACAAGATTTAGGGCACAATCCTACACAGGTTTAGATCAAAAAAAGTTCTACAACTCCTAGCATTCCCTATGCTGGCTGGCTGGGAAATGCTGGGAGTTGTAGGACTTTTGTCAATGTAAACATGCATAGAACTTGCCCTTAATAAATGTAGATAGTTTTTAGGATGAGCAAACTCACTCCACCCTGTGCTGCGCGCCGCTTGCCAATTCCTCGTTGGCTGGGCATTCATGGTGTGCACCGAGCTGCCGGGTGGTCCATGGGTACCCATTGAGTGGTCCGCGGGTGCCTGGTGAGTGGTCCACGCAGCCTCCTGCACCTCTGCTGAGCTGCCATTTTGTGCAAAATAGCAGCTTGGCCTTTCCCCTAAATTGTGATTCTGTGTAAATAGCAGCCATAAAGAGGCCCATTTATGCAAAATTACAGGTGTAAATGGTCTAATTAATTGGGCCCTCTCTCCACATGTTCAGTGTACATGAAACTGTGTGAGCTCTGAGGTGTGCATTCGTTTTAGGATCAAATACCTAGTGTGCATCTTACCAAAGAATGTTAAATATATCTTTGTTATAATACAGATGCTTGGAGTTACTATAGACAACCTAAGTAATTTAATACTTTGGATCACTTATTTCAAGTGGGGTTCAAAACTGATTATTTTCATTATATTTACTACTACCACCACCACTACTACTACTGGGCTGGATTCAGAGACAGGTGTGTGGAAAAGGGATGAGAGATGCTATTTCCTTGTCCCCTTCTTCAACTGGCAAGCCTTCTGCCCCATGAATAGCATCTCGCAAAGACTGGGAAGCCTGCTGAATAGAATGTTCAGTGGTGTGCATGGACAGAGTGATAAAGGATCCCCCAAATGGGGCAGGTGCAAATTCTGCGCAGTTTTCTCTGGATCCAAACCTTTATTATTATTAAACAGAAAAATTAATTGAAATAAAATATCCATAGAGTAACATTTCATAAGAAAAAAGTAAAATAGAAATTATGAATTTAGTTTGATGGACTGGGAATATTATCTACCCTGCTCCACCAGTATGTCTGGGCATACCATAATTTGATAACTCATAAATCACAAACAAAATAAAAGACAACTCTATTGAAGAATGAGCCTCCAGAACAGAAATGTATGAGTTTGATCATGATAGGAAAAATATATCATTAGATTAATTAGGCAATTAGCAAAATTCACAGCTGCACACTTTGACAACTGATTCAGCAGCTCTGTATTAATGAGGAAAATCTATATACAATCCATGAACTAAAAGTTTAGGGAAGCAATAATTTCTTTCATGTTTATCATAAAAGCTAACAAAAAAGAACTTGCATTCAAATATACTAAGCTTCTAGCCAAGGATTATGATCAAAGGCCAGTCTGCTTCCCTGCTTCTCTTTAGCCATTTCGTTGCATTCAGAAATAATTTCAGCTGCTATCCTACTCCCATGGAAAGCAACAATTCTCTCCTACCTTTGGTAGAAACAGGACTTGACTTAAAGAAAATGCTAAACTTACAAACAATACCATGATGACTTTTGAGGTATGTAGCAATGTTAAGATCTCTCTCCCCACCCCCACCCCTGCCCCCACCCCCACCCCTCGGTATTCTGTTGCCTCTAAGCCCACAAGGAGCAGCAGATTACTGGGGGTGGAAAAGAAGCAGGCTTATTGAACCCTGCATTGGGAGGATTTGTGGCTGTATCATCCCTTTTAAGAATCAAGACCTGAGTCTCAGAAGTCATGCACAGGAGGCAAGAATATCCACCCTCCCTCCTCTTGCCTCTTGATTGCTGGATAGGGCATGGAGGCAGCATATAGGAGCTGTACTGTATGATAGAAGCAGAACTGGTACTTCTGAGCATCTTGGGCTTTTCCAAGAGTTTCGTATTATCCTAGGAGTAGGGATGTCGGAGAATTTCTCCACGAATCTCCAGGAGGCCGAATGCCAATGCATTTGGCCCCCCGAAATTGGTGGCGAAATGGTCTGCCCCCCCCCCCCGGGATGGGACTTACATTAGGCGAATGTCCCTGGCAGTGGCAGCTCCCGGCGGCAGTTTGGCGGCAGTTCGGCGGCGGCGGTATTTCCAAGTAAAAAAAACCCCTAGGGATGGACGAAAGTCCCTTACCTGTCCTTGAAGCTTGCTTCGCGGTGGGGGGGAGGCCCTTCGCGTCGCCCCCGAAGTTCATGCGAGGGGGGGGAGGTGCCCCGCCTCACCTGGCTGAAATTCAGGCTGGGCGGGAGGCGCCCCATCCCTCGCCGGCGAAATTCAGGCCGGGTAGAAGCGCCCCGTCTACCCGGCTGCGGGGAAAAAAAAAAAACCACCCCCGTGATAGGCTATGTAACGATTAACGTAGCCTATCATGGCTAGATTTCCAAAGTCAGCCATGATAGGCTACGTTAATCGTCACGTAGCCTATCACGGGTGACTGTGGAAAAAAAAAAGCACGTACGCAAATGGCGGCCCCCATAGGGAGCCGCCATTTGTGTTCCTTATTTGGTCCCTGTAGTCTACGTAAATCTTTACGTAGACTACAGGGACCAAATAAGGAACGCAAATGGCGGCTCCCTATGGGGGCCGCCATTTGCATACGCGCTTTTTTTTTCTTCAAAGTCACCCGTGATAGGCTACGTGACGATTAACGTAGCCTATCACGGCTGACTTTGGAAATCTAGCCGTGATAGGCTACGTTAATTGTTACGTAGCCTATCACGGGGTTTTGTTTTGTTTTTTACTGCACTTGTAATGGCGGCGGCGGCAGCCGGTCGAAAGACCGGCTGCCACCCCCTCCCCTGACGAAGACCCGACAAACTGCCGCCGGGATCCGCCGCCAGGAGGGACATTCGTGAAAGGTAAATCCCATCCCGGGGGGGGCAGGGGGGCGGAGAATTTCACCGCCGATTTCGGGGGGCCGAATGCGTTGGCATTCGGCCTCACCAAGATTCGTGGAGAAATTCTCAGAAATTCTCCGCCATCCCTAAAAACAACAACAAACGAACGTGACAGGCTACGTAAAGATTTACATAGCCTATCATGGCTAGATTTTCAAAAAACACCGTGATAGGCTACGTAAATCTTTACGTAGCCTATCACAGCTGACTTTGGGGGGGGGGAAAGCACGTACGCAAATGGCAGCGCCCATGGGCACTGCCATTTGCATTCCTTATTTTGGCCCAGGTAGTCTACATAAATATTTACGTAGACTACGGCGAAAATAAGGGCAACGCTATTTACATGGCTTCCTTTTGCTGTGATAGGCTATGTAAATACTTACATAGCCTATCACGGCCTGGCCGCCATGCAATGGCGGCCAGCATAGCGGCTGCCATTTGTGGCCTCAGCGGCCTGGCCACGGCCAGAATTCCAGCTGCAGCCAGCCCTGGCCAACGGCTCCGCAGAGTCGCTGAGGAGCGGAGCCAGCCAGGGAGGATTCTGATGCCCCAGAACGAGCTGGTGAGTACATTTCATACATCCCTAGGCGATAGTATCCTCCTACCTGCATTCCCAAGCAACTGCTGTACATAGTCTTACTGCCTCTGATACTACAGGTAGCATATAGCCATCAGGACTAGTAGCCACTGATAGCCTTCTCCTCCAGGAATTTGTCTAATCCCCTTTTAGAGCCATCCAAGTTGGTGGCCATCACAACATCCTGTGGTAGCAAATTCCATAGTTTAACTGTGTGCTGTGTGAAGAAGTACTTCCTTTTATCTGTCCCAAATCTCCCACCAATCAGCTTCATAGGATGACCTTGGGTTCTAGTATTTTGAGAGTGGGAGAAAAATGTCTCCCTATCCACGTTCTCCACACTATGCATAATTTTGTAGACCTCTATCATGTCTACTTTGGTTGATGAAGAAACTGAATTACAGAAACAGTGATGGTGCTAAACTTCATAATTACCTGAATCAGTATACACTATACAGTATGCATCCTGCTCTTAATGCCTGGTATATTAGAACACCATTTCCTACAGAAGCTCTGTGTAATCTTAACTCTTTTTTTGCACATGCATGGTCCTTCAGCAGACTAGACATTCAGATCCAATACTTTGTATGGATATGTATGGTAGCTCTTTAATGTTCAAACCAAGTGTGGGCAACACACTGCCTGCAGCCCATGTAGCCCCTGCTGCCCCCTGAAAATTGTTGCTGTTTTTAAATAGCATTTTTCATGGCTACAATGTTACAAAAGTCTCAAAATTAGCTTGTTTGCTCATTTTGATCCTTTTGGCACTTTGTCGTTGCTATGGATGCCATTTTCTTTTTCTTTTCTTTTTAAAATGTGCCTGTAGGAGGGGAAACCCTTGGAGGTGAAAATGGTCCCTGGACCTCTGCTGCTACTCACCCCTGGCTTAAACCGTTATTTCAATGAAACATTTGTTGATTACTGTGAACTTGCGTAGGGTAACCAGACCCACCAACTAAGCAGCCTTTTGTTCGGTGATTATCTTCTCTGGTTGAGTCAGTTCTCTTGATTGTTTCTTGTAAACATTTTATGTGATAGTTTTCTCCCATCCAGAATCTATCTAAAAATCTCTTTTGCATTCTGGGTGACTTTGTTTGCCAGGAAGAAAGTAGGGGGAGAAAACCAAGGCCAATTAGGAGGCTGCTAAATTTGTTTGGGAGGGGGAGGCAGATAAATCTCTGGTCCTCTGGAGTGGGTAGATGAAACCAAGCAACAATTCCCAGGGGGTAATGCAATGATATGTATGAACATGGCATGCACCATCAGCACACAAGCATCAACATTATAAATCTGGAGAGAACTCTTGGGAAACAAATGAGCCTTTTCTGAATGCTCAGCAAGAAAGCTTGTAAATTCCAAGCGGATTCTCAGTCAAGATGATAACACAAGCCATCCCCACCCCCCATCCCACTTCTCTTCTGGGCATTGAAGATGTAAGGGATCACCTTCTGCAACTATTTTTACATAATTAATTTCCCAGGTAATTTCACTTTGTAAACTTCAACAAGAGGACTTCTAACAATTCTCTTATCTGAGATACATACTGTAGTGACACCACACTATTATTGGCATACATTTGTAAGTGTCACATTTTAAGAAGTGCCCAGTACACTGTTGAGAAATGCTTTTACAGTAACTTAGAGCAAAATGATACTTGGCAAGTTTGGGTTTTTCCCTTGAATACTGTGAATTTTGGCAGTTTTGTCACGATCTTTATGAACATTCAGCAGTTTATTGGTCATGTTAGGTGAGCTTTCAGTACACACAGAGATGTGAAATTCAGCAACTGAAATGCAATTTTACTATACTACTAAATTGATTTATTATCAAAATGTATATCCCGCCTTCCTATAAAATATTCAAGTGGCCTTTCAAGCAAGATCAAAATACACAGTAGTAAAAAAATAATAACAACAACAACAACAAAATGTCAATATCATCAATGGAAGTGATCTAAAATCTAGGATGAGGAATTCGCGATTTCTAAGATGGTGTGGTGTATTTTTTTTTCAGCATAGTTGTATTTTCCTTATTTTGAGGAGTAGCTCTTGTTCATCTATTGTGGGAACTTAATGAAGGGCTGGGTATATAAAGGTGAAAATAAAGTCAAATGAAATAATAATCAAATAATTAAGATGGTCATTGGCCCACACAGGTCAGAATACTATTCTTTCAGTGAATAAGTTTGATCGGTTAAACAGGAAGGCCTAAATGGTCACAAATGTGTAGCAAGGTGTGGCTGGGATGCATTGTTACTGTGATTAAGAGTGTGAGATATGAGCCAGGAGGAATCACCAGCTCAAATCTCAGTATCCACATCCAGTTTGCAGAAGGAATAGGACAGGGCAGCATCAGCAGTCTAAGGGCTGCATTTTTTGCTGTGCTCTAGTAAAGTTGAAGCCACTCGACTTATCACTTGCACAATATTTGCTGACCTTCTTCTGTTAGATTTTCAAGCTGCCATTCATAACACTCAATGCTGAAAATTCCATTGAAACTTTGTCCAAAGTAAAACGAAAGCAACAACAAAAATCTAACCCCCTCCCCCTTAATCTATGAACATTAGATCAGGAGAAATCCCCTTCCAGCTTTATGGATTCTTCCACCTGCATGCAGGGAGAGGAACTCAGAAATGGTTTAAGGAGCCCATTGACTCCACTCCAGGTGAAACGTGAAAGGGACAAGTGACTCCCAATTGGCCCCCTTTAATGTATCTCAGCAGACAGTGGCATTCTCCTTCACCTGGCATTCTGCTGCTCCTGACATCAAAATTAGACTCATCCCTCAACACCTCTTGCACTCTATTGGATGAGGGCAAGAAGTGAAAGAAAATGGGTTGTCTCTCTGACTCATTCTATTAGTACCTGTCTTTCTCTGCTGCAAGGTTGGAGAAGGTCCATGTACCACTTCTCTAGGGAAGAAAACAGGGAAGGAAGGATTTATTATCTGCTCCCAAGCTTCTTTAAAATACCTGCTTCTGATGATAAAACAAGATGGAAGAGTGGAGATCTGGGAAAACATTCTCAGGCCCTCAGAGAGAGTCTTCTGGTACTTTCTAAACAGCTCTTTTATTTTGTCCCCCCCACCCCCGCAAACTGTTTCTGGGTCTACCTACCTACCCACCTAATGTGTCTATAGCCTACCTTTCAGGTGTTCTCAGGGCAGCTTGCAGTGTGTGTGTGTGAGAGAGAGTGTGTGTGTGTACATAGATGATAGATAGATAGATAGATAGATATAGATAGATATAGATAGATAGGATGAGAACCACAATAAAACCAGAAGGTTAGTAACAAAACAATATAAAGAGAAAAGAAACAGCAGAGTCCTCACAGTATAAAAATTTGGGGGAGAGGAAAATAGAAGTTAAAAACATCTGGGGAAAAAATGGTCTTTACCTGGGATGAACAAAATATCAAGATGAGAGAATTCCCAATAAGCCCCACCTCGGGTGTCTTCACACAGAGCTTTTATCCTGCTATTGAGATTGCTCACTCACAGCAGTTTGCAGGCCTTTTAGATGATGTTGTAAATCTCCAGGGTGTCTCCTGCACTAAATACCCTTTGTTCCATTTTTAAATAGATCTGAGATAATGAGCTATTAAATCAGCCTGCTTGAGTTCCCTCTGTGAAAAAGGAAAAGCCACAAGAAGAGGAGCGAAATCAATGAAACGTATGGAAGACTCAGATAAGGGGGAGAAGGAAGGGGAAAGGGGAGGGGGACAAGGAAGCATGTGTAAAGGGAGTCCATTGCAGCCCTGCATTTAAAACAGAACAGGAAGCCCCATTTTAAATGCAGGATTTTAGGTTGGTGTAGAGATGCTCCTCATGTTTCACTTCAGACAGTAGGGGTGTTAGCAGAAGTGGTTGAATAAAGCACACTGAATCCAGAAAGTGAAGGGCTTGGTGACAAACTTTATCAAGTCTAGCAACTCAGGCCACGTTTCTAAGAGAATTAAGCCATTGCTATTGCAGAACATACTGAATATGCTAGTCTTTTTATACAGAAGATACCCAGGCTACAAGGAAACGTTTTGGGCTCCACCTGGCTGCTAGGCAACGTTCCACCCCTGTTGTGACCCTGTTTGCACCCAAACCATCATTTGATTCATCCAGAGCTTTTAATACGTTCTGCACTCTGAGTGACCCTTGACATTGTGGCTACTAACTGTTTTAAAATGTTGAGGACAACTTAACTCTTAGCTTGCACCTTTATTTGGTGTGATCCTCTGCCACTGGTAATCCAACAAGGGGCATCCAGAGGAGATGCACCAATCAGGAAACATTACAACAGTTGGGACTTTTTAGTTTAAGAAAGGGCTGACTAAAGTGGGACATGATTGAGATGTGTAAAACCACACAGGGTGTGCAGAAAGTGGAGGAGGATTTTTTTTTTTAACCCCTCTTACATAATATTAGAACCCAAGGACATCCAATGAAGTCAAATTCTGGAAGATTTATGACAGATGAAAAGAAGTGCATCTCCACAGACTGCATAGAAAAACTGTGGAATTTACTGCCACAAGATGTGGTGATGATGAGCAACTTCGATGGCTTTAAAAGGGGATTGGACACATTCATGGAGGGTAAGGCTATCAGTGGCTACTAGTCATGATGGCTACTATATACTACTTCCAGGGTTCAAAGCAGAATATGTCTGAATAGTAGTTGCTGGGGAAGAATAGAAGGAGGAGTCTACTTGCCCTCATGTCCTGCTTGTGGGCTTTACAAAAGCATCTGGTGGGTCACTGGGAAACACGATCCTGGTCTAGATAGGCCTTTGGTCTGATCCAGCAGGACTCTTCTTATGTTTCCTATGACCTTAGTGCAGTTCTCCACTGTCTCTATGCAGATAAAAAAGGCTATATTGGCATTGTAGAACATATAAAAAGGGCTGGAGAGATCACAATCTATTGTAAACTCACCATCTAGTGCCTCCCTGAAACCAGCCATCTTCCTACTCTTGGGCTCTGCACACATGAACAACAATGCCTGACCAAGAGATCACATCTCTCCTGCATAGGCAGCCAATGAAAGTCTAAGGTTTAGAATGAAGAAACAACATTTCCCTTGGAAGCATTGCTTGCTTTCAATTTCATGTGGAGAGTATGCGCAAGCAGTGTCAAGCTGATTAGTGGGTGAGTGAGGCAGGTGGGATCTTTGCAGCAGAGAGCAACAATTAGTATTAGCCCCCTAGCCTGAGAGTGTCTTTTATTTATGTATTAATAATAGTGCTCTCTTACAAGGCAGGGAGTCTTTGCAGATTCTCTCAGCTCTGCTCAGCAGTTCGCATAATCTCCTTACTCATGGCTTTACAAGCTTCCTCTGGCAAATTCTGAAAGCTGCTTTTAGATCTTGTTCAAACAGTAAACCTTCCCAGATTTATTACTGTTTCTTCAGGAGGGGAATGAGCTGACTGCCTTGACCAAATCCCCCTGGAGTTTTGTGGAAATTTGTGACCAATAAATACAGCTAATTCTGGACAAAAGCAAATTTATTCTTCCAGTTAGTGCCTGGCTTCCTGGGCTGTAGCTCACACAAGGAATCATAAACGATATGCTTTTCTGATTATGCCAAGTTTTCTATCCCCAAGCAAGTCCTTTTGCCATAGACTATTATTTTAATCATTAGACCATAGATCACAAAACCAACTGTGTATTTTACTAAAGCAAGGGGGTTTCTTCAACTGAATTCTTATCTGCTCTTTATGAATTCCCTGAGAATATTTATAGAGGATAGTAAAAAAAAAGTTTGGAAATTGTTTATTTTTACCAATTGTCTAAGCCCTGGAAGTAGAGCAAAACAGTAAAATTTATTTCCACTGTTGGTATTAAGCACATTTATCTTGTAAAATCTACAGTGCTTATAATCCTACTAGTTTTAAACTTAAATGATCAGTAACCCATAGTATTCCAAAGTTTATCCAATGCCATGAAGGGCATTTGTTCTGGGTTGAGAAAACACGCAATGGGGAGTCAGCATTGTTCTTGGGAAGGTGAATAAAAGAGTGTTTCACCTTGTTCAGGCATAATGCTAAATCATTGTTTGGCACTACAGGGACAAGCTTTGGTGAATCTTGGACTTGGGTGTGCTCCCTTCCCCAATCTGCAAGAAGGAGATCAGAAACAGTTGCTTCCTGTTTTAAACATGTTGTTATGTCCAAACAGGGACAAGCTGTGGTTAAACAATCCTAGCTTGTTTGAATGAACCGTAGTTAAAACTATTTGCATTTCTCAGTTCAGACATAATGACAAATTGTGCTTAGTTGAAAATGAAAGAAAATACTCCCAATCTCCTCCCCACAGCTGCACCAGAGAAGAGGGAAGGCAGAGCATACAATCTTGAGGCTCACCCAGACTTATTTCCATAGTGCTGTATAGATATATATGCAAACAGTAGGCCACCCACGTGGTGATAACACTACAGTTTCCACAGAATATCACACAGCACAACATGTCAAGGTCAGAGGTCACAAGACTGGATTGAGGCTTGTGTCTCCATTTGGAAAAGTCAGAAAACATCTGGATTTATGTTAAGTGCAAAGAACTGAAGGGGAAGGGGAGAAAGTGTTGTGAAACATGACCCTGATTTTATGAAATGCTATTACACCGGAGACACCATGTCTTGCCTTTTTGTTAATGCTTGAAACACTTCTGGTGTTCAATTCATCCCTTGTTCACTTATATTTCATTTTTTGGTTTGTTTTTTTTTGTTATCATTTTATTAGCATGGTCACACCTTTCCAAAAATCAATATTCAGTTTAATTCCCCCTCACTGCACATCAACAATGCAATAAAAAATAGTATTTTTCCTTTGCTTGCCAAATCCCAGTGTTAAAAATCACATTCATTCCCTAAGCCGCTTCTCAATGTATCTCATATCCCAACATTCAATGTCTCCAAGCCCAACTGAAATGGATCTATATAATCAGCCTCATCCAAAGGCTCTTGGCAGAGCTAGTGTCAATATCTGGGCAGCTGCCAGGGCCTCAATGCCCTGGCAGGATCAGTGCTGGTGTTCCCTCTTGGCCTCCCATCAGGGTTGATGCTACATTGGAGAGAGGGATTGTGGGAAACTAAACTGACAGCTTGACCCAGCCGCTAAGCACTGCTGAGACCACACAGAGAGCACTGCCATTGCCCCTGTTGCTCACTGCACCCACTGATGGAGGAGAGGCTTCACCAAAAGGCACTTGGCCCAGAGACTCATCAACACTAGAACTGACCCTGGATCCTGGAGTTGCACAGTAAGGACTATCTCTTTGCCCAGGAAGGGAATATTATTACTGACTGGCTGAGAGTTATTAAAATCATCTGGGTCCAGGAAGCCAGAACCACCGCCTCTCATAAGGAGAAATTTACCAAACCCTAGATCTGTTTGTTTATTTATTTGATTCATCTTTCTACCAAGACAAAGCGCACTCAAGGTGGCTTACAATCACAAATAAAACTTGGTGAAACAATGATAAAAACAAATGCAGTAAAAGACAATTAAAAACACAACAGCAAAAGAATAAAAACAGAACAGACCCACTTACATGCCAAAGGCCTGCTTGAATAAAAAGGGATTTGCCTGCCACTAGAAAGACAGCAGGGAGGGGGCAAACCTAGCCTCCCTTAGGAGGGAGTTTCATAGCCTGGGAGTGGCCACTAAGAAGGCTGTCTTTTGGTTTTGGGTCACCACAAAATGCACCTCTGAAGGCAGTGATCTTGAAAGAAGGTCCTCTCCAGAAGTTCTTAAGAACTGGGCAGGCTCATATGGGAGAAGGTAGCCTGGTCGCAAGCTTTATAGGGCTTTAAAGGTAACAACAAACTCTTCCAATTCTGCCCAGAAGCAGACAAGTAGCCAGTGAAGCTGTTGTAACAAAGGAATCACATGCTCCCTGTAACTGGCCCTGGTCAACAGTCGCAGCACTTTAGAACAGCTGAAGTTTCTGAACAGTTTTTGAAGGCAGACCAATGTAGAGCACATTACAGTAGTCCAAGCAGGATATAACTAAGGCAGGTGTGACTGTGGCCAGATCAAAAATCTCTAGAAATGAGTGTCTGTTGGCACAGTAGCTTCAGCTGCACTAACACCCCCCTGGCCACTGCCAAAACCTGAGCATCCAGATTCAAGACCAAGTCCAGGAGTCTTCAGGGGGAGTGTAACCACCCCATACAGCACAGGTTGAATCCCTATTCCCTGATCTGCCCTTTGACTAACCAGGAGCACCTCTATCTTATCTGGAGTAAACATATTTGCCCTCACCTAGTCCATTACTGACATCAGATGCTGGTTTAGAACTAGAACAGCTTCCTTAGATTTGGATGGAAAGGAGAGATAGAGTTGGGTGTCATCAGGAAAATGGTGGCACCAAGCCCCAAAACTCTGGACAATCTCTCCAAGCAGTTTCATATATATGATAAATAGCAGGGGGATATGATAGAACCCTAAGGGACACCACAGGAAAACAGCCACAGCATTAATCAGGAATCCCCCAGCACCACCTTCTGAGATTGCCACTCCAAGAAGGACCAGATAACAGTGCCTCCCAGTTCCGTCTCAGACAGCTGCTCCAGAAGGATACCATGATCAATGGTATCAAAAACTGCCAAGAAGTCCAACAGAACCAACAGGGACACACTCCCTCTATCCATTTCCCAGCATAGGTTATCCACCAAGGTGACGAAAGCAGTCTCTTATAGGGATTTTGGAGAATTTCTCCACGAATCTCCGGGAGGCTGAATGCCAATGCATTCGGCCCCCTGAAATTGGTGGAGAAACGATCTGCCCCCCCGCCCCCCCCAGGATGGGACTTACCTCGTTCGAATGTCCCTCGCGGCGGCGGCTCCCGACGGCGTTGCGGCGGCGTTGCGGCGGCGTTGCGGCAGCGGCAGCGGCCAGTCTTCTGACCGGCTGCCGCCGCCACCATTTCCAAGTGAAAAAACAACAACAACAACAAACGTGATAGGCTACGTAAAGATTTACATAGCCTATCATGGCTAGATTTTCAAAAAACACCATGATAGGCTACGTAAAAGTTTACGTAGCCTATCACGGCTGACTTTGAAAAAAAAAAAAAAGTGCGTACGCAAATGGCGGCGCCCATGGGCTCCTTATTTTGGGACTTACCTCGTGCGAATGTCCACAATGGGTGCACATCCACGAATGTGCGAATGGGTTCCTTATTTTGGCACGGGTAGTCTACGTAAATATTTATGTAGACTACCCATGCCAAAATAAGGAACGCAAATGGCAGCGCCCATGGGCGCTGCCATTTGCGTACGCGCTTTTCCCCCCCCCCAAAGTCAGCCGTAATAGGCTACGTAAACATTTACATAGCCTATCACAGCTGAATACAGGGACGCAAACGGTGGTGGCTATGGCAGCTGCCATTTACGTCCCTGCCAGTCAGCGGCTGGATGCCTGGCTGCTGGCGGAGCCGGCCGGCAGCTCCGCGGAATTCCCGTGGAACAGAGCTGACCGGCCAGGATTCTGGGGGGAGGGATGGAGTGCCTCCCCCCCCCAGCAGAACCCAGTGGAGCCAGGTAAGCGGGCTTTTGTACACCCCTAGATAATAGAAAGAAGATTCTTCAGCCAGCTCCCAAACTTTAAAAAAGTAAGCTGAAATCCTATCCTCTTCTCCAAGGAGAAAGTTATTTGAAATTCTCACCTCACCAGCCTCCTTCAGCAGAGTTTTGTTTTGCCCCCACACCCCTACGAAATGCCCAAACTGGAAGAATCAAAATTTTCAGCACAACACTCCTGCACCTTCTTTACAATGGTGCGTAGTGCTCTTCATTGCCCCCTCTAGTAGCCTGAGAGAGTGTATCCTTGACTATTTCTTACAACACCCATGAACGGATGTTTAAAAGGACAAGAGAATCTTGTGGGTCATACAGTTTCATTTGAACTATGAGCATAGACCAGATCAGAGAGAAGATTCCCCCAAATTGACCCTATTAAAGCCCAGATTTTTGTTTATTAAGAATCTGTGACGATATAAACTTTTTTTTCTTAAACCAGCAAGCATCTGGCTCTTAATTCTGTGAGACAATATTAATTGTGTAATTCTGAAAGTTGCACCATGCTCAAAGCACAAGGCACTGTAGTTTTGGATAGTTTCTTTTCTCTCACTTTGTCAAATCAATGAAATAATGGGGATAAAATATTAACAACGAATTTGCAGATATATGGGTGAAGCCAAGTGTGGAAAATAAAAGTGCATATGTGAAATATGTGAGAGTTCCAAGTAGGGAGCTAACTTATTTAACAAAATAATAACCTGATGCTTTAAAGGCAGGGGAAATTGTAACAGAGGACACAGACACAGGAGGAAAGGTGGTTTTGCAAATACGAGTGATGAAGAAGAAATGTAAAATAAATCCCTGCCCCAACCCGATTGAGTGGAAATGCAAAATATACATATCTTGGATCTGTGTGATAGCATGGGGGGGTGCTTGAAAAAAGAAAAATGAAAAGTGGGGGGGAAATCATCTGAATATGATTGCATCCCCTTAGAGTGGATATTAAGATCCCAGTGAACTGAGGAAAGTCTCCGAAGCATAGTAAAAAAAGTAATGCTAACTTTTATTTTCTCAGTGGATACAATTGCACAGCCATTATAACAGAAGAGAACTAATGCAGCAAAAAAACATAAGCTGATATCTCACTCATATGCAAATACTATGTAAATTAATATAAGGAATAATACATTTGCAAAGCTAATCACAAGTGGAGTGGATTCCTCCTCTTGGTACTGTCCCATTTGTAATGACATGGCATTGCTCTAAATTCTAGGACAAAGACTTATATTATCATTATGTCTCTTAATTTCAGATGTAATTCTCCAGATGATGGAGACTGGCATCCTCCAACAGTTCATTGTCTAAACACTGAAGATACTTAGCTTTCCATTGATAATTTTGTTCCCTCAACAATGAAGAAAGAAGATGATTGTATGGCATTTAATTGTTATACAATAATACACAAGAACTATTAAAGCAACCCACTATTCAAGTGTATTCACTTTTTCAATTAAGTTGCATTGGTGAGTAATATCTTGTCCTCCGTAATATTTTTAATCACAATTACTGTTTATTTATAATTGTTGAACCTATTGCTAAAGGAGCCTCTGAAGTACTGAAATAAAATTTCCCTTTGTAGTTGGTCATTGCTTGATTTATGTGTTGCTAAAACATACATTTCATATACGTTATGCATACCACACACATATAGGGGGTCCGCACAGATGCTCATTGAATAGACTCCTCAATAGAGTGCATTTTTATGTGCCTCGGAGAGATTGATTCTATTATCAGTCAGAGTAAATCAATATTTATGTCAGCCTGTTATCTGACTAATGCTAGATGGTATTGAATAGACAATTGAATCTCAGATACAGAATTTAATAAAAGGGATACAGTACAGGTAATAAATATGGCAGGTACTACAAAAAAACATTCCCAGAGAACAGCTATAATTTTTGCAGTTCCTTTGGCCTACAATACAGATTTGCCAAGTGCAATGCAGTGATGGCAGTTATCAGAAATACCCAATAATCATGATTCATAGTTTTCTCTAAATGCTTGTATGCAAAATTAAGGTTGTCAGTTTGCCACTATCACTGCACAGGGACATAGTGGACCAATGGAATGCAGAAACCAAATGTTGGCCATAAGAAAAAATCCATATTAGGTTAATACCTTTATTAAGCCAACCCAAAGACCATAAAGTAGTGTGCAGGGTTAGAACTCCAGAACTCTCTGTCAGGCCAGATGGTAAACAAAGCAAAAGGAGGGGGGGATCAGACTGATGTTGAAGCCATGGAGTCTACATTTAGTAATGGTAATGTAGGAAGAGGTTGCAGGCATTCAAGTTAAGCTCTAGTAGGTGTTGTGATTAAGGATGTCAGAGGAATCCTTCCGGGGGGGGGGGACCACCATTATTTGCATAATTTGTGCAAATTTCTATTAACGAACATGGTAAAACACCCAAAACATTCCTGGGTTTCAGGAAAAAAACACTGGGTCAGCTCACAAATGCAATCCGAGACAAAAGGCACCACAGAAATCTGGCGCTCCCCAAAATGGCAGGGTTCCCCAGCAACTGGCTTCCTTATTTTTTGAGGGGGGGTATTTTGAAATTTGTGCAAATGGTATTGTAATTTAAAAAAAATAATGCCAATCACAAGTCTGCCTGTCCACTATCTAGCCCTGCAGAGGCGTATTTCCCTCTTGTAGATATCCTTGTCAGTCTTATTCTCTCCACATACTATTTCATTTAGCACAGCAGAGCCATTTCCATACCTATAAAAGAACTTGTCAATTTCACACAAACCCTTCTCTGGAAGTGCCAAGTGGAGGATGAAATGACAAGTTCTTTGACAAGAATGGAATATGGCTTTGCTGGGCTAAAAGAAGTAGGGTGTGGAGAGGATGAAACTGACAACGATATTGACAAAAAGGGAATATGTCTCTGTGGGGCTACATAGTGGATACGCAGACTTGTGATCGTGCACAATTGTGCAAGGTTGTCATTTTTTTTTTAAATGGAAAGGAATGGAAATGTTGTGGAATCCCATCGGGCTTAAACAGAATGGAATTCCCGGAATCACACACCCCTAGGTTGTACCTGGGATTGTAGGTGCTGGGATGAATAATAATACTGTTTTGAGTCCCATTTTTTGAGAATATGAAATCCAGATGTTACCATCTGCCTTAAGTACAGTGTCCATGGTAAGTGGAAAGTAGGAGTAGAGAGATTAGACAGTTTAATATTAGCAGAGCTGGAGAGCATTTCAGATACTAGGTAAGCAATAGTCACTGGAAGCCAAATTGGGTAGCTTTACCTAATAATTATAGAGGGGTTTATTTACATATTTAGTTTATTTGCACATCCCACCCGGCCTTCCTTGCCAGGAGTCCTGGGCAGGGATGTACTCTCAAAAGGAAAGTCCAAGCTTTGAGTGGTATAAAATCCCCCTCTTCTATTGTAGGATCTTACTGCTGAAGAGCTGAATTTGGTGTTCTCCATAGAGAAGGAAAAAAGCGAACTGGCTCCCGTTGTTTTTTGTGACATGGGAAATACTGAATGTAACCATTCAATAGCAGCCATGTGTCTAATTTCCCTTTGTCCTTTGTAATGTGTATTACAACTTAACCATGAGAACATAAGATCATAAGAGCCTTGCTGGTTCACACCAAGGGTCCATCTGGTCCAGCATGCTGTTCATACAGTGGCCAACAGGAAACCATGAGCAGCAGATGAGTGCAATAGCACCCTCCCACTCATGTTCCCCAGCAACTGGAGTACATAGGCATACTGCCTCTGGTACTGGAGGTAGCACATAGCCATCAAGTCTAGTTGCCATTGATAGACTTTTCCTCCAGGAATTTGTCTAACCCCCTTTTAAAGCCACCCAAATTGGTGGCCATCACTACATCCTGTGATAGTGAATTCCATAGTTTAACTATGCACTGTGTGAAGAAGCACTTCCTTTTATCTGTCTTGAATTTCCCACCAATCATCCCACCATAGGTTGTCCACGGGTTCTAGTATTTTGAGCAAGGGAGAAAAATGTAGGGGTGGCAGAGAATTCTGCCATGGACCCCCGGAGTCCATGGCAGAATGGAATGCTCTCCCCCCACGCCACCCCACAAAGTCCCCACCGACCAGATCCTATGTGCCTCCGGCAGGTCCGGATCCAGCCGTTGCAGTCTGCTGCTCCACTGTGCGGCCGCGAATGGCATCCATAGGCTACGTAAATAAAGCGGGGATGCAAATAGCATAGGGGACGCCATTTGCATCGCTGCTTTAGCCATGATAGGCTACGTAAATATGTACGTAGCCTATCACGGCTAAAGCAGCGACGCAAATGGCGTCCCCTATGTAGGACGCCATTTGCGTCCACAGCAGCCTGGCAGAGGATGCAGGCCCTGCTGCAGATAGGCCCAGCCAGTGGCTCCGTGGACTCGCTGTGGAGCGGAGCCGGCTGGGCAGGATTCTGAGGGAGAGGGATGGATCACCTCCCCCCCCCATAGAGGATGCCAGGGGGAGGAACGGATCACCTCCCCCCACCCGGCCAACCCCCAGAGAAAGAAAGGTAAGGGGGATTTGTACATCCCTAGAAAGATGTCTCCCTATCCACATTCTCCACACCATGCAAAGTTTTGTAGACCTCTATCATCTCTACCCTTACCCTCCTTTTACCAAGCTAAACAATCCCAGCTGTTGTAACCTTCCCTCATAAGAGACATGTTCCAGCCCCCTGATCATTTTAGTTGCCCTTTTCTGCACTTTTACTGATCCATAAGAAGACCTGTTCTCTTATTCCATGACTTGACTGCTAAGTTTGCTCAGGGGTCCTTGCTCCTTGGTGAGGGACTTTGTCAAAAGCCTTTTGGAAGTCCAAGTAAACAATATCTACTTGATCACCCCTGTCTACATGTTTATTGACACTCTCAAAGAACTCTAAAAGGTTAGTGAGAAAGGGCTTACCTTTGTGAAAGATGTGTTGATTGTTTTTCAGCAGGGCTTGTCCTTCTATATGCTTACTAATTTTATCTTTAATAATGCCTTCAACCAATTTACCCAGAGCAGACGTTAAGCTAAATGGCCTGTAATTTCCTAAATCCCCCCTGGATCCCTTTTTGAAAATTGGTGTTACATTAGCCATGTTCCAGTCCTCTGGTATAGAGGCTGATCTCAGGGAAATGTTGCATACTTTGGTTAGAATATCAGCAATTTCATATTTGATTCTTTGAGAACTCTAGGATGGCTACCTTCTGGGCCTGGTGATTTCTTTGCTTTAAATTTATCAATAAAGTTGAGAACTTCATCTTTTGTCACCACTATTTGCCTCAGTTCCTCAGACTCCCTTCCTAAAAACTAGGGATGGGGGAGAAATCCTCCACGGACCCCAGTGAGGCCAGATTCAAAAGAATCTGTCCCCCTGGAGTCCATGGAGGATTGCAAGACTTACCTCCACCTCCTGGAGAATTCTCGCCGGCCGGCTCCGGAGTGCCAGTGATACGGCCACCATTGCCGTATCGCTGGCTGGCCGGATTGACTGCAGCGCAGCTGCAAATGGCATCTGGGATGCCATTTGCAGCCATAAAGGCCTTAGCTTAAGGTAAATGCAGCCATTTACAGTTGCATTTACCTTAAACTAAGGTCTTTACGACCACAAATGGCGTCCTGGATGCCATTTGCGGCTGCACCACAGTCAATCCGCCCAGCCAGTGATACGGCAATGGCGGCCGTATCGCTGGCATTTTGGAGCCAGCTGGTGGCTCCTTGGACTCACTGCGGAGCGAAGCCGACTGGCAAGGATTCCGAGGGGGAGGGACAGATCGCCTCCCCTGCCTGTGGACCCCCGTGGATGCCAGGTAAGGGGTTTTTTCACATCCCTACTGAAAACATTAATTCAGGAACAAGTATCTGCAGTGAAGACGAATGAAAAGAATTCATTCAGCTTCTCTGCAATCTCCTTGTCCTCCTTCAGTACTCCTTTAACTCCATTGTCATCCAATTGTCTAACTGCCTCCCTAGCCAGTTTTCTGCTTCTGATATATTTAAAGAATTCTTTATTGTTGGATTTGATGTTCTTAGCAATATGCTCTTCAAGATGCTTTTTTGCATCTCTTATTGTCTGCTTGCCTCACCCTTGTGCAAGCTTGTGCTCATTTTTGTTTCCCTCACATAGGCAAGACTTCTATTTTCTGAAGGAAGCTCTCTGTTCTCTAATAGCTTCCTTAACCCTGCTTGTTAACCATACCAGCAGCCTCTTGTACTTGGTGCTACCTTTCCTAACCTGTTTAGCTGGGCTTCTATTATTGTGGTTTTGAGTAATCTCCAAGCACTTTGAAGGGATTTAATCTTCTTGACTCCCCCTTTTAACTCATTTCCCTTGTTTTAAAGAAGTTTCCTCTTTTGAAGTCAAATGTGACTGTGTTGGACTTCCTCGGCAATTTTCCATATATATATATATATATATATATATATATATATGATAGCACTGTTTCAAGGTGGTTCAACAACATTTACATCTCATGCTAGGTCCTGGTGAGTGGTGACACCACTTAGGATTAAATCCAAGGTCACCTCCCTCTGGTCAGTTCCATGACCAGCTGTTCTAGGGCACAATTGTTTAGGACATCAAGAAACGTAACCTCTCTGTCATGACTAGAACATGCATTTATCCAGTCAATGTGGGAGTAATTGAAGTCACCCATTATTACAACACTTCCTTGTCTGGAGGCCTCCCTGGTTTTGTTTTCCATGTGAAGGTTATTCTGAGCATTCTGTCCTGGGGGATGATAGCATGTTCCTAGGACTACATTAATTTTGGTGCCTGGTATTGTCACCCACAGCACTTCTGTAGAAGAGCCTGCCCCTTTTAGGTTTTCTAGTCCACTCCACACTATACCCTCTTTGATGTACAGGACATGTCTTGATGTAACAAATTTGGGAGTTTCCCTGATGTAGAGTACAGTGATGCACAGCTTCAGGCCAACAGGTCACAACTCAACATCAATGGAAAGGGAGATTGATATGTGGCTGCCAGTGTCTAGTTCTGGACCTAGTATATGGAAACACACACACACACACACCCATCAAGAAAGCTGTATTATACCAAGGCAGACCATAAGTCAGGGCATAGACATAACTCTTTCTAGCTCAGTATTGTCTATTCTCACTGGCAGCAGCTCTCTGGGGTTTTAGATAGCATGAAAAGCATGTGCTCTACCACTGAGCACATCCTGATATATTATTGTGAATGCAACCAATACCAGAAAAGATGGCAAGCAAAAGTAAAGATACAATGCTATTTAATCAACCAGTCCAGTTGGCACTTTATTACCACTACCTCATAGTGAGATGAAGGCTAAAGGGCAGCAATGATTACCTGATGAGCACTGTCAGATTCCTGCATAAGCAGCTGTTCTGTGCCAATTATTCATGCTTTAGACATGGTTTTCTTTTCCACCCAGTGTTGAGGTCAAGACTTCCTCTGAGTACAGAAGCAAACTGACCACCTAGTACTTTCATTCTCATTGAGCACATTTGTCTAGTGCACAGCTAAGTACTGTCCTGTGATCAAAATAGTTAGGTCACATCTTGTGGCTTAATACTGTGCACCGAGTATTATCAGTGAAAACTAGCCATGTTAGTACTTGTACTCACAGTATCCTTTGTGGCAATTATTTATTGTGGCACTTGAAACTTGCATTGTGGCAATGTTTATAGCAGATGTTTATGTAGTCCTTAAGTATTGTTCTGGGCAAAAAAGGAAAACCACCACAACTGGGAACATAATCCACTCTATATAATTCAAAGACTGGGTAAAACACTAGGAAATGTTGTAGACAAGACTGCACAAGCAACACTTCTGCTATCTCCACCTATAGTCTCTGGATAACTTCTGTTCTATACTTTGCTCCTAAAAAGCCTCTAGATACTGAGTTTCAGGAGTTACAAACTCTGTGACAGATCTGGAATGCCAGTTAGCGGATGAAAGCACTTTCAAAATGCCATAGCAAATCCTGGCATGACCTTTCCCCCTGCCTTTTCTCAAAGAAAGCAAGCAGGCCCACCCATTTCCTATTACAGCTCGATCTGTCACCAAGAGGAAGGTTAGAGAGCTGATGAAAGCATGTGTGGTGTCATGTTCAGCACATTAGACTGTGATGGGGGGGCATGGTCAGAGGAAGGGGATGTGGCCATCTGAGAAAACCTGGAGGGCTGGATTAAGACCCAAGTAAAGTTGGATTGGGATCTGAGGTTGCCCAATCCACTATGTAAATCAGAAATCAACACCCTTATTGGAGTATTTGCCTAACAGATTACTGTAATTAGAAATGGGAGTGAAAGCAGTGACTTTTACCAAATCTTTCAGGGAACATCAATCTATCACAGTCACATATGCCTAGGGACGACGTGCTAAAATTTTATTTCAGTTCAGTTTTGATAACAATTTGCCACGTTCTCCATTTTCAAAAGAAAAAGAACTTGAGATCGTAAACAACAACAACAACAACAACAACAAATGCAAGAGAAACCAAAACTGGCATCCATCCACGCTAAGAGCTTTGACTGCTTTGCTCTTAAAAGTCTGACTTTGAATCCCTCTGTATTCAACCATGTATACGACCATCTTATTCTTACTGCTGAATTTGGGTTGCCAGCCACCCATTTTTTTTTCTGACAGGCTCCTCATCTTTAACAGATACATGCCAGGCAAGCACACCATGGTCCTCCCCATGCTGGGAAATAGCTGTATCTATTTGGCTGGTGGGTGGGTGAGAAGGGTAGATAGGTGAGAATTTTGTTTCAGTTTATTTTTATAAGAATTTGCCAAAATGCACAAATTTATTTGTATGTGAGAGAGAAAGAACTTGAGATGTTAAAAAAAAATGAATGTTGGAGAAAGCCAAACTGCTAAATTTGCCATTCCCTACAAAGGGATGGGTAAGAAGTTCACTCGGTTTGCATTTCAGTGCGAACGAACCGAATTCACCCTTACTAAACCTGATCACAAACCAGAACAGTTATACTGAGATACACACTTTTCCAAAGTTTGCAATGCAGTTTGCAAAACACACACACACATAATAATCATACAATAAATGTGCACATTTGACAAATGTGTACATTTGGAAGAATACATACAAAAATGTGTACACGGGAGAAAAAGAGCACAAAAATGTTTTATTCAATTGAGAAATTGCTTGCAAAACTGCATACATTTGAAAAGGTGCACTCAAAAATTCATATATATTTATTTAAATGCATAAAAAAGATAAATCTTCATGTGGCTAAAAACAATTTCCAATCCAAAGTGGAAACAGGACAGAGTTAGTTTAGAGTACAATCCTATGGGGATAGGTGACTGCCTCCAAACTCAGAGGTGACTGCCTATCCAATGCAGGGCAGGAGAAGCACAGGGGGATCATTCCCTCTGTGCTTCTTCTGCCCTACATTTGCAGCTAGACTGACTATTTTGGCTGTTTAGCCACGGGAAGGCAGAGCAGGGGAGGAGGCTGCCAGACAACACATGGGATGTGTCGTACCGGCATTTCCGCCTTCACCACCCCAGAATGCTCCATTTTGGCCTCTCTGCTCTCCTCTCCTGAGCGTGGAGTGCAGGGCTCTTCCACACTGCCTGTGAGGCAGCATGGAAGGGGAACCAAACTTGGAGTGTGGGCTCCGAGGCCATTCCCGGGAAACCCACATATCCTATGGCTGTCTAGCCACTGACTAGCAGCCATAGGATTGCTCCCTTAGCAGTGGAAAAATGAGAACCTGAGTGAAACTGGACTTGACAGATTTGCCATCTTTACTTCTGAGTACACAAGCATAGGATTGTGCTGTAAGCATCACAAGTAGGTGTGCGTAGGATTGTAGCTTTTGTGTTATTTCCCTTTCCTCAGCCCACACACACATTTCACAACCAATTTCACTGTAATCCTCCCCTGAGCATCCCTTCCCATATTCTTTGTTCCTCAGCCGCTGTTCACTGCTACCTTTATGGCTCTTCATGCATGCCTTTAGTTCTCCAGCCCTTTGTTAACCTGTCTCCTGTCTAGAGCTGTGCGCTACAACACATCCTGCTGTTTCCAGTGACATTACTTTAAATGCTTTGAGGTTGCCTAACAAATCTTCAGTGTAGTTTACTTAGGCTGTCAACCTGCTGCTACCACAGACCAGCACCAATACAGACAGGGAAGCTCAATAAATGACTGGGTTGAAAATGATACAGTTGTGGGATTCATTACAAAGTCAGATGAGCTCTTTGTCATTTAAGGAGATAGGAAAGACTGACATTAAAATACGGTTCATTAAAAGTGAATTTGAGCTTCTCTCTTCACCGTACCAAAACATCTGGAGATGATCTAATTTATACTGGAGTGCCTTAGAAAATGTTTGAGCTTCTAACTAAACACTAGGGATTTGGGTAAGTAAAAGGATGCTGCTATTGTACTGCTATACATTTGGAGAGGATTTATTACTCCGAATCCTTCAGTGCCATCAACCAAAAGACTACAAGATTGAGAATGTGGGCATGCTTAACTCATTCTTATTTTTAAAGGCTACATGTTACTAACACACACACACACACAGGAGAGAGAGAGAGAGAGAGTTTTGTTCTTGTTGTTGTTAAACTGTGCGTGTCTTTGCTTGGGAAAGTATTGACAAAGAGCCCAGGGAGTTAAGCAGTTAAATAGCTCAGCTATGGCATATCCTTTCACAGATTCATCACTTCTGACTAGATAAGGAAGCAATGAGCCAAAAATCAAAGCCAAGCACCAGCAAAAATGTGAAGTAGACTTCAGCGTAGATAGATAGTAGTGCCACAGAACTGTCTTTCTCTGTCCTTACATCTCAACAGTTCTGAAAAGCTGATGTTATTTACATGATGTTTGGTAACATCTTTGACCTTCACTTTTTCTTTTCCTATTCCTATGAAGCATTTTGTGAATCATTAAGTGTGTCAGCAGCTTCCAGATACAGGAAGGCAGCCATTTTAACACTGAAGTGCAGCTATGGCAGGGCCAGGCAAGTCAATAGAAATTACTTGTATACTATAATATAATTGTTTTCCAACAAAGCAACACTGGAGTGCAATAAATTCATTCTAATAAGGAACGTCATTATTATTATACTATTCTGTATAACTCATTCAATGTGATAACACTTTAATTTTGGCCAGATCTACACTTTGTGTCATATCATTATGATCCCATCATGGTAATGCTATATCCCTTCTGTGCATTTATACCTCATAGGACACACAATGACATTTGTTTCAGTATTTTGGATAATGTGGAATAAAAAGCAGGCAATCACACTACGATAGTGGTATACGAATGTGTAATGTGCCAGTGTGGTGTAGTGGCTAGTGTGTTAGACTGGGAGGCAGGAGATCTGGGTTCTAGTCCCCACTCGGCCATGGGAGCTCACTGGGTGACTTTGGCCAGTCACAGACTCTCAGCCCAACCTACCTCACAGAGCTGTTGTTGTGAGGATAAAATGGAGAGGAGGAGGATTATGTAAGCTCCCTTGGGTTCCTTGCAAGAGGAAAAAAGGTGGGATATAAAGGTAATAAGTAAATAAATAAAGTGCACTTCAATACTGCCATAGAGCTGTAGTGTAGGTCTAGCCTTTGTTAGCCCTCAGAGCAACATATAACTCATTATCCCATTTTATACATGGGGAACTGTTATAGCTATCATGGAAAGACCTGGGTCTTCCAAGCCTTGTTTACATGTTGCATTGAACAGTATACTTCTGATGCATTAGTGGTTGTTCCCACACTGCTTCAAGGAATATCTGCCTATGTTGTGGATTGCATGATTATATACACCATACCTGTGACAGAACTCTAATAGGGCAGGTTTCCAAGCATGTCCAAGCATGGTGCATAGCCCTTTACCTATGGTAGCCCCTTGAGAACATATTATTCAGAGTAATGTAGCAGCAGCTACAGAGGTACTGGGAACCACAGTGACCAAGTTAACATGATGTAAACTATGGCCAAACATAACACTCTGTCCACTGGTCCACATGAGCCTCATGGTTCTTACTTCTCTCAAAAAAAGAAAAGGTTTTTTTAATGGGTCTTCCAAATATGCAACCATCATGATTTATTCTGACAGAACTGTTTGTTGTTAATATTGATGCATGATTACAAATATGTACCATCATGTACGTCTGTTATCTTCCTAACTTTAAATGGACCACCCATTCCTCATCAGCTACATTCTTCTAATCCGTCTCCCTGTTTTGTTTTGTAACAATACATGAGTTGAAAAGTGTAACTGCCAGAAGCAGAGCCTTTACAGTGATTGCCACAGGGATATGGAGCAATCCTCACCTTGGAGATTGTTGCGTCACATCCTTAATCATCTTTCAAAAGTGCTATAAGGCTTTTAAATTGGCAGGCTAGGCAGTAGATAATTCAGTAGGCAAATCATTGATATCATTTTAGTTTTGCTTTAATAGTATTTGTTTGTTTGTTTGTTTGTTTGATGTTATCTAATCTGCTTCATTTTTGTGAGAAACCTGGAGCTACAGAAAAGTGGCATTAACATATTTCAAATAAATACATAAATTAATAAATGAAGGCCAGAACTAGAAAAGTCATTTAAAACAAAAGACAAAATATCCCCCCTCAGAATATGCACTAAACTCCTGAAGGGTCAGTTTAGCAACTCACTTCCCAATTTTATAACATTTGTCCTTTGAAATCAGTTTGTGCCACGATCTTTCTTGAAGTATCATGGCATGTCATGGGGAGTGCCAGTGAAAGACATACAAGCCCTTCTATACATAACCGAGCTAGATATTTGCAGTGAGATGTGGAAAATGCAGAATAAAAGAGCGACTTTGTTGTCAGCAGAAGAAACAGATCCAGTCTACAGTGGTCTTAACCTGGCAGAGCTCCAGGGTTGTTAAATGGAGCAAGGTAGATTTACACCCTCTGTTAGACCCAGGCTGTTGAGTAGAACAGCAGTTTGCAATGTCAAAAATAATTTGAAGCATAGTCAAATGTGACTAGTTCATCACATCAAACCTCCCAGCTGAATCTAATGAACTACTGGATTCTACAAGAAATATGGAAAGCCAGATTTTGCCTGACCCTTGCAGGGGTGTGATCAAGGCAAGCCACCCATGTGAAGGGAGAACACAGGAAGTGAACTAATCAATCTTGCCATCGTTCACTTTGTGGAGCTAAACTTTGTGTCTGGGTTCAGGCTCAGCTCAGAAATATTAACATAAGAAAAAGAACATTGAACGTGAGTTTTGATCATTCATATATCATCTTGTTTATGCTCTTTATGCACGTCATTGAACTCTCCAATTTTTTTAAAATAAAAGTTATTTTTTAAAATCAACTTCAGTGCTGAATCAGTAGCCAGTGTATACAGGGACAGATGGATGAATCATTCCTACTTTCACCATTTCTACTAGAGATGGACGCATTTGTCAAGTTTAGTTTCTTATTTTTCCATCCTTACGTTTGGTTCAACCCAACCTGTGAGATTTTTTAAAAAGTTTGCATGAAAATTCATACACTTTTTTTGTTCACATTTCTCCTGATGCAATCATTTTAATGCAATTTTGCCTCATATGCTCATTAGCGCAAGTAATGTTCCTAATAACATGCATTTTTTGATTGCTTTTTCATAACCCATACATTTTTGTATGCACTTTCCCTAATGCGCACATTTTTGTATGCATTTTTTAATTGGAGAGCTCCACTTCAAAGTTTTGGGAAGTGTGAATGTTGAAGGACAACTGAGTGTCGTTTTGTGTCTCCATTCAAAAATCATGTAAGTTCACATTAAAATGCAAACTGAATTAATTCCTCCCCCGTTCCTAGTTTCTGCTCATTGTGCTCCTACTTCTTCTGCTGGAATCTGAAATGGGAGTGCAGGTATTGTCTCTGTCACCTGCTTCATTCTTCAGCGAACTGAGACAAGATAAGCTGCACTAGTTTAAGGTATTATACAGACATTTACTAATGAGCAGGCCCAGAACCACCACATGGCATTGTGGGGCAAATGCTGGGCCCATGCTATTAGCAGTGTCTGCAGGGGCCCCACCATTGCTTGCTCTCCTACTCTAGACCCCAGTGCGCCCACATTTGTGGCCACCATCTTTATTTTCCCAGATTCCAATGGACTGCCAAAAAAATGGCAGTTCCAGAACATCACATTTTGGTAAAATAAAGATACCACTCATATTGTCCAGCCAGATGCCCAAGTAGAAGAAGGCGAAGGATGGCACCTCTCTAAGGCCTTCAGAACTCTGGAGGTGGCTGTCCTAGGCGAAAGAACTATGCAAAATGGATGAATAAGGGCCAAACTAGTTGAGGTGTTGGTGATCTTTGGCACTCAAATGTCTTTAAATTTCTTTTAAAGAACTATAGTGTACATGTGATGGCTTGGGTTAGGGCCACCACGCTGGGAATGAAGCATTGATTCTTTAGTCTGTACTGTTTGCCAGATGTAAATCCACACATCCACACACACACACCCCTGTATGAAAGAGCCAGACTTGCAATTCTACTATTATTCTAGCCAGTACAATCGCAGTCAATGACTTCCATGTAAACATGGCTAGGGTTGGCTGTGTGTAGTACTTGTTGGCATGGCATCAGAGCCAGAAAATGGTGAATGCAATGTTTCTTTGTACACTGTTTTGACTTGATATTTCTATCACATATTCTTTAGGACTTGGATTTTACATACATACTTTTTCAAAAAACAAAAAGGTAACGCTGCATGGTCCCAACAAGGAGTTTTGATACTTTGAATTCTACTGGAATCCAGTCAGTTAAGGTATTTCATGGTGCTTTGCTGAATGAGCAATTTAATGTCAAGTTTTCTTTTAGTGTCTGGACTTCACAATCTTATATGAGCTAATAGTTGTTTGTTTCCATGACTTGGGGGCAAATAATTTACACAGTGCAAGCTATATAAAGATCACTATATTTGACCTTTTAAACTATAATTTGTATCATTGTCATTAAAAGAATCTACAAAAATTAACTTGTAAAATTCCTTGGTGTGTCTTTGTACTGCTTACAATTATTTTAGAGTGTGTTAGACTCTTATGGATGTCATTCTGTTTGTTACTTAATGTACAGCTAGACAGGAGAGAATCAGTCTAGCCTTAAGTATTAGAAGAGGATAAGTTTGCAAGCTAGGATGTCCACATTAATTACATAATGGCAAGGTTCTTCTTCTTTTTTCTTCCCCCTAGTCGGATATATATCCATTTCGAATCCATGCCTATTTTCCCCAGATTTCATCTGTTTTTGATATTACGGGCTTGAAGACAAATAAGGACTTATGCAAATAATGATGATTAAACGAGGCTATTATCCTTTATGGGCAGATTAATGTCAATCATTTCTAATATGTACACAACATCATGAGTGAATTTGATAGGTCTTAATAAGGATTCTGGGGCAGCAATCCTATGCACAAAACTTACAGTAAGTCCAATTGAATTCAACAAGACTTACTTCTGAGTAGATGCACATAGGATTGTACAATAAACTAATTATCTTAATATTTCCAAAAGTAATTAATTCCTTCTTTGAGATTCGCATATGTGGCAATACGTCCCATCCTTCCAGGTTCTTGATAATACAACACAAGAGTGCACATTTGTGAAAGATAATAACAATGCTTAATGCTTTATCCTGTGTGTGTGTGTAAAGGAATCCAATTATTTGCTATTAAGACTCCCCTCTTTACTATTTCTGATAGTAAAATGGACATACAAAGTACAGAATAATAAAATGTCAAATAAACACATCATTATCATTTTGAAAGATCACTTTTGATAATGATTATACATACTTTTGTCATATGATAACATACATGAAGAAAACATTAAATCATCAGTACCAGATTCACATAAATTCATGTGTTTTAGAGACTGATATTTAAAAGTAGAAAATGATTTGCTATTTCTCTTTACATAAAAGTGCAGTTTAGTAATAAGGCACTGTGGATAAAATATGTAGAGGGCAATAGTAAGTTTCATTTAATGACTAGGCTAAATGCACAAGGACCTTATAACCACAACCTTAGTTGTTGTTTAGTCGTTCAGTCGTGTCCGACTCTTTGTGACCCCATGGACCATAGCACGCCAGGCCTTCCTGTCCTGCGCTCTCTCCCGGAGTGTGCTCAAGTTCATATTCATTGCATCGGTGATGCTATCTAGCCATCTCATCCTCTGCCGTCCCCTTCTCCTTTTGCCTTCAGTCTTTCCCAGCATCAGGGTCTTTTCCAGAGAGTTTTCTCTTCGCATTAGGTGGCCAAAATATTTGAGCTTCAGCTTCAGTATCTGTCCTTCCAGTGAGCAGTCAGGGTTGATTTCCTTTAGGATTGACTGATTTGACCTCCTTGCAGTCCAGGGGACTCGAAGAGTCTTCTCCAGCACCACAGTTCAAAAGCATCAATTCTTCGGTGCTCAGCCTTCCTTATAGTCCAGCTCTCACAGCCATACATTACTACTGGGAAAACCATAGCTTTGATTAGATGGACCTTTGTCGGCAAGGTGCTTCTTACTAAGCTGTCTAGGTTTGCCATAGCTTTCCTCCCAAGGAGGAAGCGTCTTTTAATTTCATGGCTACAGTCACCGTCTGCGGTGATCACAACCTTAGTTACAGATGCTTAAAGAATTCCTGTATGAAATGAACTGATTTACACCGCTTGGACTATCATGGAGTTGGAACGTAGCTATCCACTGGATTTTGCACTTCTCCGAATGTTGTGTTGCAGTCTAGATAGCCCAAAACACATATTTTAATATGCATTTTGAGAAAAAACACACATATTTAAATACACAATAAAATATGTATTTAAATATGTAATGCTTTGATTTTTGAAGTTTGCTTATTAATGATGAAATGGAATGGAATGTGGATAAACACATCTGAAATAATTCTCCCGAGGGGCAGCTATGTTAGCCTGTCATTAGTCTTTGTTTGCAAAAACAGCAGAGTGTCTTTGATGTTGTTGTTGTTGTTCTTCAGTCGTTAAGTCATGTCCGACTCTTCGTGACCCCATGGCCCATAGCACAACAGGCCTTCCTGTCCTGAGCTCTCTCCCGGAGTGTGCTCAAGTTCATATTCATTGCATCGGTGATGCTATCTAGCCATCTCATCCTCTGCCGTCCCCTTCTCCTTTTGCCTTCAGTCTTTCCCAGGCCAGCATCAGGGTCTTTTCCAGAGAGTTTTCTCTTCTCATTAGGTGGCCAAAATATTTGAGCTTCAGCTTCAGTATCTGTCCTTCCAATGAGCAGTCAGGGTTGATTTCCTTTAGGATGGACTGATTTGACCTCCTTGCAGTCCAGGGGACTCGTAAGAGTCTTCTCCAGCACCACAGTTCGAAAGCATCGATTCTTTGGTGCTCAGCCTTCCTTATAGTCCAGCTCTCACAGCCATACATTACTACATAGCTTTGATTATGCGGACCTTTGTTGGCAAGGTGATGTCTCTGCTTCTTGCTATGCTGTCTAGGTTTGCCATAGCTTTCCTTCCAAGGAGCAAGCATCTTTTAATTTCATGGCTACAGTCACCGTCTGCGGTGATCTTTTCCCACCCTTTTATTGACTACGAGTGCTACTCCATTTCTTCTAAGGGATTCTTGCCCACAGTAGTAGATATAATGGTCACCTGAATTAAATTTGCTCATGCTCGTCCATTTTAGTTCGCTGATTCCCAAGATGTCGATGTTCAATTTTGCCATCTCATGTTTGACCACCTCCAGCTTACCTTGATTCATTGATCTGACATTCCAGGTTCCTAAACAATATTGTTCTTTACAGCATCGGATTTTCTTTTCCCCACCAGACACATCCACAGCTGAGTGTCCTTTCGGCTTTGGCCCAGCTGCTTCACTCTTTCTGGAGCTACTTGGAAATTCCCTCTGCTCTTCCCCAGTAGTATATTGGACACCTTCCAACCTGAGGGGCTCATATCTTTTAGCCTTGTGATACCTTCCATGAGGTTTTCTTGGCAAGAATACTGGAGTGGGTTGCCATTTCCTTCTCCAGTGGACCACATTTTCTCAGAACTCTCCGTCATGACCTGTCCATCTTGGGTGACCCTGCATGGCATAGCTTATGACTTCACTGAGTTATGCAAGCCCCTTCACCACAACAAGGCAGTGATCCATGAAGGGGGCAGAGTGTCTTGCACCACCTTAAAAACTAGCAGAATTGTTATGTCATCAGTTTTAATGGACTACAGTCCACTTCATTAGATGCATGAAGAATTATCCTTAGTTACAGGTGTTTATATACACATATTTGGCTGGGAATGGGGGGGACTGAAAACAGTGTGGTCAAATAGAAATGAAATGCATAAGTACAGTGATAAGTAAGGATGTTGGAGAAATCCTCCACAGACCCCAATGAAGCCGGATTCTATTGAATCCCCCACCCCCGAAGTCTGTGGAGGATCAGATCACCTACCTCTGCTTTCCTGTAGGGGTGCACGAAAGTCCCTTACCTGTCCTCGAAGCTTTTTGTGGTGGGGGGGAGGCACTTCTCTGCTCCCCCGCGAAGCTCAAATAGCGTTGCCCTTATTTTCGCTGTAGTCTACGTAAATCTTTACGTAGACTACAGCGACCAAATAAGGAACGGGAATGGCGGCTCCCTATGGGGGCCGCCATTATCCGTACGTGCGCTTTTTTTTTTTTTTAAGTCACCCGTGATAGGCTATGTGATGATTTACGTAGCCTATCATGGCTGACTTTGCAAATCTAGCCATGATAGGCTACGTTAATCGTCATGTAGCCTATCATGGGGGCGTTTTTTTTTTTTTCTTTTATTGGAATGGCGGCGGCAGCAGCCGGTCGAAAGACGGGCTGCTGCTCCCACCCTGGACAAAGACCCGCCGAACCGCCGGCCGGATCCGCCGCCGGGAGGGACATTCGGCAAAAGTAAGTCCCGTCCCGGGGGGGGGGTGCGGGGTGTGGGGGGGGTGGAGAATTTCTCCCCGAAACTTGTTCGGGGGGCCGAACACGTTGGCGCTCGGCCCTCCGAAGTTTCGGGGAGAAATTCTCCGCCAACCCTACTTTCCTCACTAAGTCCTCACCAGCGGATCCTGCCTGCCGCCAGCTCTGAAGCCCCAGCAATATTGCCTCTATTGCCGTATTGCTGGTACGGATGGATGAAAGTCCCTTACCTGTTCTCCAAGCTTGCTTCGCGGTGGGGGGGAGGCGCTTCGGTTCTCCCCCCGAAGTTCAGGCGAGGGTGGGGAGGCGCCCCGCCCCGCCTCGCCCGGCTGAAATTCAGGCCGGGTAGAAGCGCCCCATCTACCCGGCTGCGAAAAAAAAGTAAAAACACACACACACACCCGTGATAGGCTACGTAACGATTTACGTAGCCTATCACGGCTAGATTTCCAAAGTCAGCCATGATAGGCTATGTAAATCGTCACGTAGCCTATCACGGGTGACTTTGAAAAAAAAAAGTGCATACGCAAATGGTGGCTCCCATGGGGACTGCCATTTGTGTTCCTTATTTTGACACGTCTAGTCTACGTAAAGATTTACGTAGACTACGGCGAAAATAAGGGCAATGCAAATAGCGTTGCCCTTATTTTCGCCGTAGTCTACGTAAATCTTTACGTAAACTACCAGGACCAAATAAGGAACGTAAATGGCGGCGCCCATGGGCCGCCGCCATTTGCGTATGCTCTTTTTTTTTTCAAAGTCACCCGTGATAGGCTACGTGACGATTTACGTAGCCTATCATGGCTGACTTTGGAAATCTAGCCGTGATAGGCTACATAAATTGTTACGTAGCCTATCACAGGTGTGTTTTTTTTTTTTACTTTACTTTTTTTTTTTTGCAATGGCGGCGGCGGCAGCCGATCGGGAGACCGGCTGCCACCCCCACCCCCGCCAAACCGCCGCCGAACTGCCGCCGAACCGCCGCTGGGACCTGCCGCCGAGAGGGACATTCGGCCACGGTAAGTCCCATCCCAGGGGGGGTGGGGGGCCGGCGGAGAATTTCCCCACCAATTTCGGGGGGCCGAATGCATTGGCATTCGGCCTCCCGAAGATTCGGGGAGAAATTCTCCGCCATCCCTAACGCTGGCTGGACTGACAAACTGCGGACGCAAATGGCATCTGCTGGAGGAGATGCCATTTGCATCCTTGCTTTCTGACTAGATATGTTGGAGAATTTCTCCATGAATCTCTGGGAGGCCAAATACCAACGCATTTGGCCCCCCAAAATTGGTGAAGAAACGGTCCGCCACCCCCCCCCGCCACGCCCCGGAGCAGGACTTACCTTTGTTGAATGTCCCTGGCACTGGCGGCTCCCGGCGGCGGTGCGGCTTCCGACCGGCTGCTGCCACTGCCATTTCCAAGGTGAAAAAACACACAACAACAAATGTGATAGGCTATGTAAAGATTTACGTAGCCTATCATGGCTAGATTTTCAAAAAACACCGTGATAGGCTACGTAAACCCTTACGTAGGCTATCACGGCTGACTTTGGGGGGGGGAAAGTGCATACGCAAATGGCGGCGCCCATGGGTGCCGCCATTTGCATAAGCATTTTTTTTTCCCAAAGTCAGCCATGATAGGCTACATAAGGATTTACATAGCCTATCACGGCTGACTGCAGGGATGCAAATGGCGGTAGCTATGGCCGCCGCCATTTGCGTCCTGGCAGGAGACAAGATTCGCAGCCAGAGCGACAGGGCGCCTCATCCCCACCACGAAGCAAGCTGCGGGATAAGGTAAGGGACTTTCGTCCATCCCTATTTCTGACATGATAGGTTATGTAAATCTTTACGTAGCCTATCGCTCGAAGGAATAGGGATGCAAATGGCATAGCCTATCACATCAAAAAGCAGGGACACAAATGGTGTCCACTATGCCAGATGCCATTTGCGTCCACTGTTCATCAGTCCAGCCAGTGATATGGCAATGACAGCCATATCGCTGGGGCTTCGGAGCCGGCCGGCCAGCACCTCTACAGAATTGCCGTGGAGCGGAGCCGGGCAGGGAGCATTCCGGGCGGGGGGAGGAATGGATCATCTCCCCCCCCCGGTGGACCCCCCACGGATGGCAGGGTAAGGGATTCGTACATTCCTAGTGATAAGTATATTATTAGCAGTGGCCATTCACAAAACAGTTGTTGGTTATAACACTGACATCCTTGCATTGATAAGCTAACTGGCTCATGCAGTGTGGTTTTAAACCCCCTTTTTCCTGATTCAAGTCATAGGACTGTAATCAGCAGTTTCCCTTTGAAATTCCTTTGTTCAAGAATGACCACTTTAAGACAGAGTGACCTTGGAGATTTGCGCAATTTTGTTCATTTGTGAATGCACACTTGCACTAATGTGCACTTGTGCAACTTGCATTCGTGCTAATGTGCATTAGTCTAAATGTACATTTGCAAACAAATGATAATCTCTCAAAAAAATCTGATTCCATCAATGAGTGGAAAACAGAACAAAAGATGCGTGAGAATCCATATAACACAGATGGAACAGATTTAACAAAATCTGTACATTTCAACCATTGATGATGCATTTGACTGGTTTTAGCTGGGAGCTATAGGTGACAACAGGTGGTGTTCTGATTTGGTCTCTTCTAAGTCAGCCTTTGTATAGATTATTCCTGGGTACCAGCCCTTTTTGATCTCCCCTACCCACTACTTCATTGGGTGGGTATTGTAGTCTGATAAATCCCTGGTGTAAATCCTTAAGTTGTGATGTGGTTGTATCATAGGGCTTTGTCATAGATTGTGGGTGCTGTCCAGTTAGGCCCTTGTGCAAGCAGGGGCCACTGCTGCTTCCATTCTGCAAGTAGCACCCACTGTTTGCACAATGGGGATTTAGCACTTCCTCTAGGAACAGGAAACAAGCAGAAATGTCATTTCTGGATCGGTGCAGGGGAGCAGAACTTGCATATGGGAGCTCTGCCAACCTGTCCTGATCCATAAATGAGCATTTCTGTTGATGTTGGGACTTTGTAAAGGAAACGCTAAAACCCCGTTGTGCTAGTGGTGGGTGCCACTTGTGGAATGGAATCGGCAGTGGCCCCTGCTTGTGGAATGGAATCAGTGGTGGACCTCGCTTGCAGAATGACCTGCTTGGATACTGCCCATTGGATTTTGTCGTGTTCTGGGTAGAAGCTGAAAGCATGTGAGTATGTGTAGTGGGCAGCTGATTTTTAAGATAAAGTGGTGCTTAAGTTTCATTATGTAGTTGTACAATAATGGCCAGAAAATGAACTTGTTGTGTAGACTGGTCTAGGTTCAGATTGATGATGGGATGGAACTTCTGAAGTGCCTCCTGTCCATGAGTCCAGATGATAAAGATATCATCAGTGTATCTCTCAGGTAAAGGAGAAGATTTGGAAGTCAGGAGCTGAGAAAAGCATTGTTCTAAGTCAGCCACAAAAATATTGGCAATGGAAATGCCATCGATCTGAAGATACTTGTTCTCCACAGAGCTGGAGCACTTGTGGGTAAGTACGAAGTGGCCAAGTTGGGTGGCTAGATGTGCAGTACTAGCACAATGAAGGATGAGATTTCTGATGGTTTGTAGTCCATCTTTGTGGGGCATGTTGCTGTAAAGGGCTTTAACATCCATGGTATCTAGGATGTTAAAAAGCCTCTAGGTCACCACAGAATTGTATCATATATGTGGATTTTTTTTTTCTGGGAGAATACTAATGGACTGTACTTTCCTCAAGAAGTCAGTGGTGTCCCTTATGTAGCTTGGTTTATTGGTGGCTGAGGGCTGGAAAATGGAGTTCATATAGTCAAACATCCCAATTGCGATGATACTGATGCCTGAAACTATAGGGCAACCAGGGTTGCCAGGTTTCTGTATTTTGTGTCACAGACAGAAGAAGCCTGTTTGAGGTTCCTGAGGTACATGAGGTCTATCTAAACAGTTTTGATCCTGCACATCTGTAGGGAATGCTTTCAATGGGTTGTGTAGTTCCTTCTTGCATTCCTGAGTGTGATCTGAGGAGAGGGGCCTGAAAAATCTGGTGTGTTTTTCCTTTCAGCCTCCTGTAGGCAGTCCAAGTTGTTCCCCATGATGAGAACACTTCCTTCTGTCAGCCTCTTTCATTACAATGCCAGTATTATTTCTGAGGCCATGCCTCCCACTCCACCATTGCTGTTGCCACAGTTGGCATAACTTCTGCAGTGGGGAGCCTCTTCTACTCATGAGACATCGCCTGTGATTTAGGGCCAAACTAAATGTTCTCTTTAGCACATATGGTGGAGCGATGCATGCTAGATCCCTTTACGTGTAAGTATGCACGACTCTGATTCAGATCAGGAACATGGTGCTTCAGGAGAGGAGGCTTTAAACATTCCTCCCCCCTGCATATTTTTGGTTCCAAAATTCCACCACCCTCCATGGGGGCATTAAGAAAAGAGAAAAACATGTTCTACTGGGTGGGTGAGGGGTGCCATTAGTTTCACAATGTGTGCTAAAGAGAAAATTTACTTAGGGCCTTAGATCCTGGATTATGCAGGATTCTAAAGCATGTGGGAGCCTCCATGTGTACAGGTGTCTACACACACACACACAGAGAGAGAGAGAGAGAGAGAGAGAGAGAGAGACTTCAGAAGTTATGGAGAACGCAGCAATGGCAACAGTAGGGGTGAGAAGAGCAGCACATCTTAGGGGGTGGGGCTAAACTGACAGCTCCACTGCCCCTTTCACTACAGATCCCTATTCATGTGAATAACATGTGAACTGGGCTTCTGTTGAATGGGGATTACTCCCAAATCTGCATACAATTACAGCACTCATTCATTTTAGGCTAGCACCCCTATTTAGGAATTACTTGTTCAGATTTATCTGGTGAACTCCAAACAGCTTCATGAAAAAGTGGAACACAGAGTGGTAAGAACCTAGGACTACTGTTCCAGGGTCAAATTTTCACAGGGATGTTGTTAATTCTACTTTTCTAATTGCGGGTGCATAGGGGGGAGAAATGACGAGACAACACAAATAGAGTTGGGATAAAACTGGGCCACATTTATTGACATATTATAATCTGCGAAGGAAGCACCGGCGGGCACATAGAAAACAAGTAATCATGACAGGTATAGAGTGAGGCATTCGTCGTCTGAGGCATGGCATCTACTGTAGCCATCCTGCAGATCGATCCACCCAATTCTGGGCTGGGAGACCTTCCCCTGTCACCGCCCCTCGAGCCACGGAACCCGAGTGGGTGAGGAGGGTCAGCCTCAGAGGTAAGCCTTATCTCCCAACTCGGGGCCACAAAACCCAGAGCCGAGAGCCTCGGGCCTTACCAGTCACCTGAAACAGTGCCCACGAATGCTCACCTGTCCTCTCCCCCAGTGGAGTGCCCTCCCGGAACCGCCAGTACAGTTATGTGACCGGATAAAAATAGCAATCGGATGACACCAATTAGCCTACATTACTCCCTATCCCACCAGCAGTATGAAGTAGGCAAAAAACCCATAGCCCGGCCAATCTGGCTAAGAGCAAAAATTCCTACTCGGCCCCCAATAGGGCAACCAGTACAACCCACACTGCATGTTGGGTGGGAGGGAGGGAGCCAGAAAAGCCAGAATGAATGAAGAAAGGGGGCGGGGAGGCCTAAGTATCAGCTGGCTCAGCCCCCACCCCACCTGGATGTCGAGAGCGAGGTAAAATGGCCTTCGATCTTGTCCCACCCTCCCTCCCCACCCGCAACATCCCCCCCCCACGGCCAGGCAAGCTGGACGTGGGGTGAGGGGACTTCTCCCTTCTGTAGTTCTCAGAATACATTTCAAAAGCCTGGGGTTTGGAAGTGGCCCACAGCCTTGCTGGTTCCTTTTACATGATGCCTATAGTAGTGTGTGTGTGTGTGTGTGTGTGTGTATATATGTGTGTGTAGGGGGGGTTGTTGTTGTTGTTTTTAAACATCAAGATAAATGCAGTTGTGCCACGTGCTGGTACTGCGAGAGGGAAGGGTCACAAAACTGGTTAAGTCTCTTGTGGTCCGATTCTATCATTTGCTTTAGGTGATATCATCACTACCATATCCACTTTCACAAGCCTGATGCATTTCAGAGCAAATCTGCATCTGCTGCAAATCAAAATATCTCTTCAAGATCCCACATTGATTTGCCCTTGAAAAACCTTCTAAGATCACATCATATTTGGTCCTTCATTATAGATGGAGGGCCCATATACCACTAGATGTCATTATTAACAGACCATTTCTCTAACATTGCATTTCATTTGCAAAGGGCAGCCTGAGAATATTTTCCCAAGCAGCACCAGTTGCACGTTCTCGTTTCATTTCAAGAGTGCTAATTGCCAAATTTACACTATCAACTGCATCCCTGCGATCCAGATCTAAAGCTACAAATGGTAAATAATATGTTAAAGATGTAAGATGTTCAGCCCAGGGAAATCGAAGAGCTGCCACTATTTTATTAATTAGCCTACAGTGTCATGCACAGCCAGTCAGTTTATTATTATTTCTTAAGAAAGCAGTATAAGTATCTGTCTCATTAGAGAGCAGAAGTAGCGGACAGATTAATGCACATATGCTCCCACATTAATTAGAAAATCAGATTTCTCACAAGATTGATAATTTGATAGCGACAATTGTAGTTGCAATTAATTGGCTCTCTTGTAGTAGACTCCTGATGAGGCACGCTAAAGGAAAAGCACATTGAGACCCAGCGCACCGTGGACGTGGGCAGGAGGATCTACAGCACAAGAAAAATTGCCTCGCCCTGTGAGTCTCCACTGTGCTTTTGCAATAATATTCCATTGTGTGCATTCTTGTTGTACCAAAGAAAAGAAAAGATACAGGAAATATTAAGGATGGCTTCTGAATTTGAATTTAATTTCTTTAAAACATAATTAAACAGACAAAGGTCCCAATCAAGAAAACAAGCAATCAACAGTTGAAATGCCCTTAATAATTGGAAGATGCTAAGAAAATAATAGGGAGAGAAAATAACTATTCAAATTATCCAGCTCTGCTGACATTTAATACATTCATATTTAAAAAGTGACATTTAACTAACTAAATGATGCAAATGAGAGCTACATTTACAGAAGTTTGAAAAACAACTTATCTCTGGCATTTTCCTATCCACTGGAATCATGGAATGTCTATGACCCATCAGTTATGGTAAGACAGGACACAAAGCAACTGCCACTGTATCTATTCATTTTGCACTATGCTTCTTGTTGGTCATGATCATTGTAGCATTCTTTGTATGGGGTGGGGGGTGGGGTTTCCAATACAGTGTTATGAAACCCCTAAGTGATTAGTATTACCACAATTGAAATCTTTCTAGTTGGAATAGTGTTATTTCAGCTGGAGGATTCACAAGGCAGGAAAATGTCAAAACATATCAGTGCCTGCATGTTTATTCTTTTTAATCCATGAATGCTTGTTGAAGGCAACATACCAAATTATGTACCATCCTTTCACTGCCTTAGAGACAACTACACAAACTGAATATCTGATTGAAGGGTATATTCTTCTTTGCTGTGCAGGGATAATAGGAATTTACTTTTATAGCAGTGCTGCAGTAACATACATTACTGGAGTACTGTCTGTCTGCACCACTGTAGTATGGGTGGGAGGATAAAGATGAATCCCTACTGTCCACAGAATTTCATTACTCCTGCAGAGACTATGTTATATTATGGATGGATGAAAATTCAATTTCACTTTGGTTTTCATAAAAATTTACCAACATTAGCAAAGTTCTCCATATCTGAAACAAGAAGAACTTGAGATTTAAAATACTGAATGTGGGAGAAACTGGAACTGATGGTTTCATCCATCCAGGGCCTTCAGAGCTTAGATCTTAAAAGTCAGGGTTTGGATCTCTGTTTATTAATGTTGGTGCTTACTTAGGGTTGCCACCTCTTTATTTCAGACAGCTCGATACCAATATGTCAATTTTCTGCTCTTGGCCCACGGACTAAAATGGCAAGATAAAAAAAGAATAAATAGATAGATAGATAGATAGATAGATAGATAGATACATAGATAGATATTATATATGTGTATGTATTTTGTTAGTCACCTTGGAAAGGTTTTAACCTAAACAGTGGGATAAAAATAGTTGGGGTTGGATCTAGAAACTTCATTTTGCACATGGAGGGATACCGCTGACAGACTAGGACTTCTGCATCCTCTCCCTGCTCCCTGCACAGCCTCCTCATGCATCTTCCAAATCTCCCCCAGAGGGCCCCAAAATCCTCCAGAGGACACGAGGAGAGCACACATGGGGTGTGTGAGTGCAGGTGACAGTTGAGGATGTGGAAGTCCTGTTCTGCCAGCAGTATCCTTCCACATGGGGAACGAGGTTCCTGAATCCAACCCATAAAAAAAAAAATTCTATTAGAAAGGCATAAATGGTTTGGTTCTAGTATAAATCACATACTGCATGTTTAATGAAAGATACTTTGCTCTCCCATTGATATCTGCCCTACGATTAGAGACTGATGAATCAATCTTGTCCTGGTCCACTTCATTTTTGCATGTATTGAGCCGTAAGCCTATTCCATCCAGTTCCTGCATCAATCTGAAATTTGTATTAATTTTCTTACAGTTTTCCTCAATATATACTTTTTGTATGCAACTTTCCCTAATATGTCCATTTGTGTAAGCACACTGCCCTATTACATGCATCTTTGGACACAGTTTTTTCTTTTAAAGCGACAACCGCATCACACATTTAGGAGAAATGTGCCATTTGAAAAATAGCTGTGTCCTAGTAAAGATATTAGTCCAGGAAGAGCAAATTAGGTTGGTTTGCTTAAAAATCAGACCAAATGACATTATTTCCCATTCCAACTTGTTACCCAAGTGAAGATGTGAACACGGGTGTTTAAGTGAAACCAGAACCATATCTCTGAGTAACAAAATACAATAAAAAATTAAGTATTACAAGAAAAAATTAGGCTGGCATCACATATGGCCGTACTCAGTTCACCTACAGAAGCCCAGTCTTTAGCCTTTACAGGGCCTAGTCAGACAAATACATGTTCCTACCTGTGGAGGAATGTAAAGTTCTAGCAAGATACTTCCTGCTAAAGAATCCAGCCTCATTGGAGTCCGTGGTGGATTTCTCCGCCACCCCTATCATTGCCTCAAGCGACAGGCTAGCAGGCTCCTGTGCAAAGGAGTGCTCGCCTCCAGAAAACATCTCCTCAGGAGAAAGGGACTCCTCAAGAGTAGGCTCTGGAGAAGGAGCTCTGATTGCTGCAGCTGAGCTCTGGGTGGGGTCTGGCTGGCTTTGGGCTTAACAGTCTTCACTGAAAATCCAGACAGTGTTGGAACAACTTGGTCCATCTAGCCTCTGCCATGTACCTTGTCTCCTGAATTGTGCCCTGTGACTGATGCTCTGTTTCCTTACCTTTTGGACTGCTCAACATCCCTGCTTCAGGACTGCATAATGTACCTGACTGATTTTTGTGCTTGACCTCTTGCTTGTTACCTTGACTCACTCCTCCTGCTGCTGCTGCCTGATCTTTGTTGCCTGATTGGCTGCCTGTGTTCTGAACGCTACCTCAATTTTGACCACTCCTGCCTTGGCTTAAACCTCCTGGGACTGAAACCTGTGTGCTTGACCGCTTGACTACTCCGTTGCTTCGCCTCCATTCCTTGCTTGCAAAGAGCCAAGGCTCGATCTAGAGCAGGACACTCTTCCATGCATAGGGGTGGACGAAAGTCACTTACCTGTCATCGAAGGCCGTTCGCAGTGGGGGGGAGGCGCTTCGCTGCTCTCCCCACGAAGTTCAGGCCGGGGGGGGAGGCTTCCCGCCTCGCCCGGCCGAAATTCAGGCTGGGGTGGAGGGTTCCCGCCTCGCCCAGCCGAAATTCAGGCCGGGGAGGAGGCGCCTCGCCTCGCCCGGCCGCGAACGCGAAAGTAAAAAAACAAAAAAAAAACGCCCCCTGATAGGCTACGTGACGATTCACGTAGCCTATCATGGCTAGATCTGCAAAGTCAGCCGTGATAGGCTACGTGAATCGTCATGTAGCCTATCACGGGTGACTTCAAAAAAAAAAAAAAGCGCGTACACGAATGGCGGCCCCCATAGGGAGCCGCCATTCGCGTTCCTTATTTAGTCGCTGTAGTCTATGTAAATGTTTACGTAGACTACGGCGAAAATAAGGGCAACGCAAATAGCGTTGCCCTTATTTTCACCGTAGTCTATGTAAACATTTACGTAGACTACAGCGACCAAATAAGGAACGGGAATGGCGGCTCCCTATGGGGGCTGCCATTATCCGTACACTCTTTTTTTCTTTTTTTTTAAAAGTCACCCGTGATAGGCTACGTGACGATTCACGTAGCCTATCACGGCTGACTTTGCAAATCTAGCCGTGATAGGCCACGTGAATCGTCACGTAGCCTATCAGGGGGCGTTTTTTTTTTTTCCCTTTCATTGCAATGGCGGCGGCGGCAGCCGGTTGAAAGACCGGCTGCCGCTCCCGCCTCACTTGAACACCCGCCGAACCGCCGGCCGGACCAGCCACCGGGAGGGACATTCGGTAAAGGTAAGTCCCGTCCCGGGGGTGGTGCGGGAGCCGGGGGGGTGCGGAGGATTTCTCCCCGAAACTTGTTCGGGGGGCCGAACACATTGGCGCTCGGCCCCCCGAAGTTTCGGGGAGAAATTCTCCGCCATCCCTATCCATGCACCGAAAGCATGTGTTAGGGGATCAGGGCGCCCCATCAGATGGCTGGTAAAGGCACGCCCAGCGAGGGACAAGGCTGGCATGTCTGTCAGCGGTGGAGGGAGAGACTGGTGCATCTGCTTCCCCTCTCAATGCATGAGGGGAAGTGTTGGTTTGAACATCATTTTTTATAAATGGAGGTATTATAGAATCCTGGCCTGTATACACTCATTTACTGGCTATGTGAAGGTATAGCCCCTGCCTTGTTACTTTTCCTAAAACATTTCAGACATAGGTCTTTAGCATGCAGAGCTTGTAATCTGGCACAATTTGAGTATTCCTTCTGAATTTCTTGGTGCTTATCAACTTACCCCTGTTCTTGATATTAATCAAAGCTATATAATGAGGAGAATACGTCAAAGCAAGAAATAGAAGAAAAACTTCTTTTTGAATAGAATGAAAGCTAGGACCCAAAAGCTTGAAAAGAGGAAAGAAGTTACTTGGAGCAATCTATCTGCCATCGACACCGATAGGAAAACTGATAAAGATTGTAATGGGTCTGGATTACACTCAGTTATATCTTGGATCTGCATTGATTCTTTTTTATGAAATGGCATTTAGTTCAAATTATGCTCTGTCGAAGAAGACAGTTTTGGTAGATTTATTGAAAATATGTAACAGAGCATAATGTAACAGCTTTATGAAAATTATAGGTACGTCTGCCGAACTCTGTTTCACACCACTTTCCATGAGTGCATGCTAAATAAAAAGAGTCATTTCTGCCATGTCACATTCTTGGTTCTTCCAGATGTGACACCATAAATGATTTGTAGTCTTTACTGGGTCATCTCTATTGCTTCTATCTACCACATAATCCCTGTTGGGTGACAGGAATCAGCCAATTTCATTCAGTGCACAGTACATGTTTCTGGAGGTTCCACATGGACACATGGCCTGGCTGGAGTCCACCAGGAAATGAGCCTCCACTGTGGTGGCCTCCTTCCTGTGGAACTCCCTGCCTTTGGAGGTCAGGAAGGTGCCAACACTGTGTTCCTTCTGGCGCCTCCTGGAAACACTGTTATTTCAAGAAACATTGTTATTTCCTTTCCTTGAATAACCAGCCGCAATTTATTAAATTTGGCCTTATTGGAATTTGTCTCTTTTTAAATGTTTTACCTGTTTAAATGCTGTTCAGTGCTCTAAAATCTTTTGATGTAGAATGGTATATAAATATTGTAAATAAATTAGGGTTGTACGAACCCTCCATCTTCTGGTCTGGGGGGTGGGCATTGCAGATGGGCCAGTTGCACCACTCCTGGCCCCTTGAAATCCTCTGGAGTGGCTCCGCATAGGGAGGATTTCATGGAGTGGCACTCGGGATCCCTAATGCAGGCAATACGGTAATGGCGCCTTCCATTACCGTATTGCTGGGAGAAATACAGCCACAAATGGTGTAGAGGACATCACTTGCAGCTGTAAAGCCCTGGTTTTTTAATCTAAATAGAGCAGTAAACTGCTGCAACTAGGTCAAAGTCAGGGCTTTATGGCTGCAAGTGGCATCCAATATGCTATTTGTGGATGTGTTTTTCCCCGCGATACACTAGCCTATCGTGGGGAAAAATACAGATGTAAATAATGTATGGGACGCCACTTGCAGCTGTAAAGCCCTGACTTTGACCTAATTGCAGCTGTTTATGGCTTATATAAGGGCAGTATGATATTGGCAGTTTTATTTTCAATCCCTTTCCTAATTATGCCTAACATTTTTACAGCAGCCTCACAGTGGATTGACATTTTCATCAAGCTGTCCACCACAACCCCAACTATCTGAGATCCCATTGGGTTATACTTGAAGTGGGATTTTTTGCCCCAACGTGCATCACTTTACACTTGCTTACATTGAACCGCATTTGCCATTTAGATGCCCATTCTCCCAGTTTGGAGAGATCCTTTTGGAGCTCCTAACAATCCCTTTTTGTTTTAACCATCCTAAATAATTTGGTGTTATAAGCAAAATTGGCCACTTCACTGCTCACTCCTAATTCCAGATCATTGGGACCAATGCTTTTCATAAGTTGAAAAGCATTGGTCCCAAAGCAGATCCCTATGGGACCCCACTATTTACATCCCTCTATTGGGAGAATTTACAGTTTATTCGTACTCTGTTTTCTGTTCTTTAACCAGTTACGGATCCATAAGAGGACCTGTCCTCTTATTACATGCCTGCTAGTGCTAAGTCTGCTTAGGAGTCTTTGGTGAAGGACTTTGTCAAAAGCCTTTGGAAGCGCAAGTAAACAATGTCTACTGAATCACCCCTGTCTATATATTTATTGGCACTCTCAAAGAACTCTAAAAGGTTAGTGAGACAGGACTTACCTTTATGGAAGCCATGCTGATTCTTTTTCAGCAAAGCTTGTCCTTCTATGTGCCAGATATGGTCATCCCTACCCACTGCTTTAAGGGCACAATCCTATCCATGTTTGGACAGAAAAAAGTCCTACAATTTCCAGCATACCCTAGTCAGCAACTGTTGGCCCTTTGTGCCAACCCTTAAACCCTTAAACCCTTAAGGGATTGAATTCCCTTATTGAACCCTTAAAGCAGTGGATAGGGGTGTCCATATCTGGTCCATATTTGGTCCATGTCAGTTTCAGTGTATTCAGTTATAAGACAATTTCTTTTCTCAGCTCAGCTCTGATTAGGAATGGATGGATCCATCTCCGTCCTGAATGGAGGGAGCTTGACAAGCTGCCCCTCCCAGCTTGCCCTGCCCGCCCGCTGAGCCATGCAAGCTGCCCCTCCTCTTCATGCCAAGGACTCCGACAGTCAAGTTCTTGTGCTTTATGCACACAAGGGCTTGACTGTGAAGTCCTCAGCATGGCCAGCTCCTAGCACTCTCGCTCTGGCCTCCTCAGGAGGAGGCCAGGGCAAGAACACTGGGGTGCCACTGCTCTCCCAGCCACTCGCTGAACTCCAGGGCGCTCAGTGGCCAGATCTGTCAGTGCCCCAGGGCTCAGCGAGTGGTGTCCTGGATGCTGGACAAGGGGGAGTCCATTGAAATCCACCCCCTTTTCAAACTCCCACACCATCCTTAATTCTGATACTATAAGTAGAGACAGCTCACAGCTGTGGGGAAAAAGCAGTGGAATGCAGGGATGCAATGTGGGGAGGGGGCAGGTTTTGCCTCCATTCTGTCTCTGCATGCTCTGTTCAGTTTAAAAGTCAACTCACCACTCCCACTTTATAGTCGTACTCGTACTGGCATGGAGATGTTTAGTAAATGCATGCAAGTCTGCTTTGATTCTTAGTTCATGGGTAAGTTGGGTGAATAATGGCAGATTCAGGGATATCTCATCTCAGTCCCAACCCCAATAGGTTTTCAAATGTTGCTCTCATTCTGTTCAAGGGTTTCAGCCACTAAAATAGCCATCTAGCTATTTGAAATTGAAACATAGTCTGCATGCATAAATTAATATACACTTAAGCCTACTTGAACATAATGAAAATCATTAGGACAGATTAAGTAGCCAGAGAAAAAAAAAGTTAGAAAACTGAAGAGAAAAGTAATGTCTTTGGGAAACAATTAAATTGCTAATCATGACACATTATCCTTTAATGACTCCCCCATTTCAGGTTTGGTAGATGTGATTATGCAGAGCAGCCTCACTACCTCGGTTATAAAAAGCCAGTTGTCGTCTTAGTTTTATAAGCTTAATTTAGTCCACAGGCTAATGGAAGGTTCTTCTAAAAGCAGGAGCAGTGGCCAGGAAAACACATGACTGTGGTCTTTTAAACTCTTTGGTTTAATTCATATGGCTTCACACGTCCCTCACTGCTTTGTTTCTGGCCTCAGGGAAGACAGCAGCATAAGAAATTTTTGATCTTTTTGGTTTGGATAAGGCTCCTTTGTTAGGAATCCACTATTCCTTGTGATATATTATAGCTGGGTTCTACTTCTTAACCCTGAAGTCTGTTCTCTTTTTCCTTTAGATTGTAGGGATGTCAGAGAATTCTACCACGGATCTCGGGGAGGCCGAATGCCAGTGCATTCGGCCCCCTGAAATTGGTGGCAGAACGGCCTGCTCCCCCTGCCCCCCCCCCCCGGGATGAGACTTACCTGGTGCGGATATTCCAGGCGGTGGCGGCTCCAGCGGCGGTTTGGCGGTGGTGGGAGCGGCGGCGGGTCTTCCGACCGGCTGCCGCTGCCGCCATTTCCAGTTTTTTGTTTTTTTTTTTAAAGATGTGATAGGCTACATAAAGATTTACGTAGCCTATCATGGCTAGGTTTTTTTAAAAAAAAACCATGATAGGCTATGTAAATGTTTATGTAGCCTATCACGTCTGACTTTAAAAAAAAAAAAAAAAACACGCGCGTACGCAAATGGCGGTGGCTATGGCGAACAGGTAAGTGACTTTCGTACATCCCTATTAGATTATTAATGAATTCCTTGCTCTAAGGACCAACCTACACATGATGCTCAGTGCATCACTATGAAGCGTGTCTATTGTGTTCCTGTTATTTACTTTCAGGGAGGGATTTTCATTGGGATCCCAGCACATGGAGAAGAGAGGTTTAACCCTCCCTCCTTGGCAGTGATACCTTTCTCTGTACCAGAATTCTGAGTTGCTTCACAGTGAAAAAGCAGCAGCAGTCAACTAATAAAAATAGATATTGCGACAAACATTAAAAGCAGATTAACATAAAAGATAAAAATCTTTCAAGAGCACGTCTGAACAGCAATGTCTTTCATGCTTGCAAAATGAACTGAGCTGATTCCAGAAACTAGGGGCTAGTACAAAAGGGTGTGTGTAATGTACATCCCTTTCATCCAAACATCCAGAGCACTTGGAACCTTCAGCATGGCTTTCTCTCTACATTTTAAAGAGCAGGTGAATCCATGTGGAAAAAGAGCTGTACTTCCCCCCACTTCTCAACCCTATTCACATGAGGAGCAAATTGTGAGGGAGCATTTCCAGGGCTGGTGTTAAGGGCAAGCATGATCAGGCCCCTGACAAGGGTCCACACCCCAGCAGGGGCCCACTGAGAAGAGTCCCCTGGAATTGCTTTTCTTCTTCACTATTGCAACTTGCTTGTTCACCTGGCTCTTGCTTTGGCCCAGAAAATGGTGCTGGTGAGAAGGAGGAACAGTAGATGCCACTGCCTACTTGCTCACTGGCTCTCGGGCTCGGCCTATCAAGCAAACAAGTGGTAGCAATGATGAGAAAGCAGATGAGGAGGAATAGCAGCTGGTGACAATGGTGGTGAGAAGGTAGAGTCACTGAGGGAGGGGGTCCATTAAGGGTGTCTTGCCCAAGGGCCCTCAAAAACTTGGAGTTGGTTCTGGGCATTTCACTAGATTTTGCGGATGGGGAACAGAAGTGTACAAATAGGTTTGAGGATGACAGAAGGCTGCACTGCAGGAAAACAAAACAAGACACAGTGTAGTGAAGCAGCTCCTTCCTATTCCTCCTCCCCTCTTTGCCCATTCATGTGAGTAAACGATGTACTAGCTACCTGAAGTATCTGACCAGTTGGTGGGTAGAGATGGGTGAGAAATTCATTTTACTTTGTTTTTTACCAGAATTTACACACTTTGCACCTCCCGGAACCAATGCAGACCTGCTTGCAATCGGAGGTCTGCAGTCTGTACATTTCTGAGCTTGCAATGCAATACATGCAACAACAAACGTGTTTAAACAATGCTTTAGTCAATGGGATGAAATGCTGCATGCATATATTTCAAAAATGCACACAATTGATGTATAGATTGGGGAAAATACACACAAAAATGCACATGTATTTCCATGCAAACAACAAACAAAACTCACCACTGGATGTGGACACAAGTCAAAACGGGGTGTGAGGTGATTGTGCTTCCCTACTTGTGGGCAGTGGTGGCTGTGGGCTACCTGCCTGTTCACTGGCTTGCTCTAATGATGCAATTATTACAGAGTGCTATTAGAGTAGGTTAGTTGGCCATAGGCAGTTAGCCAGCTGCTTGTCTCCACCCCTGCTCTTGGGTGAGCAATTTAGGACATCCTGTTTAAGATGTCTGTTTAAGAGGTGCTAGGGAATTTGGCTAATCCTGCAACTGGAATGGGGTTCACCTGAATGGCTAAGGGCATTAGAATCTACCTATGCCAGGTCTCTGCTCTGACTAGCATAATTCTTCCTCCTAGGTTTATCCCTCAGTCACAGTCACAGATTACAAGGTCTGTCTCAGTGGTCAGACTGGGTAGATTAGTACCGAAGTCCCTGGCCTTATATGCCAAACTTTGGAAGTGTCATTAAGAAAATGGTGGCTTATTATTCAGAGCAGCTCTGTTTGTCAGTTCCTGATCTTCCACCCTGCTGCTATGGTGGCCAAGAGTATGTTCGTTTGTCTCCCTACTGATTTACCAGGTTTAACTTATACTGTTAGGCATAATTTGTATGCCTTACTAGTGCAATATATTCTGCCAGGCTAATCATAAGGTATTTGTAGTCTACATAAACGTTGTTTGCCCATCCATGGCAGACATTTAATAAAGCCAGTTCATCTGGAAATGAAGTTAAATTAAATAATCCAAAATGAAGGTGATTCATATTCAGAGAAGGGAGAAAAGTAGAATCTCCAGGCAGCAAATGAAGTTTTAACAAAAACAAAACAAAAAGCTTTGTTTTTACCTTCTGCACCTCACCCAAATAGACAGATATATAGATAATCTCATAAAGGTCTGAAATCAGATCCAATGTTTTTGCCTTCTTTCCTTCCAAAAATAAAACCTGCCATTACAGGGGATGGAGGTAGGGGTGGGAGAACCAGGGATTTTTGAGCTCACCTAAATTCTCCGAAAATCAGTTCAAAGGTCATTTTGGTGCACTTCTACTTTTGTTTTCAGCCTGTTTTTCATCCAAAAATGCATGTGAAAATGCATAATTTTAAAATAAAAATAAAATACATCTTTTTTAAAAGCAATTGGTGAAAATTTCTAAAAGAGAGAGAGAGAGTTTCTGTTCACAGAACTGTGAACAGGATATGTTCACATGATCTGTAATTAGAGACTAAATTCGCATGCATTCTCTTCCACACTGGAGGCATTGAAGATGAAGCTGGACAGCCATCTATCAGGGATGCTTTGACTTAGATTCCTGCACTGAGCAGGGGGTTGGACTCGATGGTCTTAAAGGCCCCTTCCAACCCTACTATTCTATGATTCATTCCTAGATGGAGGGAATTCTTCTTGCCTTCTTCTGTTTTCTAGGAATACTACGCCTCTTTGAATGCCAGTCCTTAGTCTTGTCCACCTTTTCCTGCTTTGCCACATTTGCACTGGCCAGTATCTTATTGTGCCTATGCACCAGTGGGACCCACTGCTAGCACAATGGGGAGCTAGTGGTTCTTAAAACAACAACCAGAAATGAGCAGACATGCCCATTTCTGGAATGGGGCAGGGCAGTGGGGTAGGCTAGTGGAGCTTGCAGAAGGGAGCTCCGCTGACCTGTCCTGATCCAGAATCATACATTTCTTCTAGTTTCCAGGGTTACTTTAGGAAGCACAGACTCCCCATTGCACTAGCATTAGGTAGGGATGTATGAAACTCTTACCTGGCTCCGTGTCGGGCAATCTGCGGTGGGGGGGAGGTGCTCCATCCCTCCCCCTGGAATCCTCCCTGGCCAGCTCCGGTCCACAGTGACTCCACAGAGCCACCAGCTGGGGACACCCACAGCTGGACATCCAGCCGCTGGGCTGCACAGGGACGCAAATGGCGGCTGCCGAAGCCACCTCCATTTGCGTCCATGTCTTTAGCCATGATAGGCTGTGTAAATATATACATAGCCTATCACGGCTAAAGACACGGATGGAAATGGCGGCGGCTATGGCAGCCGCCATTTGTGTTCCTTCCTATTGTTGTGATAGGCTACGAATATATTTACGTAGCCTATCATAGCAAAAGTAGGGATGGCGGAGAATTCCACCATGGATTTTAGTGGGGCCAAATGCACTGGCATTTGGCCCTCCAAAATCCATGGCGGAACAGCCTCCCAGCCCCCGCCACGCCGCGGAATCCCCCCCAGGACGAAGGTTACCTGGGGTGGATGTTCCAGTGGCAGCAGCTCCAGCGGCAGCAGCGACAGCTGGTCTCTCAGCCGGCTGGTGTGGCCGCAAATGGCGGCCGCCATAGTGGCCTCCATTTGCATCCTGCCAGGCTGCTGTGATAGGCTACGTAAATATTTACGTAGCCTATCATGGCAAAGAGCAGGGGTGCAAACGGCAACGTAACGTAATAAATATTTACGTAGCCTATCACGGCAGCCTGGCAGGACACAAATGGCTGCTGCTACGGCGGCCACCATTTGCGGCCTCAGCAGCCAGCTGTGGCCAGAACTCTGGCTGTGGACGGCCCTGGCTGGTGGTTCCACGGAGCCGCCGTGGTGCAGAGCCGGCCAGGGAGGATTCCGGAGGGAAGGATGGAGTGCCTCCCCCACACCACGAATCAAAGCTGTGAAAAGGAAAGTGACTTTCGTACATTGCTAAGCAAAAGACAAGGGTGCAAATGGTGGCTGCTATGCTATTTGCGCCCCTGTCTTTTGTCGTGATAGGCTGTCATAAATATATACGTAGCCTATCATGGCTAAAGACATGGATGTAAATGGCAGCTACGCCATTTGTGTCCTTGCCCTGAGCCATGATAGACTACGTAGATACTAACATAGCCTATCACAGCTTGCCAGGAACGCAAATGATGGCCGGCGTAGTGGCCGCCATTTGCAGCCGCAGCCCAGCAGCACCTGGAGCCACCAGTGCCGCCGCCACTAAGGATGGACGAAAGTCCCTTACCTGGTCCCGCAGCTGTTTTCGGTGGGGGGGGGAGGCGCTCCGGTTTCCCCCCTGAAATTCTTGGTGGAGGGGAAGTGCCCCGCCCCTCCTGGATGAAATTCAGGCTGGGGGGGGAGGTGCCCCATCCCTCCTCGCTGAAATTCTGGCTGGGGGGGAGCTCCCCGCCTCTCCGGCCGTGAAAGAAAAAAGTAAAGTGTAAAAAATCAAAACAAAAATGTGATAGGCTACGTAACTATTTACGTAGCTATCATGGCTAGATTTTCAAAGTCAGCCGTGATAGGCTACGTAAATCTTTACGTAGCCTATCACGGCTGACTTTGGGGGGAAAAAAAAAGCGTGTACGCAAATGGCGGCGTCCATGGGCGACGCCATTTGCGTTCCTTATTTGGGCACAGGTAGTCTACGTAAAGATTTACATAGACTACCCGGGCCCAAATAAGGAATGCAAATGGTGGTGCCCATGGGCGCCGCCATTTGCGTACGCACTTTTTTTTTTCAAAGTCAGCCGTGATAGGCTACGTAAAGATTTACGTAGCCTATCACTGCTGACTTTGAAAATCTAGCCGTGATAGGCTACGTAAATCGTTACGTAGCCTATCACATGTTTTGTTTTGTTTTTTACTTTACTGGGAAATGGCGGTGACGGCAGCCGGTCGGAAGACTGGCTGCCACCCCCGCCCCTGCTGAAACACTGCCGAAACGCCACTGGGACCCGCCGCTGAGAGGGACATTCACACAAGGTAAGTCCCATCCCGGGGGGGGGGGCAGAGAATTTCCCCACCAATTTCGGGGGGCCGAATGCGTTGGCATTCGGCCTCCTGGAGATTCGTGGAGAAATTCTCTGCCATCCCTAGCCGCCACTGCTGCCTGCCAGGCTGCTGTGATAAGCTATGTAAGTATTTACATAGCCTATCACAGCAAAGAGCAGGGGCACAAATGGAAGTATAACATAATAAATACTTACGTAGCCTATCACGGCAGCCTGGCAGGACACAAATGGCTGCCGCTACGGCGGCCACCATTTGCGGCCGCAGCAGCCGGCCGTGGCCAGAACTCTGGCTGTGGACAGCCCTGGCTGGTGGTTCTGCGGAGCTGCCGCAGAGCAGAGCTGGCCAGGGAGGATTCCGGGGGGAGGGAGAGAGCGCCTCCCCCACACCACAAATCAAAGCTGCAAAAAGGTAAGTGACTTTCATACATCGCTAGGCAAAAGACTGGGGTGCAAATGGGGCTGCTACGCTATTTGTGACCCTGTCTTTTGTCGTGATAGGCTGTCATAACTATATACGTAGCCTATCACGGCTAAAGACACGGACACAAAGGGCAGCTGCTCCGCCATTTGTGTCCTTGCCCTGAGCCGTGATAGGCTACATAGATACTTACATAGCCTATCACAGCTTGCCAGGGATGCAAATGGCAGCCGGTGTAGCGGCCGCCATTTGTGGCCGCAGTCCTGCAGCAGCTGGAGCCATCAGAGCCGCTGCCACCGCTTCCGGAGCTGCTGGAGCCGCCACCAGGTAGGATCCATTTCGTGGGGCTTTCGTGGGGTTGTGGGGCAGGTTGCTCTGTTCCACCACGGATTCCAGGGAGGCGAATTCACTGGAATTCAGTCTCCCTGGGATCCGTGGCAGAATTCTCTAACGTCCCTAGCAGTGGGTTCTGCTGGTGCAAGTGAATGAGCAGGAGCACAGCAGCAGTACTGGATACTGCCCAAAGCTGCTCAGTATAAATTCTCCTTGCTCATAGAGAATTTGTATGCTAAGGATTCATCTGTAGCCCTGGGGTCAGGAACTAATGGCCATCCAGATGTTGCTGGACTATAAATCCCATCAAACCTAATCATTATCCATGCTGGATGGGGCTGATGGGAACTGAAGCCCAACAACATAACCATGGTTTCCCCACTGCTGTCCTCTGTTCTAGCCTCACTTTCTCCATTCTATGCATGTCCAACCAGTGTTTCTGTTTATTCATTTTAAATCCAAGGTAGCATTCAAAGATCTGATCTCCCACCTGCAGTCTGAAATATTATAGCCTTTCAAAGTTGAGGTTCATGAATATTCTGATTTTGTATTCTCAAATTTCTGTTAAAATGTGCTGTTCAAGTGAACAAGAAAGGACTACAGCTTAGTGGTAGAGCACATGTTTTGGATGCAAAAGATCTAGGGGTGTCAGAGAATTTCTCGCCGAAACTTCGGGGGGCCGAGTGCCAACGTATTCGGCCCCCCGAAGTAGTTTCGGGGAGAAATTCTCCGCACCCCCCCCCGCCCCCCGCACCCCCCCGGGATGGGACTTACCTTTCCCGAATGTTGCTCCCAGTGGTGGGTCGCAGCGGCGGTTCGGCAGGGCTTCGACAGGGGCGGGGGCGGCAGCCGGTCTTTTGACCGGCTGCCGCCGCTGCCATTCCAAGAAAAGTAAAAAAACAAAACAAAACGCCCCCGTGATAGGCTACATGATGATTAACGTAGCCTATCACGGCTAGATTTGCAAAGTCAGCCGTGATAGGCTACGTAAATCATCACGTAGCCTATCACGGGTGACTTTAAAAAAAAAAAAGTGCGTACAGCTAATGGCGGCCCCCATAGGGAGCTGCCATTCGCGTTCCTTATTTGGTCCCTGTAGTCTACGTAAAGATTTACGTAGACTACGGCGAAAATAAGGGCAACACAAATAGCCTATCACAGGGGCGTGTTTTTTTTTTCTTTTGAAGTTCGCGACTGGGGAGACGGGGCGCTTCTCCCCGGCCTGAATTTTGGCCAGACGAGGCAGGAAGCCTCCCCCCCCCGGCCTGAACTTTTTGGGGAGAAGCGAAGTGCCTCCCCCCCACCGTGAAGCAAGCTGCGAGACCAGGTAAGTGACTTTCGTGCATCCCTAAAAAGATCTCAGGTCCAATTCATGGCATCTCCAGGTAGGGTTTTCAGTTAGCAGGGTATTTTTTTAGAGATGAGTGAGAATTTCATTTCAGTTTGGGTTTGATAAGAATTTACAAAAATTTACAAATTTCTCCATATTTAGGACAGAAAATACCTGAGATTAAACATTTTTGAATGTGGGAGAAACTGAAGCTGACAGATTTATCCATCCAGTCTCAGGGCTTTCAGTGCTTTGTTCTGAAAATTCTGGGTTTTGAATCCTTCTGTATTAGGGATGTTAGAGAATTCCACCACAGATCCCAGAGGGGCCAAATTCCAATGAATTCAGCCCCCCGGAATCCATGGCGGAATGGAGCCCCCTGCCCCTCCACCCCGCGAAAGCCCCACAAAATGGAGCCTACCTGGCTGCGGCTCCGGCTGCGGCTTTGGTTCCAGCGGTGGCAGCTCCAGCTGCTGCTGGGCTGCTGCGGACGCAAATGGCATCCTGAGTAGGTGATGCCATTTGCGTCCCTATGGTAGCCCGTGATAGGCTACATAAATATTTACCTAGCCTATCACGGCTAAAGCGGGAACGCAAATGGCATAGGGGATGCCATTTGCGCCCCTGCTTTAGCCGTGATAGGCTAGGTAAATATTTACATAGCCTATCATGGGCTACCATAGGGATGCAAATGGCGTCCCCTACTCAGGACACCATGTGCATCCGCACCAGCCTGGCAGCAGGTGGAGGCCCCACTGCGGGTTGGCCTGGCTGGCAGCTCTGCGGCCTGGCTGCAGAATGGAGCCAGCCAGGCAGGATTCTGGGAGGGAGGAATGGATCGCCTCCCCCCCCGTCGAGGATTCCGGTGGGAGGAACGGATCGCCTCCCCCACCTGTGGAACCCGGCGGAGCCAGGTAAGCGGGTTTTGTACACCCTACTCTATATTCAACTATGTTTGTGGTGCTGAATTAGGGTTGCTACCTCATTTTCTTTTCTGACAGGCTCCTCATCTTTGACAGATACATGGCAGGCAGCTACGTCATGGTCCTCTCCATGCTGGGAACAGCTGTGCCTATTGAACTTGGCTGGAGCAGATGGGTGAGAATTTTGTTTCAGTTCATTTTTGATAAGTATTTACCAAAACGTGAAAATTTCTCCTTATTACAAAGAAAAGAACTTGAGATTTAAAAAATTAAAATGCAGGGGAAACTGAAACATCCAGATTCAACCATCCCTAGTATTTTTTACCTGCCTGAATATTTTAATATGGGGAATAGGAAAAGGCCTATGTAAAGCAAGAAACACAGCAGCATCAACACTATTAGCTCTAATTATGAGAGAAATGTGCTGCAAAGGGTTATCAGTCTTTAACTTCACGAATACGTTCAGATTAGTGACTGGGTTAGTGGGTGGCCACACTACCAATATTTTCCTCCCAGGCTAGGCAGGATTGAGGAGTAATTTTCAAGCTTTGTGAGTCAATGTAACCAAAGTAGATCCCTTCAATGCATTTTTCCCTTTTGTTAAATTTAGTTCTAAAAGAATGAATGATCTAACCTTGAATGACTGTCATCTTCTGAACTGCTTAAGGAAATAAAGAGACATAGAAGCGGTTACTTTTAATAGTTCCTTGGATCAAAGTGATGTGTTCACTTGAAAATAATCCCTAAACTCTCATCTCCCAGAATCTGTTTGATTTTAGGTTTCTTGTCATAGAAATAGTACCTTTGGTCTTATGCTAGGTGAATTCCACCACAGATCTCGGGGGAGGTGCGGAGCGTATTCAGCTGCCATAGCTGCTGCCATTTGCGTATGCTGTTTTTTTTTTTTTTTTTTTAGCTTCCCGTTATAGGGTACGTAAATACTTATGTAGACTATCACGGCCTCCGCAGGGATGCAAATGGTGTCCCTGCATTAGCCATGATAGGCTATGTAATTATTTACGTAGCCTATCACAGCTATGATGAGGAAGCAAATGGCGGCTGCAGCGACGGACGGCGAGAGTTGCGATGGTGGCGGGGGTGGGGGTGGGGTGGGGGTGGCAGCGGCAGCGGTGGCAGCGGCTGGTCTCCTGGCGGGGCGCTGCTGGGCGCAGCGAATGCAAATGGCAGAGGTAAATATTTACGTAGGCTACAACAGCTAAAAATAGCAAACGCAAATGGCGGCCGCCGTAGCTGCCATTTGCGTATGCGTTTTTTTTTTTACTTTGCTGTGATAGGCTATGTAAATATTTACGTAGCCTATCACGGTTAAGTACAGGAACGCAAACGGCGGCGGCTACGGCTGCTGCCATTTGCATCCCTTCTGCCCAGTGGCCGGATGTCCGGCTGCAGGTGGAGCTGGCCAGCGGTTCCGTGGAATTCCCGCAGAGCGGAGCTGACTGGGCAGGATTCCGGGGGGAGGGACGGAGCGCCTCCCCCCACCCCAAAGCAGATCCGTGAAACGGTAAGTGACTTTCGTACATCCCTATGAGGAAATGAATGGCGGCCGTGCTGCGGCCGCCATTCGCAAGTCAGTGCAGACGGCAGTAGGTAAGTGCTCCGTTTCACGCACCTTTCTTGGGGGGGGCTTCGTTCCGCCACAGATTTTGGGGGGCTGAATGCACTTGCATTAGGCCTCACCGAGATCCATGGCAGAATTCTCTGACATCCCTACTGTATGAGACTGATTATCTAGATCCATTTCAGGCAAGGTTCAGGCCACATTTTGGCATGGAATCATCCTTGGTCATCCTGTATGATGACCTATGTCAGGAGTAGGAATGGCAGAGAATTCTGCCACGGATTTCAGTGAGGCCGAATGCACTGGCATTTGGCCCCCCGAAACCCATGGTGGAATGGCCTCCCACCCCCCGCCACCCTGCAGAATCCCCCTGGGACAAAGCTTACCTGGGTTGGTGGTGGCAGCGGCAGCAGCAGCGGTGGCAGCGGCAGCGGTGGCTGGTCTTTCTGCTGGCTGCTGCGGCCATAAATGGCGATCATCATAGCAGCCACCATTTGCGTCCTTCCAGGCTGCCGTGATAGGCTACATAAGTATTTACGTAGCCTATCACAGTAAAGGCAGCCATGCAAATGGCATAGCGGCCGCCGTTTGCACCCCTGCTCTTTGCCGTGATAGGCTATGTAAATACTTAAGTAGCCTATCACGGCAGCCTGGAAGGATGCAAATGGTGGCCACTATGACAGCCACCATTTGCGGCTGCAGCAGCCCAGCTGTGGCCAGAACTCTGGCTGTGGCTGGCCCTGGCCGGCAGCTTCGTGGACCTGCCGCAGAGCGGAGCTGGCCATGAAGGATTCGGGGGGGAGGGACGGAGTGCATGCCACCCACCGTGGATGTCCCAGTGTGGATCCTGGTAGGTGTTTCATCCCTAGTCAGGAGAGAGACCGGGGGAGTGTGAACTGGTTGATTCTCAGTGGCTTTCGATACCATCAACCATGGTATCCTTCTGGGATGACTGTCTGAGTTGGGAGTGGGAGACACTGCATTGCAGTGGTTTCATTCCTACCTGGATAGTCCCCTCCAGAAGGTGGTACGTGGGAAGTACTGCTTGGGACCATGGATTCTCTAGTATGGGGTTCCACAGGGGTCGGTTTTGTCCTCCATGTTATTTAACATCTATATGAAACCATTGAATGAGGTCATCCAGCGTTTTGGAGTGTCCTCTCATTAGTATGCCAATGGCACACAACTCTATTTCTCCTTTCCATCTTCTTCAGGTGGGGCTGTGGACATGCTAAATCAGTGCCTTAGCTGCGACAATGGACTGGATAAAGGCTAATAAACTGAAGCTCAGTCCAGACAAGACTGGGATGCTATTGGTGGGTGGTTCTCCTGGCCGGGATGGAGGGTGCTCGCCCTGTTCTGGATGGGGTTGCACTCCCCCTGAAGGAGCAGGTTCATAGCTTGGGGGTCCTCCAGGAGCCATCTTTGCCACTTGAGGCTCAGGTGGTCTCAGTGGCATGGAGTGCCTTCCACCAACTTCGGTTGGTGGCCCAGCTACATCCCTATCTGGACAGGGATAACCTGGCTTTAGTTGTCTATGCTGTGGTAACCTCCAAGTTAGATTACTGCAATGCGATCTATGTGGGGCTGCCTTTGAAGATGGTTCAGAAGTTGCAGCTTGTGCAAAATGCAGTGGCCAGAATGATAACTGGGACTAGATGGTCCAGACATATAACACCGATTCTGGCCCAGCTGTACTGGCTGCCTGTATGTTTCCAAGCTGATTCAAGGTGCTGGTTCTGACCTATGAAGTCTTACACAGCTCAGGACCGCAATACCTGATGGAGCACCTCCCTGGGATGAACTGACCCATACACTATGTTCAGCATCGAAGGCCTCCTCCACGTGCCTCCTGCAAGGGAAGCTCGGAGGGGGGCAACAAGGGAGAGGGCCTTCTTGGTGGTGGCCCCCCAATTATGGAATTATCTCCCTGATCAGATCCGCCTGGCACCAACATTGTTATATTTTCAGTGCCAGGTTAAAACTGTGCTCTTCTCTCAGACATTTGGCACCATATAATGAGTTTTAATTAGGTCCTGGATCATCCCTGGCTAATTTTTTTTTAAAAAATATTGAAATGTATTTTTAGATATATGCTGTCTGTTGTGTGCTATTTGTTTCTATGACTTTACAGAAATGGTTTTTGCTAGGGCTGTGTCTGCCCCCCCCCCGCTTCACTTTGGATGCTGCTTTGAACCTTCCAAAACAGCCCTGCTTTGCTTCAGATTCATTCTGACCCCACCTGCTTCCCTTCAGATTCAGATCCGAATAGAGATTTGGATATCAAAATCACTCATTTTTTACATTTACCCATTGACTTGCATTGGAAAACACAAATGGCCATAACTTTTTCAGTTTTCATGATAAAAACATGACATTTGGGGAGCCATCAGCCCCCATGGAGGGAATCCCACCTGCCAAATTTCAGGCAGTTTGGCCCAGTAGGTTTTGTGCTAGGCACAGGTGAAATTTTATTTACTGTTCAATAAAAACTCTCAAAGCAAAGAGCAATAACGTTTCACTGTTTCCACAGAAGTGCATGAAATTTGGGAACCTCTCAGCCCTCATAGGGGATCCCACCTGCCAAATTTCAGACAGTTTGGCCCAATAGTTTTTGTGCTAGGCACAGATAAAATGTGCTGCTCTCAGAAACTCAAACCAAAGGTCACAAAGGGATAATCAGCGAAGTTAGATATTTAAGTGGTGATTAGGAGGAGGTCACTATCCCTAATCTCTGCTGTAGATTTCTTTGAAGTGCAACTAACCATCTCCCCTAGTACTGCTTTCCTACTCAGCTTCACAGTGAATGACCTTAGGCTCTCTTTGGCTGAATGGAATACACATTACCTAGACCTAACGTGCTTCAGTGGGCTCCCCTCTTCCTCTCCAGAAGGAGAAGGTGCTGCTTTGGCAAGAGTGCTACTGCTGCTGCCTGCACCAGCCTCCCCCAAAAAGTGACCTCCAGGCACTGCAACTGGCTTTTGCACTCTGCTACCCTATACCAGGACGCACTATCCAGACTGGAGGCAAGCTGGAATCAGCTTGGCTACTGGTGCTGCTGGTCCCACCAGCACCTCGCCCACCTCTGCCCCTGCCAAGGCCCTGAAGATGCATCATATTGGGCTTGCATTGCCACACAGCGTGGTATAATATTTGATTAATATATGTTGTGTAGTGCTTTGCCCACTGTGTTTTGAAATGTGGACTTTGTAGCGCTTTGCCACACACTGTTTGCTTGTCCACAACACAAATATGCAAGCATACATACACACACACAAGCAAAAGGAAAGCAAACACCGAACTGCCTATAAGCGGGGGGGGGGGATCTATAATCCTAACAGAAGAGAAAAGGGTTGTTTTTGTGTGTGTGTTTTAAGGAAAAGGAGATCAAAAATGAGAAGGGAAGGAATACAGGAAATGAGATGGGTGGTGTGGTGGTGGAGGCGAACCAAGAACAAGGACAGGAAAGTACTATATAAAAAATCTGGACAGAATGAAAGTAAGAGCAAACTAATGGTTGACAGAGAATTAAGGTGTGTGTGGGGGGGAAGATAAAGAATGAGGCAAAGCAACTAGGGATGGTGGAGAATTCCGCCACAGATTTCAGTGAGGCTGAATGCACTGGCATTCAGCCCCCCCGAAACCCATGGCAGAATGGCCTCCCACCCCCCGCCACCCCGCGGAATCCCCCTGGAATGAAATTTACTTGCAGCTCTGGCGGCGACGGCTCCAGTGGCAGCGGTGGCTGGTCTTTCAGCCCACTGCTGCGGCCGCCAATTGCGTCCTGCCAAGCTGCCGTGATAGGCTACGTAAGTATTTACATAGCCTATCATGGAAAGAGCAGCAGCACAAATGGCATAGCGGCTGCCGTTTTTATCCCTGCTCTTTGCTGTGATAGGCTACGTAAATACTTACATAGCCTATCACAGAAGCCTGGCAGGACACAAATGGTCGCCGCTACAGTGGCCGCCATTTGAATCCGCAGCAGCCCGGCCACAGCCAGAACTCCGGCTGCGGACGGCCTCGGGCCGGCAGCTCCACGGAGCTGGCCAGGGAGGATTCTGGGGGCAGGGACAGAGCGCCTCTCCCCCCGCATCACACCTGCGAAAAGGTAAGTGACTTTCATACATCCCTAAAAGCAACTAAAGTGAAATTTTCAGTTTTTTTTTTTAATGAACAAAGAAGAAGAATGAAAGGTAAAACCTATTACAGAAGGGTGAGGTGGGGGGGGAGAGTAAGAACCAGGGGGGAAACTCAAAGTAAATACTAAATGTTTGGTTTCAAAATGAAGAATCTACAAAAGAAAGAAAGAGAATTGAATTGGGAATGAAGAAGAAACACAAAGCTGCACTCACACGCACCATCTAGATCTCTCTCTAACAACAAACAAAACCACCACCTAACCAGCGCATGTGCTCTCATGCAATGAAATGAAAGCAGGATCATCTCTCCACTCAAGTATCACCCCCCCCTCCACCACTATCACTGATTGGAGGCTGCTGGGTTACATTCAGCCCTAATTTGGCATCTAGAGTTGACATTCGCCAGAACTCCCTCCCCCTCCCTCCTCCCCCTCCCTGATCTTTCTCAAGTTGATGCATTTGCGGCCAGGCTGTCTGGGCTGCTCAAAAGACATCAGGAGAGCTACGAATCTCTAAGGCAGACTGAGGTAGGGTTGGCGGAGAATTTCTCCCCGAAACTTCGGGGGGCTGAGCGCCAATGTGTTCGGCCCCCCTGAAGAAGTTTCGGGGAGAAATTCTCTGCACCCCCCCGCCCCCCGCACCCCCCCCGGGACGGGACTTACCTTTCCCGAATGTCCCTCCCAGCGGCGGGTCCTGGCAGCGGTTCGTTGGGTCTTCGTCAGAGGTGGGGGCAGCAGCCGAACTTTCGACTGGCTGCCGCCGCCGCCATTCTAATAAAAGTAAAAAAAAAAAAAACCGCCCCCGTGATAGGCTACGTGACGATTAACGTAGCCTATCACGGCTAGATCTGCAAAGTCAGCCGTGATAGGCTACATAAATCGTCACGTAGCCTATCACGGGTGACTTTAAAAAAAAAAAAAAAAGCACGAACGGCTAATGGCGGCCCCCATAGGGAGCCGCCATTCACGTTCCTTATTTGGTCGCTGTAGTCTACGTAAAGATTACGTAGACTATGGCGACCAAATAAGGAACGCGAATGGCGGCTCCTTATGGGGGCCGCCATTTGCGTATGCGCTTTTTTTTTTTTTAAGTCACCCGTGATAGGCTACGTGACAATTTATGTAGCCTATCACGGCTGACTTTGCAGATCTAGCCGTGATAGGCTACGTTAATCGTCACGTAGCCTATCACGGGGACGTTTCTTTTTTTTTTTAAAAAAAAATTATTTTGCGGCCGGGCGAGGCAAGGCGCCTCCTCCCCGGCCTGAATTTTGGCCAGGCGAGGCGGGAAGCCTCCCCCCCGGCCTGAATTTCAGCAGGGCGAGGCGGGAAGCCTCCCCCCCCCCGGCCTGAACTTCGCGGGGGGAGCAGCGAAGCACCTCCCCCCCACCGCGAAAAGCTGCGAGACCAGGTAAGTTGCTTTCATGCACTCCTAGACTGAGGTGCCTCGGTCATGAGCCGCATGTCTCAATGCTGTTCTGATCCACTTTGGATCACACTGAGGCACCTCCAAAGCAGCCCACTTCGCTTCGTTATTTGGGATTCAGACCAAAGCAGTGCACAGCCCTAGTTTTTGTATTTTGTATAATATATTTCAATGTTTTTACTTTTTGTGAACTGCTCAGAGAGCATTGGCTATGGGGTGGTATAGAAATATAATGAATGAATGAAATGAATGAATATGTCCATGGGACTGGGCTGCATCTCGCATTGAAATCAGTGGGGTTAAGTAACTCTGAAACCAGTTCAGTGCCATTGCTTTCAGAGGAATTTATTTGTGACTCTCTGTTGCTAGATTACCACACACCCTTATTGATATTTCCATCCCAATTCCAGTTGCCATGTCACACTATTTCAAATCAGCTTAAACTCTTTAAAGTACATATATTTTATTTGTTTCTGACACCTGTTTTCCCTTAGGCTGGAAATTTGCTGCACCACTGGATTGGTTTCTATGCTTTCATATTGGAGCTAATGAGTATGTCTGCGTGTATTAATGTACTTTGGATCTTGGATGACTTCTGCATTTCCTCAGATTTCTTTGATTTTAACTTCAAGTATACCTTTAAGGACCAGTTGAGAGTCTTGGAGAACTTAACATATATGCTTCCCACAATGCATACAGGTGTGCATTAAAGGGAGACTTTTCTGGTAACATGGTTTGTTACCACATACTAAAAAACAGCCATCCATCTAGTATCTGAAGTCATCTTAGTAGAAATAACTCCTTTCAATGTGTACCAATATGCATGGCATGTCTGTAAACAAATGACGAACTGGTGATTGTCAAGATGAATGAAAATATAGTGTATATTACGCTGAAGAAATAGACTTTCTCCACTCATATATCTTCTCCTACTGTAGATTGAGGGGGGGAGGATCCCACTTGAAATAGAAAAGGAAACATGCTTTCCTGGTTTAAAAATAACTTTGTGATAGTGAAAAACGTATGAACATAAAAAGTAAACATTGCTTCACAAATCATTTCATAACTATGTTATGGGTGTTTATTGGCTGCTTGATTTTTTTTTTTTTTAAAGATCCATTTGTTTCTCCTAGTATTTACTACCCACACATCTAGCATTATGGCAAAATTCAGATTAAAGTAGACTATCAGCTATTTTTCATGTGAATTGACAGGTTTGTCTTGATTCTTTTGCTGCAGCCCCAGGTAATGAAAATATTTTTTAAAGCTTTTCAAAATATCCACACAGTCACATACGTTTAAAACAGTGATTTGGGGATATGTTTAAAAGCCAGATGTCTCCGCCCCACATTACAGTTGTCAGACTCAAGGTCTTTTATTATGCTTTTCAAAGAAACTTTGACTTGGAGGGCAGCATGCACTGAATATAATGTAACAGGGCTGTCCTGTAGGAGAAAAACCAGTGCGACTACTCTCTCTGGAGCCAATGTTTGAAAATGCCAATTGATAACTTTGTTTAATCCAGATCTTGGCAAAGGACAATCTTATTAGCAACTGTTAACAGTAAAATTACAACTTATGTTTTGCCACTAGGGTAAAACTGCAGTTTTTTTCCCAGTCCTTCAGAGACTGATAGTGAGGGCCTTTCTTCCTGTTACTGAATATACATATGTGATAATGTATTTCTTTTCTTTTCTTTTTTTTAAGTGATATTAGCTTTAGGGGTTTTAGATAAATTGAGTTGCGTGGTTGTATTTTAGAAAGTATCCAATTTTGCAAATTAATCTTCAAAATCTTAAATACCAGTGAAGGCTGGTGGCTCCAACTTCAGTGGGGTTGTAAATCCATTCTGGGTTTCAATCAGAACCAGACAGAACTCTAAAGGAACTTTCCAAGGTTCTGAAACCATTTTGGGGGTAAGGCTCAACACTTAGGATAGCTCCCTTAGAGTTCTGTCTAGTTCTGACTGAAACATAGAACCCCACCGAAATTGGAGCCACCAGCCTCCACTGTTTAATAAGGTTGCCTAAAAACCTGTTAATGGGACTTGGCATTTAAGCGCCTAACCCAGCCTCTCTCCTACATGTGCCCTTGGGTGTAGTTAGTTACTGCTGTGCCTCCTGGATTTTTGCAACCTCTTTGCTTCCCTGTGAAAGAAGCGGTTGTTTTTCTGCTTCCTTCACACACCTCATTACAGTAAGGTAAACCCTCAAGCACTGCACACTAAGACATTTCGCCAAAATTGACACCCTTTCCCTTAATTTTCAGTTGCGATTTCTTTTCGCCTCTCCTTCCCAACAAATGGTTGAAAGTAAATAGACTGAAAAATTTGGCACAGCGCTAGGTGCCATTCCTCACACATGGCAGGGCTGCAAATGAGGGAGAGGAACTGGCGGATGAGAAGATGCATTTTGGGTGGTGGATAATGCAATTCTTTGCTTTAAGTTTCATGTTTCAAAAAAGACCAAATTTTGAAAGTTCCCATTTTAAATTTCAGGTTGGAGTTTTAAAAAGTGAAGTCAAATGTTTAATTTCTGCACAGTTTCATTTAGAAGTAGTTACCACTAGAGAAGGAGGTAAAGATAGATATCTGGGCCCCATCTATATGGCACCGCTTTGACCCCCCACCCCGTCACAGCTGCACAGCAATGCGGCTTCGAATCACCATACCCTGCGATACGCTGGCAATGTACTGTGCGCTTCCCTATGGGACTCGCGTGCCCCCTTTTTTTGCCATTATACTGAAATGCGCAGCTGTGCAGTCCCATGAGTGTGGGGGTGTGACACTTCAGTGGCCGTTTCATATTTGAGAGGCTCTGCTGTGTCTTTCTGACCCTGTTTTTAGGTAAAATTGGGTGTTCTGTGCTCCTTCATTTTCGCACCATCAGTTTGTCAGTTCCCCAGCCTGAGACTCTTGCAATGGTTCGCATTCACAAGTGTGACTGCTGCGTGCCTAGCCATTGCTCCAAAATGGTGCCCGGAGCGATGCTGGTCCTCCCCCAAGACCCTCCCCAGCCCTTGGGCACTGAGTCCAAAAGCAACCGTTGCAAAGATACGAAGCTGCAAAAATGTGCGAAAGTGTGATTAAATAAATGAAAATGCCCCTCTGTGTCTCTCTCTGTAACTGCGTAGCTGCAAAGGGATGGGGGAGCAAAAGGGCATCACAGAGTGACGTAGGCACTACGCACACCTACAACACGCCCACTGTAAGATGTGAAGTCAGTTTGGGGAAGGAACAGACGGCTCGCAACCACGGGGGAACCCGTAGCAACACCCCAAAATCGCTGTAAAATGACTCCTTTGAACTCCGCTTTTTCCGGGCGAAAACCACGGATGGCTGCGAAGTCACGACCGCATCATCTATAACGAGGAACCTCAACTCGCACCCGCCCCAGAGTAAAAGCCCAGTATAGATGGGGCCATGGTGATCCATCTGTACCTCCACTGCAATGAGAACAAAACAGTTTCTCTCAATCAGTCCACCAGATATTTGCAGCACGCACTGAAAAGCACAATATATGCTCATCCAATGCTCTGTAGACTTTTTGGACATCATTACCTACAGAGACAGTGCTAGCTACAGACCACAGGGCAGAAGCCTGGGCCCCCACCCCCACCCCTTTCCATCTGCTATGCTGATCACCTTCACGATCTGGAACTGGATCCACCAGCCCCCGTCCTGCTACTGTGAGACTGGTGACTCTGCAGTGGCGCTACAGCTCTGTGCATGCGTCTGCCGCCACCACCGCCTGAAGAGGCCCACTGCGTCCTGCACTGCCACTGCTAACCTGGCCACCCAGAGCAGCATGCTGACTCTGTGACACTCCTACACCATCTCACCTGTGGGGGGAGGGGAAGCCAGGAAACTGGAAGTGGGTTGCATCCTGAGTAGGGATGGCAGAGAATTTCTCCCCGAAACTTCGGGGGGCCGAGCGCCAACGTGTTCTGCCCCCCGAACAAGTTCGGGAAAAATTCTCCGCCCCCGCCCACCCCGCGCACCCCCCCCCGGGTCGGGACTTACCTTTGCCGAATGTCCCTCCCGGCAGCAGGTCCGGCCGGTGGTTCGGCGGGTGTTCGTCCGGGGTGGGAGCGGCAGCCGGTCTTTCGACCGGCTGCCGCCCCCGCCATTCCAATAAAAGAAAAACAAAAAACGCCCCATGATAGGCTACGTGACGATTAACGTAGCCTATCACGGCTAGATCTGCAAAGTCAGCCATGATAGGCTACGTAAATCGTCACGTAGCCTATCACGGGTGACTTAAAAAAAAAAAGCGCGTACGCAAATGGCGGCCCCCATAGGGAGCCGCCATTCGTGTTCCTTATTTGGTCGCTGTAGTCTACGTAAAGATTTACGTAGACTACGGCGAAAATAAGGGCAACGCTATTTGCGTACGCGCTTTTTTTTTTTTTAAAGTCACCCGTGATAGGCTACGTGACGATTAACGTAGCCTATCATGGCTGACTTTGCAGATCTAGCCGTGATAGGCTACGTTAATCGTCACGTAGCCTATCAGGGGGCGTTTTTTTAAAAAAAAAAAAATTTGGAGTTCGCGGCTGGGTGAGGCGAGGCGCCTCCTCCCTGGCCTGAATTTCAGCTGGGCGAGGCAGGAAGCCTCCCCCCCGGCCTGAACTTCGCGGGGGGAGCAGCGAAGTGCCTCCCCCCCCACCACGAACAAGCTTCGAGGACAGATAAGTGACTTTCGTCCACCCCTAATCCTGAGTTCCTGTTCTTGAACTTCCATGTGTTCAGTCACAGACATACCGACCAGCACCTCCTGAAGTACCCAGGTTACAAGCAACCTGACTGCCTCCTCAGCTCACATAACTAAGGCGGAGGCCAGCCGCACAGAGAGCATCCACCCAGTGAAGGCTGGTGGCTCTGATGCCAGTGGGGCAGTGAATCCTCTCTGGGTTTCAGTCAGAGCCAGTCACAATTCTAAAGGAGGTATCCAAGGTGTTTCCCCACCTTGGATACCTCCTTGAGAGTTCTGACAGCTTCTGACTGAAACCTGGAGTGGATCCACTGCCCCACTGACATTGGAGCCACCAGCCTCCACTGCATCAATCTAAGCCAGTCTCAGTTTGGGGTGAATTTGGCTCAGCTTCACTAGCAGGGCTGCAGAAGAAACCACAGCACACAGCACAGTCTGTTTCAAGTGCTGACTGCCAGCTGAGTGAATAGCTGTCCCTGCTGCTGATGTGCTTCTGATTATTATTATTATTATTATTATTATTATTATTATTATTTTGCCCTTCTAACTTGTATATATGAAAAACACTCATTATGTGATATGTAACAAAAATAATAATTTGGCAGAAGAGAGAATTAATTTGATAGAAGAGAGACTGGACAAATTCATACTACCTGGAATATTGCTGCAATATTACGTAGATGAACTTAGTTTCTCATGCACACAGCGCTCGGTAATTATTTTGTCAAAAATTAATTAATTGTTAGAATAAGTTCATAACTGCTACATAACCCCTTGATTAGAGTAACTGATAATCTAGAGTTGCTGGATCATTTTGTTGAGAAACATAACTCTATTTTTTATCAAAGTAACAACATCCAATTGTAAGTACCTCTTGGGTAGATATAAATAGACCTTCCTATTTTCTGTCAGTTTTATAATTGTTCAAAGGTATGTTCTTGGGTAGGTCTGTAGAGAAGACAGAATCCAAGGATCAGAACAGATGTCACATGCTGGTGTAACACAGTGTCTTGGCACATTAAAATGGATAGGGTTCCTCCCACAGTTACAGCAGTTAGAGATATGTGCTGTATAATGTCACACCAATTACATTTTGATCCTTTTTCTCATGCTTAATTGACTCTATGGGGAAACTCAGATTTAAAAATTGCTAAGAAAATGTTTTTGTGGCAGCCTCGGACAGGTAAATTAGGGATGTACGGAAGTCACTTACCTTTTTGCAGCTTTGATTTGAGGTGGGGGGAGGCGCTCCGTCCCTCCCCCCGAAATCCTCCCTGGCCAGCTCTGCTCCACGGCAGCTCTGCGGAGCTGCTGGCCAGGGCCGTCCGCAGCTGGAGTTTCAGCCATGGCCAGCTGCTGCGGACGCAAATGGCGGCTGCTGTAGCAGCTGCCATTTGCATCCTGCCAGGCTGCCGTGATAGGCTACATAAGTATTTACGTAGCCTATCATGGCAAAGAGCAGGGGCGCAAACAGCAGTCGCTACACCATTTGTGCCGCTGCTCTTTCCGTGATAGGCTACGTAAGTATTTACGTAGCCTATCACGGTAAAGGCAGCCACGCAAATGGCAGCCAGTAGCCTATCACGGAAAGAGCAGCAGTGCAAACAGCGTAGCGGCTGCCGTTTGCGCCCCTGCTCTTTGCCGTAATAGGCTACATAAATACTTACATAGTATCAGGGTGGAAACTGAGCTGATAGAACCCTAGAGCAGTTCTGATTCTGAGGAGGATCAGCAATCCGTGGGAGAGGAGCCAGCTCATCCCTCACAGGCACAGCAGCTGGCAGAGATTCCTCCTGCCAGCATTCCTGAGATAGATAGTGATCCTGGCAGTGAGAAAGTGCAGGAGGGGGGCTTGCTAGATGCTCGATGCAGACACAGGGAGTGACGAGCGATGGAGGGCGCGGAAAGGAGGCGTAGTGCCTGTTCGGCACGCAAGCAACGGCTGCCTCCCGTGGACCCAAGGGAAAGAGGGTGGATCTCTCCCTAGCCCATAAGGTCAGGGTCTTCAAGTGATTCTCCTTCAAATGGGGATCAACTGCCTACCCGGAGCATAGGGTATTCAGCTGTTCATTGCTTATTCACTGGTGATTAGCATCTGAAAGAGTCATTAAGTTGTAAAGGATTAAAGCCTTGAAAAGAGTCCTTTTGTCTGTGTTTTGAGTTGGCTATTGGAGTGTACTGAAAGAGGCCGCTAGGGCGCTCCTGACATGGAGCCTATCACAGCAGCCTGGCAGGATGCAAACGGTGGCTGCTACGGCGGCCGCCATTTGCAGCCACAGCAGCTGGCTGAGAGACCAGCCACCGCCGCCACCAGAGCTGCCGCCAGAGCTGCCGCTGGAGCGGCCACTGCTGGAACATCAGCCCCAGGTAAGCTTCATCCTGGGGGGATTCTGCGAGGTGGCGGGGGGTGGGAGGCTGTTCCGCCACGGGTTTCAGCGGGCCGAATGCCCGTGCATTCGGCCTCACTGAAATCCGTGGTGGAATTCTCCGTCATCCCTAAGGTAAATGGATTTTTACCTTGGATGAACTAGTGGATGCTGATTAGTTTTTGTCATTCTTGGCCTTCTGTGCCAAATACAACTTGCCTGCTATGGCTGAATGGAAATACTTGCAATTGCAACATTTGTTAGAATCTAGGTTTGGCTCTGCCGCTGAGTCTCCCTTGTGACTGGAAGCACTTATTGAGGCCAATCAGTTATATCAACCCACAATCCATGTTTATAAATACTTATTATTGCTGAATAAATATGATAATATACAGAGTCTTAAGCAAGAATGAAATAGGTAACTGGATTGTCCCATTTTGCCTAATCACAGGACCACCGCTTCACCGTCTGTATCTGAAGAATCTATGGATCTCCAGCTATGTCTTATTCAGCAAAAACTCCGCTTTTGTGTATATTGGACTTGGACACCACAATGTTTTTTTAATAAGAGTTTGTCTAAATCAGCTATTTACTGGAGATGTAAAACCGCTAATGCTTCTTAGCTGTGTTACACCTCCGGCAATTAGAGGTGTAATACAGTTACCTCTTTTTGGGAGGAGGGTTATCATTATATGGATAAACTTTTTATTGGAACACTCTTTAATATTTACTGGTGTACATGTCCTTTTAAATTATCTACCTGATTTCTGGAAGTTAACTCATGGTCAGCACAAATGGATTTTCTGTGTCTTTTTTGACAGCTTAAAAGATTGATATTAAAACATTGGAAGGGTAAACACTCACCTCCTATAATGCAATGGACTGAAGACCTTACAATGCTTTCAACATTTCAATGGGTAGTGTATAGATACCACCTGTGAATGAATACTTATTTGGATATTTGGTCTGTTTTTGTTGAAGTTCATGTATAATTCTTAGAAAGCTGTATTTTCATATATATGTGCATGTGTGTGTGTGCATATACACCTACACACCCACACATTTCATATGCATACACTGAAATTTATATATTCAAATTTATGTAGCTACATTTTTTTCCCCTCTCTTTTGGTTTTTCTTTGTATTGTTGAAATTTAACAATACTTAAAAATGCATGTGAATTAATGTCATATTTATATAGAGCATTCAAGGCAGCTGGGAACTGCTCTCACCATGATCAGTTCAGAACTCTGTTTCTGGTCCGGTGTCAAGTTCCTCTGGAGATAAGGAGAAACTAGCAACAGAAGCCAGCTATGGAGAGAACTGAATGGCTGTAGCTACTATCAAACCTTCTGTATTCTATTCCCCCAATTCCTGCCACAGTTTTGCAAAAGGGGTCACAGTATCAACAGATCTCCAGCTTCACTGAGTTTGTGACCCCTTGATTGAAGTAGTGTTTGATTCACAGATACATCTACCTTTTATTTAAATTGCAAAGCTGGGCTCACATCAGGGAGTAAAGAACCCATGATGACTCCTACTGTAATGCTGTGTCTGTCTTCATCCTAAATCAGGGGTGTTCAACCTGCAGCATGGGGGCCACATGCAGCCCCCAAGATCTTAATTGCAGCCCCCAAGGGTGCCCTGACCCCCACACTGCTGCCTCCAAATTCCTTCCCCCAGTGATTGGATTGCTTTTTCCTTCCTGGTAGCAGCAGTCCAGAAAGAATGATCTGCATCAGGATCACTGAGGGCCCACCACTCCCTTCCAGCAATCCACATACAGATCACACTTATCCCATTGCTGCTAGCAGTGAGGAAATTGTGATCAGGATCACTGGCATCTCTGTGTGTGTGTGTGTGTGTGTGTGTGTGTGTCCATGCACCCCCTGAGCCACCACTGCATGTGGCCCTTGGAGCAAAAAAAAAGTTGTGTACCTCTGCCCTAAAAGAACTAAGTGGTTTCTACTGAGCTGGGGATCGTATCTAGCATAAACCATAAACAATGTGTGATGGCATGTGCAAATCAATTTTTTTCTAATAACCTGCAAACTGTTGGTTTAACTATATGCTACTTAGGGATGTACGAAAGTGACTTACCTTTCACGGATTATGTTGATGGAGGGGGGGAGGTGTTCCGTCCCTCCCCTCGGAATCCTGGCTGGGGGGAGGCGCTCCGTTCCTCCCCCCCGGAATCCTCAAACGGCCAGCTGTGCTCCGTGGCAGCTCTGCGGAGCAGCCAGCCAGGCCCGGCCCGGCCAGGCCAGAGCTGTCCGCAGCCGGATTTCCGGCCGTGGAGGGCTCTGGGTAAAAAAACAACAAAAAAATAACAACAATGCGTACGCAAATGGCTGCAGCTATGGCCAACGCCATTTGCATTCCTTCTTTTTACCGTCTTAATCTATGTAAATAGTTACGTAGACTATGACGGCGAAAATCAAGGGGAATGCAAATAGCGTAGCAGGTGCCATTTGCGTCCCCTTTTGATTCCACATTTTAGCCTATGTAAAGATTTATGTAGGCTAAAACGGTGAATGAAAAAGGGATGCAAATAGCACCCACTATGCTATTTGTGTTCCCCTTGATTTTCGCCATCATAGTCTACGTAAATATTTACGTAGATTAAGACCGCCAAAAAGAAGGAACGCAAATGGTGGCAGCCGTAGCCGCCGCCATTTGCGTACGCATTGTTGTTATTTTTTTGTTGTTTTTTTACCCAGAGCCCTCCATGGCCGGAAATCCGGCTGCGGACGGCTCTGGCCTGGCCGGGCCGGGCCTGGCTGGCTGCTCCGCGGAGCTGCCACAGAGCACAGCTGGCCGTTCGAGGATTCCGGGGGGGAGGAACGGAGCGCCTCCCCCCCAGCCAGGATTCCGAGCGGAGGGACGGAACACCTCCCCCCCCTCCATCAACATAATCCGTGAAAGGTAAGTCACTTTCGTACATCCCTAAGTAGCATATAGTTAAACCAACAGTTTGCAGGTTATTAGAAAAAAATTGATTTGCACATGCCATCACACATTGTTTATGGTTTATGCTAGATACGATCCCCAGCTCAGTAGAAACCACTTAGTTCTTTTAGGGCAGAGGTACACAACTTTTTTTTGGCTCCAAGGGCCACATGCAGTGGTGGCTCAGGGGGTGCAAAATTATATAAATTTGAATATATAAATTTCAGTGTATGCATATGAAATGTGTGGGTGTGTGGGTGTATATGCGTTTTTTTTTTTAAACCCACCCCCAACCATGATAGGCTACGTAAAGATTTACGTAGCCTATCACGTCTTTTTTGTCTTTTTTTTAAAACCTAGCCATCATAGGCTACGTAAAGATTTACGTAGCCTATCACGTCTTTTTTTTTTCCCCACAAGCCTGGAAATGGTGGCGGCGGCCAGAGACGCCGCCGGAGCTGCCACCGCCCAGAAGATCTGCCCCAGGTAAGTCTCGTCCTGGGGGGGATCTGCGGGGGGGCGGGGGGGCAGGCCATTCCCCATGGAGTTCGGGGGGCCGAATGCACTGGCATTCGGCCTCACCGAGATCCGTGGCAGAATTCTCTGACATCCCTAATGCTACTCCATCATTTTACAGACACGCACAAATATTTTTATGTTGTTACATATATATATATATATATATATATATATATATATATACACACACACACACACACACACACACATACATATATATATATATATATATATATAAAAAAATCAATGCTTCTAGATTGCAAATGTCTTTCGCATTTGCCAGTGTATGACTACTTTTATTTATTTTGTAGATTTATATCTTGCTTTCGACTGCTCAAAGCAACTCACAGCTAGGGGTGTATGGACTGTGTAAACTCTGTTCTGTCTGTGTTTCACGGATTCTCGGGTACCTTTTGTTCTGTCATCCACTTACAGATGGATGCAATTTGTTCTTTTGTCATGTGGAAAAATATGCAAATAATTACGTTAAGAGGTTTTGTTTCAATTTACATAATTTACCTTAGTACATAATATTTAGCGTATTGCCCCCCATTCCATTTAACTTTTCTTCAGCAGAAACTTGCGTATTTTCCTACGAATACATATGCATACATTTTGGGAAAGTAAAAAAATCTGGAAGTCCACAAAGTCTGCACGGCCTGAGGGGGTCGCTCTGCAGCAGATTCTGAGCTCATTTTAGTCCAACTCAAATTTTCCAGCATCCCTGCTCACAACACTCACAACAAATGGATACACCAATAGCCACACAGCTAAAATAAAAACAAAAGAAAACCAACCAGATTGATTAACACAAGCATCTGATGTTCTTTCCCACAGGAAACTTGATGATGGATGGACTCATGGCAGGAGAGGGGACAGTCCAGCTGGAACAGAAGCAAGTGCCTGGTGTTGTCTTTGCCTGCCACCCTCTCTTCCTTGCCAAAGGGCAGCTGGTGTTAGAGGCCAGTGTAAATGATGATTGCTGTAATGAACATGCATAAAATGGAGCTCATTAGCTCTGATCTCCAAAGAAAATGTATCAGTTGTCCCCTCTGATAAGTTTTAGGGTCACCATGAACTGTCAGCTACTGTTGCCTTCCATATTTTTAAGTGACCAAAGAATTATTCATGCACTTTACCATTACTTCATTTGCTAAGTGCCACAAGGAAGGAAAGATAAGGGAATGGCTGTGTGGCTGTCTGACAAAGTCTAATTAAGCTTGAGACCCCTGAAATCAACCTTATCTAATAACTTGCTGTGGGCTTGACTTTCACTATGTTATACAATATAGTGATCCAGGCTATGACATTAGAGACCTGAAGCCAGCCTAATGGTCAATAAATACCATTACTGCTCTGAACTGGAATTTCATTACTTGGGGGCTATATGTCTAAATCCCCAAAGCCTCTAAGAGAATCCAAAGCTTTTGACATTTACAAAGCTGTTTCTAAAGACATAAAGAGAGTGAAAGGTCACCACAGCCAATGGTAGTGAAGGACTGCAGACATGAAAATATTTGTGCTTTTGAAGGTTAAAGCAAAGGCTGTTTTACAGAACAAAGTTCTCAATTTTCCTATGAACGTATATCATCACTCTAGTCCTTTACAGATAGTAAACGGCATGTACACTGATCCAGTTGTGGTTGCACATAACTAGTAATATGCAACAATGGATAATCTGGACCCTTTACACACTAGATTTAGGCCAGGGACTGAATCCATCTAGGTCAGCCTGACAAATGGCATTTATCACAGAAAGACAGGGTGGTGCAACCCTTTGGAATCCCCTTGAATTTTCAGCAGCTACTGAGACTGCTGACCATAGTCTCCTTCCGTACTGGCTCCGTGGGTTGGGAGTCATGTACCCTGCTATGGTGATTCTGCTCCTATCTGCAGGGTTGTGCCCTTAGGATAGCATTGGGTGAGTATACCTTGGGCCCATGACAGTTAAGCTGTGCAGTCCTGCAAGGTTTTATTCTGTTCCTAATGCTATTCAACATCTATATGAAGCCTTTGGGAATGGTCATTAAGAGATTTGGAGTAAAGTGCCATCAGTACACTGACGATACCCAACTCTATTTTTCTGTATCATCTGAGTTAGGAGAGGCTGTGCAGGCCCTGGATCAGTGTCAGGAAGCAGAGGTGGGTTCAATGTAGGGATGTCAGGGGAATCCAGTTGGGGGTTAGAGCTCAGCGAGCTTTTGCCAGCTCAGCCCCTCCGGACTCTGGCTTGGAAAACCCAGGCTTGCCAGACTCGATGTGCACCAAGTTGGGCAAGCTTGCGATTATCCACAGTTTTTATATTTGCACAAATCGCCATTTGTGCAAAATCATGGGTATAAATATTTATGGAAATTGAGATTTGTGCAAAACAGCAGTCGTAAATAGCACAATTTTGTGCAAATTGCACTATTTACAGCTGCCATTTTGTGCAAATTGCAATTTCCATAAATATTTATACCTGCAATTCTGCACAAATCACATCCCATGGATTAAAAAAAAGCAAGAAAGTTCCCAAATGTTGCAAACTGGCCCACTGCTCTGCTCACAAATGCTTGCCAAGTTGGGTAAAGTGTGGATCTGTTGAGCCAAAAGGAACAGTATTTCCCCATGATGACAGCCATCCCTAGTTGGATGACGACCAACAAGCTGAAGCTGAATCCTGACAAGATGGAGGCATTGAGAATAGGTGGTTCCCTTGCCCAGGAATTAGGGATGTTGACTGGGATTCAGAGGGAGAGCAATCTGGATGGCATTGCTCTCCCTATGAAGGAGCAGGTATGTAGATTGTGGGTGCTCCTAGATCCATCACCATCAATGGAGACACATGTGGCCTTCACTGTGAGGAGTGCCTTTTTTCAACTTCGGGTGATACGCCAGCTACAGTCGTTCCTGGACAAGGATAGCCTGGCCACAGTGATCCATGCACTGATCACCTCAAAACTGGACTATTCCAGCATGCTTTATGTGGGGCGGCCTTTGAGACTGGCCCAGAAGCTGCAGCTAATGTAAAATGCCACTGGTAGGCTTCTGAGGGGGTCACCCTACTGGGAACACATTGGAACAATTTTGAAGGCGTTGCACTGGCTGCCAATAACCTACTGTGCCAAGTTCAGGGTGATCGTGCAAACATATAAAGCCACAATAGATATTTCCCATTCCTCCTGTATGGGGGAAGCCCGTGAAATCATCTTCTATTGATGACTCATTTGGCAATCACAAAAAGCATGAAGAAAAACAGCACTGAATAGATTTTGTAAATGATATCAAAAGAACCGTTGAATGAATAGCATGAATAGATGACAGAAGAGATTGGAACCATTTTTTTTTAAATGATTACTAAAACCTCCAAGAGCTTCATATTGTAAAAGTACAACTTCTTTATTTTATTCACGTTAGAATTTATAACCTGCATTTAAGAATGTTTTAGTCAAGTTAGTTCACAAAATTGATTAAACACATATAGTGCAATGCAATGCAATGCACATCTACTCAGAATAAAGCCCGACTTAGTTCACTTGGGCTTACTTCCAGGTAAATGTGTATAGGGTTGCAGCCTTAATAGGGTATTCAAACTGTGATTACATTTTGCCCCTGACATTGCTTCACTGTGATGATGTTCTTTGTGAAATTTCAGAGACTGCTTCATCTCTGCTGACAGCTAATAATGTCAACATTTATTTGGCTGTCATATGTAGTGAGCCATTTATTCTTCCTATTCCAAATACTTCATGATTTAGAATGTTTTATAACATGGTAGGAAAGAAAGTAACAGTAACCATGCCAGACTTTGCACATGGTTATATCCCTTGAGCTACACGTACTGTTTTTAGGAACATGGTGTATAGATGCTTCTCTTTTCCATGGGAGTGAGATGAAGCGCATAACAAATAAACATTGCTCATTAGAAAAAGGGGGGGGGTAGGCTACTTGGCTGGTAATAGACTTGAACCGTGTGAGTGTGTGAAACAAGAATAGCCAAACACATCTCTGTTTTTCTCCCTAGTAAAAGGCTTCCTTTCCTCTTAGACCATTTGAAGAGATTACTTTAAAGCGAGAGAGAAAGAGAAACTGTATTTGCATTAATTCTGGTAATAGAATATGAAATTAAAGCATGAAGGGATTAATGTTTTAAAGCTTGACTTGCAGTGATAAAGCTAAGGTATTAGAAGAGACAACATAACTGTTACAGGATAGACAAGCCAAAGAAAAGCAGCACATGCCTTAAAGATGAGCAGGCTGGCCTAGAATGGAATTACAAAATGATTAATCAATACAAATGAGAAATTGTACAAGGAAAGAGAGCTTGGTGAGACTTCTTAAGGGACTCAGCACTGCAGCCGCTTAAAGATAATGAAAGAAGCCCAGCAAAGCCAAAGAAATGCTTTCATTCAGTAGTAAAGTCATTTGTGAACAGTTTAAATTACCCTAATCACCTCCCCTCCAGCCGTCAGTATGTACTGTCTCTTTCGTTATTTTTTTTTAAGAGTTTGGGGAGATGAGTTCTGCAAATCTAAGCTGCAAAATAATTATACACACACCGTTTTAGCATTTTAACAATGCAATCCCAAACATTTGTTCTCATTAGAATGCAAATCAACTCATTTAATAATCCCACATGAGAATTCCCCCACACTCAGCTTTAAAAGCGCAATAGTATTCAAAATATTAATAAATGCCAAATATGGAAACTACTGTGCCTTACTAACAGCTCATGGTAGATAAAAAAAAAATTATAGACTTATGTTTCTAACATTTGTCCTCCAACCAAATTTTAATTGAAATTTAATAGTGAAAAAGCTCTGGAATGGTCTTTGGGGAAAAAAAATGATGACAATACCATTTGCTTAATGTATAAATAGTCATACTTTTCACAGATAGTCAGATGACTTGTCATACAAATCAATGCATCACTTTGCCTCAAGTACCATTTAATTCTGGTAAGCCTCATTCTTGTTAAAAGTGTTAACGTCTGATAGAAGTTCAAAGCAATATTCTAAACTGTGTCATATCGAATTCACCTAGTCAGATGTTGTTGTTAAATGGTATATTAGAAAGGAACTTAGGAAGCAGCCTTATACTGAGTCAAACCATTAGTCACCTAGCTTAGTAAACTGTAAAGTAACTGTCAATGGCTCTCTAAGGTCTTAGGCAGGGAGCCTTTGTTAGCCCATACTGTGTGGTATTATTGGTCCTTTCGTCAAAATTATCTTGCATTATTTACCATTGCTCCAGAAATTATTGTTTGAAGGCTGAAGCATTGCTGGATAACTTATCTCCTTAGTAGCAAACAGTAGAAGATTAAGGTACTTCCCAATATAAAGGCTACACATATCTGTCTTGAATCCAGCAACAGCTATAGCCCTATTCAGGTATTCTGTTTCTGTGTACACTAAACATGTGGGAAGAGGGAATACTCGAGCCCCACCTCCTCCTCGCACTTTCCCATCGCCCTATACTCGTGGAGGGCGACTTTCTGAAGCGGAGAGCCTCCTGTATCCATGCAGGCTCTCCATGCAATTGAGAATGCTGATTTATAGTTCTCAAAAGGGCTACTGGGGCAATCACTGGAAGAACTACATCTCCATGGGACACCAGGCTTTTCATGCTGGCATGTTCCACATAATGCACCTGGCACCAGCCTCCCCTTTCGGTCTTCCTGCACACCAGGGCTGCAGGCCAGTGTCTTTAAAGGGAAGGGGCACAGAGTTATCAGGATCAGTGAGGTGTTTGGGAGGGAAGTGGAACATTTTAATCTGAGCTGGAGAAGAATTTTGGAAAGCATAAAGCTCACCTCTTCTTTGAGATGAGCTTTATCTAGGGATGTCAGAGAATTCTGCCACGGATGTTGGTGAGGCAGAATGCCAGTGCATTCAGCCCACCGAACTCTGTGGCAGAACGGCCTGCCACCCCCCCACCCCCCCGGATCCCCCCTGGGATGAAACTTACCTGGGGCGGATGTTCCGGGCGGCGGCGGCGGGTCCGGCAGCAGCTTTGGTGGCTGCGGCGGCTGGTCTTCTGACCGGCTGCCACCGCCGCCATTTGCAGTCTTGTTGTTGTTGTTGTTTTTTACAAGATGTGATAGACTACGTAAAGATTTACATAGCCTATCATGGCTGGGTAAAACAACAACAACAACCACGTACGCAAATGGCAGCTATGGCCGCCGCTATTTGCGTTCCTTCTTTTTGGCCGTCTTAATCTATGTAAATATTTATGTAGACTATGATGGCGAAAATAAAGGGGAATGCAAATAGCGTAGCGGGCACTATTTGCGTCCCTTTTTGATTCGCTGTTTTAGCCTACATAAATATTTACATAGGCTAAAACAGGGAATCAAAAAGGGACGCAAATAGCGCCTGCTACGCTATTTGCATTCCCCTTTATTTTTGCCGTCATAGTCTACATAAATATTTATGTAGATTAAGACGGCCAAAAAGAAGGAACGCAAATGGCGGCGGCCATAGCCGCCGCCATTTGCGTATGCAGTTTTTTTGTGTGTTTTTTACCTGGAGCCCTCCGTGGTAGGGGTGGATGAAAGTCCCTTACCTGTCCTCGAAGGATGTTCGCGGTGGGGGGGGAGGTGCTTCGCTGCTCCCCCCACAAAATTCAGGCCGGGGGGGAGGCTTCCCGCCTCGCCCGGCCGCGAACGCGAAAGTTTAAAAAAAAACAAAAATGGCCCCTGATAGGCTACGTGACGATTAACGTAGCCTATCACGGCTAGATCTGCAAAGTCAGCCATGATAGGCTACGTCAGTCATCACGTAGCCTATCACGGGTGACTTAAAAAAAAAAACGCATACGCTAATGGCGGCCCCCATAGGGAGCCGCCATTCGCGTTCCTTATTTGTTCGCTGTAGTCTACGTAAATGTTTACGTAGACTACAGAGACCAAATAAGGAACGGGAATGGCGGCTCCCTATGGGGGCCAGCATTATCCATACGTGCTTTTTTTTTTTTTAAGTCACCCGTGATAGGCTACGTGACGATTGACGTAGCCTATCACGGCTGACTTTGCAAATCTAGCCGTGATAGGCTACGTTAATCGTCACGTAGCCTATCAGGGGGCGTTTTTTTTTCCTTTTATTGCAATGGCGGCGGCGGCATTGACCGGCTGCCGCTCCCGCCCCGCTCGAACACCCGCCAAACCGCCGGCCGGACCCGCCGCCGGGAGGGACATTCGGTGAAGGTAAGTCCCGTCCCGGGGGGGGTGCGGGGGGCGGGGGGGTTCAGAGGATTTCTCCCCGAAACTTGTTTGGGGGGCCGAACACGTTGGCGCTCGGTCCCCCGAAGTTTCGGGGAGAAATTCTCCGCCATCCCTACTCCGGGGCTGGAAATCCGGCTGTGGACGGCTCTGGCCAGCTGCTCCGCGGAGCTGCCGTGGAGCACAGCTGGCCATGGAGGATTCCGGGGGGGAGGAACGGATCGCCTCCCCCCCGTCAAGGATTCCGGGGTGAGGGACGGAATGCCTCCCCCCCCACCATCAACATAATCCGCAGAAAGGTAAGTGACTTTCATACATCCCTAGCTTTATCAGTCTCTGAAGCTTGTATCTGAGCCAGAGCTCAGCAAACCTTGCAGGCAGCTCTTCCAGTCAGTTCCTGCTCAGGATGTGCAGATCAGCAAAACTCAAGCTTGCCAAAGTTCTCCAGATTCCACCTCAAGGCTCATTCTGACTCAAGTGCATATCAGATTGAGAGCTTCGTGTGTGTGTTTTTCTTTTTGCATGAAACTCTACGCACATTTTTCCAAATTTCTGTATCAATTGTGCACATTTTTGAAATGTACTCATTTTGAAATGTATGCATTTTTAAAATGTATTCAGTTTGAACTGTATGCATTTTTAAAGGTACACATTCTTCCCCTGCTTAAAGAGTATTCATGCACATTTTTGAAATGTACTCATTTTGAAACGTATGCATTTTTTAAATGTACGCAAGTTGTCGAACACTTTTTTTTTTTGGTCCACCAATTGCAAACTCAGAAATGTATGGACTTCAACCGCAGATTGCATCTGAGTTCATGTTTGGTCTGGAAAGTGAGAACTGGGTAAAATCCTGATCAAAAACAAACTGAAATGAATTTTTCATACTTCCCTAATTCCTGCACAGAGTCCTCGAGGTGCTGAGCACACTGATAACGTCATTGGCACAGGCCCCTTATATATTACTGCAGCAGTATGGAAAGCAGTACCCTCAGGCTCCTTTCTATGTTGTTGTGGGAACATTTGAAAAGAATCACAAAGAGGTTCTACAGGTCTCCCAAACCTGGGGAAATGTTCCAGTCTTGCCAAATTTTGTCTGGCGTGGAACTAGAAATTTTTACCTCGGCCGAAATCTTACAGGGTTCCCTGAAATGCACAGACAGAAGGCCTGTCATATAATTAGCCTGATTCCACCCCACACACACCCCTAAATGTAGGTTGTGTAATAAGCAAGTGAAGGTGAAGCGGTGGTCCTGGCTCTCCCCCCACCACTACTTTTTACAAAGAAGGATGTAATACTCCACATATTATTGTAACTATTTCTTAAACAGTCTCTCCCCCTTTCCCTTTCTCCATCCTTTTGCTTCATGTAGCACAATCCAGGGAGAACAAAGTAGACTAAGTACTTAAAAACTTGAAAAAGCACAGCTCCCCCTTTGAAGTTTATGAACAACTGAAATCAAAGCAATGCAGTATAATCATGCTCTTATTTAATTAAAAAAGGCCCGCATTGTTTATTTAGTTTTTATGCTCTCCCGCTGCACACCACTTAAGCAATCACATATGACAGAGTGTACAATTATTCTAGAAAGAAAAACCTGCTTGCTTAGATTGTGTTTGCCTCATGCTTTCAGCTGCCCCAGACATGCAATTATTATGCTTGTTGTGTCTGGAGGATAAGTATCAGAAGTATGCTATTTATAAAAACAGGAAGGAGACCATACATATCCATTATCAGATTAAGCTGGTGATATTTACTTTTTGAAAATGTTTTCATTTTTACCTCAGCATTGTAATTATCAGGTAATGGAATTTTTTATACATGAAATAATTCAACCATTTCCTAAATAATAATTCTTCACTCATTCAGATGCTTAACTTCTCATGTTTGAGATGCTTTTTTTCTTTTTACATAACATTGTCAGCATGCTATTAGTCCCAAAAAACAGTTTTACTGTGAAATGTACATTTCCCTTTAATTTATGCAGTGTCCCTTTATTTTCTGGACTGGATCCAGATTTAGGCACATTCCACTGCGCTGGCAGAAGCAGGCTTCCCTGCCCTTCCTCCCCACAACAGGGCCTCCAGCCTCCACCAAAATGCTGCACATAGGACTGAGGTATCCCACTGAACAGGGTAGTTTGTGATCTTTGAAGGTTAGTGTCTCTGATTTCAGTGGAGCTGTAAATCCATTCTGGGTTTCAGTTAGAAACAGCTAGAACTCTAAAGGAGCTATCCAAGGTGCTGAACCTATTTGGGGGGTAGGTTTGAGCACCTTGGATATCTCCTTTAGAGTTCTGGCTGGTTCTGACCGAAACCCAGAATAGATTCACGGCCCCACTGAAATTGGAGCCACCAGCCTCCACTAGTTGTGGTAAGGGAGAATGGCAGACTCCTGAAAATCAGATGGAGACACCTTCCATTGAAGGAACTTGCCTCCATCCAAGTTTTGGAGATCCCCCCTCACTGATTCTCCCCACACCACAGCCAATTCCATTCAGCAGGACCCCAGAACCTCCATGTAGCATTTTGGGGGAAGACTGGAGGGCCTGCCGTAGGGAAGTCTGCTTGTGCCAGAATCTACCTAAATCTGGTTCCAACCCATATTATCTCATTGTATTTCCCATTACCTACCAACATCTAATAGCAATTTTTCAAACTGTATTTAATGTTTAATATTGTATTATTTTGATACTTTTATTGTGATTATTTATTTATTTATTTTGTTGCTGATGTTGTTGTGTGTTTTTTTTTAGTTTTATGGTTGCAAACTGCCCCAAGGGCATTTGTCTGTTGGGCAGTATACAAATCTAATAAATAGATACAACAACTATAGAGCACAGTCCTATATATTTTATCAATAACAAATGACATAATCAGTTTTGGGGGGAAAAAACCCTACACTGACTACCTGTTCATTCCAAAGTGCGATTCAAAATGTGGGTCCTAACACAGCCCTAACACTAAACCTCTAAAGTCCTAGCTTGGTGTGATCCATAGGATCGCCTCTTCCTACATTGGTTTTACTATGCTCAGAGGTTCTTCTCTGGCTTCCCTCACCATGCGAAGTGATATGTGTGATAATAACTGGAGAGAGGATCTTCTCAGTAGGATAAACCTGATTGTGTAAACTCTCCTCAGAGGTTTGCTTGGGGTCAAATGGATGCTTTTCACCAATGGATACTTCCCCCCCCCCTTTTTAAAAAACCCTATGTGGAGGGGGGTTGGGATTTTGGGAAGCAAACAAGTGGCAAGAGGAGTTTTAATCCCCCCTTCCTCGTACATCCTGGTCCTGATCTGAATCAAGGCTATGCACAGTTATGCTAAAGTAAAGAAAAAGATACAGCTCAGCCACATGCTATATGATTAATATAATATGTAGTTGTTTGACCCTATGTCTTCCCTAAGGCCAGATCTACACCTCGTGTCATACAATACAATTCCATCACGGTGACGTTGTATCCCTCTTGCACATTTATGCCTCATAGCACACACAGTGACATCTGTTACAGTATTTTGGATAATACGGAATAAAAATCAGGAAATAACGCTAGAAAAACAGGATACAGAATGCATAATATGCCCCAACAGTTATCAGTGCACTTCCGTACCAATAAAAAGCGCTACTGTAGATCTAAACTCAGTCTTCTCTTCTCCAGGCTAAATATACCCAGCAACTTTAAGTGTTCCTCATAGGACTTGTTTTCCAGAACCTTCACTATCCTACTTGCTCTTCTCTGGATACACTCTAGTTTGCAGATATCTCTCTTATAATGTGATGCCTAGAACTGGACACATTAATCCTGAGCAGTGTAGATGAGAGTGGAGTGATTACTAGCTATGTTTCTGTTAATGCAGCCCGAGACTGTATTTTTTTTAACAGCCACATCACACTGCTGGCTCATATCCCTCCTATATTTGTGCCTCATCCTATACCTGTGCCTTTGATTTTTTGATTCTCTTGTATTTTCTTCTTGTTCTGAACTTAGCATAGCGGGCGCTATTTGCATCCCTTTTTGATTCACCGTTTTAGCCTACATAAATCTTTACGTAGGCTAAAACGGCGAATCAAAAAAGGATGCAAATAGCACCCACTACACTATTTGCATTTCCCTTTATTTTTGCCGTCATAGTCTACGTAAATATTTATGGAGACTAAGATGGCCAAAAATAAGGAAAGCAAATGGCGGCAGCCGTAGCCACCGCCATTTGCGTACGCGGGGTTTTTTTTAAAAAAACCCACCCAGCCATGATAGGCTACGTAAAGATTTACGTAGCCTATCACATCGTGTTGTGTTTTTTTAAAAAACCCAGCCATGATAGGCTACATAAATCTTTACGTAGCCTATCACATCTTTTTTTCTTTTTTTTTTTAAACAAGACTGGAAATGGCAGCAGCCGGTCGGAAGACCAGCTGCTGCCGGAGCCGCCGCCAGAGCCGCCGCTGCCTGGAACATCTGCCCCAGGTAAGTCTAGTCCCAGGGGGGATCCGTGGGGGGGCAGGGGGTGGGAGGCCGTTCCGCCATGCAGTTCAGGGGCCGAATGCAAAGGCATTTGGCCTCACTGAGATCCATGGTGGAATTCTCTGCCATCCCTAGTTGTAGCAGCATAGTAAGAAGCAGAGATATCACTTTGATTACCAAGGCTCGTATAATCAAAGCTATGGTTTTCCCAGTAGTAATGTATGGCTGTGAGAGATGGACTATAAGGAAGGCTGAGCACCGAAGAATTGATGCTTTTGAACTGTGGTTCTGGAGAAGACTCTTACGAGTCCCCTGGACTGCAAGGAGGTCAAATCAGTCCATCCCAAAGGAAATCAACCCTGACTGCTCATTGGAAGGAGAGATACTGAAGATGAAGCTCAAATATTTTGTCCACCTAATGCAAAAAGTCACTGGAAAAGACCCTGATGCTGGGAAAGACTGAAGGCAAAAGGACAAGGGGACGGCAGAGGATGAGATGGCTAGATAGCATCACCAATGCAATGAATATGGATTTGAGCACACTCTGGGGGAGAGCGCAGGACAGGAAGGCCTGGCGTGCTATGGTCCATGGGGTCACGAAGAGTCGGACACGACTTAATGATTGAACAACAACAACAAGGTTGTAGTGCAAATAGGACATTATAGTGTAGAGGTAAGCTAGATGCTGAAGAACAGAAAAGTCAGTATCCAGATGAAGCAAAATTAGAAAGACAGACTCACAGGGGAAGTAAAGTATATATGAGTTCTGTATTGGTCCTGATGTACCAGGTCATCCACATTTAGTATGCCAGAATATGATAGGCAAGAGAAATGCTGATGGAGAGAAGAATCAAAGTACAGAGGAAGGAGCTGTTCCGCCTAACCTTAAAAACAAATACAGAATCTTACAAATCTGTCTTACATTCCTAGTCTTAAAGAAAAACAGTTCAAAATAATTACTGCTATATGGTTTGATTTTTATGTGCTGTTGATTCTTGATGCTGTCCCTTGTAATCATACTGACATTTAAATGTCTTGGGTTTGCTTGATTTGCCAGACTGAATCATACAACATAAAATGCATCCTCTCGTAAATAAAAAAAGACATGATGCAATGATGTTTCTAATTTCTTTTTGCGATCAGTTTGAATCTTTTCAGCACTGGATCTGTGGCCTCATATTCACTGTTAGAACAAAATTCACTTTAGTAAAATCAAACCTACAGCATCTTGTCTATAAGCCACTCCTTTGCAATTCCAATACAAAGAAATCAAATGAAGAGATAACTAACTTTTGTGGGGGGTACAGCTGATACAGAGCTCATGTATATGTATATTCCTTCTTCCATTTTTTTAATTATACCCTTCCTTTTGATTAAAGCAAATCTACAAGGTTGCTAGCAGTGATTCAAACTGAATGCAAAATGTGAAAATCACAGTATAAGCAGAACAATAAGGTAGATATTAACCAAAGTCCATCAAAACAGTTGTTGTTGTTGTTGTTGTTGTTGTTGTTGTTGTTTTTATAAAAAAAATTAACAGAGGAATTATTAACAGCATTACTTCTTCATGTGGACAGGTGAGGGGGCTTAGGATGAGACAGAAGTGCCTCTCTAGCGGTTAAAAGGAGTTCTGCCAGCAGGGTAGATGTCTACCCTGAAGGCCCCATCCAAGGAAAGATACATGGGTGAAGGAGTCTACTGGTGATGTTTCCACCACTGGCAGGGGCCTACATCGGGCTTTCTGGGAGCGATACAGGGGTAGGTTCAAATCCACTGGATCCAAAGCCACCTTGATCTCCCAACACTGCCCCAGATTGTGCTTGGAAATGATGTCATAAACTATGCCAATAGGAGGAAAAAAATCAAGTTATTATCCATCAGTGTAAAAGAAGAAGGAAAAAGCTACCTTCACCTTCTGCCCTGGCCATAGCAAGCCAGCAGGCTTTGAAAGTGCTGGATCATCCACCATGTACCTCTTCCCCCCCTGTCCAATTTAGGATTGCTCTGTAAGGCTGCAATCCTATCCACACCTACTTGGGGTAACCCCAACTGAACTTGTGGGGCTGTTCACACAACACACTAGCTCATTCAGTGCTTGAGTGTGCATTGTTTGTTAACAACTGTGCAGTGTGGCTTGTTAACCACCCTGAACAACCCAACAACAAAACATGGGTTCTCAGGATGGCTTGTTTGAGAAAAATAAGCTACACTGCATGGTTAACAAACCACGCTGCAGAAAATGTCCTGGGTTCAGACAGCATGCTAACCCATGGTTCAACAAATAACCCACAGTTCAACAACCCACATTCAATCTGGGATTGTGTGCTATGCAAACTCAGTCAGTGGGAATCATTTCCAACCATACATGCATAGGACATGTAACACCTGCAGATAAATATAAATCCACACCTGAGCCATCATTCAATCCTCAAAAGCCTCATTAAACAATGCTGCCTTATTCAGCCACCTAAAAGACAACAGGAAGAAAGCAAAATAGAAAGCAAAATAAAAGGCCTTGAATGTAATGGTCTAGAATATAGTCATGCCATCCAAGAGGATAAAGAGCTGAATAACAGAATAGTATATTGCATTTGCAGTGAGCAAAAGGAGACAGGATTGGTAACTGACTCATCCAAACCACAAATTAGTGCAGTCTTTACTCAGTGTGGCTGGATAGGAAAGAGAATAATTCCTAACTTTCTCTGTAATTAGCTGCATATGTGCTACCATATATTCAAATGGCAAAGTAGTTGAGCAGCGCTAGCAGGTATTACTAACCACCCATTTAGGATATCCATTACTACACGAGCATCCAAATTCATTAGGACCCTGTTTCATAATTGGGTACATGCAGCTCTATTAGTAACAGTGTCTTATCAGATTTAATCTGCATAACATTTGTTATTATTGGACCCTTGCTAGACTGTGCAGTAGAAGCATAAAACCAAGAAGCGATGCCAAAAATTATGCCATCGTGTACAGCACTGTATGCTTTATAAACATCCATACTTTGTTTTTATACACCCCAATATCCCATTTTCCTCTTGCTTAATGATCTGAGTCAGACTGCAATTCCAGATGCAACACACAGATAACGATATACAGTACTTCTAAAAAAATCACATGACTGCACTTGCATAAAAGAGCATATGTGGAATAACAGATTCTCCACAGATTTCAACACAGCAACTCTTTAATCAGCATTTAAAACCTACTCCACCCCACCCCATCTTTTAATATCTCCTTAACATTTCTCAGTGGAAAACAACACAGCTTGAACATGAACTGTATAATTGGAGTATATAGTATGCACTTTTAATAAAGAAGTCTAAATATGTGCTTTACAGTCCTAGGCGAGGGACTCAAATAACATGCAAAGCATCTTGGACACATTACAACTACAGGCAGAAGAGAATCTATTTGCTTGAATTAGAGAGCTCAAATACTAGCCTCTCCAGTCCAAACTCACAAAATGTCAGCCATCAAATAGATTGCAGCACAGAATGTTGCATATCAATTTGCTTTTAGAATATTTTCTTAAAGCATTATTTCTCTCAAATAATGCAGCATGATTTGAGAGAGTATTATTTTAATAATGACAAATACAATATTTTATGGGCAATATCAAAGGGTACCTGCCATTCATGACTGTTGGCCGTAAGCTTTAACAGAGCAGGTTCTAGCCTAACTTTCACCCTGACATGTTAAGTGTTGAACGTGCCAGGACAGGGGTTTTGTTTGTTTGTTTTTTACAGAGGAAATATTAAAACATTAAATTGTTCAACTGTACTCTAAAAGTGGTACAATCCCAGCAGCAGATACATCATACATCATGTTTTGTCTCCAAAAATCCTCAGTTCTTTCCATCAGTAACTACACAGGGTTAGATACTGTTGGGAAAAGTTGGAATACATCTGTATGGCTACAATCCTGCAAACACTTTCCTGTAAACACTTATGTGGAAGTAAGTCTCACTGAACTCAGTGGGACTTACTTCTGAATCTATGTATAGGATTGCATTGAAAATTTATGATTAGTAGCATTCATCCCCAAGTGTTACAGCTTAACTAGACTCTGTAGGCTCTGTGGTCTGTTAAGTAAATGGATCCTAATAATAAACAGATGTATATGGAAGTCTTTCACACTGATTGCATGGAATGCCAAGAATAACATTTACTGGATCATGGTTATCAAAAATATGACATTTTAAATACAACCCTTTCCTTGTCATTTAAGTATTGCTGATGTTGTATGAGTCGACAACGTATTTCCCAAAGCGTAGGCTTTTTAAAATAGTAAATCTATCAATATATGAGCATAAGGTATAGTGTCGATCAATGCATTTTAGGGCTCCAGTTATATTCTTAATACATTAAGAATACATGACCAATTTAAAGACTTTTATATGCAATTTTCTCACGTGCATTATTCAGAAAACTATGAAAAAAAGACAAGTAAAAACTATGTTCCAGGAAAAGTCTTGACTTTTAACAACCAAAATCAATAAAAGTCCTAATAGTTTTAGATCAATTTAGGCTGCAAACCTATGGCACCTGGGAGGCTGGTCCAGAGACCATAGGATTCACTGGACCTCCCCCCTCTGGGGAGTGTGGTTCACCCTCAGAGGCAGAGATCTGACTTCAGATTTTCCCTCCAGTCACTGCATAAATTTCTGCAGTTCTTTTCTGATGTCAGAAATCTGATTTCGAAAAGGGCAAAGAAGGCATATGGGCCGGCGGTGTGTGTGTGTGTGAGCGAACATCCTGGGGGATCCTGTGGATCCCATCAGCCATATCCAGCATAGCCAATGAGGAGGGATGATGGGAGTCATCTGGAGAATGACAAGTTGCCCACTGCTGGTATAGGAAGAAGAAGACCCATGAGTGAACAGGGAGATTAGTAAAGATTTGGAAGTCGTTCCCAAACCCAGTCTCTCTCTCTCCCCCCTCCCCCCAATAATAATAAAAAAGCATAGCAATGCAGAGAGATCATTCCAGGCTATTTTGTAATCACTGAGAAGAGTGAATAATTGAGAAGGAGAATGAAATGTTAGGATTCACTTTATTAAAGAAATCTTATATTTCAGTTCTGATGCAACTAATGAAAATTTCTATTGAACTTTTGCAAATCTCTAGTGTAGTTAGTTTGTCTAAGACTGCAGTTTTAGCACATTCACTAAGGACTGTGTCCCATTCAGTTTAGCAGGGCTTACTTTTGAGCAGGTCTGGCATCAACACACTTGATGTGTGGCTAGGGTGCTTGCACCTTTATTTATTTTATGTATTTAAAATATTCCTTGACAGCCTTTCAGTACAGGAGGCCTCCAAGGCAGCATACAACAATAAAACACATAAAACCAGTACAATATTAAAAACAATAATACACAATAATACAGTAAGAACACCATAAAAATGGCAATAAGAACAATACAAACCAATAACAAAACCAGCAATAAAAACAGCAACAAAAACAGTGACAACCTTATAAAATGGATTTTTTAAAACAATCTCTTGTGTGCCCACCAGCATTAACAAACACATATGAGTAAACATGGCAGCTGGGCGAGTTGAAAGAACGCCAACAGGACATGTCACTGGGAGAAATATCCGTGGTAGTATTGAGGAGGTTCCAGAATGAAGATAGGATAGGAATGTGCCTACCTGGCAGGATTCTGAATAGGATCTGAACAGCAGCTCAGCTATGATTGTGCCATCTCAGTAACTACATCAGTGTTGGGCAATATATTTCAATCTGGTTATGGGACCGAATCGGCCTTGGTCACCCTGCTGGATGATCTTTATTGAGATAAGGACATGGGGAGTGTGACCTGTTAATTCTGCTCAATCTCTCATTGGCTTTTGATACCATCAACCATTGTATCCTCCTGGATCGACTATGTGGGCTGGGCATTGGAGGCACTGTGTTACAGTTCTTCCAGCCTTACCTGTGGGATCAATTTCAGAGAGTAACCTTGGGTGACTATTCCTTGGCCCCTTCTTAATTGAGCTATGGGGTTCTGCAGGGTACCATCTTGTCCCCAATGTTGTTCAGCATCTATATGAAACCGCTGGGAGAGGTCATTAGGGGTTTTGGAGCAAAGAGCCATTAGTACACAGCTCTGTTTCTATGGGACATCTGAAATCAGGTGAAGCTGTGCAGTGCCTAGACCCAGTGATGAGCTTGATGAGGACCAGTAAACTGAAGCTGAATCCTGGCAAGAAAGAATTCTATGGGTGAGTGGTTCCTGAGTCTGGGAGCTTATCACCTGTTCTGGGTGCGACTGAACTCCCTTTGAAAGTTCAGGTTTGTAGTCTGGGGCTACTCCAACATCCATCGTTGTTGCTGGAGTCCCAAGTGGCCATGGTGGCTCAGAGTGCCTTTTACCAGCTTCGGCTGGTTCGCCAGCTACAGCCTCTCCTGGACTGGGATAGCTTGGCCACAGTGGTACAGGCATAAGTAACCTCAAGACTGGATTACCACAATGTACTTAAGGCTGGCCCAGAAGCTGCAACTAGTGCAGCATGCAGCAGCTTGGCTGTTGGCCCAGAGCTGCAACTTCTCTGCATGTAACTCCTTTGCTGAAGGAACAGCACTGGCTGCCTATTCGCTACTGGGCCAGGTTTAAGATTTTGTTACTAGCATATAAAGCCCTAAACAACTTAGGATAGGGCTACCTGAGAGAGCGCCTTCTCCCTAATCAACCTGCATGGTCACTGAGGTCATCAAGTGAAGCACACCCGGAGGTTCTGCATGGCCCTACGGCCTGACTGGGATACACCTGGAATAGAGCCTTCGGTGTGGTGCCCTCTCTGTGGAAGTCTCTGCCTCTGGATGCCAGGCAGGCAGGCACCAACATTGTTTTGTTTCAACAAGCCTTCCCCCATTGACCAGCCATGGTTTTTACTAGTACTCTGTTTTTAAAATAACCGTTAGTATTGTGTTTTATTCCTGTTTTATTGTTCACTCCTCCGGAATCTGTTTAGATGTGGAGTGGTATATAACTGTTGTAAATAAAATAAATCAATTAATTTTTTTAGAACATCTAAGACAGCAGTCACCTGGCACTGACTGGAGCTGAGCAGTCACTTGGTTGCCATCCAAAACATGCTGCCCAGGGTAAGTAAGATGGGATGAATGACTGGCATCTACAACGCCACTGGGCAAGCAGCAGCAGCAGTGCCAGATGGGGCCTGATGGGGGTGGGGCCCTAAACCAATATGAGGGGCATCTGCACCACTCCACCAAGGGCTCACTCAAGCCTGATGCTGGCCCTGCTTCTCAATAACTATTTCTAGGCTTGCAGCATAAGGCTACAATCCTATGACATTTAATCTGAGCTAAACCTTACTGAACCCACTGGAATTTACTTCTGCGTAATTATGTATGGGGCCAAAAATGCACATTACTTTATCATCTCTCTCTCTCTCTCTCTCGGAAGGCTATCTTCCTTTTTGTGGATGTTCGACACTGAGTACGGTTTTCTCTATCACTCCTTGCCTCAGATCTTTGCTCCCTTGTTCCCTGCCACCCTCTCCCTACCTTCTTTCAAGTATTTTTCCTCCAACATTTCTTGTTCCTCAAGTCCCCTCCCCCTTGGGAAGCCTTCCCTCACAAGATTCTGGATCTTATACTATGTGTCATTATTATTACTTCATGTGTGTGTGGTGAGGGAGATAATTCTTCCTGCTTAGTGGCAGCCTCTTGTACCTTACTGAATAGTGTCCCAGAGTTCCCAACTGTCAGGATTGCTTTCAGGGCTGAGGGGCTATCATTGGAAAGGGGAGATTGAACCCTGCTTCCCATGCACACCCAGAACACCTGTTATGGATGACAGCATCCAGCACTCTGGATCCTGGCCTGTTGTTAAGAGTCCCAAAGCTGTAGTCCTCTACCTACTTCACTGGGACTAAGACCCACTGAACACAATTCGACTTACTTCTGAGTAGACATGTGTACAAATACACTGTCAATTGACTATTCTAGATTCTATACACAATTCTAAGGTAAGAGAAAAAGAGTGACAATTGTTTCACTTTTTGAGCCAAAATGCAAAAACAGTGTCAGTGTGATTATTTATTTTCTATTTCAAATCACCGTTTATCCTACCAGCATGAGTGGTCTGCACTAATGGAAAATCTATTTGCTTTTACTACAGCATAAGGTACTAAACTGCTATAAAAACTTACTGTCAAAGTAGTGCTGCCTCAGCACAAAATGGTTTCAAATGGCCTTTATTCTATTATGTTAAACAGATTCTTTTTTAGTGCCATTATTGTATGGCAGATGATTATGGAGGTAATATAAGCCAATTATCACTTGTTTTAATTGCTTAAGTGTGAAGTATCAGTAATTTATAAGTAATGAAAACCTAAGGTTAAAGACATAAAATTCTACATTCATACAAATTGCCTAATAGAATATTTAGAAGGTGGGGAGGCCTTTATATTTCATAAAGCCATTTATACAGACAGAGAAAGACAGAGAGGGGGGAGGGGGGGAGAGAGAGACTTGCCTGTGAAGACCACACAGAGCCCAGATAGGGAACTTGTGGTCTTCCAGATATTGCTGGCCTACAACTCCCATTATCCATGACTACTGGTCATGCTGACTGAGGCTGAGTTTCCCCACCTCTCATATAGAGGAATGATAAAATGATAGAATATGAACTACAAGAGTTCTTCAGAAAGTAAAGGCAATTTTTGAGATACAGTCTGGACATTTTACTGTTGCTGTCTATAATACCTTTCTGTATCAGTGTCAATCAGCCAGCTACTTATATTTATCCACAGAGTCATTCTTAAGAATAAGCAAACGGGAGAAAGAGTAATAACAACCTGGGTTAGGTGAGAAATCTGCTTTGTCAAGGTATTTGTTTTTTTAACAGATTTACCATATTCCCACTTCCAAAGCCTTTCAGTGAGCTGAGACCGAGTGGCATTCTGAAATCCACATTTTTGCAAGTTTTGTGATGCAGTTCATCTCAGGGAAAATGCGCACAAAAATGTGCATATGAAGGGAAAGCATGCACAAAATGCATATATTTGAAAAACTTATGTACAAAGTTGCCTTTCAGAAGTTGAAAGTATATGCCTATTTTCACCATGAACCTACCACCCAGGTTTAAATGAATCTGTCAGTTTCCCCCCGCCCCGCTTTTCATTTTTTTTAAAGTCTCAAGTCCTTTCAATCCTATTTGTGAAAAAATATGCAAATTTTGGTAAATTCTTGTAAAAAAATGAACTGAACACAATCCTCATCCAGCCGGGGATGGTCGTAGGATAAATAGTACCTTGGGTGAGGAGTCCCCACTCCCCATCCTGTGGTCAGCTTTGCAGGGCTACTTGTCCTGGGCCAATCATAAGCCTGCCTGGCCAATCTTATCTCTATTGCTGCCCAGACATAAAGAAAGGTTTTACCTTACCGTGATTGGTTTAGACTCCCTTGCAGTTTGGCAGCAGGCCTAGCTAATAAGCAGGCCCCTCCCTGCCGGCCTCCCAAGGATACATTTTACAGCCAGCTTAAGCCTCAAACTAGCATCTATTCTGTTTCATTCACAACTATGTAAAATATGTTCTTCAGGCAGCATGGTCAGGGAGAGGCCCCATTATGTCCCAATTACATGTTGCGATCCAGTGTCATCTTATACTATAATATACCATTTCCTCTTTTTATGAAAACTTAAAACAAAATACCAAGCATTCTGATGAGCAATGTGGCAAGGTCAGGACAGGGTCCAATGGTACACACAACAACTGAGGCAGGGGCCCCCTACTTTGTGGGATCCTGGGCCAAATTGCCCAGTTGGTACCTCCCTCCCTTCTCTGGGCAGCCCTGCAGCTTTGCAGGGTTACCAAGTTTTATGGCCTGTGCAGGATCGCAAACCATAGCAGTATAACAGGCTATGCTACTCCAGGGCAAGGTGCTGGGGGCTGGCCACTCTGGGACCCATCCTCCCTGCACTGACAGTTAAGGAAGCCCTTGACAGCTGGCGCAGGGAGCAAGGGCCTCGGCGGCACCCCAGCGCTCTTGCCCTGCCTCTGCCAGCTGTCAAGGGTTTCCTTAAAAGCCAGAGTGGGGAGGAAGGGCTGTGGCGTCATCCCAGTGCTCTCGCCCTGGCCTCCTCTCGAAGAGGCTAGTGTGCGAGCGCTGGGAGCTGGCTGTGCCAAGGACTCTGCAGTCAAGCCCTTGTATGCATAAAGCACAAGGGCTTGATGGAGTCCTTGGCACGGAGAGGAGGTGTGGCTTGCATAGCTCAGCAGGAAGGGCAAGCAGAGAGGCTCGCCCCGTGGGTCCGTGCAGTGCGAGCTGGGGGGAGCAAGTCATCGAGCTCCTCCTGCCCCCGACGGAGATGGGTCCATCCATCCCGAGCTCCAACACTCCCTCCTCAGCTACAAGAAGTAGGCCCTCTGTTGGAGCGGTATAACTAGTCTTAGAGGGACCGTATCACCATCTACTACAGACTTCCAGGCTGCAGCTTCTTCTTCACTCTCCTTCCCTTGATGCTTTTATAACTTTGAAAATTACCATTGCCCCAAAATATAGAGCGGCAGTAACCATGTGACCCAGCCTAGCAACTGCCTTGCATGCCAACAGTTTTGTAGCACAAGTGAGGCTGATTACGCCTACCATGGTGGGGTACATGGAAGGGTCTTGACTGGGGTATTTGTGAAAATGTCTTCTAAAAAGCTGTCTGGGGCTCAGAACAGAAAATGCAAAGCACAGCAACAGGGCCAGTTGCAGAAAGAGCCCAGTAATATGAAGATCCACTGAGAATGACATTGCTCAGAACCTTGGTCTCTCAGCACTTTGCTACAGTTTGCAGGAGCCAAAGTTCAGAAACCCATATTCTGAGCAGTAGCATAGTAGCAGTGCACTATGCAAAACAGCAGAACTATCACAGGTTTTAATTTTAATATTTTTTTGTTTTGTAGCAGGTCCTATCTTTTGGTAAGCGTTTGTTACTACTTCTACTACTACTATTACTAAATAATAATAATAATAATAATAATAATAATAATAATAATAATAATAATAATAAAAATAATGATGAAAAGTTATAAATAAAAAAGATATCCAGCTGACCTCTTACAGCTTATGGCATCATCATCATCATCATTATCTGCATTTCTGTACCGCCCCGTAGCCAAAGCTCTCTGGGTGGTTTACAAAAGGTAAAACATTAAATTCAACATAAAAAGTTTAAAAGCCATTTACAAAAAAGCACATGAAAGCACACAGATGATATACACAAACAACATTGAACTAAAAACAACATTGAACTATCAGTCATAACTAAAGTAGGGATGTACGAAAGTCACTTACCTTTTCGACGAGGTGATTTGCGGTGGGGGGGAGGCGCTCCGCACCTCCCCCCGAAATCCTAATCCGGCCAGCTTCGCTCTGCGGAGATTCGGTGGAGCTGCCGGCCGGGGCTGCCCGCAGCTGGACATCTGGCCGCTGGGCAGCCTGCAGGTTAAAAAACAACAACAGCGTACGCAAATGGAGGTGCCTACAGCAACCGCCCTTTGCATTTCCTTTTTCCCTGCCATTTTAGCCTATGTAAATATTTACGTAAGCTATTATGGCGAAAAAAAGGGGAACGCAAATAGTGGCCACTACACTATTTGTGTTCCCCTTTTTTTCTCCATAATAGCTTACGTAAATATTTACGTAGGCTAAAACAGTGAAAAGAAGGGAACGCAAATGGCGGCCGCCATAGCCGCCGCCATTTGCGTATGCTGTTTTTTTTTTTTAGCTTACCGTGATAGGCTACGTAAGTATTTACGTAGCCTATCACGGCAAAGGCAGCTATGCAAATGACATGGTGGCCGCCATTTGCGTGGCTGCCTTTGCCATGATAGACTACGTAAATACTTACGTAGCCTATCACGGCAGCCCGGCCAGACGCAAATGGCAGCTGCTACGGCGGCTGCCATTTGAGTCCTCAGCAGCTGGCCGAGAGACCAGCTGCCGCCACCGCCGCCGGAGCTACCGCCAGAGCCGCCGCTGGAGCCTCTGCCGCCGGAACATCTGCCCCAAGTAAGCTTCGTCCCAGGGGGGATTCCACGGGGGGGTGGGGGGTGGGAGGCCATTCCGCCACAGGTTCGGGGGGCTGAATGCCAGTGCAGTCGGCCTCACTGAAATCCATAGCGGAATTCTCCGCCATCCCTAAACTAAAGACACATCCAGGACTGATTAGAACTCATCATGTGCTGCCGAATGCCTGGGAAAAGAGATAGGTCTTAACCTGGCACCTAAAAGATAATAATGTTGGCACCAGGAACACCTCCAGGGAGCTTGTTCCACAGATGGGGGGCAACCACTGAGAAGGCCCTCTCCCTCGTTGCTGCCTTCCAAACTTCCCTTGGAGGAGGCACTTGGAGGAGGACCTTAGATGTTAAATGTAGTGTACAGGTAGGTTTGTTTTGGGAGAGGCGTGCTGTCAGGTACTGCGGTCCCAAGCTATATAGGGCTTTATAGGTTAAAGTTTATAGGCTATTTATATAATGCTTATAGCGTTTACAGTATTTTAAGGGCTAAGTGCTTGGTAACGTTGCCTCAAACTAAAGCTGTCTTCCATTGATTTTTACCTAGCGCAAATGACATTAAAGTAGAAATTGGAAAATAAGCATACTTTAATGCTAATTGAAGGAAGATCATTTTTGTAGTTGGTACCTCAACAACCCCCTTCATGGATCACTGCCTTGTTGTGGCGAAGGGGCTTGTGTAACTCAGTGAAGCCATAAGCTATGCCGTGCAGGGCCACCTAAGACGGACAGGTTATGGTGGAGAGTTCTGACAAAATGTGGCCCACTGGAGAAGGAAATGGCAACCCACTCCAGTATTTTTGCCAAGAAAACCCCATGGAATGTATGACAAGACTAAAAGATATGACACTGGAAGATGAGCCCCTCAAGTCGGAAGGTGTCCAATATACTACTGGGGAACAGCAGAGGGAATTTCCAAGTAGTGCCAGAAAGAGTGAAGCGGCTGGGCCAAAGCCAAAAGGACACTCAGCTGTGGATGTGTCTGGTGGTGAAAAGAAAATCCGATGCTGTAAAGAACAATATTGTTTAGGAACCTGGAATGTCAGATCAATGAATCAAGGTAAGCTGGAGGTGGTCAAACATGAGATGGCAAGATTGAACATCGACATCTTGGGAATCAGCGAACTAAAATGGACGAGCATGGGTGAATTTAATTCAGGTGACCATCATATCTACTACTGTGGGCAAGAATCCCTTAGAAGAAATGGAGTAGCACTCATAGTCAACAAAAGGGTGGGAAAAGCAGTATTGGGGTACAATCTCAAAAATGACAGAATGATCTCAGTATGAATCCAAGGCAAACCATTCAACATCACAGGAATTCAAGTCTATGCCCCAACCACTGAGGCTGAAGAAGCTGAGGTTGATCGGTTCTATGAAGACCTACAACACCTTGTAGAACTAACACCAAAAAAAGATGTCCTCTTCATCATAGGGGATTGGAATGCTAAAGTAGGACGTCAAGAAATAACCAGGATAACAGGCAAGCATGGCCTTGGTGTACAAAATGAAGCAGGACAAAGGCTAATAGAGTTTTGCCAAGAGAACACGCTGATCATAGCAAACACTCTTTTCCAACAGCACAAGAGGCGACTCTACACATGGACGTCACCAGATGGTCAATATCGAAATCAGATTGATTATGGACTTTGCAGCCAAAGATGGAGAAGCTCTATACAGTCAGTAAAAACAAGACCTGGAGCTGACTGTGGCTCAGATCATGAGCTTCTTATCGCAAAATTTCAGCTTAAATTGAAGAACGGAGGGAAAACCACTAAACCATTCAGGTATGACCTCAATCATATCCCTTATGAATATACAGTGGAAGTGATGAATAGATTTAAGGGATTAGACCTGATAGACAGAGTGCCTGAGGAACTATGGACGGAGGTCCGTAACATTGTTCAGGAGGCAGCAACTCAATCCATCCCAAAGAAAAAGAAATGCAAGAAAGCAAAGTGGCTGTGTGATGAGGCTTTACAAGTAGCTGAGGAAAGAAGGGAAGCAAAAAGCAAGGAGAAAGGGGAAGAGATACCCAACTGAATGCAGAGTTCCAGAGAAAAGCAAGGAGAGACAAGAAGGCTTTCTTAAATGAACAATGCAAAGAAATTGAAGAAAACAATAGAATGGGAAAGACTAGAGGTCTCTTCAAGAAAATCGGAGATCTCAAGGGAAGGTTTTGTGCAAAGACAGGCATGATAAAGGACAAAGAAGTCAGGGACCTAACAGAAGCCGATGAGATTAAGAAGAGGTGGAAAGAATACACAGACGAACTATACAGGAAAGATGTCCCTGATAGCCATGATAGTGTGGTCACTGAACTTGAGCCAGACACCCTCGAGAGTGAAGTCAAGTGGGCCTTAGGAAGCATTAGTAACAACAAAGCTAGCAGAGATGACAGTATTCCAGCTGAGCTATTTAAGATCCTAAAAGATGATGCTGTTAAAGTGCTGCACTCAATATGCTGACAAATTTGGAACACTCAGCAATGGCCACAAGACTGGAAACGGTCAGTTTACATTCCAATTCCAAAGAAGGGCAATGCCAAAGAGTGTTCAAACTACCATACAATTGCACTCATTTCACATGCCAGCAAGGTTATGCTCAAAATCCTACAAGCTAGGCTTCAGCAGTATGTGAACCGAGAACTACCGGAAGTACTAGCGGGGTTTTGAAGAGGCAGAGGAGCTAGAGATCAATTCGCCAACATTTGCTGGATCATAAAGAAAGCAAGAGAATTCCAGAAAAATGTCTATTTCTGCTTCATGGACTACACTAAAGCCTTTGATTGTGTGGATCACAACAAACTGTGGCAAATTCTGAAACAGATGGGAGTACTAGACCACCTTACCTGTCTCCTGAGAAACCTGTATGAGGGTCAAAAAGTAACACTAAGAACCGGTCATAGAAAAACCGATTGGTTCAAAATTGGGAAAGGAGTATGACAAGGCTGTATATTGTCGCCCTGCTTATTTAACTTATATGCAGAGTACATCATGAGAAACGCCGGGTTGGATGAATCACAGGTCGGAATTAAGATTGCCAGGAGAATTATCAACAACCTCCAATACACAGACGATACCACCCTAATGGCAGAAAGTGAAGAGGATCTGAAGAGCCTCTTGTTGAGGGTGGAAGAGGAGAGTGCAAAAGCTGGTTTGAAACTCAACATTAAAAAAACTAAAATCATGGCATCTGTCCCCATCACTTCGTGGCATATAGAAGGGGAAGAAATGGAGGCAGTGGCAGATTTTACTTTCTTGGGCTCCATGATCACCGCAGATGGTGATTGTAGCCATGAAATTAAAAGATGCTTGCTCCTTGGGAGGAAAGCTATGGCAAACCTAGACAGCAGATTAAGAAGCAGAGACATCACCTTGCTGACAAAGATCCATATAATCAAAGCTATGGTTTTCCCAGTAGCAACGTATGGCTGTGAGAGCTGGACTATAAGGAAGACTGAGCGCCGAATAGGGATGGCAGAGAATTCTGCCACGGATCTCGGTGAGGCCAAATGCCAGTGCATTCGGCCCCCTGAACTCCATGGCAGAATGGCCTGCCCCCCTGCCCCCCCCCCGCAGATCCCCCCAGGATGAGACTTACCTGGGGCAGATCTTCCTGGCGGCAGCAGCTGTGGCGGTGGCTGCGGCGGTGGCAGCTGCGGCGGCCGGTCTTCTGACCGGCTGCCGCCACTGCCATTTCCAGTATTAAAAAAAAAAAAAGACGTGATAGGCTACGTAAGTATTTACATAGCTATCACAGCCTAATGCCAGGACGCAAATGGCAGCCGCTACAAAGGCCGCCATTTGTGCCCCTGTTTTTTGCCGTGATAGGCTACATAAGTATTTACATAGCCTATCACGGCCTAATGCCAGGACGCAAATGGCAGTCGCTACGAAGGCCGCCATTTGCGACCGCAGCAGCCAGAAGATGACCTGGAGCTGCCACCGTCAGGTAGGTCTGTTCTGGGGGGGATTTCGGGGGGCGGCAGGGAGGTAGTCCATTCTGCCACAGACTCCAGGGGACCAGATTCTAAAGAATCCAGCCTCACTGGAGTCCGTGGCGGAATTCTCCAACATCTTCTTCGGTTACAACTTATTCAGCAAAAATATTTGTTTCAGATCTACTGAACTCCTCAACATCTCTTTAATAAAGGTTTGTCAAACTCAGCTAATTGTTGGAGGTGTAATGCAGTTAATGCTTCTCTTATTCATATGTTTGGGAAATGCTCAATAGTTGCCTCCTTTTGGGAGGATGTTATTGTGTGGATAAATTTTGTATTGGAAGCTCTTTAATATTTACTGATGTAAATGTTCTCTTAAATTACTTACCTGCTTTTTGGAATGTAACACATCGTCATCAGCGTAAATGGATACTTCGCAACCTTTTGGTTCCTAAAAGACTGATACTATGATAGTGGAATGATAAAATCTCACTGCCTATAATGCAATGGACTGAAGATGTAACAATGCTAGCAACGAAAGAGTGCTATATAGGCGTAACTTGCAAATGGACTTATATTTGAACATCTGATTTGCTTTTACTGCAGTTTACATGTAACCTATTCTTTCTCTCTTTTTTTCTCCCTTGAATATTGTAATATTTGAAACTAAGGATTTTAGAATATGTTGTTATATTTTTATTTTTATTTTTATTTTTATTTTTATTTTTATTTTCATTTTCATTTTTGTTTGTCTGTTTTGTTTTGTTAAAATTCACAATGAAAAATTGATTAAAATGTCCCATTCATTTTGATGGGTCTGCTCTAAGCAGGATTAACACTTGATACTATTAGTATAATTTGGCATCACTGTTATGCTGAAGTGGGATAATTCCATGAATGCTACTGTGACCTGCTTAGAAAAATGGTGGGATACAAATGTGATAGATGATTGACAGAAAGATAAACAGAAAGATTGAGAATTGAGAAGAACTGCTGTCTCTTCCTTCTACCTCCCTCAGTTGCAAAGGACTGTGGTTTGCTAACAACAACATATTTTAAGCCAGTAATAGAATATAGCTCAACAACAACATAGAAACAGCCATAGAAAACAATACTGAAAGCAATATTGTCCACCAGAAGCCTGGCAGAACAGGTGTGCTTTACATCTCTTCCCCCCAAATAATCAAAGAACTAGTTTCTCCTCTTCAGGAAGGAGGCTCCACAAATAGTGGAAATTGTTGTAAAGGCCCAATATTTACCCATCACACATCTCCTTACCACCCAGGAAACATACCTAGGTTCAGAGTCTTCTTCAGATTCCTCTGAATTTCTTGATGGGTTTGTCCAAAAGGACAAAGAGAATATTGACAGGTAAGAGAGAGGAATAGAAAACTGATTTAGCTGTAATTATTAAACACAGTGAAACTCATAGTTAGAATTAAGACAATGCACACTTTTGTGCTGTGAACAGAAGCTGTTGGGAAAGCATAGTCTGTTTAATGTGGGGATATCTGCTCAGATTTTATGATAGCTCAGACCACATCTAAAGAGGCAGCCAAGATTTGCACTCTAATGAAAATAACTGCCAGGTTAAGTCAGTTCCATTGCCCATTCTTATTACCATTTCATCTGTTTGTGACAATCTTTGTAAAAGGAATGAGATATTGTAACAGCACTTCCCCGATACCATGTATTCTGTTCATCTAAATCTATGCATGATATTACTTGCCCCTTTCTGAGAGTTCAGCAAAGCTATTCCACTCACAGCCCACCTTAGTGATTAGTCTGAGTGCAAAGAAAGAGGGGGGAAATGGAAAGGACAGCTGATCACAATACCAAGGAGATTAGAGGAAACATCTTCTGTGATATTTCAGAGAAAATATTAGATTAAAATTCAAATACTTTCCCATGACAGATTGTTACAAGAATGGGAAATGGCACAAACAATCCATTGTGATGACAAAGATTTAACAAAAAAAGGAAGGTTAATTATAATTGAACATTCCCTATGGATCTTTGAGGAGATATGGCTCTGTCTATTTCCTATTGACAGGTGGCAGTGTAAATTAAATGTAGTATTATGAATTCAAATTGGATTTCAACTGCTCATCATCTATACTGCAGCATGAGAATAGGTTACTTTGTGCCATTTTCCCATCCTCATTGATTTTTCATGAGGGTAGATTTATGATCATCTTGCAACATTTGTCAGCTAAGTAACATGTTATTCTGAATATCCTGCCCCTTTTCACCTGTAATGCAAATGAAGCTATGGGTTACATTGTTAAAAAGTAGAATATCAAAGCTCCTATTCCCTCTGCCGATCACTTCCAATATAACCTTTGCAGAAATTGGAATTCTGTCCTTTTGGAACTGGACCTATGAGTCCAATCTAAACCAGTACAAAGTGTCCAGCTCAGGATATGTGCAGGCAATTATTTTGTTGAGCAACAGGAACAATTTTCTCTTTACTGCTATTGTGGCTGTAAACCCTATCCTACTTTAGTGAGTATCTGGACAAACAGCAGGCATAGTGAAAGATAAAAGGATCCTTTCTTTAGTGCCTTCTCTTGCATAACTTCACTGAAATGGCGGGGAACAGGGGAAATTGAGCTTTTGCCTATATATATATATATATAGAGAGAGAGAGAGAGAGAGAGAGAGAGAGAGATTAATCTGCATGCCAGAGAAGGGTGACACTTTTATTGGAACCCAGCCAAAATTAAAATCACATTGATTTCAGTGAGAAATGCATGTGCTTCAATCTCTGTCATTGTATACCATAAGAATGAAAAGCCCTTGCCTTTGATTGGATTGTCCAGTGAAAAATGGTTTAAAACAAATAAGGAAGTTATCTTCAAATGGCAAGACACTGATGTGGGATAGCAAGTATCCTTGCACAATTTCTTTGTCTTTTTTTCAATAGAGTCACGTACGCATTCATGTGCATATTACTTACATTCATCCTTAATAATACTTTTTTTTTTTAAAGAGAGGTAAAACACATTCACAAACCTGCTCAAAGAGTATGTTTGGATCCAGTGTTTGACCACAACTGCGATGATGGATGTATTGCAGGCAATAAGGACTTCATAATACCAACTTTTCCACTCTGAAAATGTTACATTCTGTATAAAAGCCTGATATCAGTTTGGGGAGGGATGTATAATAGAAGGTATATTGTACTGAAGTATAGTTTTACTGACATTAAAAGGATTCACACTTTCAAGTTACATACAGCCTTCATTTTGGACAACATAGAAAAAGTAGCTATTTTCTTAGCTATATAGAAAACTTGACATCGTGACCTATACATCAGATGGAGAAAGAGTGAGGCACTAACAATAACTTTCAGTAATAGTTGGGGATTATGACATATAAATAGAAGGTACCCATGACATATTCTTTCTCTGTAGATGAAAAAGAATTGCATATCTCTATTATGGTACTTAATTTATGCATTTATAATGCCATCTGGACAGAATTGCTTAAAAGTTAACAAAAGAGATGACACAGAGAACTAAAACCTAATAAATCTAAAGCACCTCAAAAAGATTACTTTTTATTTAGAGTTAGGTAAAAGCATAGCAATAAAACTACCTAGTACCTATGGGCCTTACTACATCTTTAAAAGGTGCCTAGCCATGGGTTTTCAGTATCAATATTTTGGGATGTTAGAGACAACAACTGGTTAGGGGAAAAAATATTTTTTACACTCACCTGAAACTAGAAGTTGCATAAATTGAAAATGTAATGAAAACATTTCCCCAACCTTCATGACTAAACCTTGCTGGTGAATTCCTACTACTCAGCAGAAAAGTCAAATATTTCATTGATACACACTGCTGAAAAGCTTTAATTTTAAAATGGTAATGTTTCTGCTAAATTTTCCTAAATTGCAATTCAAGATTCATTGGGAGGATCCTAATGGAAAAAATAAATCTGTAGGAATATTGGTGCCTGCAGCATGGAGTAGGGTGGAATAGGAGAACACGAATTGCAACAAGACAGGAAATGGGTGAAAAAATGGCTGGAACTAATACTGGATGCAGCTTATAAGGAATTTAGCATAGCACAGAGCAAAGACCCAGGTCTTTGGCAGCCCAGCTACTGACAGAGACAATCACCAAGCCCATATGCTGATAAACATTAATGGCTGAAAGGCAAGCTCAGGCCCATGGCATGAACAGATGCCATCACTGGCAACCTGGGTGTGTAGCAGTCACAGCTGCTGCTGAGCTGAGCTGGGTCTTGAAGCAACACCCTAAGATCCCAGTGGGAAGTAGTGATGTACGAAACACCTACCTGGCTCTGTCCTGGGGCATCCGCGGTGGGGGGGGAGGTGCTCTGTTCCTCCCCCCGGAAACCTCCCTGGCCGGCTCAGCTCCACAGCAACTCTGCGGTGTTGCTGGCTGGGGCCAGCCGCAGCCGAAATTCCGGCCGCTGCTGTGCTGCTGCGTCCGCAAATGGCGGCCGCTACGCTGGCCGCCATTTGCGTGGCTGCCAAACCGTGATAGGCTACGTAAGTATTTACGTAGCCTATAATAACAAACAGCAGGGACACAAATGGCATAGCGGCCGGCATTTGCGCCCCTGCTCTTTGCTGTGATAGGCTACGTAAGTATTTACTAGAGATGTACGAAAGTCACTTACCTTTTCGCAGGGGTGATTCGCGGTGGGGGGGAGGCGCTTCGCTTCTACCCCCGACGTTCAGGCGAGGGGGGGAGGCACCCCGCCTCGCCCGGCTGAAATTCAGGCCGGGGAGAAGCGCCCCATCTCCCCAGCCGCGAAAGAAAAAGTGAAAAAAACAACAACAACCCCGTGATAGGCTACGTGACAATTAACGTAGCTTATCACGGCTAGATTACCAAAGTCAGCCATGATAGGCTACGTTAATCGTCACGTAGCCTATCATGGGTGACTTTGGGAAAAAAAAAAGCGCGTACGCAAATGGCGGCGGCCCATGGGTGCCGCCATTTGCATTCCTTATTTTGGCACATCTAGTCTACGTAAAGATTTATGTAGACTATGGCGAAAATAAGGGAATGCTATTTGCGTTGCCCTTATTTTCGCTGTAGTCTACGTAAATCTTTACGTAGACTAGACATGCCAAAATAAGGAACGCAAATGGCGGCATCCATGGGCCGCCGCCATTTGCGTACGGGCTTTTTTTTTCCAAAGTCACCCGTGATAGGCTACATGACGATTTACGTAGCCTATCACTGCTGACTTTGGAAATGTAGCCGTGATAGGCTACATAAATCGTCACGTAGCCTATCACGGGTGTGTGTGTGTGTGTGTGTTTACTTGTTTATTTTGTAATGGCGGCGGCAGCAGCCAGTCGGGAGACCGGCCGCCGCCCCCGCTGAACCGCCGCCAAACCGCCGCCGGGACCCGCCGCCGAGAGGGACATTCAGCCACGGTAAGTCCCATCCCGGGGGGGGGGGCAGTGGAGAATTTCCCCACCAATTTCGGGGGGCCGAATGCCTTGGTGCTCGACCTCCTGAAGATTCGTGGAGAAATTCTCCGCCATCCCTAGTATTTATGTAGTCTATCATGAAGAAAGGCAGCCATGCAAATGGCAGTTGCTACGACGGCTGCCATTTGTGGCTGCAGCAACCCAGCAGTGGCTGGGAGATGGGCTGGAGCTGCCGCTGCTGCCGCCGTATCTGCCACCGCCACCGCATCCGCCGCCAGGTAAGCTCTGTCCCGGGGGGATTCCGTGGGGTGGTGGTGGGGATTGCCCTGTTCCACCATGGACTCTGGGGGGGCCGGATTTTTTAGAAGTCGGTGGCAGAATTCTCTGACATCACTAGTGGGAAGTCGAAGCCCATTCTCACGTATCCCTGCTATGGCTCTGCCCTAATTCCTCCAAAACAATTATGATGAACAAAACTGAATAACCAAGCAGGAACATTGCTATGGGGAAGCTGAGACCCCCAAAATCGCTATGCCAATCCTGAGTGGCGGTAAAATTCCTTCCAAGCCTCATCAAGCTCTAACATTCATCCTCAGAAAGGTAAGGAGCACTGCAAGAGAAGGGAATGGTGGAAGCTGGTGATGCCAGTGCTGAGGCTCAGGCCAGGCGCCGCATTTATAGTTCAGGCACCAACCAGGAGGAAGAGTTAACTGGTTCCAGAATCTGGGCCTTGGCTGTAGTGTGGCAGGACAAAGACCTTCATACTCCCCAGCCCCCCTCCTGCACACACAACTGGCCATTGTTTTGATATTTGTAGTGAAATTAAAGCCATTTGATTAAATTAAAATAAGTTTGAAAGAATTAGTAAAAAATATCCGATATTATGTCTAAATTCCAAGTATCCAATGGGGTGCTTATGCCCCCACCAATTCTTTTCCATCCTGGCGATTCCCTTCTACAAGCGTGTGTCCTGCCGATTCCGTTACACAACTGAGACTCACCATTTGTGCAAGGGATTTAGTACTTTCTAGGGGAAGCCCTGAAATGAGCAGAAACACTCATTTCTGGAAGGAGGAAGGTCAGCAGAGCTCCCATATGCTAGCCCCACCAACTTGCCTCCTTCCAGAAACGAACTTCTCTTGGATTCCCCTGGAAGCACTAAATCGCTGTTGTGCAAGTGGTGGGGTCCACTTGCGCAATGCAATCAGTGGGATGGAAGAGAATTGGCAGGGGCAGAAGTGCCCCGTTGGATTCTGCCTCAGGCTATAGAAACAGTAGCCCTCTCTCAGACTCCATAGCCCTTTTCAGATATGGATTGTGAGGAATAGAATCAGAGAGTTGGAAAGGAACCTCAGAAGTCATCATCCAACCCCCTGAAAAAGCAGGAAATCCACCACTACAGCATCCCTGACAGCCGACCATCCAGCCTCTGCTTAAAATCCTCTCTCCTTCCTAGTCCTCTTGCTCTGTCACCTGCTAACATTTTTCCATGGCAGCAGACCTACTGTTTTCTTGCTTTTATTCTTTGCACCAACCCTAGCAGAAAAAACACCCCTTTTTTGTTATTTTTAACATTCCTCATAACTAACTGTGAGGTTTAGCCCTCACGACATTCTCCCTACAAGTTTTGGCTACTTATTTGTTCTCATTCTTGATGGTTTGTCCCTCCTGCCATTTCCTACACATGCCACTTGTAACTTTGAGCTCATGGAGATGCACCTTATGCAGCCGCTTGGTTTATTTAGAAGCCTGTATTTTTTCCATACTGTGCTTTTGCCTTATCTAGCTTTTTAAGGGCACAATCCTATGCAGATAGGTGGCCGCCTCCAAACTCAGAGGCAACCACCTATCCAGTGCAGGGCAGAAGCACAGAGGGGATCGTTCTCTCCATGCTCCTCCTGCCCTGAATTTTCAGCTAGACAGCCACTTTCGGCTGTCGAAACGCAGGATGGCAGAGTGGGGGAAGAGGATGCCATACGACACATTGGATGTGTCATACAGGCATTTCCACCCACCCCATCCCAGAAGGCCCCCCCCGAATCCCCCATTTTGGCCACTCCGTGCTTGTCTTGCAAGTTCACAGCACGGGCTTAACTGTGCTGCCTGCAAGGAAGCACAGAAGGGGAGGGGGAAGGTTGGTTCTCCGGGAACTAGGGATGTACGAAAGTCACTTACCTGGTCCCGCAGCTTGCTTCGCGGTGGGGGGGAGGCGCTTTGGTTCTCCCCCTGAAGTTCAGGTTGGGGGGGGCGCCCCGCCTCGCCCGGCTGAAATTCAGGCCAGGGGGGAGGCGCCTCACCTCGCCCGGATGAAATTCAGGCCGGGGAGAAGCGCCCCATCTCCCTGATCATGAAATACAAAAGTAAAGTTAAACACACACACACACGTGATAGGCTATGTAACGATTTACGTAGCCTATCATGGCTAGATTTCCAAAGTCAGCCGTGATAGGCTACATAAATCGTTACGTAGCCTATCACGGGTGACTTTGAAAAAAAAAAAGGGCGTATGCAAATGGCGGCGCCCATGGGCGCCGCCATTTGCGTTCCTTATTTGGGCCCGGGTAGTCTACGTAAAGATTTACGTAGACTATGGCGAAAATAAGGGAAACGCTATTTGGGCCCGGGTAGTCTATGTAAAGATTTACGTAGACTATGGCGAAAATAAGGGCAACGCTATAGAGATGGTGGAGAAATTCTCCGCCATCCCTACCGGGAACCAACCTCGGAGCGCAGGCTCTGAGGTCAGTTACCAGAAAACAAGATATCCTATGGCTGTCTAGCCACTGACTAGCAGCCATAGGATTTCTCCCTCCATGTTTAAACAACATTTAAACTAACCCTTCAAAATTTGAAACAACCTTAAGCATATATACTAGTAGGTTGGGGCAGAGCCTCTCTCTCTCTCTCTCTCTCTCTCTCTCTCTCCCTCTCTCTTTCTCTCTCTCAATCTCAATCTCAATCTCAGTCACACACACACACACACACACACACACCCCTTATGTGCAAGTCTAGAAGGAGCTTAAGAGTTTTGTATGCATTAGAAGACCATAATCCACTGAATAGAAAAAAGAAACTACATTGTATGGATCTAATATGAATCAATTGATTTAGCTTATCTGCTACTTTACAGAATGAAAAATAGTGTTAAATTACACGTCTAAGGAAATGTATTTATTTTACTGCCCCAAGTAAAAAATGTTTCCTCTGTGGTTCCAGGCAACACATAATTACATGTGTGTGGTTTGAAATTAAAAAAATAAAACAAATGCAAGTCCCTTTTGTCACTCATGCACAGGTTAGATTTACTTTTTTAGGCTTTACATACATATAAATGCAATCTTGTCATTGTCAGGAGCCTAAAGCTAGTGTTAATTACAGTGCAAAGCTTCGATTATTAATGCATCTTTACTTATTGAAGTGTGAAATAAGCAATAGTAGTTGGAATGCTCCAATTAAATTAGGCTCTGAGACTGGAATTCATAAATAGGAATCTGTCTTGGATTTACAGCTTACTTAGAGCAGCACTCAAAGTCTGGTGGGTTATATATCCTAACCACCATTCCCAAATTTTGCCTGTCGAAAGATAACTTCTTCAAGCTTCCTGGTATAAATAGTAAATATAAAAAGCACAAACACTGAAGGGGTCCTAAGTTGTGTTCTATGCATGCACAGGAACATTCCATTCTCCCATGCTAGTCAACGTCTTCTGGCCTTTGATTACCTGTATCTAGGGATATACGAAAGTCATTTACCTTTCCATGGATTATGTTGATGGTGGGGGGGGGGAGGCGTTCTGTCCCTCCCCCCGGAATCCTCGACGGGGGGGGAGGCGATCCGTTCCTCCCCCCCAGAATCCTCCACGGCCGGCTGTGCTCCGTGGCAGCTCCGCGGAGCAGCCGGCCAGGCCTAGCCCAGGCAGAGCTGTCCGCAGCCAGATTTCCGGCCATGGAGGGCTCTGGGGGAAAAAACACAAAAAACGCATACACAAATGGTGGCGGCTATGGCCGCCGCCACTTGCGTTCCTTATTTTTGGCCGTCTTAATCTACGTAAATATTTACGTAGACTATGACGGAGAAAATAAAGGGGAACGCAAATAGCGTAGCAGGCGCTATTTGCGTCCCTTTTTGATTCACCGTTTTAGACTACATAAATATTTACATAGGCTAAAATGGTGAATCAAAAAGGGACGCAAATAGTGCTCGCTATGCTATTAGCGTTCCCCTTTATTTTCGCCGTCATAGTCTACGTAAATATTTACGTAGACTAAGACGGCCAAAAATAAGGAATGCAAATGGCGGCGGCCATAGCCGCCACCATTTGCGTATGCGGTTCTGTTTTGTTTTCTTTTACCCAGTCATGATAGGCTACGTAAATCTTTGCATAGCCTATCACATCTTGTAAAAAAAAACAAAAAACCACAAGACTGGAAATGGCGGCGGCGGCAGCTGATCGGAAGACCAGCCGCCACAGCCGCCGCCGCCTGGAAGATCCGCCCCAGGGAAGTCTCGTCCCGGGGGGGATCCATGGGGGGGCGGGGGGCAAGCTGTTCTGCCACGGAGTTCAGGGGGGCGAATGCACTGGCATTCGTCCTCACCGAGATCCGTGGCGGAATTCTCTGACATCCCTACCTGTATCTGAAGACTGGGGGACCCAGCTCCAACCTTCCAAAGAGCAGCATTCCATGTGGTGTTCAGTGATCTCTTTGGATCTTCCTTGGCCATAGCAAAGAGAGCAACCTGGAAGTTTGCCTTTGTTGAATTTTTTAAAAAAGTGACCAATGTAGCGAATGCACATACATTCACATATGATATAATTATATTGGAAGATGAATCTATTGGTAATTTCAAGGGACATTTCTGTACTTTCCTAAAGGGACTTGATATTGTTATGTATGCTTGCACTGGTTTAAAAAAGAAGAAGAATTTGCTTATGGCATTGTTCTGCATTTAGTGTACTGTGTCTTGGTCCTAATTCCATTTAGAGTTTCGGCTCCAGAGAGCTTCAGCTATTGGGCGGTATAGAAATAAATAAATAAATAAATAAATAAAGTAAGTTGAAGGAGGAGTAAAAAACAAAACAAAACCAACTAGCTCAATCCAAACTAAACATGGCTAGAACTCTGTCTAATTAAATGTACTGGTCCAATGGTCACTTTGCCTATCCTTGTTCAAAATATTTGCAATTCGATTGCTCTGGGCCTGACTCAGAACTGCCTTAGTTTCTTAGGGAACCACAAAGAATGTTCAGAGTCAAATTTCCAATGTCTCATGGAACAGCATGACTTCTAGACTGATTTAAACCTTACAATTATCAGATACTAATTTTAAATAGAAAGCAAGGTGAATGGAGATAAATACATGTCTAATCAAATGAATAGAAATTATTAAAGATTTGAATCGCCATAAGTCAGCAGAGTAACACTGCTGATGTCAGTAGATCTTTCAAAAACAATTAATAATGAAATTACACACACCTCTATTAAACTAAATAATAAAATTGTTCTATGTTTTATTCCTCCTCAAAGCCTAAGTGAGAAGTCTCTGGAAACTTAAAATGGACATCAAACAAGAAAACATCTTGGGCTATAGCAGCTTCTACAGCTTATATGAGAGTGAAATGGGAAGATTCTTATAGTACTCCATCCACACCCACACTTTGAAGCAAATGGGAGACTTGTTTCACTATGCAAATTTCAGGCATAAGGAGGCTGATCTGGATCAGGACCACAGTGAGTGCAACAGGTTAAAGCCTCCACAACCCAACATGCTAAGGTCTTGATCTGGATCTGCTTCCCCTTGCTTACTTTTGAGTAAAGATAATAATTTAAAAAACCCAGATGTAAGTGCATACTACATATAAAAATAATGTGTCGATTAATTATTGCATTAATTAAACACTGATTAAATGTTTGTAATGAATTGATTATTTAGTACTGGTGTACACTAATACTGGACCAGGGTGGGGAGGCGCTCCATTCCTACCTCCCTGGAATCCTCCTTGGCCGGCTGTGCTCCGTGGCAGCTCCGCGGAGCAGCCGGCCAGGCCCAGCCAGGCCAGAGCTGTCCGCAGCTGGATTTCCGGCCGCGGAGGGCTCTGGGAAAAACAAACCAAAACCGCATACACAAATGGCGGCAGCTAAGGCCGCCGCCATTTGCGTTCCTTATTTTTGACGTTTTAATCTACGTAAATATTTATGTAGACTAAGATGGCGAAAATAAGGGGAACGCAAATAGCGTAGTGGACGCTATTTGCGTTCCCCTTATTTTCGCCGTCTTAGTCTGCAAATTATTTACCTAGAATAAGACGGACCAAAATAAGGAACGCAAATGGCGGCGGCCGTAGCTGCCGCCATTTGCGTACGCATTATGCTCTTGTTCCAAACTACTTTTCCACTGTGAATTCTGGTTTGTGATACTTCGTTGTGAATCTACTTGTCTTATTGTTGTTCTTTTGCCTTTTCATGTATACACATTTAAGCAGAAGATTGCTGATGCTGCAGGCTACTAAGTGGGGAATGAACATGGATGGGGGAAAGGTAGTAAATTTCCCCTGCCCTCCCTGCTTTCTTGTGTAACCTTGCTAGGATGCGATCCTTTTGATAACATCCACAGCAAACCCTTGGCAAGAGGAGGAGGCAGCTGGAACACTCACTTCAGTTTGGACTGACTGGCGGTCTGCAGACCCATAAATGCAGTGCTGTTAAGGTGTGGCAGAGCATCTCAGCTGGGCCATCCTGAAAGGCGGGTCACCCTTTGGGGTCAATTCTTCAGGTTACTCCTTCAAGGAGCAATGAGGGCAAGGTCTCCACCCCCTTGTTGTTGAGGGCTTGGCATGGATGTGTGAAAGTAGAAGTGTGATTGGACTATCCCATGGTGAGAGTGTGGGATAACAGGTGAGGCTGGGATCTGACCATCCCCTAGGTTACAGCTGTGGGAGGGGGCAAAGGGCTGGGGTGAGCACTTGGCTGTAGCCATGGATGCAATCTCTTGCAACTGTGAATAATTGTATGGAAGGTGGGTGGAATATGGGCTTAGCTTCATTTACTTTCACTGTGTTGGCATGTCACTGTCTGCTTCCAGAGACTTATGGAATCTGTGGGGATCCTGAATGCTCTGGGAGAGTATCTGGTAGCTAGAGTTGATGATCCTGTTGGAGGCCTTGGTCTCACTATGGAATGGTGAGGTGAGGCAGACCATTGACGCAATCTCTCCTGGATGCCTGCTCTAGCCTTGCAGAGCCCGAGTGGCTCAGTAGTTTTCCGCAGAGCTTCAGACAATGAAGCAGGCTGGATGATGGCTAGAGTGCTTGTGGTGTAGGACTTGCTGCAAGGATGACCAAACACACATGAGAGGACATCATCTTGCCTACTGCATGGCACTGAAGTCAGCGAAGAAGGCTTACATTGCTGATTCCACTGATTCCTCACGTAGCCATCCAGTGGAGCTTTTTATGTTTATTTATTATTTATTTAATTTATTAATCGCCCATCTGGCTGGTCACCCAGCCACTCTGGGCGATGTACAAGCATATAATAAAACAGTTTAAAAAAACAATAAAATTCTACCATAAAAACATTTTCTAAAATACCCTAACCCACCCCAAATGCCTGCCTGAACAACCACGTTTTTAATGCACAGCGGAAGCTCATTATAGTAACGCTATAGAGCAACACTGTTTGAAAGAAAGAAAAAACCTTTTAAAATGACTATGCCGGTCTGGAGCCCTGCACGAGTATTATTCCCCCTGCTAGGCTTTCTATTTCCATATCCAGCCTTGTTGGTGACATGGTGAGGCTAAAATGGAGAGGAGAACCAACTCTGTGCATGTCTACTCAGAAGTAAGTCTTATTGAGTTCAATGCAACTTACTCCTACACATGTCAGCACCCCACTTGCCCCCAGCTCAGCTGTGTATTTCCACATCCAGCTCATTAGCAAACCTCCTGTTAGTTATCTCACTGGGTGACTTTGGGCTGGACTCTAACCACTAGATCATACTTCTGTTACGAAACTCATGAAGAAAAAGGGACAGTATAATAGAAAGTTCTTTCTGAAGCAGTCACACTTGTACAAATGCAGCATGAAGGGAAAGATCAGCAACCTTCTCTTTGTTTGAATAAAAAACACTCTGCACATGCTCAGGGAATGGACAAAATGAGGAATAAACATACCAGGGAATATGAAGAACTATATTCTTCTATTATGTGTGTGTGTGTGTGTGTGTGTGTGTAATCTCCCTCAATCCAGCTGTTCCCTGGAACCCCCACCCCCATTCACCCAAGGGTCTTCTGAGATAACTAACAGGAGGTTTGCTAATGAGCTGGATGTGGAAATACAAAGCTGAGCTGGGGGCAAGTGGGGTGCTGACATGTGTAGGAGTAAGTTGCATTGAACTCAGTAAGACTTACTTCTGAGTAGACATGCACAGAGTTGGTTCTCCTCTCCATTTTAGCCTCACAACGTCGTCACCAACAAGGCTGGATGTGGAAATAGAAAGCCTAGCAGGGGGAATAATACTCATGCAGGGCTCCAGACCAGCATGGTCATTTTAAAAGGTTCTTTCTTTCTTTCTTTCTTTCTTTCTTTCTTTCTTTCTTTCTTTCAATCAGCGTTGCTTTAAACAAAGAGTGCATCGCTCAGGCACACCTAGGGCAGCCTTCTTTTGGGAAGCCCCAAGGAGGAGGAAGTGTTTTGGCTGAAAGTAAATGGAGATGGAGGATTTCAATTGAAAAAGAACACCTACAAACAAGGCGGTGAGCACAATTCATTAAAAAAAAATGTACGTATTTATTATTGGAATATACTACCTTGCATTTTTATTTACGAAATTTTTGCGACTCTGTGCGGATGACCAAAAAAAAGCTGCATGACTGCTGGCTCCACAGGACCTCGTGGTGCCGTTCCGCAGAGGATTCCGTGGCACGGACTGAAGGGAATTCGATCCCATTTCAGTCCGTGGCGGAATTCTCTGACATCCCTATCGTGAAGTCCACAGAAATCCTCCATCTTTTCCGTTTATTGTCTGTGGAGGTGAGGTCAGGTCTAGTGAGGTCAGGTCCGGTGAAGTCAGGTCCGGTGAGGTCAGGTGAGGTCAAGTGACCAGAAGTTACAAGGAGAATTCCCATGAAAGGCTTTACCCTTCTTACAAAAATAAATAGGCATTTTCCCTGTGTGACCCTAGGCTTATGGAGACCGATGGCGGGCGCGCGAAAAGGATTTTTCGGCAGTACTTAATGGAATTATTTATGTAAGTTCAGTGAGCCGAAAAAAAACGCGGGAATCCAGGGTATGCAGATGGAGGAACAGGGTGGCCCTTGGCTCTGCGGAATCTTCGCGGAGCAAAGCTGCTCTGCAAGGATTCCGGGGGAAGGAACAGATTGCCTCCCCCCCATGGATTCCCCACTGGAATGGACGGTGGGGAATCCGTACAACCCTACTTTGTACATGAGTACTAAAATCTTAAACCTGGCCTGGTAGCGAATAGGCAGCCAGTGCAATTCCCTCAGCAATGGAGTTGCATGATGGAAAGGGGCAGCTCCCAACAACAGCCGAGCTGTTGTGTTCTGCACTAACTTTGACTTGGCCTCCCTGGCAATTGTGCTGTGGGGTGCCACAGGGCATAATCTTGTCACCAATGTTTTTTAACATCTATATGAAGCTATTGGGTGTGGTCATTAAGGGATTGGGGCAAGGTGTAACAGAGCTCTATTTCTCTGTTACATCTGAGTCAGGTGTGGCCATGCATGACCTGGACCAGTGCTTGGATGCAGTGGTGGGCTGGATGAGGGCCAGCAAATTGAAATTGAATCCTGGTAAGAAGGAGGCTCTGTGGGTGGGCAGTTCCCAGGACTGGGAGTTGGGTAATTTACCTGTCTGTCAGGGGCTGCACTCTCCTTATAGGGACAGGGACATAGTCTGGGGGTGCTCTTGGATTCATGTCTGGCACTTGAGGACCAAGTGGCCTCCGTGGCAAAGAGTGCCTATTACCAGTTTAGACTGGTACAACAGCTACACCTACGACCATTCCTCAAGATTGGACTACTGTCGGAGACTTCCGGTTGGGACCGATGCCGCTCTGGTAGCTTCCCACGGGTCTCCGTGGGAGCTTTCTCAAACAGTTTTTTAAAAGGTTGAAAAACCTTTTCATCTCCCCCCTGGAATGGAAACGGGGGCAAGGCAACAGCTCTAGACAACATCGTGGAGAAAGGTAACTCCCACACAATAGTGGGGGGGGGGGCTGGATTCCAGGATTATCTCCCCAGAGCTTTACCAACGCAAAAAGCTGTACTGAGACTACTATTTCATAGGAGACAACAGGGCTGACATGTTCCATAATAATATATGCTTTAAGAAATTAGGGGTGGACGAAAGTCACTTACCTGTCCTCGAAGGACGTTCACGGTGGGGGGGAGGCGCTTCGCTGCTCCCCCCGCAAAGTTCCGCCCCGGGGGGGGGAGGCTTCCTGCCTCGACCGGCCGCGAACGCGAAAGTTTTTTTTTTTAAAAAAAAACGCCCCCTGATAGGCTACGTGACGATTCACGTAGCCTATCACGGCTAGATCTGCAAAGTCAGCCGTGATAGGCTACATCAATCATCACATAGCCTATCACGGGTGACATTAAAAAAAAAAAAAAAGCACGTACGCTAATGGTGGCCCCCATAGGGAGCCGCCATTCGCGTTCCTTATTTAGTCGCTGTAGTCTACGTAAATGTTTACGTAGACTACGGCGAAAATAAGGGCAACGCAAATATCAGGGGGCGTTGTTTTTTTTCTTTTATTGCAATGGCGGCAGCGGCAGCTGGTCGAAAGACCGGCTGCCGCTCCCGCCCCGCTCGAACACCCTCCGAACCGCCAGCCGGACCCGCCGCCGGGAGGGACATTCGGCGAAGGTAAGTCCCATCCCGGGGGGGATGCGGGGGGCGGGGGGGTTCGGAGGATTTCTCCCCGAAACTTGTTCGGGGGGCCGAACACGTTGGCGCTCGGCCCCCCGAAGTTTCAGGGAGAAATTCTCCGCCAACCCTAAAAGAAATATCAACAACCTCTGAAGGATGATTTAAGAAACGTTAACAATATTTGAGAACATCTGAGGACCTGTAAGATTTGTTTGAGAGAAACATGTCTGCGTTGAGGAGAAGAAAGGAGCTGGCATCTACTCCCCCCACATTCTCTGTATCAAAAGTGTCGAAGACAGAAGATATAGGGGAATTATTTACGCTGATAAAGACTTTATCTTCACAATTTACGGAGCAAGTCAAAAGGCTGGATTTAATCCAAATTCCATCACCGCCCTGCAAGGAGCTGTAGATTTAATTAATGCACTGTCATGGCAAGAAATGGAGATGAAAATTAATGAGCTTGAAAACCAAGTGGCAGGAAATTAAACTACGTCACAAATCTGTGTTAAAAATATCTCTGATAGAATCTCTCAACTGGAGGCCTTCACGAAAAGATCCAATGTACGTATTATTGGGATTAAAAATCTAGGAGTGCACGAAAGCCACTTACCTGGTCTCGCAGCTTTTCGCAGTGGGGGGGAGGCGCTTCGCTGCTCTCCCCGCAAAGTTCAGGCCGGGGGGGGGAGGCTTCCTGCCTCGCCCGGCTGAAATTCAGGCCAGGGGGGAGGCTTCCCGCCTTGCCCGGCCGAAATTCAGGCCGGGGAGGAGGCGCCTCGCCTCGCCCGGCCGCGAAATAAAAAGTTTTTTTTAAAAAAAACGCCCCCGTGATAGGCTACGTGATGATTAACGTAGCCTATCACGGCTAGATCTGCAAAGTCAGCCATGATAGGCTACGTAAATCGTCACGTAGCCTATCACGTGTGACTTTAAAAAAAAAAAAGCGCGTACGCAAATGGCGGCCCCCATAGGGAGCCGCCATTCGCGTTCCTTATTTAGTCGCTGTAGTCTACGTAAATGTTTACATAGACTACGGCGAAAATAAGGGCAATGCAAATAGCGTTGCCCTTATTTTCACCGTATTCTACATAAACATTTATGTAGACTACAGCGACCAAATAAGGAACGGGAATGGCGGCTCCCTATGGGGGCTGCCATTATCCGTACACACTTTTTTTTTTTTTTAAGTCACTCGTGATAGGCTACGTGACGATTGACGTAGCCTATCACGGCTGACTTTGCAAATCTAGCCGTGATAGGCTACGTGAATCGTCACGTAGCCTATCAGGGGGCCTTTTTTTTTTTCTTTTATTGCAATGGCGGCGGCGGCAGCTGGTCAAAAGATCGGCTGCCGCCCCCGCCCCTGACAAAGACCCGACGAACTGCCGCTGGGACCCACCGCCAGGAGGGACATCCGGGAAAGGTAAGTCCCGTCCCGGGGGGGTGCGGGGGATGGGGGGGTGCGGAGAATTTCTCCCCGAAACTTGTTCGGGGGGCCGAACACGTTGGCGCTCGGCCCCCCGAAATTTCAGGGAGAAATTCTCCGCCAACCCTATAAAAATCTGCCTTTTTTTGTGGATAAACTTTTGCATGAGATACTCCCTGTTTCATCTGATTATTTACTTGATATTGAGCAGGTATTTCATGTGCCAAATGCTAAAGGGACTGTAAGACTGTTAAGGTTATAGATATAGTTTTTAAAATAGAATGGCATCGGAGGCCGCGGGGTGTTGGAGTTTAAACTTATTTTTTTAAGGGGGGTAGAGGGAGAGGGGGAGGGAAGGGGAGGGGAGGGAATTTTTTCTTTTTTTCTTCACTTCCTTTCCTCCTCCCTTTCCCCCTTTTTCTCTTCCCCCCCCCCTCTCTTTGTTATTGTGGTGTCCTCATCAGAATATTGTACTGTTGGGAAATTGAATTATTGATTAGGTTGTTGGTAATTTTGTATTATTTATTTCATTTATAAAAATAAAATAAATAAAAATATATTAAAAAAAAAGATTGGACTACTGTCATGCGCCTTATGTGGGGCTGCCCTTGAGATTGGTTTGGGAGGTGCAGCTAGTGCGGAATGAGGTGGCTAGATTGCTCAGTGGAGCTTCTTACCGTGCACATAAGATTCCTCATGCTGAAGGCTCTGCACTGGCTCTCAATTAGCTACCAAGGCATGTTAAAGGAGTTGCTGCTGGTTTATGAAGTCCTACAGCTGAGGGCCAGGTTGTCTGAAAGACCGCCTTCTTCTGTATAGGCCGCCCCGGCCTTAATGTTCTAAGGGGGAGGGCTTGCTGACCATACTGAAGCTCATGTGGCTGTGATGCAGAGGAGGCCCTTCTGAGCTGTGGTGGCCACTATGTGGAATGATCTCCCCATTGGGATCAGGTGGGCTACTACTAGTGCTGAGTGTTTCCATCAACAACTGAAGATACTCTTGTCAGTTACGCCTAGTTTTAACTGAGATGTATTGTTTTTATCATTGCTTTATTGTTTTAATGATTTGTTTTATTGTATTTTATCATGATATACTGTAAACTGCTTTGGGATTTTTTTTAATATAATGGAAAGTGGTATAGATTTTTTTTTAAAATAAATAAATGAGAAGGTGGTATATAAATAAAATAACAATGGCTCATATCCTGATAACGAAGAGGGATTTTCTGTACCATTCTGCCCCTTCTACCAGCCTTCTGCATCCCTGAAAAATATTTCCAGAATGTTTTACAACAGTTCTTTGAATATCAGTGTTAGAGAAAACTGTTTTAACTGAATTACAAAATGGCATCACACCTAAACATAACAAATTTAATTTACATCACAAAAAGATGTGTTGGAAATGTCATTTTTGTAGTGGTATATTTACGACTTGGAAGTAAGTCTCACTCTGTTCAGTGGGGCTTACTCCCAGGTAAGCATGCATAAGATTGCATCCTTATTCCATTATGGTGGATGTGCCCTAAAACAAAACAATATTTAAGATCTATTACAAAATCAATCAAGGAAATATTAGGTTATGATATTTAGTTGAAACCTATTTTGCTTTTGCTAACCTATACAAGAAATAACACCATCATAAATAAAGAAATTGTTTCTTATATGTTTGCAGTAGCAATTACTGTATACGCGACATACTGGAATACATATTGGAAAGAAGAAAATATACCATCAATTAAGGTTTGGATTTTAAAAAATGGGACTATGCAATGTTTTTTAAAGTAACAAACTTTGTTCATGTAAAGTAAGGCAGACAACAACTGGACCTTTTTTCTTTTCTTTTCCAAAACTGTCAAACATTTATGTAAAAGAAAATTGGTGTAGATTGTTTATAAGTAATCTTTCTTGTATGTTATGACTTGGAAATTTAAAAAGAAGTTTGTTGTGAAGAAAAAAGAGACAGCACTTTAAGATTAATCTTAAACACTGTAGCCCTATGCAGAGTTTAGTATTCTACAGGGGATTATGATCATGTTGGCCAGCACTGCCTCCTCAGTTCTCCTAATGTCCAAGAGATTACATCTTGTGTTTGCACTGGGCTGTATGTGGATAGGCTCCAATAGCGTACATTCCCATTTGGTGGTGTGTTCCAAATTTCTATGTGTACATTCCTATTTGGTGGTGTATACAGCTTGTGATTCAAGCCTCTGTACAACTGGAATGGATTTGTATTAAGGAGCTGAAAACGTGGACTTTACCTACTTGCGCGAAAGCTGTTAATCTGGGACCTTCAGGAGTGCTAAATTCACCCATTAATTTTTGAAAAGGAAAGAAAATGTGTGTGCTATTTAGGAACTTGCTTCAACAATGACTTGGAATGTTTGCATTTTGAACAGAATGCATTTCATCAATTCTCTGGCAAATCAGTCAGGCACAACAATCCAGATAGGCACAATCATAATAATCATGTCTGTAATTATAACCTCAAGCTGTTTCATAGGACTTTCTGCTGTCTGAAGGTAGTGTGTGTGTGTGTGTGTGTGTGTATGTATGTATATATATATATATATATATATATATATAAAATCTATTCATATTTTACAGTAACAATGACACAGAAAATGTAGTCAGCACCACTGATATGGATGAAATAATTAACACATGGACTAGCCTGCCATGCAGATGAAAATGCATGACTGAACCTTAAGAAGTGTTCATGAGTGACACTAAGGAAGTCTTTTAATGGGTCACTTTTAACTGTTGTTAATGCAACATTCCTAGCACAGAATTTGCCTTCCCTACCCTACCTTGACCACTGGAACAGGACCCTTGAGGTCAAATTAGACTTTAATTACACAAATGCAATTAGCATGCATGCTTTTTGTTATATAAATAGCAGCTGCAAGGAAGTCTGAGAGCCTCTGGACCATGGGGCAGGGAGAGGGGACATTTCATTCTCTCCCCCACCCCCCGTGCCACCACCATGGTCCCAACAAGAATTGCCTTTCCAAAGCAGTATTTATATTCCAAAGGAATCCTCCATTGATGCCAATAGGATATGCAAATATCACCCTCTATCTGGATTGGGACTGTAGTTCTGGGTTAATGTTCTGCTCTAAGAGAGTTAAACCTTTCTCCCTATACTGTTTTCGCACTGAACCCCTCTCTCAAGGTGCTATTATAGTACTGGGGAGGGATTTGAAGGTATGTTCTAGGATGCACAGTCAACTCACACAGACTGTCCCCACCCCCAGAACCCAGAGTTTCCCAGAATACAGTTTTAAAACCACTGGTGTAGATTCAGCAGTGTTTCAAATTAAAACTGATTATTAAAACATTAAGACATGCATTTCTTGCCCACTATTCGTAAACATCGCAGGGAGGGTTGAGTTTGCTTTTGTAAACCCCTATATACTGCGGACATTACTCATTTTGTCCTTGAATGACATAACCATTGTGATACCAAAATAAATCATACCCTCCCTTTGCTGGATCTGGTGAAGAGAAGGCCTTCTCTTGTAAATTGTGTTTTCTTCTACTGAGTTATGTTAATAAATGTATAACATTCAGAACAGCCAAATTATTTGTGCTATGACTTCAGTTGCATGCAAGGGCTACAGGGACAAATGTGAAACAGCATTAGGATTTTCCTTCTTTCTGGAGTGTCATTGATTATGTATGTTTTGTTAGTTGTTAATGTTTGGTGTATCACAGCTGATTGCTATATTTCAATAAACCTGACTTGACTTGTTGCAAAAGTATGTAAAATGTAAAATGAAACTGCAGTTGTGATATTCTTGCTATTTTTCTCCTCGTGCAAAACCTCTGATTCTCCTTGCTACCTTAATTCCAGGACTCAAGGAATGAGAAGTAGGGGCAATGCCTTTATATCTCCAAAACTATAAATAGCATCAGCAGGGTGTTGGTTTGTTTCTTTGTTTGTTCGATATATGCACACATGTAGGGTTGCACATAGCTGCTCATAAATCAGTGCCTCAAGCTTCCCCCAAGGAAAGTTGAGAAAGTGCACATCACATGAGAGGAAAATGCATTTAAAATTACTGTAGCTATAAAACAAACTGGCATAACCCAAAGCAACAAATATGATAAAAATTGTCTTTGGGGCCTTGTCTGTACTTCAGTGAAGCTTTTGACTTTTGGTTTTACTTGCTTAGAAGTTATACAGTTTACTTTGTAACATTCCATAAAAGGGACCACTGTGTGTGCCCCAATATTAAATCCATGACATCTTTTTTCTTTTAATGACTTTGCAAAGATCCAAGTGACACTATACAGCAACCATCCAAAGACAGCTTGTTGATTTGCCACTGTATTGTATTGTTCAATACAGTGGCAAAGCTTGGGCAAACATCCACAGAATATTCTACAATAAAACCAGGGACACTTCTAAAATGTCTAATTGTTCTTTTTGCTGTTTCCATATAGGATCATCCTTTGCTGTCCCTCTCTCTGTTAGGGTTCCTCCGGGATATGCTCTTGGCCTTCTGCTCTTCTCTACACACTGCTCCTGAGTAACCTCTTCAAATCCCATGGCTTTCAGTGCTAGCTATACATACATGATCCCCAGATGTGCCTCTTTTGCCTCGCCCCTCCAATCCAGAACCTTCAACTGCCTTTCTGGGACTTCTGCTTGCATGCTTAATTGTCAACTCATATTCAATATGTGCAAAACCAGACCTTTTCTCTTTTCTCTCAAGCCCTCCTCTCCTAGTATGCTAACTGTATACACTGCCAGTGTTACCATCCACCCTGATGAACAGGCACTTGGCCTTGGCTTTATTTTTGATTCCTCCCTCCCTCTCTCTTTGTTCCCACATTCAGTCTGTCACCAAGTCATGACACTTCTCCGTTTATAGCTTTGCAAAAATATGGTGCCTCCTTTCTTTCGCCTTTGCAAAAACTTTGGTCCACGCTCTGGTTATCTCTTTCCTAGACTACTGCAGTATTACTACTAGGACGACTACTACTACTACTACTACTACTACTACTTAGCATCAGCAAAGTGCCCACATTTTTCTAAGCACTGAAAATATATTGAAAGATAGATAAGATGGACCTTGATCTGCTTCTAGCAGAGAAGTCTGGGTGGTATTCTACGGTGTGAGATGTGAAAATCCAGGAGCTAATTGATCTTTCCAAGTATCTCAAATCTGGAGTGTTATTTTAATAACAGTATGGACCCTGTTAATGGGTGGTGGGTAGGCAAGTGCTTATATCTACCAGAACAGGGCTGGGTAACATTTTTTTTTTCTTTTAAGGGCCTCATTCCCTCATGGGTAGGGATGTATGAGAAATCTGTTTCAATTCATTTTTGACCAGAATTTACCCAGTTTGCACCTCCAGGAACCAAACACAGGCCCAAACGCAAACAGTGGTGAAGTCCCTACCTTTCCAAGCTTCCAATGCTTTTTGCAGAACAACAACAAACATACATTTGAAAAATGTGTATGAAAAAGTGTGAACGTCTCAAAAATATGCAGAAGCACACTTTAAGCAATGGCAGAAAAATGGGTATATTTCAAAAATGTGCACAGTTGATGCATACATTTGGGAAAATGCACACAAAAATACACACCTTATTTGTGCAAAAAGAAAAAGCTTGCAAACTGATATGGACCTGAGTCAAGCTTCAAGGCAGAATGCGGAAAGCCTAAATGAGCTTGAGTTTTCCTTATTTGCACATTTCTACCCACAGGTAATCTGCTGGGGGCTGCATGGCAGTGATGGGCATAGACAAAGCCAATAGACGGCAGGGCCAGAGCCAAATGTGGGTGTATCACCCCTTTTCTCTCTCTGCCAACCCCTTTTCTCTCCCTGCCACCCCCTTTTCTCTCCCTCTTCCTTCCCATATAGCAGGCTGTCAGGGAAGGGACCGATAGCTCTTGCCAGAAGTCTGAACTATTTGCATGCAAAGCACTTTTAAATTAGGTTTAGCCGTTTAGGCCACATGCCCGTTCTGCAAGTGTTGTCTGTCTATGAGCATGGGCAATGTCTGAAAGAAAAGTAGAAGTTGGGAAAGCTACTCAAGCAGATTGCTACTTGTGTTGATGAGGCAGAACTGGTGCAAACTCTCCCAATGCCTGAGGCAGGAAAGCATATGCACCACCGCCACCAGCCACTATTGCCACTGGCCCCTTCCTCCCCAGCCTGCATCTGTCTCCCCCGCAATGTTTGTCTCCCTCCTACCCCCTTCTCTACTCCCCCTATTTCCAGCATCACTATTATTGCTGCTACTGCTGCCTAGTCTACAGGGTAGCTGAGCTCTCTGAAGAGCTGAAACATCCAGAAAAGCATCAGGCATGGCTCTTCAGAGAGGAAGCCATGCCCAAATGCCTGGCTTGAGTGGTTCTTCCTCAAAGCCAGGCATTGTGGGAGGAACTGTCCCGGCCGGGAGATCACCTGTACTGTGGATAATCTCTAGGGATACTCCTCCTCCCACCATTCCTGGATCCAAGGAAGGATCCCTCAGAACTAATCATTTGGGTGTGGCCGCCTCTCTGAAGAGCTGCGCTGGGTGCTTTTCCAGCTGACATGGCTCTTCAGAGAGCTCGACTGCCTGCCAGCATACTTGGAGCCAATCCACAGAGCAAAACAGATGGGGGGAAAATATTTATTTATTTAATTTCCAGAGTGCCCAATAGCAATCTGGGTGGTTCATAAAAATTAAAAATTCAATTAGTATTCAGCAGAAAGAAAACCAGCAGCACACAGAAAGGGCATTCCATCAAACAGAGGGTCTTTTGTTATTTGCCACCTAAATGCCAATAGAGAAAGGGAAGATCAAACTTTTCCAGGGAGCGAGGTGCACAATTTTGGTGCTACTATCATAAAAGCTCTGTTGCAGATAACCTTCTTCCACCATGCAGCATAAGGACCTGGAGAAGAGAATATGAGGAAGATATCAAAGTATAGGCAGGTGGCCTTTATGATGCTGGACAGGGCAGTGAACAGAAGGCATTCCCAGAGTTTTCACTTTTGAGTATGCCTGCATGTTATTAAAATCTTTACCAGTCCTGGTCTGTCATTGTCATTTCATGACATCCTTTGATGACAGATTTGTTCATCTCCCAGATGTCACACCTACTATCATTTTAGGAAGCTTTATTATACTGGCTTCAACTGTTCAATTTTTCAATATTATCTTTTACAATATTCCAATAATGTGAGCATTGGACATATTTTGCTTCATGAATCATGAATAGATTCATGAAGTGAATTGCAGTAGCATTAGAACATCTGAACATACTTCCTTTTGATGCTTCTGCAGGTGTGCCTGTGTACCATGCTAATTAGCATGCTACTTTTTGCTACCTGCGTTTATATTGCTTGGGAACTGTGGCTAGCTTTGCATCAAGATGAGCAACGGCCCCATTGTTAAATTGGTATTATGGCTTCTTTCACTCTAAATTACAGATTATAAATCAAAGGGGGGGATCTAGGGCTATTATGTTGGTAAATGCAATATCCACACATGCTGTTAGAGTGCAGTGACCGTTACGTAGTAATATAAACTCCTGAAATGGGCTGTCATTTTTTTGCTTTCATCTAGTTTTTTCATTGCTGAGAGTGATGCTATGTTTCCCACAATTGCAAACAGATACCCAAATCTTCTATAAGATATAGTCCTGACCAATGCTACAAGGTAATCATTTTTTATTATCCTTGTGGAAAGGATTGGCAAGTCAGAGCAAAGGTCTTTGGAAGGAAAAGCAAATCAAATCTTGATAGAATCACTGCCCCATTGTGCTATAGCAGGAAGACACCCCTGACAATCAAGGCATTCAGGAGAGTACAGACAGCTACAAAATGGAGCCCCACAGCTAAGAGTCTATTTTGAAAGCTAATGAAAATTGGACTCAAGATTAATACCACTGAAGTCAATGGCTGCTCAGTTCCTCCAGACCTCCAGCTTGACATAAATCCTTCAATTTTCCTTTGAAGTCTTTCAAGTACAACTCGACAGCAGCATGACTATTGCAACTTTTTTATGACAAACTAAATGAAAGGATACCATTTTAAAACAAAGTACTAAGATTGAACACTGTTACTAGTAAGTAGAAGATGGACTGCAGACATCTCTTATGGGCTAACTGCACTGACATCCAGATTACTGTTCATGAGAGTGTTTTCATAGCTCCTGGTTTTAGATTCATAGTTGGCTGTAGTCTTAAGTACCCTTACATGGAGGTAAATTCAGCTTAAATCAGTGGCTCCCACATCCATAAAATGTTTAGGATGTGATGCAAGTTGATGTTGTGTTATAGTAATGTGTTTGATTATTAAAAGGATTGTCAGACTTAACCGGAAGAATTTGCTAATTCTTACTTGTTTGGAGCATACAGATGGGCAATAAATCTAAACCTTTTCCCTTCCCAGTCAGATGAAACAGTTGGTGATTGTGTGGTAAACTGCATTCACTATGTTTGCCCAGGTATTGCTCACCTTTTGGGTTTTCACATTTTCCTTGAAGATTTGAGAAAGCAGTAATTTAATTCCTTAACTTTCAAAAGGGTAGAGAACAGCAAGGGAGCTTTCCTCAGCTCATTTGAAGTCTGGAGGCCATTGTACCCATTTTTAAAACCTGATCAAAATTCAGGCTGGCTGTTTGTTACTAAATTATGTATCTCTGAAGCATAAGTGTGTTGGTTTTGAAAGTTACAAATTAGTGTATTTCCATACAGCCTGGGAGAATGTGTTGTAACCATGGCTAGAAAAAAAATATTATTTGCATTATTCTGTAACAAAGGAACTCCCTATATGGATACCCAGATAACTTCCACAGAATTTCCACCTCCTCACAGTAAATTACTTACTTTACTTATACACATCCTTCTGACTTCCATTTGCTTCATCTTTTACGATATGGAATAAAACTTATTTTTACAGCAATTTTCACTTGCAACATTTGTTATAAAGCTTAGATGTGCCCTTCCTTTTTGTGTCATCCTGATGGTTCTTGTTTATTTTGGAGTTATAAATTTTGTCCCCATGGAACTGAATTCTACATCCATTTCCAATTACACTGTTAGATTTCCAGTCAACAATGAGTTCAAATGGAGGTGAAGGTGAGGGAGGTACAGTTCAGTTCCATCACAGAATTGTGATAGTGGCTTTAGTGTGTTTATAAACTGGTCCTATTTCAGTAGAGGGACTGCACTTTAGAGTGGTAAGGCACATGCTTTGCATGCAAAAGGTTCCAAGTTTGACCTCTGATATCTCCAAGTAGGGATGGGCAAGACCCCTGATTGAAAACCAAGAGGACCCCAAAGTCAGTGTACACAATACTGAGCTAGATGGTCCAATGGTCTGGCTCAGTAGAATGCAGCTTCATAGGCTCATTACTGTAATTCATTACAATGGGGAAAGCACTTCTGCAGTTCTTTCCTCACTAACTGCCTAACTAAACCTATTCGTAATGGACTCAGACAAACCTAAGTCTGCATAGGATTGGGTGGTGCTTCTTATACTGCCTATGCAACCCCTATTAATTGCCCAGCAATCAAGACCATGAATCAAGATACATGGGGATGCTGCTAACCCCTCCCCTCCCCCACCCCCAGGAAGTTACCCTGAACTGTACTTCATTGTGGGTACACTGATGGGGCCACACAGAGAAACTGATGGGGCCACACAGAGAAACTCACAATGTGAAGTTGATGTGTCATGGTAAGTACTTGCAATTGCAAACATTACTAGGTGGCATTCAGATGGCCCTGTTTTTTCATGCGATAGGCTACGCAAATATTTGCGTAGCCTATCACGTGAATGAAAAGCACGGACGCAAATGGCATCCAGGTCGCCATTTGCGTCCGTAAAAGTCTTAGTTTAAGCTAAATGCAGCAATTTATGGCTGCATTTACCTTAAACTAAGGCCTTTATGGCAGCAAATGGCATCTTGGATGCCATTTGCATCCACAGTCAAGTCCCCTTCAGCCAGCAATATGGCATGGTGGCCGTATCGCTGGTGCTTTGGAGCTGGCCGGAGGTTCAACAGAATCGCCATGGAGCAGAGGTGGCCGAAGAGGATTCTGGGAGGAGGAATGGATTGCCTCCTCCCTGCGGGTGGATTCCCCATGGACCGGAAGGTAGGGAATCCACCCATCCCTATTCATCTCCCAAACTGTGGATCTCCAATACAACTGTGTAGTCTCTCTTCACTATCTCTGGAATATGGTAAACAACAGCAACTCAAGCACTGCTGCTATCTTTTTCTCACTTGTAACTCTCTCTCTTTCTCTCTCTTTTACTCATCTCCTGGTGAAAAGCATTTCAAGCTTGTGGTCAAGCCATCTTTCAGGAATGACTTCACACCAATAATGTTAGCAAATGTTTCTTTGGAAAATTCAGATAATAAAACCTTACTTCTCACCACCCATCTTAAAAAAAGAAGAAGGTTGCATTGAAAAAATTGCTCTTAAAGCAATTCCAAAGCTTTTACTTTGAACGCAGTTTAAGTGCTGTATTTGAAGTGCAACTTTTGTTCACACAAGTGGCACCATTGCTATGTTACAGTTTTCGCTACCAGTCCAAACGTCACTGCATTTTTGTATTGTGTCTTCTTCAGCTCATTTGGGTTCCATCTCCATGGTAACTTGTTTACAAGGTCAGAAATACTGGCTGAAAAGTCAAGGTGAGCGTCTCCCTTTGTTGCTGTAGCTGTTTTGATATTTTGGGCAACTGAAACAATCTGGGCAGACACCTTAATGATTCAAACCATTTTATGGCAGGTTGAATCAAAACAAACTCCACACGCATTTGGGCTTTAAAAAAAAGTAAAAAATCACCACTTCCAACAGAAAAAGACAAATGTGAACTGCCATCTAATCAGAACCATCAGTTTCATCTCTTTTTCATATTTCAAAACAACAGCCCTCATGCTTAACTTTGGCAGCCTATCTTGAGAAATAAGTAGTGCATGAGAGGTTATGCCTTCCTGAGGAAATAATAATAATTATTAGCTTGTGTATGTGTGAATATGTATTAGTCTACGTAATTGAGGCAGCCTAAAAACATCACTGGGTCAGAAAAAGTACAAGGTGTTTCAGAGTCTAAGCTAAATCACTGATGGGAGTCCTTTGTACTTGGAAAATTGACTGTAATAATAATATTTAGCACTTCTACATCTGCTTGCAATATTCTGATGGGAAAGACTAGCATTCCTCACTTAGGCAGCACTCCAACTTTAATAGAATTTTTTAAAAAGAAAGAAAAGCATGGACTGTAGGATGAGGCTGTTAGAGGGAACATTTTATGTTAATTTCATTCCAGTCAATGAAGATCCAGACAATAGGTTACAGCCAAACTAAGAGTAAGTCACCACATCTAAAAAAGGATATTGTAGAGTTGGAAAAAGTGCAGAAAAGGGCACCTAAAATGATCAAAGGGCTGGAGCAAGTCCCCTATGAGAAAAGGTATAACATCTGGGATTGTTTAGCTTAGAAAAAAGGAGGGTAAGGGGAGACATGGTAGACGTGTACAAAATTATGCATGTGTGGAAAAAGTGGATAGGGAGACATTTTTCTTCCTCTCTCATAATACTAGAACCCAGGGTCATCCCAGGAAGCTGATCGGTGGGAGATTCAGGATGGATAAAAGGAAGTACTTCTTCACACAGCATGCAGTTAAAGCTGTGGCATTCACTTCCACAAGATGTAGTCATGGCCACCAAATGTGATGGTTTTAAAAGGGGAGTGGACAAATTCATGGAAGAGAAGGCTATCAATAGCTACTAGTTCTGATGGCTATATGCTACCCATGGTATCAAAGACAGTATGCCTAGGTACACTGGTGCTGAGAAACATGGGTAGGAGAGTGCTTTTGCACTCATGTTTGCTTGTAGGATTCCTGTGGGCAGCTGGCTGGCCACTGTGTGAACAGAATGCTAGACTAGATGGACCCTTGGTATGATCCAGCATTGGCTCTTCTTATGTTCCTAGGGCAGACCCATTGAAATCAATGGGTCTTAAGTTGGTTACGGACTAACTTAAGTCCCACTGATCTTAAAGGGTTTCTTCAAAGTATTACTGACATTGAAACCTTACACATGTCTACTCAGAAGTAAGTCCAGCTGAGTTCAATGGGTAAATGAATATAGCATTGCAGCTGAAATCTGGATCCAGACCAATATATTATCTAGTTTTTGGTTACCCAACATGCAGCACTAATCCTTATTATTTCTCATTTACTGTTGGGCTTGCTGAGTATATATTTCATATAAGTAGGCAAAAAGTATAAAACTGAGATGTACCATAGCCATGTGTTATCTCAAAATTAACATTCTCTATTGCAATAAAAGTTTTTTGGGACATTAGCCAAAATAAATTCTTGGTTTTCCCACTAACCTTAGAACCTCTTTTACGCACTTCTGATTTCTAAGATGTGTGTGTGTGTGCCTGTGTGTGTATACACATATGTAGTCTTACTCTACCACAAGCTCACCTATGATATACTCAGTGTGTTTCCTTTTCTCTTTCCCTCGTGTTCCCTTTTCTTCTCCCACAGAAGGGAGGAGAATGGAGGGGGGGGGGGTTGTCCCAAGTCCTGGATTCCAGTTTGGAAAAGCATTCAGAGGCTGGACTCCAATGGTGGGTGTCGAGTTGGGGAAGATCACAGTTTTCTACCCCCCACCAACCCTTCTTGGTCTCCTTGCAAGGACAGAACAAAGGGTTGGCGTATGGTGACAGGACTCTTGCCCACACCACCTCTCAACCCCTTATGGTCTCCATCCTCACAAGCAGACTGCAAGGGGTTGAGAGGTGGCGGGGGCAGGAATCACATGTCTCCAGCCAACCTTTCATTCTCTCCTTGCAAGAAGGAGAGAACGAGGGTTGGCAGGTGGCCACAGGGACTCCAGCTGCTGCCATTTTGTGCTAAATGGTGGCTGGCTGGGCTTTTCCCACAAATTCCCCATTTTGTGCAAATGGTGGCCATAAGTAGGGCCATTTATGCAAAATTATAGGTATAAATGGTCTAATTAGACCTAGTGCTTTCCTCCTTCCTCAGTGCTTAGCAGGGAAAGCACTTATCTCTGATCAGTGGTTAATTAGACCATTTATGCATGTGATTTTGTGTAAATGGCTCTATTTATAGCCATCATTTGCACAAAATGGGGGATTTGTGGGAAAAGCCTAGCTGCCATTTTGCGCAAAACAGTGCCTGCCAGAGCAGCAGGGCACCTTGTGCCACTCGCCAAGCACACGCACACTATCCAGCAGCTCACTGTAGGTGGCAAACAGGGTTGGGTAGCCAGTGGGGATCCGACAAGCTGCACATGGGATGAACAGAGGCAAGTTCATCCATCCCTATCTCTAATTAGCTGCTGATTGTAAATAAGAGCTTTTCTCTTTGTGACCAGGGGGGTGGGGGCATGGTATTACGGGGGGGGGGCAGGGCAGGGCAGGCCAAGCCATTTGCAGACTGGTGGGGAGTCCTCTTAGCAAGCCTGCAGCCTAGAGGTTCCCCATCCCTGGTCTGTAGTCACAATCTATAGTCCTTACCTTTTATTGTTCAAAAGAAAATAAGTAGGGAAATGATCCAGCCAGAATTGAGCACTTTTAGGTCTTATTTATTTCAGTGGGAGAAAAGAGCATGCACCTAAATCTTTCCCACTGGACTGAAGCAAAAAAAAAAAAAAAAGCCTAACTACAGCTGGATCTTCTTCCCCAAGCAGATCAAGATGTCTAGCCCTCTACAACTTTGTTCCTTGTTTGTCAGACCAGCCTGTTACTACTTCCCCTTGATGGCTAAGTATTTATTCAAACACCACATATTCTTTCTCTTTTGTATTTGCCTGCTGTAAGAGAGACGTTACAATAACAGAACAGTACCTACTGTAGGAATCAACTCCATCCTATCCTATCCTACCTTCATTCTTCATGATCTCTTCTGGAACATGTGAGAATTAGCTACACACACTCTTCCATCCAGTTGAATGCAGAGACTTCCTGGCATCATGGAATATGCTATCTTTTGGCCTACCTTGTGATGCTCATCAGAAGATGGATGTTGCATTTTTTGATGTGTGTTGGTGTGGTTTTAGAATAGCAGTGTTAGGCTTTAACATAATAAAACTGGTCCCATCTTTTGGAAATAACCCATACTGTCACATGCTCTTTACTAAGTTCAATTTACAAAAGGGAAGGAAAAAACCTTACAGCCCTGAATTATCCCTGGCTACTACTTAATATAATAAATGTTCACACAAACCTCCCTGAGCACATTTCAGTGCCCTACCATTGCCATTGCAACCTTACTCTGTATTATACATTTACATAAAATAATCCTAAATAATTTGATAAAGCTTGGATGGATTTGTCTGTATGCCATCGATACATATATGATGCATATGTCATCTACACTTTCATATGCATCAAGGGCTAATCTAGTGCATTGTTGGATGAAGACTTCATACTCTATGATCTCAAGGCAGCACCTGTCAGTCAAACAGCAATGGAAAGGCAGGCAGAGTGACTTGTGTGTGCTCACAGCCACATCCTCCCAACTCCTATAGGTGGGTGGGATCACCAGCATCACAGCAATCTGATTATTTTATTTTAAAGTTCATTGTAAAATTTCAGCAAAAGAAAAGAAAAGAAGGAAGGAAGGAAGGAAGGAAGGAAGGAAGGAAGGAACGTGGCTACATTTTCTTTTGGAGCATTCCTTCATATTTATCGATGCACATACTGTTTTAAATTATCTCCATGCTTCCTGGAAGTTAATGCATGGTTAGAACAAATGGATTCTCTGTGCCCTTCTCACAGCTAAAAGACTGATATTACAACACTGGAAGGATAAATACTCAACTCCCATAATGAAATGGATTGAAGACCTTACAATGCTTTCAACATTTGAATGGGTGGTATATAGATGCCACCTGCAAATGGATACTTATTTGAATATCCAGTCTGCTTTTGTTGAAGTGCATGTATCATTCTTAGAAACCAGTATTTTCAGATAGATAGACAGACAGACACACACACACACACATACACACACACACACACTTTGTATGTATGCATTGGAATTGATATATTCAAATCTATCTGATAAATATTATTGGGAAAAGTGGTAAGGGCGAAGGCTTGGGGCACATTCCATATGACCCTATCCTATGAGCCAGCTTATGTAGGGAAACTCATGGCAATATAACCCACACCTGCATATTATCAAACAGAACAGTGGTAAGGTTTGTGCACAATATGGCTCTGGCCACTGTGGATGGGAAGCTCATGGCCAGGCAAGCAAAGTGATGAGTATTTGTTCAACATGGTGCCCTCTTCCTCTGAATACCAATCCCATGCCTACTGCATTGTCTGCTTGAAGAATGGCAGACACCTAAGATCACCTAAGGCTCTCAATGATAGCAGGTTCCTGAGTATTTTCAAAACTTGCTCATTACCCCTGGGCTATATTTGTAGGGATGGCAGAGAATTCCACCACGGATTTCAGTGAGGCTGAATGCACTGGCATTCGGTCCCCTGAAACCCGTGGAGGAACAGCCTCCCACCTCCCCCCCCCCCGCAGAATCCCCCCCAGGATGAAGTTTACCTGGGGCGGATGTTCTGGCAGCGGTGGCTCCGGAGGCGGAAGCTGGTCTCTCGGCCAGCTGCTGTGGACTCAAATGGTGGCCGCCGTAGTGGCTGTCACTTGCATCCAGCCAGGCTGCCGTGAGAGGCTATGTATTTATGTAGCCTATCATGGCAAAGGCAGCCACGCAAATGGCGGCCACCACGCCATTTGTTTAGCTGCCTTTGCCATGATAGGCTACGTAAATACTTACATAGCCTATCACAGCAAGCTAAAAAAAAAAAAAAGCATATGCAAATGGCGGCGGCTACGGTGGCTGCCATTTGCGTTCCCTTTTTTTTGCTGTAATAGCTTACGTAAATATTTACGTAGGCTAAAACGGCGGGGAAAAAAGGAACACAAATAGCACCCTCTACGCTATTTGCATTCCCCTTTTTCTCGTCGTAATAGCTCACGTAAATATTTATGTAGGCTAAAACAGTGAAAAAAAGGGAACGCAAATGGCGGCTGTCGTAGCCGCTGCCATTTGCGTACACCGTTTTTTTTTCCCCCGGAAGGCTGCCCAGTGGCCAGATGTCCAGCTGCTGGCAGCCCCAGCCAGTGGCTTCACGAAAACTCCATGGAGCAGAGCCGGCCGTATTAGGATTTCGAGGGGAGGTGCGGAGTGCCTCCCCCCCACCATGAATCACCCCGTCGTAAAGGTAAGTGACTTTCATACATCCCTATATATTTGTATTCAGACACCATAACCTCTCTGGAGATCCCACTTTTAATAAGTAGGGATAGGAGAATCAGTGAGGTTCAAGCTCATCAAGATTCTCCTGTTTTTACTTCTGAGCTCCATTTGGTTCATTCCCATTCTTGAGTGTGAGCCTTTTTCCCCTTTTAAAACTGACAAAGTGTGCATTTCGGTGCACATTTTTAAAGCATACATCCGAAATGTGCACTTGCTCTCATAGACTAAAGCACAAAAGTGTGATTTTAAAAAAGGGTACTTTTAAAAGTTTGCAAATTCTGAACTTGTGATTGCATTCAAAAAGTTTGCATTTCTTAAAAATTCAAGCTTTTTGAACACAACCGCAATTTCAGGAATGTGTGAGCTTTTCCAAAAAAAATTGTGTTCCCATTTGTGTTCATTTTCAAGGTTGTGAATGGAGCAAATCTGAAGTAAAAACAAACCCAAACAAAATTCTCATACGTGTGCTCCCTGTTGATCTGCATGGGCTTCAACTTAATTTTATTGCATTGCTATTAAGTACATATTCCTGTGTTCCTACAGAAAAGGGACCAAATATTATGATTAATATAACTCCAAAGCCCCAGTGTTCTTAACAGAATTTTGTTGGAACAAGGAAAATATTATCATATTGTTTTCTCCAAAGGAGACTGTTAGGTGGAATTTAGAGTCAGCTTCACAACTTGAAAATGCCAGCGAAAGCGGCATCCCTCTAGGAGTCTGCAATGAATCGGTGCTTGCACAGGAGGAACCATTCCTTTTCACAATGTGTGGCGCAGAGTGGTAGGCCGGCGGCAGTATTGCAACCGAAACTCTCCCCACGACCTGAGTTCGATCCCAGCGGAAGCCAGGTCTCGGGTAGCCGGCTCAGGTCGACGCAGACCTCCATCCTTCCGAGGTCAGTAAAATGAGTACCCAGCTTGCTGGGGGAAAGGTAGTCACAACTGGGGAAGGCAATGGCAAACCACCCTGCTATAGTCTGCCATGAAAACTCCAGCACAAGCAGCGTCCCTATAGGGGTCAGTAATGACCCGGTGCTTGCACAGAAGAAACCTAACCTTTCCTTCCTTTTCGAGGGAAATTCTTTTCAGAGAATTTCTCCATGAATCTCCGGGAGGCCAAATGCCAATGCATTCGGCCCCCCGAAATTGGTGGAGAAACGGTCCGCCCCCCCGCCCCCCCCCCCCAGGATGGGACTTACTTTGTGCGAATGTCCCTGGTGGCAGCGGCTCCTGGTGGCAGTTCGGCGGCGGCGGCTGTGGCGGTCGGTCTTCCGACCAGCTGCTGCCGCCATTTCCAAGTAAAACAAACAAACAAACAAACAACAAACGTGATAGGCTACGTAAAGATTTACGTAGCCTATCATGGCTAGATTTTCAAAAAACACCGTGATAGGCTACGTAAATCTTTACGTAGCCTATCCTGGCTGACTTGGGGGGGGAAGTGCGTACGCAAATGGCAGCGCCCATGGGTGCTGCCATTTGCGTACACGCTTTTTTTTTTTTCAAAGTCAGACGTGATAGGCTACGTAAACATTTCTGTAGCCTATCACGGCTGACTGCAGGGATGAAATGGTGGCGGCTACGGCCGCTGCCATTTGCGTCCCGGCAGGAGATGAGGTTTTGTGGCCAGAGGGACAGGGCGCCTCCCCCCCGGCCAGAATTTTTTGGGGGGAGGGATGGGGCGCCTCCCCCCCACCCAGAATTTCGGGGGGAGGGATGAAGCGCCTCCCCCCAACCGCGAAGCAAGCTGCGGGATCAGGTAAGGGACTTTCGTCCATCCCTATGCTCCATAGAAATGCCATGCACCAAACTCTGGATGAATGTCATTATTTGATTGCCTTGATTCAAAATAAATCAGGCATTTAAAGAAAAAATCTCACCATGTTCTGTGGGTGGGGGCCTGGGAACATTATTGAATAAGTATATACTACTGTGGGGAAGGTGTTTCTGGTGATTGCTTACCTGGATCTTTATCAGTGCCGGTGCCAACACACATTCAGGCTTTTATGCACTCTACTAGGTGCACACAGTTCTCTCACAAGCTCAGCTGTCTACTCATGAAAGGGCTAACAATGGCCAGTGGTGGCAGGAAATTCCCAACTGTGCAACAGCACATGGGAGCAGGTAGGGTGGGCACTGTAGACATTGGGGCATCCCCTTTAAATCAACAGTTGCATGTTTAAGAAAATAAGAAGAACCTTGCTATATCAGAGCAATATTATCCAGCCCAGCATCCTGTTTCCCATAACAGTCAACCAGACATCTACAAGCAGCACACGAGGGCAATTGTCCTCTCCCAGCAATTTCTGTTCAGAAGCATCCTGCCTCTGAACCTGGAAGTCGCATATAACCATCAGGACTAGCAGCCATTGATAGACTTGTCCTCCATGAGTTTGTCTGATCTCCTTTCAAACCCATCTAAGCTAGAAGCCTCTTCACATCTTGTGGCAGTGAACCCCGCAAATTAATTATGCACTGTGTGAAGAAGTGCTTATTTTTGTCTGTCATGAATGTATGCACTACATCATTATGTACGACATTATCCTTTTTGGGATGCGGTGACCAGGACTGTACAAAATATTCCAAATGCTATTGATTTTTTATAAGGGCACTACATTTATTTTTGATCCCTTTCCTAAGCATCCGTAGCATGAAATTCACCTTTTCCATAGCTGCTGCACGCTGGGCTGACATCGTAAGTTGTCTCCTTAATCATGTGACATACTACCAGTTCACTCTTAAAACACCAGTGTCCAAGATATATTGGACATTGTGTACCACTCCCAAAGTCATATTGTGCCATTCATCTAACTTATTTTGGGGCAGAAACACACTGTAAATAATTTTTTTTAAAAAAAACCCAAACATAATTAAACAATACTTTTTCCCTCTGTTTAAACAGTTTACTGACTTTTAAGTTAAGATCATGAAGTGATTAGTGGAAACTTGCATAACCTACCATCCATGGGATTTAATTCCTCTAACCTTTCTGAAAGAAAAAAGAAAAGGGGATTTTTCCTTGATAATTGATAACCTTGGCTGGCACTACAATAGTAAAACAGTTGGTTTCAAATTCATTAGTCTGATAAGACGTTTGCACCTTGGGTTGTGCATTAGTTTCTCTCCTGCAAAGAAATCCAATGATTCAAAAGCTTTTTAGTGGAAGTGCAAACAAAACAGCAAAAGAAAATGGGTTTTGGTCCCCTGATGCACTGCCTGACAGCTGACTCTGCATAGCACAATGAACAAGACATGCATCGTTTGAGAAGAGCAGGGAAATGTCAGTTGGGGCTATCAATATAGTGAATAGGATGTGATAACCTTTAAATACATATAAACAATGTGTCCCCACATATTATACTTTCCTATTCCCTCCAGAAAGAGATATTTCTTTCCCAGCTCTGCATATGGCAGTGGAGGAAATAAAACCAACTACCCGAGGATTAATGAGTTTGCCCAAAGGAAGGAATAAAACTCATTTAAAAGGTGTGTTTAAAATAATGGCAAAGGCAAATACATAACATATAACACACAAGTGCACTTAAAAAAATCAGGCATAGCAATTGGAGTCATCCATCTGTTCCAGAGAAATAAGGTAATCTACATTACTAAATTTAAGTTCTGGATACAAGATTCAACAGGTGCAAAGCCTGCTAATAACTTCTCATTCCTTCTGCAATGTCACTTAGCAAGGCGAGAGGCAGGAAAATACGCATATGCAAAGGGTTTGGAAAAACATACTTTTTGCATATATTTACATTATAACATCTGTATTTATGTTATGTTTCACATGGGCTAAAGCAATTCCCATGCGTGGTCCTGCAGAGCTAATTTTCAAAACAATTAATCTATAATAATAAAGAAGGATATCTGTCTGTCTTTCCATCTGTCTGTCTGTGCCATAGCTCCAAGTCAGTAAAATCTAGATCCCTGAAACTTGGGATGCATACTAAGGAGAATCTAGGGGAAAAGTCCAACTCCATCAATGATGGTACGAAACCCAGACAGAATGGATTTTACAAAATCTGTACATCCCTAGTACCATCTTCAGTCACTAGGGGGCAGACTTTCCTAACCATTGCATATCTCGCAGTCAATACAGTTTGAAGCCAGGAAAGAGAGTTATATGCCTGCCCCCACCCCTTCAAGGGAATGGAATGGGAATTCACCTTTGAACAATACAAGGAATGCATGAAAAAAACAGAATCAACTTTATACCTAGCAGTTCTTCATCAGTAATAATGTCCAAATATGCTTTCAAGCTCTCACCTACTTTTGGACGGACTTGTCAGCCAAACAGAAGAAGTAGTTTGTAAGCTTCAGCTCTTGGCCACCTTCAAACTAACGGTGATTTGTGAGCTATTATTTTTGCTTTTATCACTCTCCTGAGCCATAGGTTTCATATTCCTTAATTTCTAATTATGCCTGGAGACAGATAATAGAGTATAATTAGAAATCTTCCATGTATTTTTAGAACTTACGGATGAGTGTATCTAATAAGTTTAAACATGAGCAATGGAAACCAATGCCAAGTAAAGAGTCCAACAGCAGCTTATGGCATTTGATAAAATATGACTCTTGGAAGGATATTTTATAAGAGTCTTTAATCTTTGCACACCCATAAGCAATAATACTACAGCAGTGGATCATGGACTGAAAACAGATGATTAGAATTAAGTTAAAAAGTTCTGGTCTGAGTATAAAAAGAAAATTTCAGGAAAGCTGAATGTTCAAAAAGCTCTTTGTAAATCATTGTGCAAATGCATGGCATTATATTAGGGTAATAACACAGTAGCAAAATTCCTTCTTGTAGTACACAAGGCCAAACTCACCATGAAGATAAGTCGTTTCAGGCATTTAAGCAATTCCAGAGAGAAAGCTATGTTCTAGCCTTATGTGCCATTAAAAATAATGATGTGCAAGGAAGTCATTTTGACTTTTCATGTGAAAAACTATCCAAAACTGGCACAACTGATACAATGTGTTTCATACATGTGCAGGGGGACCCCATAAAGGGTGTTGTTCCCTTTCACAGAAAAAGAAGGAATGGCTAAAAGATAGACAAGGCTAGTAGACCTCAGCCTACATCTGACCCTACCTCACTTTGCTATTGAAGTTGCGGGAATGTGAAGAGAAACAAATTAAAACCCAGTGCAGTTGTATGTTTCCATTCCTATAATGAAAAATTCATGCAAGTCAAATACCTTCCTTCCTGCATGGACACATACATGGCACACTAAGACTGAACTTGTTGGACTGGCATTTTCTTCTATGCAGTTTCTTCTATATTGATGATAAATCTTCATTTTAGATAGATTGGGTTGTGTCCAACTGTGTCTGCCCACTAACAGAATGGGCACAGCTTGCAAAATGGATTCTCTTTTCCCCTTTCATCACATGAATAAGAACATAAGAAGAACCATACTGAATCAGACCAAAAGTCTATCTAGTTCAGAATTTTGTTCACACACAGCAGTATCTAGAACTGACTTCATTCACATTTCTCCTTTTTGTGGTGCTGCTGAATTGTGAAAATGGGTCCCACCTTTGTCTTACTATTATTTTCCCCCCACCCCGATCCTTTACAATTGTGTGCAAATTAGCCTATATGCAGTCTCACCTTGCCAATTTCTTTGTAAGTTACCCACTCCACTTTGACAGATGAGGCCTACAAGGACATTCAGAAGGTAGAACTATACATATTGGACAGCTGAATGTGTGCTCTTGTGCATTGGCAAAAGACTGGGGGGGGGGCGGATACGGCCCCATTTGTACAAATTTCAAGATCCACAAAAACTGTGCAAATTGGCACCATTAAAAAACCACAAAGCACACCGAATCCGCATATTGGGTCAACTCACCACAGATCAAGTTGACACCAGTGGGGGGGAAATAGAATTAAATTCGCCATAGCCAAATTAGAAAAATCCCTCAAGTTTTTACCCCACCCATTTTACCAAATAGAATTCTCATTAGGGTTGGCAGAGAATTTCTCCCCGAAATTTTGGGGGGCCGAGCGCCAACGCGTTCGGCTCCCCAAAGAAGTTTCGGGGAGAAATTCTCCGCACCCCCCCGCACCCCGCACCACCCCCAGGACGGGACTTACCTTTCCTGAATGTCCCTCCCGGTGGCGGGTCCCAGTGGCGGTTCATCGGGTCTTCATCAGGGGCGGGGGCGGCAGCCGATCTTTCGACCGGCTGCCGCCGCCGCCATTCCAATAGGGATGGCGGAGAATTTCTCCCCGAAACTTCGGGGGGCCGAGCGCCAACGTGTTCGGCCCCCCGAACAAGTTTCGGGGAGAAATCCTCCGCACCCCCCCTCCCCCCGCACCCCCCCCCGGGATGGGACTTACCTTCGCCGAATGTCCCTCCCGGCAGTGGGTCCGGCCGGCAGTTCGGCAGCTGTTCGTGCGGGGCGGGAGCAGCAGCCGGTCTTTCGACCGGCTGCCGCCGCCACCATTCCAACAAAAGAAAAAAAAAACAAATGCCCCCGTGATAGGCTACGTGATGATTAACGTAGCCTATCACAGCTAGATTTGCAAAGTCAGCCGTGATAGGCTATGTCAATCGTCACGTAGCCTATCACGGGTGACTTTAAAAAAAAAAGCGCGTACGGATAATGGCGGCCCCCATAGGGAGCCGCCATTCCTGTTCCTTATTTGGTTGCTGTAGTCTACGTAAAGATTTACGTAGACTACAGCAACCAAATAAGGAACACGAATGGCGGCTCCCTATGGGGGCCGCCATTATCCGTACGTGCTTTTTTTTTTTTAAGTCACCCGTGATAGGCTACGTGACGATTGATGTAGCCTATCACGGCTGACTTTGCAGATCTAACCATGATTGTTGTTGTTGTTGTTCAGTCGTTCAGTCGTGTCCGACTCTTCGTGACCCCATGGACCATAGCACGCCAGGCCTTCCTGTCCTGCGCTCTCTCCCAGAGCGTGCTCAAGTTCATATTCATTGCATCCGTGATGCTATCTAGCCATCTCATCCTCTGCCGTCCCCTTCTCCTTTTGCCTTCAGTCTTTCCCAGCATCAGGGTCTTTTCCAGGGAGTTTTCTCTTCGCATTACGTGGCCAAAATATTTGAGCTTCAGCTTCATTATCTGTCCTTCCAATGAGCAGTCAGGGTTGATTTCCTTTAGGATGGACTGATTTGACCTCCTTGCAGTCCAGGGGACTCGTAAGAGTCTTCTCCAGCACCACAGTTCAAAAGCATCCATTCTTCGGCGCTCAGCCTTCCTTATAGTCCAGCTCTCACAGCCATACATTACTACTGGGAAAACCATAGCTTTGATTAGACGGACCTTTGTCGGCAAGGTGATGTCTCTGCTTCTTACTATGCTGTCTAGGTTGGCCATAGCTTTCCTCCCAAGGAGCAAGCGTCTTTTAATTTCATGGCTACAGTCACCGTCTGCGGTGATCTTGGAGCCCAAGAAAGTAAAATCTGTCACTGCTTCCATTTCTTCCCCTTCTATATGCCAGGAAGTGATGGGGCCAGATGCCATGATCTTAGTTTTTTTAATGTTGAGTTTCAAACCAGCTTTTGCACTCTCCTCTTTCACCCTCAACAAGAGGCTCTTGAGATCCTCTTCGCTTTCTGCCATTAGGGTGGTATCGTCTGCATATTGGAGGTTGTTGATAATTCTCCCACCAATCTTAATTCCGACCTCTGATTCATCCAACCCGGCATTTCTCATGATGTACTCTGCATGTAAGTTAAATAAGCAGGGTGACAATATGCAGCCTTGTCGTACTCCTTTCCCAATTTTGAACCAATCGGTTGTTCCATGTCTGGTTCTGACTGTTGCTTCTTGACCCTCGTACAGGTTTCTCAGGAGACAGGTAAGGTGGTCTGGTACTCCCATCACTTTAAGAATTTGCCACAGTTTGTTGTGATCCACACAATCAAAGGCTTTAGCGTAGTCAATGAAGCAGAAATAGACGTTTTTCTGGAATTCTCTTGCTTTCTCCATGATGCAGCGAATGTTGGCGATTTGATCTCTAGTTCCTCTGCCTCTTCGAAACCCAGCTTGTACTTCCGGTAGTTCTCGGTTCACATACTGCTGAAGCCTAGCTTGTAGGATTTTGAGCATCACCTTGCTGGCATGTGAAATGAGCGCAATTGTGCAGTAGTTTGAACACTCTCTGGCGTTGCCCTTCTTTGGAATTGGAATGTAAACTGACCTTTTCCAGTCTTGTGGCCACTGTTGAGTGTTCCAGATTTGTTGGCATATTGAATGCAGCACTTTAACAGCATCATCTTTTAGGATTTTAAATAGCTCGGCTGGAATACTGTCATCTCCGCTAGCTTTGTTGTTACTAATGCTTCCTAAGGCCCACTTGACTTCACTCTCTAGGATGTCCAGCTCAAGTTCAGTGACCGCACTATCATGGCTATCAAGGACATTCAGATCTTTCCTGTATAGTTCTTCTGTGTATTCTTGCCACCTCTTCTTAATCTCATCTGCTTCTGTTAGGTCCCTGCCTTCTTTGTCCTTTATCATGCCCGTCTTTGCACAAAACGTTCCCTTGAGATCTCCAATTTTCTTGAAGAGATCTCTAGTCTTTCCCATTCTGTTGTTTTCCTCGATTTCTTTGCATTGTTCATTTAAGAAGGCCTTCTTGTCTCTCCTTGCTATTCTCTGGAACTCTGCATTCAGTTGGGTATATCTTCCCCTTTCTCCCTTGCTTTTCGCTTCCCTTCTTTCCTCAGCTACTTGTAAAGCCTCATCAGACAGCCACTTTGCTTTCTTGCATTTCTTTTTCTTTGGGATGGATTTCGTTGCTGCCTCCTGAACAATGTTACGGACCTCCGTCCATAGTTCCTCAGGCACTCTGTCTATCAGGTCTAATCCCTGAAATCTATTCCTCACCTCCACTGTATATTCATCAGGGATATGATTTAGGTCATACCTGAACGGTTTAGGCTACGTTAATCGTCACGTAGCCTATCACGGGGGCGTGTTTTTTTTTTTACTTTTTATTTTGCGGCCGGGCGAGGCGCCTCCTCCCCGGCCTGAATTTTGGCCAGGCGAGGTGGGAAGCCTCCCCCCCCGGCCTGAATTTCGGCTGGGCGAGGCAGGAAGCCTCCTCTCCCGGCCTGAACTTCGGGGGGAGAGCAGCGAAGTGCCTCCCCCCCACCACGAAAAGCTGCGAGACCAGGTAAGTGGCTTTCGTGCACTCCTAATTCTCATACATCCCTAAGAAGTAATCTGACCTAGTATATCACATCCCAGGTCACAACTGGAAGATACAGTGTGAATAGGAGGGAAGGAAAGGCATATGAGCCAATGGTAAGCTGCAGCCTGAGGCAGTGGAGTTTTGAAAGAACATGTATTCTAGTTTGAGTGCTGTAAATGAAGAGCCACTGGCTTTGATACAAAGGTTCCCTACTGTATGTGGAAGGCAGCTTCTACTTACAGAAAGACTGTTCTATCTCACGATATAGCACCACCTAAGACAGGGAAAACTATATCCAACAATGGTCTTCTGCTTATGCAAGAACTTGTGCCAGAGCTTTCATAACCTCTTGCACAAGCAGAAGCAAAAGAACTGCTATGGAACCTACCTATTATAGTGCCGTTTGCACAAGCTTTCTAGAATACTGATAATGGCTGTATTCCTTCCACTTGCAGTACCTGGTGGATCCAACTCAGTGTCTCTAGCATATCTTAGAGTTACTTTAAATTGAGCTGTTTCATAATTTCCCTTACATAATGACTTAAAACAAACAAAAAAACAATCTTCACTCTTCACAGCACAGCAGCACCACTCTATGATAATGTAGAAGGAGCAGCTGATAATTTCCTGTTCCTAACAGACTGCTCAGAGAACTCACTTTTGCCACTCGTCCACCACTATCTAAAAACGAAACTGAGCTAATCTTCTGTTTGGAAAAATATGCAATTTAATCACTACCTTAGCTACTATGATAGCTTTTGTTTTGCTTTCCAAGAGTTCTGTGAGACATGAATAGAACTGGAAACAGAATGTGCCTAAAATAATTATGATGATATTTTCTGAGAAATATATTGTTCCTACAAGATTAGAAACCTGAGCCATCTCTTCACTGGGTGAACCTAATTAAACTATAGCTCAATTAAATTTATCACTCAAGTTCAAGAATGCCTTGCTTTCAGAGTAGGCAAACCCCAACACTTCAAGGCTCATATTTTTATAATTTATTTTAAATGAAATTCATTTTGTTCTAACTCATGTGCCAGAGGAAGAACACAGTTGTCTTCAAAACCATGCACAGGCTGGCATAGTAATTTTCCTCCAATTGAAAGGCAATCCATCACCATAGACCTACCACCACTACTTTAGGATTGCTGTGCCAATCTATTCTATTTTTATCCTAGCATATGTTTGTATGTTTTCTCTATTCTGTATTTATTCTATGTATTTCTGCTTTAGGGCTGAGTGTTTATAATTTGGCCTTTAATTTTTAAAAACATTTTTATATTGCTGTTTCATTTTGTGAGGGTTTCTTAGTATTTTTGTCATACTTTGTGCACTTTGGCAGTGGAATGGCAGATTATATGTTTTAATGAATAAATAAATTTCCATATCTCCCTATTATATCTCTCCCTATAAAACAAATTAATTTTAGGTAAACCAATCTTAATTTGTAATGTCTGAAAATCTTATGATATAATATTGCACATTGATATAGGTGGCATTTGGATAATTATAGCCTGGCTTTATAAGCTGTAATATGCATGAGCTTCTGCCTGGACACGCAGCCTGTAATGTTGCAAAAATGGTCCCTTTACAGCTGCCATTTACGTAAAAGGCCTTTTATGAAAAAATCTGAGCCGCCATTTTTACGCAAAATGGCATCTTGCTGAGGGGTTGGGCAGCCACATGCCACTCACTAGGCACCTGCAGACTGCACAGTGGCTCGTCCAGAGAGCCAAACAGGGGTGGGCAGGCAGAGGGGGCTCAGCGAGTGGCACATGGTGCTATTTGCAGCACACTGGAATTAAACCCAGAAGTTTCCAGTTAAATATAGTTTCCCATTTTGTCCAAACTGGGAAACGATGATTACCAGCTTCAAAACAAACAAGGATCTTAAACCATCTTCAAACGACAGTTTAAGATCCTGGGTTGTTCTGAAGCTGGTAACCATAGTTTCCTGGTTCAGACACAATAGGAAACTATGGCTAATTGGAAACTTACACATCTCATTCAGGCATACCTCAAAGGGAAGAGACAAGGGGCTGCAACAGGCAAAAAGCCAAAAGGTCCATGCTAAGGTATGATAATATGAATGCAGCCACAGTGTCTTAGGGATGTGAGAACCTATACCAGCTCGGGTTCTCCAGGTGCCCCTAGAAGCACAGCCTCTGCTCACCCCCCGCGACCTGCTCCCTGGGCCATCCACAAGCTTGTGAGTTGCCCAGACTCACCATGATCCCATTCGGTGAGCGCTTGCCATTTTGCCACTTTGTTGTGTGCACAAAAAGGAAGTTAAAAAAATGTGCATATTTAAATATGTATAGTTTGAGGGATGGGGAAGCTTAATATATGCAATATTAGAGCTTAATGTGTATATTAAGAGCTTTATGCATATATTAAGCATAAAGCTTAAAGCATAAAGCTTAATATATCCATTATGTCTCTAATATTGCACACATTAAGCTTTCCTGGTCCTGAACTGTGCATATTTAGATATGAATATTTTTAAAAACTTCCTTTTTGCACACACAACAAAGCGGCAAAATGGCAGGTGCTCACCGAACAGGATTGCAGTGAGTCCTGGAGGATGCAAGCGGGGCGCAAGCAGGGGGCGATCAAGGACAGCATCTTAGCGGGGACAGTCTGGGGGTTGCAGGAGGGGGGGCTCGATGGATTCCCAAGCTCAGTCAGGCACCTGCGACATCCCTAGTGTCCTTATATCCCTGAATCAAATCACTAACTTGACTCTGTCTTGATTACTGACTGGTAATTCAGTAGCTATCCTACGTAGCCTATCACGGCAGGGGGGAGAAAACCCAGCATACGCAAATGGCGGTAGCTGCCGCCATTTGCATACGCTAGGTTTTTTCCCCCCGCCATGATAGGCTACATAAATACTTACGTAGCCTATCACAGCCTCTGCAGGGATGCAAATGGTGTCCCTGTGTTAGCTGTGATAGGCTACATAAGTATTTACGTAGCCTATCACTGCTATGAAGAGGAAGCGAATGGCGGCCGCAAGACGGCCACCATTCGCAAAGCAGGGCGGACGGGAGCAGGTAAGTGCTCCGTTCCGCATGCCTTTTGTGGGTTGGGGGTGGAGGGACTTCGCCCCGTGTGCCTTTCGTGGGTTGGGGGGGCAAGGGCTTCATACCACCACGGATTTCGGGGGGCCGAATGCACTGGCATTCGGCCTCACCAAGATCCATCGCGGAATTCTCTGACATCCCTATTAGGAGAGAGATTTTTTCTCTGGCTTCTCTTGAGCCAACTGAAGTTCCTGATTAGTTGTCAGACTATTAAGACCATCTGCATATACTTAACTGTCTTGATTATCTTTAAGATCACCTTTCTACATCCTATGTGTTTTAAGTGAGCCTATTTGCCACAGTGACAGCCAGACAAGCACAAAATACAGACCAATGCAGCTTTCTTAAATCTACTGAAGTTTCTTCTCGCTTCCTTCCCAATCATATTTTTTGCCATTCAAATCAAATCAGATACAATTTGATCTGTATCAAATTGATCTCATGACAAGGTAACACACCATCAGTACAGAAGTTCTTCTGTACTAGAGAAAAACAACAAGGCACTTCACAAATGGCAACTTGAATTGAAGGAGCTAGGATAGCATTAGCAGATGTTTGGCAGATGAGTCAAACCAAGTTCTCTAAAGAAAAAAAAAGAGAGAGAGAGAGATGCCTGCAGTGTCACTGTTAACAAATTTCCTAAAGGACCTGACACATCCATCTGGGATCCAGCTGAACTGTTGTAGTGGCATGCTAATTGACTTTTTGACATTTAGTTTTAATGGATCAATGGTGAAACCGATATTTTATTTTTACATTAATGGGCATCTGTCTTCTAAGAGGGGAAATGCAAAGTAGGTTTTGAATTTCAAGATGAAGTCCCCGACATGTCATTCAGATACAGAAGTAAAGGCTACATGCACTGTTTTCTGAAACAGGAGCAGATAAAAGTTATTGGAATATTTATTTGATATCCCATCCTTCCTTGTAAGGAGCCCAGAGTGGCTATCAACCCGTTTAAAAACAATACAACAGATGAACAGGGAAGGGAAGAAGAAAAGCATTGTGATTGCTTTCTTTTCCTTATAACAGGTATGGTGGCAATGTTATTAGTACAGGATGAACAGTGGTATGTAAAAGAATAATTCACTGTGTAAAACCAGAGAACTAGTCAGAAATGTAGAAGCACCTGGGGGATAATCCTATATGACTTAAATGATGGGGAGGAGGGAAGCAACTGCCTTCTGCCCTTCAGAAACTCTGACCCTGAAACTGCAAGTGGAAAGGGACCCTAGAGTGAAGTAAGTCCTGTGGCGATCAGTCTCCAACCACCTCAAAGGATAACCTTTTTAGTCCACCCTTCTTGCTATCCTGTTTGCATTGTCCAATTAGTAGGGAAAATATATGGCTTAATTACTTTACCCTGTGCCCTCGGTGATAAGATCTTGATTTAAGCGACATGCAGGAGTCACATGAGAACCACCTTGGCTGTCTGGAGCTGTATTACAGTGATGCTGATTTAAAAAGCCATACTAATCAACACCCACTGGGATCTGGTAAGTTGACATAAATAAGGTCTCGGCAATAACTTAGTTTATATAAACATGGAAATAGCTTTAAACAGATGAATAGCAATATGTAGATTCTACTTGGTTTAAGGCCAAAAAGAGAGAGGATGAGCTTACACACAGAAGGGGAAAAAATGTATTTGCTGCAATTTTTTTTTAAAAAAGTAAATATTACTGCAGATAATTCCAGGATTGTTTTCACATATCATGCGCTGATTCAGCAGAATGTTTATATATATATATATATATATATATATATATATATTCAAAGAAGGAGAAATTCCCCTATTTCAGCTGTAAAGAACTGAAATTATCAGACCAATTTCAGACCAGTGGTTCTTCTGGCTGCTTCAGCCACATATAATTCAGAGCCCTGCTGGAATCAATCAATGCTGTCTGCAGCTTGAGATTTTGGTCGCCAGCCCTATGCCTCTGTTCTGACAGGGATTTGTTCCAAAACTGTATTCTTAGAATGTCAAACCTCTAGCAAATAAGAAATCCACCCACATCCTTGAAATGCTAAAGAATGTTTCGTCTAAGTATATAAACAAACAAATACACACAGACATGAGTGACGTTCATGCTTATGCACTCAATCCTCTGTTGTGTGAGGTTTTGCATCTTTGGGTTTATTTGCTCCCGATAAAGGACACTGAATCTTAATGCCTGGTGTGGATCATTCTGCATCAATATTTGTGCAATTAATTCTTCCCAGACAAGCCAACAGCAACAGCATACAACTATAAATATTTACTGCTCCTTTCCCTCGGCCTGGAGAAATAAATAAAAAGTTAACACTGCAAGCACACAAAAGTGGGTATTTTCCCTCACAAGCATCCCCCCTCTCCAAAGTGACCTTTTCAGACACTACCTTTCTGAGAATATTATACCCTAAGTCAGCCTTTCCTAATCTGCTGCTCTCCTATTGGTCGTCACCTTCAATCATCCCCAGCTAGCCCTCATCCCCAGCCAACATGCAGTGTAACACATCTGGAGGACACCAGATTGGAAAAGGCTGCCCTTGGCATTTGAGGACTTATGGGTGGACTCCTATGCATGTTTAGACACACAAAAAAAACCCTAACAACTTCCAGCATGCCCCAGCCAGCCATGCTGACTGGGGCATGCTGGGAGTTGTAGAATTCACCTTGGGACTTCATGGAGCTCCTAGGGACTTCATGGAGACCATGGCCTCCTGGGAGCTGCACCATATTCTAGCTGGGCCCACCCATGTGGTCATGCACTAGACTTTGTGTTTGTTTCTGGAGAAATGGGGAGTGATCTGGAAGTTGGGGGTATATCCACCACCCCCTTGTCATGGTCAGATCACTATCTGGTGACGTTGGACTTCTCGGTTCCACAACCCCTCCGCAGGGGTGGAGGACCCATTAAAATGGTCCGCCCTAGGCGTCTTATGGATCCAACTGGATTCCTGAACGCGCTTGGGGATTCTCTGGGGCATGCCAACGGCCACTCGGTCGAGAACCTGGTGGGTGGCTGGAATGCCGCAATCACTGGGGCATTAGATCAGGTGGCTCCAAAATGCCCTCTCCCCCTGAACAGGGCTCGGACTGCACCATGGTTCAATCCACGGTTACGAGCTCTGAAACAGGAGGTGAGACGGCTAGAGTGCCGGTGGCGGAAGTCTCGCTCCAAAGACGATCAGACACGGGCTAGAGCTGTATCTTCAGCCTATCACGTGGCGGTGAAGGCAGCAAAAAAGGAATATTATGCTGCCTCTATCGCGTCTGCAGAGTGCTGTCCCAGGAGGCTGTTCCAAGTGGTCTGGAGCCTGGTCAGTCCTGTGGCTCGAGAACCACTGGAGCATTCTAAGGCCTCCTGTGAGGCCTTGGCAAGGCACTTTGCAGATAAAATTGATCAGATTAGGTGTGTTACTCTGCACGCTGTAGATACAGTTAGTGAGCAAGAGGCGGCCTGTGGCAAACTGGTATTGTGGGATCGGTTCCAGCTTCTTCCTCCTGATGAAGTGGACAAGGTGCTTTCATCTGTAAGGCCGACCACCTGCTTACTTGATCCTTGCCCAGCTTGGCTCATTATGGGCTGCAGAGAGAGACTGGGTGAGGGGATCAGGGTGGTGGTGAACGTCTCCCTTGAGGAGGGAGTGATGCCATCAGCCCTCAAGGAGGCAGTAATAAGACTGCTCTTAAAGAAGCCCTCCTTGGATCCTCAAATTCTGAACAACTTTCGCCCAGTCTCAAATCTGCCATTTTGGGGCAAGGTGATTGAGCGGGTGGTGGCAGTGCAGTTGAAGGCACACTTGGAAGAAACTGATTATCTAGACCCATTTCAGTCAGGCTTCAGGCTTGGGCATGGGACAAAAACAGCCTTGGTCACCTTGGTAGATGATATGAAGAGGGCTCTGGATAGGGGTGAATGCTCCTTCCTTGTTCTCCTCGACCTCTCAGCGGCTTTTGATACCGTTGACCACGGTATCCTCCTGGACCACCTGGAGGGGTTGGGCATTGGAGACACCGTATTGTGGTGGTTCTGGTCCTTCCTCTCCGGCAGGTACCAGTGGGTAGCACCGGGAGAGAAGGTTTCAGACCCGTGGCCACTTACTTGTGGGGTGCCACAGGGTTCCATCCTCTCCCCAATGCTATTTAACATCTATGTGAAGCCACTGGGGGCTATCATCAGGAGGTTTGGGGTGCAGTGTCATCAATATGCGGATGACACGCAGCTCTACCTATCATTCAAATCTTCACCAAGGTTGGCCGTAGAATCCCTGTCCAAATGTCTGGAGACGGTGAGTGGCTGGATGGGGAGGAATAAGCTGAAGCTGAACCCTGACAAGACTGAGGTACTTTTGGTGGGAGACAAGAGGAGGCTAGGGGATGTTGACCAGGTGTTGAATGGGGTACGGTTACCCTTGAAAGACCAGTTCCGCACCCTGGGGGTCATTTTGGACTCCCAGCTGTCCATGGAGGCTCAGGTGTCAGCTGTGAGCCAGACAGCGCTGTATCAACTCCATCTGATACGGCAGCTGCGCCCCTTCTTTCCCGACCATCTGCTCCCATTGGTAGTACATGCCCTGGTCTCCTCTCGTTTAGACTACTGTATTGCGCTCTACGTGGGGTTACCCTTGAAGACGGTTCGGAAATTGCAGCTGGTACAGAATGCGGCAGCTCGCCTGATTAAAGGCAGCCGCAGACGAGATCACATCACTCCAGTGCTGAAGGAGTTGCACTGGTTACCAGTTGTTTTCCAGGCCAAATTCAAGGTGTTGGTTTTGACCTTTAAAACCCTATATGGTTCCAGCCCAGCCTATCTTAAGGAGTGCCTCCAGCAGCACCAGACAGGCCGCTTAACAAGATCAGCCTCGGATGGCCTTCTCTCTGTCCCATCAGCCAGGACAGGTAGACTGGTGGGGACGAGGGAGAGGGCCTTTTCTGTGGTGGCCCCCACTCTGTGGAACTCCCTCCCTAGGGAACTTTGTCATGCCCCCTCTTTAATGAGCTTCCGTTGTGCATTAAAAACGTGGTTGTTCAGGCAGGCATTTGGGGTGGGTTAGGGTATTTTAGAAAATGTTTTTATGGTAGAATTTTATTGTTTTAAACTGTTTTATTGTATGTTGTACATCACCCAGAGTGGCTGGGTGACCAGCCAGATGGGCGATTAATAAATTTAATAATAATAATAATAATAATTTTTTTCTGTCTTAATATGGATAGGATTGCACCCTATTAAGGGAGCAATCCTATGGCCACAAGTCAGTGGCTAGATGGCCATAGGATATGTGGGTTTCCAGGAACTTGATCTTGGAGCCCACGCTCTGAGGTCGGTTCCCGGAGAACCTTCCCCCCCTTCTGTGCTGCCTTGCAGGCAGCATGTAATGGCCTTGCATGCCGTACTTGGAAGAGGAGCACGGAGTGGCCAAAACGGGGCATTCTGGGGAGTGTCCCAGGGTGGGGAAGTCAGAAATCCGGTATGACACACCCTATGTGTCATCCAGCAGCCTCCTCCCCCGCTCTGCCTTCTTGCGGCTAGACAGCCAAAATCGGCTGTCTAGCCACAAATGCAGGGCAGGAGAAGTGTGGAGGGAAAGACCTCCTCTGTGCTTCTCCTGCCCTGCATGGGATAGGCGGTCGCCTCCAAGTTTGGAGGCAGCCGCCTATCCCTATTGGATTGTGCACCAAATATATCAAATGGAATAGCCCTCCCAGCATCTTCCAGTTGAGACCTGGAATATTTGGATTGGACTGAGCTCCTGTGGATATTTCATCTTCTTACATAGTTGTTTACAAAGAAATAAAACAGCCTCTAAGAGAAAGTTTGGTGCGCTTTGGCCCATCAATGGCTTTATGCAAACTTAATTCTGCATTGGATGGCAGTCCAGAATGTTTACCAAGGATTCCCTTGTCAAAGCCTTCTTCCTTACTCTCAAGACATCTTGGAAATGAGGACGTGTTAACTCCTGTAAACTGTCAACAGTTTTCAAAAAGTATGTAATGCCACCCATCCACTTGTTTGCCTGCCTCATGAAAAAGAAAGATTTCTCATATCTTACTGCAATGGTAACACATTGTCATCTGCTGATGAGTCCTCCTAGCAAGAAATGCTGTGTTCTGCCTTTGAAGGAGAATGCCCTTCAGTGATCAGCGAAACAGATATAAAAAATGAAGGCTATAAAGTGGAATGAAAGTTAGTTCATCAATAGCTACAATAAAGGGTGACCTAGTTGCGCCACTTTCCCTGGAGGGAAACTCATTTCATTAATGGCTCCAAAACTTAGAAATCAGTCTAAAGCTACAGTACAGTCAAAGTTCCATCCACTTCCTGCACAGTCAATGTATGACCCTTCCTGTATCCAGGCTGCTGAAGGGCAGTTTGGTAAACACATAACACACATTAAAATTAAGCATTATCGAGTAACTCTTGCCCTTGAAGTTTAGCAATGTGAGTTAAATTGCTGACCTCTGCTGTGAAATTTCATTTTATTTTGATTCTGTCCAGAAAGTGGAATGATAAAAGGCTAAGAATGATTTTCATAATTTACATCTCTATACAGGAAAACAGAAACTGGCAATTAAAAGGAAGGCCAGTCTGAAGAAAAACCAAAAGGCACAGGAACTTTCCTTAGAGACTGTGCAGAAGCTGTAGCTGGTGGCAAATGAAGACAAGAATTACCAGACATTTTTCTAAAGCAATAAACAAACAAACAAACAAACAAACAAACAAGATCCTTCAAACATTTCAGGGGGGAGGGACAGCAGTGTCCACTTATCCTAATGAAATCTCTGCCTGCAACAGATTGCTAGGACCATTGGTTAGAGGTGTACAAAATTATGCATGGTATCATGGAGAATGTGGAAAGGGAGGCATTTTTCTCCCTCTGTCAAAATACTAGAACCCAGGGTCATCCCATGAAGCTGATTGGTGGGAGATTCAGACAGATAAAAGGAAGTCCTTCTTCACACAGCGCATAGTTAAACTATGGAATTCGCTACCACAGGATGTAGTGATGGCCACCAATTTGGATGGCTTTAAAAGGGGTTAGACAAATTCTTGGAGGAGAAGGCTATCAATGGCCACTAGTCCTGATGGCTGTGTGCTACCTCCAGTGCCAGAAGCAGTGAGCCTATGTACACCAGTTGCTGGGGAACATGGGTGGGAGGGTTGCACTTGTGTCCTGCTTGTGGGTTTCTGGTCCACAGCTGGTTGGCCACTGTGTGAACAGAATGCTGGACTAGATGGACCCTTGGTCTGATCCAGCATGGCTGTTCTTATGTTCTTATGGTTAAAAAACCAACAACACACATCCATGAAATATCTCTTGACAAGACCTGCTCAGCTACCAACAGAGGACTTATGTAATAAAGCTTTTTCAGTGGCTTCAGCCCAGCCATGGAATGCTATGTAACTTGGGCTGAACCTACACATAGCAGTTTTACCATTATCATACAACAGTGATAACTGTTGGTGCCCACTGGTATGATGTGCACCAATAGTCATCATTGCAGCATGATAACAGTAAAATTGCTATGTGTAGATTCAGCCTTTGAGTCCTGCCATAATCCACACTTACAGTCAAACTACATGTTACCTTTAATAAATAGCATGTAGCTATATCTGTTCCTTTTTTTCTTACTCAAAAGTAAGTGTGGGGGACCCAGTGCAGATCAGAATCCTAGCATGGAATGGAGGCTCTAACCCTTTGCCCCACACTGTACTCCCCATATCATATGGGGGGGGGGACCCACACCTGCAATTCTCATAGGAAAATTGCTCCTGTTGAAGGAAATGGAGATTTTTTTCCTATGCAAATTGCAGATGCGGTGGTGGGGCTGATCGAGACCTTGACCACAGAAGGGAACATAAGATGAAAGCCCAGTCACTCCATAACCCTGATCCAGATTGGGTCACAGTTACTTTTGACTAGGGACTAGATGTAGCAGTGTATCCCTCAGCAGCACTTTTGGGACTGTCAACACAACAGTGTGGATGATATGGGCAACTTGTGCTTAGAATCATATATGGGTACATCAGCACAGAAGGGGTTCACTCTATAGCAGGGGTGGGGAACCTTAAGCTCGGGAGCCAAATTCAGCCTGCCTGAAGTCCCAATCTGGGCCTTCAGGGTTCCCTGGAAGGCCAGCTATCTTCATCTGGCCCCACCCCGCTTCTCCCAACCACTGAGTGTTTGGTGGTTTCCTGGCGTTTGTGCATTCTAAAAGGTTGGAATGTCTTTCCTAAGGCTTAGTTACTGTCACTAACAGCTTTACTCTAAAATATTAAAAGGTAAAAGGGGGTGGGGGGTATTTTTGCCCCCACCCCCTTTTACCTTTGGTCCTGCGGCCTGCCTACCACTGGAATGTGGCCCTGGAGAACATCTCCAAAATGGAATTCAGCCATCATTCTGAAAGCCCTAGTGCAGTTCAGAAGTCAGGAAAAAAATCCCCATCTGGGGACCTGACAGAGTGGCTTAGGAAGTCAGGCTTTCACTGGGAATGGTTCCTGTTTCTCATTCACCAGAAAGTTACCATCCATCCTTGACTTATTACCTAGCTTGGTGAGAACACAACACAGAGCATACTATCTGTTAAGAATGGATAAATCTTTCCTCATTGTAGTAGTGACTGCCAGGAGGGAAGTTAATGTAAGAATTCCTTGGTTGACTTGTGTGAAGAGGTACATTGCTGCCAGCTAAACAACTGAACTCACACACAAGTAGCGTGCACCTTAGCGGCTTGAGGGGGTTCACCTCCCAGAAAAGGATAACGATGTTTGGATGAACATTTTGAAATCAAGACTGATGGAACAACTCAAAATGCTGATATTTGTGAAGTGAAGCTGCTGAGTGCTGAACCATCCATATCGTCTGCCAATTTCCTTAAAAAAATAAAAATAAATGAAGGACTAAGATAGAGATGGAAGGAATATGGGGCATCTGCATTCCTCAAGAAAGGTTATATGAAGAGTCAGGGCAGGGGGGCTGTGTGGACAAGGCACTATCTCACAACAAGATAGGATAAATCTAGGGATGGGGGAGAAATTAATTAATTTGGTTTGCATTTAATGCAAACGTACCTAATTTTGCACTTTCGCATCAATACACGAACCAAACTCAGTTATTCTTCGAAATTCATGCTTCTCTGAATTTTGCAATGGAGTTCTCCAATCCAAAATTGCACAAAAAATGTGTCTATCAGTGACAATAATATTCAAAACATGCTTTATATTAGGACAATTGCTTGTAGAAAATGTGCATATTAGGCAAAAAAAATCCATGTATTAGGTGAAAGGCAAAAACCGTGCACAACTTTTCATACAAACTTAAAAAAAAAAAATCCTCACAGTCCAGGACAAACCTTAAGATTGGACAAATGAGAAACTGAAATTGACAGATTTGTCCAACCCTATAAACCCAAACCTTCAGTGTATCATTAATAGCCAGTAGCCATGGAGCCACATCTGCCTTATTGTCAAGCCATTCTCTTCTCGCTATAATACTGCACAGAAATTGGGCTTGGCACCACATCTAGGTTTAACATGGACGCCATGTTACATTTGGCCTGTAATAATATCACTGCTGTTGTTTTTCATCCCAGAAATTTGTGTGTGTGACAGAGAGATTGTGTCAAACATTTCCTTCATCCTCATTTCCACTGGGGATACAACTCCAGGCTCCGATACAGAAACGTGCAAAATTTAACTTCAGAAGAAGCAGAAATGCATAGCTGTCCAAGAACCACAGCATGCAGGATTCAACGTTTGCCTTTGAAATGGGACGGTTGCTACATTTTACCACTAACGCACTTACACCGCATCCCCCTATGCATGTTTATTAGAAGTAAGTCTTACTGTGTTCAGTGGGGCTTACTACTGTCCAGTGTAGGATTGCAGCCTGATCGTAGTTGAAAAGGGAAGGGGGGGGGAATCTTGTCCTAAGTGCATGGATGCTTTTAGAGTGAAGTAGCACTCCGTGCCAATAATGACATCTGTTTAAAAAAAGGTCTAAGGCTGTACTTTGAGTGTTTGTTGGAAGGACAAGTAATCATCCTGAAAACACTGAGAGCTTCTAGATGTGTTTGCTGTAGCATTCCCCCCCCCCTTTTAATGCTGAAGTCCTTTCCTTTTGTCCTTTTAAAGGCTTTTAAATGTATTGTGAGTGACTCACAAAGGAAGAACGGAGGCTCAAACTGTGGGGCACAGTGATTCTCCAGTGTAGCAGCAGATGTGTGACTTTTCCCTTTTCCATTGATTGATTGAGTGCTATTGTTTCTGGGCTGCTGCTGATTATAAGGGATGTCGATCTCCAGACCTACTAAAAGGTTCTCCCGAGTTATAAACTGTGTGAAATTATGTACTCCAAATGGCTTTATAAAATTAATATCAGTGCATTCTTCCCACATTGTTGCTGAATATTATAATTGTGATGTTTTAAAGAAAAGGTTACAGTGGTGGAGCCGGGAAGTTCAATTACTCCATTGTTCATGTATTTTGATCTCAGCTGCTAAGCACGCACAGAAAGGTGTGGTTTTCAGTATGCTAAGCAAAACACCAAGGGCCCATTTGGAATGGTGTTTATCTTCCTCAGGGAATGGGAATAAATGCATACACCTGACAAGATGATCATAGCTGTAGCCTACAGAAAATATCCAACCATTAGGGGCTTGCAAATTGTACTAATTTTTATAACTTAGAGTCAAATAGAGACCTGAGGTGGGTACAAAATGCATGGAGAGATGCCCCATCTGTCAAGAAAAGTAATGACTCAGACTAGTAAGCATATATTTCTTTTCAAAGCTTTCCTCACTAAATAAGAAAAAGGATTTTGCTATGAGAAAACCAAATATACTCTACTAATAAGTTTATATATGTGATTTCCTGACTGTAAGCCTGTGAAATATTTAAAGCACTTGTTTCATCATTTTCTTAAAATGCACGAGTCTTTATTAAAACTTCTTCTCTCTTATTGTCAGTTTATACTACAGATGTGGCCCTTTTAGTGGTCATCATCTTCAAGGATCTTGCCATATTTCAACAACAGAAGCACTCACTACACACTGCATCTAGCAACAAGAAACTCTTTATAGAACTTTGGCTGTTGGGCAGCAGGTCTCTAGCCAGCCTAAAAGTTCAGGGTGGGGGTGGGGAGTAGGGGGTCTGTTCATATGGCTTGCAGGCCTTTTAAGGACAAAGGTGTAAACTCTTTTTAAATTATTTCTTTGTAAAAAAAAATTAGGAAGGGGCAGAGAAAATTTAGTGTGGGGGGCAGCACCCCCCAGCTCAGCCCTGGCTACAGGCCTGTTGGGTGGTATAGAAATGTAATAAACAAACAAACAAACAAACAAATAAACAAATTTTACCTGATGAACCACAAAGTGGGTTGACTTGAGCTGGTAAGTGAAATCTTTAAAAAGGCTTACACACACTTTACCCATAAACATAGAATGGTGTTCAAAGTACTAAAGAACAAAATTCTTTAGTACTCCTCACTAGTATGATAACGATATGGAGATGGGAATGTATTCTCATGTGTTGAATACCTATGTTATAAATTAAATGTGTCAATAGGAAGGATAAGGAGAAAACATGTGGGACAACACAAAACCAGTTGATGTGAAGATACTGCATTTACACTGAATTCATGAAAGGGATACAATTATGAAAGATTCCATTAAATAAAGACTTACCAAATTATAAAAACAAAAGGTAGTTGTAATCACCTTGCCTTTAACTTTCATGCTTTAGGAATTAATATACCAACAAATAGGAAGGGATGCTCCATCAAGTAAAATTTATGTGCAAATGTAATAAAAAAATTTGCATTAAAAAGTCTTCAAACTATTAACTGCTGTTTTAAAGCTAATGGAGTTGAGGTTTCTCCAGTATTTGATTAATGCGCACTATGCTGAAGACTTCTCAGGGAAAAAAAAATCTTCACCTTAGAATGAATGGAACAATGCTATCCACATGAAGTGTTTCACGGTATTATGTCATTTTTTATTGTTACAGAAATACAGTTATGCAGTGTGTACATATAGGGTTAATATAAAAAGTAGGGCTTTTCCCGTAATGGCACTCTCATTGTGGAACTCTTTTTCTAGGGCAGCCCACCGTCATTCTCCCTTTTTTGGTTCAGGAAATCAGTTACATATGATATTTTGTTTTGTTTTCAAAAACATTTGGGCTGAATTGATAGATACTACCAGGGCTTTTGTTGTCATTCTCTTTTAATTATTTTATATAGTTGCGCTTGCTCTCTCTCTCTCTCTTAAAAGCTTGTCTATGGTTTTAGCTGCTTTTATTTTTTGCTTGTCTATAGCAAGCTCCTTGGAGCAAGGGTGGCCAGAAGGTAGGTTTGTAAGTTTATAAATAACTTTAAATAACTAGTCAATGTAATGAATTGTTAGGAGCTGAATATTGTATTCAGTGGCACTGTATTTATTATTAACAACATAAAAATAAGAACATAAAATGAGTCCTTCTGGATCAGACCAAACACCCATCTAGTCCAGCATCCTTTTTTATTACAGTGGCCAACCAGATGCTCATGGGAAGTCCACAAACAGGATATGTAGTCAGTAACTTCTCTGCCCCAGCTGTTGTTCCCCAACATCAGCTCGGCCCACTGGACACCAGCTTATAGATCCTTGAGCTTTCCTAACTCAGCGTGCACCGAATTGGGCAAGCTCGTGGTTTCCCACTAGTCTGCGAGCCACCATTTTGCACAAAATCACAGGTAAGCTATTTATGGAAACTGCCATTTTGCGCAAAATGGTGGCTGTAAATAGCATGATTAATGTAAAATTGCAAGCATAAATGGTCTAATTGCACAAGTTCCTAGGTGTCACTTAGGATTTAGTACAGGATCACCTCCCCTCTGGTCTATTCCATGACCATCTGTCATGGGGCACAGTCATTTAGGGTGTATCTTGAAATTTTACCAGTTCCCTTGTCTATAACATGCATTTATCCATTCTGTGCAGATAACTGAAGTCATCCATGACTACAACACTTTCTCCCTTGCAGTAGTGCCCTGATTTTCTCAAAATCATCCTGAACATTTTTGTTGAAAAGGTGATAGCATGTCCCCAATACTAAATTACATTTGGGGTCTGGTGTTGGCATTTATCCAAAGTGATTCTGTGGAGGAGTCGAGTCTGCCCATTTTGAGATTTCTACTTTATTTGATTCTGCGCCCTCTTTGATGTACAGAGTGACACTGTCCCCAATAAGCTCTTTCCTGTGTTCTGATTGCTGGTGATTCGTTCTTGTGATAAATCACTGTGTTTATATCCATATCTCTCTTGTGGACCCACTTTGAGTGCAGTGAACCCAATTTGAGTGAAGTAAAAGGGGTATATACATAAACCTGTCTTCTTGACTTTTCAAATTAAAAATAAGAGTGGCCTAGAAATACAATGAATAAATAAAGGTCCACAAAAATCCCACATACTGACAGTTAGGGAAAGCCAACTCAGGATATGCTTGCAAATGACAAGAAAAGTGCCACCCCAAGGAAGCAGGCAGAATGAACTGATAAAATGTCCAGAAGCTAAAAGATCAGAGATGCATGTGTAATGAACTGTGAGAATATTCAGATAACTGCCTCTGTTGTTCCTTCCTTGGTGAAATTTCAACTCATTGTAATGGGGACATTTTCACCCTTGACCAATTTTGCAATGGAGTTTTAACACCCTGAAAAATGCTGATAGTTTTGCAGCTCTAGAAGTCAGTTCACTAGGTTTTCAAGACAGTAATTGGTGCAGCCTTGGAAATAATGACACAATGCAGGATCTTCTAGTAGGCTGCTGACAAAGGATGTGTACAATAAAAACAGTGGGTTTGTCATTGTAGTTTGATCTAAAGGCTTGCCCTTTCAAAGGAGAGGTGTGGGGGGGAGAAAGACTAGAGGCCAGGCTAGTCAGAGTGTCCTAGTTTAGTTTTTCTCTGTGTCCTTCCCCTGACTATTGTTTTTCAGTGAAACTTTTAGTTTGCCCGAAGCTGCAGGAAGATGTCCTGTCTGTGTAACTATGTATGAACAAATGTCTCTTGGAAGATACCTGTGCATGTGTTTCTTGGAGGTACTGTGGTGGGCCTCCCTGGAGAGGTACAGAATACTGATCAGAAGAGACACAAATTCTTCTCAGCTTCCCCCTCTCTGCAGTAGGCATTTTGTTTGGAATGGAATGCAGAGTGCAGAGTGCAAACATACTGATATCTAAAGATGGACAAATCAGTCTATTTCTGGCCCATGGCGGTTTTGCATGTATTCAATTATAAGTCTGTTCTGTCCATGTCAGTCTGTGAATATATATTTAGATGTATCAAAATCATCTATTTTCCCTAATATATGCATTTTTGCATGCAACTTTCCCTGATACTTAATTTTTGAGCCAATAACTGCATTACAAAATTTGGAGAAGGGATCAATCAAAAGGATAACTGGGTCTGATCAGAGTATTACTGCAAGAAGTGCAAATTAGGTCTGATGGCTTAAAAATGCACACCACATGAAATTATCCCCCCATCCCTATTGCTGTCCTTTCAAAATCAGTTCCAATGGAGGAAGCTCTCACAAGATGAATTCATATAAACCACAAATAGGTTGTTAACGGGTTGTTTGAATCCTACCTCTCTTTTGACTGAAGAGCTACATTCAAATGGCTAACAGCCATTTCCAGGTAGAGGCATCTCTCTAATATAGTATTAAGCCTACTGAAATTTGACATTTAGGATAATTGCCTATTCCCATTTTACAAATGATAACATAATTCAAGTGAGGCTGGAAATATAGAAACTCAAGTAAAAACCAAGAGGAATGTTGCTTTCAATGAATCAAGTTTTGTCAGGTTTTGCTATTTTTTATTATCATTGTGACCAATGATGTTGAACCAATAAAGTACATATAATGTTGTAAGAATGTGGCAGTTTTTAAAGCTCAGATTGCCCATGAGTATAGATGAACCCAGATAGTTTTTGTTAATGTTTGTAAATGTATGTAGACATTTTTCTATTCCTATGTGCACAGTGTAATAATTCAGGAAAGCAAATGTTCTTGGAGATTTTTATATGGGACCTAGTCACCAAAATTTAAGGACCTCTTTGGTGGGCACCTAGTCTTGGCTGCTGCTAAGGTCAGTTCACAATGTCAGGATAGGCCACAGGTACCATTGCGAGCGGAGATGGGTTAAAGAAGACGCAGACAACAAGCTTGGGTTGAAAACTGGGCCACATTTATTGAAATACCTGCAAAGGGGTAACTAGGACAGGCATCTAACTGTGACAGCGGCTAGCTGGCACTTCTTGGGCGAAAACACACCCAGCCTGAGGGGTGGCGGTGATCTCGCCATCCCTCCAGACTGCCCCTTCTGGGGGAGGTAGACCTTCCGGTGTCACCCCCGACCCGGTGCCGCACAACACCTGGGTGAGTGAGTAGGGTTGGTCTCCCAGGCAACCCTTATCCCCCCGCCGAGCCACAGAACCCGTTCGGGAGGGCTCAGGTGTCACCTGTCACCATAAGATGCCTCTGCATGCACACCATCCCTACTTTCCTGTTTTGCCCATCCTAGCTGCCAACTGGAATGTGACCGATGATATAGACCGTATTCCCTTACAGGACACACTCAACCCGCAAAAACAGTGTGACGTAGGCAAAAAAGACTCACAGTAATAGGCCAATCGAACTGTGAGCCAAAAAATTCCTACATGGCTCCCAGAGGGCAGCCGGCAAGAAACCCACACTGCTTAGGGGATGGTGGGAGGGAGCTGCGTCAAGCCAGAGAGCTGAGATTGGGAGGGGGGCTGAGTTTTAGGCAACTCAGCCTGCCCCTCCTTGCATGGTGGTGCCACTGGGGTGCACCAATCAGAGGCCCCTACGTCTTGTCACCCCACCTGCCCGCAATGCCCTCCCCCCTTTCAGCCAGACAAGCTGGTGTCGGGGTTAGGGCATAGAAAGCAAATGAAGTGGGACTGGGACAGAGTTTGAAGCTGAGAAAGGAGTCAAGTTCCTGAAGTTGATTATAACAAGGCAGGCCAGGCAACCAACCAGGATGCTTGTGTGGGAGTCAGGTGGCAGTCAGATAGGCAAGGAGACAGTGGGGGATGAAACAGGAAGTATGTGTGGGGACACAGTCCAGTGACTTCTCTGAGCAACCAGTGCCCTGAAGAAGGTCAGTGGACATTGACCATGTTTGGATAACACCCTGCTATTTAACACACGACGAGGTGTGGCAGGAACCATGTTACATAGCCAACCCCACTCAGGGGTTGTCATGTCATGTTGCATGAATGCTCACTGGGTTCACACAACACAACAACCCCTGAGTGGAGGTTGCATATTCAAGATGGCAGCCACATGCACCCCACATGCACCATCACCTCAACATCTAGGTAGAATTTTCAGGGAGAGGGAGGGGCTGCATTGGGGAGGAGATGGGAGAAAACTGCTTCCGTGTAGGGATGGCGGAGAATTTCTCCATGAATCTCCGGGAAGCCGAATGCCAACGCATTCGGCCCCCCAAAATTGGTGGTGAAATTCTCCGCCCCCCCACCCCCCCAGGGATGGGACTTACCTCCTTCGAATGTCCCTCTAGGCGGCGGGTCCCGGCGGCGTTTCGGTGGCGTTTCAGCGGGGCCAGGGGCGGCGGCCGGTCTTCCGACCGGCTGCCACCACTGCCATTACAAAGTAAAATAAAAAAAAACCCAAAACACAAGATAGGCTACGTAATGATTTACGTAGCCTATCACGGCTAGATTTTCAAAGTCAGCTGTGATAGGCTATGTAAATCTTTACGTAGCCTATCACAGCTGACTTTGAAAAAAAAAAAAGCACGTATGCAAATGGCGGCGCCCATGGGCGCCGCCATTTGCGTTCCTTATTTGGGCATGGGTAGTCTACTGCGAAAATAAGGGCAACACTATTTGCGTTGCCCTTATTTTCGCCGTAGTCTACGTAAATCTTTACGTAGACTACCCGTGCCCAAATAAGGAATGCCAATGGCGGCGCCCATGGGTGCCGCCATTTACGTATGCATTCTTTTTTTTTTTTTCTCGAAGTCAGCCGTGATAGGCTACGTAAAGATTTAAGTAGCCTATCATGGCTGACTTTGAAAATCTAGCCGTGATAGGCTACGTAAATCATTACGTAGCCTATCACGTTTTGTTATTTGTTTTTTACTTCACTGGGAAATGGTGGCGGCGGCAGCTGATCAGAAGACTGGCCGCCGCCTCCGCCGCCACCGAAACGCCGCTGAAACGTCGCCGGGACCCGCCGCTGAGAGGGACATTCGCACAATGTAAGTCCCATCCCGGGGGGGGCGGGGGTGTCAGAGAATTTCCCCACCAATTTCGGGGGGCCGAATGCGTTGGCATTCAGCCTCCCAGAGATTCGTGGAGAAATTCTCTGACATCCCTACACCTGCCTAGCTTCCTTTGTATTTCCCTTTACTCTGTGTATACGGGTGATCTACAATGAAATGAAACATATAGGCAAGGCAACCCTCTGTGTGTGTGTGTGTGTGTGTGTGCACGTGCATGTGCATGTGTGCATGTGCATGCGTGCATGCATGCATGTAGGAATGTCAGAGAATTCCGCCATGGATCTCAGTGAGGCCGAATGCCAGTGCATTCGGCCCCCCAAAATCTGTGGTGGAACGAAGCCCCCCACCCCACAAAAGGGGCACGAAACGGAGCACTTACCTGCTGCTGTTTGCACTGCTTTGCGAATGGCAGCCGCGTCTGCGGCCGCCGTTCGCTTCCCCATTTAGGCTGTGATAGGCTACGTAAATATTTATGTAGCCTATCACAGTAAAAAAACAGGGGCGCAAATGGCGTCTGCCGTAGCAACCACCATTTGCGTCCGCAGGTTCCAGACGCCTGTGAATGAACCCGGCCAGCGGCTCCGCGGAGTCACCACGGAGCGGAGCTGGCTGGGTTAGGATTCCGGGGGGAGGTGCGGAGCGCCTCCTAGGGATGGACGAAAGGGACTTACCTTGTCCTGCAGCTTGCTTCGCAGTGGGGGGCAGGCGCTTTGGTTCTCCCCCCGAAGTTCAGGCGAGGGGGGGGAGGCGCCCCGCCTCGCCAGGCCGAAATTCAGGCCGGGGGAGAGGCGCTCCATCCCTCGCCGGCAAAATTCAGGCCGGGTAGGAGTGCCCTGTCTACCCGGCCGTGAAAAAAAAAGTAAAACACACACACACACACATGTGATAGGCTACATAATGATTTACGTATCCTATCACGGCTAGATTTCCAAAGTCAGCTATGATAGGCTATGTAAATCGTCACGTAGCCTATCATGGGTGACTTTGGGGGGGAAAAAAAAAGCGCGTACGCAAATGGCGGCTCCCATGGGGACCGCCATTTGCATTCCTTATTTTGGCACGTCTAGTCTATGTAAACATTTACGTAGACTACTGCGAAAATAAGGGCAACACAAATAGCGTTCCCTTATTTTCGCCGTAGTCTACATAAATGTTTACGTAGACTAGATGTGCCAAAATAAGGAACGCAAATGGCGGTCCCCATGGGCGCCGCCATTTGCGTACGCGCTTTTTTTTTCCCCCAAAGTCACCCGTGATAGGCTACATGACGATTTACGTAGCCTATCACAGCTGACTTTGGAAATCTAGCCGTGATAGGCTACGTAAATCGTTACGTAGCCTATCACGGGTGTGTGTGTGTGTTTTACTTTACTTTTTTTTTTTGTAATGGCGGCGGTGGCAGCCGGTTGGGAGACCAGCTGCAGCCCCTGCCCCCAACGAACCGCCGCCGAACCACCGCTGGGACCCGCCGCCGAGAGGGACATTCGCCGAAGGTAAGTCCCATCCCGGGGGGGGCGGGGGGCTGGCGGAGAATTTCCCCAACACTTTTGGGGGGCCGAATGTGTTGGCACTCGGCCTCCCGAAGACTCGTGGAGAAATTCTCCGCCAACCCTAGCGCCTCCACCCCACCGCGAATCGCCCCTGCGACAAGGTGAATGACTTTCACACATCCCTACATGCATGTGTGCGTACATGTGTGGGTGTTGTTCTTCAGATATCTTAACTGTAACAGTTTGAATTATGCCCCTTGTGGAGTCTTATTTTATTTAATTTTATTTTTCCCTTGTCTCACAGGCAACAAGAGAAATTACGGTTTTAAGATTACTATATAAGGGTTTCTACTATTTAAATGCAGCTGTGGGTACAAATAATCAGTTTGACCACAATAATAATTTTAGGGTGGACAACAGACTTTGACAGATGTGATTATAAGTGACACAGCAGGCAAGATTGTAGCATCTAAATCTTAAAGCATTTTGTTTATCTCCTGCTTCTTTGATTATTGTTGCTTGCTTTTACAATTCAGATCATGATAAGATGGCATAGGAATAATTAACGAATGCTACAAAATCTATGGGCTTTCTTCCATAGTCAGTACTTTTGAATTTTACATTCAACTGCTTCGAAGGATTATTTTGTATTATTACATTTTCAACATAGCATAATAAGCTAACATTTTTGTACTGAAATGCTTTCTGTTTTAACTTATCATGACGCAGAATAACCACAGTAGCCTAATACTGTTGGGGAAATGAATTTGTAAGATTCCAAACTACTATTCGAAAAGAAATATTTGTATAATATTTAGTTAAATCCGCAATGGACATACTAAAACCTTGAATTTGTTTGCAGATGTTATCTTGAATTCATAAATGCTTATATTTCTTTCATAGGATTCTATACTCTCTGAACAGAAAGTGAAGTGTCATGGGAAACTTTACAAGGAAGACTTATTTCATGCAAGAAGCATTAATCTCATTTTATTTTACTTGCGTCAGTGGCTCTGGGAAGAATCTGAAATAAAATTATGGAAGGAACAGGCTATATGATTTCTGAGAATCTGAAAGTCTTCTGTACCAGTTATCCCCAAACAGTAGATTGGAGCCAACAGCTGGAGCTTCTGGTTAGTTTGCTAAGAGACTGATAACAAGTAGAATGGCAATCTTGTAACTCAGTCACCATTCATACAGCTTTGATCACCTCCTCCCATATGTGCCTGCCCAGACCTTAAGATCATCGTCAGCGGCCCTTCTCCTTGAGCCCCTGCCAAAGGAAGTGAGTCAGGTGGCTACTAGGAGGAGGGCTTTTTCTGCTGTGGCACCCCGGCTCTGGAATGAGCTCCCTAGTGAGGTTTGCCTGGCACCTACATTGTATTCTTCGCGGTGCCAGGTGAAGAAGACCTTTTTATTTTCCCAGGCATTTTAGCATTTTAGCTCTTTAGACTTTTAGCTTTGCTGTTTTAAATCTGTATTTTAAATCCCTGCACTGCTGCTAGGTTTTATTCTGGTTTTATTCTGGATGTATTGTTTACTATGCTTTTAATGTTTTATATATTTTGTATTGTTTTAATGTTTGCTCTTTGGTTTTAATTTCTGTGAACTGCCCCGAGAGCTTTGACTATTGGGTGGTATAATAAATAAATAAATAAATAAATAAATAAAAAAATTTGAGTCGGGGTAGGCAACCTTTTGGGGTCTGCAGGCACATTTACATTTTACATTTTAAAATGTGTCTGTTGGCACCACCACCAAAAACTGCTGTTGGGGTGAGTGGGTGGGTGCACCACCACCTCAGTCTTCCTCTTCTTCTTCCTCACTATTTCTTGCTTGTCCCCCTTGCTCTTTCCCAACCACCACTCATGACACCTTTCTTCTTCCTCCTCCTCCTCCTCCCCACTTGCTAGCTCGTCCCCCCACCCAACTCCTGCCATGCTCACCTTATCTCCTGATCTGCAGGAGTTCAGTGGGAAGGAAGGAAAGAAGGCTACATGGGGACAACAAGTGGGGAGGAAGGAAAAGCTGTGGTGGTGATGTGCACATGGCAGCAATTACACCACATGGAGGTGGGGGGGAGTCAGGGGAGGAAAGGCATGGCAGCAGCACTGGCAGTGGGTGGAAGGAAATGCCACTGGGGAGGGGAGGAAAGGTCTGGGGTCCAGCAGGGTCTGGTGGGCACACTTGCGGGTTTTGGAGGGCAGCTGCAGGCACCATGTTGCTGACCCCTGCTTTAAATAGTACCTGAGCACAGCAGCAGCATGGCTTCTCCCACCCATTTCTTCCCATGTTCTATCATCCATCTCTCTATCTGACCTGGGATCTTTGCCACATTATAGACAACAGGATAGTGGTGAAGGAATATGCAGGAAAAGCCATTGCTAACTTGACTCCTTCACTGAGGGATTTAAACTTAAAGTATATGAACTATGTCCATGTTGTAAGATGATAACAGGTACAAGTGTGATGGGTATAAGAAACCAGGGCATAAAATGAAAGGGGGAAAAAAAAGTTGTTCCCAGTTGGACTCCAAGTGGCAATCTCAAAACTGAAATTCAGTTGTGGATCTCAATAGTTAAAAGGCTTGATAGTTTGCGTACCGCACAGTGGCTAGATGAATGATTAAATTAATGTTAAAATGGTTATAAACTGTGGACTTCTGGGCATCAACATAATGCCCAACTTTTCCTACACCTGTCCTGTTTTGTGCAACATCCAGCCTACTGAAGAATTCTGGAGAACTCAAATTTATGACTTCATGTAATTTTGGTTGGTTGTAATAAAGGTACTACCATACCATGACTTTTCAGTTTTTTTTCTAACAAACCAATATAGCTATCTACAATTTGCGTATGTTTTGAAGAAAAGCACATTTAGACACCCCTGGGAATGATTTTAAACTGGAAGAAAAGGCTTTTTTTCTGTGTGATGTTGGCTGGATTTTGCTATCCAATCAACAGGGTTGAAATCCAACTGTGTCCATCCACCAGTGGAATGGACACCACTGGCAGAACGGATTCCCCCTCTCCCCTGCATCCCCCTGAGCACTTCTGAAATCTGCTCTGGAACATTGCAGACCCACCAGAGAAGGTTTTAAGGTGCATACAAGGGGATGCAGGGAAGAGGAAAAGGAAGGGACCACTCACATGAGATTGGATGTTGCCCTTGGTAATACTACTCCAATTAGTCTCTATTGACTTTCTACCTAGTGTACCATCTAAAATTAATCTGCAGCTTTATTTACATAAAAACAATCACATTTATCTTTACTTCTCTCTGCCTTACAAGGTATTTGGTTTTCCAATTAGTGCTGGAGGCAGAACTAACTAAGTACTAGGTATTATATTGTCAAAAAAAAATGAAGAAGCTGACAGTTTTGCTTCTTTGTCCTGAATGTATCCTGAAATTTGTCTGGCCCCTAGTGAGCAAGGCTAATCTCATTATGCCTGCATAACCCCTGCATTATCATTATGTCTCTTGCATTCCATTCAAGACTGTAATAAACTGCAAACTTTGGGGGAAAAACATCATGCTTTGCTTTTTCTACCCCTCCACAGTTTTGCTCAACATCCAGCCTGCTAAAGACTTCTGGAGAATTCAAAAGCTTGGTCCCAACATCAAGACACTTTGCTGGTCCTAATATCCTGGTGTTTGGGGCAATTTCGTGAACTGTGAGGCATATAACCTTGTTTCATGTATGAGTCATCATTTGTTATACCATGCACAAATGGAAACTTTATCGGAATCAGCTGTGTAACTAATTGCACAAATGTGTAATATCACTTGGCCTAGTATCTGAAAATAATTATGTGTCAATGCACATATGGTGTATATGGTGATTTTATTGTAAAATGCACAATAAGTTTGCTATGGCATGCACTATACTTCAAACAGTATCTGGAAATTCACAAAAAAGATCTTCCAGCAATGCACTCAACATTACTGCAATAGATCTATAAAGTGTGATAGTTACATGCATTTATTGGATACTGGATAGTACCCATAAGAATTAACCTAGTTTTCTCCACTTCTCTATGCCCAGAGGAGTTTTGGAATTGTCTTTAAGGATCTCAGTTGTTTTCAAAAATGTGTATATCTCTATTTTGTAGCTCTTTACAAAGTATAAGGACTGCCTCCTCCTCTCAAAAAACAAAACGTATACCCATTCATTCCCTGATTCACTTATTTCCCTTATGGATAAAGCTGATTTAAACCAGAAGATGCTTGAAATCTGGCCTAGTCAATTGTACCACTTCATTTCAAACTTAAAATAACTTCATAAAGTTATTTTATTGCATATAACCAATAGGTTTTTACAATTTTACCAGGAAAGAAAGAGCAGTCACACACAAAAAGATTAAAAAGAGATGGAAGAAGCCAATCAAATAAATTCATCATGTACACAAATTACAGCAACAGTTTTTAGGAGCTTTGCTCTAACCCTTTTAGCAGCCACAGTGGAGAAGGGTGCAATCCTATGCATGTTGAGACAGCATGGCTGACTGGGGAATGCTGGGAGTTGTAGGACCTTTTTCTGTCTAAATATGCATAGGATTGTACCTTAAACCTATTTGATTGGTTACATCAGGATCAATATCTACAAGTAATTGTAGATGTGCTCAACAAAAGTTCTATTAGACATTCCTCTCAACAAAGGGCCGATCTACACTTATGGGTTTTTTTGCTTCCAATGAGGTTTCACCGCTCGTCTTTCACACTACACAGTAGCTGCCTCGAACTGGAACCGGAATTTCCCGCTTCCGTGCTCCTGCTTTCAATACCCTGATATCCTGGTATTTCCCCTTGATGTGCTCTGATTTTCTGCCTTCGCTACCGTATCTGGTCGTAGTCCCCTCCACTGCCTGTCCAAATATGGCGGTGTTTGTATTTCCCTCCTGTCCAAACAAGCAAAGGGCTGGATGTGCGTGTCTGGTCTCAGAAACTAAGCAGGGTCGGCCCCGGTCGGTAGTTGGATGGGCGACCGCCTGTGAATCAGGCTTCCTGCACTGAGCAGGGGGTTGTTCTATCCCTTCAAATGAGACTCAATTTTACCCCCTTCTATCTCCCGCTTTGGATTTTTTTTAAATTAAGATTTTCAAATCTTCAAAGATCATGCCTGAATTAGAAAAAAAAAAAAACAACATCGTGGAGAAGCCATGATTCTTTGAAGATAACGCCTTAATTAAAAAAAAAAAATTCCTAAGTGGGGGATAGAAGGGAGTAAAACTTAGTGTCATTTGAAGGGATAGAACAACCTGCTCAGTGCAGGAAGCCTGATTCCCAGGTGGTCGCCCATCCAACTACTGACCGGGGCTGACCCCGCTTCCGAGATCAGACAAGCAGGCGCACATCCAGCCCTTTGCTTGTTGCTGAAGAAACACTGAGTTCTGAGGAAGCTATGTGATCAGTAGCCGGAAGACGACATGGTGGGGCTGTTGAGAGTTGTGAGCGTGGTGGGCGTGGAATCAGCAGAAACAGGAAGAGTTTCTGATCCTCCAATGAGAGCCTCCATCTTTAAGAGCTGGAAAACAGCACAGCATTCAGTTGTTGACTGAGCTCACGCATTCGATGAAGCACTGCAATGGGGAAAATGGGTGAGTGTGGATAATCAGTTTTAAATGCGAGAGCATTTAACCCGACAGGACACTGAATTCATTGTGATGGCAGGCGCAATGTAGATCGGCCCAAAGATATAAGAAATCTTTTCCTGGGACCAACATAAAAGTCACAGAAGACTGCATAATAAATAATATATTCTATTTATGGAGCCTCACATATACAAAGATGGCAAAATATGGAAACATTGGCATACCTCCCATCCAAATATGAAGAAGGCATAGTTTGGAACCATAATTCTCAAAATGCCTTCCTTAGCTCAGAAAGAATTAAGGAATGAACAAGAGAAAAATTGCCCTTACAAAGATGGTACCACCTAATAAATCCTGTTTGTATCACACTTAATGGTACAACTTAATTCATTTGTAAGGGACTAAGTAAGTGACTTCAATTAGGATAAGAAATAAATGTATTTCATTTTGCTTTTTAATTATTATAATAGTTATACTGTTGCTACATCATTATAAGACTGCAGATGATGATGATAACAGTCTCCAGGCAGTTCCATCCTAGCAAGCTTTCACGAAGCTTTATGTTTGTCCAGATATTCAGTTACCAATCTTGGATCAGAGCTAATGTCATAGTATTAAGGGGATTGGTCCTTTTGCTGTTTATAAAGGTTCTTCTTCACACAGTCTAGGTTTCTCCCCTCTAAGATTACTAGTGGAAACAGATTTGGATTGAAATAAAAATGTGATATGTCCTTGGTTTTACTCTAGGATTTGAACAATACCACTTGGCTACACTGTCTCCCTTTTTCATGTTTTCACTTCTCTCAGGTCAGATTCACTGAACGTGAACTACTCAATTATTGCTCTCTCAAGGGAAACCAGAATGTCTATTCTGATTTTTGCCTTATCATATTTTCTTTATATTGCTTTTCCCATTGTGGTTTGTAACTCCAACCACACCAACTCTGTGACATTGCAAGCAAACAGTACAACAAAGATAACACAAGCACAGTTTGTATTTTTTGATCTATGGAAAGTAGAGCTGTGCACAAATGGTCTCTCAAAATTCTCCACTCTATTTGTGGGCAGAGAAATTGGGGTGGGTGGGATAATTTCATCAAATTTCTCCAGGGGAAGGAGAAATTCTTCAACAATTTCTCACAGGCAGGGCTCACCATTGGAAAGGTTGCACAGGTTCTTTAGTTTTTTCATAGGTTTTTGTTTTACAGCACTGCCACTGCAAGGGGCAACAGGCAGCATCAACTTTGTTGGTAGCTTACCTCCAATTTGTATCCTCCACCACATACCACATACCTAGCAGTGTTCTGGAGCATTGTGGGGGGAGAGGGAACACAGCCACCACCAAAAAAAAAAAATAGTCGTGAAAAAGATTTGGAGAAAAATTGGCAAAATGGCTTTTTGTTTCTAGACAAGTAAGAAAAAAGCTCAGGACTTTTCTGAGAAAAATGTCTTCTGAGAAATTTTGGCTCAGCTCTACTTGGCATTCCTCAGGGTTCAGCACCTTCCCCAGGGTCTTCCATATGTTAACATTCTGAGGGGTGATTGTGGTTGCATCTTGTCTCTAATGCAGTTGCTGATAATACCACTTCTTTCCAGCAAGCCCTGCAGCAGGTGTGCGTGTGTGTGTGTGTGTGGACAGGGGGGGGGGGCAGTGTTTATCCAGCTCCAGGAAAGAGGTGGTGCTAGTGCTGTGCCAAAATCTGATGTTCAATTTCCTGAAAGTTTTCTTCCCCCCACTCCATCATTCTGCCTCATTTCTCAGGGCATTTTATAATTTATTTTGAATTTCTGTGGTGGCAGTTTGGACTTTACCTAATCGCTGTGAGGTGGCTGAGGGTACTGTTTGTGTGTGTGTGTGCTTTTTCTTTCTATTACACATCTCCCCATTGCTGTGCATTCTCCCAGGCATCCTGTGCTTCCTGATCAGAAAAAAGCCCCATGGGAAGAATTACCTCATGATGTCTTCCCCTGGGCAGGAAGTTCAGGCAGCCACAGCTGGCTGCCAGAGAAATGATTGCACAGTGAAAGACAGGGCACTCCCATGCTCGCCTCAGCCACCGCATAAGTAAGGTAATGCAAGAACTCTTAATCCAACCCATGAGAATATGTGGGAGAAATCTTTGGCACAGCACTAATGCAAGGTCTGTACAGATTCTAAATATAGGAATAAATCCAAGGTAAATATTTGACAGCATCAAAGAAAAGACATGTAAGGACTCCCAAACAATGCTTGTAACACAGTTCAGTCTCCTACCTCTTAAGATGGCAAATGTGTTTGCTACTTCACCATTAGGTAGCACTTAAAACTATACCGGTTATGGTTCAACCCTATGCATATTGATGTAGAAGTGATTTCAAGATAGCCACCAGGGTGCAGCGGTCAAAATGTTGGACTAGAAGGGGAGGGACCTGGATTCAAATTCCCACTCAGCCATAAGGCCCGCTTGGTGACCTTGGGTCAGCAACTATCTCTCAGCCTAACCTACCTCACAGGCTGGTTGTGAGGATAAAAGGGGAAGGGGTCTCTTGGAAGAAGGGCAGGATAAAAGTGTAATAAAATGGGAAAGGGGTGCATAGAGCTGCAGCCGTAATATCTCAACACCTGCTTAACAGAGCACAGAATAGTTCTTTCTTCTAAGTATTGTTGATGACATGAAGTATTCGTATCTGGAGTTACAGAATCAACTGCACAGTCAGAGTAACTTTGGAACTGTCACTCACCATCGATGAGGCTATCCCCAGTGCTAGAGCATGCATCAACTAAGCTATACAAATAGGAAGTCAGCAGGGTTCATTGTATTATGCTGAAAATGCAACACAGCCATGGCTTGGAAAATTTGGGGTACTCTTCCGAGAGTGTTGAGACAATGGCAATTGTCTCAGTATGAATAGAGGTAATCAGGACTTATTTATTTAAGTATTTCTCTACCATCCTTTAGCCAGAGACTCTCGATGCAGTGTGCACTTCAAAATGTTTAAAAAGCTACAACTCAGAGAACTTAAACACGTTTCGAACATTTAACAGCAGAGAAACACAGTTCGGCACAAGAGCAGTAATCAACTCATCAACAGAAATCCAAGCCAAGTAAAATGTATTCTTGCCGAAAGGCAAACAGTGAGGGAGCCAATCTAAAGTAAAGGCCTGCCCAGTGTTCCCACTAGGGATGGCGGAGAATTTCTCCCCGAAACTTCGGGGGGCCGAGCGCCAACATGTTCGGCCCCCCAAACAAGTTTCGGGGAGAAATCCTCCACACACACCCCGCACCCCGCACCCCCCCCGGGACGGGACTTACCTTCACCGAATGTCCCTCCCGGTGGCTGGTCCGGCCGGCGGTACGGCGGGTGTTCGAGCGAGGTGGGAGCGGCAGCCGGTCTTTCGACCGGCTGCCGCCGCCGCCATTGCAATGAAAGAAAAAAAAAAAACGCCCCCTGATAGGCTACGTGACGATTAACGTAGCCTATCACGGCTAGATTTGCAAAGTCAGCCGTGATAGGCTACATCAATCGTCACGTAGCCTATCACGGGTGACTTTAAAAAAAAAAAAAAAAAGTGTGTACGGATAATGGCGGCCCCCATAGGGAGCCGCCATTCCCGTTCCTTATTTGGTCGCTGTAGTCTACGTAAAGATTTACGTAGACTACAGCGAAAATAAGGGCAACGCTATTTGCGTTGCCCTTATTTTCGCCGTAGTCTACATAAACATTTACGTAGACTACAGCGACTAAATAAGGAACGCGAATGGCGGCTCCCTATGGGGGCTGCCATTAGCGTACGTGCTTTTTTTTTTTTTAAGTCACCCGTGATAGGCTACGTGACGATTGACGTAGCCTATCACGGCTGACTTTGCAGATCTAACCGTGATAGGCTACGTGAAAAAAAAAAAAGCCCCCTGATAGGCTACGTGACGATTCACGTAGCCTATCAGGGGGCTTTTTTTTTTTTTTAACTTTCGCGTTCGCGGCCGGGTGAGGCGGGAAGCCTCCTCCCCAGAATGAATTTCGGCCGGGGCGAGGCGGGAAGCCGCCCCCCCCAGCCTGAACTTCGCGGGGGGACCAGCGAAGCGCCTCCCCCCCACCGCAAACGTCCTTCGAGGACAGGTAAGTGACTTTCATCCACCCCTAGTTCCCACCAATCTAACCTTATTTGGTGATGGGACATAGAGCAGAGCCTCAGATGATAATCACAGGGTATAGGCAAGATCATATAGAACCAGGCAGTCCTTCTGATACCATGGGCCCTTAAGGCTAGGTAATGTTGGAACCTCCTCAAGTATATTTATGTTTGCCTCATTGCCTGGCAGTGTTTATTCTTGTTCTTGGCTCTGGACAAGATATTCAAAGGATTAAAGGAGAAACTGGAAAGAGTAGGCCTGTATCATACTTCGTTTCTGAGATAAGGCTTCCTTAATATAAAACATATAATCCATTGATCTTCAGTAGCGGCAAAAAAATACAGCCTAGGATCTGATTAGGAAGATGTAATGCATTCTCCATCTTACTCCTGGTTCAGTTGGGACAACATGCTGGGATGGGAACCCTTATGGGAGTGTGTCTTTATTTGGGACAAATGAGACCCTTTCATCATAAGCCAAATACTACAGACAGAAATTGCTCCCAAATGAGTAGCTAGCTATTCATTTGGCATTTTTCATCATATCTTTTCTCCTACACCCAGTTTCAATTCCTTTAGGCAAGTAGTCAGCATTACCAAGGGTGGGGAGTGTGGGTAGGTTTCAATTCCCAGCCAGAGCAGAGTGGGACACAGCTAGGTCCAATGGAGGAGAGGGGAGAAAAAACAGGTAGATATTGGTCCAATTCAACTTAGAATCTAACAAAAGTATCCACCAAACCAATTGGTCTTCTTTCTGCACAGCCTGGAAGCTGAAATCATTGGCCAATCTTTCCTTTTCTAGTAATGAGCAATTGTAAATTTTGCCAATCGTTTTGTAAAATTAGTGATCATTTTGCACTGATGCAAATGTACAGGTAAAACATAAAACACATAATAGATTCTATTGTGTATTAATATAGCTAGTAATTTACTCAATACATTTCAAGCACTGTTTGCAAAACAAAATGAGAGCCATATATGTGCAGAAGAAATGAGTAGAGATGGTGGTGGGAGTGATGGTGGTGGTTAATATTGGCTTACAACAGCTGCAATTTTTGTAAGCAAATGATGTGTAAAACACTGTTTTTTTTTAACAAAGACTATGGGTAGTGGAAATGTACTGTCCATATCCTAGGTCTTTTGAATTTACACTGGAAAAATGTGTTTTCTTTTTCCCCTTTGGGGTTCATCTAGTAAAAAATGCATTGAAGGGTTGTTTATTACTCTGTTTAAGAATAATCTGCAAATCAATTTGGGAGTGGGGGAAGCTGTGATTAGGATGGATGATCGCAGAGCAACAATCTCTTAGTACTGCCTGACCTCCAATGAATGTTTTGTAACCTTATCAAAGATTGTATATTTCTGTTGGGCATATACTCCCTTGTGTGCTTTCTTCCTTGTTTTTTAAACATATTTTCCCTGGAGCGTTAGACAAAATGGTTTTCAAAACTTTAATGAAAACAATACATCACTTATGAAGAATTCTCAGTCAAGATCTTGGAAATCTCACATCTTCATGATTGTTTAATTTGTCAAACTGTGCCAGGAAAATTCATATCCAACACATTTATCTCATACATCTTCCCTGGAGTATATCCAAGGAAGGGCAGATAATCAGGGCTACAGTGTAATCAAGGGTGCTCCCCCCCACCGAGAGGCATATGCTGTGACTAGTACATAGGTCAAACAATCTCATTTTACTTTCTTTCTGATCAGTGTTCTCAGAACTGGAATATAAATCAGTTTTTGTTAGTTGACACAGATTACTTTCTCTCCCCTTCTCTCCCCCTTTGCATTTTCCTTCCAGATACTCTGCTGTGACTATCAAATAGATTTATGAGGCATTTTACATATAAGCAAAAGTGCAATGTTAAGAAAGAACATTCCAAACACTAACACTTAGATGCTCAGTTGCCAAACAGTTTCATTTAGGAAAATCGTTAGTTCATAATTACCCGTTAAAAGCAATTGAAGCGTTTGCAAAACTTTATCTGGAGATAATTCATAGTCTTGTTGTTTTAGGTGCACCACAGCTGATTGTTTTAAAGACCATTTAGGGCTAAACATCACCATGTACTTTAGCTGATGACTGACTGGTCACTAATTAGTAATTTAGCTTCCCCGCTTGAACTATACATGCAGTATAAAGTAAACGAATGGATCTGCAGTAGGTTTGCACTGGGATATACTATGGCATTGAGACTGAGAGGCCAGAAAAAGAATCAATAAGTGTCTGGGTGAGAAAGCCATTGTGACCAAGGCAAAGGTTATTATTCCCCCTCCATCACTCTTTTGGTCGTGACTATCTGCCAGCATAATTTTACTGGCACAATGGAAAGCTCTGAAAAATGGCGGATAGTACCCAAAGAATGGTGGATTCATGTCTTGCATGAACGGGACATATGCATTCGCGCACACATGCACGCACACACGGCTTTATTGGCATGTCTCTTGATAGACCAATCTGCATTGGAAGTTGAATCACAACAGAAGCGCGGGTCAGGCAGCCCCATTGTAATAGCCATGTTGGTTTATAGCCTTCTAGTTCTTAAGAAAGAGAAGACATGGGGAGATGGAGAGGAAGATAATGTTGGAAAAAACCCCTAGGAGACATGCATATGTCCTGTGATAATTTTCATTTTTTACATGGGGTAGACCATCAGGAAAGCACTGGGCAGCCTCACACCCTGGCATACGTGATGGTCATGCACAGTACATCATGTTTGCATGTACATATATTATCTATTATGTGGTCTATAAATTGTCCATTTTAGTCCAATACTAACCTACTCATCTTCCGCACAATGCTATGCATGCTTGCTTGAAATTAAGCCTCATTGAACTCAGTGGGGCTGACATTTGGGAAAATACATTTGCAAACGACTGCATATCCTATGCACACATGACGTTCAAAGTGCAATTGTTAGATGCTGAGAGCAAGGAGTGTAATTTTACTTCCCATAGAAAATGAATGCCTGCACTGGCCTTCAGAAATAGTTCAGGAAAGGAAAGGATGACACCAGAAGGTTCTGCATAAAAAGGACAGCTATACCAGGGGGGATCTTCATGACAACGGAATGAGAAGCACATTGGAGCATTACCCGGGTTTTCATGGAATCGGCTTTGGTCGGTCAGGGACACACAAAGCAAGATAAGCCACGTGTACTGTACCATTAAAATCCGGTTTCCAGGGATCACACAGTGCTTGAAAGGAACATACTTCCAGGTTTGGGGTGGTGGGAGTAAAAGTGGCAAGGGCTGCTCAACCAATTTGAAAGGCTTGTTTCCTGGCTCCCCCCTGCTACTACATTATTATGAATGAAGAGCAACTAGGGATGGTGGAGAATTTCTCCACGAATCTTCGGGAGGTCGAGTGCCAACGCATTTGGCCCCCTGAAAGTGTTGGGGAAATTCTCCGCCAGCCCCCCTCCCCCCCTGGGATGGGACTTACCTTCGGCGAATGTTCCTCTCGGCGGCGGGTCCCGGTGGTGTTTCGGCGGCGTTTCGGCGAGGGCGGGGGCGGCAGCCGGTCTCCCGACCAGCTGCCGCCGCCGCCGCCAATACAAAATAAAAAAAGTACAGTAAAAACAAACACACACACCCGTGATAGGCTACGTGATGATTTACGTAGCCTATCACGGCTAGATTTCCAAAGTCAGCTGTGATAGGCTACGTAAATTGTCACGTAGCCTATCACGGGTGACTTTGGGAAAAAAAAAAGCGCGTACGCAAATGGCGGCGCCCCATGGGCGCCACCATTTGCATTCCTTATTTGGACAGGGGTAGTCTACATAAAGATTTACGTAGACTACGGTGAAAATAAGGGAACGCTATTTGCGTTGCCCTTATTTTCGCCGTAGTCTACGTAAATCTTTATGTAGACTAGACATGCCAAAATAAGGAACGCAAATGGCGGCGCCCATGGGGTGCCGCCATTTGCGTACGCCCTTTTTTTTCTCTTTTCCAAAGTCACCTGTGATAGGCTACGTGACGATTTACGTAGCCTATCATGGCTGACTTTGGAAATCTAGCCGTGATAGGCTACGCAAATCGTTACGTAGCCTATCACGGTTGTGTGTGTACGTTTACTTTTTTTTTCCGCAGCCGGGGAGATGGGGCGCTCCTCCCCAGCCTGAATTTCGGCCAGGCGAGGCAGGGCGCCTCTCCCCCTCACCTGAACTTCGGGGGGAGAACCGAAGTGCCTCCCCCTCACCGTGAAGCAAGCTGCGGGACAAGGTAAGCTGCGTCCATCCCTAAGAGCAACTAATTTCTCCACATATGCAGATTTCCCTGAAGAAGCCAAAGTCCCCAATTCTCCAGTGCAGCATCTGAAGGCTCCCTCTGAGAACTTCCCCCCACCCCAATTGCACTGTATTCCAGCAATCTGCCATGGAGTTATTTTTTCCTAGGGATGTCAGAGAATTCCACCACGGATCTCGGTGAGGCCAAATGCCAGTGCATTTTGCCCCCCGAAATCCATGGCGGAACGAACCCCCCCGCCCCCCACCACGTGAAAGGCATGCGAAACAGGACACCTACCTGCTGCGTTCACGCTGACTTGCAAATGGTGGCCACAGCCATGGCCACCATTCGCTTCATCACTATAGCCGTGATAGGCTACGTAAATACTTATGTAGCCTATCACGGCTAACGCAGGGATGCCATTTGCATCCCTGCGGAAGCCGTGATAGGATGTGTAAGTATTTACATAGCCTATCACGGCCAAAAAAAGGGAATGCAAATGGCAGCGGCTACGTAAATATTTACGTAGGATATTACGGCAAAAGAGAGGGGCGCAAATGGCATAGTAGCCGCCATTTGCATTCCCTTTTTTTTTGTAATAGGCTACGTAAATATTTACGTAACCTATCACGGCAAAAAAAAAAAAAAAGGAATGCAAATGGCGGCCGCCGTAGCCACCGCCATTTGCATTTGATGTTCTTTGTGTGTTTTTTAGCCGTGATAGGCTATGAAAATTTTTACATAGCCTATCATGGCAAAATACAGGGATGGAAATGGCGGCAGCCACCATTTGAGTTCCCTGCAGGCTGCCCAGTGGCTGGATGTCCGGCTGCAGGTAGCCCCAGCTGGCGCCTCTGCGCAATCTCTATGGAGTGGAGCCAGCCGGAGAGAATTTTGGGGGGAAGGACAGCGCGCCTCCCCCCCACCACCACGAATGTCACCATTCGAAAAGGTAAGTGACTTTCTCACATCTCTATTTTTTCCCCATTTGGGCACTTTTGCCTATTGTTTCCAACCCTCCCTTTCGCCTTCTCCCTGCTCACAATGAGAAGCTCCTGTAAACCCAAAAGATCTCTACTGCAATAAAGCAGAGAAGGGACTTCACATAACAACGGAGAAATGACTTTACATCAGAACAACTACAGGACATCAAACAAGCACAACATCACAATAGCGATTTAAGAGAGCAACAGAGAAAGAACGCTTTAGGGAGAGTTACTAAAGTTAGCCTTTAACCCTTTCACTGCAAGTGAGAAAGATTTATTTCTTACTTCTAAGTAAACATGCACAGAAGGGGGGAGTATGCTAAAGATTAAAAGCAGGCTACTTCAGGTGAATGAGTGTTTCCACTACTGCAATAATGTGAGGGGTCTCTGCTGTGCTCCTGGGGATTTTCTCAATGAAAAAAAGTACTGCCATTGCAGATACAACAGGGAATGGGATGTCCCACCCCCTTGATGATGTCACTGCCAGGTCATAGAGGCACTCCCAGGATTTAATGTGGTGGTGGGGACATGGCATGGCATGCTGTGGTAAAACTGCCAGGGAGCTGCTTTCAGTAAAAAAAAAAGTCAGAGTAAAAGGAGTTTCAGAAAACGCAACTTTTCAAGAGGGAAGTGGCTGGTTGGCAGCAGATTGGTGATGACCTTGTCTGTCACGAAGGAACTCAAACTGCTCTAACGTCACACGAAACCTCTCGTGAAGAGAGCTCCCAGGATAATGATGGTACAGTCTAGATTAAATGGAGATTAAACAGTTATAACCCCCTGACCTGCATATAGTCCTTATGCTTGTCCTTATGAGCCCTTTCTATTTATAAAGAGAAAGTGTTCTATGAGTTCCAAATGCATGGGGTTTGGAAAAAAAAAAAATAATTCATGTAACATGTATATTAACACATAGGGATGGGTGAACTCAACTGAGTCTGCCAGATCCCCACCCACCGCCTGCCCCTTCTCGTGCTGGGACACAATCTGACTGGTGGCCACCCGCTTCCCTGACAAGCCACTTCTCAGTTGGCTTGCCAAGAGCAACTGTGTACCTCTCCAGCGGACACAAGAAGAGGGAGGTGGGGTTGCTCAGCAGTGGCAGGATGGGAACCAAGAGGGAAGCACCATGGCACTTCCCTCTCGACTCCCATCTTGCCGTTTCTGCTGCTGCTGCTGAGACCAACTGTATCCCTTTCTGCTGGTCACCGACAGAGGGAGGCAAGGTTGGTCAGTGGCCGCAGCGGCAGAGGCAACAGGGAGCAAACAGTGGCACAGTTGCTCAGGAGGCAGCAGCCCCTTGTGCTCTCCTTCCTTGAAAGGAGACCATTAAGGGTATGGTTCTACCACTCAGGCAGAAGGGGCCTTTTCAGTAAAGGCCAATTTTACATAAAATCGGCTTTTATGAAACAGGCCTAACTACCACTTGGGCAAGGAGTGGGGGCCACCGTGCTTGCCCGACTCAGCATGCGCCAAGTCGGGCAAGAGCAGGGGGGCACAGACTGTCATCCCGGGGGCTGACCTGGCAGGAACCCACCGAGCTCAAGCCTCCAAACAGACGCTCGCAACATCCCTGTTAACACACTCTCTGTTGTGTTGTCTGGTGAGAAGCTAGTCTTCTTAGCATGCAGCTTGTTCAGTATCCTTAATACTTCCATCATTAAAGAATAAAATAAAAATGTTTTAACTCTTTTAACCCGCTGTTTTATTCTTTTACCATGTTGTTCAGTGCTCCGAAATCTTCTGATGTGGAGCGATATATAAATATTGTAAACAAACAAACAAACAAACCATAAGCATCCATTTTTTGTCATCTCTTTCAGGGAGATTTGTAGCAGCCTTGACTTGAGTCACACAGCTTAATGATCACTGGAATCACTGGGATAAAAGCACTGGAGATGCAGTGCAAGAAGGAGATAATTCTATAGTCAGCCCTGCCTTTACCTAGTCATGTACACTACACAGACCATGGAGGTTGGCTACTTGGGCTCTTGTAAAGTGCTAGTGCCAGGCCAAGACATTTTGCTGCCTAAAGTGAACCCTGGAAAGCACCCCCTGTGCTAGGAGCATCACTTTCGATAGTATTGCTGCACCATTCAGACACCCATACTTGCATAGAGGGATAGTCCTGCAAATGCTTGAAGTAGCCCGGTGGAATTCTTGGCTTTTTCTCTTTCAACAGTCTATCCTCATCATGCCTTCCCAAATACTGTTTTTGAAACATACATCAGTTTCAAGAGCAATAGGAAATGAAAGTTTCCTCCTGTGCAAGCACCGGGTCATTGCTGACCCCTAGAGGGACGCCGCTTGCGCTGGCGTTTTCATGGCAGACTGTAGCGGGGTGGTTTGCCATTGCCTTCCCCAGTTGTGGCTACCTTTCCCCCCAGCAAGCTGGCTACTCATTTTACCAACCTCGGAAGGATGGAAGGCTGAGTCGACCTGAGCCAGCTACTCGAGAGCCAGCTTCCGCTGGGATCAAAGTCAGGTCGTGGGGAGAGTTTTGGTTGCAATACTGCCACCTACCAGTCTGTGCCTAAAACCCTCTTGGACTCATAGGGCTTTTCTACATGAGGCATGTATCGTGCACTCATCATTCCCTACTCAAGATGGTTTACAGGGGGTCTTTAGCTGAAGTTGTGACCCTCCAGTTTCCCTTCCATGTCTAAGGAGCACTTTCGGTGACATTTTTAAAAGCAGGGAAAGTGCGGTGTTTAATCGTAAAATCAAAATAAAACAATTTTTTTTTTAACATGTATTCACACTTTTCCACTGTATCACAGTGCCACCTAGAGGTTATGTAGCAGAAAATCAGGAAAGGAAATACTCCTTGTGTAGTGCTTGGACCTTAATTCTGCAACAAAGCCAAAAGTAGATACAAGGATTAATTAACAGCTGATTAACAGCCTGGTGTAGAAAAGCTCACATAATTAGTTACACAGACTGATCTTTGGATCCTGAGCAGTGTCTACCTAAACACCCATCTTTCTGCTCCTTTTCACATAATGGTATTACAATTTTTCAGCCCATAAAACAGTAGGGATTTTAATTTAGTGATGACTTTATTCAGATTACAAGTGCAATATTAAAATATGCAACACAGAGCACCGCCTTTCTAATTGGTGTTAGCTATGCATGTCTCTGGTGCTAAGTGTGGATCTTCATCATTACAGTAACCTTTGCTCTTATCATGTAAATGCTGTAATTTTATGATCTGATCCTGAGAGGATTTTTATTTATGGATATGATATCTTTGTGCCTAATGACACCTGAATAATTGGCAGCATACAGAATGCTAATACTGAGTAAGGAAGGAATGCATGCAACATGATGTTTGCATTATGTATCATATTAAAGGCTGAAGGTTACCCTTAACAGTAGCACTGTCAGAGTCTAAACCAGTGTGGGATTCACTGTCTGTTGTCATTGGTTTTATTGTTATGGCTACTGGCCAACTATTTCCTTTGTTAGGCAGATTGCTGGTTAATAATCCAGAATGGTCAGTTGATGTCTCAGCAATGGGGGATAATTGTTAGGAGGTTATTTCCTGATGGGTGTGAAAACTGCTGGTTTGAAGCTGGAAAAAGTCACACACTCCTACCCGGAAAGACTGGGTTGAGGTGGGAAGTGTATGAAGGAAAATCTGTTTATAGTTTGGGAGAGATTGAGACTAGGGATGTCAGAGAATTCCGCGTTGGATCTCGGTGAGGCCGAATGCCATTGCATTCGGCCCCCCCAAATCCATCGCGGATCGAAGCCCCCGCTCCCCCAACCCACGAAAGGCACGTGGGATGAAGTCCCCACCGCCCCTAACCCACAAAAGGTACACGAAACGGAGCACTTACCTGTTCCCGTCCACGCTGCTTTGCGAATGGCGGCCATCCTGCGGCCGCCATTCACTTCCTCTTCTCTTCATAGCCGTGATAGCCACGCTGCTTTGCGAATGGCAGCCATTTGCGTCCCTGCGGAGGCCATGATAGGCTACGTAAGTATTTATGTAGCCTATAATGGCAGGGGGGAAAACCCAGTGTATGCAAATGGCGGCGGCTATCACCATTTGCGTATGCTGGGTTTTTTTTCCCCCTGCCGTGATAGGCTACGGAAATATTTAAATAGCCTATCATGGCTAAATACAGGGACGCAAATGGTGGAGGCTATGAAAGCTGCCATTTGCGTCCCTGCAGGGCTGCCCAGTGGCCGAATGTCCAGCTGCGGGCGGCTGGAGCCGGCCGGCAGCTCTGCGGCTTGGCTGCGGAGCGGAGCCAGCCGGACAGGATTCCAGGGGGGAGGACCGGATCGCCTCCCCCCCATCGAGGATTCTGGGGGGAGGGATGGAGCGCCTCCCCCCACCGTGGAAACAGAATGGAACAGAAGGTAAGTGTTCCGTCCGTCCCTAATTGAGACACAGTGATGTGAGTTGACTAAGGGCCAAACCCAATGTGAAATGGGTGATGCCTGAATGAATCCCCTGATGTCTTTTTGTTCAACTATGCCTCCCCCACCCCAACTTGGTTTACATCAGGGATGTGGCTCAGGTGGAAAGGGTGTCTCACTTATCATTATTATTATTATTATTATTTACATTTCTATACCGCCCCATAGCCAAAGCTCTCTGGGCGGTTTACAAAAGTTAAAACATTAAAATACAATATACAAAGTTTTAAAACCATTTACATAAAAACATATGGACAATATATACAAACAACTTATAACTAAAAGCAACTAAAAACAATTTTTAAAAAATCCAATACTAAAACACAGCTTAAAATAACACTGCTTAAATATAGTATACAAAAGTCAGCAAAAGGAAGAAGAGTTCTAAAAAGGGAAGGCCTGCCGGAATAACAGCGTCTTTAATGCCTGTGTAAAAACCTTCAACAAGGTCATCAGGTGCATTTCAACTGGCAGGTCATTCCACAACTGAGGGGCAGCAAAGGAGAAGGTCCTTTGCGTGTGGCTGCCAGTCTCACATTAGGCAGCCGCAGCAGAGAGCCCTCAGAGGACCTTAGGTGGAGGACTGGGGTGTAGGGGAGAAGGCGTTCCCTAAGGTACCTTGTACCTAGACCACGTAAGGGCAAGGCTTTAAAGGTAAGAACCAGCACTTTATATTTTGCTCGGAAACAAATTAGCAGCCAATGTAAAGATTTTAAAACCGGTGCTCTACTTACAATCCAAATTGGTCCCACTCCTGCACTGCTATTAGCTGTGGAATGTAAAATGAACAGAATTGAGCTGGGTTGATCCTGCAAACTGGAGGTTTCTCATCCCTGCTATACATTTTCCTATCCCTGGCTAATAGCAGCTCTGGATGGAACAATTTAGATCCAAGCCATGGCCCTTCTTCCATGCGTGCCATAGTTCCAGCCCAGCTTGGGTCACCCAAAGCCTACTTTTAGCAGAAGAAAAAGACTGTGGAAGATGCATTCACATATCGCCCATATCACATCTAAGATCTTGGAAGTAGAGAACCTGATATAGGGCAGCAGATCTACTGCCTTGTTGAAGTGTCTATTTGCCTCTGGTTATGTTCTTCTTATATATTCATTTAAAAACAAAAGAAATATTACAAAAATACAAGTCTCAAATTCCCTCTCATCCAAACTACATCAAACCCAGGGAAGGCTGTCCCTGAAAATGCTTGAGAAAATGAGGTACATGTAACAGAATTCACTAAATTCCTATAACTTCCTAAATAAACTGCAGGTGAAGGCCTTCCCACTGATGTAAATAATGCAATTTTATTTTTGCTTGGCAATTCAATTTCATCTAGGATAACAGACTACCTCCTTCACAGGCTTCTCAAATGCTTGCACAAGCAACTCAGTGCAATATAAATATATTCACCCAATTACATTCTAGCGGAAGCTCTACAAAGAAAAAATCAGGTAAGAGTCTTTCTATAGGTTTGGAACTGTTAGGACCAAACGAGATGCTACATGGAAATCTGTGATTTTAAATCCCACACCCACAGTCTCTTCAGGAGAGGGAAATTTAGAGTGAAAAGGCAGCAGGGGCAGTGTTTGTTTTATCACTCACCTGCTACATCTCTGCTCTGTATCTCCCTATCTCAAAGAAACTTCCACAAATAAAATGGCCACCAGGGTTTTAAAAGATGTGTATAACTTTTAGTGTTGGTCTCAGTGACAAATTTATTAGAGTCGGGCTGAAACATTCCATGGAAGAAAATTTGGTGCAAAGGATGAAAACTGCCCCCCAAGTCATCCTTAATGTACCTTCTTTCAAATTTCTTTTCTTGCTGTTTGCAGACATTATTTCCACCTTTGGGGGAAAGGAAGTGGAGCCAAGACAAGGAAGTATGTCCCCCACATTGCCTATATATTGTGGGAAGGGACCAGAGGGATGTGTCTCTTTATTGCTTAGGCAACTGGAAAGAAAAGGCAACTTTTTTTCAGAAAAGAGAGAGAATTGCCACGTTGCCTAGGCAACACAGGGCACATCTCTCTGTAGACTGCCACCATGAAGTATTGATTAAAGTAGCCCATGCAGGCCATGAATCAGCCTGTTTTGATGGAGCTCTAACATTCATGGTTGTCATGTAGCTTCATGTGTAGAACTAAATGAGAATCAGCACAGTGTAGTGGTTAGAGTGTTGGGCTAGGACCAGAAAGGGACTGCCTCCTTGCTGCAAGTCTTAGTGCTGGTAGGATTTTGTTAAATCCATTCTGTCTGTGTATCATGGATTGTTAGGCATCTTTCATTCCATTGTCCACCCCTCAACGGAATCAGATTTTATGTATGAAAATTTAATTCCTGTTTGCAAATGCACACAGAGGTACATTGGTGCAAATCCTCACCCCCTTCCCCAAAGTAAAAAGCTCGTCCGCAAATCCACAGAATCTGGGTGACTTGGAAATCTGCAGGTCAGAATCATAGAAATCTGAACTCATTTGAATCCATTGCAGATTTCTCTGACATCCCTAAGTGCTAGCTTGACACAGTTCTGCAATCCTTTCCAGAGTGTTTGTTTGCCAGTGTCACAGCAGCGACCTCTAGTAGTTAACCTGACAGGTTTTCGTTTGAGCAGCCTTCCTTTGCCCCGTTGCTGAAGAATGTGGGATATTGGTCCATAGCATGTGAAGGTCATATATATTTTTGATTCTTAAGGACAGTGACATATATCCAGTGCTATCAACAGAAAGCTGGCACTGATTCTGGTTTTAAAAGATTATCTCTTAGTGAACATAAATGTGTTTACACTTGGGCCCTGTGCTTCCTCAGCTTAATAACTTGCCTGACAACAACAAAGGACTAGAAAGTCTGTGTCAGCCAAAGAGCTTCTTTGGAGACCTTGCTTAGTGTAGGTTGGTGATATTACACCATCCTTTTCAGTAACCCCTTATTTCCCAGCAACCATAGTGCCAGTGGCAAATAGCCATTTTGACCTGGTAATCAGGCCTGGCAGACCTAGAAATGCAACACAGCAATATGTGGGTGGAATGAACATCTCTCTTTCTCTCTCTCTCTCTCTCTCTCTCTCTCTCTCTGCCTCCTTCCTGGCTTAAATCCCTACTGTTTCATTAAGGCAGAAGGAAGGCAAATAGCTATGCATGCATCCCACGTGGTGATGTATTTCTAGTCAATGGCACATGTAGAACTCTTTGTTCCCTCAGCCTGCAGCAGCTGACTCTCATTTTGGTCCTGAGGGCAACAGGCCTACAATCTTTATGGGCTTGTATTTTTAAATTATATAAATTAGGTAGATGCAGAAGAAATGTAGTTGTTTTTTCATTTTTTTAAGAACTAATAATATTAGGCAGATTTTTCAAAATGTGTTTTGTAGCCTTTTAAAATATACTTTTTTTCAAGTCACCCCAGCATGACAAGCTTGCCAAAACCTGAAATACAGTAGATACTAGACATCCTTGCTATATATAAATGGCAACACTAGACAATAGAAAACCATTTGCTATAAATAGCAATAGCTAAGAATAATACAGTATTCCCCTGAAGCATGAAAACATAGATAACAAATAAAACATTCAAAACCTATATTTATTTTTTTCTCATAATTTGTATATGAAATGATTGCTTGGAGAACCAACATGTGGGAATTAGTAATGGTAACCTTTTTTAGGTGAACACTGCATCCTCAACAATTGGTCAAACAAGTTAGAAATAAAAGCAGTTTCCAAAACTGTTATGAATTAAAGGCAGGGGGCATTCTAACTAATGTTGATGAATGAGCCCTAACGATATACTATGCTCAAATTGAACTAGTTTCTGTTAGGGATGTCAGAGAATTTCTCCACGAATCTCCAGGAGGCCGAATGCCAACGCATTCGGCCCCCCGAAATTGGTGGAGAAACAGTCCACCCCCCCCGCCACCCCCCCCCCCCGGGATGGGACGTACCTTGGTCGAATGTCCCTGGCGGCGGCGGCGGCTCCCCTGGACTTACCTTGGTCGAATGTCCCTGGCGGTGTGGCAGCGGCAGCGGCGGCCGGTCTTCCGACCGGCTGCCGCCACCGCCATTTCCAAGTTAAAAAACAACAACAACAACAACAAACGTGATACGCTACGTAAAGATTTACATAGCCTATCATGGCTAGATTTTCAAAAAACACCATGATAGGCTACGTAAATGTTTACGTAGCCTATCATGGCTGACTTTGGGGGGGGGGGAAGCGCGTACGCAAATGGCGGTGCCCATGGGTGCCACCATTTGCATACGCACTTTTTTCCCCCCCCAAAGTCAGCCATGATAGGCTACATAAACATTTACGTAGCCTATCACGGCTGACTGCAGGGACGCAAACGGCGGCGCCTACGGCCACCACCATTTGTGACCCGGCAGGACCAGAGGATTTGCAGCCGGAGGGACGGGGCACCTCCCCCCCGGCCAGAATTTCGGGGGGAGGAACAAAGTGACTCCCCCCCACCGCAAAGCAAGCTGCGGGACCAGGTAAGGGACTTTTGTCCATCCCTGGTTTCTGTAGATACAAAACTGTAAGTAGATGTACTCTTGGTCTACTAGAGCGAAATAGTAACATTTTGATGATGATGAAGATGATGATGATGATGAGCAAAATAGCCCATAGACTTGCATTCTTGGACTGTGTATACCATAGATTGAAGCATATATTTTAATTTACTTACTGTATCATGCCTAGCTGGTATCTGGTACATTTTTAGGAGATCTTTTCACACAGCCAAATTCATTAGCACTATTCACAGATTAGCCACATGAAGGTCTAACTAGGATAGGCGAATCACTCCATGCCTGCCTTATGTGCCATTTGCTGGACCTCTGCCACTTATCTGCCCCTGGTTGGCTCCCTGGTTGAGGGGGCAGGCAGTCTGTGGGCACCCAGCAAGCAGCCGCGTGACTTCTCAGCGAGCCACCATTTTTCACAAAATGGTGACTCATTGTTTTATGTAAAAGATGTTTTACATAAATGTAGGGATGTACAAAAGTCACTTACCTTTTCGAAAGGTGACATTCACGGTGGGGGGGAGGCACTCCGTCCCTCCCCCCAACATTCTGGCTGGGGGGGAGGCGTGCCATCCCTCCCCCCCAAAATTCTGGCCGGGGGGAAGGCACTCCGTCCCTCCCCCACCAAATTCTGGCCAGGGGAGGAGGCACTCCGTCCCTCCCCCCCCGAATCCTGGCTGGCCAGGTCTGCAAATGGCGGCAGCCGTAGCCACCACCGTTTGCATCCCTGTAGTCAGCCAAGATAGGCTAGTAGGCTACGTAAATGTTTACGTAGCCTATCACGGCTGATTTAAAAGAAAAAAAACACACGCGCATACGCCAATGGCAGCACCCATGGGCGCCGCCATTTGCGTTCCTTATTTTGACACGTCTTAGTCTATGTAAACATTTACATAGACTAAGACGGCGAAAATAAGGGGAATGCAAATAGCGTAGACGCTACTCTATTTGCGTTCCCCTTATTTTCGCTGTCTTAGTCTACATAAATGTTTACGTAGACTAAGACGTGTCAAAATAAGGAACGCAAATGGCGGCGCCCATGGGTGCTGCCATTAGCGTATGCGCGTGTGTTTTTTTTTTTCCTTTTAAATCAGCCGTGATAGGCTACATAAATGTTTCACGTATCACGGTATTGTTTCACGTATCACGGTAATACTATCATGGTATTTTTTAAAAATCTAGCTGTGATAGGCTATGTAAATCTTTACGTAGCCTATCACGTTTTTTGTTTTTTGTTTACTGGAAATGGCGGCGGCGGCAGCCGGTCGGAAGACTGGCCGCCGCAGCCACCGCTGCCGAACCGCCACCGAACCACCGCCGGAGGTGCCACTGCCAGGAAGATACTTACGCCCAAGGTAAGTCCCGTCCGGGGGGGAGCAGACCGTTTCGCCACCGATTTCAGGGGGCCGAATGCGCTGGCATTCGGCCTCCCCAAGATTTGTGGCGAAATTCTCTGACATCCCTATGTAAATGGCAGCCATAAAGCAGCCATTTACACAAGTTTACAGACGTGAAGGGTCTATTCACACCTGTAATCTTGTGTAAATGGCTGCTTTATGGCTGTCATTTATGTAAAATGTCTTGTATAGGGATGTTGGAGAATTCCGCCATGGACTCCAGTGAGGATTTAGAATCTGGCCCTCTGGAATCCATTGTGGAATGGGCTATCTCCCCGCCACCTCCCAAAATCCCCCCTGGAATGGACCTACCTGGCAGTGGCAGCGGCTCCAGCAATGGCTCTGGGTTGTCTTCCAGCTGCTGCAAGTATCTACGTAGCCTATCATGGCTTGGCAGGGACACAAATGGTGGCTGACGTAGCGGCCGCCATTTGTGGCCACAGCCTGGCTGCGGCTGGAAGTCCAGCTGTGGCCGGCCCCGGCTGGTGGCTCCGCGGCCTTGCCGAGGAGCGGAGCCGGCCAGGGAGGATTCCGGGGGGGAGGGATGAATCGCCTCCCCCCTCCTGTGGACCCCAGCGGACAGAAGTAAATAGGGTTTTGTACACCCCTAGTCTTGTATGTAAAACAAGGAGCTGCTATCTTTTTATGCAAAATGGAGGCTTGCTGAGGAGTCAGGCAGCTGCGCACTGCTTGCCAGGAGCCCACTGTATCTAGGGATGTCGGAGAATTTCTCCACGAATCTCCAGGAGGCCGAATGCCAATGCATTCGGCCCCCCGAAATTGGTGGAGAAACAGTCCGCCCCCCGCCCTCCCCCAGGATGGGACTTACCTTTGTCGAATGTCCCTGGAGCTGGCAGCTCCCAGCGGTGGTTTGGCGGCGGTTCGGCGGCGGCGGCAGCCGGTCTTCCGACCAGCTGCCGCCGCCGCCATTTCCAAGGTGAAAAACAACAACAACAACAAACGTGATAGGCTACGTGAAGATTTATGTAGCCTATCATGGCTAGATTTTCAAAAAACACCGTGATAGGCTACATAAATCCTTACGTAGCCTATCACGCCTGACTTTGGGGGAAAAAAAAAAGCGTGTATGTAAATGGTGGTGCCCATGGGTGCCGCCATTTGCATTCCTTATTTGGGCACGTATAGTCTATTTGGGCACGCCATTTGCATTGCCCTTATTTTCACCGTAGTTTACGTAAATGTTTACATAGACTACACGTGCCCAAATAAGGAACGCAAATGGCGGCGCCCATGGGCGCTGCCATTTGCGTATGCACTTTTTTTCCCCCAAAGTCAGCTGTGATAGGCTATGTAAGGATTTACGTAGCCTATCATGGCTGACTGCAGGGACGCAAACGGCGGCAGCTACGGCCGCCACCATTTGCGTCCCAGCAGGAGACGAGATTCGCGGCCGGAGGGACGGGGCGCCTCCCCCCCGGCCAGAATTTCGGCCGGAGGAACGGGGCGCCTCCCCCCGGCCAGAATTTCGGCAGGGAGGGATGAGGCGCCTCCTACCCCGCCCAGAATTTTGGGGGGAGGAACGGAGCGCCTCCCCCCCACCACGAAGCAAGCTGCGGGATAAGGTAAGGGACTTTCGTCCATCCCTAACCCCAGCCATGGGCATTGAACTCTTAGGTTAGAAGTGCCAAGACAGATTCAATATTTTACTTACAAGGAGACTTTATTGAATAACTTACAGCACACAGGCATACCCAATGATTGGATCAGACAGCTTCTCTGAACCATGAGCCAATGAGTCAAATGGGTTTTATACAATAGGCATGAGGCAGCATGACACTAGCAAGCACCCCTAGAATTCATTCCCCGCATAGGTAGGGATGGTGGAGAATTCTGCCACAGGCTCCAATAAGGCCAGATTCTAAGAATCTGGCCCCCCGGAGTCCGCGGTGGAACGAAAGACTCACCTCCGCCCCCCGGGGGAATCCATGCCAGCCAGATCCTACCTGCCGCCATCCGTCCGCTGCCATCTGCTGCCGTCAGCTGCTGCCTGTCCTCAGACGCAAATGGCACCCGCTACGCCAGCAACCATTTGCATTTGCAGACCGACCGCAGCTGGAAGTCTGGCAGTGCGGACTCGCCGTGGAGCGGCACTGGCCGGGGAGGTTTCCGGGGGGAGGACTGGACTGCCTCCCCCCCCCCGTGGACCCATGGGTGGACAAGGTGAGTATAATCCATACACCCCTACGCATAGGCTAGCAGTGTTTGGTTCTCAAGCACAGCCACCTGTGAACAAACTTCACTTCCCAGGCAGAGTGCTTGATAAGGCTTTCTAGTCATTAGTAAGGAATGCACTGAGAACTGTTATCAGCCTTTTGACTCATCTGCACATGCTCAGAGGCTTACTAGCATGGGAATTGCTCCAATAATGAACTGAAACAAGCATTATGGATCTCTAGGCCCCTCTAACACTACAAATGACTCAGCTATGCTCCTGGAGCCAATACACCCGCGAACTGCCCGCTAGCTCGACCAGTACATAGTGGCCATCTGTGGATGGGAGTCTGGTGGGTTGATCAGGGGGGAATCCAGTGGACTTTACCCTAGGGGTGGACGAAAGTCACTTACCTGTCGTCGAAGGCCGTTTGCGGTGGGGGGGAGCGCTTCGATGCTCCCCCCGCGAAGTTCAGGCCGGGGGGGGAGGCTTCCCGCCTCGCCCGGCCGAAATTCAGGCCGGGGGGGAGGCTTCCCGCCTCGCCCGGCCGAAATTCAGGCCGGGGAGGAGGCACCTCGCCTCGCCCGGCCGCGAATACGAAAGTAAAAAAAAAAAAACTTTGTTGCCCTTATTTTGGCCGTAGTCTACGTAAAGATTTACGTAGACCACAGCGACCAAATAAGGAACGGGAATGGCGGCTCCCTGTGGGGGCCGCCATTATCCGTATGCACTTTTTTTTTTTTTAAAGTCACCCGTGATAGGCTACGTGACGATTGACGTAGCCTATCACGGCTGACTTTGCAAATCTAGCCGTGATAGGCTACGTTAATCATCACATAGCCTATCACGGGGGCTTTTTTTTTTTCTTTTCTTGGAATGGCAGCGGCGGCAGCCGGTTAAAAGACCGGCTGCTGCTCCCGCCCCGGACGAAGACCCAACGAACGGCCGGCCGGACCCACCGCCAGGAGGGACATTCGGCAAAGGTAAGTCCCGTCCCGGGGGGGTGCAGAGGGGTGGGGGGGTGCAGAGAATTTCTCCCCAAAACTTGTTCGGGGGGCCGAACACATTGGTGCTCGGCCCCCCGAAGTTTCGGGGAGAAATTCTCCGCCAACCCTAGTCTGCAGTGAGTTGGGCCAATAAGCAGATTTTCTGTGTTGCAGACACACACATAGCACAGACAAAACAACAACAAATCCTTGCTCCCCTGCAGCATTTTCAGTTTTCACACACCCCCATCCCCACTGCCTCCCAGGACACTCCCTACCACTTCCAGCATTTATTTTCCTGGATGGCTGGGTATGCAACAAAACAAAACCTTATTTTCTAAGAATGCCTCTAGGACCCATATGGAGCCCAGAGGCACTCTTGGAAATAAAGATGGTGAGCACTGGAGGCTGGCAATTCACTTTGCAGTGTGCCAAACTCCCAGTTTTTTTTTTAAATTAAAAGCATGTTTTAAAGTTAAAAAAAATTCAGGAGGACCGGCAGGTGCCAAGGGAGGTGTCCGCAGACACATTGGTGCCCATGGGCACCACATTGGCGACCCCACACACGACACATACAGTCTTGATGTATTTAAAGTATAGCTTATCCTCTGACAGCTGAGCTGTATCAGCTGACATATGTTCTTGCAAGTTTGGCTAGCTTGAACATTAACAGCTGCAGTATTCTCCTCTGTGTGATAAAGACTAACTGATGATCATACCATACTGTAGCCCCAAACCACTTGAAGGGAAAAAAGTCCTTTTTCTCCTTTAGCAAGTCTGTGGTCTAATCCACACCTGTTCCTCTCTGCCTTCTGGCTCGCTCCAGTTACATTTCAAAATCCAGAAGGAGCAAACTGGGCAGCGGCTATGTTCTCAGTGGAACCAGAATGTGAGATTTATATATTTTTTTAAAAGCCATAGTTATATAGACCTCCTATATTAATGTATGTGACATAGAACTGTTGAACTGTTCTTTTTTTGTTTTATTATTGGTGGTGTGAACAGTTACTGTGAATTGATATTTTTTTCTCTGTTTCATTGTGGTTCTTTTTGTTGCTGTGGTGGTGGTTCCCCGCCCCCTTCACCCCCTTTTTCTGTTATACTGAAAAAAGAAAAGGAAAAAAGAAGTAGTTACGTTAGTCAAGACTTTGGGTAGATCCTTCCCATCCTCTCCTTGCTAAGGGAGAACCCAAAAGTTACATGAAAGGGAGGCCACTTGTGCAACTGATCTTTGTCCTTCCCTCCCCCAAGTAATTCTTTGGAGGGTTGGGGGAAACCTGTTTGATGCCTGGAGCAGAGGGGAGAACAAAGATAGGTTGCACTAAAAGCCTCCTGTACAAGCTTTGGACTTGAAATCCTAAATCAGGTTACCTGGTTTGGCAAGCTAATTTAAGGCCAAACAAAATGGAGGCATGTAATTGTAGCCCCATCACTATTTTGTTGTTTCAAAGCCACTTTGAGAGAATATTAGTCACTACTAGGGATGTACGAATCCCCTACCTGCCAGTCCGGGGGGGGAGGGTCCATGGGGGGGAGGTGATCCGGCTCCATACAGCAAGCGATACAGCCCCCATTGCCGTGCCTTATTGCTGAGCACTCACTGCAGGAAGGGATCCAGAGGCAAATGGCATCTGCTACACCATTTGTGTCCCTGTTTTTTCATGCAATAGGCTATGCATTTGTATTTATGTAGATATTTGCGTAGCCTATCACGTGAAAAAACAGGAATGCAAATGGCATAGTGGATGCCATTTGCAGCTGTAAAGCTTTTAGATTGACCTAATCAAAGCTATGGTTTTCCCAGTAGTAATGTATGGCTGTGAGAGCTGGACTATAAGGAAGGCTGAGCGCCGAAGAATTGATGCTTTCAAACTGTGGTGCTGGAGAAGACTCTTACGAGTCCCCTGGACTGCAAGGAGGTCAAATCAGTCCATCCTAAAGGAAATCAAGCCTGAGTGCTCATTGGAAGGACAGATACTGAAGTTGAAGCTCAAATATTTTGGCCACCTAATGCGAAGAGAAAACTCTCTGGAAAAGACCCTGATGCTGGGAAAGACTGAAGGCAAAAGGAGAAGGGGACGGCAGAGGATGAGATGGCTAGATAGCATCACCGATGCAATGAATATGAACTTGAGCACACTCCGGGAGAGAGCGCAGGACAGGAAGGCCTGGCGTGCTATGGTCCATGGGGTCACGAAGAGTCGGACACGACTGAACGACTGAACAACAACAAAACAAGACCTTTATAGCCGCAAATGGTATAGCGGACGCCATTTGCGTCCGGATCCCTTCCTGCAGTGAGTGCTCAGCAATAAGGCATGGCAATGGCAGCCGTATCGCTTGCTGCATTGAGCCGGCCAGTGAGGAGGATCTGGCTCTGTGCAGGTCCGGCGGAAGGTGGAGGTAGGTGGACCCATTCCACCACAGACACCGGAGGCCGGATTCTTTTTTGATTTCTCAATGGAGTCTGTGGTGGAATTCTCAGACATCCTGAGTCACCACAGGAGCAATCCTATGTGGATTGACAGTCACCTCCGGCCCCGGGGGCAACCACCTATCCAGTGCAGAGTGGGAGGAGTGGTGAGGAGCGGATCTCCTCCTCGCTCCCCCTGCCCGGCTTTCATGGATAGATAGCCAATTTTGGCTGTGTAGTTGTGGGACCTCAGGGTGCAGGAAGCATCAGCTGGACAATACATAGGATGTGTTGTACCAGCATTTCCGACCTTCCTGCCCCACCCATGGGAACGCCCCATTTTCACTGCTCTTAAGAGCGCAGAGTGTGGGGCCGATCCACGCTGCCTATGAGGCGGTGTGGGAGGTCGGCTCTCTGGGAACCAACCTCTGAGCACTGGCTCCAAAGTCGGTTCCCAGGAAGTGACCTATCCTATGGCCATCTAGCTGCTGACTATGATTGTGCCCTTAGACACTTGTATATTATGAAGCAACTAATAACTATAATAAATAAATACACTGATGGTAGGGATGGCGGAGAATTTCTCCCCGAATCTTCGGGGGGCCGAGCACCAATGCATTCGGCCCCCCAAAATCGGTGGTGAAATTCTCCACCCCCCCGCCCCCCCCGGGATGGGACTTATCTTTGGCAAATGTCCCTCCTGGAGGCGGGTCCCGGCGGCGGTTCGTTGGCCTTTCGGCAGGGGCGGGGGCGGCAGTCGGTCTTCTGACCGGCTGCCGCCGCCGCCATTACAAAGTAAAGTGTAAAAAATAAACAAAACCCCGTGATAGGCTACGTAACAATTAACGTAGCCTATCACGGCAAGATTTCCAAAGTCAGCCGTGATAGGCTACGTAAATAGTTACGTAGCCTATCACGGGTGACTTTGAAAAAAAAAAAAAGGCATACGCTGTAGTCTACGTAAATCTTTACGTAGACTACCGGGACCAAATAAGGAACGCAAATGGTGGCTCCCAAAGGGCGCCACCATTTGCATACGTGCTTTTTTTTCTTTTTTCAAAGTCACCCGTGATAGGCTACGTAACGATTTACATAGCCTATCACGGCTGACTTTGGAAATCTAGCCGTGATAGGCTACATTAATCATTACATAGCCTATCACAGGGGTTTTTTGTTTTTGTTTTACTTTTTCTTTCGCGGCCGGGGAGACAGGACGCTTCTCCCCGGCCTGAATTTCGGCCGGGCGAGGCGGGGCGCCTCCCCCCCGGCCTGAATTTCGGCCAGGCGAGGCGGGACGCCTCCCCCCCTCGCCTGAACTTCGGGGGGAGAAGCGAAGCGCCTCCCCCCCCCACCGCGAAGCACCCCTGCGATGAGGTAAGTGACTTTCGTACATCCCTAACTGATGGTGGAAAAATATAAGGGGAAGGTGTGGTTAAAACTTTCACTGTCTTCTGATGCCTCACTTCAAATAACCCCCTCTCTTAATTCATGGCATGGGAGGGGGTGGTTTTGTTTAGGGCAGGAGTGAGGAAGCTTTTCAGCCTGAGGGCTAAATTCCTGTCTGGGAAATGTCTTGGGGGCTGCATTCCATCTGTGGCTGGGGCCAAAATGTGACTATTACCAATTTTAAGCCTACTCACAAGTGAGCAGGACAGGTTCTGCCTTTCTCTTCAGAAGTAAGCAAGACGGAATCACTCAGCCGTGCCTTCAAATGACATCCCAAATACCAAGACTTGTACTCTTTCTCAGAAGTAAGCATGAGCAGCATGTCTACTTGCAAGTAAGGAGGGCAAGCCTATGTGGGCTGATAGTTCCCCATTCCTAGATTAGGGAAATGGCAGATGGGTAAAACTGCACCCTTCCTCCATCACTTCCCCATCTCACCTTCCTTCTCCCAAACCCAAACTGCATTCAAAACAAACAATACACCTTAGGGCCATCAAGATATACGTATATTTCCATTTATGTAGTGTGGGGCAAAGAGGGGGAATTTCCCTGGCCATATTTTAGTGGGGTTCAGCTTTGTCCTATTTTGTTCCATTTCAGCTTCTTCCATACTAACTAATATCAAGTATTTCTAGTACTATTTTCTCTTCTACAAATAATTAAAAGATTTGCAAGATCAGACAGCTTTGACTTTCCAGGAAAGGGTTTACAGTCAGAAGCAACAGTCTGAAAACATGTTAAACAACATCCCAGCTACGCAGTGTCAGTTTTTTTGCTTGTTATAATGGAAGGTTTGCAAGTTGTGTTAAATACTACACAAGCATCTAATCCATATTTTATTTACCAGGTGTACAAAACATGCTTTGCTTACAAGAAATAATATACCTGTTCCTGAAATATTAAATCTCTTCCCCTATGCTTGGGTGACTTTTCTTCATTTTGCAGATGAACTAATAAATCAGACTGCAAAGAGGTAGTATGTGACATGAGCCACATAGCATTATATGCATTTCACACACACACACACACACACACACAGAATAGGAAACCAAAATATATACAGTGTATTAAGTCACACATAATAAGAAGTGGCTGGAGGAGACAGCAGTTTTGGAAACAGGAGTGTAGAGTGTTCTCTAATTTTAATATGAGCTCTTCTGCATTCCGTTATGATCTTTGGCATAATGTTAATGTTTATATCCTGTTTTTTTATTCCTTCAAGGAACCTAAGGTAGCTTACATGATCCTCCTCCTCTCCCTTTTAGCCTCACAACAAACTTGTGAGGTAGTTAGGGTGAGAGTCAGTGACGGGCCCAAAGTCAACCAGTGAGCTTCATGGCTGAGTGGGGACTTGAACCCAGGTCTCCCCAGTTCCTATCCAACACTCTAAGCACTACAACATATTGGCTGTCTGAGTTACACAGAAGATAATAGAATTCTGTATATTAGATGAGCTGAATTAATCATAATTATTATGTATTATTTTATTATTTGTTTACAACATTTATAAACCACTCTACTAGGGATGTACGAAAGTCGCTTACCTTTGCTCCGTCCCTCCTCACGGAATCCTCGAGTGGGGGGAGGCAATCCAGTCCTCCCCCCGGAATCCTCGATGGGCAGCTCCGCTCCACGGCCAGGCTGCGGAGCAGCCAGCCACGGCCATCCGCAGCTGGATTTCTGGCTGCGGACGGCCTGATGCGGACACAAATGGCAGCCGCCATTTTCGTCCAGCTAGACAGCTGTGATAGGCTATGTAAGAATTTACGTAGCCTATCATGGCTAACATAAAAAACAAACAATGCAGCGTACACAAATGGCAGCGGCTACGGCGGCCGCCATTTGCGTCACCTATTTTTCGCCGACTTATCTTACGTCAATATTTACGTAAGATAAAAAGGCGGAAAAAAAGGGGAACGCAAATAACATAGTGGACGCTATTTGCGTTCCTTTATTTTTCGTCGTTCTAGCCTACATAAATATTTACGTAAGATAAGTCGGCGAAAAATACGCCATGCAAATGGCCACCATAGCTGCTGCCATTTGCGTACGCTGCGTTTTTTGTGGGGGGGTTTTATGTTAGCCATGATAGGCTACGTAAATTCTTATGTAGCCTATCAGAGTGCAAGGACAGCAATGGCGGTGGCAGCAGCCCTGCCGCGGCTGGCCAGGAGACCAGCCGCCGCCTCCGGAGCTGCCGCCGCCGAATCTGCCACTGCTGCCACTGAATCTGCCCCAGGAAAGTGCTGTCCCGGGGGGATTCCGTGGTGGGCAGCAGGGGGGCAGGAGGCCATTCCTCCATGGATTCTGGGGGGCCGGATTCTAAAGAATCCAGCCTCACTGGAATCCATGGCGGAATTCTCCACCATCCCTACAATCTACATCTGAAAATATTCCCAAGCAGTGAACAGTAATTAAAATATGTCAAAATACAAAGCAATAAAAATATTTGAAATAAAATTGAACCAGTGAAACTGTGGCTGGTTTTTTGTTTTTAAATTATTATTATTCAGGAAAAGCTTGCTTAAATAAGAATGCCTTTAGCTGATCCTGGAAACAGCGATATTGCTACCATCTGGACATCGTCTGCCAAGGAATTCCACAGAGAGGGAGCCAATATACCTAAACCTCTACTCTGAGTGGACTCTAAATGGGCCTCAGGTCCATGGGGAACCACCAGGAGCAATTCATCCAATGACCTCTGTGGCCAGTAGAGATGTACGAAAGTCACTTACCTTTTCACAGGGGTGCTTCGCGGTGGGGGGGAGGCGCTTCGCTTCTCCCCCCAAAGTTCAGGTGAGGCGGGGGAGGCATCCCGCCTTGCCCGGCCGAAATTCAGGCCGGGGAGAAGCTCCCCGTCTCCCCAGCCGCGAAACAAAAAGTAAAAAACAAAACAAAACCTGTGATAGGCTACGTAACGATTAACGTAGCCTATCACGGCTAGATTTCCAAAGTCAGCCATGATAAGCTATGTAAATCGTTACGTAGCCTATCACGGGTGACTTTGAAAAAAGAAAAAAAAAGCGCGTACGCAAATGGCGGTGCCCTATGGGCACCGCCATTTTTGTTCCTTATTTGGTCCCGGTACTCTATGTAAATTTTTACGTAGACTACCGGGACCAAATAAGGAATGCAAATGGCGGCACCCACAGGGCGCCGCCATTTGCGTACGCGCTTTTTTTCCCCCAAAGTCACCCATGATAGGCTACGTAACAATTAACGTAGCCTATCACGGCTGACTTTGGAAATCTAGCCGTGATAGGCTACGTTAATCGTTACATAGCCTATCACAGGTTTTTGGGTTTTTTTTACACTTTACTTTGTAATGGCGGTGGCGGCAGCCCCCGATGAAAGGCTGACGAACTGCCACCAGGAGCCGCCGCCAGGAGGGACAATCACCAAAGGTAAGTCCCATCTGGGTGGGGTGGCGGGGGGGTGGCAGAGAATTTCACCGCCGACTTCAGGGGGCCGAATGTGTTGGCGCTCGGCCCCCCCAAAGATTTGGGGAGAAATTCTCCGCCATCCCTAGTGGCCAGGCAGGCTGATAATGGAGAAGGTGCGCTCTCAGGTATCCTGGTCCCTCTAATGAAACCTTAAATCTGGCCTGGTAGTAGGGATGTCAGACAATTCCGCCCGAAATGTAAATGGGATTGAATTCTGACCAATCCAGTCTGTGGAATCCACCTCGGAATGGGGCAGCCCAGGCAACCCGGACTGGAGCTCACGCAGACCCTTTTTTTTTTTTTTTGGTCTGCTGAATGGCGGATTTTACAAAAATAATTATGAAAAGAAATCCGTAAAGCGGAAATGGAGGAAGAAGAACACCAACAGCGTTACCCTTTTTACGAGGCATTTTCTCTATGACCTGAGGCTTTCTTTTGCTGTGGCTGGGTCTTGACGTCCACGGAAATCCTCCATCTTTTCTCTTTATTGTCTGTGGAAGTGAGGTAAGGTGAGGTTAGGGATGGCGGATAATTCTGCCACGGATTTCAGTGAGGCCGAATGCACTGGCATTCGGCCCCTCGAAATCCGTGGTGGAATGGCCTCCCACCCCCTGCTCCCCCACAGAATCCCCCAGAAATGAAACTTACCTGAGGCTCCGGTGGCGGTGGCGGCGGCAGCAGCGGCTCTGGCGACAGCGGTAGCTGGTCTTTCAGCCGGCTGCTGTGGCTGCCATTTGCATCCTGCCAAGCTGCTGTGATAGGCTATGCAAGTCTTTACGTAGCCTATCACAGCAAAGAGCAGGGACGCAAACAGTGGCCGCTATGCCGTTTGTGCCGCTGCTCTTTCCATGATAGGCTACGTAAGTATTTACATAGCCTATCATGGTAAAGGCAGCCACGCAAATGGCAGCCATTACGCCATTTGCATGGCTGCCTTTATCATGATAAGCTACGTAAATACTTATGTAGCCTATCATGGAAAGAGCAACAGCACAAATGGCGTAGTGGCTGCTGTTTGCGTCCCTGCTCTTTGCTGTGATAGGCTATGTAAAGACTTACGTAGCCTATCACGGCAGCCTGGCTGGATGCAAATGGCAGCCGCTACACCAGCCACCATTTTAGTCTGCAGCAGCCCAGCCGCGTATGGAACTCTGGCTGTGGACAGCCCTGGCTGGCGGCTCCGCGGAGCTGCAGCGGAGCGGAGCCAGCCAGGAAGGATTCCAGAGGGAGGGATGGAGCACCTCCCCCCCACCGCAGAAGCCCCACAATGGAACAAGGTAAGGGATTCGTACATCCCTAGGTGAGGTGAGGTCCAGTGAGGTAAGATGAGGTGAGGTCAGGACAGGTCCGGTGAGGTGAGGTCAAGTGACCGGAAGTTACGTGGGGAATCCCCGCGAAGGGCTTTACCCTTTTTACGAAAATAAATAGGCTTACGGAGACTGACGGCAGGTAAGAGAAAAGGATTTTTCAATGATACTTATGGAATTATTTACATAAGTTCACGGAGCCACTCCACGAGGATTCCAGGGGGCGGAACGGATCGCCTCCCCCCCCCCCAGATTCCGCACTGGAATGGACGGTGGGGAATCCATACATCCCTGCCTGGTAGCAAATAGTCAGCCCATGCAATTCCATCAGTGGAGGTGTTACATGCTGAAGTGGGGCAGCCTCCAGCAACAGCCAAGCTGCTGCATTCTGCACTAGCTGCAGCTGCTGGACCAACCTTAAGGACAGCTCCAGGCAGCGTGTGTTTCAGTTATCCAGTCCTGAAGATACTGTCACCTGTTCCACTGCAGCCCAGCTATCCCCATCCAGGAGAGTCTGTAGCTGGCATACCAGCTGAAGCTTGTAGACAGTACTCTGCGCTGCCATGGCCACTTGGGTCTCCATTAACAGAGAGGTATCCAGGAGGACCCCAAGACTACAGATCTGTTCTGTAGTCGTATCGCCATATCGCTGGCTGGAGACGCAAATGTACTGCAGATGCAAATGGCATCCGGTGTAGCAGACACCATTTGCATCCCTGCTCTTTGACATGATAGGCTATGTAAATCTTTACGTAGCCTATCGCACAAAGGAACATGGATGCAAATACACAATTTGTGTCCCTGTTTTTTCATGCAATAAGCTTAGGAATGTACGAAAGTCGCTTACCTGGTCTCGCAGCTTGCTTCGCGGTGGGGGGGAGGCGCTTCACTTCTCCCCCTGAAGTTCAGGCCAGGGGGGGAGGCTTCCCACCTCGCCCGGCCGAAATTCAGGCTGGGGGGGAGGCTTCCCGCCTCGCCCGGCCGAAATTCAGGCTGGGGAGAAGCGCCCCGTCTCCCTGGCCGCGAACTTCAAAACAAAACCAAAAAAAAGCCCCGTGATAGGCTACGTAACGATTAGGGGTGGACAAAAGTCACTTACCTTTTCTCGCAGCTTGTTCGCGGTGGGGGGGAGCGCTTCGCTAGGACCCAAGACTGTACTCAAGTAGGTAATGTGAGTAGATAAGTTAGACTGACTTTTAAAATTTTTATTTGGAATTCTGTGTATATATGTGATGGTTGCCTTCCTGGGGTCCCCACCCAACCCCCATTTATCCTTTCCCCCTAAATAAGCTCCTTTTTATAGTGGACATTTGGCTGTGTTCTTTTAAAAGCAATTTCTCAACTAACTCTTCTGCACGTGAAAAACAGGGATGGTCAAACTCCCCCACGTCCTGTTCATGTTCTGCTTGCTGGACTCCTGCTGGTTGCCTGACACTGGTGGGGATGCAGAGTCAAGCCAGCTCAGGGAACTGCAAGCTGGTGTCCAAGGGGCCAAGTTAGTGAAAACTCACCAATCACCATCCCCAAATCAGATTGCTCTGATATCCCTAGTGAAAAATCTTATCCTTGTGTTTCAAGAATTTTTAGAAGGGTTTTGGAAGGTATCTGTTTCTGGGCTTTGGGAAGGAAAGTCCAGAGCATCTTTTTCTTTTTTCTTAGGTCTGAGCTAGGGATGGTGGAGAATTCCGCTGCAGACCCCAGTGAGGCCGGATTCTTTCTAAAGAATCCAGCCTCCCGAGTCCGTGGCAGAACATCACTACTCACCTCTGCCTCCCTCTGGACCCATGCAGAGCTGGATCCTCCTTGCGGCGACTCTAAGGAGGCACCGGCCAGCTCCGCAGCGCCAGAGATATGGCCACCATTGCCATGCTGTATCTCTGGCTGAGGCTGACTCTGGACGCAAATGGCGTCCACTACACCATTTGTGGCCATAAAGCTCTTAGATTAAGCTAAATGCAGCTGTAAATGGCTGCACTGAACTTAAACTAAGGGCTTTATGGCCACAGATGGCGTCTGCTATGCCATTTGCATCTGTGGTTTTTCACGCGATAGGCTAGGATAGGGCTTCATTCATTGTAACCCCCCAAACCACCCAGAAGAGCACCACTGGACAGCTAATTGAGTATGCAATGGAAGCATCAAAATAAGCCCACACTGCCACACAATAGGCAAAATTATGTGTTCTAATGAATGTTCAGTTGTCTTCTCTTTGCGTCTTACACCATTTGTGTTCTAGTCATTATCCAGCCTGTCTCATTGCCCTCATCTCCCCAGCAGAGCAGGTTTGATAGTGCTGGAGAAGGTGCCCGGGTGCAAGCGAGTCAATGGCCCACCACATCTTGCTATTCCACAGCGTGACTAGGGTCTCAGCTACATTATCAATTCTCTCCAATGGAAAGTCCCCAAGAGTATTCATAAATCCATCTGATTCCATCAATCTCCTCAGATGGACAATCCAAATGGATCCCCCACCCCTGCAGGAGAAAGTAACACACTGAATCCAAATCGCATCAGGAAATGTTCTGACCATGACAGCAGGGTTACTTGGATTCTCCCTAGGGATGTACAAAAGTCACTTACCGTTTCGTGGATCTGCTTCGTGGTGGGGGGGCACTCCGTCCTTCCCCCCGGAGTCCTGCCTGGCTGGCCCCGCTCTGTGGGGATTCTGCAGAGCCGCCGGCCAGCTCTGCCCGCAGCTGGACATCCGGCCACTGGGCAGCAGGGACACAAATGGTGGCTGCTGTAGCTGCCATCGTTTGTGTCCCTGTAGTTAACTGTGATAGGCTACATAAATATTTATGTAGCCTATCACAGCAAAGTAAAAAAAAAATATGCATACGCAAATGGCGGCTGCTACGGTGGCCATTTGCGTTCCTTATTTTTCGCCGTTTTAGTCTATGTAAATATTTACGTAGACTATTACGGCAAAATTAAAGGGGAACGCAAATAGCGTAGTGGCTCAGTGTATTAGGCCTCACTGAAATCCGTGGCAGAATTCTCTGCCATCCCTAATTCTCCCCCCTCCCCCCATTTTCAAACCACTCATCTCCCAGCTTGGAGAAAAGATGAAGGCAAGGGTATGCTGTGTTACATGTGTTGGGTGGATGGAAAACTGAGACTGCTCCATGGTTCTCATGGAGGACATGAATTCCTAAGCCAGAGCTCCAGAGGTGGCCTCGGCATGGAAACTGAAGTCAGAGTGCCTGTCCTGGCTGGGTTCTTTCAACACCACACTTGAGACCATCTCTGCCAGCTCAGTCAAGGACGCTTGTACACAAGGCAGTACACAAGCAGCGCTCCACCCAATCTGTTTCTACGGTCCAACACAAGGTGCAACCCATCAAGCCTCAGCCCAAGGTGGAGTGATTTCATGGTGAGAGAGAGAGAGAGAGAGAGAGACCATGGTGACCCCCCTCCCCGCCCTCTAGTCTATGCTGATGCTGCACTGAGTACCTAGTAGTAAAGGAAAGGAAAGCTTCCTCCTGTGCAAGCACCGGGTTATTACTGACTCCTAGAGGGACGCCACTTGCGCTGGCATTTTCATGGCAAACTGTAGCGGGGTGGTCTGCCATTGCCTTCCCCAGTCATGACTACCTTTCCCCCAGCAAGCTGGCTACTCATTTTACCGACCTCGGAAGGATGGAAGGCTGAGTCAACCTGAGCCGGCTACCTGGGACCCAGCTTCCACTGGGATCGAACTCAGGTTGTGGAGAGAGTTTCGGTTGCAATACTGTCGCCTACCACTCTGCGCCACACGAGGCTCACCGAGATGGTAAAAGCTGGGTCAAATCAGCTGGGCCAAGTAGTTGATGCTAAGGCCCCTGTTACAGAATCATTGTCTTTTCCTGTATGGGCATGCTCTAGAACATTTACCTTGTTCCTTTTCCTGGTTTTCTACTGTATATTTCATGTAATCAGGACACAGTGGATGCACTAAGACAGAGGAAGAATAGTCATGCTTTCTTCCTGCCAGAGCTGGGCTGAAGTGTGGGGGAGAAAACAATATCCCTGGCTAAAGGGATGCTATGAGTTTGATCTCTGATTACCATGAATGGGTCTTTCACTATGGTTTTTGCTTACATTGTCTCCGGATGGAAGCATTTTGGCACAAAAGAACCTTAATTTCCCTTAATAGCTCTGGATATCTCTTTAATAGGCAATTCATCAGGAGAGGTGGGTTCTGAGATGAGTAACTTGGAGACTTTGGCATGAGAAATAGCAAAGACAGCAAACTACACATCACCTTAGCTGCATAGTTCTGCTGTTGAGTGCATAGTTCTTCTGTTGAGTCTTCCTGACAAATTACAAGTGAGGGCCCTCAGTCTGGATTAGAACTCATGAGGATAGAGACTAGTGGTTGGGAAGCATTAGGTCTTTCCTCCCTGCTGCAGTATTGATACTGATCAGGTCCCCCACACCTGCAATTTGCATTGCCAAAAAAGGTCCCTTTTTTTCCACTGGGACCTTTTTTGGCAATGGAAATTGCAGGCATGCCCCCCTCATCTAGATCAGGAGTGCAGCAGCAGGCAAAGTCCCCCTCGGGTGTGGGCATGCTCTAGAACAGTTATCATATCAGGTGCTGATATGGATTAAGCTCGCTTTTCTGGGAATTTTTAAAAGCTAAATTAACATGTAGTTTGGCCATGAGAGAAGCTTCATTGAACTCAATAGGACTTATTTCTGAATAAACATGCATAGGATTGCACTGTAAGGCTGCAATCCTATATACAATTATATAGGAATCAGACCTATTGAACTCAGTAGGGCTTAATTCCAAGTAGATATGTAAAGGATTGTACTATAGTGTCAACCAAGTAGTTCTGTGCCTGGAACATCTCACCTCTTGGGGAAGTAGGGCATATTTAACAGTAAACTTCAATTATACAGACAATAGGATCCTCGTGTGCCTGGTAAAATTCACGCTTCAGCACCCTGTAAAAACCTTTTTTGACAGGTTTGTGCTGCTTTTGAATCACACCGAGTCGAGTCGATCCAAGTGAGGAGATCACAGGCTTTTAAATATCAAATATAGTATGAGTGCACTGTAGGGATGGGGGAGAATTTCTCCCCGAAACTTCGGGGAGCCGAGTGTCAACACATTCGGTCCTCCGAAGGTTCGGGGAGAAATTCTCCGCCCCCGCCCCCCCCCCCCGGGATGGGACTTACCTTTTACGAATGTCGCTCCCGGCGGCGGGTCCCGGCGGCGGTTCGGCAGGTTTTCATTGGGGGCGGGGATGGCAGCCGGTGTTTCGACCAGCTGCCGCCGCCGCCATTACAAGAAAAGTAAAAAAAAAACAAAAAACCCTGTGATAGGCTACGTAACGATTAACGTAGCCTATCACGGCTAGATTTGCAAAGTCAGCCGTGATAGGCTACGTTAATCATCACGTAGCCTATCACGGGTGACTTAAAAAAAAAAAAAAGTGCATACGCTAATGGCGGCCCCCATAGTGTTGCCCTTATTTTCGCCGTAGTCTACGTAAATCTTTACGTAGACTACAGGGACCAAATAAGGAACGCGAATGGCGGCTCCCTACTGGGGCCGCCATTTGTGTACGCGCTTTTTTTTTTTTAAAGTCACCCGTGATAGGCTACGTGATGATTAACATAGCCTATCACGGCTGACTTTGCAGATCTAGCCGTGATAGGCTACGTAAATCATTACGTAGCCTATCACGGGGCTTTTTTTTTTCTTTTCTTTTGAAGTTCGCGGCCGGGGAGACGGGGCGCTTCTCCCCGGCCTGAATTTTGGCCGGGTGAGGTGGGAAGCCTCCCCCCTGGCCTGAATTTCGGCCGGGCGAGGTGGGAAGCCTTCCCCCCCTGGCCTGAACTTCAAGGGGAGAAGCGAAGCGCCTCCCCCCCACCGCAAAGCAAGCTGCAAGACCAGGTAAGTGACTTTCGTACATCCCTAGAGTGCAGTGCAAAGGGGTCTAAATCAAGATCTGCACTGCACAACCAGCAGCAGCACTGTCCTGTGAAAAGTAAATACAAGGGTCATCAGTAAATACAAGGGTCATCAGTAAAGTAAATACAAGGGTCATCAGCATGCCTTAATCAATATGGCGCCTCTTCTCGTGTTTGGTTATTAGAATTGAAGCTCATGACTTTAATTCCTAAGTGTTGTTTGCTTCTTCCATGCCTTCTACCAAATAGTCAGCCATAGTGACAAATGCTATTTCCCCAGCTGCAGTGACACAGTGACATTGTGTCTGGCTTTGTATGCCATGTCGTGTACACCCAGAAAGAAAAGGTGCTAGGCCTGTGAAAAACAGCACCAAATGAAAAGTGACAGACAGTGTGTACTGACCCCCTGCAATGACATAGCTTCGAAGAGAATGTGTTACTACTATAGATCCTGGAATACAAATCCTCCAGAATACCCAAAGCAGAGCAAGAACATCACATCGAGGTGCGCTGTGTGTTTTCTCTCTGCAATTTCTACTAGCCAACCTTCATTCAACAAAAATAACTCCCTATATATGTCCTTTTCTACCTTCCAGTGACTCCCGTCTTTTATGTATTCAAAACAAACCCCGGTAGTTGAAATCTGAAATACGCAAACTAGGCTGCAATCTGGCATTAATGACCTCCCCCCGACCCCAATGTTAGTAATGTAATTTGTGTATGCGTGTATCTGTATGTGTTTGTGTAGAGAAGGAAGTAGACAGAATTTAATGCAGTAAGACACTTAGTATTGGAACAGAATGCAAAGTTTTGAAACCATCAAGGTCTGACGGCTTTGAGACTCGCCAGTGCAATGTGAGAGACCGCTAACTGTTATATCTCGTATTAGCAATTAGCAGAGTCATTTGTGCTTGGCAACCCTGGTTTTAAGACAAAAGGACTGCTAACAGGACTTCAAGTCCTCCGCCCACCCTGGTATGAAACTGCTTCAGTCTGCTGAACCATAAAGAAGTGTTGAATGACCCTTCCTTTACACGGTGCCTGCTGGAAAACATTTAATTGTCAGGATGATTCTTTTTATATATAATGAAGACAATGGCTGAGACTTTAGTGCTTGGTACTGTCATGTTTTATTTTACAAGTGAGATCATGTTGAGTGGATGTAGCAGCCGAATGAGTCATCCTTTATACCTTAAAATCGTTTGAATTGTAGCCAAATGCCCTCATTTTCCATACACTAAATCCATATCGTCCCGCTGTGGCTTTACTGTCACTGGCTCTATTTTTACCCAGAATTCACACAGAGTCTGCAGAGCATTAACAAACTGTTGTTCATGGGGAAGGTTCACACATGCATGCTCGGAATTTGATGATGGTGACATCAAGTGGTGACATACATGTGCGAATGAGCCATTACAAACCAAAAGATGTAGATCAAACTTCAGTGTTCCATTGTACAAGGTTTCCCAATGAGGTTAGTTCACACATACAGTGGTGGCTCTTCAAAGCCCTTTTCATCATTAACACACCCGAAGGAAATGGGCACAGCTTAGTGATAAAGCGTATTTCCAGTTCTTTTTTTTAAGGGTCAGGTAGCTGGTGATGGGCAAACCTGGTGTAAGGTAGCTTCCTATGTTCCACATGGGGAAGCAGCATCATGGACACAGGCTCCACTATGGATGGTGTAGGCTCCCAATTGAGTCTGGGAGTCCAGTGGACTCCCCCCCCCATGCCCCTGAGCCATGCCCACTGAGCCCCTACTCACGCTCACCCCCCACCCATGCTTGCCGAGATGCCCAAGATTACAGGCGTAACACCTGTAATCTTGCATATATGGGTGATTCACAGTGCCATTTTGCATACAACTAGATGTGCACATATTCGCGATTGCCATTTTTACACAAAATGGCAATTGTGGCACTGGAGAACAGGTCCTGGGTGAGCATGGGCAGCTCAGCAAGTGGTGGGGAGCTCAAACGGTGGTCTGGGAGCACGCGAGCAGGGGCGGAGGCTGGCTGGATGCCTGGAGAACCCAAATTAGGGGGGGGCATCCATCCCACCTTCTGACCTACATGCATTCAATGTATGGTCTGAAAAGACCTCTGCATACAACTGTACACATGGCAGGCTCTCTATCCAATGCATTCAGTCCCAAATGAATCAACGAGCCTCTATACATTTTTAGTTCTTCGAATGAACACAACATTCGGCTTGTTCTATTAGGGTTGGGGGAGAATTTCTCCACGAAACTTCGGGGGGCCGAACGCCAACGTGTTCGGCCCCCCGAACAAGTTTTGGGGAGAAATTCTCCGCCTCCCCGCCCCCTGTCCCCCCCCGGGACGGGACTTACCTTTCCCGAATGTCCCTCCCGGCGGCAGGTCCCGGTGGCGTCGTCGGGTCTTCATCAGGGGTGGGGGCGGCAGCTGATCTTTCGACCGGCTGCCGTCGTCGCCATTCTAATAAAACTAAAAAAAAAAAAAAACGCCCCCGTGATAGGCTACGTGACGATTAACGTAGCCTATCATGGCTAGATTTGCAAAGTCAGCAGTGATAGGCTACGTAAATCGTCACGTAGCCTATCACGGGTGACTTAAAAAAAAAAAAAGCGCTTACAGCTAATGGCGGCCCCCATAGGGAGCCGCCATTCACGTTCCTTATTTGGTCGCTGTAGTCTACATAAAGATTACGTAGACTACGGCGAAAATAAGGGCAACACTATTTGCGTTGCCCTTATTTTCGCCGTAGTCTATGTAAAGATTTATGTAGACTACAGCGACCAAATAAGGAACGCGAATGGCGGCTCCCTATGGGGGCCGCCATTAGCGTACGTGCTTTTTTTTTTAAAGTCACCCGTGATAGGCTACATGACAATTTATGTAGCCTATCACAGCTGACTTTGCAGATCTAGCCGTGATAGGCTACGTTAATTGTCACGTAGCCTATCACGGGGGCGTTTTTTTTTTTTTAACTTTTTATTTCACGGCCGGGCGAGGCGAGGCGCCTCCTCCCCGGCCTGAATTTCGGCCGGGCGAGGCGGGAAGCCTCCCCCCTCAGCCTGAATTTTGGCTGGGCGAGGCGGGAAGCCTCCCCCCCGCCTGAACTTCGGGGGGAGAGCAGCGAAGCGCCTCCCCCCCACTGCGAAAAGCTGTGAGACCAGGTAAGTGACTTTCGTGCACCCCTATGTTCTATGTTCATTTTTTCAATGAATATAGCAGGGGTGGGCAGGAGTTAGATCTCCAGATGTCTTGGACTTCAGCTCCCAGCATTCCTGACCATAGGCCATTCTGGCAGGAGCTCATGGGAGTTCATGTCCAAAACATCTGGAGATCCACCTTCTGTCCACGCCTGGAATAAATACACTGTTGCATTCTGATAAGGTCTCAAGTGATGGGAAATCAAGTGCATTGATGAACAGCTTTTTAGAATGTGTGGACAGATCTGAGTCAAGGTTACATGCTGCAGCCTTTGAAAGTCCAGAAGGGCTGTCTAACTACTCTGGCTATACTCACCTAACAAACATGGGCTCTTGAACAATCCACGTAATGTGAGTTAGCAAAGCAGCAAACCCAATAATGTCCATGAATTCTGACATCACTAATACCATAGACCAGTGTCTGGCTTATTCATTGTTCTGTGACTAATGTTAAGGGTGCAGTCCTATGCATGTTTAGACAGAAAACTCCCAGAGTTCCCCAGCCAGCCATGCTGTCTAAACATGCATATGATTGCACCTTAACTTGCTTTACTGGATTTTCTGAAACTAGAATTAAAGTACCAGTTACAACAGGTGTTGTCCAATGGGTAGATGAATGCCTCCCCCCATGTCTTAGGCATAGTTCTGCATGCCCATTTTCATAGTTCATTAGAGAAAATATTGTCAGGAGCAGTTATCACAAGAAGCACGATACATAATGTGGTGCTAGATAGCCACTGGTAATCTATAAGGGATGTGGGGTATTCCACAAGAAGGTGCCAAATAAGTACCTGAAAATGGAAAAGCAATTTTCTCTTGTGCTTGACATAATTGAGTGTCAAAACACTCTAATACTTTCACTTTCTCTTAAAGCCATGTTAGAAAATGGGAGAAAATTTGACTATGATGCTTGAAATTTGTGTGTCACAGGAAGCCAAACAAATCAAACCCCTGCAACACAATGTTTAAAAACAGGATTTTTGGTACCCTGTTATTATGTTTTTTACTTACTACTTGACCTGGGATTCAAAACAAGCATAACTTCGCTTTAAGAGACACTTCTCCGTTGATGCTTTTATTTTTATGATTTGTTTTTGTATGCATTTGAAATTGCATTTTACATAATGTGACACATAAATTGCATGCTGGTGTCAAAATTGTCTGTCTCAGTGAATGAAACTATTTTAATCTTCAGAGTTTTATTATCTGTTAAAATCTATTTAAATATAAGCATTCCATTTTATATTGCTTGACATTTATGAGAAAGCTATTTTACAGTGTTGCAATTGTGAAGAGCCAGGATCATAACAAATACTTGTGCTTATGCCACATGCAAAATTGAAATGAAAAACACCATTGGTAAAAAAATATCCGGAGTATTCTGAATTGCTGCCATGTATTTTAAAGTTCCTGTATGTGAGGTTCAACCTATATGTGAAACTAGTGATAGACCTGGCTTTGCATGAGTGGGAATAGCCCTTAGGTTGATATAGTGAAGGCTGCAGGCAACAGGGATGTACGAAAGTTCTGCCACGGATCTTGGGGAGTCCGAATGCCAGCGCATTCGGCCCCCTGAAATCGGTGGCGGAACGGCCTGCCACCCCCCCGCCACCCCCGGGACGAGACTTATCTTGGGCGGATCTTTCTGGCGGTGGCGGCTCCGGCAGCGGGGTGGCAGCAACGGTGCAGCGGCGGTGCAGCGGTGGCAGTGGTTCGGCAGCGGCGGCCAGTCTTCTGACCAGCTGCCGCCGCCGCCATTTCCAGTTACAAAAAAAATTAAAAAGTGATAGGCCACATAAAGATTTACATAGCCTATCACGGCTAGGTTTTTAAAAAAAAACCTGTGATAGGCTACGTAAATGTTAACGTAGCCTATCACGGCTGACTTTAAAAACAAAACAAAACGCGCGTATGCAAATGGCGGCGGCCATGGCCGCCGCCATTTGCGTTCCTTATTTTGGCATGTCTTAGTCTACGTAAACATTTACGTAGACTAAGACGGCGAAAATAAGGGGAACACAAATAGCGTGGATGCTACACTATTTGCGTTCCCCTTATTTTCGCCATCTTAGTCTACGTAAACGTTTACGTAGACTAAGACGTGCCAAAATAAGGAATGCAAATGGCAGCGGCCATGGCCGCCGCCATTTGCGTACGTGCGTTGTTGTTGTTGTTTTTAAGTCAACCGTGATAGTCTACGTAAACATTTACGTAGCCTATCACAGCTGACTGCAGGGATGCAAACGGCGGCAGCTACGGCCGCCACCATTTGCGTCCCAGCAGGAGACGAGATTCGCGGCCGGAGGGACGGGGCGCCTCCCCCCCGGCCAGAATTTCGGCCGGAGGAACGGGGCGCCTCCCCCCGGCCAGAATTTCGGCAGGGAGGGATGAGGCGCCTCCTACCCCGCCCAGAATTTTGGGGGGGAGGAACGGAGCGCCTCCCCCCCACCAACGCTATTTGCGTTGCCCTTATTTTCGCCGTAGTCTATGTAAACATTTACGTAGACTACAGCGACCAAATAAGGAACGGGAATGGGGGCTCCCTATGGGGGCCGCCATTATCCGTACGCGCTTTTTTTTTTTTTTTAAGTCACCTGTGATAGGCTACGTGACGATTGATGTAGCCTATCACGGCTGACTTTGCAGATCTAACCGTGATAGGCTACGTTAATCGTCATGTAGCCTATCACGGGGGCGTTGTTTTTTTTTAAAACTTTCGAGTTCGCGGCCGGGCGAGGCGGGAAGCCTCCTCCCCGGCCTGAATTTCGGCCGGGGCAAGGCGGGAAGCCTCCCTCCCCGGCCTGAACTTCACGGGGGGAGCAGCGAAGCGCCTCCCCCCCACCGCGAACAACCTTCGACGAAAGGTAAGTGACTTTCGTCCACCCCAGGTAAATGTTTCATACATCGCTAGTCTTAGCCATAGATGCCCCTTCACATATGGGGAAGAAATCCAAGCCACAATTTCAGTGCGCAATTGGAGCTTGGTTAGACGATGGGTGGCCTTGCAGGCCTTCTCAGGTGATCTCCAAGCCATCCTGAAGTTCCCACAGTGCAGCTCCCCCAGGTGGGTGGGCAACAAGGGCAGCTCATTGACCACCCAAAGGGAGCAGATGGAGGTGTGTCCATCCATCCATGATACAGACACACATCCTCTTTTATTATAAATGAAGTGCCATGGTTTTATAAAAACAAAATCAGCCCAGAGCAGGCTGTGAGTTGGAGTGGAGAAGGACAGATGGAAAGACACCACATAGCTCTTTCCTCTCCAGTAGTTTTAAATCTCAAAATGACCCTTCTCAAGCCTTTTTCTCTTTAAATCTGTACTTATCGAAGATGAGGTTTCCTTTTCTTTCCCCCCACCCCACCCCACTCATGAAAACACAGTTTGGAGAGGTTGATCCTGAGCTGAAAAATTACTGGAAAAGGAAGGGTTACTGGAGAGTGAAGGGTTCTCCCACTTTACCCCTACCATTTTGCGACCTCCCCGGGGAGATTTTTTGGTTTAAAAAAATCACAGGGAAAAGAAATATGAAAATTCATGTAATGTATAGTTAGAGCCTGTGCCTACTATTTGCCTGGCCCTCTCCACCTTCATCTCCCATCATCCCCAGTCAGCAGGGCCAATTGCCTGGAATGCTGTGAGTTGTAGTCTAAAACTTCTGGCGGGCGCCAGGTTGGGAAAGGCTGCATTAGTCAACGCTTCTTTTAGCTATATGGCAGTGGCGCTTCAAGCACAGACAAATTTATTAGGAAGCACCAAACAGATTTTAATAGAGTTTACTCCCAAGTGGGTGTGTTTTGTATCAAAGACTTGTGGCACATGAAGTCCAGCTCTATTATCACTGAGGTAGACAGGACTGGGATTTAACAGCTCAATGGTATCCAGGCCTAAGGGATGATTCAACCCAAACCAGATGCTTCCTGTAACATAGCAGCAAGAGAACAAGTAATCTACTATGGATATATGTCTACTATGATCCATGTCAAGGCACGATCCTATGCAAGTTTAGGCAGAAAGAAGTCCTACAACTCCCATCATTCCCCAACCAGCATGGCTGGCTGGGGAATGCTGGGAGGTGTAAGACTTATTTTCTGTCTGAACATGCATAGGATTGTGCCCTTAATCACCTCATGTTTAGATTACTGAAATGTGCTCTGCATGGGGCTGCCCTTGAAGAGTGTCTGAAATTTCAGCAAGTGCAAAACATGGTGGCAAGACTTTTGTCTGGGGTGTGTTTTACAGACCATATCACCAGACTTGGAACAGCTGAACTGATTTCCTATTTGTTTCTGAGCTCAATTCAAAGTGCTGGTTCTTACTTATGTACTAGGCATGGTCTGAAGGCACATGAGGCAGCCACCTTGCTGAAGCTAAGCAGGTCTGGGTCTGGTCAGTGCTTGGAGGGGAGACCACCTGCAAACTAGGGATGTCAGAGAATTCCGCCATGGATCTCAGTGAGGCCGAATGCCAGTGCATTTGGCCCCCCGAAATCTGTGGCGGAACGGCCTGCCACCCCCCTCCCCGCAGATGCCCCCCGGGACGAAACTTACCTGGGATGGATGTTCCAGGCAGCGGCGGCTTTGGTGGCGGTGGCGGCGGCAGCTGGTCTTCCAACCAGCTGCCGCTGCCGCCATTTGCAGTCTTGTCGGGGGGGGGGTTGTTTGTTTTTTTACAGAGACATGATAGGCTATGTAAAGACTTACGTAGCCTATCACATCCCGGTTAAAAAAACACACGCGCGCGTACGCAAATGGTGGTGGCTACGGCCGCCGCCATTTGCATTCCTTATTTTTGGCCATCTTAGTATATGTAAATATTTACGTAGACTAAGATGGTGAAAATAAAGGGGAATGCAATGGCGTAGTGGGCGCAATTTGCGTCCCTTTTCGATTCGCTATTCCGGGGGGATGGACGGAACGCCTCCCCCCCCCCATGAACATAATCTGCGGAAAGGTAAATGATTGTCGTACATCCCTACTGCAAACCACATGTAGCCACCTTGAGTTAATGGAAGAAAGGTGGGATATAAATGAAATAATAAATAGAAATAAATATAAAGCTGTACATGGCTTGTGGCCAAGGTATCTGTAAGGCTGTCTCCTCCCATATGAGCCTGCCTGAAATTTATTATCCTCATCATCATCTGTGGCCCAGTTGTATGTTCGATCTCCTAGAGGGGTGAGATTAGTGTGTACTCATAACAGGGTCTTTAGCAGCACCCCAGCTGTGGAACTCCCACCTCAGATTGGTTAGGCTAGTGTCCCCCTTAGTGTCCTTTAGATGGCTGGTGAAGATGATTTTGTTCTAATGTCACTCTGTTTTTATCATGAATCCCTGGTTTTAAAATATGTTTTAGGTTTTTTTGTATTTTTATATATATTATTCTTTGTATTTTCATTCTATATTGCTGTCAGGGTGGACACTGAGCCCATAGAATCCCAGACTAGTTCTGATTCTGAGGAAGAGTAGCCATTCCTGGGAGAGGAGCACGCTCCTCTTTCCCAAGACCAACAGCTGACGGAGATTCCTCCCACCAGCATTCCTAGATTAGAAAGCAGTCCAGGCAGTGACCGAGCAGAGATAGCAGACTTGGTGGATGCGCGACGCAGACGCAGAGAGCGGCGCCAGATGGAGGGTGCGGAAAGGAGGCGCAGTGCCCGGTTGGCGCGCAAACAACGGCTGCGCCCCGAGGATCCAAGGGAAAACGGGAGGGACTCTCCCTAGTCCTTAAGTTCAGGAGTCTGCCAGTAATTCCCTTTCAAACGGGGACCAACTGTTTCAACTTAGGGCATAGGTACTCTGCTGCTCAGATCTAGTTGCTACATGTAGAGTTGTTAAGTTGTAAAAGAAGAATAAAGCTTTGAAAGGAATCCCTTTGCCTGTGTCTGGACTTGCCTACTGGATTAGACTGAGAGAGGCCTCCAAGCAGCCCTTGACAATTGCCTCGAGAACTCATGGAGTGGAGGGGCAATCCAAAAATATTCTAAATAAATACATTTGAGGTGTATTGGTATAACCACAATATTTGCATGAAATGTTCATGTTCAGAAGCAATTTATTTATTTATGTATATACCACCCAAAGAAAAGAAAATCTACCAAGTTAGGTATTTAAACCAGAGAATGACTGGGTATACAGAAGAGTTTTCAACAGGCACCTAAAGACCATCAAGGTTGGTACTTTTCACACTGCAGGAGGGAGAGAATTCCAAAGATGGGGTGCCACAACAGAAAAGGCCCTGGTTTCTTTCAAATGTACCTGTGTGGGTGACAGGATAATTGTTGTTGTTCAGTCATTAAGTCGTGTCCGACTCTTCTTGACCCCATGGACCATAGCACGCCAGGCCTTCCTGTCCTCCGCTCTCTCCCGGGGTGTGCTCAAATTCATATTCATTGCATCGGTGATGCTATATAGCCATCTCATCCTCTTCCATCCCCTTCTCCTTTTGCCATCAATCTTTCCCAGCATCAGGGTCTTTTCCAGGGAGTTTTCTCTTCGCATTAGGTGGCCAAAATATTTGAGCTTCAGCTTCAGTATCTGTCCTTTCAATGAGCAGTCAGGGTTGATTTCCTTTACGATGGACTGATTTGACCTCCTTGCAGTCCAGGGGACTCATAAGAGTCTTCTCCAGCACCACAGTTTGAAGGCATCAATTCTTTGGCGTTCAGCCTTGCTTATAGTCCAGTTCTCACAGCCATACATTGCTACTGGGAAAACCATAGCTTTGATTATACAAAACTTTGTCGGCAAGGTGATGTCTCTGCTTCTTACAATGCTGTCTAGGTTTGCCATAGCTTTCCTCCCAAGGAGCAAGTGTCTTTTAATTTCATGGCTACAGGCACCATCTGTGATGAACTTGGAGCCGAAGAAAATAAAATCTGTCACTGCTTCCAGTTCTTCCCCTTCTATATGCCAGGAAGTGATGGGGCCAGATGCCATGATCTTAGTTTTTTTAATGTTGAGTTTCAAACCAACTTTTGCACTCTCCACTTTCACCCTCAACAAGAGGCTCTTTAGATCCTCTCCGCTTTCTGCCATTAGGGTGGTATCGTCTGCGTATCTGAGGTTGTTGATAATTCTCCCAGCAATCTTAATTCCGACCTGTGATTCATCCAACCTGGGGTTTCTCATGATGTACTCTGCATATAAATTAAAAAAGCAGGGTGACAATATACAGCCTTGACGTACTCCTTTCCCAATTTTGAACCAATCGGTTGTTCCATGTCCGGTTCTTACTGTTGCTTCTTGACCCTTGTTCAGGTTTCTCAAGAGACAGGTAAGGTGGTCTGGTACTCCCAACTCTTTAAGAATTTGCCAGAGTTTGTTGTGATCCACACAATCAAAGGCTTTAGCATAGTCAATGAAGCAGAAATAGACGTTTTTCTGGAATTCTCTTGCTTTCTCCATGATCCAGCAAATGTTGGTGATTTGATCTCTACTTCCTCTGCCTCTTCAAAACCCCGCTTGTATTTCCAGTAGTTCTCGGCTGCTGAAGCCTAGCTTGTAGGATTTTGAGCAAAACCTTGCTGGTATGTGAAATGAGCGCAATTGTATGGTAGTTTGAACACTCTTTGGCATTGACCTTCTTTGGAATTGGAATGGAAACTGACCTTTTCCAGTCTTGTGGCCACTGTTGAGTGTTCCAAATTTGTCGGCATATTGAGTGCAGCACTTCAACAGCATCATCTTTTAGGATTTTAAATAGCTCAGCTGGAATACTGTCATCTCTGCTAGCTTTGTTGTTAGTAATGCTTCCTAAGGCCCACTTGACTTCACTCTCGAGGATGTCCAGCTCAAGTTCAGTGACCGCTAGGGATGGCGGAGAATTTCTCCCCGAAACTTAGGGGGCCAAGCGCCAATGTGTTTGGCCCCCCGAACAAGTTTTGGGGAGAAATTCTCCGCACCCCCCCGCACCCCGCACCCCCCCCCCGGGACGGGACTTACCCTTGGCGAATGTCCCTCCCGGCAGCAGGTCCGGCCGGCGGTTCGTCGGGTCTTCGTCCGGGGCGGGAGTGGCAGCCGGTCTTTCGACCAGCTGCCGCCACCGCCATTCCAATAAAAGAAAAAAAAAACACCCCCATGATAGGCTACGTGACGATTAACCTAGCCTATCACGGCTAGATTTGCAAAGTCAGCCATGATAGGCTACGTAAATCGTCACGTAGCCTATCACGGGTGACTTTAAAAAAAAAAAGCGCGTACGGATAATGGCGGCCCCCATAGGGAGCCGCCATTCCCATTCCTTATTTGGTCGCTGTAGTCTACGTAAAGATTACGTAGACTACGGCAAAAATAAGGGCAACGCTATTTGCGTTGCCCTTATTTTCGCCGTAGTCTACGTAAAGATTTACGTAGACTACAGCGACCAAATAAGGAATGGGAATGGCGGCTCCCTATGGGGCTGCCATTATCCGTACGCGCTTTTTTTTTTTTTAAGTCACCTGTGATAGGCTACGTAAAAATTTACGTAGCCTATCACAGCTGACTTTGCAGATCTAGCCGTGATAGGCTACGTTAATTGTCACGTAGCCTATCACGGGGGCGTTTTTTTTTTTAACTTTTAATTTTGCGGCCGGGCGAGGCGAGGCTCCTCCTCCCCGGCCTGAATTTCGGCCGGGCGAGGCGGGAAGCCTCCCCCCCGGTCTGAATTTCAGCCGGGCGAGGCAGGAAGCCTCCCCCCCTGGCCTGAACTTCGTGGGGGGAGCAGCGAAGCGCCTCCCCCCCACCGCGAAAAGCTGCGAGACCAGGTAAGTGACTTTCGTGCACCCCTAGTGACCGCACTATCATGGCTATCAGGGACATTCAGATCTTTCCTGTATAGTTCTTCTGTGTATTCTTGCCACCTCTTCTTAATCTCATCTGCTTCTGTTAGGTCCCTGCCTTCTTTGTCCTTTATCATGCCCGTCTTTGCACAAAATGTTCCCTTGAGAGCTCCGATTTTCTTGAAAAGATCTCTAGTCTTTCCGATTCTATTGTTTTCCTGAATTTCTTTGCATTGTTCATTTAAGAAGGTCTTTTTGTCTCTCTTTGCTATTCTCTGGAACTCTGCATTCAGTTGGATATATCTTCCCCTTTCTCCCTTGCTTTCTGCTTCCCTTCTTTCCTCAGCTACTTGTAAAGCCTCATCAGACAGCCACTTTGCTTTCTTGCATTTCTTTTTCTTTGGGATGGATTCAGTTGCTGCCTCCTGAACAATGTTACGGATATCCGTCCATAGTTCCTCAGGCACTCTATCTATCAGGTCTAATCCCTTAAATCTATTCGTCACCTCCACTGTATATTCATAAGGGATATGATTGAGGTCATACCTGAATGGTTTAGTGTTTTTCCCTATGTTCTTCAATTTCAGCCAAAATTTTGCAAGAAGCAGCTCATGATCTGAGCCACCGTCAGCTTGTCTTGTTTTTTTCCTGACTGTATGGAGCTTCTCCATCTTTGGCTGCAAAGGACATAATCAATCTAATTTCATTATTGACCATCTGGTGATGTCCATGTGTAGAGTCGCCTCTTGTGCTGTTGGAAAAGAGTGTTTGCTATGATCAGCATGTTCTCTTGGCAAAACTCTATTATCCTTTGTCCTGCTTCATTTTGTACACCAAGGCCATGCTTTCCTGTTATCCCAGTGATTTCTTGACTTCCTACTTTAGCATTCCAATCCCCTATGATGAAGAGGACATCTTTTTTTGGTGTTAGTTCTAGGAGGTGTTGTAGGTCTTCATAGAACCGATCAACCTCCGCTTCTTCGGCCTCAGTGGTTGGGGCATAGACTCAAATTACTGTGATGTTGAATGGTTTGCCTTGGATTTGTACTGAGATCATTCTATCGTTTTTGAGATTGTACCCCAGTACTGCTTTTCCCACCCTTTTGTTGACTATGAGTGCTACTCCATTTATTCTAAGGGATTCTTGCCCACAGTAGTAGATATAATGGTCACCTGAATTAAATTCGCCCATGCTTATCCATTTTAGTTTGCTGATTCCCAAGATGTCGATGTTCAGTCTTTCCATCTCATGTTTGACCACCTCCAGCTTACCTTGATTCATTGATCTTACATTCCAGGTTCCTAAACAATATTGTTCTTTACAGCATCAGACTTTCTTTTCACCACCAGACACATCCACAGCTGAGTGTCCTTTCGGCTTTGGCCCAGCCACTTCACTTTTTCTGGCACTACTTGGAAATTCCCTCTGCTCTTCCCCAATAGCATATTGGACACCTTCCGACCTGAGGGGCTCATCTTCCGGCATCATATCTTTTAGCCTTGTGATACGTTCCATGGGGTTTTCTTGGCAAGAATACTGGAGTGGGTTGCCATTTCCTTCTCCAGTGGACCACATTTTGTCAGAACTCTCCACCATGACCTGTCCGTCTTGGGTGGCCCTGCATGGCATAGCTTATGGCTTCACTGAGTTACGCAAGCCCCTGTGCCACAAGGCAGTGATCCATGAAGGGGTGACAGGATAACCTGAGGGCCTAATGTGTAGATCTCAGTGAACAGGCAGGTTGATATGGGAGAAGGTGCTCCCTCAGGTAGCCTGTCCCCAAGTTGTTTAGGACCTTATATATTAATAATATTACCTTGAACCTGGCCCAGTAACATACTTGCAGGTGGTGGAGTTCTCTGAGCACTATGTAGCAAATTCCAGGGCAAAATAACAAGGGATGGCTATCTCCTGCTTGTGAGCTTCCAGAGGTTGTTCTTGCAAAAAGAATGTTGGACTAGATGGGTCTTGGTCTGATCTAACAGGACTCTTCTTATGTCTTTATGAGGTACACACTTCTGCTACATCCTTATAAGATTATAAAGACATAGATGCACATCTATGTGTCATACCAGTTCCAAGATAATATTTTGTTTTATTTTTATATTAGGGATGAACGAAAGTCACCTACCTTTTCGCAGATGTGATTTGAGGTGGGGGGGAGGGGCTCTGTCCCTCCCCCTGGAATCCTCCCTGGCTGGCTCTGCTCCACTGCAGCTCCACGGAGCCACCGGCCAGGACCATCCGCAGCCGGAGTTCCGGCTGTGGACGGGCTGCTGCGGACGCAAATGGTGGCCGCCGTAGTGTCCGCCATTTGCGTCCTGCGAGGCTGCCGTGATAGGCTACATAAGTATTTATGTAGCCTATCATGGCAAAGAGCAGGGATGCAAATGGCGGTTGTGGCAGCCGGTCGAAAGACCAGCCGCTGCCACTGGAGCTGCCACCGCCGCCGCTGCTGGAGCCCCGGGTAAGTTTCGTTCCGGGGCGAATCTGTGAGGTCGCGGGGCGGGGGAGGCCGTTCTGCCATGGGTTTCAGGGGGCCGAATGCCAGTGCATTCGGCCTCACTGAAATCCGTGGCGGAATTCTCCGCCATCCCTAGGCAAGAAGATACATTTCTCCTATAATTCATTGCCACTCTACTTAGGCTTAAAAGAGCTGGAAATAATGAACTCTGCACATTGAATTGTACAATGCTTTGAACCTAAGTGCTTGATGTATGACAAAGAAAACCAAGATTTTTATGAGCAGGGAAAACCAATCATCACAAGATTTAAAATTACTAGGAACATTCTGCGTGAAACTTCAATCCATCAAATGGCCTCTGAAAAATGAGGTAATTTCCCTCAATAATTTGCATGTTAAGAGCCAATTCAATATTACAAAGCAAAGTCCAGTTGCACGTTAATTGTGGAAGCAATGCACAATTTCCTGATTAATGTTTCATGCCTAATATTCCTCCATACTCTGTCAGATGCTAAATAACAACATGGCCAATCAATCTAAAGAAACCAGAAGAGTGAAGACCAAGGCGTAAGCTTAACCCTCATAAATCACAGATTGAACTTGCATAGCTCCAGTGTTGCCACATGCTACAACAGTGTATTTTAATGTTCTGGAGCAATATCTGTATTTCAAGTGATCTTATCAATGACATTTGAAACAACATGAAGCAAGGAGACTGAAAATCAGTTTAGGCTATGAATGTATAGTCACTGCTGTGGGGACAGGAGGAGTGGGTTGTTGAAAAAACACACAACTACAGCCAGTTGGAAGACAGACTATTCACAGACGATGACCAAAAAGTGTTATGTTCAGTAGCTCTACAGAATGATTACAATTGATACTCTCTGCCTAGCAAAGCTAGAAATTCATTCTAGGTGAACGTGAAACCTTGACTTAGTCAACAAGGGACAGGGTGTGACTAGGCAGGCAGACAGACAGACAGACAGATATACAGACAGACACACATGCAAAAGAAGCTGCACTAGTATAAGTAAAATAAAGCAAAATAACATAGACATTGCCTGCAACTTGACCCACTTAAACAAAACTTTCCAATTGCAAAGTTGTAGATACAAGATAGAATGAAAAAAATAAAATCTGAAACTCCCGTGCCCCTGACTAGTGAGCCCAGCTGATGACTCGCTTGGCTGATTTAGAAGTTAATTAACTGATGTTGGGAATAGAAGCAAAGCACCTGTCACCAAGTAGGGAGGCAGATTTTGCTCATGGAACGTTGGAACATGGCAAAAAAAAAAAAATGCAGCATGGCAAAATGCATGAAGAAATAATGGATACAAATTGCAGTCTCTTCTTCCTTCTTCTCTCATACATCCATAAAAACAAACAACCCAATTTCTATTAATAGGATCTTTGTGCCTATGGACAAAGAAAGATTTGAAGTAAACAGACATATATGAATATACCTTGTCCAGCTGCAGACGGTATAGGAAAGTTTGGAAAATATTGCTGAGCTAGTTTTGGAAGATAGATACACTCTAATGTTAATTAAACATGGATTCCAATGAAGCCCTCCCGTCTTGATTCCATCAACCAGCATTACAATCCAACTCATCGCCTGCACAGCTACCCAGGGTAAATGGTGGATTCCTTCATAACAGCCCTTGAGGTGTGTGTGTGTGTGTTTTCCTGGGAACCAGTAGTGCAGTATGGGGCCAAGGTCCAGAGCCCTGCAGCCCAAGGAGGGACCGAATGGCCACCCTGGCAGTGCCAGGTGATGAGGGCATCAGGGTAGCAGAAGCAAACTCCATTTTATCCCAGTAGTCATGATGCTGAACTGATTTAAGTGAGCTTAAAATGCAAAGCTGCTCATGCTTAGTGTATTTATTTATTTTTAGCAGGGTTGGCAAACGTTCCAACTATAAGGAATATAGAGGCAGTTGTAAGGCATGGGATTGGGGGGAGAGATGTTAGTTGTGTGCTTCACAACAGAAGTAATACACAAGACCATCTAAAGCCCCCCCCCCTGAAAACCATTAATTCCAAGGTCTAAAATTACCCAGGTGCATCACTACTGGGAACAATGGGTTGTCAGCCCTCCTCCCCTGATCCACATCTGAATATTAGCCTGGGATGTCTTGCGTGCCTCAAGAAAACTCCCCAACAGTTCTTCAGTACAAGCCCCTTCTGCTACTCATGGGAACTGGATTATCCATTCATGTCAGAAATGGGTAAGTCTGGAGAATATAAACCAGCTCAAAAATTAAGTCAAAATTTACCATTTGCTTGTTGTCCATACTGGGCTGTTTGTTGTGTTTGGTATTCTTTCCTGACTTACCACAGTACTACATCTTCAGTCAGATAACCTCTCCACTATAAGTCTATGAAGTGAAGTCACTTCGGTTCTCTTATTGCACATTCTATTGTGTCTCCACTATGCCAATCTGAGTTTGGAAGAAGCAACATTCAGCCATACTGGGATTGTCTGGCTGATTATTTCTGTCCACAAACAGGTACAACATGGTTCTTTCCATGCTGGGAATAGCTGCACCTATTGAATTTGGCAGGTGTGGATGGGTGAAAAATTTGTTTCAGTTTGTTTTAAGAATTTACCCCCACCCCAATTTCTTCATATTCAGGATGGAAAGAACTTGAGATGTAAAACATTAACTTCTGGGTAGGGATGGACGAAAGTCCCTTACCTGTCCTCGAAGCTTGCTTCGCGGTGGGGGGGAGGTGCTTTGCTTCTCCCCCCTAAGTTCATGCGAGGGGGGGGAGGCGCCCCACCTCGCTCGGCCGAAATTCAGGCCGGGCGGGAGGCGTCCCATCCCTCGCTGGCGAAATTCAGGCCGGGTAGAAGCGCCCCGTCTACCCGGCCACGAAAAAAACAAAAAAAACATCCCCGTGATAGGCTACGTAACGATTTACATAGCCTATCACGGCTAGATCTCCAAAGTCAGCCATGATAGGCTATGTAAATCGTCACGTAGCCTATCACGGGTGACTTTGAAAAAAAAAAGCGCGTACGCAAATGGCGGCCCCCATAGGGCGCCGCCATTTGCGTTCCTTATTTGGTCCCTGTAGTCTACGTAAAGATTTACGTAGACTACGGCGAAAAGAAGGGCAATGCTATTTGCGTTGCCCTTATTTTTGCCGTAGTCTACGTAAATCTTTATGTAGACTACAGGGACCAAATAAGGAACGCAAATGGCAGCTCCCTATGGGGGCCGCCATTTGTGTACGTGCTTTTTTTTTTTTTTCAAAGTCACCCGTGATAGGCTACGTGACGATTAACGTAGCCTATCACGGCTGACTTTGGAGATCTAGCCATGATAGGCTACGTTAATCGTTACATAGCCTATAACAGGGTTTTGTTTTTGTTTTTACTTTCCTTGTAATGGCAGTGGCAGCAGCCGGTCGAAAGACCGGCTGCCGCCCCCGTCCCTGACAAAGACCTGACGAACCGCCACCGGGACCCACCGCCGGGAGGGACATTCGTGAAAGGTAAGTCCCATCCCGGGGGGAGTGGCAGGGGGGTGGCGGAGAATTTCACCGCCAATTTCTGGGGGCCGAATGCGTTGGCACTCGGCCCCCCGAAGTTTCAGGGAGAAATTCTCCCCCATCCCTACTTCTGGGAGAAAGCAAAACTGACAGATTTGTCCATCTCTAGTCCAAACAATGGCATCTTCCTCTGGTAACCCTCCCATGTTTTCCCACCACTTCTTCCAACTTTTTTCTTACCAGAAAAAAAATGGTATAGCTACAACAGTGCTTTTTGACTGCTAGAACGAGGAACTCTCTGTCAGGAAGCACCCTAAATTTCTGAAGCCACATCTTATGGGATTGACTGTATCCTGTTCATTAACTAATTATAAAATTCAATCATAAATATTTTCCAGAGGTTGGAGCACCTCCGAGAACAACAACAAACAAATCTTTCAGGATTCTGTAGCTAAAAGTTAGGACATCAGTGTTATTGAGAGCAAAAGGTCATAGCGCTTCATCTATTCATCAGTCCCTGAACATTCAGCCCAAACTATGTCACCCATGGCTAGTTTACATATAACTGCTAGGTGGTTTAGAACTGTTTTTCGGAACCCACAGTATTTCTCCCTCTTCACCATCATATTCTTGCATTGACTCAGGTTTGGTGCTGAGCTGAAGTGGACTGACTGCTGGCCTGAGCAGAAGAGGGATGTTTTCCAAAATGCTGAATTGGGGTCTGAGTTGAAGTGGGGTGGGGGGTTAGTGCACACTTCTTATGTATGTATGTATGTATGTAAACACACACACATACATATATTCTAGGTGCGCTTAGACTCAGACATATATACACATGCAGATTTGTGTTATGGGCCTGTGCCCCAGATCTTTGAAGAACCTAGCAATGCCCCTGTTCTTACTTCTTTAGCTTCCAACCTCAGATGAAATGTCTTAGTGATTCCTAATGGAACACTCAGAGACAAAGAACCAGCATGCTCAGTGCTGTAGGTAAGAGTGATAGTTTTCTACAGTTTGTCACAACAGAATTTTGTTTGTTTGTTTTTTCCACACAGAACCTTAACAAAGCTGTTTCTGGTTCTTTTTTAGTCAGCATTGCTCATTGACCTGAGACATTTTCAGTCTGTCACTTAAATATATTCCCTCACTTCAGCTGCTGCTTCATTTCCAGTATCAAAGAAAGAGTCTCCTTAAATCCTAAATGCCGTCAATAGAGCTGGGCCGACATGTTAAACATATTTAGTGAGATTATTAAAAGAGCACCCTATATTGCAGATACAGCATTGCCCTGCCACACACACACACACACACACACACACTTCATATCGACTTAGCATGTTCCAAGGAAACAACAACAAAAAAATGTGACTAGCCCTTCAGTGGATAGTTACACAAAGTAAATAGCTCAAGGCAGAGGAAAAAGAAGACAGAACGAAAATTCCTACTTTGCCTTGCCTACGTCTTTGTTGAGGAAGCAGCCTTTTTAAACAAGTGTTTCACTCTGGCGCAGGCAGCCTTTCAAACTGATGCTGGTTCTTGTTTTTAATGAGCACAGTTCAGAAAGGCCTGTGGCTAATACCATAAGCACCTTTTCATATTCTCACCAATGAATCTGCTTAGGAAAACGGTAGTACACAACGTAAAGTGACTCGAGCCATTCCAAGCTCACTATTTCTATCCATTACTGTTACTTTACTATTGTTAAGCATAACTTATTATGTGACTCGGATGGGAAGAGTAGGGGGTCTTCTCCCTCATTTGTGGTTGATGCTTTGAATTCCACAAATCTGGGTGCCCAGGTAGCAGCTGTAAGAGTGTAACAACAAAAAGACTGTATACTTCTTTTGAGTATTGCTAAGCACATTTGACCAAATTAATAAGCATCATTTTCTCCATGTTATGTGTGTCAAAACAAAGGGGAAAAAAATGCAGACAGCACTACATGAGCATGCTGCTCTCTTAATCTCCTGGAGGAGGATGGCTACATCCCACATTACAATTTTTGTCTACTCCCACAGGGGTCACTTGCAATGCAAGAAGTATTCTATAGCATACTAGGGCTGTATGGAAGTGTTCAGAGCATGTTTGGGCATCTTCCATAACTGCGCATGAGCTACTAAAGAAAATGGGGATCTAGGCAAAACCAGTGTGGAGTTGGTGTGCCAAAAAAAAAGGCAAGTTGTGATGTCATGACGATATACATAGGAACATCCCACTTGTGAACAGTTGTAAGGATTCAGAACTGGCTTGGCATACCTTCAGGATGCTAAACAAACAAACAAAAAACAACCCTCTAGCCCTGTTCAGGCACTGAACACAATTAGAACACCCATTCAGGCCTTGTCACTCAACAAAGAAAGGTTGGGAACTGAGGAGACAGGAGCTGGCACTCACCGGGATGGTGGAGGCAGAACCAGCATGCACAGCCCCATTCTACACAATTTTAAACCTCCCATGTTCGGGTGAATGCCTGAATAAGGCTATTAATGTCTGTACTGCTATACATAGGCAAAGGTGAGGAGGATGTGGCCATCCAGATGTTGCTGGACTACAGCTCCCGTTATCTCTGATTATTGGCCATGCTGGCTTGGCTTATGGAGTCTATCAATGTCTGGAGGGCCATAGGTTTCCTACCACTGATATAAGGGATTAGAATTATCACCAGTTATGCATTCCCCACTTCCCCCTTTGGAGAAGAAAGTGCATGATGAACTGGAGTTTTAAGTTGTCTTTGTAACTGCTTCATTACAAACTAGTGAACAGACCTAGCTCCATATGGTTGGAACAATCTTTAGTCTGATACAGTGAAGCTTTCTAGCAAACTTACACAGCTGTAAGATTTGGACACATTTTGCCCATCCCATCTGAGTTAACCCATGCCTGCTTGCAGCCCTAGGCATGGCCCCTGCCATGGTGTACCCCTACAGGCCTGTGAGGGAGGCATCTGACCACTCCACTCCCCTGAGGAGGAGGGCTACCCCACAACAGTGGGGAAGGGAAGCCATAAAACTCGGCCTTTCGAAGTACTCTCCCCTGGCTTCAAACCGTATCAACTGCAAAGCTATGTGCTAGTTAAGTCTGCCCTTAGTAGCTGAATATGATACTGCGGGCTTCAACTACATAGAGATGTTTAAATTAAAATAAATTAATGCATTTTTAAAAAAACAAATAACTCCAAGGTACACACCCTAGGGTCCCCTTAGTATGCATGCCAAGTTTCCAGTGTCTAGGTTTCATGGTCTTGGTGCCATGGTGCTGACAGATGGGAAGGCAGACACACTTCTGTTTTCATGATTATAGATACACAAGTAGAAGCAAACAGACTCCTAAAGCAGAAAGCACAAATGCTGACCCTGTGTTAGATTTCCACATTTCAGCCAACTACAGCTAAAAACTCACTGCTCTGTGCTTGGCTTTTCTCTTCTGCCCAGATTCAAACTGTGACTGCTTTTTTGCTGTCTCTCTAACTTGCCCCAAGCACTGATGGGTGTCAAATGCCATGGCTAGGGAGATATACCACGCCATTATGGAGTAAAGACCATCACATTCCTTTTGTTATGTCCCTGGCTGGTCATCCATCCATCAAGTTTATCAGGCATAAGAATAGATGGATCTGACAGTCATGGTCCCACAGAGATTGTCAGATTTTCAGGATTAAGCTCATCACTTATTTCCACATATGTTTGCAAGTTTGTTTTTAAGCGTGCACAGAAATGCATACTCTTTGGTGTGCATTTCCCAAAAGGAATGCATTATTTGTGTACATTTTCCTGATGTACACATTTTCCCCAATTTCTTTTCATTGATATACTACAGTTTTGTACACACTTTTCTCAAATATATGCATTTTTGTCCACTTTTTTCTGACAAGGTGCATTGCTGAGCTTGGAAAAGTTTGGATTTGGAGACACAGTGCTATCTTGATTCACCTATTGGCTCAGGAGGTGCACATTTGCTAAATTTGTTTTAAAAATTTAACAGACCAAATTTCTCACCCATCCCTAGGACTCAGGCAACCCCCCCCCCCCCAGACAAACCCTATTCATAGGGCATACGAACATAGAGAGCTGCCTCATACAGGGTCGGATATTTGTCCATCTAGCTCAGTCTACACCATCCTCCCCAATTTGGTGTCCTCCAGATGTTTTGGACTTCAACACCCATCAGCCCCAGTTAGCATGGCCAATGGTCAGGAATGCTGGGAGTTGTAGTCCAAAACATCTGGAGGTTACCAGGATGGGGAAAGACTGGGCTGTACTGGCTGGCAGCAGCTTTCCAAGGTTTCAGACAGGAGTTTGAAGATACCAAAATGCCTGTCTTTTCTGGCCTCTCTTAATAACTGCATCATAGGCAGAAAGTAACATTTCCACAACTCATTTTTTCTGGGTGCCCTCACACTCAGTTGTGCAGAGAGCTGGCCATACTGGAACATGTGCAAGCCATGCAAGGTGCTTCCTATAACTGCTTTGGGTGCCCACATTATCAAACTGGTCCTGGTTGCTATTTGCTGCCTACCATTTCACTTAAGTATGTGTTGAAGGACCACTGGGTTAAATGTGTTTAAGGACCACTGGGTTAAATATGTGTTGAAGGACCACTGGGTTAATTATGTGTTGAAGGACCACTATGTTGAAGGACCACTGGGTTAAATATGTGTTGAAGGACCATTGTGTTGAAGGACCACTGGGTTAAATATGTGTTGAAGGACCACTGTGTTGAAGGACCACTGGGTTAAATATGTGTTTATGGACCACTGTGTTGAAGGACCACTGGGTTAAATATGTGTTGAAGGACCACTGTGCTGCTCCACATGAAAGAAGCCTTTAACAAGTGATGGCTTGGCCTTCTACCCCACTGGCAACAGACCAGGGCATTGCAGACTTCTGAATCCCACTGTTATCAATTATTGGAGGTGAAGGAAGTACGCAAACCTGCATTGTATGGGTCAAGAAACAGGGATTGTCTCACAGTACACCAATGATGGGGGAGGGGTCAACTGTATCATATCATATTAAGATTAGTCCGTTTAAAATGGTAAAATGTCCATATCATTAATTTGTGAGCAGGTGATTAATCTCCCCTTTGTCAAATTATCTGAAATACCTAAATAATTTACCATAGCCTTTGAATTAAAAATAACCTACGTATGTCAAGATAGCCAGTGTGCTGAATAAATGCAAAGTGAATGCATTGCAGTTTATTGCATTTTTACTGTGTTGAAATATGCCAGAAGGAACATAAATCCAGAAATGCTTGCAACACAGAGTTTGGCATAGCGTGGAATTTTTTTTTTTAAAGAATTTTATTCCTCTCACCTGAGCCCTGACATTGTCAGTTGACTGACACAGATTCTGACTGACAGGAGCAGATATTGATGTCCATGTAGCCACAGGGAAGCCAACAGCATCTGTAAGGTGCACTAAACGAACGCCAAAAAAAAAGGGTGAGGGAAGCTGCTCCACAATTAAGGCTAAGCCCAAAAGCACTTGTCACGTGATAAATGGAACTCAAATATCAGATTAGGAATGAAAAACACACATTGTACACATTGTGTACAAACCTGATGTCAGGATGGACACTGAGCCCATAGAATCCCAGAGTAGTTCTGATTCGGAGGAAGAGCAGTTGCTCCTGGGAGAGGAGCGCGCCCCTTTTTCCCAGGGCCCGCAGCTGACAGAGATTCCTCCCACCCACATTCCTAGATTAGAAAGCAGTCCAGGGAGTGACCCAGCACCGATAGCAGACTGGTTGGATGTGCGGCGCAGACGCAGAGAGCGGCGCCAAATGGAGAGCGCGGAAAGGAGGCGTAGCGCCCGGTTGGCGCTCAAAGAATGGTTGCGCCCAGAGGATCCAAGGGAAAAGGGGAGGGACTCTCCCTAGTCCTTATATTCAGGAGTCTGCCAGTAATTCCCTTTCAAACGGGGACCAACTGTTCCAACTTAGGGCATAGGGATGCTGCTGCTCAGATCTAATTGCTACCTGTAGAGTTGTAAGTTGTAAAAGAAGAATAAAGCTTTGAAAAGAATCCCTTTGTCTGTGTCTGGACTTGGCTACTGGATTAGACTGAGAGAGCCTTCCAAGGAGCCCTTGACACCTATCTACAAAGCACAAGTTCAAGCACCTGAAACTTAACATTTTTTTATAATAATGCTTCATGTATTATGTGCATTTATTACGTGTGTGGTGCTATATACTATATATGTAAAAACTGTTTCCATCACTGAGCAGATTATGAAATGAACGATGCCTGAGAATCTGCGAAACACAGATGGAACGGACTTAACCAAATCCATACATCCCCACTTGTGGGTTTCCTATCAACAGCTGGTTGGACACTATGAACAGAATGCTGGACTAGATGGACCCTTGGTGTGATCCAGCATGGCTCTTATGTTCTTATTAGGGATGGATAGACTTACCTCCATCCTGGACTGTCAGTCACTTGCTGAGCCGCTGCCACCGCCCATTCACACCTGCAATGTTGTATAGTTTGCTCTTTACGATCTCAAATTCCCTTCCCGGAAATGCCTGAGCTGCCATTGTTGTACAGAATAGCAGCTCGAGGAAGGAACAGGTGGGCAACTAGATACTCATGGACCACACAGCACTCGCGGATGAGTCCGGCGAGTGCCACGTGGTCTGCGGATGGGTGTCTGGGGGGCCGAGTGGGGGAAGTCCATTGGACTCCACCCTGTATCGGGTGCTCATGACATCCCTAGTTCTTATGCCCAGCTTTCTGGGTGCTAGGTAATGACAAATTATAGTCTACTCCTCACTTGTTCTTTTTGCACCTCCAGTGTAGAATTTAGGCCACACAGAGCCTTCTCTGTCTCTTCACTGGTGAGCAAGGCTAAACATGAGGGGCTCCTAGTATTTCATTAGGATACAGGTAGACAAAGCACCTGGCCCATACCTGTCTATATGGTTCCAGCTGGATGTACAATATAGCAGCAGCTCCCAAGACTTTGGGCAGCAAAGATCAAAGACCTGCCACAAAGTACCTGTAGGTAGCCTGTGTGAATCCACTACCATACATTGCCTTCATTTTCTTTCACACTATCATAAACCACTCCAAGAAGAAGTGGTTTAACACTGATGTCTCAGACCCCAGGTTCAGCTTGTGAAGATGGGTGTGCATAATAGCCTTGGCATGTGCTGGAAGTTAGCAAGGGCTGATATTTTCTCACGGCTAAGTGTCGAAGTGGTGTGAGAAGAATAGGGGTTGGGTGGATCCATGATCTGCCTTCTTCAAGAGGAAGAGCTCCACTTGTGTGAGGTCCCTCCACTTGATTTTTGGGGATCCCCCCTCCCCCACATACACCACAGATAAATCCATTCAGCAGGATCCCCTGACTCTCTGTGGAGCATTTTCAGGGGGCTGGAGGAGCTACCATGGGAAGGAGGGGGTGGGGAAGCCCTCTTCTGCCACTGCAGTTGACCCAGCATAAATCTGGATCCAGCCCTAGGCCTACAGCCAGTAGCATACTGAGCTACCTGAGCAAGAAGTCCTGAGAGCAAGACTACCTGATCTTCTTTACAATATGCCAGTTTGGTCCATATACAGAGCTAAATAATGCTATAACAACCAGTGTTATTGGATTGTATAAAGACCTGAGTGTAGATACAGATGGCATCTTTATTTGAAACCTTTTTAATGAAGACTCCATTTCCTCCCTAAATAGCTTGCTTAATAGGCTGAAACGGGAAAACTTGACAAACAATAATGCAAACATGCATTTAAAAGAGAATTAACTACTTTCCTTTCCAAACCTCTCTTAAAATCATCTCCTCTACTGGTTATGAGCTCACTGCCGGATTGCATGCGTCATTAAGGGCACAATCCTATGCATGTTTACACAGAAAAAAGTCCTAGAATTCCCAGCATTCCCCAGTCAGCCATGCTGACTAAAGCATGCTGGGAGTTGTAGGGCTTTTTTTCTGTCTAAACATGCATATGATTGTGCCCTCAAAGGCTTTTGCTCACTCTAGAACTTTTGTAGACTTTCTGCCGCTAAAAAATTCAATAAGCTATATCTGAATGATTATATTTAAGAAATTTGGGTCACAGAACAGTTAGTTCAGGAAAGGAAAGGAAAGGAAAGGAAAGGAAAGGAAAGGAAAGGAAAGGAAAGGAAAGGAAAGGAAAGGAAAGGAAAGGAAAGGTGCAAGACTTCTCAGAGGAAGTGGTATTAATATTTCAGTTGAAATGAATTCTACAATAACTAGGCATATTAAAGTATGAGAATAGTGAACTAGTGATATTTTACAAAAAGCTCTCCAGTTAGATATTTCCCTTGTGCCTTAAAAAAAAAAACAACAACACAGCAGAACACTTCTCTTAGAGCAAAATAAAACGAAAACACCCTATATCCCCCCCCTCCCAAGAACAGAAAGTATATTGGGCTAGTGTAGGTTAGACAGCAACCCTATGGTCCTGAGCATGCATCCCAGGGACCATAGGATTGTTCAGATGCCCCCTTTCGAGGTCAGAGACAGTGCACCAGCCTCTGGAGGGACAGTCGGAGATCTGACTCTCCGCCTCCACCCCTTGCAGGCAATGCCAAAAGAACTGTGCTAGCTGCCCTTTGAGGTCAGAAAAGTGATGTCAGATGAGAACATGAGGCATTCCGGTGGGCAGGGAGGGGAGGAGACTGGAGAGGCCAGGGTACGAGTTATCCTGAGCCTCTTCCAGCCTCCTTCACTCCCCCTCCGAAGTTGCCTTGCTAGATGAGCTAAAAAGCCCGTCTAGTGAAAACTGCAGGGCAGGAGGACGGGGAGGTGGAGATCGTCTGCACTCCTCCTCCTGCCCTGCATTGGATGATCAAATGCCTCTGAGTATGAGGGCTTCCAGTGACCAAGGGTGCAAATGATACGATTGCGCCCTTAGAAGCATAATAATGAGGCTCTCTCCCCCCCACCACCACACCACCTGCATGATAATGAAGAAAGTCTCCCAGAATAAGGGGCAAAATGTTAGGTAGGGCTAAGGCTTTGTTGTCAGCTTGACTGTAACAACAGGACAGCCTCAGAGTAAAACAATGATAGGAAAGGTCACTGTTGGAAACAGAGATGATCCCCTGCTCTCGTGCCCACAGAGCAGCCAGCCAGGGGGAGAAAATGGCAATACAATTAAAAATGAAAACTCACATTGGGCACACAAAAGCCAAATTTAAAAGCAGAAATCCAGTTAAAATCAGTTTTTAAAAGAAGCAGAATTACATAGTAAAAGCCTGTTGAAATAAACATGTTTTGAATTTAGTTAGTAAGATGGATCTCTACTGGGACCTAGGGATGGCGGAGAAATCCGCCACAGACTCCAATGAGTCCCAGAGTCCATGGCAGAATGGACTCCTCCTCCGCCACCCCCCGATATCCTGCCAGAACGGAACCTACCTGGCGGTGGCTGGTCCAGGTTGTCGTCTTCGTTTTGCAGCCATCTGCTGCCGGGCTGTGGCTGCAAATGGCGTCAGGCGTAGGGAATGCCATTTGCGTCCCTGCCCTTGGCTGTGATTGGCTACATAAATATTTACGTACACCCCTACCGGGGCCAGAGCTGAGAAGACCCTGAGATGATGGCATGTTTGTGACTTAGATATATACAATTATACATTAAGAGAGCTATCCTATGGTACCTGGGTAAGGATCTCAGCGTCCACTGGATGGTTCAGAAAATTCCTTCCAAGGAGACAGAACTCTGGTCTCAGAAAGGGGAGTTGGAGATCCACCCCACCACCACCACACACACACTCTCGCAGCCAGCAGAGAAAGATCCATGCTGACTGCCTCTCTGAGATCAGAAAATCAATCTCAGTTGAGGGAAAGGGGCATTCTGGTGGGTGGAGAGGGAGAAGACTGGAGAGGCCAGGATATGATCTATTCTGAACCCCCTCCAGCCTCCCTCCCTCCAACTCCAAAGTGCCCATCTAGCAAAAAGATCAAAGATCAGAAGGTGGGGAGGCACGGCAAAGTTCTCCTCCATTGCTCCTCCCGCCCTGCAGGCTTCAGCCTGATAGGGCATAGAAATCTTGGAAGCCTCTGAGTTTGTGAGTTTCCAAGCAGTGAGGGCACAGTCCATAGGACTGTGCGCCCTTAGTCAGGGATGGGGAACACGTGGCCCTCCAGATATTGTTGGACTGCAACCAATTATCCCTCACTATTGGCTATGCCGGCTACGGCAGATGGGCATTGCAATCCAACAAGATATGGAGGGCCATAAATTCCCCATCCATGAATTAAGTTCAAGCAACTTATCAAACATCCATCAACTTCAGAAAAAAAAAATCAAATAGAAAATTACTACAGAAAACCACTGTAAACACATAATATCAAAAGACTAGTATGTAGGGAAGTAAATATCTGCATTGTCCTGGTTACATTCTGAAGAACGATTATATATGTCAAGGGCTCCTTGGAGGCCTCTTTCAGTCTAATCCAGTAGCCAAGTCCAGACACAGACAAAGGGATTCCTTTCAAAGCTTTATTCTTCTTTTACAACTTAACAACTCTACCGTTTGCAACTAGATCTGAGCAGCACAGTACCTATGCCCTAAGTTGGAACAGTTGGTCCCCGTTAGAAAGGGAATTACTGGCAGACCCCTGAACTTAAGGACTAGGGAGAATCCCTCCCCTTTTCCCTTGGATCCTCTGGGCGCAGCTGTGGTTTGCGCGCCAACCGGGCACTACGCCTCCTTTCTGCGCCCTCCATTTGGTGCCGCTCTCTGCGTCGGCGTCGCGCGTCCATCAAGTCTGCGTCCCGCGCTCTGTCACTCCCAGGACTGCTATCTAAGCTAGGAATGCTGGTGGGAGGAATCTCGTTGCCCTTATTTTCGCCGTAGTCTACGTAAATCTTTACGTAGACTACAGCGACCAAATAAGGAACGCGAATGGTGGCTCCCTATGGGGGCCACCATTTGCGTACGCGCTTTTTTTTTTTAAAGTCACCCGTGATAGGCTACGTGACGATTTACGTAGCCTATCATGGCTGACTTTGCAGATCTAGCCGTGATAGGCTACGTTAATTGTCACATAGCCTATCACGGAGGCATTTTGTTTTTTTGTTTTTAACTTTTTAGTTCGCGGCCGGGCGAGGCGAGGCGCCTCCTCCCCGGCCTGAATTTCGGCCGGGAGAGGCGGGAAGCCTCCCCCCCGGCCTGAATTTCGGCCGGGTGAGATGGGAAGCCTCCCCCCCCGGCCTGAACTTCGCGGGTGGAGCAGCAAAGCGCCTCCCCCCCACCGCGAAAAGCTTCGAGGACAGGTAAGGGACTTGCGTGCACCCCTAAGTTTCCTTCTGTGCAAGCACCGGGTTATTACTGACCCCTAGAGGGATGCCGCTTTCGCTGGCGTTTTCATGGCAGACTATAGCGGGGTGGTTTGCCATTGCCTTCCCCAGTCGTGACTACTTTTCCCCCAGCAAGCTGGGTACTCATTTTACCAACCTCGGAAGGATGAAAGGCTGAGTCAACCTGAGCCGGCTACCCATGCCGAGACCCAACTTCCACTGGGAATCTGGGATCGAACTCAGGTCATGGGGAGAGTTTCAGTTGCAATACTGCTGCCTACCACTCTGTGCCACACGAGGCTCGAAATGTTTTTAACACGGCACCAAAAAGAAAACAAAGTTGGTGGCAATTGTTTCTCTTTTGGGAAATACACATAGTATTTACAGTTGCATGTATATAATAAGGGAGGTTTGCATGAACAGGTGAAGATTCTCAGGTGCTCTGCTCACCACCAGAAATGCAGGCCACTTCCCCCATCCCCTAAAGAATCTCTAGCAGACATTCATGAAGAATTCTCCATGCAAACAGATGTACGCCTGAGGAGCTCCTATACTCAAGACAGAGGCCCTGATCAGACAGCATCCCTCCTTGAGTGTAGGAGCTCTCTGTGCATACACCTGTATGTGCAGGTAACTTTTTCTCTTAAACGTGCACTAGATATTTGTCAGGGAAGGAGGGAGGCAGTGCACTGATCTGCTGGTGGGAAGGAGTAGCCATACGTCCCCCTCTGTGCATTCTGTCAATGCATGGAGGGAGTCACATGTCCCTCCCCATAGAGTTTTCAGAAAATGGTCTTTCTCCTGCTCCTTAAGTCATGTCCCAGATATCAATACAATGTCTTTAGCAGAGCCTGATAGTTAGAGACTTCTTTTTCTTCCTTCTAAACTTATTTCTTTCTTGTTTTTATTTAAGCAGTCTTTGTGCCACCACTTTTCGTTCGTTGTTGTTGTATTTTTAAAAGGGCTTCAGTAAATGTCATGCTAATGGAATGCTTGTTCTGTTCAAGAGGGACTTTGAAGTCCTGTGCTTTTATCTCAGATATCTCAAGGTTATCAAAGAACCACATTGTAAAGGAAATTTGTTCTGCATATACTCAGAAACATATTATTTCCACCAGGCTATATGTTCAGGGAGGGATTGAGAGTTCGTTTCCGGGCAACTTTCTTGTTTTTAATCCTGAAATCCTAATGGATTTAATGTAATGACCCTCACTTTCACCCTCCCTGGCTATATCCTTCGGATTTCTCCCCTCCCACTGCTCCGAATTCCAATCTCAATCGCTCTCTCTCTCTCTCTCATGCACATTACCCAAGTCTTTTGTTTGAAAATTCCATGGAGACAAATGTTCCTGAACCTTAGCAGAGTGCCCTTGCATCACATCCAGACAGAGAGCCCTGCAAAGCTGTAAGGACCCATTACATTACATCAGATTCCTGATGTACATTACATCAGCACTCCCCCCAGAAAAGAAAAGCAAGAAAGCTTTACCCCTTCTAAAAGAAAGGTTTCTCCCTCCACACACAATGAAGGGAGGACATATCCTTTTCTCACCCTACAAATGCCCCCCTTCTCCCTCTGGAGGTCATATCAGATTTTAAGTATAGCTGTGGAGTAAGATATCTTTCCAGATCAGCGGGGTGAAAAAATGGCTTCCAGTCCAGCCCCAGAAAAAGAAGGAGAGAAGGACTTTGTTGTCTGAATTCCAGCCGTCATACCACATTGTAGTGCTCACACCTCCTTAATGTCAAATCACACAACTAATGGAATATAATGTGAAGTAATGTTAAAGAGGAGAGGATGCCCTTTATCACGCAAAGTGTGCTTTTGTCCCACCATCATAGAGTTATTACAACCTTCACTACCATCAAGTCAATAAAACAGATGTAGGCTCTCCATGGCCCTTCCCCTATCCATAACCCCCTTCTGAATAAGTCAGATTAATCTTCTAGATCAGGAGTGAATTACATGCAGGTTTGACACACAGTTCTTTCATGTTTGATTTTGAAATTAAGCTCCCTGTGCCAAATACAGGTGCAACATTTCTCCACTATGAAGGTCCAGATGGGGAAAGCTCTGCCTGTTGAATTTCTGCCTGTGATACAGCTGAAACAATCTAAGAGCCCTTTTAATCACAGAGCCCCTTTTAATATGTTCTCGATGCCCTAAATGATTGTCCTAGAACAGGTGGTCATGGAACTGACCAGAGGGGAGGCGACCCTGGATTTAATCCTGAGTGGTGTCACCCAGGACCTATGAGATGTAAATCTTGTTGAACCAATTGGAAACAGTGACCACAGTACTATCAGATTTAATATATATTTAAGTGGAAAATTGCCTAGGAAGTCACTTTTGACTTCAAAAGAGGAAACTTCTCTAAAATGAGGGAACTGGTGAAAAGGAAGTTAAAAAGGAGAGTCAAAAGGATTAAATCCCTTCAAAATGCTTGGAGAGTACTCAAAACCACAATAATAGAAGCCCAGCTACATGTATACCACTAGTTAGGAAAGGTAGCACCAAGTCCAAGAGGTTGCCAGCATGGTCAGTAAGCAGGGTTACGGCTGGGAGCTATTAGAGAAAAGAGAGCTTTCTTCAGAAAATGGAAGCCTTGCTAGGGATGGCGGAGAATTCTGCCACGGATTTCAGTGAGGGTGAATGTACTGGCATTCAGCTCCCACTGAAACCCATGGCAGAACGGCCTCCCACCCCCCACAGAATCCCCCCGGGAAGAAGCTTACCTGGGGTGGATGCGGAGGTGGCGGCGGCTCCAGCGGCGGAGGCTGGTGTCTTGGCCGGCTGCTGCGGCTGCCATTTGCGTCCTTCCAGGCTGCCGTGATAGGCTACGTAAGTATTTACGTAGCCTATCACGGCAAAGAGCAGGGGCGCAAACGGCATAGTGGCCACCGTTTGCGCCCCTGCTCTTTGCCGTGATAGGCTATGAAAATACTTATGTAGCCTATCACGGCAGCCTGGAAGGACGCAAATGGCAGCTGCTATGACTGCTGCCATTTGCAGCTGCAGCAGCCCAGCCATGGCTGGAACTCTGGCTGCGGCTGGCCCCGGCCGGCGGCTCCACGAACCTGCTGTGGAGCGGAGCCAGCCGGGGAGGATTCCGGGGGAGGGACGGAGCGCCTCGCCCCCACCGCGAATGCCCCAGCACGGAACCACGTAGGTGTTTCGTACATCCAGGGCCTGCTGCAGCTGAGAGAGCCAGGGCCTGCAGGAGAGGCTACCACCACCACCGGGGAAGAGGCGGGCCTGCTGGTGATGGGCCTGCTGCTGCTGCTGCCGCCGCCACCGCTGCCGCTGCCACCACCACCAGGCCTTCCCTGGAGACTTCTGCCTGGCAGACCGCCAGTCCCTGCAGGACCAGGCCCCCAGGTACCGAGCCAGCTGTGCTGCTCCACCTGCCCTCCCTGGAGGGGCTACATAAGCTGGCTGGCTGAGGTGGCCTGGGAGAGCCAGGGCCTGCAGGAGAGAACACCACCACCACCGGGGAAGAGGCGCGCCTGCTGCTGCTGGGCCTGCGGCGGCGGCGGCGGCTGCCGCCACCACCACCACCACCACCACCACCTGGCCTTCCCTGTGGACTCCGGCCTGCAATTATTTTTAAGGGGATTTTTAATTGTTGTGTGTGTGTGTGTGTGTGTGTGTTTTCTTTTTCCTGGGGGATTTTGTTGTGGCTTTAGGGGTGGGTAGCCTGCCTGATAGGCGGGAGTGTGGGGGCATGTGTACACCTGATGGAGGCAGTGGGGGGAGTGTTGGGGGTCAGAAGATACCGAGGCTGGGTGGCAGGTGCTGCCGGAGTGCTAGGGGTAGGCCATGCCAGGTAAGGGGAACAAGGGAGAGATGTGTAGTATCTGTCCCCTGCTCCGGGCCTGTTCAGAGCCAAAGGATGGCTGGGGGAGGCATGACCCCATCTTCTGGCCTTCGTTTGCTGCTCTGCAATGCCAGGTCTGTTACCCAGAAAACCTCCCTCATCCATGACATGATCCTGGATGAGGGTGCAGACCTGGCATGTATTACGGAGACCTGGCTGGCCGAGGCTGCTGCTCCAACCCTTGCAGCCATGTGTCCAGCTGGATTTTCGTATGCACAGCAGCCGAGGGATGGGGATCAGGGAGGGGGAGTGGCTGTTATCTACTGAGAGTCCTTGTTCTTCACCAGACCCCCTCTCCGGGAGACCAAGGTTGCTGAGTGCATGTACTGGAGGTTGGGCCCGAAGGGCAGTCTGGGGATTCTGCTCGTGTACCGTCCACCCCGCTGCACGACTGACTCCCTGGCTGAGGTGCTTGAGATGGTCTCTGATGTGCGTGTACAGTCTCCTAACTTACTGGTGTTGGGGGACTTCAACGTACATTCGGAGGCCATCCTCACAGGAGCACCTCGGGACTTCATGGAGACCATGGCATCCTGGGAGCTGCACCATATTCTAAGTGGGCCCACCCATGTAGCCGGTCATGCACTAGACCTTGTGTTTGTTTCTGGAGAAGTGGGGAGTGATCTGGAAGTCGGGGGTATATCCACCACCCTCTTGTCATGGTCAGATCACTATCTGGTGATGTTGGACTTCTCGGTTCCCCAACCCCGCCGCAGGGGTGGAGGACCCATTAAAATGGTCCGCCCCAGGCGTCTTATGGATCCAAATGGATTCCTGAATGCGCTTGGGGATTCTCTGGGGCATGCCAACGGCCACTCGGTGGAGACCCTGGTGGATAGCTGGAATGCCGCAATCACTGGGGCATTAGATCAGGTGGCTCTGAAACGCCCTCTCCCCCTGAACAGGGCTCGGACTGCACCATGGTTCAATCTGCGGTTACGAGCTCTGAAACAGGAGGTGAGATGTCTAGAGCGCCGGCGGCGGAAGTCTCGCTCCAAAGACGATCAGACACGGGCTAGAGCTGTATCTTCAGCCTATCACATGGCGGTGAAGGCAGCAAAAAAGGAATATTATGCTGCCTCCATTGCGTCTGCAGAGTGCTGTCCCAGGAGGCTGTTCCAAGTGGTCCGGAGCCTGGTCGGTCCTGTGGCTCCGGAACCACTGGAGCATTCTAAGGCCTCCTGTGAGGCCTTGGCAAGGCACTTGGCAGATAAAATTGATCAGATTAGGTGTGTTACTCTGCACACTGTGGATACAGTTAGTGAGCAAGAGGCGGCCTGTGGCAAACTGGTTTTGTGGGATCGGTTCCAGCTTCTTCCTCCTGAAGAAGTGGACAAGGTGCTTTCATCGGTACGGCCGACCACCTGCTTACTTGATCCTTGCCCATCTTGGCTCATTATGAGCTGCAGAGAGAGACTGGGTGAGGGGATCAGGGTGGTGGTGAACGTCTCCCTTGAGGAGGGAGTGATGCCATCAGCCCTCAAGGAGGCAGTGATAAGACCGCTCTTAAAGAAGCCCTCCTTGGTCCTCAAGTTTTGAACAACTTTTGCCTAGTCTCAAATCTGCCATTTTTGGGCAAGGTGATTGAGCGGGTGGTGGCGGTGCAGTTGAAGGCACACTTGGAAGAAACTGATTATCTAGACCCATTTCAGTCGGGCTTCAGGCCTGGGCATGGGACAGAAACGGCCTGGGTCGCCTTGGTAGATGATATGAGGAGGGCTCTGGATAGGGGTGAATGCTCCTTCCTTGTTCTCCTCGACCTCTCAGCGGCTTTTGATACCGTTGACCACGGTATCCTCCTGGACCACCTGGAGGGGTTGGGCATTGGGGACACCATATTGCGGTGGTTCCGGTCCTTCCTCTCCGGCAGGTACCAGAGGGTAGCACCGGGTGAGGAGGTTTCGGACCCGTGGCCACTTACTTGTGGGGTGCCACAGGGTTCCATCCTCTCCCCGATGCTATTTAACATCTATGTGAAGCCGCTGGGGGCTATCATCAGGAGGTTTGTGGTGCAGTGTCATCAATATGCGGATGACACCCAGCTCTACCTCTCATTTAAATCTTCACCAAGATTGGCCGTAGAATACCTGTCCAAATGTCTGGAGATGGTGAGTGGCTGGATGGGGAGGAATAGGCTGAAGCTGAACCCTGACAAGACCGAGGTACTTTTGGTAGGAGACAAGAGGAGGCTGGGGGATGTTGACCTGGTGTTGAATGGGGTACGGCTACCCTTGAAAGACCAGGTCCGCAGCCTGGGGGTCATTTTGGACTCCCAGCTGTCCATGGAGGCTCAGGTGTCAGCTGTGAGCCGGACAGCGCTGTATCAACTCCATCTGATACGGTGGCTGCGCCCCTTCCTTCCCGACCATCTGCTCCCATCGGTAGTACATGCCCTGGTCTCCTCTCGTTTAGACTACTGTAATGCGCTCTACGTGGGGTTACCCTTGAAGACGGTTTGGAAACTGCAGCTGTAACAGAACGCGGCGGCTCGCCTGATTAAAGGCAGCCGCCGGCGAGATCACATCACTCCAGTGCTGAAGGAGTTGCACTGGTTACCAGTTGTTTTCCGGGCCAAATTCAAAGTGTTGGTTCTGACCTTTAAAACCCTATATGGTTCCAGCACAGCCTATCGTAAGGAGCGCCTCCAGCAGCACCAGACAGGCCTCTTAACAAGATTAGGGATGGGGGAGAATTTCTCCCCGAAACTTCGGGGGGCCAAGCGCCAACGCATTCGGTCCTCCGAAAGTTGTTCAGAGAAATTCTCCTCCCCCCCCCCCCGGGATGGGACTTACCTTTCACAAATGTCCCTCCCGGCGGCGGGTCCCGGCGGCAGTTCGGCAGGTCTTCGTCAGGGGCGGGGGCGGCAGCCATTACAAGCAAAGTAAAAAACAAACAAACGCCCCTGTGATAGGCTACATAAAGTAAAACAAAAAACAAAAAACACACACCCGTGACAGGCTACGTGACGATTTACGTAGCCTATGACGGCTAGATTTGCAAAGTCAGCCGTGATAGGCTACGTTAATCGTCACGTAGCCTATCACAGGTGACTTTAAAAAAAAAAAGCGCGTACGGCTAATGGCGGCCCTCATAGGGAGCCGCCATTTGCATTCCTTATTTGGTCCCTGTAGTCTACATAAAGATTTACGTAGACTACGGCAAAAATACGGGCAACGCAAATAGCTGCCACTGCCGCAGCCGTTCCCTTATTAACCTTATTTATAGCATTCCCTTATTTTCGCCGTAGTCTACATAAATCTTTACGTAGACTAGACATGCCAAAATAAGGAACGCAATTGGCGGTGCCCATGGGCCACCGCCATTTGCGTACGCGCTTTTTTTTTTCCAAAGTCACCTGTGATAGGCTACGTGACGATTTACGTAGCCTATCACGGCTGACTTTGGAAATCTAGCCGTGATAGGCTGCGTAAATCGTCACGTAGCCTGTCACGGGTGTGTGTTTTTTGTTTTTTGTTTTACTTTTTTATTTTGTAATGGTGGCGGCGGCCACCGGTCGGGAGACCGGCCGCCGCCCCCGCCCCCGCCAAAACGCCGCCGAACTGCCGCTGGGACCCGCCGTCGAGAGGGACATTTGCCGAAGGTAAGTCCCATCCCGGGGGGGCAGGGGGCCGGCGGAGAATTTCCCCAACACTTTTGGGGGGCCGAATGCGTCGGCACTCGGCCTCCCAAAGATTCGTGGAGAAATTCTCCGCCATCCCTAGGGGCAACCCCAAACGCCATCCCTAGGGGCAACCCACAAAATAGGCAAAACAACAACAGCAGTGGCAACAACAAGGAACATTGGAAATGGTATGGACAAAGATTTTTAGGCATATATATTCTGGTGAGGGTGCTTCCTACTCATTCAACAAAGCCCCATTGTTGCAGATCTTACTGCCCTTGATTGTTCTACAACAGTCAAAACCAAATGCCAAGGCTAATCCTCCCCACCATCAGAACGATCATATTTTTGCTCAAATGCATACATGACAAATGGGCAAAAATCTGCCCCTATTTTGCACCAATAAAAGCAAATACAAAATGTGTTAGCACAATTATGTGCTCAAATAATAAGATTAAGACAGCTGATTACCTGCGTAATCACTCACACTTTGATCTTTCCAATTTGGCAGCTTAGGCAGGAGCCCTATATTTAATGGGTTTGCACTTCAATTATTCCCACCAAACTGTGGGCACAAAAGTCGACATTATACTGAGGATTCTTTGAATATGCAGCCCATTGTAAACTGGCAGTAGTATACAAAGCAAGACAAGAAAAAGAAAGAAGTGCATATCTCGCAAGTCTTTATTTCAGTGTTTCCTACATCAAGAGAATTAATGTTATCTCTGTTGCTTGGTTGAGTCAGATACATTTTCTGTGGGAGTGCAGATTACATGATGTTCCAAGAGCACTTAGACTGGAAATATATTTGTCACTCAAATTCCTCAGAACCAGCAGGGGTAATCTTAGTGATTATGTTTAAGCATTTACTTCCTATTGCAGCAAAGGTAAGCTGTCTCTTTTTTGTTTTTATGCAATCTATAATCCATATCGAACATAGTATGCAATGCCATTTTCAGGCATTGCCTCCATGTGTCCATAAAATACATGGAGGGGATGCAAGCAGCAAGACTGTAAATACTTCCAGGCCTCCACACTGTGGCTGGAAGGCCTGCAAACGGGAGCCAATGCACATTTATCCCTTGAGCTGTCCCTTTGCTGACCTTCCAACTAAAATGCAGAGGCTAAGGAGGCAATGGGGCATGGTAACATTGGGAACAAGCCTAGGGATGAAAGAATCAGCAAAACTCAAGCTCATCGAAATTCTCTGAGTTCTGCTGCAAAACTCGGTCTGACTCTTTCCTTTTCCAGAATATGAGCTTTGTTGTTTCTGTTGTTTAAATGGGAAAAGTCTACATTTAGATGCACTTTTTTAAAAAATGTGCATCTAAATGCATAGGTTTCCCACATTGTCTAATCCATGATTCCCCCCCCATGCGCATTTTAAAAGTGCACATTTCTTTAATGAATGCATTTTGCAAAGGCAATCTCAAGCTCAGGAATATGCGACCTTTGCCCAAAAACGTACTAGCGTTTGTGTTTGGGGGTGCAGATGGGGCAAGTTCTGCAGTTTAATGAACTGAGACCAATAGAGTTAGTTCCCTTCTTCCCGCCACACATTTAATGGATGTGTGGAAGGAACACTTGATAAAGGCTTGTGGCTGAAACTATACAAGAAGTTACCATCTGGGAGTGTGCTACTGCTTTGCAAGGGAATATATTACATCCAGGACTGAGTGAGTATAGCTGAACAGCTCTGCTTCTCCACCTGTGGCTAAAACTAGAAAAGGAGCTGCTGCTTAACCAGTAGCAGTCTTCAGGCTGTACAGTTTGGGTAACATCTGGGCAGAATGACAGGGGTGGATGGTTCTCTGAGAGGTTTGCTCTTTTTAGTGCCTAGCTTGGTGGAGCTCTACAACATTTTAATCTTTCTCCTCTCCATTTACATATACCCACACTATAGTGTTTCATTCCATTCCTGGTTTTCCATCCTCCCCACTCTCCACCTCCCCAGTCAACATGGCTACAGAGCAGACATGCTCAGTCCTCACTGGGCTGTTTTGGGGTCCCACCCACTTAACGGTATTTTATAGTGTTTTTTTTTACAGTTTTGCAAACCTCAGGGTACCTCAGAGTCTATAGATGCCTCTTGTGCATGGGTGGAGCCATTATGGCAATAAGCAGTGACACTCACCCCTGGACACTGGAAATAGAGGGGATGGGGATGATGATCTTATGCTTCTGATATATTTGTTTTTAGTAACTGATTCCAAAAAGTTTATATTAAGCATTGATTTTTCTGATAAATTATTTTCACATTATAGTTTTTTTTATATTCTACTGTATCTGAATTGTTTGTTGGATTCAGTGTTTTTGTATTATTGATTTTTTTTGCTTTTGATACTATGTTGATATGGTTATATTGACTGAAATGTTATTCATATGTGGTCGGTCATTGGTTAGTTGCTCTGAGAACACTATGTTGTTGGAAAAGTGGCATTCAAATATTAAACCTAATCTAATATTTCTGGTTCTGGAAAGAACTATAGAGAGCTAAAGACTACAGCACATAACCACATACCAAGTGGAACTGGCTTCTACATTCTGAGACATCTGTCTGCCTTTCCTTTGTGGGAGCTCCAACACACAAATTAAAAAAATGCATAAAAAAAACCAATATATGCCTGCAGATTAGATGACAGGCTTTTAGAATTTGCAGAGATTCATTAGTAGCTGTGTAATTGCACATAATGAGAAACAAAGCAAATGAAACAATATACATTATTGGACAATTAGGACCAGACTACATGTGACATTATTCCTGCAGTTAAGAATTGTGTGACTTAAAAAAAAGAGGAGAAAATAGCAGCTGTGGATCCCCACCCCACCCCTGCACCCCCACCCCCATTGTCCTTGTGGCTGCTATTGGCTTCAGGATGGAGACTGATTCACACCGATGGGAGCTTTCCTCCTAATACAAATCAAAAAAAGGAGGGGGAATCTGGATTAGGACCATGGACCAAAGGGTAAAATCCCTCAAACACCAGAGTCCTGATCAGACTGGACCAGAGACACCCCCCCCCCCGCTGCTTTTTTCTTTTAAAAAATAAAGTTTGGCTCTTTGGGTTAGATCCAGACTTAGTTATTGAATTCAATGAGACTTCAGTTGACCATGGCTAACATAAGACCCCATTGATCATGACTAACATAAATCCCATTGATTTCAATGTATCTCTTCTAAGTATGACTAAGGCTGGATCCAACTTCATGTCTTTAAAATACTTGAGTTGGTCTTTCATATACAGAGAAGTCTCCTGCAGGCTGAGGTGTTCAGAGTAAAAAGATGATACGTACCTAGCCTAGGAATAAGAAACATAAATATAATTTGCTAGATCGAGCCAATTTTTTAAAAAATGTACCATTCGTTTCAATGAACGTATTTTAATATTTTTCCTTTGGCTAAATTGTGCCCATGTTGGACACAATGCAACAGGGAGAAATATGGGTGCTGCAGCACACACCTTTCCCAGCTCTGCAAAGAGTAATGCAAGCCAGATTGATCCAGGCAAGATTGTTTTGAATAAAATATAAAACCCATCATCAGTCAGGGGAGAGCAGAGTGTTGGATTAAGTCTTTTCTCCCCCCTTCATACTGAACAGATGATTGCTTCTTTCCAACACAATCCAATTCCTTCTGGCTCAGACCAGGTATGCAGCACCCGTTTCAGTGCCTTTGTTCCTCCCCTGGATTCTAGTTATTGTATTGCTGCACTGTATTATTCTTCAAGGATAAAAACATGGATAACTCAGATTGTTCTGACATTCCCTTTCTCCCCACCTCCTGCCCCCATGTCCACCAAATACCATCAAATATGGAAGCATCTACACATAGAGAGTTGAATCTTGATTTGAGCTGGATCAACTGTGCTGGCCAAAGTGAAATTCCCTTCCCTCTCCTTCCTATGGCAGCCCCTCCAACCCCCTGAAAATGCTACAGAGTCAGGAGACTCTGCTGAATGGGGGGAGGGGATAATCCCCCCAAATCAGGCAATGGGACCTTCCACCAGCAGAATCTCACGGAAGGCAGATTCTGGATCCAAGCCATATATGTTACTTTTGCTTGTTCATATGTCACTTATGAGAACACAAAGCTCTGCTTGAACAGGCCGAAGCATCCTGATTCCCACAGAGGTAAACCAGATGCTTCAAGCGGGGCATGAGGCAATAGGCCTCTCCTGCTGTGTTTCCCCAGAGATGCTTCCTTTTGTTTGTCCTGAATCTCCCATCATTCAGTTTCCTTGGGTGACCCTAGTTTCTAGTATGATGAGATATCCGCTTCTAAACCTCTGTCTTGTGTCCGGTGTCCCGCCCACCCAGCCACTGGTACTCACCTTTTTTCTAAGCCAAAAAGGCCAACTGTAACCTTTCCTCATAGAGGAGATGATCTCTTCTGCATTTATTAAATTGTCCTTATCAGGGTTATCAAGAAAATATCACTTGTGTTGAGCACATGCTCTGACATATGCCAGTTTTCCAACAGAACAGAAAGATAGTCGAAAGTTATTGGCTTCTTCCATACTGTCCATCTCACCACTGCCATGCCAAAAGATTAAGCAAACAACGCTAAACATATATGATCTTCTGAATGGGCTCTGATCTTTTTTTTATGCATAAATTAGTATTTACCGTTCATTTTGCATTTTGGCAGTGGCTGCATCCACTGTCATTTAACTACTCCAAATAATGTATTCTCATCTCTGTTGCATTAAACTATTTCTACCAAGGCTAATGATTTCCTGATTTCCCCATGCCAGTGAGCTGGCAATAACAAATGATGCCTCTGTCTTTTGCATGTTGCAAGTAGTTTAAATTATATTTTACATACCCATTTAAAGGATCATTAGTTAAGTTAATATCCTTGCTATTCAGGAACATCTAGCATGTTGGTAAAGGATTGGCTCACTCACGGTATATTCTCAAGTAACTCTTGCAATCAAAGTTAGGCCTCCTCGGTACTAGCACGCCTACGTTTCAATGTTTCAGCTGCTCCATCTCCACTGCCATCAGACTCCTTCTACTGATTACTCTTAAGCATGACATCTCTCATTGGTATCACCATCAGCTCTACCTGCTCACACCACTTGCAGCCAAACCTTCTGCTAAATCCCATGGTCCTCTTTGTTCCTGATGGGGAGCCTCAGGACTGCAGACCAAATCTGGCCCTCCTGTGGTTCCAATCCAGCCCTCCTGTGTTCCCCAGAGGACTCCCTCCCCCTTTTCCTGACCATACTTTCTTTCCCCTGACTGCTGATTAGTTGGTGCTGTTCCACATTTGCTTTTGCACATTATTTCCCCCATCCTTAAAGATCGAAATGCCTCCCCTAAGGCTTAGTTACTTGGCTCAGCCCACCAGCTGAATGCAGCCCCCCAACAGTTTCTTCAACCCTGAATTCTGCCCTCAAGCTGAAAGTTTTTTTCCCCACCCCTGCCCTATCAGAATAACTTACAGATAATTCCTCCAACTTTTCAACAATGAGTTGGATAACGAAGGACAAAATCCACCAGAACAGTTCCTATCAGCAGAGCCCAAATATGGGGATGGAAATTTATGGGGTCCCAGAAATCCAGTGGTAGGGGGCATCCCAGGTTGTAACCCCATTGCCATGGAGGAAAAATAATTGAGCTAGTTTGAGAGAAAGAGAAATTTGTGCTTCCCTAAGTGACATGCTCAAAGCTCTACCAGTCTTAGAGCTCCTTGCACATAGGCAGGTGGGAAGGACAAAGCACCGTAATAATCAGGCACAGTGGGAATCAATGGTACTGGTAGGATTTGTAGGCCCAACGTATTTGTGAGTAAGGGTGCAATCCTATGCCTGCTTAGACAGAAAAAAGTCCAACAACTCTTAGCATTCCCCTGGAAGCACTTCTGGTTGGTGAATCTGAGAGCTGTAGGACTTTTTTTCCGTCCAAACATGCATAGGATTGTGTCTTAAATGTCTAGTTCGCAGAACATGCGCGCGCACACACACACACACACAATACTGCCATGTCTGGCTAAATACAGATCAGGTAGCCAAAAACATTAGGAGGTTACACAAAGGGAACTAAAAGAAACTAAAGGATACCAACCGACCCACCCATTTTTCAAAACAGACAAAGCCTTTTTTGCAGTTTGGCTCAGGTAGAAAATGTAAAAGAAAGAAAGAAAGAAAAAGTGTCGTTCTCTCCTCACGACTTGCTGCCAACTACATCTATGGCAGATGAATTCACATGTTAGGACATTCTCTCTAATCAAGATGTTTTTTAACCACAGATTCGGACTTGCCCTCGATGAAGAGTTTATATAGAACACCTACTCCTTGGCAATTACAGGTGAAAGGGATGTGAATTGTTTTTCCTTCTCTCCTTGAATGCAAGTATCAAAAATTCTTAGGTATGGAAGGACTTTAGGTCAAGCGCAAATCCTCCTCCTCCATCTTTCAGCCTTCAATAAGGCGCTTGAAATTTATTGCAGCAATGTCCACGTAGCCATTTGTGCCACTATGTTTTATCATGAGTAATAAGGCCTTGTGTTTGTTCTCATCTCCTGTATGTGCAATAAAAATGCCAAACGTTTGTTTCTTCATCATATTAATTATTATTTCCCATTCTATCTGGTGTAAGAAATCCATATTAAATATAGCTTTGTCCTTTTTGGAATGCACAGAGAAATATTCCTGGATGTATATGACTATACATCTCCAGATTTTATACAAGTGTAAGTCATAGAATTCATGTTCTGTGTGGGCTGACTTTTTACATTAAATATCTAAAAAAATCAAGTGTGTGAATTTTAATCACAGCCACACATATGCCTACCATTCAATTGCCATACATATTGCTGATACAAATTTAAGATCAAAGCTTAAATCTCTAGTACTAATATTTAAGTACCACAATCCTTATCCAATCAGTTTGCAATGAAGAACATCAATATGATGCCAATGGAATTCCATGGTTCCTGATGGCACAGTTATTGATATATTTCTTTCTAAGCATTCCTTTACTCACATGACAAGCTTGGCCATTAAATTAGTATTTTGCTTGACTAATTGTTGTTGTTGTTCAGTCGCTCAGTCGTGTCCGACTCTTCATGACCCCATGGACCATAGCACGCCAGGCCTTCCTGTCCTGCACTCTCTCCCGGAGCGTGCTCAAGTTCATATTCATTGCATCGCTGATGCTATCTAGCTATCTCATCCTCTGCCGTCCCCTTCTCCTTTTGCCTTCAGTCTTTCCCAGCATCAGGGTCTTTTCCAGAGAGTTTTCTCTTCGCATTAGGTGGCCAAAATATTTCAGCTTCAGCTTCAGTATCTGTCCTTCCAATGAGCACTCAGGATTGATTTCCTTTAGGACTGACTGATTTGACCTCCTTGCAGTCCAGGGGACCCGTAAGAGTCTTCTCCAGCACCACAGTTGGAAAGCATCAATTCTTTGGCACTCAGCCTTCCTTATACTTGACTATAGCCCAGTCTAAAGAAATACTTCAGATCATGTTACTTTGTTATCCATTCATTCATTCATTACATTTCTATACTGCCCAGTAGATGAAGCTGTCTGGCTTCATAAAATGCAGTATGATTATATATATATATTTTAAAATATTATATATATATATATATATATATATAAAACTACAGTATTAAAACAAGCAGCAGTGTAGAGATTTAAAAATACAATAACAGATTTTAAAATAACAAAAACTAAAGAACTGTCTCGACCTCCCTGGAGGAATCCTCTTCGGAGGATGAACTGGAACCTTCAGATCCAGATGCTCCCAGAGAACAGATTGTCTCAGGCAAAAAGCCAAGACTGTCCGTCCTGATTCCTCCAGGGTGATGCCTTCAGATCTGCCTCCTTAAGAAGTTGACAGCTCAGCTTCTGAGGCAGAAGGGGTTGCTGAGCCACCACCTAGCCCCCAAGAAAGAATGCCGGCACCTCACACTTCAGACTAGGACAGTGGACAGGAGGAGTGTCTGCTTGCTGAAGAAGGCTCCTCATGAGGAGGGCTTCTTATACAAGTCTCTGACATGAAACAGCTGAGTCCTGGGTGGGGCTCTCTGGAAGCTCTAGGATATAAGCTCTCAGTGGTGACTTACTGGCTGCTGGAACAACATCTTGCCTCAGTTTCTAGTGTTTTGAACCCTTGTTCCTCTGAACTTGCTCTGAAACTGAATCTTTGTGTTACTGGCCTTAGGGTGCCTGCTTGAATCTATTCTTGGACTGTTTATCTGTGTTTAGACCTTGGCTGCTCCTCAGACCTTTCTCTTGGAACTCTCCCTGTTGCCTGGTAATAGTGTGCCTTTGATCATTGATTCACTTGCTTGGATTTGCTTTGATGCTGTGACTGACCCAGCCAAAGCAGAACAAGAATGAAAATGCCTGAGAGAATTAGAAGGTCTTCACCTGGTGCTGGAAAGGCCACAATATAGATCCCAGGTGAGCCTCTCTGAGGAGGGTATTCCACAACTGGGGTACCAGCTCTGAAAAGGCCCTATCCTTAATAGCCACCTGCCTCTTTTGGTGGGAGCACCTGGAGGAGGGTCTCTGAAGACAATGTGAGGGTCTGGGCAGGAAGTGATATCTTATGAAAACATCATTGTCAAGATAGTGTTTCAGTTCACTAGTCATTTTCACTACTATGACACAGACCTCTAGAAAAACCTGAAAGCCAGTTATGTGAATAGCCCTCTTAAATGTATGGAAGTCTTATAACACTGGTGATATTATTATTATTATTATTATTATTATTATTATTATTATTATTATTATTACCATCATCATCATTTCTATATTGCCCCATAGCAAAAGCTCTCTGGGTGGTTTACAGAGATTAAAACATTAAAATAGAATATGCAGAGTTTAAAAGCCATTTACATAAAACATACAGACAACATACTAGGGATGTACGAAAGTCACTTACCTTTCCGCGGATTATGTTGATGGTGGGGGGAGGCATTCCGTCCCTCCCCCCAGAATCCTCGACGGGGGGAGGCGATCCGTTCCTCCCCCCCGGAATTCTCCATGGCCAGCTGTGCTTCCCGGCAGGTCTGCGGAGCAGCCGGCCGGGCCCAGCCAGGCCAGAACCATACGCAGCCGGATTTCCAGCCGTGGAGGGCTCTGGGGAAAAAACAAAACCGTGTACGCAAATGGCGGCGGTTGCGGCCGCCGCCGCCATTTGCGTTCCTTATTTTTGGCCGTCTTAGTCTACGTAAATATTTACGTAGACTATGACGGCGAAAATAAAGGGGAACGCAAATAGCGTAGCGGGCACTATTTGCGTCCCTTTTTGATTCACCATTTTAGCCTACATAAATATTTACTTAGGCTAAAACGGCAAATCAAAAAGGGACGCAAATAGCACCGGCTACGCTATTTGCATTCCCCTTTATTTTTGCCGTCATAGTCTATGTAAATATTTTGTAAATATATATTCTATAAACCTGATTGAACCTTCCTTTCAGCTAGCACATATGTATAGGTCTTTGCCCCTTTTGAATGGGGGCAGACCCTTATTGTAAACCGTTTTTCCTCGTCTTTGTTGCCTGGCTGACAAGGACTAATGCCATGTAAAGGTTCTTGCACACAGCATCTCTGCACCTAGGTAGGTATGAGAACTTAGTTTTTGCTCCCAAAACACATAAGCATGCCCTCTTCGAAGCTACAAACATGAATGTGTGAGCAGGTGCCCACTGAAATTTGTCCCAGTTCTATTTGTGCAGCATTCCTAATTTGTGCAAATTTCCTCAGTAGACTGAATCAGTCCTGCTTTAACCTATGGAGGAAAGTTGTGCAAATTTGATGAGATTTGTGCAAATCTCCCATTTGTTTCTGTTTGATTTGCACAAGTTTCCCATTTACACAGAGCAAGCAGCATGAATGCAAACAGTACTTGGGCACACGATGAGCGGTGAGACAATGTTCGAAGAATCCTGGCCATCTGAAACATCGCTCATTCACCCATCCCTACTGCACCTCACATGAAGATTGATTCTTTGCTGGCGTTGCACAACCGCTGCCACAATAGAGTAGTAGCACAGGTGTCCCTTGAGGCTGATCTCATGCCCCGGGGGGGGGGGCATAGCTCAGTGGTGGACCACGTGCCTTGTATGCTCAAGGTCTTATCCAGGTGGAGTCCCTGGCATCTCCAGTTAAAAAGGGCACCAGGCAGCAAGTGACGATATAAAGGTCCTCTGCCCAAAATTCTGGAGATACGCTCCTAGTCAGAGAAGACAATATTCGGCTGGATTAGGGATGGCGGAGAATTTCTCCCCGAAACTTCGGGGGGCCGAGCGCCAACGTGTTCAGCCCCCCAAACAAGTTTCGGGGAGAAATCCTCCGCACCCCCCCGCACCCCCCCCGGGACGGGACTTACCTTCCCTGAATGTCCCTCCCGGCGGCGGGTCCGGCTGGCGGTTCGTCCGGTGTTCGAGCGGGGCGGGAGCGGCAGCCAGTCTTTCGACCGGTTGCCGCCCCCGCCATTGCAATCAAAGAAAAAAAAAAAACCGTCCCCTGATAGGCTACGTGACGATTCACGTAGCCTATCACGGCTAGATTTGCAAAGTCAGCCGTGATAGGCTACGTGAATCGTCACGTAGCCTATCACGGGTGACTTTAAAAAAAAAAAAAGTGTGTACGGATAATGGCGGCCCCCATAGGGAGCCGCCATTCGCGTTCCTTATTTGGTCGCTGTAGTCTACGTAAATGTTTACGTAGACTACGGCGAAAATAAGGGCAACGCTATTTGCGTTGCCCTTATTTTCGCCGTAGTCTACGTAAACATTTACGTAGACTACAGCGACCAAATAAGGAACGCGAATGGCGGCTCCCTATGGGGGCCGCCATTCGCGTACACACTTTTTTTTCTTTTTTTTTAAGTCACCCGTGATAGGCTACGTGACGATTCACGTAGCCTATCACGGCTGACTTTCCAGATCTAGCCATGATAGGCTACGTGAATCGTCACGTAGCCTATCAGCGGACTTTTTTTTTTTTTTAACTTCCGTGTTCGCGGCCGGGCGAGGCGGGAAGCCTCCTCCCTGGCCTGAATTTCAGCCGGGCGAGGCGGGAAGCCTCCCCCCCGGCCTGAATTTCGGCCGGGCGAGGCGGGAAGCCTCCCCCCCCCGGCCTGAACTTCGCGGGGGGAGCAGCGAAGCGCTCCCCCCCCACCGCGAACAAGCTGTGAGAAAAGGTAAGTGACTTTCGTCCACCCCTAGGCTGGATGGAGAAATAGTCTGACCTGGTATAAGACACTTCCTACATGCCCAACTATGCCAGGATTAAGTGAAGCAAGAATGTTATATAGGCTCTTTTTTCAGCCAAGTAAATAATGGGAGCTCAACACATTGCCCTTGTTCCATGCAGTTTGTCTCCATAGTGAAAAAATCAATTATTTAAATTTAATGCTGGACCATCTCTGCCACTTTTCTATTACACTACACTGTCTATAGGCTTCGAATCCAAGGTCTCACCAGAGTTGCTACATAATCGGTACAATTAACTGATCAATAGCTTGGATTTAATTGAAAAATCTTTGTCATTAATCAGAATTGATCATCTAGCCTCCTTTAGTTCAGTCACTGGCAACAGATCTCCTCTTTCCTCCCCTGCTGTTAGAGCAGCCCATTGGTACATGTGGTCCAGGGCTGGATGCCTAGCAAGAACTAGCTTGGATTCAACACACCACCCAAGCATTTTCTTTTATTCACATTATAATTTGCCAGACCCAATGCATATCCAGATATATATTTTTGAATGCAAGTCACATTGATATCTATGAGTGTGGGAATTTATTTCCCCCCTTGCGGGAGTTTATGCTACAGGTGCAGAATAAACAGTGGGATGAGTACAGAAGAAGATAAGATTTCTAGTCCACCTTTCTTTTGCCCTGATGATGCAAGGTTTTGCTGGCTGCCAGAGGAATAATAATGCCACTCTGTTTTGTAAATGCCTCATTTACTAGCCCTGTCACAACAACCAGTACTACAAAGGCCAGGTCAATGTTAAGGAATGGGACAACAGAAAAAATATATAATTAACCATTAATGATCCTAACCGAGGCTTTGTTTATTGATAAATATCCACGAGCGACATTCATACAAAGACGCTTTCTCCCCTCCCCCACCCTCCCCGGCTTGTCTTGTAAACCACAGACTTATACTAAAGTCATCATGTTCAGGAATAGGTATTAATTTTTTCTACACTCTGTGAAGATTTGCATAACACAAGCATGATACAACGCCGGGGTGAAGAGAGAGGTAAACAGAACTGAATTTCTGAGGTGGCCTATGCTTCCTTTGTGATATCTCACACTGCTACCCACCCAGATGATGGAACAACCTCAGCAAAAAAACACCAAAGAACAAAAATGGGATTCAAAGTTTATGTCAGCTAGGGAAATTCAGATGATTCATTCACCCTGATTTCAGATGATTCCTTTGACTGAGAATCCTTGGAGACAGGCCATCCTATATAATGCATGGGAGTTGCTTTGCCCCAGAATCACATGTTATGAATTGGATCATTAAGGGAGAAAAAGTGTGTCATGGACTAATGGGCATGATTTATGTGTAATTATAAAGCCTTTCTTCTTTCAAGTTTTAGTCCCAAATCTTCCTCTTGGGCATTTCTGGTTGAACATCTGGGTCTGCTTTAATCTTCTCAATGACTTTCACCACTTCTCTCCCCTTGGTCACTTTTTCCCCCAGCTGCCATTTATTAGCTGCTAATTGCTTCTTTCCATTGTTCACCATGCAGGTTGCCTAATTTTTTCTCCCCTTTCCCACTGATAATGTGACGATTTGTAGTACAGGAAGATTAGTGTTTTTACCCAATTATTCGTCTTCACAGAATAATACTTCTCCCTCCCCCTTTCGATCCATTCTTGCCTTCAACATCCCACCAAGGTTTACATCAGTATACAAAAGTACATGTGGCCATTATCTTATTGTCACCAAGTCCCTTTGAAATGTTGGCGGGAAGCAGAGTTTAACCTTTCTGTAATGCCATTCTGTCCCTAGGGTTCAGGCCAAGTAACAGCAAGCTATAAAAATACAAAGACAAAATAAAATGCAAAATAATAGTCAATTAAACTTTTTACTTAACTCTTACATGGTAGACCTCACTGTATGCTGTGATACAGTGTGATAAGGGATGTCCCTACGGTAAAAGTAAATGGCAGGAATAATAGGTTTGTACAGATTGTGGGGCATGGGAATCTCTCGTCACTAGCTGTCATACGTGCTGAATAACAGATGGAATGGGACTGGAGGACCACATGACCATATAAGAGGTGGGCCGCCACCACAGACATTTATTTATTTGTTAAATTTGTATTTTGCCTTTCAATCAAATGGTGCTTGAGGGAGCTAACATCAATAAAACACCAAGTAAAATGCAAAAGAATCCAAAACATAAAAACAAGTTAGGTTAAAACACTTCAATAAAACTACTGATAAAACAATAACCAGTTACAGCACATTTACAATGGCCATAAGTCAGCTTATGAAGGCAAAGGCCCATGTGAATAAAAATATATTTGCCTGTTGGTGGAAGATCATCAAAGATGTGTCTAAACAGGCTCCCTTGGCAAGACATTCCAAAGCATGAGAAGACCCACTGAGGGCTCCATCACACAGGAAGAGAATTCCACATCAATGCTGGTTCTTTCCCCACCCTGTATCAATGCAGGACTGGGTCATTCTCTTTCGATGGCTGTCCCCATCACATTATTTTTTGTTTCTTTCCTTCTCATGAGCATGGTGATGCTGCTCAGAGGCATCGCCACTTTTCTGCAAAGAAGCATTACTCGTGCTCGGGGTGTAGTGATAATTCCTCCCTGATTCCTGCCCTTTTCCCTCCCCTTGCACATTACTCATGGATGGGGACTGAAATGTAGACAGCCCTCCCCCCTTGATCTTCCTCCCCCCTCCCCTCGTTCAGTGTTTTCGACAATCTCTGCTGTTTACTCGCTGGGAAGGCACAGCAGGGGGGCATCCCAGCAGATCAGAAGCGTTCTGCTGACCTGCCGCTCTGCCGCCTTGTTCAGAATATTGCAGGCCAAAAATGGCGAGGACCCAAAATGGCACAGGCGAGGGAAGGTGACATGCCCCATAGCCTGGCATCACCTAAAACAACTGCCCACAGCCACCAACACACAGAGATTCATTCACGCTAGGGGAGGAATACACAGGGAGGTCATGGCAGTCCCTATTTGGAGAAATACCACATTTTTTTCATTTGAGGAAAACACGAGATAGGTAGGCGGAAATATTGGGATAATGACTGGACGATCACGACGTCATGTAACAGACCTGCACAATCCAGTGAATGGCCAATCATGAATGTGCAATAAACTGGAGGTGTAGAGACGCCCTGAGAAGGCCTTCTCACACATTCCCACAATACATGCTTCAGACATTGGCAAGAGAGAAAGAAACACCTCTCCTGAAGCTCTTAAAACTAGTGCTGTGCCAAACCCTGCTCACTATTTTTTGTGAAATGTTTCTCTCCCTGCAAAAGAGGCATTGCTTTTTCTACCTCTTTCACAGGGAAGGGGAGAATTTTGAATAATTTTCCCATTGGGGCAGGACCTTTGTAAGTGTAGGAGGTGGCCGAGGGTGTGTGTGTGTGTCTTCTTCTTCCTTTTTTAACTTTAAAATTGCCCTATCGCAGTGTCTCAAAGGCTTTCACCCCGGCAGCTCTTCCTGAACTCCCATGAGTCCACATTATGTCACATGCTCTCATAGGCATTCAGGAAGAGCTGCCATGCTGGAGAAGCCACTCTGTAAAGAGTCCTGCACTGTTGTAAGTGCATAAGGTGTTTTTAAAGTAAAGAAATGTGTAGAAAGAAGACCCTTCAGCCACCTCCTACACTTAAAAAGATAAACAGAACCCCTGCCCCTCTCCTCAAGGAGAAAAATATTTGACATTCTCACTTCCTTGGCCTATTTTGCTGGTGTTCTTGTTTGCCCCCCTCCCCTGAATTGCCAAAAGTGGAAGAACTGAAATATTTGGCAAAGCACCACTTAAAGTATGGGAAGGTTTATGTGGGAGAATACAGTGATTCCAAGTCATGTGGGGATTTGTAGGTCATCATTACCAGTGCTTTGAATTGTGCCCTAACAGACCAGTAGTAGTCAGTGAAACATTTGTAACATGGGAGTCACATGATCCCTGTAAGTTAACCCACCTGCTCAGTTGTCTGGCGGCAGCATTCTGAAACAAGCAAAGGATCTACTTCTTAAAAGCAGCCCTCCCTTCAAAGGCAGCCCCCCCAGCCTGTTACGATAGTCCATTCTGAACAAGAAGGCTATGAGCCAAGCACGTGTAAATTAACACTTTTTCCCCTTCGAATTTAGAGGACAGGGTATAAATATTCAAAATAAAATAAATATGTAAACGTAATGGCATGCATTCATCAATCATGGTTCCTTTATGTGCCCCAAAACTAGGGCTGGGTCAAATGCCCCCCTCCCTTCACTGGATCCTCAGTCCCCCATGAAGGTGTGTGTGTGGGACTGGGGCAGGGGGGATGCTATTGAAATGATTGAACCGGTATGTTTTTTTCCCCTCTTACTTACAGTTTAGACAAGGTGACCTGAGGGTTTATTCCCTCCCTTTGTTTTATAGCTATGGCTTCTCTATGCACTGGACACAGCCCAGCTTCCAGGCGCTTTGAAAATGGTGAGCACATACCACTGTGTGATTATGTACCATCATTCCCAGGGACACTGTGTGGAACAGAAGCTGGCAGGCTGCCCCATGGGCTCAGTGGCATTGCCTCACTTTGTTAGAAGGTCTCCAAAGGAGATAACTGAGTTATTCCCTAGGACCCAGATCCCTTGTCCTAACTTGCTTTCCTGTTAGGAAGAGGGCAGGAAGCTCTCAGATTATCGGGGAGACAAGAAGAGTGATTTTCCCATCAGCTTTCAACATTTGCTCGGTCCCAGAGCTGTTGATTCAGACTGAGAAGTGCTGTTCAGCAGCATGCCGTAGAAACAAAACCCACGTTCATAGAAGTAGCCCTACCGAAATATCATCATTTCCCACAGCACCTTTGGTTGTTTGTTTTTTTTTAGCCAACTTGTCATCTAAGACCTGACTCCATTTAATCCTGCTTAGCTTGTGCAATCTGATGGTATCAGAGAAAAAGATGGTATTGCTCCAGGCAAATTTTGTTAAGCCATAGAGTGTCACAAAAATATTCCAACATGCACTCTCAGGCTACAAGAGCTTGAAATACGGAGCGGGATTGCTTTCCTCTCCTCTGCTGCATTACAGATATATAGCTGGAAAATGGTGTTTGAGGGAATCGGCAGTTAAGCTGATGGAGCATTTTGCACTGAGATGCAGGCGTACGTGTTTGTATACACACTATCGTTAGTGTAACGACAGTTAGCAAAGAGGCAAACAGATCCACAAACCAATTAAGCTAGATATATTATATTTATTCCAATATGAAGTTGCTTAGCCATGAAGACCTCCCCGGAGGACCTTCTAACCATTGGAAGTTAGGTGTCTGGTATCTGTGGATGGGGGCTTTTCTGTAGGGGAGACTGGGATTGCTTGCCTGGAGCTTACTTTGACTAATCTCAGGCACCAGGTTAAAAACCATTGTATTTGCCCAGGCTTTTTAAAGAACAGTGGTTTTCTTTATTTTTTAATTGCTGCTGGTTTTATTTCTTCTGTTCTTACTGGAGTTTTTTAAAAAAATTCTTCTGATATTTTTATTTGGTTTCTGTTGTTTCTTCATTGTACTGTTATTTGGAATAGTTATCTTAATTTTATTTTAAGCCACCTTGTAAAGAATTAATTGAAAGGCAGGACTTTTTAAAAAATGAAGTTAAATAAAATACAAATAAATAAATTCCAAGGGTTGGATCCAGATCCTTAATTTAGCCAGCAGAAGGGCACCACTTGCAGAATGGGAATTCCATGTCCTCTCCTCTCACCGGTGCCCCATCCCATGCAGCCTCAAAACCTATGGAGGGTCCCCCAACCCTCCAGAGCAGATTTGGAGTGTGTGTGTTGGGAGGGAGCTTCAGGGGGAGGAGAAGATACAAAAGTTCCATTCTGCAGAATGAAGGATTTGGATCCAGCCCAAAGAGTGGGGACACACCTGGCAGGTGGAAAAAAGCATAAAGACATGGGGGGGGGAGAAGAGCTAAGCACACCCCAAATATTCCTCTTCATAAAATGCTTCCCCATCCCTGCATTAGCATTTTAACATGGATATGGGTTGTTTTCCTTGTAAGAAAGAGTGACTTGTATTTTAAATAGTATTTTTGTCATAGCCACACTCCAGTCATCCCTAACCAGAAGTGCAAATACAAAAGGGACAATTGAGGTAAATAAATCCCAAAGGACTGGGATAAAGCTAGCAACCCTCCCCCACACACGCACACTCACACACTATCATCTAACTAATATTTATAGCAATGTCAAGGTGAATTGTATACTTATCAGGAGATATCAAGAAACTATTGTTTTAAAAAACTTCTGCAAAATACTCTAGCTATCTAGGTAAGTGTCAGAAATGGATCATCTTTCTCCTTTCACTAGGGATGTACGAAACACTTACCTGGCTCCGTTCCAGGGCATCCATGGTGGGGGGGAGGCGCTCCATCCCTCCCCCTGGAATCTGACCCGGCCAGCTCCACTCCGCTGCAACTCCACAGAGCCGCCGGCCGGGGCCAGCCGCAGCTGGAATTCCAGCTGCTGCCGGGCTGCTGCGGCCACAAATGGCAGCTGTTACGCCATTTACGTGGCTGCCAAGCCATGATAGGCTATGTAAATACTTACATAGCCTATTACAGCAAGAAGCAGGGGCGCAAATGGCATAGCAGCCGCCATTTGCGCCTCTGCTCTTTGCCTTGATAAGCTACGTAAGTATTTACGTAGCCTATCATGAAGAAAGGCAGCCACGCAAATAGCAGCCACTACAACAGCTGCCATTTGTGGCCGCAGCAGCCCGGCAGGGGCCAGGAGACCAGCTGGAGCCACTGCTGGAGCCGCTGCTGGAGCTGCCGCCGCCAGAGCTGCTGCCGCATCTGCCGCCGCCAGAGCTGCTGCCGCATCCACCACCAGGTACGCTCCGTCCCGGGGGGATTCCGTAGGGTGGCAGGAGGGACCATTCCGCCACAGATTCCGGAGGGCCGGATTCTTAAGAATCCAGCTTCACTGGAGTCCATGACAGAATTCTCTGACATCCCTACCTTTCACAATCAACACTACAAGGAGACAAAGCTTCAGGCTAATACTACTTTACTTAGCTAGAAACTAACGCCTTTACAAATGCAGATTCCAGGAAACTCACAGACTGCTTCAGGTCGTAAACAACTAATCTGCAATCCCTAATTAAAGGACATGAACCAGAGGGTAGTGAGGTTACCAACAGTTTGGGTGTGAACCTCGCAGCCAAAACTGCTTTGCAGTGATGCCCCTCCCTTAGGGTGGCTCGCTCCTATGTTGGCTTCCAAGAGTAGCTACCTTGGCTGACTGTCTGAGCTTTGCTCCTAAATTTTCCTGATTTCCTTTGCAACAGGCATAGCATCTATCAAGTCATGCCCCTCTTCCTCCTCTTCCTTGGAAACTTGAGCCTTACAGTGGAGGGTGGGGGCAGGGACTCAGCCTGGGCCATGTGTTTGTCAGGGTCTTTGGAGGACGAATCACTCCCAGTGTCTTGGCTCATTAGGGAGGGCCCCTCCCCCAGCCTCTGATCTAGCTGCTCCAACTCTGATTCAGAATCAGAGCTATCAGACATCTCAAGGTGCTGGGACTCATCCCTGACAGTAAGAACTACCAGGCAGATCTAATGACTATTTGAGGGTTCTAACAAAGATTTGGAAACAACGGATTGTTAGATTAATTTGATGTCAAGCTGAGTACTTTGGCTCCATTGAGCTGTGAATAGTTATTGCTACATAGGAAAATGTCATGATCACTAAGCTCCCGGCCTCTGTTGGGCTTCATAATGAGCAAGGGGTTTTGAAACACACACACACACACACACACACACACCCCAAAGAAAATAATCAAATAGGAAAAAAGAATAGAAAAAAGAATCAACTGGCAAGGGTATCAGACAATTGCATAAACCAGTTTCTGGATGGGAGTACGCATGCAGGTAATTCCTATTTTCTCATAAGGACATAGCTCATTTTAAAATAATGATGATGGTGATGATGATGATGATGATGATGATGATGGAAACATTCAGATTCTGCACCATCTTGAGATAAAAGAACCATTAAATGGTAATTGCCATTACTGTAGCTCTGTGGGGACTGTAGGACATGATCTGTAGATTGTTCTCACTTTTATTTAACTTTTCACATTCATTGTCTTTTGCCAAAGAATAGCTTCTCTCATGCTGACTGACCTCCCTAGTCTGTTATTATGGGATATCTGAATGATTAGCACTGCCCAAGAAATGCACTTTACTGATTCATGGTCTGTATTATGGTGAGCATGTGAATCCCTCTCCAGAACAGTTATATTGTCTTACTGGAGTTATAGCCAATGTCCACAGTTACCCAACCATGAGATCCTATGATCACTATTACCCATCTGTTCCATCATCATTATGACAGTAAAGTTCACTGCAATTTTAGAGGTCAGTGTAGACTGGGAAAACAATAGCCTATGGAATTACAGTGATAGAATAAGAGGACAGGTTTCTGGCAGACTTCTATAATCCAAAAGGCAAATGTATTAAGAAAGACAGTCATGCAAACAAAAAGTTCATAGCAGGACCATATTAACTCTTAGGAACTACATGTCCCAAGAGGCAGCTCCTTAACGAATGGTTAGGGTTCGGTATAGGGATGTACGAAAGTCACTTACCTTGAACGAAATTTTATTCGCGGTGGGGGGGAGGCGCTACGTCCCTCCCCCTGAAATTCTGGCGGGGGGGAGGCGCTCCGTCCCTCCCCCCCGAAATTCTGCCCAGGGGGGAGGAGCTCCGTCCCTCTACCCCCGAATCCTGGCCAGCTGGGACGCAAACGGGACGTTTGCGTCCCTGCAGTCCGCTGTGATAGGCTACGTAAATGTTTATGTAGCCTATCATGGCTGAGTGGAAAAAAACAACAACAACTGCGCGTACGCAAATGGCGGCGCCCATGGGCGCCGCCATTTGCGTTCCTTATTTTGGCACGTCTAGTCTACGTAAACATTTACATAGACTACAGCGAAAATAAGGGGAACACAAATAGCGTAGCCATTTGCGTACACGCAGTTGTTGTTGTTGTTTTCCACTCAGCCATGATAGGCTACGTAAACATTTACGTAGCCTATCACGGTATTTTTTAAAAATCTAGCCGTGATAGGCTACGTAAATCTTTATGTAGCCTATCACTTTTTTGGGGTTTGGTGTTTTTTTTACCGGAAATGGTGGCGGCCGGTCGGAAGACCGGCCGCCGCAGCTGCTGCTGCCGCCGCCGCCGCACCATCACCGGAGCTGCCGCCGCCAGGAGGATTCGCCCAAGGTAAGTCCTGTCCCGGGGGTGGTGGCAGACCGTTTCGCCACCAATTTCAGGGGGCCAAATGTGCTGGCATTCGGCCTCCCTGAGATTCGTGGCGAAATTCTCTGACATCCCTAGTTCGGTAGATATCAAAACACCAAAAACCCTCTTCTCTCAAACCAAGTAACCTTTTGATTTGTAAAATATACAAGTAAATGAAAACCAACCTGTTCATCCTTATCTAGCCCTCTAGTCAACAATCACAACAGCTGAAACCATTCCTTGATTTTATACTTCTGCACCCTAATATGAATCTTAGACTAATCTCTTTCCAACCAAGGCCATAACACACCCCATTCCTCTCTCCATCTCCCCAACACACACACACACGAAATAGGAAGGGCGAGCAGCATGAAGGGGTATCCCATCGTTATGCCTGATCATAGATGGGAGATAACAAGAGGATTACCTAGAAGGAGAGGCACACCTGCTAGCTGCGTGTGTATTGCCCCTGCTTTTCATTCCCCATGTGAGAAACAAGAACCAGAGCAAAGTTGGCTGTGTATGTGGCTGGTGCTTACAGAAACTCCTGCGAATGTCAGCTGAGTCCCTCCCGTCATGTACCCTGCGCCGCCCCAATGAGGACGGTGCATGAAGGAGGCACCCAACTTGGCTAGTGTTTGTGGTGCTTACTCCTGCAAGCACCGGCTGACCCTCTTCTTTTTGCGTGCTGCACACTGCTCCAACTGGGATGGTGAGTGACACATGAAGGAGGCATCCAGCTCTGTCGGAGCTTGGAGGAAATGCTCTTCCAAGTGCCAGCTGAGACCATGCAGAAGGAAGCATGGAGGAAGGAAAAATGGGTGACCCAGAGCCAGATGATGTCAGGGGAGGAACTTCAAGGCTGGGGCCCTGTCCCCTTGACATCGTCCAGCTCTCCAGATTGGTCCCCACTCCTGATACAGCCCTTCTGTCTTTCTATGAAGTGTTAGAACATCCATAATGAGCACATGAAATGCTGATCCCTGTCCCCCTGCCTGCAATCCCAGCAACTTGGATAATGATTTCTGGGAGGAAGGTGAGGTTTAAGCCTCTTCCACCTCCCAGCAATCATGATCCAAGTCTTGGGGGGGATGGAGTGAGGTTAAAGCCTTTTCCCCCAGTCTCAGCAACTTGGAGCATGATCACTGGGAGGAGGAAAAGGCTTTGACTTCACCCTCTTCCCAGCACCCATGATCCAGGTTGCTGGGATGTGAGGTGGGGAAGGACTTGTGTGTGTGTTTATGTGTGTGGCGGGTGAGGGGAAGAAGAGTGTGTGTGTGTATCTATATATGAGAGTGGGTGCATGCATATACACAAGTGCATGCAAGTTGGTGGAGTGTGTGGCCGGGCGGGGGGGAGTCCAGGGGGCTGAAATTGGCCCCCAGTGTTGCCTACCTCTACAACTTTAAGAAATCCCCCACATGGTACAGCAAGCCATTGTGGCAACAGCAACAATGCTAGAAGTAATCATAAGGACATAGAAGAGCAGTGCGGGATCAGACCAAAGGTCCATCTAGTCATGGATTCTGTTCACGCAGTGGCCAACCAGCTGCCCACAGGAAACCTGCAAGCAGGACAGGTGTGCAACAGCATTCTCCTGCCAATGTTCCTCAGCAACTGGTGTACATAGGCATACTGCCTCTGATACTGGAGGTAACATATAGCCATCAGGACTAGTAGCCATTGATAGCCTTCTCCACCAGGAATTTGTCCAAGGCAGCAGGTGAGATAGAGAGGCATGCCACCTTTACAACTGCCTTGGAATCGAATGCTGCTTTAGCTGGGCTCCTAGTCAAGGTATACATTGTATTACCTTGAAATATCAAGCTTGAGGTATTCCTGCTGGATAGATGACACTATTGTAGTCCTGATAAATAACTCTGCCATTGTTGCTGTCAATCCTCACGCGTCAAAGAGAAGTTACAATATACAATAAAGAATTAATTTAAGGGCATGGGGGGAAATCTTGATATAATAAATAATTCACCCACCTACGCTGGCATTTCCTAAACACCCACAAACCATTTATTACATGGCTTTTCGGATAAAAATACAGGATAGTTTTAAGTTTCAAAAGGATGATTATTCTTCCCAAGATTTCATACTAATGGTATGCAGCCCTGATGTCAATATATGAAGAATAAAATTCTTTGACATGCCAAATATTACTGTTGTCCTCCTACCTAAAGCATCAGAAATACAATCTATCCATTCCAGTTAGACTGACCCTGAACAGGGCCCAAGCACTGTGTGTGTGTGTGTGTGTGTGTGTGCATGCGCAGGACTGGATGGGCTGTGGACATTTTACCCAGGTCCAGGGGGCAGGAGACATCCTGACTTAAAATCCATCACCATGAGGAAAAAATATGTAGCTCATTCATCAGGATGTTTATACAGCTTATTTCCCTCTATCTAAATGGGGTGTCCGGATCTCGTGAGATTTGCTGCAACTAATCAGAAGCAGTGTTAGCATGGAACAAGCAACACACAGAACAGTTGGCTGCCAGTCCAGGCCCTTATCCAGGCCCTAGGAATGTACAATCATTTCTGATTGCAAATCATGCAAACCTGTCCCATTCACAATCCCAGACACGAGCCATTTTTTTCAAGAAATGTTCACAAATCCAAATTTATGATCACATTTGAAAAATGCATTAAAAAAAGCACTTGAAATGTGCATTTTTAATTTTTTTAAAAAATAATTTTCACGCTTTAATCAGTAAGGGGAAAGCATGCACCTTTGAAAAATATGCATAGAAATGTACACTTTTCCCATTCAAAATGCACATTTTTCACATTCAAATTAGCTGAAATACATGTCAGAAACAAAAATGGGAGTGAGACAAAATGTGCTTTGGAGTGATTTTCAGAGAATTTAGGCAAGCTCAAAAATTGCTGGTTCTTCCATCCCTGCCAGGCCCTCATTCCACTTTGGAATGCCCCCCTAGAGGAGATACAATTGGTGCCAACTTAGTTTTCATTTGGCACCAAATTAAAATTTCCTTTTTGCGCAGGTATTTAAAAAAATTTAAAAATTAACTTTTAGAATTTTAAATTTTAATTTTTACAATAATAGTAGTAATAATAATAATAATAATTGATTGATTGATTGCTGTGTTTTTTGCTGGTTGAAGAGGGGTTTTTTTTGGTGTATTTATTTTGTTGTAAATGAATGGAATTTATATTGGGCTTGGGTTTGTCTTTTTAAATGTAATGTACAGCACCCTGGGATCCTTTGTGCATGAAGCTGAAGGGCAGGTTATACGTTTTTAAAATAAATCAACATAAATACATAAATAAATAAATTTAATGGAAAGAGAGTGAGATAATGACCAAATGTGCAGGGCCCCCTGATCTGGATTGGGAACCTAATGGGGGGGCTATAACATATGCCTGTTATATTAATCTATGTGTTTGCATTGTTAGATGTGACCCAGATAAGATAGGGTTAATAGAGTGTTAGGGAGTAATTGGGAGGGGCTTACTGTGTGGGGGGGGGGATTCTGAGGTTATAAAAGGAATGAACTGACAGAAGACAGATAGGGCCTTAGGGACTGAGGTAGCTACATCTAGTGAGTGGGGTTTGGGGAACAGGATTAGAAGTGATAGGTTAGGACCAAGCATAGATTGATTAGTAATAATATATCATTCTTCTTATATTAAATAAAATTGTATTTGTTTTTAAGAACAAAATCCCCTGTGTTAGTTTGTCTTACTGTGCTACCATTAGAAAACATATTTCCTTGTTACTTCTCCAGTATTGGGTGGAGGGAGCCAATTAGGCATATTGGGTGTCTCTTTAACCCAGAGAGTGAAAGGGGCTGAAGCTGGTGTGTCAGTGAGGACAACTAATCCAGTGGAGGCAGATCTCCTGAGGGGGTTTTCTTCTCCGTTTCATCAGGTGGAAGCTGGAGAAGGTAGAACCCAGGGCAGGAACATCACGGGGCGGTAGGGGGCCTTTTAAAATCTGGACTGGGCCATATGTGCCTAATCTAGAACTATTATCATTTTTTAAAGTAGCTGCTAGATGCAGATTTAAAGGAATGTCTGTTTTGTCCCAGAGAACACACGTTTGTACAAGAAGAAACCCAGTTGAGAGAGAGGGGGAAGTGAGCCACCCTTCCTTACAGGTACTCTAAAGTACTATAGGCATTTCCCATGCACAGGCAGGAAGAGCCAACACAATCTGACATCTGAATGGCAGCAGGAGGGAGAGACAAGCACTACAGCAATAAGGGAAATTGAAATCTCAGGAACAGCAGGAGCCAGTGATGCTGACAGGCTGTATAGGCCCCAGAAAATATGTGAGCAAATGAGTGAGGCCTCTGGTCTCCAAAGTGTACAGAAGAACTCTTACTGGATCCCAGGGGCAGGAAACACAGTCTAAAAGGCATTTGTTACTTATGTATAATCAGTAAAGATATATAGATATATACTATCACGTCTGGCTGTAAATAAAAACCAGAAATGTAAGGAGCTTAAACAAAGGGACCTAAAGAAACTAAAAGGCACAAATCAATCCTCCAAATTTTCAAAACAAAGTATTATGGGGAAGGGTGGAGAAGGCCCATATATTACAAGTTTGTACCAAGCCCAGAAAAATGATACTTGGGCCCTGAGGTATCCCAAGTACTATTAGCTGAGAGGCAGTATTGACCACATAAATCCTTCCCAACCAAACGAAAGAGCATGTTTACTAAACGAGCCCTGATCCAATGGCACAATGGCAGGATTCTTTGCACCAGTCCTGTATATTGCCATGCCGGTAAAAACCATTCTGCCTTCTAAGCTGGTGGTCTCTGGTGCTCCTATACAGAGGTCAGAATGAGGCAAGAAGGAGGAAATGGAATGAATTGACTAGCCATAGAGTTTACTGTGGCTATGAATGCGATTCTAAATGAGTAAACCTACAGCTTTGATCAGATGATCCAATGCAAAATGCCCCCATTACTGAGAGTGGAAGCACCAAATCAAAGTTTCCTTGAAGTGATAAAAGGGCATTCTCCTAGTCTTATTCTATACCACTTATGACAGAAAGGAGCTATCTATAGCATAGTACATCTGTTTCCATTCTACAGTGTACAAACAATGGTGATCTTCCTGTCTACATAACGTATTTAGGCATTTATTAAACTGATCACTTTCACTTTCACCTTCTCATTTTATCTTTCTTCAATACACAACAGTGACTGTATCCAACGTTTTAATAAGCTAGTTTCAGAAATTCAGAATATTTAGCACCAGCTATTTGAATTCCAATTTTTTTCTTATAAGAAAGCAAAACAAACCAACCCTGAATTGCTTCCCCCGCCCCCATCATACTCATTTACAGTAGGTGCCTCACAGGCAGCTCCATGTAACAAAAATGGACCCTGCTAGCAAAAATCTCTCTTGCTTAATTAACAAAAGCTCATCAATGAATGTATAACTTCTAGTCATATTTTCAGATCAGAAATAACTTTCTATAGTGTGCAAGTAAATTCTAAATAGCACTGGCAGTACATCAATAGAGTCATTTTTTAAAAAAAATATTGAAAAGGATCTCGAGAAAAAAATAACTTAACAAAATCATTATTTCTTATTGCATATCTTTATAATAAAGAAAGAACCAATACAGAGGTGAAAATACTTCTCGTACCAAATTGATTAGTCTAGAAACAACCACTTGTGTAATTAAGACAGGTCACGTAAAGTTTCTCTATAAATTATTCATCAGCGAATTACTCTATAAAAACCTGGAGGAATGTCAACTCAGGTGCACTCTTTAAAAAGAAAAAAAAGAGAGGCAAGTCCTGTATAAATCAATTAAGGTATTTTATTTTGACACCCAAATGTCAGTATTTACCAAACTTGGATAGACGAGTCCATCCCTGCAGCCTGCATTTGCAAATAACTTTACTCATTAATGTTTAATTAAGACAGAGGAAAACTGTCCTTGATATTTTGCTGCAATTAGTGCTCTCTATACCCTGCTGACTTCCCATGATGAATTACTTTTCAAATGGAAAGTGAAGTGATTAAATAAAGCTGAAGATTGTCTATCCCTTGCATGTTGCCCAATGTATGCTTTAAGTAAATGTGAAAATATGACTGTGCACAGTCAAGCTTTCCCACAAGGAGGGAAGGGGAGAGGGGAGAGGTAAGGATATATTGTTGCATTTCTCTATTCCAAGATGCTGTTCCTTATAATTTATACCATGCCATCGATATACATGATATGCTTGTTAATTTGGAAAACCACAAACAATCAAAGAGTTGTTTGCTGCTTTAGGGCCAAACCTTGCCCCAAGGACCACAAATTTCAATCTTTCTGATTTCAAGGTTGGTGCACAAATTAAGAGAAGAAATGAGCCTTTGCCTGTGCAAAAGAGAAGTAGAAATGCCATAGGAGATTTCATTGTCTGAATTTCTGATTGTTTTCAAGGTTTCATCTGGGCTGAGGGACATTTGCAGCAAATGAGTATTCATGCTTCCTCTGCCTGACTGTATAGGGAAGCAAGTAAGAGACAGATAGGTTATCCTAACATCACGCCCAAAGCTCAATTTAAAAGGAGCATTAAGTATCTCCGGCCCTCTGCTTCAAAACAACATGACAGGGTGTTTTAAGATCCCCAAGTGGAATATATTCGTTCCATTCCAAACTTACTATTCTTCTCCTATCCTTAACATTAACCTATGGCCCACTAAGTATAGAAAAGCATTCAAATTTCCCTTTTTTTCATAACAGAAACAAAACTGAACTTGTTTGGATAAGAAGAACCAAGAAGCTTAGTATTGTCATATGAATGGGTTTGTGTAAGCCCCAGGAAGGATCTGAGCCAATACAACTCATTTAAAAGCCTCCTGTGAATTATGGCCCCACTGTGTCAGTGGCAACAATAAAAGTAATACAAGAATAATAAATAATAATCACCATCACATCCAGCTGATGACCGCATATGTACTAGCAAAATGTCTGTCATGATGTAGGTGGAGAAAGCATGCCCACCTAAGCAGATGTGTTATCATTGTACTTCATGCAGAATCCTTGTCAGTGAGGATGGGATCAGGACCACTCAGCATAAGGCAGCCTTCTTCCAACCTGGTGTCCTCCAGATGTTTTGGACCTCAACTCACATCAGTCCTAGCTAGCATGACCAATGGCCAGGAATGCTGGGAGTTATAGTCTAAAACATCTGGAGGGCACCAAGTTGGGGAAGACTGCATGAGAGCATATCTACATGTGATGCTTTATTTTCCACCATAGGAATGAAAGGCAGTTGCTGACTTATGGGAAGAAATTAAGGGTGCTTGAGGACAACATTCCCCTTCATGGATCACTGCCTTGTTGTGGCGAAGGGGCTTGCGTAACTCAGTGAAGCCATAAGCTATGCCGTGCAGGGCCACCCAAGACGGACAGGTCATGGCAGAGAGTTCTGACAAAATGTGGTCCACTGGAGAAGGAAATGGCAACCCACTCCAGTATTCTTGCCAAGAAAACCCCATGGAACGTATCACAAGGCTAAAAGATATGACGCCAGAAGATGAGCCCCTCAGGTCGGAAGGTGTCCAATATGCTACTGGGGAAGAGCAGAGGGTATTTCCAAGTAGCGCCAGAAAGAGTGAAGCGGCTGGGCCAAACCCGAAAGGACACTCAGCTGTGGATGTGTCTGGTGGTGAAAAGAAAATCCGATGCTGTAAAGAACAATATTGTTTAGGAACCTGGAATGTCAGATCAATGAATCAAGGTAAGCTGGAGGTGGTCAAACAGGAGATGGCAAGATTGAACATCGACATCTTGGGAATCAGCGAACTAAAATGGACAGGCATGGGCGAATTTAATTCAGGTGACCATCATATCTACTATTGTGGGCAAGAATCCCTTAGAAGAAATGGAGTAGCACTCATAGTCAACAAAAGGGTGGGAAAAGCAGTACTGGGGTACAATCTTAAAAATGATAGAATGATCTCAGTACGAATCCAAGGCAAACCATTCAACATCACAGTAATTCAAGTCTATGCCCCAACCACTGAGGCCGAAGAAGCTGAGGTTGATCAGTTCTATGAAGACCTACAACACCTTCTAGAACTAACACCAAAAAAAGATGTCCTCTTCATCATAGGGGATTGGAATGCTAAAGTAGGAAGTCAAGAAATCACCGGGATAACAGGCAGGCATGGCCTTGGTGTACAAAATGAAGCAGGACAAAAGCTAATAGAGTTTTGCCAAGAGAACATGCTGATCATAGCAAACACTCTTTTCCAACAGCACAAGAGGCGACTCTACACATGGACGTCACCAGATGGTCAATATCGAAATCAGATTGATTATGTCCTTTGCAGCCAAAGATGGAGAAGCTCCATACAGTCAGTAAAAACAAGACCTGGAGCTGACTGTGGCTCAGATCATGAGCTGCTTCTTGCAAAATTTCAGCTTAAATTGAAGAACGTCGGGAAAACCACTAAACCGTTCAGGTATGACCTAAATCATATCCCTTATGAATATACAGTGGAGGTGAGGAATAGATTTAAGGGATTAGACCTGATAGACAGAGTGCCTGAGGAACTATGGACGGAGGTCCGTAATATTGTTCAGGAGGCAGCAACGAAATCCATCCCAAAGAAAAAGAAATGCAAGAAAGCCAAGTGGCTGTCTGATGAGGCTTTACAAGTAGCTCACGAAAGAAGGGAAGAGAAAAGCAAGGGAGAAAGGGGAAGATATACCCAAATGAATGCAGAGTTCCAGAGAATAGCAAGGAGAGACAAGAAGGCCTTCTTAAATGAACAATGCAAAGAAATCGAGGAAAACAACAGAATGGGAAAGACTAGAGATCTCTTCAAGAAAATTGGAGATCTCAAGGGAACGTTTTGTGCAAAGACGGGCATGATAAAGGACAAAGAAGGCAGGGACCTAACAGAAGCAGATGAGATTAAGAAGAGGTGGAAAGAATACACAGAAGAACTATACAGGAAAGATCTGAATGTCCCTGATAGCCATGATAGTGCGGTCACTGAACTTGAGCCGGACATCCTAGAGAGTGAAGTCAAGTGGGCCTTAGGAAGCATTAGTAACAACAAAGCTAGCGGAGATGACAGTATTCCAGCCGAGCTATTTAAAATCCTAAAAGATGATGCTGTTAAAGTGCTGCATTCAATATGCCAACAAATCTGGAACACTCAACAGTGGCCACAAGACTGGAAAAGGTCAGTTTACATTCCAATTCCAAAGAAGGGCAACGCCAAAGAGTGTTCAAACTACTGCACAATTGCGCTCATTTCACATGCCAGCAAGGTGATGCTCAAAATCCTACAAGCTAGGCTTCAGCAGTATGCGAACCGAGAACTACCGGAAGTACAAGCTGGGTTTAGAAGAGGCAGAGGAACTAGAGATCAAATCGCCAACATTCGCTGCATCATGGAGAAAGCAAGAGAATTCCAGAAAAACGTCTATTTCTGCTTCATTGACTACGCTAAAGCCTTTGATTGTGTGGATCACAACAAACTGTGGCAAATTCTTAAAGTGATGGGAGTACCAGACCCCCTTACCTGTCTCCTGAGAAACCTGTACGAGGGTCAAGAAGCAACAGTAAGAACCAGACATGGAACAACCGATTGGTTCAAAATTGGGAAAGGAGTACGACAAGGCTGCATATTGTCACCCTGGTTATTTAACTTATATGCAGAGTACATCATGAGAAATGCCGGGTTGGATGAATCACAGGTCGGAATTAAGATTGCTGGGAGAATTATCAACAACCTCCGATATGCAGACGATACCACCCTAATGGCAGAAAGCGAAGAGGATCTAAAGAGCCTCTTGTTGAGGGTGAAAGAGGAGAGTGCAAAAGCTGGTTTGAAACTCAACATTAAAAAAACTAAGATCATGGCATCTGGCCCCATCACTTCCTGGCATATAGAAGGGGAAGAACTGGAAGCAGTGACAGATTTTACTTTCTTGGGCTCCAAGATCACCGCAGACAGTGACTGTAGCCATGAAATTAAAAGACGCTTGCTCCTTGGGAGGAAAGCTATGGCCAACCTAGACAGCATAGTAAGAAGCAGAGACATCACCTTGCCGACAAAGGTCCGTCTAATCAAAGCTATGGTTTTCCCAGTAGTAATGTATGGCTGTGAGAGATGGACTATAAGGAAGGCTGAGCGCCAAAGAATTGATGCTTTCGAACTGTGGTGCTGGAGAAGACTCTTACGAGTGCCCTGGACTGCAAGGAGGTCAAATCAGTCCATCCTAAAGGAAATCAACCCTGAGTGCTCATTGGAAGGACAGATAATGAAGCTGAAGCTCCAATATTTTGGCCACCTAATGCGAAGAGAAAACTCCCTGGAAAAGACCCTGATGCTGGGAAAGACTGAAGGCAAAAGGAGAAGGGGACGGCAGAGGATGAGATGGCTAGATAGCATCACGGATGCAATGAATATGAACTTGAGCATGCTCCGGGAGAGAGCGCAGGACAGGAAGGCCTGGCGTGCTATGGTCCATGGGGTCACGAAGAGTCGGACACGACTGAATGACTGAACAACAACAACGAGGACAACATTGTGGTGGGTGCTGTATATATTTCTTGTCTTGTTCCCAGCTACTGATAATGAAGCCTTCTTCTGGCTGAATAAGCCCATCTTGGATTCTGGTGTGTTTTTTGGGAGGGGGGGTTCTTGCTAGAGCATGATGGAATGTTGTAATTGGAATAGATGAAGAAAGACGTATGTTTACTGATGGCGCAACTACATGTTACGTGCATATGCGTGTAATGAAAGCCTTCAGAAAGGAGATTTGATACAGAGAAGTGGTGTGAAAGGGTGTTTAAAACTTTTACTGCCTGCCCTTTCTCCACTCCAAATTGTCATCCAGGCTACTTTTTTCCTCCTGAGATTCCAAATGCATGCTTTGAGAGACAGACATGTGCTATGGTGGTGGTGTGACAGTTTTTCTGATCCACCCTCTCCACCTTCTTCTCTGGAAGGAAAAGGCCATTTGGCTTTTATTACCCATGTAGTTAGTCCCCTTAGCTGAAGACATGGCTGAGATCATCATTTGTGGAGATCGTGGTTGTTTGGGTCATGGCTTCAAGCTGCAAAAAATTTTTAAGCACCAGTGTGATGTCCCAGGTCTACTTGCAGTGTCAATGTGCTGCATGCAATACATGTTTGGCAATGTAAATTCTGATGATATGCTGCCCTTGTGCCCTGGGCTATAGAGCTGTTTGCCAGTGTAAAAGGATTAGATAAGTGTTAATAAAAATGTAAAATGTGTTTAGAATCCAAATTAGTGAAACGTCTACCTTATCATCTGGGCTTGTCTGGAATTTCAACCATTACAATCAATGTATCCGCTGCATGAATATGTCTCCTTGTCTAGTAGCCACCTTTACTGCAGGCTGAGCTAGCAAATTTGCTACCAAGTCTTATTAGATGTATGCAACATGTTCTTGTTGAGACTGAGATTCAGTAACTCCTTATGGACTGAAGGGCAAAGCTGGCATTGGGGTGGGCTTCTTCAAGGGTGGCCATGTGTACACTTTTACAGAGCACAGTCCTCTATTTGAAGGGTGGCCAAAGGACCATCCTCTATTTGAAGGGCTACCCTGTCCAATTCCAGTTTAAAGATCAAGAACCATAAGAACTATTGACCATCAACAACGAGCACCTAGACAGCAGACCAAACAGGCAGCCACACAGGTCTTCCACAGTATGACAAGATGGACTGTTTCTATTTAAATTATAATAATTATTACTAAATTTGCATTATACATATAAATTAGCATTATTATTATGCAAATCACTGCATTTTCGGTGATGTACATCCTCTTTTGGGGCGATTCATAAGCAGTCACCCTGCCTTCTTCAAGTAGCTGACAAGGCCTCAGAATCTCCAGCTGACTATTGACCTGCTGTGCTGCTAAGGAGAAAGAGGAGCAGCAGCCACGGCCACTTGCCCTCTCTCCCTTAGTGGGATTAATTATTACTCCCTCCTCTGGTGGAACCTTGGAGCCCTATCTGCAGCACTGTGCCACCGACGACTCCTCCCCATCCACCGCACAGAGGAAGAGTGCAGGTGGAGGCAACTCCTTACCAATGCCATTGATTCACTCTCTGAGTGATGGCAATGGATTGCTCATGCAATCTCCTATGGGTTACTACTGTACCTAGGTGGCATTGTTTCTTGTTCATCTACCTGAGCAAACAAAAATATTTGCCAATGTGCAAAAGCCAAGTCCCTATCTGTTCTGGATAAGGAAGAGGAGATGGGGGTGATCTCTGTGTGTGTGTGTGTTTGGGGGGTGATGGATGCAGAGTCTAGTCTAGTGTACGGCGGGGGGGGAAATGCCTGTTGAAGTGGGATTACTACCAGAGTCGATTCATTGGCATGGGTAGCCCTTCACTTGCCGTGTCAGCTCTGTCAATGTCTCCATTACTCAGCTCATATGATTCTTGCTTCTCAAAGCACAACCCCAGAGCTCGGAGGTCATGTGGTTAATGGAAAGCAGCAAGTGTGCAAGCCACATCATTTCTACCTGCCCTGATCCCTTCACCCTTCACCAATCTATCATGCCCCCTATGTTTTGTTCTCAGCATTTCTGAGGCAATCAGGGTTTGGTATCCCTTTCATGGTGCAATCACTGGACCTCAAGCGCTGTTCACCTCCTCCCTTTCCTTCTGGCAGCATTCTAGTTCACCCATCAGCAGGGAAATTTGTACTCAAATGGGTGGAAAGATTTTGCTCTTTGCAGGCCATTATAAAGAATTGGTGGAATTTTACTGCACCCTGAGTAAATTAGGATGTGTGTGGGGGGGGGTGTGGGGGTGTGTGTGATGTTTGTTTGTTGGTTTGTTTTTACTATTTCAATGTGCTGCTTCCTCCCTGCTTGTACTTTGTATTAAAAACCTTTCCTGCTTATCCAAGCATTTCAGGTCTTTCCCATGCTGTCTGGATATTATATTCTTTTATACGAGTGTTTATTTTGCTAATATTAAAGTGGCAGAAGAAAAGAACATTCTTCTAGGGCACATTCTATCAGAACAGTGCACAGTGTACACAGGGTCCTACACTTGAACAACATCAGTAATGGAGATTAGCATTGCAAACAGTATATTTTGTTTTCCTGGTTGCATCCTGCAAAATAGTAGATAGCAATGATCACCTGAATGTGAATCCTTTATCTGGAATTGAATGAAGGTGAGCACAATTCAATTTTTAAATCTGCAAATCTGTCAGTGGGCTAACAGTGGAAAATAAATAAATAATAAATGGAAAGTATGTGAAGAAATTGCATACAAGAAGATACTGCTCCTTTGGGGGCAATCTTTGAGATTTTCACAGTTATCTGTCACAGTTATCAAGCAGATAAATATCCAGAAATGATTTTGAATATATCTAAGAAAGTTACTTTACAGTAGGAAACAGGGTCATAACTGAATGTGCTTTCAGTCTTTTGTGTCTTTTGCATCTATGGTGTCTTTTGTTATTTTCATTGTTAAACTCATGTATAACATGTTTTGCGAAATGAGACTCCCCTCCTATAGCTAAATGTTCCTATTCTACAAATATCTGTCACCTGTAGGGTCAGCATTTACCGTGAATTACTAACGATAGCCCAATCTTAAGTAGTCTTGCAGAAGCTACTTCTGTTTCTCTGGACTTGTGTGAAGATGTCCTTATGTGAATCTCATCCCCCAGCCCCCATTGCATGGATGGGGTTTATGCAGTAGCAGCTTTACTTTTCAAGTCACCATGAGAATCAGAGTTATTTATACGCATGGTGGTCTGAGTCACACAAGTGACATCACCTTGTGAATTTGATCAGTCTGGGAACCCAACAGTACAGCAGTCATTATGCACTGCTGAAGAAATCTGAGTGAGTGAGTGAGTGAGTGATTTTTATATCCCACACTTCCACACAAGCAGCTCAGGGCAGCTAACAACTAACTGCTGGGACAGGGCTATTAAGGTAATTTCCTGTCCAAACCCTAATCTTAGAATTGTAGAATCAAGAGTTAGAAGGGACCCTGGAAGCCATCAAGTCCAAACCCCCAAGCTTACAACACTATTGTTCTGGTATCCCAGAGATGGCATTATAGCTAAGTATGCCATGCTTAATAGGACCACTCTGGATATTGTAGACCAGCCTTCCCCAACCCAGTGCCTTACAAATATGCTGGATTACAACTTCCATCATTTCCCAGCCATCATGGCCATTGGGGGATGGTCGGATTTGTAGTCTAACACATCTGGAGGGCACCAGGTTGGGGACGGTTGCCCTAGAGCATCCTAACCAAATGCATGTTAGCATATTTGGGTATTTAGATTCCCATCCAGCACCGCATGTAACCCTCACCAATGTCAAATAGGAATTAGCAAATGAATTAATGGCATATTTGGCTTTGTTGACCATGGATAGTAGTTGGTACATTTAGTGTGTTCTAACTTTTGAAAGTTGGCAGTTTTCATTTACAAACTAAAACACACATTTGTTATTTTACAGCAGGGGTGGGCAATTTTGGATGGGTCCAGGGGCCATTTTCACTCTTGGACCCACCCCACTGCACAGGCCACAACCTTTTTCAGGCAACCCAAAAAACAAGCAAAAGAAAAACAAGGATTTGTCTATTTGCACTCACAGAGGAATTGGGTAGAGTGCCCCTACTCAAATGCTTGCAAGTAGGGATGGACAGACTCACCTCCATCAGTGCCATGTGCTGCTCACCAAACCCCCACCAGCCGGCCATCGCTCTTCACCCAGAAAGCAGCAAACAGCCACCTGATCCCTGGCCAATCCACTATTGTGTGAAAAAATGGTGGCTTGGGTTTTTTTCATAAATGTAATGTTGTGTAAATGGCAGTTGTAAAGAGGACATTTATGCAACATTACAGGCATAAATGGACCATTTACACCTGTAATGTTGCATAAATGGCCCCTTTTACACAACCATTTACACAACATTACATTTATGGGGGAGGACAAGCCGCCTCTTTTTCTTTTTTTGTAAAATGGCAGCTCGGCAGACCAGCAGGGACCACCATGCTTGCCCAAGTAGGTACACGCCAAGTCAGGCAAGCATGGTGGTCTGCGGACTGGAGGCTGGGAGGCTGAGCGGCGGGGTGAGTCTGCGGGACTCCACCCTCTTCCTGGACTCCTGCAACATCTCTGCTTGCAAGCAGCTTCTCTTTCCTCTGCCCCAAAGCCCAAAAATGTTGGTTGGGGGAGCAGAAGTGGTGGCCCATGCTTTTTCTGTCTGTGTATCATTTCTAGCAGGGATTTTGGGAGTGGTAGTTACAGTCACTGATGGAATAAGGTACTCTTTGGGGGCCTGGGAGAGTCTGCTGCTGCTGCCTTCTCTTGCCTCAAGCTAGGTTTCTGGGCCTTGCATCAGGAGAAGGCAGCAGTGGCAGGCACTCTGCAAGTGCTTTCAAGCTTTTACAAACATTTGTCTTGAGTGCTTGCCAGGCTTTCAAGGTTTTGATTAGACCACTTGCAAAAGCTTGGCCCCTTTCTTGGCCTATAGCGGGATGCTGTAACTCTGTGAGCACCATCTTCTAAATCAAGGCTCCTTTCATGAGATGGCTCAAAGTCTGTTGGTCCAATGAGCTGACATGCATATGTACCTACTGGGGAAAATGGGGGAGGAAAGTTTTGTCTCCTCCTTCCCTCTGCCCAGCTTCCTTCCTTCCTCCACCTTCAAAAATTGTGTTATGCATTCTCAGTTTTCTCATAAAAACACTCTATATTCACTACAATTTACCTTTCTTCATGAGCATATACCACCCTTCCCCAACCTGGTGCCCTTCAGATATTTTGGACTTCAACTCCCATCTGCCTTAGCCAGCATGACCAGTGTTCAGGAATTCTGGCCATTGTAGTCCAAAACATCTGAAGGGCACCAGGTTGGGGAAGGCTGATAGGCTTTGTGCATGTTCTTAGTAGGCAAGTTTTATGAACCTCCCCTTACACTCATGTTTTTCATGCAACCTTTATTTCTCTCTCTCTCTCTTTCTCTTGCTTGCTTGCTTGCTTTAAAATCCCTTTTGTTCACATGCAAGTGGACAACTTGTATTTTGGAATTTAGCACAAAATAGTGGTGGCAAAAGTCTCCCAGAAAGAGTAAGAAGAGAACACCAGTAAATTCTATCAGACCTTTAATCTGTAGTGGCACCACTGGGTGCTACTTATAATAACAATTCACAGACCTTCAGCTATCAGCACTCAAGCAAGGTTTACTGATGGAGAACTCTTATCAAGGTTCCTGCTGTTCACTCTGACAGATTCACCACGCATCGTTGCACACAGTTAGGCTTGCATTCATCCACATATCTAAAAAAGTGTCTATTACTGGGCCAATGAGATCTCAGCAATGTTTTAATTGCAAAGAAATGGAAGAGTGGCTAAAACATGCCTGAAAATGTTTCATCTCTTTTCTAGGGAGAGAAAACAGACAAGTATGAAGATGCAGTCGTTTGTGCAGATGTTAAAAAGAATTCGTTGGTCTCATTTCTATGGTTTGTTAATGTTGAATCTGTCAGTGTTGGATCTGTTCATGTTGGATAATTTACTCAGGCAGTTTTTAGCACTTTTCCACTTATTTCATCCGTGAGCAAGTTCTATACACTTGATGTTACATCTTTCTGATCCCCAGATTTTTGGACACATGTATGTATGCTCAACTACTGTCAGGGAGTGGGAATTTTCTCTGCTTCATGACAGCTTGCTTGCAAATGACCTGGTCTGGAGTTTTTGTAGCCATTCCTCCTGCCACTCACTCAGTAGAGAGTTAAACGTATTTCCAAAATGGATAGCCCATTTCCCATCAGACCCTGGATTCTATACAACCCATGGATTCCCATCCTTTATGCTGTGTGCCTTTCTCAGGTTGGCAGAATTTTGGGTGGTCAAAAAAGCTGTTAACAGCATATAATAACAGGGAAGAGGGTGGCACTAGACATTTCGCCAAGTGCTTTACCTGCAATGTAGCTTCAAGAAATGGGTTCCAGATAGGGATGTATGAAACTAACTCACCTTTTCGCATAATCTTTTGTGGTGGGGGGGGGATGGGGGGAAGGTGATCCAGTCCTCCCCCCCGGAATCCATGACGGCTGGCTCCACTCTGCGGCCAGGATTTCTGGCCATGGACGGCCGCAGACAGGACTCTGCTCCGCAGCCAGGAGTCCCGGCCGCAGACGGGCTGCTGCGGACACAAAAGGCAGCCATTTGCGTCCAGCCAGGCAGCCATGATAGGCTACGTAAGAATTTACATAGCCTATCACAGCTATCCCCCCCAAAAAAAACCCCAGCGTATGCAAATGGCGGCAGCTACGGCAGCCACCATTTGCGTTCCCTATTTTTGCCAATTTATCTTACGTAAATATTTACGTAAGATAAAATGGTGAGAAAAAGGGGAATGCAAATAGCATAGTGGGCGGTATTTGCGTTCCTTTATTTTTTGCTGTTCTAGCCTTCGTAAATATTTACGTAAGATAAATCGGCGAAAAATAGGGAACGCAAATGGCGGCCACCATAGCCGCTGCCATTTACATACGCTGCGGGGTTTTTTTGGGAGGTAGCCGTGATAGGCTACGTAAATTCTTATGTAGCCTATCACGGCCTCAAGGACGGAAATGGCGGCGGCAGCAGCCCGGCTGTGGCCAGCCAGCTGCCGGAGCTGCCTCCACTGGAACCGCCGCCGCCACTGAATCCACCACATCCATCCCAGGTAAGTGCCGTCTGCCACAGGGGGATTCCGTGGGGGGGGGGGCAGGAGGCCGTTCCACCTCGGATCACTGGAATCTGTGGCAGAATTCTCTGCCATCCCTAGTTCCAGATAGCCAAATGGACAGACTGCTTGAGTGAAAGAAATGGTGTTCCCAAAGGGAGGGGGTACGGATGTGAATGTAGTAACACCTTCCCTCTTGTGTTCCCCAGCAACTGGAGTTAACTTAAGAGGCACACGGCTTCTGATACTGGAGGTAATATCGAGCCAACTTGACAAGTAGCCATTGTTAGCCTTATCCATGAAATTATCCCCTCTCCCTGCTAGCTCTGAGAGTTTGGTGGACAAAATAAAAATAGGGCTGGACTCTTCTGCCAGTTTAAAGATTACAAAAAATAATTGCTAGGTGTACAGTGCACATCTTTGACATGTCTATAGATGACTTAAGAATGATAGTAATGATACTTAGGGTGTCTCTACATTAAAGGAAATTCCTCAGCCTTACTGGGGTATTTTGCTTCCGTTCCCTTGGTGCGATGAGGGTGTGTTCTTTTCACAAGGCAGAAATGAAAATGCCATTTCCTGGGGATCATACTGGGCAGCTTCCCATTGTTTGTAATAGAACAGTGCCATCTAGTGTCTGCCAAAAACCTGGGGGGGTTTGTTTTTGTTTTTGCACGATTGCCAGGGGAAGGGATGGGAGATGTCCTGGAGGTTGATGACATCATGTAATGGACCTGCAAACTTCCATGAGTGGCCAATCACAAGCTCACAGTAAATGCCTCATGTAGAAATGGCCTTATAAATTTTTCTTTGCAGGTTCCAGCTCAGTGGCCTCTCTCTGCAGTCAGACAAGATCCCTTCATCCTCCCATGACTACTGTGGGACCTCAGTATTCAGCTCTGTGAGGATCTCTGCTGCTTGCATGTTAGGTGAGGTGGCAAATATTTTTCCTGTATATTTGACCATCAATTTAAAGGGGAACCCCAGTCGATATGAGATACTGTCATCCTACAGCTTTTTAGTAAATGGTTCAAGTTGCAGTCTCCTTGGGAGAGTTCAAGGGATCTTGGCCTACCTGAATGCTAGCCTCCTTATACTGGAGGTCACAGAAATTGTGGAGTGCTTGGAAAGTCTTTTCCTTCTGCCTGTTATCTTTCAGACTTCACAACTATATTTATGGTTGCTTGCCATTTTGAGACTGCTGGCCTAGTGATCTGCGCCCTTTCTCAATATCATCAACTTCCAGGTTGAGGTCCATAAATCACTGGACTAAAGATGTTGTCATCCCCCCCTCCCGCTACCTCATATTCTGGCATACCTCATAATCTATGATTAAAATGATAGCTTCTGGCCTCTTGATCCTTGAGTCACATCTGAAACTCCTTGGTGGCCTTAGAAGTTGTTTCATCATCCACTGGTCCTCTAACCCAAATTCCAATACCACATTAGCTGTGTCTGAAATGTTGGCAAGTTTCGCCAAGACATCATTTAGTTTTGTGTCTGGTTGGGGGTGGGGAGAGTTGTTAATGCTGCTGTCTAGTTTGCTGCTAAATTTCTCTCAAGTTGCTGACTCAGCAAGGTGATGTCATGTCTAGGGACAAAGTGCTAGTCAATTTCATGCCTGTAAGTCAAGGGTACAGAACTTCATGGCTGGGGTCCTAATCTAGCCCTCTGGAGTTCTGCAGATGACCCCAGGAATCGTTTCTAAATATTATAAGGATGGTGGAGAATTCCGCCATGGATCTCAGTGAGGCCAAATGCCAGTGCATTCGGCCCCCCGAAATCTGTGGCGGAACGAAGACCCCCGCCCCACCACCCCGCGAAAGGCACGCAAAACTGAGCAACTACCTGGTGCCGTTCGCGCTGCTTTTTGAATGGCGGACGTGTTTGCGGCCGCCATTCGCGTCACGATTTTTCCATGATAGGCTACGTAAATCCCTGAGGAGGCCGTGATAGTCTACATAAATATTTACGTAGCCTATCATGGCAAAAAAAGGGAACACAAATGGCGGCTACCGTAGCCACCGCCATTTGCGTTGCTTTTCTTTGCCGTGATAGGCTACGTAAATATTTACGTAGCCTATCACGGCAAAAAAAAGGGACACAAATGGCGGCGGCTACAGTGGCTGCCATTTGCATCCCTGCGCAGCTCAGCAGCAGCCGGATGTCGCTGCGGGCGGCCCCGGCTGGCGGCTCCGCGGAGTCGCCACGGAGCCAGCTGGCAAGGATTTTGGGGGGAGGGACAGAGCGCCTCCCCCCCACCACAGATGTCACGAAACGAAACAGGTAAGTCGTTTCATACATCCCTAAAATATTATGGCACATGCTTGTTTTTGTTAGCCACCCTGAGTTGCTTTTTTTGGAAATAAAGATGGATCCAAGTTTTTTTTTTTTTAAGAGAAATAATTTGGGGTTGTTGCTGGCTTCATGGGGAGCCTATGTCCAAACAGCTGAATGCCCATAGAAGCAGGACTTCAGCCCTTGTCCCAAAATATACACATTTGAAGAAATTTCTGAAATAGGTTCAGAAGTTTCTTCAAGTGTGTATATGTTGGGACAAGGGCTGAAGTCCTGCTTACCCTTCCACGTGTTGGATATACCCATGGAGGAAGAATTGTCTGAATCGCTCCTAAAGAATGGTTGAAAAATTTAACTAATGTCCTTTCCCATACAGTTCTCTCCTTTGGTATACTAATACTTTATTTTGCCAGCTTATTGACCCAGAGCAGACCTGAATTCATTGCTGCCATTTGGAATAGCAAGCGGAGCGGCTTGCATGGAGAGCTCTACAAATTGTTTGTAATATCCCACTGCAGCTTGGCCTGATGCTGTCACAGACTACAGCCATGTACACCCCTTCCTTACGACAACCGTACATTATGCTCCCCTCTGTGCATCCCCTTTTTATCCAGTTCATCTGATTTGAATAATGAGCCTAGTTACGTGCACAACTGTACTGCAGCTAGGATACTGCTGACAGAGCTAATATGTGTAGAAATAGCCTTAAGTCCATACACTGTTGTTTCCTAAGTGATGGAAAATTACAATTCCTTGTTCTATTAAAATTATCCTCTTAATAACAACTCATTCTATTTTATATGTAATATGCAAGTAACCTCTCATTTACTGTAATGAGAGCATAATATGGGGGAGTCATTGGTGGCATTGCCATAAGCAAGTTGCCATTTTTCAAAATTCATAGTTAATATGTATAATTTATGGAGCTGTGCACTTAGTTTTAGATAAAAGCTTGGGGGACAGAAAAGAAAATATTCTTACTGAAGTTCTGACATCCTAGAAATGCTCATGCAAATTTATAGTGGTAACAGGCTCAATATACTAGAATTTAAAATAGGCCTTCATCCTATACCTTCCCTGTCCCCGCCAAATCTTTAGAGCTGAGCTTTCCAAACTTTTCATGTTGGTGACACACTTTTTAGACACGCATCATTTCATGACATGGTAATTCAGTTTTACTAGCAAACCAGAGGTTAAACTAACCCGTTATAAGAGATACGGACACATACATAAATTGTAATAATGAAATGTATGGGGATAGAACATATCTCATGAAAACCTTTCATTTATATTTTTAAAAATATATGATTTGTAAGATAATAACATACATTGTTGTCAGTTATGAATAACAGTATGTAAATATGTGCAAGAAAATGTGAAAAATAAACAAAATTAACTAATGTATTTACAATACATATTAGGACACATAGATCCAGGTAGGAGCTCAGCTGCAAAAACACATGAAGTAGAGAAGCAAAAGTCCAACAAAAATGGTGTAAATATATATGTCTCACTCCTGGAGATGTACGAAAGTCACTTACCTTGAACGAAATTTGATTCGCGGTGGGGGGGAGGTCCTCCGTCCCTCCCTCTGAAATTCTGGCGGGGGTAGCCGCTCCATCCCTCCCCCCTGAAATTCTGGCCGGGGGGGAGGCCCGCCATCCCTCCATCCCCGAATCCTGGCCGGCCGGGCCGCAAATGGCGGCGGCCATAGCCACCGCCGTTTGCGTCCCTGCAGTCAGCCGTGATAGGCTACGTAATTATTTACGTAGCCTATCATGGCTGAGTAAAAAACAAAAAACCACGCGTATGCAAATGGCGGTGCCCATTGGCGCTGCCATTTGCGTTCTTTATTTTGGCACGTGTAGTCTATGTAAACATTTACGTAGACTACGGAGAAAATAAGGGGAACACAAATAGCGTAGACGCAACGCTATTTGTGTTCCCCTTATTTTCGCCATAGTCTACGTAAATGTTTACGTAGACTACACGTGCCAAAATAAGGAACGCAAATGGCGGCGCCCATGGGCGCCACCATTTGCATACACATGGGTTTTTGGTTTTTGTTTTACTCAGCCGTGATAGGCTACGTAAAGATTTACATAGCCTATCACGATATTTTTTAAAAATCTAGCCGTGATAGGCTACGTAAATCTTTACGTATCCTATCACTTTTTTTGGTTTTTTTTTAGGAGTGCACAAAAGCCACTTACCTGGTCTCGCAGCTTGCTTCGCGGTGTGGGGGAGGCTCTTCGCTGCTCCCCCCGAAGTTCAGGCCGGGGGGGAGGCTTCCCGCCTCGCCCAGCCAAAATTCAGGCCGGGGGGAGACCCGGAACACCGGCCGCCGCAGCCGCCGCCGCTGAACCACCACCGAACCGCCGCCGGATCCGCCGCCGCCAGGAGGATTCTCCCAAGGTAAGTCCCGTCCCGGGGGGGTTGGGGGGCAGACCATTTCACCACCAATTTCGGGGGCCGAATGCACTGGCATTCGGCCTCCCCAAGATTCATGGCAAAATTCTCTGACATCGCTACTCACTACAAGGCTATATTGCTGTAAATATTTGCAATGCCTATGTGCAGAGTCCAGTTCCAGCACTCTCCAGTGGTACACTGCCGGTGGGTGGTTAATCCACAATTACAGCAGAGTAAAAATAAAAATAAATGGCAGAAATCAAATTATAAATGCCTCGTGGTGGGTGGCTTGTGGGGATGTATGAATATCTTACCTTGTTCCAGTGGCGGCGTCCGCTGGAGGGGGTGAGGCACTCCATCCCTCCCCCCGGAATTCTCGATGGGGGGGAGGCAATCCGGTCCTCCCCCCCAGAATCCTCGACGGCTGGCTCAGCTCCGCGGCGGCTCCGCAGACCAGCCAGCCAGGCCAGGGCCTTCCACAGCTGGATTTCTGGCCACGGACTGGCTGCTGGGTAAAAAACAAACAAACGGCAAACACAAATGGCGGCAGCTATGGCCGCTGCCAGTTGCATTCCTTATTTTTCGCCATCTTAGTCTATGTAAATATTTACATAGACTATTACAGCAAAAATAAAGGGGAACGCAAATAGCATAGGGGGCGCTATTTGCGTCCCTTTTTGATTTGCTGTTTTAGCCTACGTAAACATTTACGTAGGCTAAAACAGCGAATCAAAAAGGGATGCAAATAGCACCCACTACGCTATTTGCGTTCCCCTTTATTTTCATCATAATAGTCTACGTAAATATTTACATAGACTAAGTCGGAGAAAAATAAGGAACACAAATGGCGGCGGCCATAGCCGCCACCATTTGCGTATGCTTTTTTTTTTTAACTGGGACATGATAGGCTACATAAGTCTTTACGTAGCCTATCATGTCTCTGTAAAAAAAAAAGAAAAAAAAAAGCCAAATGACCAGACTGCAACTGGCGGTGGTGGTAGGGATGTCAGAGAATTCCGCGACGGATCTCGGTGAGGCCGAATGCCAGTGCATTCGGCCCCCCGAAATCCATCACGGAATGAAGCCCCCGCCCCCCCCAACCCACAAAAGGAGTGCAGGACGAAGTCCCCACTGCCCTCACCCCACGAAAGGCGCGCGAAACAAAGCACTTACCTGCTCCCATCCGCGCTGCTTTGCAAATGGTGGCCATCCTGGCCACCATTCGCTTCCTCCTCTTCCTAGCCGTGATAGGCTACATAAATATTTACATAGCCTATCACAGCTAACGTAGGGATGCCATTTGCGTCCCTGCGGAGGCCGTGATAGGCTACGTAAGTATTTACGTAGCCTATCAGGGCGGGGGGGGGGAACCCTAGCATATGCAAATGGCAGCAGCTACCGCCATTTGCGTATGCTGGGTTCCCCCCCCCCCCGCCGTGATAGGCTACGTAAATATTTACATAGCCTACCACGGCTCACTACAGGGATGCAAATGGTGGTGGCTACGACAGCCGCCATTCGTGTCCCTGCAGGGCTGCTCAGCAGCCGGATGTCCGGCTGCGGGCGGCCGGAGCCAGCCAGCAGCTCCGCAGCTTGGCCATGGAGCAGAGCTGGCCAGGCAGGATTCGGGGGGGAGGAACGGAGCACCTCCCCCCCGTTGAGGATTCCAGGGGGAGGGATGGAGCGCCTCCCCCCCCACTGCAGATTGCCCGGCGCGGAGCCAGGTAGGGGTTTTGTACATCCCTACACTCGTCTGGGTGATTGGGAGCATGCTGATTCTGAGGCTTCCGGCCTCCACTGAGCTCTGTTCCAAATTCTGACTGGCCAAGATGGTGGATGGCTCCTTGGTGCCATCCCAGTCCCATGCGGCGTTTCCACTCACGCACTACTCTCACCTGGCCACGCAGCAGTGCGTTGCAGAAGTCCGCGAAGGGCCCGCTCGAAATCTCACAGGGCTGGTTGCCACTGCCACTTCTCCGTGCTGGCGTCAGCCAAGCTCTGCTCCCAGGGTGGCGCCTCCCCTCCCCTCTCTTCGCCCCACGCCTCTACCTCGCTGTACTGCTCCAACACCGCCAATCATGTGCGCCCTACGTCAAGACGCCACACGATCCTAAAGCAGCTAATGTTAAAGCAGCTAAGCCTTAGCTGCTTTAACAGTAGCTGCTTTAGGAAGTTCCAGGGGAGGGGCCAAGGGAAGCAAACGCGAGTCAGGGAGCTCCACAGTGCCCTTCCACACAATTTTCTGCATTTCGCGCATCACACCTACACACTGCTGCTGACACACTAATGTGTCGCTGCACACAGTTTGGAAAGCTCTGCTTTAGAGGGTAAAACTCTAAGGGAATGATAACCCCATTCCAAACAGCCAGGTCAATGGGGGAATGGAGTGGTGTGGCTGGAAAAGGCTGGAGGAAGAGACACAAAAGGCACCTGTCCATTCACTTTCTCTCTAGCCAGCTGGTGCCTGCCCATTCATTCACTCTTGCCGGCCAGTACCTGACCATTCACTTGCTCTGGGCAACCTCCTGCCTGAGAAGGGAGAGGTTTGAAGGCTCATCCCCCAGACATTTATTTCCTTTCTTAAAAGATGTATCTGTTGCCTTTCAGGACAAAACCCTCCCAAGGCAGTTTACAGCAAACTATAACACAACTATAACTAGCTGAGGCTGAGACTTGGAGTGTCCCTTCATCCTGGTGGTCCTGGACCTGCAGACGGCTGGTTGCTATCCAGGGAGATCCATACTTAGGTATGTAAGGATAGGCCAGGTAGAGTTATTATTTTGCTTGGCTGTGCATTCTTGAAGCTCTCTGTTTGTAATTAAGTGATTTAGCTTTGTACCCTCTGTGTAACCTGCTATTTCCATTCTTTTCTTTCCCTCTACCCTTTTATTTTGATCTTAATAAACCTTTATCCAACCTTTAGTTGGTGTGATCTCTCTGCATAACCTCAGTGCTAATTTCAGTGCCTCTTGGCTTACGAGGGTGGTTACTGGGTATTTTGGGGGACTGAAAGGCCAGGTTTGGCCAGTCCTGTTTTTGGGAAGGGGGTCCTGGGATTGGGTCCTGGGCAGTCCTCCCTCGCAGGGAGGTTGGGGCTGGTCCCGGTGGTGGGGATCCCTTCCCTTCCTTTTCCCTCCTTCCTTGACTGTGGCCATCACTAAATCTTGTGGCAGAGAATTCCATAGTTTAACTACGCACTGTGTGAAGAAGTACTTCCTTTTAGCTGTCCTGAATCTCCCACCAATCAGCTTCATGGGATGACCCTGGGTTCTAGTATCATGAGAAAGGGAGAAAAATGTCTCCCTATCCACTTTCTCTAAACATGAATAATTTTAAGCACCACTATCATACAGTGGAGGCTGGTGGCCAGTCTGAATAGAGGGATGGAGGGCAAGTCAGCAGAGGCATAGCTAAGGGTTCATGAGAGGCAGAGCCAAGAGTTCGTGACAGACGGAGCCAAGGGAGGTCAGTGGATGAGGAGCAGTCTTTGAATCCCCCACCCATACCACAGAAGGAGAAACCTGATGCACAAAACATGCAGGGGGGGGGGTCAAATAACCACACAAAAGTACTCCTTTGCATCCACATTCTCCTGTTCTAGCAATAACTCCCATTTCACAGAGAGTCAGGTGACTTTAAGATGATGAATGGGAGCAGAGAGTCCACACAGCCATAATAACAATGATAATATTTTGAAATAAGATGTGATACTCTCAGAGCCACATAGAAAAGCACCCTTTGGAACATAGGAACAAGTTCTGAAAGCCTCCCAACATCCGTACTTTTGTTCTGAAAGCATCAAAAAGTCCATGCATTCACCAGGGCAGGCCTACTCAGAAGCAGCACAGTACAAATTTATTCATTTATTTCATTTTTGTACTGCCCAATAGCCAAAGCTCTCCAGATTATGCATATTTACTTATAGGAAGAAAGGACTGGACTGCTCAGGAGAAAGTATAGGCATCCCTTTGTATGTAATGATGATAATGATGATTATATCCCTTGGAAGCCAGCAGGAACCCTTTGCAACCCCCCTCCCCTTTTCACACATACACAAAAACACCCCAAACCCCAGCATCAATGATAATTATCATAATTAAAATAACACACGATATCCTCAGAATCACACAGAAAAGCAGCCTTTGGGCTACAGGAACAAGTTCACACCCCTGCCTCACGATGGTGTGCAATTGTTTGCCAACCCTGATTAAAAAATAATAGTACTCTGAGCATGTGTAGTTTTATACTTTAAACTCACTTAAATTATATCACAACTATGACTGCAGAAATAAAATGGAGCTTGCTTCTGCTATCTTGATGCTGATCAGGATACTATCACATTTACTTCAGAATCAACACCTTCAGATGCTATCACATTTACTTCAGAATCAGCACCATTTTCTTGTAGAAAAAGATAATCTTTTTCAAAAATAAAAAGTTTACTTTTTAAAAAATTGTCCATTTGTATTTTTTTATCCTGTAAGTTCTACCCTTACAAGTTCTACCCTTAAAGGTGGCCTAAAAATTCCATTCCAGCAGGCTGTGCTGAGGGAGATGAGAGTGAGAAGCAGCACCATTCCCATTGAAAGGCTGACTGGGGAATGCTGGGAGTTGAAACATGTGTTGAAACATCAGTACCTTGCAGCATTTTCCCATCCCTTCAGCCAAGTCGATTCCTTTCCTAATTATGCCTTGGAATACATGGAATGTGCCTTTTTTCATAGCAGCTGCATGCTGGGTTGACATTGTCATCAAATTGTCAACCATAAGCCCAAGATCTGTTTCTTGCTCAGTCACGTGCATACAAGTGGAGTTGGGATTCCACCCCCCCCCCCCGCATGTGCATCACTTTACACTTGCTTACATAGAACTAGGGATGGCGGAGAATTCCGCCACGGATTTTAGTGAGGCTTAATGCACTGGTATTCGGCCCCCTGAAACCCGTGGCGGAACGGCCTCCCACCCCCCACCCCCCATGGAATCCCCCCGGAATGAAACTTACCTGGGGCGGCGGCAGCGGCTGGTTTTTCGGCCAGCTGCTGCAGCTGCAAATGGCAGCCGCCATTTGCATCCTGCCAGGCTGCCGTAATAGGCTACTTAAGTATTTACATAGCCTATCACGGCAAAGAGCAGCCACGCAAATGGCGGCCACTATGCCATTTGCGTGGCTGCCTTTACCGTGATAGGCTACGTAAATACTTATGTAGTCTATCACGAAAACAGCAGCAGCGCAAACAGCGTAGCGGCTGCCGTTTGCGTTCCTACTCTTTGCCGTGATAGGCTACATAAATACTTATGTAGCCTATCACGGCAGCCTGGCAGGATGCAAATGGCGGCCGCTACGGCAGTCGCCATTTGCGTCCTCAGCAGCCCGGTCACGGAACTCTGGCTGTGGACGGCCCTGGCTGGCGGCTCCATGGAGCCGCCGTGGAGCAGAGCCAGCCAGGGAGGATTCTGGGGGGAGGGACGGAGCGCCTCCCCCCCACTGCGAATCACACCTGTGAAAAGGTAAGTGACTTTCGTACATCCCTACATAGAACTGCATTTGCCATTTTGATGTCCATTTTTCCACTGTGGAGTGATCCTTTTGGACCTCTTCGCAATCCCTCTTTGTTTTAACTGCCCTACATAATTTGGTGTCATCAGCAAACTTGGCCACCTTGCTGCTTAGTCCTGCTTTATTATTTCAGTCCAGATCATTTATTATTATTACTACGACAATGACTACTACTATTATTACATTTATATCCTGCCCTTTTCCCTCTTGCAAGTAATCCATGGCAGCTTCCATGGGCATCTTCCTTCTCCATTTCATCCTCACAACAACTGTGTGAGCTAGGTTAGGCTCAGAGTCACTGAGTGGCCCAAAGCCGCCTAGTGACCTTCATGGCTGAGTGGGAACTAGAACCCAGATCTCCCAGGTTCGAGTCCAACACTCTAACCACTACACCACACTGTCTTTATGAACAAGCTGAAAAACATTGGTCCCAATACAGATCCCTGCTATCTAAAAAGCTATCTAAAAGATCAATATGTTTGAAAATATAATTTAAAACTTAAGCACGAAAACAGTGAATACCCTTTTAAGTTGTTCAGCAAATGAGATTGTGCCACATGAGGTCATAAGATATGAATGGTTTATAAAGAAAATTAAATGCAGAAGAACATCACATACAGAAGTAAAATGTGAAATGATTACAAAGAAAATGCATGTGTACACTATGCAAAATTCACTACAGTTTCACTCTTGCTGAGGCCTATTTTAAAAAGAAAAGTTAGTAGGCCCAAGTAAGCCCAACAGTAGTTTCAGTAGTAGCAGTGTACTTAGCTGTGCTTAAATGTCCACCAATCCAAATTAGTCAGCTATATAGCAGTATGGTCCAAACTTTTAGAGAAAACTAGGGATGTATGAAAGTCCCCTTACCTGGCTCTGCTGGGTTCCTCTGGGGGAGGGGGAGGTGCTCTGTCCCTCCCCCCGGAATCCTCGCTGGCTGGCTTTGCTCCGTGGAGATTCCGTGGAGCCGCCGGCTGGCTCCGCCAGCAGCCAGACATCCGGCCGCTGGCTAGCAGGGACATAAATGGCAGTGGCCATAGCCGCCGCCGTTTGCATCCCTGTAGTTAGCCGTGATAGGCTACGTAAAGACTTACGTAGCCTATCACGTCTGGCTTAAAAAAAAAAAAAGTATTTGTGTTCCTTATTTTTGGCCATCTTAGTCTATGTAAATATTTACGTTGACTAAAATGGTGAAAATAAGGGGAAACGCAAATAGTGTCCACTACGCTATTTGCGTTCTCCTTATTTTCGCCGTCTTAGTCTACGTAAATATTTACGTAGACTAAGACGGCCAAAAATAAGGAATTCAAATGGCGGCGGCCATAGCTGCCGCCATTTGCATACACGTTTTTTTTTTTAAGCCAGACGTGTGATAGGCTACGCAAGTCTTTACGTAGCCTATCACGTCTTGTAAAAAACAACAACAAAGCAACAAGACTGCAAATGGTGGCAGCGGCAGCCGGTCGTAAGACCAGCCGCGGCAGCTGCCGCCGCCGCCACAGCTGCTACCGGAGCCGCCGCCACCTGGAAGATCCGCCCCAGGTAAGTCTCATCCTGGGGGGGATCCGTGGGGGGGTCAGGGGTGGCAGGCTGTTCCGCCACAGATTTCGGGGGGCTGAACACACTGGCATTCAGCCTCACCGAGATCCGTGGCGGAATTCCCTGCCATCCCTTAAAGGAACAGAGTGAGGGGCATGGTGGGGGGGGGGGGTTAAAAGGAACATATAGCTACCTCTGCAGATCCCAAGCAGAGAGCTGAAGACCAGGCTTTCATGAACCCAGAGGAAGGTTGAAAGAGACCTCTCCTACAATCCAAAGTGTAGAACTCAGCAAAGTCCAGGTAGGGAAAATCAATCCAGGTAGAGAATGAAGACAATATTTTAAATTGAAAAGTGTTGTGAAGCCCATGCTTCACCAGTGAGTGAAATGAAATAGTGGGCAAAAACTACACCAAGCTGTTCATGTGCCAGGTGCCTGGCTCAGAGAAACTGGCTTGGGGACAGACAGCCCAAAATAGTCTCAATGCCAAGATAAAACATGTTCAATAAAAGAGTACTCTTCTCCCAAAAGGGATGCAAGAACCAAAAAAGCTCTCAAAACAAATCAAAATCTGCTAATAAAGTTCAGACTTAAGCAAAAGGTAAAAATCAAGCAAGCCAGGTTGGAACAAAAGTGGTTCTTGTCCTTTTCACAGGGTGCTGTGGCTTTCTTTAATCCCCTGACAGCCCTCAATTTTCTGCTTTTTGATTGGCTCTTTTCTGTAATTGCTAACTGGAAAATGTGGTTCTGAATGACATATGGGGGTGCGGCAGAAATGTGCAGGGACAAGTTTCTCTTTGTTTTAGGTGGCTGATGTTACTCTAGGCCTTATCAGGATACATGGGAACACTCCAGACTTATGGAGCTGCTAGCTGTAGGGAATAACAAATGTAACCTTTTCTCATACTGCTCCATTGTTCCATGGCTTGACCACAGCGTTGTAAGCACAATTGCCTGCTTCTCAAACTCCAGGCAGAAAAACTTTCTGCCTGAAGGAAAGACAGATCACTCCGATTCCATGCCATAGCTTCCTTCTCAGGCCTGTGTTTCCAGCACTTGGATCCACAAAGGGACCTTAGTAACACAAACAAGGGGAAAGGGGGGAGCAGGGGAAGAAGGGGAACAGCTGGGAGTGTAGACCAGTAAACAGAAGCAGTGGGGTCTGGTCATGCTGAAGGGATTGCTTGTCTGCATACACACAGAGCGAGGACCCAGAAACTCAGTCAGCTGCTGCTGCTGCTGCTTTTTCTCTACATGACAGTTATTCCCACTACCACCACCAACAACCACCTGAACATTCCGAGTGCCGGCTTATGAAATCTCATAGGGATTCATTATACCAATAAAAATTATTTCAAAAAAATAAGTAAATTGAATTTTAAAAAAAGAAATTCCACCAACTACATAGAAAGGGAATAGGAAAATGTACATGGTTTTCATATGTAGCTTCCAGCTTTGGGGCAAATGATGGACACAAATGGTTGCCAACAAATGCTTTCAGTGCCCAAACTGCGTGACCGGGTATTTATTTTATTTTTTTCTGTTAACTTCCCTTTCTCCCTCAATCTTTAACCAATCTCTCTGAAATTTTCAGGTTATGTAAGATAGACATTTCTGTCTGGCACGTGCTGTTTTCAGGAAGATTAGTGAAACCCTTTCGATTTTATTAACCCAGCACCCTGATTTTCATTTAACATGGCAGAATCCTTTTTTGACTGATCGCCTTATCTATTGGAGGCACAACTGTGTCTCCAATAATAAACTGTAATTCCTTTCACAAGTAAGTGGCCTAGTGTCATCTTGGGCCTAGGGTAGATAAGGCCTCCAGATTAATACAGGGCGGTCAGGCCCACTGAACTCTGGGCAGCTTGCCCCCCCCCCCCCAACTCCAGCTCACTTGTCCATGAACTGGCCCAACTCAACTAGTTTGAGTTGAGCCAGCTTGTGGACATCTGCTGTCAACCATACCCCTTGTGCTCTCCTTGCCAATGCTGCTGACACCAGCAAGGAGAGTGTGAGGGGTTGTTCATGGTGGCAGTGACAGGGTGGGAGCCAGGAGGGGAATTGCCATGGCACATACCTCCTGGCTCCCACCCTGTCACCACCACTGCCAAGCAACTGCCCCTCTATCTGCCAAGCACCCCTCCCATGCTCCCCTCCCAGCTCCCACCCTGTTGCTGCTGCCACTGCCACTAAACAATGACCCCATTCTCTGCTGGGCACCAGCAAAGAGAGGGATGGTTGCTTGGCAGCAGCAGCAGGAACAGGGTTCTGTTTCTGTGGGTAAATTTGTGCAAATTATGGAGGTAATTTGCTCAAATTACCTCCATAATTTGTGCAAATGTACCCACAGAAACAACTACAACAACAACAACAAACTGAGTACATTCCTGGATTTCTGGGAAAAGCTCCCAGCTCAGCTCACAAATGCCAGGGGCATATCTGGCGAGCCCCAAAAGGGCCAGATTTCCCCACACCGGCCATCCCTAGCAGCAATGTTGTTGTTGCTCTTTTGACCCCAGATGGGGCAAGAAAAGTCAAACAGAATTCACAGAACAATATTCTGTGTATGGCTCTACGAAAGCATCTGTGGAAACGTACCATCCTTAATTTTGTCCAATATTTCTGTTGAGGAGAGAAGAATTTCATTGGTAGAAACTCAAGACAAGCAGAGACATTGGGTTGGAGAAGAAAAAATCTAAGCAGATATGGGATGAGCCACTTCAGAAACATTTAGCTGAACATGAGAGGGAAGCGATAGGATTGTAATGCTCACTCAAGCAGGCATTAAAGTACTTAAATAGCGATTAGCCGCAAGCTCTTTCTGATGGGAAGGAAAAAAGTAGGAATGATTCAAAAATACAAACAGATGGATTTGCCTATGTAGATTTTTATTCGTTTTGAGGTGTCCTCCTTGATAAAACATGCTGTCTTTACATACCCTCCAGCATTCCACAGATGAAAGGAAGGTCATACTGGACTCAGTCTTACTCTCATATCAAGGATATCACTTCCGAAGCTCTCCCCTCCTCTCCCCTACACACACACAAACACACAAAAAACAATTACCTGTTGCTAAAGGCTCTTCACCTTCTTATGCTGTGTCCATTTATGCTGCTGCACTAATTTAAACATTTTTAAAAGTTCTTGTTCTTTTAAGATACGCTAGAGCAATGTAATTATCTAATAGTTTTATCCACATCAAAATATCTCTCAGCAGCTGCACTGTGTAGAATGACAGGCTGTGGACTACAATGGTAACTCAGGCTCAGCTGTCAACAGACCGACTTACCAACAGGCCATGGTGGGAAAGCATTTGATCCTGGCAAGCAAGAATGCTCAGGGAAGCAGGTTGCATACAGCAGCTAAATTTAAAAGACATTCCCCCAAAGCAAAAATGGGACCAAAATAGGCACAGCAACTGCCAGTTAAAACACTAACAACCATTTATAATGTGTTTCCCATTTGCAAACATACAGTCACATGGAAATCCAGTTGTTGGTAGCATCCTGATTTTTTTTTTTTAAACCATGCCCCTGCTTTCATAGATTTCTGACTGGTTATATGTGAATAATATCCATCACCATACGGTCAAATGGTACACAGAGCAGCTTCCCACAGGATTGTATGTTTTACAAATGGCAAGAAGTTTCTGGAAAATCTGTAGTTTCCCATTGTGGTGAATACATTTAGGGTATGCCGGGGGGGGGGACGGGGACTAGAAATACACTTGGTTAAGCCTCCACACATATGCATACACACCTCATAATTTTGGGGTTTGTTTTCCAAATAAAAGTAGCGGTATGCACACTGAGTGCTATGATAGGAAAAAAATAAATATGTCCTGCTTAGGAAAGACGTTTGCAGGGTTGATATATTTTTTATTTTGCTTGAGATCAGAAGGCATCAGCCATGGTCCTTTGAAGAGGAAACATCTCTCATCCTCCATTTCCTGTGAGATGTCACAGCTGTGACAGGGAGGGGTTTGTAATGGCCCAGTTCGGTGCCTTCATAATTTATTCTCTCTGATTTTATGCTCTTTTAGTCTCCTGCTCAACCATCCACTAACAAGCAGTGATATTAGCCAATAAATCAAAGATGTCTGCTTGTCACCACCAGATGCCTGGCCACATCACAGCCGATTATGAGATGTACAGAAGGACAATTTCATGTAGGGAGCTCAACAGAGGTGTTCCACTGATATTCTGTTTGATAGGAAAGCAGCATGAACTGAATGTAGTAAAACTCAATAACTTCTATGCCTCGTGGCGATAGAGAACTAAGCTGAAATAAAACCAGGAAGTAAATTAGGACCCTTACCTTTATGATTATTCCTTTTATGATTTGGCAGGTATCCCTTTGGTGCTTTCATGTGGGATAACACACAAATAAATCTTTTCATATATCTAACTTAAGCTTTTCTGGCTACAGAGAAACACCTCTTTTAATTTTCTGAAAGGGCAAGAAAGGTGTATTACCTCAATTGGTACAAAAGAGCATCATTTATTCATATCTCACTATCACCAAAGATTATCCATTCGACTTATCAGTCAAATGCATAGCTAAGATGTATAGTCCTAAGGTAGACTTTGATCCTTCTTTATTCATTTTTTAAAAACGAGGATCACTATTATTTATGAGAGAGTGAGCAAATCCTCTATGTTACAGAACAAAGGCAGAGGCCTAAATACTCCAATGACATGGGAGTCCTTCCTCAAAATTCTACCACATATTTATCATCTGGAGCTGGTTCAATAGAAAATTGGTCACCCTAAAGATCCAGCTGGGCATATGCAATTATAATGTTGACAGTAAATCCACAAGAGTTAGATTTTTTTTTCAGGGACAGCAAATGACAGAACTTCAAGTTCAAATGGAAGCTCCTATCTTGCAAGGACACAGAGCTTTCAAGTTAAGGTCCATCAGGGTATTATGTAGACAATCAAATGACTGGCATTTCAAAGCAACAAAATAGTTAGGGCTACAATTAGTTCTCAAACTGATTCTTTTAGCTTGCAAAGTTTGAATTTGTATTGTTCTATCTGATTTTTTTTTTCAAGCTAAAGTTAGTAATGACTAAGTCTCATTGAAATCAAAGGAATTACACTTAGGGCTTCTCCACACCAGGATTTTTATCCTACAACTTACTGGGGCTTCTGCTTCTGGATTAAGATCAGCTCCTTACATGGGCTGACATGGCTTTTTTCCAGGAATTCCTTTGTCTGCACATTCTAATGTTTCATTATACAGCCACTAGATGGCACTGTGTTATAGCGGAGCTGTGCAATTTCACATGGCCATTAAGGCGGATTAACATTTATTACTGCATTATCCCAGATCTTTCAAAAACCAGGATAAAGGTCAGAAAGCACAGGAGACGCACTGGAGGTTGACAATGTCATGTAAAGGACCTGCAAACTACTGTGAATGACCAGTCACAAGTGTGCAATAAAAGCCTAATGTAGAAATGCTCTCAGTCAAAACAAAAAATATACTTTTGTTTGAATGGAACTTAGTTGTGATCCAAGTTTTGAAAGGTTGTGTCCATGGTATAAACATGTTAAATTCACAATGTTGTTATTTAACTACAGATGTACAGTGTGTTTCTCATTATTTCTGCAGATATTTTTTCTGGTCAATAAGTTATATTCCATGTTCAGAACACTTACCCACAAACCAGATATGCAATTTCTTCAAGACTAGCGATTTCTGAATTTTTATTTTGGACCTTAGTTCATGTCCTAGAATTATTGTGAAGTGTTTGCCATTTCAAATGATGTTGATTGGATCTAATCATACTCATTATGTTTCCCACTCAAAGCAAAGACCAGTTAGCTGTAGGATATCCATCTTGTCTAACTAGTGCTAATCATAGTTACCCATTCAGGTGGGAGATGGCCTGCTACCGTGTACTGTGTGGAGCTGATTCTCATCTCAGTTCTTCCCTTAACTACTGACCACCTTGCTATAGTGCACCCCTCCTGATTCTGTGGATATTGGGTAACTGTCCCAAAATGTGCTATATTCAGATCACTTATCTGTAACTACAAATGACTTTATTTCTGAAAATGAAAATCTGGGATATTCACTCGAGTCATTTTCTCTCTGCCCAACTCACTGTCCAACTCAGTTGAGCCAAGCTGGGCAAAACTGTTTAAAGTAGTGTAGCTCAGTGAAGTAGGGTAGAGGAGGGATGGTATTTGTGGGGGGGGGGCACAGACACATGGCTGCCCAGTCATATCTATGTTGCCCCTTAGAGCCAAAAAAGGAAATATTCATGAGAAAATATTCACTCAGATATGGACAGGAGGTATCAGTGTTTCTAAACCTAAGCTTCTACAAGTTCATAAGGCTTCTCTTCTCTTCCTCCTCAATGAATCTTAGAGGAAAGCATCACTTCTCTCACATATCTGCATGAATGAATGGTATGCCAGTCTATACATCATATCATCAGAAGATTACACACTATGTAATCACTGACTCTTTCTAGTAGTAAATTCTCTTGGTGTATGGACGCACCACCTCAGAATTTTGTCCAGAATTGTCCTGTTTTTGTTCTTGTTAATATATTTGTAATACTGGCATACTTTGGATAAACCATTATATTCACTTCCTTTCAAGGTGCTAGATCAGTTCAAGGCTTTGCTAGCTTCACATGGGATAGCAGTATTCTTATGAAAAGCTCTCCTCACAAAACTATATATATCAGATAAGAGCAGACTTCCTGGGTCTGGAATGAATTTAATGATCATCTTCAAACTCCTTTGAGACGGAGATTCCAAAGCCACGTGAGCTCTTTTCGCACCTTCAATCAATCATTAAATGACACCGAGGAGGGAGGAAGGGGATTGCCCCTGCTGGTCCCACTTGACAAACCTGTGCATTCAATGGAAGCTGTGACAGGGGTTTCAGCATGCATACAGTTTTGTGCATGTAGGCTTCTCCATGTGTTGGAAACTCTGTGCAATCAGGATTCCAATCCTATGGAGAAGCCTGCGCCCAAGCAGCTATACAGCCTGTTTCATGCTTCCCAACTCGCAGAAGTTGGGAGAAGAGGTCAGCAGGCATGATCACACTCTCCCTTCACATGTTTAATATATATATTTTAAAGTGTTTGGGTGCTCACAAATTAAACATGATGGTCATATTTCTCTATCATATCTATTAATATGTATTGTTAATTTGGATTATCTTATCTAGTTTTTTGCCTTCTCTACATCAAATGTACATTACACTGCTGCATCAGCTAACTTTGGCAAGTAATGATTTATTCTGAAATCATTACATGAATTCTGCTGTGGATGCAAGATGTTACTGTGAAGATGGCATAATTAATGTAAGACTAAAATGAGAATGCAGTTTATTATTCCCTTGCTGAATTTTTTGACTAGCAGTGGCAATTCTGATTCAAGTGCCGTGGCCTTATAGAGAATGTGCCTGATCTCCTAAAGATGTTAGCAGTAAAAGGTAGGGGCAAAAACCATCACATATTATAAATAAAAAACAGGGCACTCAAGAAGCCTCCTGAACTCTTGGTAAATGTCAGCACCAATATAAAGAAAAGGCTGTGGAGCCAAAGAGTTCTCCAGTGTTTTTAAGCAATGCAGCCAAGCCCCTGCATTATCCATGAAACAATCCACTTCAATGATCCAAGTAAGAGATTCTTTCACAATGGATTGGGAGGGGGACACCTTTCCTATTTTGACTACTGTAATGTGCTCTGCATGGGGCTGCCCTTGAAAAGTATTCAGAAGCTTCTGCTGGGTCCAGAAGGTTGTGGCCTGATGGTTGACTAGGACCGGTTACAGGGAGCACATGACTCCCTTCTTATAATAGCATCACTGGCTGTTTCTGGGAACAATTCAAAGCACTGGTTATGACCCATAAAGCCCTATACGGCTTGGGATCAGGATACCTAAAAGACCACCTTCTTCTATTTGAGCCCGCCTGGGTTTTAAGATCTTTGGGGAAGCTCTTCTCTTGGTACTGCTGCTGTCAGAGTCACATGGGGAGGGCCTTCTGGGTGGCTGCTCCCAGGCTCAGGTTAGGTTGCCCCCCTCGGTATTGTCCTAACACCAGAAGGCAAATACATTTTTATTCATGCAGGCCTTTGGTATGTAAATTGGTCTGTTGTTGAACCAGTTTATTTCCTTCCTGTGTTTTTAATTGTGTGTGTTTCATTTGTTTGTTTTTATGTTATTTTTTAATTAAGATTTTGTTTTTAATCTGTATTTATCATTAGCCAGCTTGAGTGCCATTTTTGGTGGAAAAGTTGGATATAAACTTAAATAAGGGCGCAATCCTATCGGGATAGGTGGCTGCCTCTGAACTCGGAGGCAACTGCCTATCCAATGCACGGTGGAAAGAGCGTGGAGGGGATCTTCTTCTCCACGCTCCAGCTGCCCTACAGTCACAGCTAATTCCAGCATTCTGGCCATGAGAGACCGGGGGTGGACGGCGGACAATGCATTGGAAGTGCTGTACTGGTACTTCCGCACTCCACTCTCCTCCTCACGGCTGGGAACATCCCCTTTTGCCCCTCTCTGTGCTGCTCTTCTGAGTGCTGCTCTTCCTAAATAATATTGAAGTTTGCAGTTTTAAAATCAAAATCTCCAGCATCAAAATTCTGATTTTTTCAAAAATGTCAAGTTGTCAAAAAATTATTCTGCCTTAGTGTAATGCCTGCCTCTAAGGGCCTTGGAATGTGGGCTGTGTACAGAGGGAGGAGTATGGAATGGAAGGGAAACCTGTAGTGTGGTGGAGAAGAGAAAGAAACAGATAGAGCAGCCTTCAGCTAGAAGAGTTAACCTTCACTACAGAGGCTGGCAACAAAAGACTAAAGGAACTGGGACAAGCAATTGTTGTTGGTCTAGCAGCAGTAGCACCATGCTTTACAGTGAACTGTGGCCTAAGGTTGGAGCTGTTCGTATTCTATTAATCATTTTTTAAAAAATATTGTTATTTACCAAACATTCTAAAGTTAAGTAAATACTGTTAAACATCTATTTTGTTCATCTCTGGAATGACCGCAGTCTGCCACTCCTCATCCTAGTTATAGAAATCTGAAACATTACATTAGACCTTCTTTAAAGCATACTGCAGAAAGACAGGAAGCTGGGATCATGCAGGTGGGCTGGTGTGAGGTGGGAGACTCACATATTCACTACCAGAGACTAAGGGACGGAAAGGTGGGCATATGAAACTGCTTTATGTCAAGTGAAAACGTGTGCCCACATAATCCAGTATTGTCTGCCCTCACTGGCTGGTACTCTCTAAGAAAGGCCATTTCCATCACCTGCTACCTAATCCTTTCAGTTGGAGATGCCAGGGCCTTTGAGATGTATCTGCAGAAGTTGCCCTTCCTTGAAGGAGAATTATAGGTTGTAAGCCACCATCTCTTCCACAGAACGTCACCTATTAAGAGCATACAGGAGGACTGATTACCTCATCTCTTTCGCTATGCCATTCTGTCTCATTATACAAGAAAAAAAGGCCTCATAAAATGAAATTAATGGCTAGAGGATTAAGAACAAATGCTTCATGTATCGTCTAGTCAGCTGATAGGATTCACTGCTGTAAGGGAGTAACTGAATCAAACCCTCGACAGTTTTACTGTCATGAACAACAGTTTTATGCTTTTATAAGAGCTAAGTTATGGTAGCTATCAAAGTTGATGCTGCCAGGTGTCACCCAGTCTGCTACTGAGGTCAGGAATGAATGACTCCTTTGTTTTAGTTATGTAACACCATCAAATGAAGTGAAATTATTAAACTTCTTTTAATTACTCATCCAAGGTGTTGCCCAGAACAAGAGTCACAAGATCCCAGGGATGATGGAACAAAAGTCCTGATCAGAGAGACCAACTTCCATCTTGAATATTAACCTCATAAGCCAAAGGTTGCCCTGCATTCTCTTGCAGGGCAAGAAAAGGCATTCTCTTCCTATTCAATTAATGAATCTCTGCATTTTCCATCAAATATGTGACCTATATAGTCATGTGAAATATAAAGGCAGTCAAGCAAAAGCCTCCTCCTCCCACCCCCTGCTTTCAGATCAAACTCAGCTGCAGAAGCTTTAAAAGCTCCTGATATAAGAAAAGCCAAAGGGTAGTATATACAATCATCACCCAATTGTTTAGAAAAGGTGATTCAGGAATAGCTGCTTAACATTTTCACAAAAAGCAAGGACAGGGTGGGTTCAATAACGTTAGCATAGTTCAAAGACTTCAAAAGAGATCCCCCCCCCTCCATATAGAATAAAATTGAGAACTGAAATTCATTGTCACAGATACACCAAAGCACAATTAGGTTCAAAAAGCACTATATAAATTCATAGCAACATTTTTTAGACAATCTATACTTGCTTAGGATAACTTTGGTAATAAATTCAGAGGACACAATTTCTAAAATTCAGTTAGTTGGGACTCAAGCCTCCTCTGAAAGCAATGTCTTCTAATCACAGATTATACCTGGGCTGTCTGTGGTTACTTGGTGGTGAGGGAAAGGCACTCTGCATGTTCTCAAAAATATTACTTCACATATTCCATGGATGAGACTTTACATTTAAAACAGGTTCCAGGTAGAGCTGAAAAGTATTTTCTCATAGGTCAAGTTTTGACAAGTACAGTCTATATGTCTTATCAGTTTGTCCATCTGTCAGAGAGAAGTCATGGTGGTTTAGAATGCTGTATGATGAGTTTGGACACACACGTTGTAATCCTGTCCTAAGCAGACCTTTGTCATTTCTTCTTTCTCTTCCCCTCCTCCTCCTCCAAATTTCTCAAAGAATTTGAATCAAAATTAATGTTTTCACTAAAATTGTCCATATACACTTAGGATAAAATTAACAATATGGCTGTTGCCAAAATGGAAACCCAGTGTTGAGTTCATATTTGTCTTCCTCATCCCTCTACCATGTAGCACTGGAAATAAATTACATATTCTCAGCCAATGACATGCAAGCAAGATGGGGAAATGCACGTTATGTCACACATTTCCATTATGCAGATTGTGACACAAAGGAATTCATGCTCTACACTGGATATTTTCTGGTGGCAGATGCATGTTATTTAGCAATCTAATTGCACCCTTATACTTATTTTCAGTTTTGCAGTTCAAAGATGCTTCCAGCATGAAACAATTCAAGGTCTTTTTAATCTGTAAGCATTCTGTTAAAATTGAGGTGCCATTTTGCATGAATTCTGTTGTGGTCTCTACCTAATGTGAAATGCTTGCATAAACCAAAATGTAATTTGCAGCCTCCAGCACCCAGCTCCTGGTGAGCCTAGATTTGTCTTGTTCAGTCGTTCAGTCGTGTCCGACTCTTCGTGACCCCATGGACCTAGGGATGTACGAAAGTCACATACCTTTCCGCGAATTATGTTTATGGTGTGGGGGGGAGGCATTTTGTCCCTCCCCCTGGAATCCTCGATGGGGGGGCAAGGTGATCCGTTCCTCCCCCCCAGAATCCTCGACGGCCAGCTGTGCTCACACCGGCTCCACGGAGCAGCCGGCCAGGCCCAGCCCAGCCCAGAGCCGTCCACAGCTGGATGTCTGGCCGCAGAGGGCTCTGGGTAAAACAACAACAACAACAATAACAACCGCGTATGCAAATGGCGGCGGCTACGGCCACCACCATTTGCGTTCCTTATTTTTCACCATCTTAGTCTATGTAAATATTTATGTAGACTATTACGGTGAAAATAAAGGGGAATGCAAATAGCGTAGATGGCGCTATTTGTGTCCCTTTTTGATTCGCCGTTTTAGTAGGGATGTACAAAAGTTCTGCCATGGATCTCGGGGAGGCCGAATGCCAGCGCATTTGGCCCCCCGAAATCGGTGGCGGAACAGCCCGCCCCCCGGCCCCCCCGGGACGAGACTTACCTTGGGCGGATCTTCCTGGCGGCAGCAGCTCCGGTGGTGGTTCGGCAGCGGTTCGGCGGCGGTTTGGCAGCGGTGGCGGCCAGTCTTTTGACCAGCTGCCGCCACCGCCATTTCCAGGTTAAAAAAAAAAAAAGTGATAGGCTACATAAAGATTTACGTAGCCTATCACGGCTAGATTTTAAAAAAACACCATCATAGGCTACGTAAATGTTTACGTAGCCTATCACGGCTGACTTAAAAAACAAAAACGTGCATATGCAAATGGCGGTGGCCATGGCCGCCGCCATTTGTGTTCCTTATTTTGGCACGTCTTAGTCTACGTAAACATTTGCATCCCTCCTAGCCAGCGGCTGGATGTCCGGCTGCTGGCGGAGCCAGCTGGCGGCTCTGCAGAATTGCTGCGGAGCACAGCCGGCCGTCCAGGATTCCGGGGGGTGGAGGAACGGAGCACCTCCCCCCCACCATCAGCATAATCCCCGAAAGGTAAGTGATTTTCGTACATCCCTACATTTTAGCCTACGTAAATATTTTGATTCGCCGTTTTAGCCTACGTAAATATTTTATATAAATATATACAGCCGCCATTTCCATATCGTTGGTGGGCTGGATTGACTGCAGCCACAAATGGTGTCTGGGATGCCATTTGCGGCTGCAGTCAATCCGGCCCACCAGCGATACAGCAATTGCAGCAGTATCGCTGGCACTTCGGAGCCAGCCGGGGACTCCACGGACTCGCCGCAGAGCAGAGCCGGCTGGTGAGGAATGAGGATTTGGTCCAGGTAAGGGACTCCCCCCCCCCCGTGGACCCCGGCGGAGTCCAGGTAAGGAGGTTTCATACACCCCTATCCAAAATGGAATTTGACCTTCAGGGTGAGAGAGACCGTGCTTTCCCATTTTGAAAAAGCTTTCCGTCAGAACCGTGTGCATATGTGTAAAATGCCCTGACATCCTTGGCTAACAGCTGCAGTCAAGAAGAAGAAAAAAAGAGCAGTTGTTCTGTTGGATTGAAAAGTGGTATAAACAAAGCTTCCCTTAAGAATTCATAATACCAGCTCCCCCAAGTTTGTTCACTTATACAGTCAATAGCCGTCATGTTGCTATCGTATGCTGGAAACCAAGCTCATAAGTGATCTTGGGATTTCCAGTTACCCTCTTGGGAAGAAGCAATTGGACTAGTTCAGAAAAGCACAGCACTAACCAGCTGTTTGCTAGAAGATTCAAGCCCCCGTAGGCTTGTCTGAAAAGTGCAGCCTTCTTTCATTAAAAAACACACCATTAGATATGCACCTGGTTCACGGTAACTTTGTTAGTTTAAATGTGCTTACTCTTTGCTCCCAGAGCTGCCTGAAGAAGTTGCTCCTGCTGCTGCAGTGTGTGTTTTTCAGGTTGTAACAGGATGTTGAATGTAATGGAATATATTAAGAGAAAGTAAGAATATTCGGTCTCATATCTGAAATAAGTCATTTAGTACACAGGCAATCCTTAAATTAATCAGTTTTAATAAGCCCAATACTTTAACACAGCTGCGGTGCAAAAATGTTTTTTTTTTTAATAGATCCAGTATGTATGGGCGGTTCACTAATGTGGCAAGGCTAATATAAATGAATTCACATGAATGGTCAGACTATCAGGTGTAAAGTCATTGGTATATGCGTTCCATCATGAAAAAATCAAGTTGCAACCAAATCTAAACATTTTTGTAGCAGCTGTTTCCCCCCAAAAAACAAGTTGCCCTTGTCCCACAGTATTAACAGCACAGAATAAATTAACACAATCACCACAAACTAACTTACCATAAATTTACAATTACCATCAAGTCTATTGTTCGGCACACATTAATCCAGCTGCAAATAATTCTTGCAGCAAGAACAAAATATGTATTATAAGCTTTTGGAAATGCAGGACTTCAGTGTAAAACTCTGTGATATGAGGCTGAAACCACATGTTTAGATTCTTAAATCCTAAAGCTGTTGGATAAAGGAAAGTTATATAAGAAGCAAAGTTGAATAAAATAGTATAAAAGTAATCAGTGAAACTGGGATCCCAATTGTAAAAATTTCTGCCTGCATACATATAGATAACACTGGGATAATATTGCTGAACATCAGCATATTGTATTTTTATGACATTGTCTTGAAGTACATTGCTTGTACATCAGTATACAGTTCTCCATAATTTATCATACTAAATTGACACAGTGGACTGGTTTGCACAATCGCAGTGAGGGAAAGTCATGGTGGCTTATTTCCCCCATTGCACATGCTGGTTGTATGCTGGCCAGATTTCCTTGATTACCCTTCTGGCACAGCTTGCCATGTCATCCAAACCCAGGCAGCATGGTTTGTTTGTTTGTTTTTGGGGGGAAGGGAGGAGGTGGCAGGAACCTGCAAATAACCCAACAACAGCCCATGGGTTATTTGTAGGATGGACAGACTCACCCTCATCCGAGGATGCTGGTCACTTGCCAAGCCACCACCATTTCCCATGCCTGCTCCTCACGTTGTGTAAGCCCCTAGATGGCTTGACGAGTGACCTGCTCCTTCCCCAAGCCACCATGGTTACACGAAAGAGCATCTTGGTTCTTTGTACAAACTACTGTATAAACTGTACAAACTAATGTTGTACAGATTTCAGCCATAAAGGGACCATCTATGCAACATTACAGGTGTGTTCAGCGAATGGGTCGAGTAAGTGCTGCACAGTCTCCAAATGAGAGTCCGGGGAGCCAAGCAAGGGGGAGTCCATCAGACTTATTTGATGATTGCTGCCCCCTCAAACAAGCCATGCCATATGGGTTTGCTTGATACAGCAAGCCATGCCAGTGAGTGTAATTAAGGAAATCCAGCCAGCACACAACTGGCACATGTGGCAAATTAACAAGCCACCGTGGCTTGTTAATGACGCAGTGATCGTGCAAACTAGGTCATTAGGTCTTGGCACTAGGCTTCAAAGTTGCAATTATGTGCACCATGTCATCCTCACCAAGTTCACTAAAGACAGTAAGACATACTCCTAGGTAAGTATGTACAGGATTGCAGCCTAAGGTATGTGTAAGCATGTTCAAAACCTTCAAATTCTACCATTTTGAGCATGGTGATTCCAAAATATAGGCTATTCTGTGATATGACAAAATTTGTAAGCAGAGTTGGCAAGCTATTCACAGAACAAAGTGATCAAACATCCTCATTTGAACTGCACAAACAAATTAAGTCACTGAATTAAGCTGAAAACAATGTGGAAGACTTTGGGACCACCCTCAGAAGAGCTGGGCATTAAGATAATGAGGCAGTTCACAGATAAACTGGAGCATAACAGGAAGTCCTCTCCATTAGTGTCTTTACACAATGGAGGCTGCTCAATGCTATTCATTACAATGGGGCCTACATAAGAAAATATCCTGGAATACTGTGCCCTTGAGATTTTACAAACAGATTTTATGTAGCAAATAAATAAAAAGTAAGCCTTGACCTACATACTGCATACAACATAGGTTTTTTTTACTGTTATGATGAATTCACTTACGTCTCTAGATGGTAAAATCTGTACAGATCTTGCCCTGGTCTTTCATATAGGGTTACCAGCTATCATGATGCTATCCATAGCCTCAAAAACAATACTGACATCATAATTAAAGACGGTGACAAAGGAGGCACTGTTGTCATTATGAATAACTTGGCCTACATACAGGAGGCTGAGAGACAGCTCTCCAACACCATATTTTAGCTACTGAATGCTGACTAAGACATGAATCAAGGATTATAGTCTTTATGACAAAATATATGAGAATACCAAGTATACAGTTTAGATACAGATTGGGGAAATTGGTTAGATTAACCTACTTAAGCTTGGACAAGCAAGTATTTGCACTCAATGAAAGTGTAACAGGAAACAGGAAGGAGAAAGAGTGTGATGGAGGTGGGGGAAGTTGCTGTTGCCAAATAAGGGAATGGGGAAGATGGTGAGAATTTGCAGGTGGTGTTGGATGCCTACACGCAATGGGGCAAACTCAGGAATGTAAATGACACAAGGCTGGGCAAAATGAGGGATAGAATGAAGACTTAATAGAGAGAAATTGGGAAAAATATGAAAGAAAGGAGATTAAATTGTAAATATTTACAAATTTCATAGGGAAAGGGGTCTTGGAGGGTCTTCTCCAAAAGTTAAGGTGATCTAGGAGTTCATCAAGGGGAATGGACAGCAGGAGTATAGGAATGAGGTAATGCTAAGAACAAATCACCCTGCCTCTATGAAAGCAATTGGGTTGTTTCTGTTTCCAGGCAGACAAAAGCTATGCTTGGGGATCAAAGGTAGGTGTGCCTTGGTAACACAGTAATTATTAATGGCCTCAAAATTGCTCACAACAGGGAGGTATCAGAAGAGGAGAGAGGGAATGTGTCCCCACTACTGAGGCAAATAGCCTGTCTTGTTTTTACTTAACTAGTCACAGTAGAATAGCTGGTGGAAATAGACATTCAGATGCACATGGCATTAAAAGCACTGCAATGCCTCTGGATAACATCCACATTGGGACATGCCTCCGGATGTGCATGCCCATTTATAATCTGCACCAACTAGCCATGTATAAGTATGTATGACTAGAGCTGGAATGAGGTAAATGTCTTGCCATACAGCACTGGCACACAATGAAAACACCAGTGCAGCAAGGCTAGTGAAGTGGCATTAGTCTAGTTGCCTGGGAAACTAGGATACAATACATATACATTTTCTCTTGTACCTTCCCCCTTCAAAATGAGAGGGTTTGTTTGCTTGCATCTATGTTGTCATGTGGGTAAATATTAATAGCTAAATGGCTCTTTTATGCTATCATATTCACTAAGTGATCTGTGACTGGCCAATATCATCCAGTGAAGAAACCTTTACAAGGGACCCTCTGGGTGGCATTTTCAGGGGGCTGGAGGGGCTGCCGTGGGAAGGAGGGTTCAGGAAAAGCTGCTTCCACCAACCCAGTTGCACATCATTAAATCTGGCTGCAACTGCTTCTCAACTGTTAGTATGTTGTAACTTGTTTAACAAGTTTCTAAATACCTTTTAAAGATTTTCTTCCAAATAATGGATTTATAACATGTGATGTGTTACAACATTTACTACCTCCTTAGTTCATTAAAGCTTCTGTGAAGCTTCAACTGTTCGATACATTTCTGTGGTGACAAGTCTGAGATTGGTTCACTAGAGTTCCCTCTTCCGTTCCATTTAATACTGAGGTCCTATGTAAGTATAGACTGAAAACAGAGTGTTCCATATATAGGTCAAAGCTGACATATTGAGTTAGATCCAATTATGTTGATGTCCACTTGCACAAGGGATGGATCCAGTCCATAGATCCTCAGAATGGAGATCACCTTCACAGAACCCCTCCAAAACCCAAGCCACAATGCAGCAAAGATTAGATATGAACATAGGTTAATTGCACATGATCCCCACACCCCTTTTTAGGAAAAAAAGAGGACTTTCAAACACAGCTAAATAAGCCTACAATATAATAAACTGAAGAAGTGAGGTGGGCTTAATAATTCTGCAATGAATTTAGAGATTTTGGTTTTAATGAGCCTCATGTCAGTTCAGTCTGAAAGATGCACACCTCACTGCTGATCCCAGAAAAGGGCTTTTTGAACCATGGACCTTATCAGTAGGGGAGACTTGTGACAGATTTTTTAAAATTTAAAAATGTGCCTATATTACAAGCACGATAACTCTTCCAAAGTTCCACAAAGTCTCTGGTTGCATCAGCTACTACCTTTACAAACATCAGTGTTTGCTTCTACATCAACTTCCATAGTACATTACTTTACTTCAGTTTGTAGAGTCACTCCAGGGGGCCTAGAAGAAATGCTGTTCTTCTCTGCTTTCTTTTCGGACTGGTAGAAAAAGCAAGAGTGATGCCATATTTGTATGCATTCAGCAAGAAACTATGTATGTATGTATGTATGTATGTATTTATTGCATTTATATCCCACCTTTTATCCTCTTGCAAAGAACCCAAGGCGGCTTACGTTATCTTCCTCCTGTCCATTTTATCCTCACAATAACAACCCTGTGAGGTGGGTTGGGCTGAGAGTCTGTGACTGGCATAAAGTACATAGGGCCTTCATTTTTAAAAAGTACTGTACCTAACTGTGTTTGCTTTGGATGATAGAAGTTCCCAATATGGCTCTCTATTGTCCCTCTGAAGTATCTAAGGGAAAAGGAAAGGGGGAAAACAAAACCCTATTGCTGAGTTTTAAAAGCCTTGGGTGTAATAATTTATTTATTTTATTTTTATTCATTGTATTTATTACATTTCTATGCTGCCCAATAGCCAAGGCTCTCTGGACAGTTCACAACAATTAAAACCATAAAATATACAACATGATAAAACATACTATAACACTTTTAAAAGTTTAAAAGAACCGTGTCAAACAAAGTAAAGCCCAGCAGCAGCCCATGGACACCCTGGGTGAAAAGTTGTGTTTTCAGGAGGCATTTAAAAGGTATCACATTTTATGCCTCCTGAACTGTGTGACGGAGGGTTTTCCAGAGGGTAGGTGCCACTACAGAGAAGGCCCACCATCTGGGTACTTCATGGGAACTTCCGTTCATTTTGGAATGGCCAACAAGGCCTCCTCTGATGATCTTAAATGTCGCCTGGGTATATAGAAGGGGGGAAGGCAGTCTGCTAGGTATCCTGTTCCCAAGTTGTTTAGGGCTTCATAGGATAATAACATAACCTTGTATGTGGCTTGGTAGCTAATAGGCAGCCAGTGCAGTTCTTTTAGCACAGGTGTTATGTGAGCATAGCTGGGTGTCCCAGTGCAGTCCCTAGCTGCTGCATTCTGCACTAGCTGCAGCTTCTGGACCACACACAATGGTAGCCCCACATAGAGCACATTGCAGTAGTCTAATCATGAGGTTACCAGTGCATGTAGCACTGTGGCTAGGCTATTCCTATCTAGGAGCAGGTATAGCTGATATACCAACTGGAGTTGGTAATGGGTGCTCTGGGCCACTGAGGCCACCTGGGCCTCCAGTGACAAACATGGATCCAGGACCACCCCCAAACTACAGACCTGCTCCTTCAGAGGGAGTGCAATCCCATCCAGAACAGGCAAGCACCCCAATTCCCGGACCTTGGAACTGCCAACCCATAGGGTCTCTGTCTTATCAGGGTTCAGCTTCTGTTTATTGGCCCTAATCCAAGCCATAAGTGCATCCAGGCACCGGTTTAGAACATGAATGGCCTCTCCTGATTCAGATGTCGCAAAGAAATAGAGCTGGGTGTCATCAGCATATTGGTGACACCTTTCACCAAATCTCCTGATTACCACTCCCATCAGCTTCATATATGTACTAAGTCACTTTGGGGACAAGATGGTGCACTGTGGTACCCCACAGTTCAGCTGCCACAGGGCTGAGGTGCAGTCACCCAATGCTGTTCCCACAAGTATAAGTTGAACCACTGTAGAACAGAGCTCCCACCTCACAGAGGTGGTCCAAGGGGATACTGTGGTCAACATAACAGTATCAAAAGCCGCTGAGAGATCAAGAAGAAGTAACAGGGTTGCACTCCCCCTGTCCCTCTCCCAAAGAAGGTCATCCATCAGGGTGACCAACACCAATTCTCTCCCCAAACCAGGCCTGAACCCAGACTGGAATGCATCCAGAGTTGGGATGGCGTGGGCACCTGTTTCGGTCTGCAAATCTGTCAGACCACCGGCACCCCACCCTCCCAGCTGCACCCCCGGAGCTCTCCCCCTGACTCGCCAGTCCCCATACTGCCCTCCCACATTCGGTAAGCAGCCTGCAACTTACCCAGGCCTGTCCGTCTCTGTCCCGATCTTCAGCCCATGCCCATCGACTTATATGCAAAATAGCACTGTGAAACTAGAGTATATGGGCGATTCACCCCATATGTGTGCCCACATAGACTTATAGAGAAAAAGCTCTGTGGATCACCCATATACTCTAGTGTCACAGAACTATTTTTGCATAGAAGTCTATGGGCACGAGCTGCCGATGGCCATGTTTTTTAAAAACATGGTGATTAGGACAGAGATGGACGGGTCCGACTAAGGTGCGAGCTGCTTACTGAGCATGGAGAGGGGCTCAAGTGCAGCCCAGAGGGCCAGAGAGTAGGGGCAGGGGCTGAGCGAGTGCCTGGAGAACCCAGACGGGAGGGCACTTGTCCATCCCTAATCCAGATAATCAGTTCCATTCAAGAGTGCCTGCAGCTGAGACGCCACCACTCTCTTGAGCACCTTACTCAACAATGGGGTGTTTGCAACTGGATGATAGTTAGCATTGATCTCTGGATCAAGGGAGGTTTTTTTAGGAGTGGTTGCAACACTGCCTCCTTCAAGGCTGTAGGGACCACCCCATCAAGCAATGATGTGTTCACCACTCCCCTGATCCACCATGTCATCTCCCTGTGGCTAGCTTGAATAAGCCATGATGTACAAGGGTCAAGAACAAGTGGGTTGAACAGATGCAAGCATCTTGTCCACATCGTCAGGTTCCAAAAACTAAAATTGACCCCCCCAAAACAGGATAAGATGATGCACTGCACACCTCAACGGACACTGCAGCATCATATGGGGGGACCTCCACTTGCACAATAGGACTGTCCTCTCCTCCCCACTGCAGCTCTTCTCCCCCCACATCTGTTCTGGAAGGTCCCCAATCCCTTAGAGTAGGTGAGGATACAGAAGGGCTGCAAGAACCAGTTCAGATTCAGAAGCTGTTCAGGAAGGACAGATTAATTGGATACCGCTCCTTATTACAAATAATCAAGATTGAACCTTACAGCGGTATGGACATGCCCAGAGGTAAGCCAAAATAAAAATGTTTGAATATAACCTAAGAAAATATTTATTTTCTAGTCTCACAGCTCATCCTGTAATGTCATCTCACAAGTGTATCCAGTGGTGGAATAATAAACATAATCCTGTCATTTGACATATATTTTTAATGTTGCTCTTAGATTTTTGAATTGGCATAAAGTTACACTACAAAATAGTGGGCATAACCCAGTAAAATTTAGCTACAACTGTGTTTTATTTAAGAAATAAAATGGAATATAAGTCATGAAATTTGAGATACCTTTGAATTCAGTGAGACTAAGGTTTCAGTCATTTTCACACTTAATTGGAAAAAAATAAAATCAGTGGACTGACTTCTAAGAAAACACACAATTAGGCTATTTGCTACAACTAGGGATGTATGATCATTTCTTTTTGCTTTGGTTTTGACTCAAATTTGCCCTGTTTATTTATTTATTTATTTATTTATTTATTAAATTTATTAATCGCCCATCTGGCTGGTCACCCAGCCACTCTGGGTGATGTACAGAATATAATAAAACAGTTTTAAACAATTACATTCTACAATAAAAACTTTTTCTAAAAATACCCTAACCCACCCCGAATGCCTGCCTCAACAACCACGTTTTTAATGCACTGCGGAAGTTTATTAAAGAGGGGGCATGGTGGAGTTCCCTAGGGAGGGAGTTCCACAGAGTGGGGGCCACCACAGAAAAGGCCCTCTCCCTCGTCCCCACCAGTCTAGCTGTCCTGGCTGGTGGGACAGAGAGAAGGCCATCCGAGGCTGATCTTGTTAAGCGGCCTGTCTGGTGTTGCTGGAGGCGCTCCTTAAGATTCACTTCAAAACATGAACACAAATGTGATTACATTTTTTCAGGGAAAGCTCACATGTTTATGAACTTGTGTTCATGAACAAAAAATGCACAGTGTTTAAAAATGCATATTTTTCAAAAAATGCACATTTTCACACTTTGGTCATGTGTACTGAAATGCACACTTTCCCCATTCAAACGAAAAGAAAAACATATTGCAATTCAAAATGGGAGCAAAGTAATCCAAGCTTCATGGTGGAGCTTGAAGTATCTCAGTGATCTCAAACTCTGCAGATTTTCCCATCCCTATCAACAACTACTGTATTGTACTGTAGTGTGTAATATATTGTAGATGTTCAGTATGTGCAGACTGAACAAGTGTGTAATGGTTACTGTTCACATGTACAAACATGCATGCAGTTTGTCTTTATTTAGGAATACAGTCAATAAAATACTGTAAATAAGAATGTGCGGACAATAGAGTGTATGTATGTAAGTTAAGATCAGGGCTTGCTCACACACACACACACACACTGCCCAGACTGAATGTCTGCAAAGATGTACATTTTGCTGGATTATGCTAAGAGTTACTATGTATTTGGTCTCAGAATAATCTCTTCCCAAAGGATTCCTTTGACTGGTGGGGGTAGGAAGGTTACCTGTACTTAAGGTGTTCAAGGAATAAAACCCAGGAAGATGGTATGGTAAATTTAATGGGATCACAATGTTAAATGAACAGATATACTGTACATGTTATGTTACACTTCCATAAACCTTACATGAACATAAGTGGATACTTAAAGTAAACAGCTGTCTTTAGACACATGAGCACCTTCCATATAGACAAATGAAATTTACATGACCCATTTGTGTAAATGGAAGCTGACGTTAAGTGACCATGTGGTTGGGTCATTTAAACCTCAGCTGGGCAGGAGCTGTTCATGACTAACAGGCTAGGAAAATGTCTAAAAGGCACTGCAGACCATTTTCTTTCTATTAATAATCACTGTGTGAGACACTCAGCAATTACACATAGTGAAGGAAGCTTTTATAGGCCATAAAATTATACAGCTGTCAATAAGTTTTATCTATGAATAGACAAGCAAGACTCTTTTCTCTGTTAAAAGTCGAGATAATTCAGGGCATCCATTGTGAGTCAGCAAATTAATTTTCTGTTGTTTTGAGGTGCAGTGCTTCGTTACTCAGTGAATTTTTAAAGGAAAACTAGAAAGATGATAACCTGGCACTGATTCAGTTTCCATTATCATGAATATTACTCTGTACTATTTGTAAGTAGTACAAAGATCCTCCAGTTTTCCAGATCTACCCCAGTCCCAGAACTCTTTCTTATGCTTCATCCCTTAATAGTACCTGGCCTAAGATTGCCCTGTCAGTCCTAACCATGACCCCATCCCAATAATACAGGGTTGGAGCCAGGATCTGCCCTCTGTTGATGGAAGGGCTCTACTCATCCAAGGTGCCTCAGCTCAATTTGGGGGGGGGGCCCTTCCCCACACAGCCCATTAAGCATGGTCACCTGACCCTCTGTGTAGCATGGGGAGGCTGTTGTGGGGAGGAGGGGATGGGGAAGTCCTTTTCCACCAGCCCAGAAGCATGTGCCTAACTCTGGATCCATCCCACATTTTTGGTTCTGGCAAAACTGCATTTGGACTTACAGTCCCTGTCACAACCCTAGCAAGAAAAGACACTCTGCCAGAGGCTGGGAGTGCCCACAGCACCTGCTATCTCTGCTTTTCCTTTGCTGGTAAGAGATTTTGCTTTCCCAAAGGGAGAAGCAGCATTCACACAACTGGGGTGAACAAAGCCTTGGTCAATAAGACCACAGTGACACCTGCCTTGGCCAATTCCAGATTAGATTACTGCAGTTAACTTTACATGGAGCTTCCCTTGAAGAGGGTTCAGAAACTACAGCAGTTGCAAAGCAGTGGGTAAGATGCTTTCTGGTATGGACTTTTCAGGCTGTATTATGCCGGCCTTACATCAATTACACTTGCTTCTGATTTATTTCTGGGCTCAATTCAAAGTGCTGGTTCTTACTTCTATAAAACCCTTAACGGTTTAGGATCCAGATATCTGAAAGACTGCCTCCTTTCAATTTGACCCGCCCATAGGTTATAATTGATGTTGAAGACCCTACTCCCCCCCCCTGCACCATTTGAAGATGTTTGATTAGTGGGAACTCAAGACAGGGCCATCTCTGTGGCAGCACCCCTCCCCAAAGCAGTTAGACCAGACCTATCCCTGATGGTTTTAGGCAGGCAGTAAAATCATTTTTATTTTGTCTGACTTTTAAAGTTGAGAATATTGAAGCTTCAATTCCTCCACTACCTTTGCTTTTAATTTTTGCTCTTAATCTTTGTTTAAATGTTGTTTATGGTGTTTTAAATTAATGCTTTTCTTGTTTCAGTTAATTGTAAACAATGTAACGTTTGGAGGTGAGGGGACTTAGGGTTCAATTCCCAAGCCATGGGCTTGTTTCTGCCCAAACATGCATAGGATTGTGTCCTTACCATCTCTGGTGCTGGCAGTGACAGCAGAAGTTCAGTGGCTGCCACCCCACCCCCCCATATGCCCCAGGCTTTGCATCGATCTGGGACATTGTTGCCATTATTTTGTGGCAGCTTCTATTCCCCCACCCCCTGCCCACAATTCCCCAGAACAACAACACAATATCCAGAGTACCATAGGTAAATACAATAGTGGCTCTGGAAACAGCTCTGCTTCTGCAATAGGAAAATGTTGTTAAAAGAAAAAGAACACCCAACAAATATTACTTTTATTAATAAATAACAAAACAAATGCTGTTTCTACAAATGAATAATGAAACAAAGGAAAGCTTTGTTAATACTCATGAATGGAATTACAACACAAAACAAAAAATTGCACATCCCTAAAGTTTGGGTTTGCCTGGATGTTGTCTACATGTGAATAAAATTTAGCATCAGTCATATTATGAGGAACATAGGAAGCTGCCTTATACCGAGTAAGACCCTTGGTCCATCTAGCTCAGTATCAGTACTGATTGGCAGTGGCTCTCCAGGGTTTCATGCAGGAATTTTTTAGCTCTACCCGGAGATGCCAGGGATTGTGTCAGGGGTGCCTCTGAGCATAGGCAGTGGCAAAGTAGCTCAGATTCCAAAGAGGAACCACAAAATGTGGGGGAGGAACTTTCCCAGACTCTTCCAGATAGGGAGAGACAGATTCCTCAGGTTTCAATAGTCCAGCTGGACAGAGAGGGCTTCTCTTCACACACCCCTGTGAGAGATAGCAAACAGGGAGAGGTGGGGTGTGGAGAGCCTGAATTCTTAGATGCCAGGTGCAGACGCAGAGCCAAGAGAGAGATGGCAGGGGTGGAGCTCAGGTGATCTGCCCGACTGGCCCAGCAGGAACAGCTACGTGTAGAGACCTCATGAGATAGAGGGAGATTCCCCCCCCCCCTCTTAAGTGAGGATAGCCTTTTCTCAAACGGTGGGCAACTTTCCACCTGGGTAGCTTCCCCTTGAATTCCCTGAAGGCTTTTCCTTTGTAGACTATGAGTTTCTGACAATTTACATCTGTATGACCCATTGAAGTAAAGGATTAAAGAGCCGTGGAGAGAAGCCTCTTGTCTGTGTTCTTTATTTAGCTTTTGAAGTTCAGCAGGGCCAAAAGGGAATCCTGACAGATTGATTCTGGGATCTTCTCCATGCCATGCAGGTGCTCTACCACTGAGCCATAGCCCCTGAGATAGCCTATCACTAGGGGTGTACAAAACATACTCACCAGTCCGCTGGGGGGGTCTGCGGGGGGGGGGAGCAATCCATCCCTCCCCCTGGAATCCTCCCCAGCTGGCTGTGCTCCGTCTGCAGCCAGACTAAAGATTTACATAGCCTATCACGGCAAAAGGCAGGGACACAAATGGCGTAGCCTATCCAAAGACAGGCAGCAGCGGCCGGCCGGTGGCAGGTAGGATCCAACCGGCATGGATTCCCCCAGGTGGTGGAGGTGAGTCTTTCGTTCCACCATGGACTCCGGGGGGCTGGATTCTTAGAATCCGGCCTCATTGGAGTCCGTGGCAGAAGTCTTCGCCATCCCTATCACATGCACTCAGACCTTGTTAGAAATACAGAAAAGATCTGTAAGTATACTAATATCAATAAATGGGTAAGGGCCTAAACCCTTGAAGCTAGAGGGCTTCTGAAATATTTCCTTATAATGATGACTCACTTGGTTAAAAAAACAACAACAAACACTTACTAATCCATATTTCCCCATAGTCTCTCTCTCTCTCTCTCTCTCTTTCTCTCAAGATAGACTAACAACAGAGTAATTTCAAAGTTTATATTTAGAGCTATGTGTTTTGGCTTCCACCCTCATCAGTAGCTGTGATGTTAAAAGAATATCAGGAGTGGTAGTTTGGAATGCTGGGAGATGAACATTCCTATATATCACTCCAGAGGATGAAGAAAAATCACCACTAGGGATTGCACCTAACTATTCAGGAATGAATAGAAGAGTAAAAAGTCAAATCCCCTTATAGTAAACCTCAGGAATTAATTTGGTATCAATCTAAATAAACAAAATAGCGGGGGAAATTTAAAAAGCAGTTTAATAGGGGAGTGCATTATTGCATCCTTAGGCAATAAATCCACCTAAAATATACAAATTATTTGTGATGCAGACACCTTACCATAGATTCATAGAAAAGTTATTTTCTACAGCAAAAATGGCTGCATGAGACTGCTTTAAACCAAGTATATCATTCAGTTATAGTTACCTTATCACAATTTCAAGGAAGTATTGACAAACTAGAGGGGGCTTAGAGCATCAAGGCTGAGATAAATCAACATTTGGAATACAAACACTTAGAAGAACATGTATAGAAACCGGGAGGCAAGTGAAGGTAGGATTTAAGAGCTTGCAATTTAAGCAGTGTCTTCTTATTTGGGATGTGTTGATGCAACTTGATTTTTCTCCAGTTTTGGACGTGACAGTATAACAGCACTTAATGACATTACCATGATGCTGCATTGTGGCTCATTCTGTGTCAATCTGATAATGTCATAAGAACAACTGAATATGGGAGAATGCCAGCATATGGAACCTTCCCACACCAGCATTGCTTCCTCTGCCAGAAGAGGTGACATGACGCTGGCATGGAAATAGTTGCATTGCCGGCTGTCCCCATTTGGCCAGGGTCATTTCTTTGTACTGGTCTGCATGACTCCACAGTGTAGTGAATATTTCACAATTAGGCCTTGAACTTCACTTATTTGGCTGCCCCCAAATGTAGCACACTAGATATAATGGGAATCAGCCAGTCATAGATGCATTGCTCATCTGCATATTAAATGTATTTCTAGAGTTATTTATGTGGTAGATTCATAAGACACTCAGCTATGTCACAGCACCAGTTTGAAGCTCAATCTAAAGGTGACAAAAATACAGCACAAGTAAACATAACACGAGGCTTTAAAAAAAAAACAATGAAGTACCACCATCTTTTAGTAAATGACACCATCTAATTCTGTCTAACAGGGAAAGCCGACAAGCATAGATGAATGATAGTAAATCATAAATATTAACATTTCTTCTTTCCTCTAAAATAGCTACTGTCACCAGTTTAGTTAACATTGCATTAATGATACAACTCAAAGCATCCATTAATTTGACATCTTTTTGAAATCGTTTTGGCTGAGTGACTATAACTTGGTAAATATATCTTTTTATCTCGTGTAGGGTGTTGTTTTTTTTTACAATAGTAGACAATGAATTGCATTTGCCTTAATTCATAAATTCAGATCTCCTTGAAATATATCAGAACTAGGGTTTGTAGAGCCATGCCTGAAACTTTGAAACATGTGATTCCACCACTACCACAATGAAGTTTGCCCGCATCCATTTTGGATGCCAATAACCATCTGTGTTCCACCTTAACACTCTCCAGTCAGATCCATCGCATTCAGCAGCAGCAAAAACCAACAGTGGCCATTGTGGGGCAATCTATAAGGAAGGAGAAAGTATGTTCTTACAGGAAGGTGCATGCCGGGGGGGATCTGAACCATGGTGCTACTAGTTAATTTTAGACCCTGGCCTGGACTTCATGAACCTATGGGAGCCCCTTTAGACAGCCATGTGTATCATTCCAGTTGTAAAGCACAAAATGAACATTTCTCTCCTCCTCTTTGCATGTTAAACTCACTTAGATCATACACCATCATGACTACAGGGACAAAATGAAGTTTGCTTCTGCTTTCTGGATGCTAAAACACATTTACTTGGGAACAAGCACCACTTTCTTGTAGAAAGAGAGAGCATTTTTTAAACATACAAATAATAGAAGGAGCATCTGTAGTAGCCAACATTGTTGCACATACCCAGTCAGCTGCTCCTAAGTCTAAAATCTTTAAAAATAAGAAGAAAGGATGATGAGGCAAGTGGCATCAGCCCTGGTGCATCTCACGTGCCCATGCTGGCCTCGGTGCTGATGCTGAGCCTCATTGCCACTGCCTCCAGCACCTGCTGCTCTTTGGATGGTTGTTTGGGGGCTCCCTGTCCCTGGGCTGCAGGGGCCATGGACTTCAGTCCTGAGGTCCAGTCCTAGCTGCTGCCACTGGATACAAGTCAGCAGCACCATGCAAGTGTACAGTTGCTGAGTGGCTAGTAGCCCCCAGCAAGGCCAGCTAGCCAGTCAACTATTGTGTGTTTTCATTAGGGATGCTGGAGCATGCCAAGCTTTCATCAGTTCAGCTGCTGGACTTCGGCTCATTCCGAAGCTGGCCCATCTTGATCTGCATCGAGTCAGACCAGCTCACAGATCTTTCCAGGTTTTAAAAAATTATGTAAATAGAAATTGCAGGGCACAATTTGTGCAATGTGTGCAAATTTCAGGCCTAATTTGCATAAATCATGCAAACTGCACCCCACAATTTGCACACATTTCTATTTATGTAATTAAAAAAAAACTGAAAAAGTTCCCAGATTTGGGGAAAAACCCTGTGACTGAGCCCGCAAATGCGAGTTGAGTGAGGTGCTCGCCAGGAGTCCATCGAACCCCTGAGAGGTGGATTGATTCCACAGCAACCAACATTCCTAGTTTTTGTAGCACAGACTGAGATACTACCACCTCCACCTCCCAACTGTTCCTATAAGAGTGGGCTTTCCCTGTCCCTATCAATTGCCCTGCAGTGATGATGACAGGAGAACCACAACACCAGGTGATGCTAATCCCAGCTGGACCTTGCACCTTGGAATGCACTAATGAGACTTGATTCAGTGAAACTTAACTTTAAGGAAATGTTCACAAGACCAAGAAATGCATCCTGGAAATACTTCCAATTTCAAGTTGAGATTTTTCTTTCAGAGTATTTCATCTTGTATTAACTCAAAATGTGCTATTCAGCAAACAAAACTGCCAGTAAATTCATTCCCCAAAATATTCATGGAGAGAGGCTACAAATCATAAAAGAACATGAAAACAGCCAAAAAGCACTCTTTTTCTTTCTTTATATCATTATTTATGACATTGTTTTTATTGTAGACTGACTGCCGTAATAACTCTGCATAAACCTTGTTTGTCACTTAAAAAACACACACACACAAAACACCTGATCAGTCACTTGGGCTTTTAAAGATATAATACAAAAATATCTTCACCTTAAAAGAGAAAAGCTCTTCTAAACAAATCATTTTCCACTGTAATTTTTTCCAATGCTATTTTTAAATCTCAACACAAACTAAAGGATATTAACTTTCTCCCTGCCCCCCATTTTTAATCATCTTCTTTGTTCCCACTCCAGATCCCCTAAATTTTGTTTCCTTGTCCACTCAGAATTATACTTAGGGAAGAATGAAAATAAATGCTTTAGGGATAAAGGCAACATGCAGACATATCAATGTGGCCTTTAGCTTATTCTCTTCCTTTCCCTTCCCAACTATAACAAAGTTTTAAGTGGGTGTAACTGTATTTGTCCTCATTCCTCTTGCCCTCAACTTATTGTTCCTCCGTTCCTTCCATTGCCTTCCCCATTGGCCCAGTTCAGACATCACAACAACTCTGGGTTTTGTCCAGCAACAACTGGAGGGCCACACTGTAATACAGGCTGTGATGAAAAAGAAAAATGTATTTCCTGAAGTTACCAAAAATCCAGAATGTTTGTTAGATTTACACATGGTAACAGAAATGTTCTGTCTATCTAAAATTATTTCTGGGCCACCTTAAAGGTTGTTCTTAGGAATCTTTAGTTTGATAATATTTGTATATGCCTGTGTTGACAACCCCAATATAACATGTGCTTGTAGCTTTGGAGAGAGACTCAAAGGGTTAAATAAATATCTGGAAGGGAAAAGTGAATTATGATTCTCTGACTGGCACAAGGTGACTCTTATGAATGATAGGTGTTAAGTTTGCTGTATTAGATAAAATAGAAGATTGAATATTTATGGGAAGAATGTATTTTCCTCCGTGTTTACTGTTCTAATAATATCCACCAATTCCTCTGTGTATGCCCAGCAATTCCTACATGCGCGTGCGCGCACACACACACACACACACACACTAAACATTCTGTGTGAACATTCTTAATGGTCTAAGGTCTCCAAATTTGTGAAATACAATCTCCTCATTCATCATTCAGCAAATGCATAAATCTTTTATCTTCTCTAAGAGGAAATAAAAGTGGGCTAAAGTGTGAAACTACACAGCCACCTTTTCTTTCCGCCTACTAGTATTAATAAGAACTGACAAACAGTACACCAAGCATTCACCAAGCCTGCTACAAGAGTGCAGTGATAAGCCATATAAAATATTCATTACCAGAACTTTAGATGAAGGTGATTCACAACACGAGTACCCAAGCTTTGTCAGAAATTGTTGAGAGATTGAATGCATACTTAAAGGATTTATTAAAGGAATCAGGGGGAGAGAGAAAAAGCCCCTCACCTCTACTGCAGTTACCATGATTGCAAAGGTTTTATGACCGTGTATTTAATCTCCTTGCACTGCATCAGGGAAGTAATCCTGTCTTCTGATTTGTATACAAGAAGTTTCTCAATCTTTCATGGCACTATGAAGTACGGTAGAATCATTTGTGTGCTAATGTGAGCATTTATCTTAAGATATAGTATTACCATGATTTATGCTATTATGAGATATGATGATATTTTGTCATAAGATGTGATACCCAAGTGGCAGGAGTCATTTACTAGAGACTGGATCAGGGAGGACTGGATCAGAAGACTCCCCCCCAAAAAAGTATATCCATTGTACAGACTAATACACATATCACAGAAATATTACAGTCCAACTTTTAATAAATAACAGTATTTTAGTTTGATCTAGGGATGTACGAAAGTCACTTACCTTTTCGATGAGGTAATTCGCGGTGGGGGGGAGGCACTCCGCACCTCTCCCCGAAATCCTAATCTGGCCAGCTCCTCTCCGTGGACATTCTGCGGAGCCGCTGGCTGGGGCCGCTCGCAGCCGGACATCTGGCCACTGGGCAGCCTTCCGGAAAAAAAAACCCACGTACGCAAATGGCGGCTACGGCGGCCACCATTTGCATTCCCTTTTTTTCACTGTTTTAGCCTACGTAAATATTTACATAAGCTATTATGGCAAAAAAAAGGGGGGGAACGCAAATAGCGTAGTGGGCGCTATTTGCGTTCCTTCCCCCCCCCCGTCATTTTAGCCTATGTAAATATTTACATAAGCTATTGTGGCGAAAAAAAGAGGAATGCAAATAGCGTCCACTACGCTATTTCTGTTCCCCTTTTTTTCACCGTAATAGCTTACGTAAATATTTACGTAGGCTAAAACAGTGAAAAAAAGGGAATGCAAATGGCGGCCGCCGTAGCCGCCATTTGCGTACACGGGGTTTTTTTTGCTTGCCGTGATCATGGCAAAGGCAGCTATGCAAATGGCGTGGTGGCCGCCATTTGAGTCCGCAGAAGCCGGCTGAGAGACCAGCTGCCGCTACAACCGCCGCTGGAGCCACCTCTGGAGACGCCGCCGGAGACGCCGCCGCTGGAACATCAGCTCCAGGTAAGCTTCGTCCCGGGGGTGATTCCGCGGAGGGGCGGGGGGTGGGAGGCCGTTCCGCCACGGGTTTCGGGGGGCCGAATGCCAGTGCATTTAGCCTTACTGAAATCCGTGGCAGAATTCTCTGCCATCCCTAGTCTGATCATTCATTGGGCAGTATTCAGTGCTGCCCATGTGCCAGCTGGACCCACCACTAGTACAATGGGAAGACAGTGCTTCCTAAAGCAACTGGAAATGTGCTGAAATGCTCATCTTTGCCACCGCCACCGTTGCTGTCTTCACCACCGCCCACCGCCACCACCACCATCTCCTGAGGATCAGATGTGCGGCGACTCTTCTTGCAGGGTGTCATCATTTTAAAAATGGCAACTCCCTGCAAGAAGAGTCACCATGCGTCCAGGCCTCAGGAGATGGCAGCACCGGCGGTGGCACTGGCAGCGAAAGCGGGAGCAGCCCACCGCCACCTTCTGCTGCCTGCCACCCACCACTGCCCGCCACCATCTCCTGAGGCCTGGATGCATGGTGACTCTCCTTGAGGCCTCAGGAGGCAGCAGAGGTGGCGGAGGCAGCAAAGACAGCAGCAGTGGGCAGCGGTGAAGGTGTGGCGAAGGCGGTGCAACGGAGAAGGCGGTGGCAGTGGCAGATGAGGCGGTGGCCCAAATAAGGAGCTGGGGGGTGGCGTGGAGGTATGGGGGGAAACCTGCTTCAGGCTTGGGGCTGAGGCAGGCTGGGTGGGGAATCTGCCCGAGCCAGATCAGGCCCACCTCGGAAGCTGTGAAATGGCTTCCAAGTCGGATCGGGGGGTCCCTGCACAGCCCTAGTGTTTTTTTGGGGGGAACTTTTTTAATTTTCCCAGACTTTTAAATAAATATAATAAATCTTATAAAAATCAAATATAATAAATCTTTTTAAAAAATCTTTAAAAAATCTGTGAAATGTCTGCTGCTGTAGTGAGTTTGCCCTCAGTTGCTGACTTGGTGTGGTGTTAGATTTTTACTGTTTTATTATTTTGTTTGCATATTTGTTGGTTTTTACTTCTATTGTAAGCTGCCCAGATAATCTTTTGTTATTGGATGTACTAAGGGTGTAGTAAGTAAGTAATAGCACTACTGTATGTACAATAGAAGACTAATAAGTAAAGGAAGTTGAGGATCTGATCTTAAGAATATCTTTCATCTGTCCTATCTGTCATGGGTAAAAACTGGAGGATGAAGTCATGCAGAAGAAGCGAGTTTTTCTACCATTTTAAAAAATATTTATACAACTTCCACCATAAAACCATCTTGAAATGTGCACTTCCTACAGGCCTCAATGAACTTGTGCTCATCTGGAAAAAGGCTGGATCTAGCTTGGAGGAAGCATATGGTGTTCTGCATGTGTCTCCTGAACCCAAGCCAACCCATTACCAACATGATCATCAGTGACTGAGGTTGCCTCAGAAGAAGATCCCATCCAAGTCTAATCATTTTGTGATTAATAGAGAAACACATCATTTTGTTATTTTCATCACAATTCAAATGCCAGAGACAGAAATGACTGAACAAGCAGCTATTCATTTCGTGCCATTGTGCCACCCCTTTTTTCAGTTTTGGTTCTCCTAGTCAGCACAGAAAGGGGTTCAACAAGGTTCTATGGAAGGAGGGGGAGAAAGTGCTGGAGGAAAGGGACACTCTAATTCTCCAATCTTCAACTTGGACACATTTTAGCAAAAGTGCCCATCAATGTGAAAGGTCTTCTTTTGACACTGGAACTTCTAATCACTGGCAAATAGGAAGGGATCTGTAGTAAAAACAAAGCTGAAACACACACTACAATTATGCAACAATTGACAGGAAATGAGTTGGCTACCAAATATATAAGAGTTTTACAACAGCTGTGCAGGATTATTAAAATCTGAAGCCATGTTTTGGCCATAATTTCTGGTGTTTTTGTCACTTGAGCCCTTATAGCAATTTATATGTTAAAGACCTTTTATTTATATCTTTGGAAGAACAGCACCATACCTTCATTTTGGTGTGTAATATGTCTAAATGGAGTTCTTTCAGAGCTGCATCAATTCCCTCAAATTTAGGCTATGCTACATGACCTTGAAAATTACCTTCAAGGTCATTTTTCTTTAGGGTGGCATGCCATCAGTAGAGGGAGACATGGGAAGCAGGGCACCGCTCCATTGTTGTTGGGTTTGCACAGCGAGAGAGAATGAAATGGTAACCAAGAAATAGAGGTTGAATTTCACAGCACTGATCAGTCATGGAAAAAGACTAAAACAAATAAATGGAGGAAGAAGTTTCCCCTTCCTGAAAATTATTTATTCATTTGCTCCATTCCCACCTTTCCTCCAAGGAGCCCAAGCTGGTGTATATGAACCTCCTCTTCTTTGCTATATCCTCACAACAACCCTGAGAGCTAGGTTAGGCTGAGAGTCAGTGATGGGCCCAAAGTCACCCAGCGAGCTTCATGGCAGAGTGGGGACTAGAACCTGGATCTCCTCAGCCCTAGTCTGACACTCTAACTACTACACCACACTGACTTTCACTTTTGTCCTGAGATATTTTGCTTGTGAAAATCTGGCAAATTCCTAAGGGGGAAAAAAGCAGAATAGCATGCCACCTTAGCCACAAAATTGATATATACACGAGTTACATGTGACTGCGATACCTTAACACTACATGTTCAAGTGACATATGAGGTCAGACAACAGCAAAAATCCATCCTGTCTTGAAAAGTTTATTTTACAGCCTTTCACGTTCAGTGATCTTGTCAAGTCATTAGCATGGAAGGATGAGCTAAACTCTTGCCTTTGAGTAGTTTATTTTTAACAAAATAAAACTAAGAGAACCAATTCAATCAGGCAACCATCAGTCTTATATTCCATTTACAGTACCTGTTAATATGTTTTACGTCAAAACAGAATTTTGTATGTAGCAGAGAAAGGAGTTGCATAAAGACACAATTTCATATTGAATGAATAATAAATTATAGGTTACTTGTCTCTTTGATTTTAGAAGATGCATAATATACAATAATAAATAATTAACATATCAAAGTATTTTAATTTAACTACTGCCTTCAGCAGTAGAACTACTTGAATACAAACACTCCTGTCTGTTTTTTACACCCACCTCATGCTGGAGTTTAAGTTGCAATTTGATACAGACCAGGTATTACTATTTCTGGCTAATTTCTGCTTATTTTTTAAAAGTCTTAATAAAGTCTGACAGTCTAGATTCTTATGTAGGATGCGCAAGTATACTGAATGAGAGCCAGTGTGGTGTAGTGGCAAGAGTGTTGGACTGGGAGCTGGGAGATCCGGGTTCTAGTCCCCACTCGGCCATGGAAGCTCACTGGGTGACTTTGGGCCAGTCACACACTCTCAGCCCAACCTACCTCACAGGGTTGTTGTGAGGATAAAATGAAGAGGAGGAGGATAATGTAAGCCGCCTTGAGTTCCTTGCAAGAGGAAAAAAGGCGGGATATAAATGCAATAATAATAAATAAAAAATTAAAGAGAAATGAAAATATAATCACCATTATGCTATTAAAAAATACAATTTCTACCAAGAATGTTTCACCCAAATATTATTCTTGAATGCCATTTATGTTTACACTTTCTTACATCTTCGGCCATGCTAGATAGTGAAAAGTCCAGTGCTGTTTTAATTAAATTTCAACAGTTATAACTTTAAAATATATATTCTTTGTGGGGATTGTTTGCTATCTGCAGTAAGCTAGAAGTTTATCTAATCCTTCTGTAAAAGACTAGTTTCTGTGGCAATGGCTATGTAGCCCCAGGAACTGTGTAGTCCCAGGATTAAAGATATCTTGTCTAGCACAGGATCCATACTGAACAAAGGGATGGGTTGCTAGAAGCTTTCGTGAAACAGGTTTGTTTATTAATTACTTGAATTAGTATTATAATTTATTGAGCAAATTACAGACAATGATCCCATTCACTCTATCCTGTTCTTCCAAAGTATTCAGAGATTTCTGTCACTTGAAGGGAGCCAAAAATGCTCCCTGAGATAAGACCTTAACACGTGAGGATGCTGAGGGTACGTTTCTCTTATTTGGGGGGAGAAAAAACAACAGCTTTTGCTGCCACTTCCAGTTAGGGTTAGGGTTAGGGTTAGGCACTGCTCGGGTATCCTTGTGGGCAGCACCCCTTCTTCATCTCAAAAGAAAAAGCCCCTGGGAACGATGCTATGCTGCGTCATTCCCACTGGGACGTCTGTTCTGAGACCGTGATTATAATCCCTGAGAAATATTAGAATTTATCCTCCTCCAAAAGTCACTGAATATCCCCCAAACTCAAGCCTCTTCTCCTACCTCAGCTGGTTTACTTTCCTTTTCTTTGGCCTTCTCATTTCCCATTCCTCCCACCAAGTCACAGAGCCACCTGCCTATTCCCACCCTGCCCTCCCTCCTTCTGCCTCTCTTTCTATCTGGTTCTCTCTATTTCTGCCTCTGATGTGTTTGTGTGATTGTCTGTATTGCAATACTTCTGTATTTGTGAAGGTCTGGCATAATCACTGTTTGAAATAATGACCTCTGATTAGAGATGACCCATCCAGGACACATTGGTTAAAATCATGGTGTTGTTCAGGAAACATTTTGCTTTAATTCAGGCCTGGCCTAAATTTGAAGGGATGTGGGCTTGAACTGAAATGGAGTGAAGCTTTTCCAAATCAAGGGAGTTCATAGTCACTCCATCAATACCTTAAGACGAACAAATATACTTTGGCATAAACTTTGGTGGACCAGACTCTGTTTCATCAGTTGCATGACAAGGTAGGTTCTTCTGACTCAGGAAGCTGTTGCCACAATATATTTGTTCATCTTTAAGGGGCCACAAGACTCTTCATTGTTTCTGCATTTGTGCCATGCTTTACTGTTATGGGTACAATCCTATGCATGTTTGGAGAGAAAAGGTCTTACAACCGGACTGGAGAATGCTGAGAGTTGTAGGACTTTTCTCTCTCTAAACATGCATATGATTTCACCTTAAATCTTTTAAACTTAAAATAGTAAGTTGGCATTTTCCTGATGAAATCTACATCGGAAAAGAGATCGCAACCCATTTTGCAAACTTTTTGGTCTAGTCGCTCCATTCAGGTGGATTTTTCACATGCATATATATTTCCAGAATTGGTATCTTATATCAAGCCAAGATCACATTTGTCTTACTTCGTCAGTTTTTATCGCTTACTTGGGCATACACTTTTTTTTTGTTTATACCACATTTGCTGTATATGGATGAATAAGGGTAATTCCTGAACCTAATATTTTATGCATTAATACTGTGCCCCTGCCATATCTTTAATTTTTGCAATGTATTGTTTTAATAACAAAAAGGTTAATTGTGCTATTCATCTGCTTTGCACACAATGATAGACAAATAGGAAGCTTTTAAAGATAAGGTGATTCTGACTAATCAAGTCTGTTATTCCAGCTGAAAGAGGGGCTTGTAGAGAGGCTAATTGATTTATTAAATTGACAAAAGCTTGGGGTCCACAATTAATCCTCTTCAGGGGAAAAATATTTCCGATATAATGTCCATTATTGAAGGAGGGTAAATATACAGATCTTTCGGTATAACTAGCTGCCCTCCATCTTCCAGCAGCTGTGTTTTCCTAGGGGAAGAAGGGGGGCTTTCCCAACTTGGTACCCTCCAGATGTTTTGGACTACAAATCTCATAAGTCCCAGCCACCAAGGCCAATGATTAGGGATGGTGGGAGCTGTAGTCCAAAACATCTTCAGGGCACCATTTTGGGGAAGGTTGCAGTAAGCCACCACTTATATTGTGACTCTGAAGCGTTTTTCTTTCAGTTCTTCCAGAATGGGTTCCTCCAACCATACCATCTTCTAAGGGTTTTGCCTTGCTCATTCTTTTCTATATTTCACAATGGCTGCTGTACTGAGTCTCAAGAGGCTATTTCTCCTTTATGCTTTAAAGGAGCTTCATAATGTGATCCTGTGCATGTCTACTCAGAAGTAACTTTCATTGAGTTCAATGGGACTTACTCCCAGGTGAACACAGGATTGCAGTCCCAAGGTCAAACTACACCCTACTTTACCTACATAGCATGCAGCTCCCTTTCTTTTCTTTTCTTTTCTTTTCTTTTCTTTTCTTTTTTTGTTTACTCTAAAGTAAGTGCAAGGGCCTCAGTTTGGATTGCATCTGCAGAATGTGGGGAAGGGAGGTTAATACTTCCTTCCCTAGCTGCCTCCCATCTCCCACCACTGACTCACACACACACACACGGCTTCTCTACATTACAACAATATAGAGCTATCCCAATAATACACCAGCTCCTTGATAGCGGTGTATATTTGTTACTACTGCATTTTCGGTGAGTTAAATCGTGGCGGACTAAAGCCAAAAAATGGTGGCAGAGGCACCGGAGGATGACAACATCATGGAAAGGACCAGCAAACTTCAGTGAGTAACCTATCTTGACCACACTGCATAAGCTCCATGTGAAGGAGCCCCCCCCCCACACACACAAGTGGCAGTAACTTATAATATATTATCCTATTGGCATTAGGGATGTTAGAGAATTCCGCCATGGATCCCAGGGGGGCTGTAGGGGACGCCATTTGCATTCCCGTTTTATCCGTGATAGGCTACGTAAACATTTATGTAGCCTATGACGGCTAAAACGGGAATGCAAATGGTGTAGGGGACGCCATTTGCATCCCTGCTTTAGCCGTGATAGTTTACATAAATGTTTACGTAGCCTATCATGGGCTACCATAGGGATGCAAATGGCATCCCCTACTCAGGACACCATTTCCGTCCACACCAGCCTGGCAGCGGCTGGAGGCCCCGCTGTGGGTTGGCCCGGCTGGCAGCTCTGCAGCCTGGCCACGGAGCGGAGCCAGCCAGGCAGGATTCCGGGAGGGAGGAATGGATCACCTCCCCCCACCTGCGGAACCCAGCGGAGCCAGGTAAGCGGGATTTTGTACACCCCTAGCACCAATGAAGGTTTTTTTTACTGCCATGCGGGATAGCAATTTGTGTGTCTGTGTGTGTGTGAGAGCCTTTGGGCAGGACCCCTCAATGGGCCCCTCCCTCAGTGAATCTACCTTCTCACCACCATTGTTACCATGTTCTATTGCTCCTCATCCTCCTTCTCCTCATTGCTAACACTTGCTTGCTTGACAGGCAGAAAGCTAGTGAGCAAGCTAACAGTGGCATCTGTTGCTCCCCCTTCTCACCAACACCATTGCCTGGACCAGAGAGGTAAACAAGCAGGTTGCTATGGTGAAGAGGAGGACCAAGTCCAGGGAGCTCTTGTCAGTGGGCCTCTCCTGGGGTGTGGGCCCTCGGCAGGTGCCCAACCATGCCTACCTTTGACACTGGCCCTGGGTCTTGGGTTAAAGTCCACATACACAGAGAGACTCATTCCCTGTCCCAACACACACTCATTTCAGTGTGCAAGGTTGGAGAGGGTTAAACCTCACCTCCTGACCCACTGAGAGCAGGGGATGAGCTCATTGGTGTGAGGAGTTTAAAGCCTTCTCCCGCTCCCCAAGCTATCTTAATCCAGATTGCTGTTTCCTTGCTGCTAATAGCAATCTCTGTTTTGGGATCATTTGGACAGGAAGGGCTTTAACCTTGTGAGACTTAGGGGTGGGAATGCTTTAATGTCATCCACCTCTCAGCAGTCCTGGTGCAGTGATCACTGAAAGCAGGTCCCAGCAGGCTTTGTAGGGATGTCAGAGAATTCTGCCACGGATCTCGGCGAACTCCATGGCAGAACGGCCTGCCACCCCCCTGCCCCCCTGTGGATCCCCCCCGGGATGAGACTCACATGGGACGGATCTTCCGGGCGGTGGCGGCTCCGGCGGCAGTGGCAGCAGTGGCCGGTCTTCCGACTGGCTGCAGCCGCCGCCATTTCCAGGCTTGTGTGTAAAAAAAAAGACAAAAAAGACGTGATAGGCTATGTAAAGATTTACATAGCCTATCATGGCTAGGTTTAAAAAAAAAAGACAAAAAAGACGTGATAGGCTACGTAAATCTTTACGTCGCCTATCATGGTTGGGTGGGTTTAAAAAAAACAAAACGTGTACACAAATGGCTTTGCGTACCGTCTTAATCTATATAAATATTTACGTAGACTATGATGGTGAAAATAAAGGGGGACGCAAATAGCATAGCGGGCGCTATTTGCGTCCCCTTTTGATTCGCCGTTTTAGCCTGCGTAAAGATTTACGTTGGCTAAAACGGTGAATGAAAAAGGGATGCAAATAGCGCCCGCTACACTATTTGTGTTCCCCTTTATTTTCGCCGTCATACTCTACGTAAATATTTATGTAGATTAAGACAGCCAAAAAGAAGGCAAGCAAATGGCGGCCGTAGCTGCCACCATTTGCGTACACATTTTTTTTTTACCCAGAGCCCTCCGTGGCCGGAAATCCGGCTGCAGACGGCTCTGGCCTGGCTGGGCCGGGCCTGGCCAGCTGCTCCACGGAACTGCCGTGGAGCACAGCTGGCTGTTCAAGGATTCCGGGGGGAGGAACGGAACGCCTCCCCCCCCACCATCAACATAATCCGCAAAAGGTAAGTCACTTTTGTACATCCCTAAGGCTTTGCATCAGGGTCGCTGGGAAGGGTTGAAGTTAAAACCTCGCCTGCCCCCAGTGATCCTAATAGTTCTTCCTGAGCACTAGTAGTGATGATCCTCATTTAGTGATCCTGATCTAGTTCACTGTGTCTTCTTTACTGCTAATAGCAGAGACGAAACAGCAATCTCTGCATTGAGATTGCAGGGAGAGGGTGAAGTTGAGCCTTCCCCACCCCAGCAAACCTAATCCAAACTGCAGTTTCTTTGCTGCTAATAGATAAAAATATTGACCAGGATCTAAAGGAACCTGTGTGAGCATGCAAAGTGCTAATAGCAATGAGGAAACAGTGGTCTTTATATAAGGATCACAAGGAGGGGGTGAGGTTAATACCTTCCCCACAAATAGTAGCAAGAAAACAGGGATCTCTGCATTGGGATCTTCTAAGCAGTGGAGGAAAGTGGGCAGGGCATGCTGGGGGCAATGCTGGTTGCCCATATGTGACATAAGGGAACCAGTCAAGGGTGGTGGCTCTGATTTCAGTGGGGCTGTGAATCCATTCAGAGTTTCAGTCAGAGCCAGCCAGAATTCTAAAGAAGCTGTCCAAAGTGCTGAATTCTATCCCCCAAATGGGTTCAGCATAGTTCTGTGCCAAAATTTCTCCCACAATTCCATAGAATCATAGAATAGTAGGGTTGGAAGGGGCCTACAAGGCCATCGAGTTCAACCCCCTACTCAATGCAGGAATCCAAGTCAGAGCATCGACTTGTCAAGTCAGAGCATTCAATTCGATAGAAAATAAATTGCTTTCGAGAAGAAATTTGGGAGAAATTGTCATGGGTTGAGTTTGGTGTTCTTGTGCTTATGTTACTTATGAGGTGGCTGAGGAGTGTGCATGAGCATCCTGTCTTTCATTGTACAGTAATCTCTCTGGCAGCCTGCAGCCTCCTTGGCTTCCCTCACTTCAGTTAAAGCCATCATGAGGAAGACATCGTGAGGCAATTCCTCCCATGGGGCTTTTTCAGTTCGGGAAGTGCAGGTGGCCTGGGAGGCTGCAGGGCAATGGAAAGATGGGTGAGAGAGAGAGAGAAAACACACAGCACGCTCAGCCACCTCACAGTGGTTAGGAAAGCCCAAAAATGCTGCCAAAAGGAATTCAAAATTCTGCCTCAGAAAAGTGGAAGCCTCAACACAGTAGATGCTGTTGCAGCAGTGCAATAAATCAAAAACCGTTAGGAAAAAGAACCTGTGCAGTTTTTGAATCCCAAACAAAAATAAAAGAGTGGGACATACGCAGATATTTAATTAAAAAGAAACATGTTAGAAAGCATAGGAAACAGACAGTATGGTGGGGTGGTTAGAGTATAGGAGGATTGGGACTCAGGTGATCCAGGTTCTAGTCCCCATTCAGCTATGAAGCTCACTGGGTCAGTTTGGGGCAGTCACTGACTCTCAGCCTAACCTACCTCACAGGGTTGTTGTGTGGATTAAATGGAAAGGAGGAAGATTGTGTACATCACCTTGTGTTTCTTGGGGGAACGGCAGGACATAAATGTAACAAATAAAGAAGGGAAAGAAAACATAAAATAAAATTCTTGACCAGGATCTAGATGAAGCTGCATGAGCAAAGTGCTTTAGTGCATGGGTTGCTTCCCATTCTTTTCTCCTGCCAGCCGCCCCTAATGAAATGCTGTTCCATGGGGCCTTTGGGGGCAGCTCTCTGATGGCACAGGAGTGCTATTTCTCACACTGCTCGGGAGGGTCCTCCAACCGTCCAGGGCAGATTTTCCCTGGGCAGAGCAGGCTTCAGAGGGAAGGGAGAGTTGGCAAAAATGGCCTTCTTCACTTCCACAAGCAGACTTCTGCTCATGTGATCTCAGGATCCAAGCCAATGTCTTCAACTAGGACCCTTGAGCAGGGTCCAAGCAGTTCTACTGCTATAGCAGAAAGTCAAGTATTACTCTTCTTAAGGAAGGAAAGAAGGCTGACATCATGTCCTGGTGAGCCTCTGCTGACCATCATGTGGTCAGGACCCACCAACAGAGAAAGGGGCCCACCAGTGTGCCTTTTGCCCAGGTTCCCCTCCAACCTGGCTGTACCCCATAGGGTACATAGCACCACTGGGCTAGGCATGACCCAGAGAAATAGCAGGTGATGCTTTGAAATGGTAATGAGCTGACTCAGCCTTTGCCAGCTCTCTACCAGGAGATCATTCAAGATTTGGGTAACTGACAATGCCTGAGCTAACTGTGTCTGTGAGGTGAAAGAATTTTAGACAGGGTCAGGGACCTGTGTTTACTAGGTGTCCAGAGGAAATAGGAATTTCACTGTGGAACTGGAGGAAATGGTTCAATGGTTCAATACAAATTGTGTAAATGACCACAGGATTTTCCAGAAACTGAGAAAACATTCAGGTATTTCATGGATTACACAATACAAGTTGTGTAAATGACCACACAGGATTTTCCAGAAACTGAGAAAACATTCAGGTATTTCATGGATTATTCCGCAGACCCATCAACATATGTGAAGTTAAGGTTTCAGGTATAGTTATGCTTCACTTGCAGTTATTCTATTCATCCTCAATCTCATCTGCCATATGGCTACACTGTATTTTATTTTCTGGAGGTTTTCGAAGCCTGTAACCCCTTTGTTTACCCCTGATTCCATTCCAGATCATTTATACAAAAGAACTAATACAGATACCTGAGGATCCACTATTAACTTCCCTCCATTGTGAGAATGTTTCATTTACTTCTGCCTTTGCATCTGGTCTTTGAAATAGTTGCGTATAATGCTGGGCACATTCATTTTACACATAACACATTTATTTTAAAGATACTAACCACCATTTGTCTCTTTCCTTCTCTCCAGAGAGAGGTACATGTATAAAAGCATGCTACTGTTTACTGCTATCATGGGTAGCATACTTTTATATATGAGCCAAAAAAAGCTGCTCCCAACCCTAGATTAGAGTGGCCATGCCCTGCTTTTCAGAGGACAGTCCTCTATTTGAAGGGCTGTTCAGTTAAAAGATAAAGAATCGTAAGAAGGTAGACAAGGGCCCTTGAAGTTGCTCGACAAGAGTTAGCATCTGAACAGCAGGCTAAGCAGGTACACAGGCCTTCCCCACTATGGTGAGAGATGCATTGTATTTCTGTTTAAACTGGAGTATTTGTAAATTTGCATCTATACATATAAATCAGCATATACAAATGTGTATGTAAATATGTGCCCTCTTTTTTTCTCTTTGTTGGTGATGTGATTCCGGGGGGGGGGGCAGTGTATACGTGGCCACCCTATCCAGACAGCCTATCCAGACAGGAGTGATATGCAGTAGGGCTGTGCACTACTTTGGCCTGAAGCCCAAACTCCGAGTCAGAGGAGCGCACTTCATGCCACTTCATCCTACCTCTGAAGGCGGAGGGGGCATGAAGTGGCACAAAGTGGATTGGAATCCTGCAAAGCTCCTTGGCACACTTCAGTGTGATCTAGAAGCTCAGCCATGCTGCCACTGCCCATCCCCCAGCTCCTTACCTGCCCCCCCCCCGCGGACATGCACCAGCAGTGGTCTTGTTGTTGTGGGGCGGGGGCATTTTTAAAATAGCGACTCCCTGTATTTCTGGAAATAGATCCTGCAGGATCTATTCCTGGAAATACAGGGAGTTGCCATTTTAAAAATAGCTCCCCCCACTGGAATAACAAGATGAAGAAAGGGCTGGATGCACCTGATCTCATCTGATCTTGGAAGCTAAGCACGTTCAGCCCTGGTTAGTACTTGGATGGGAGACCTCCTGGGAATGAATCAGGCTTCCTGCATTGAGCAGGGGTTGGACTTGATGGTCTTGTAGGCCCCATCCAACCCTATGGTTCTATGATACGATTCTATGATATGGCTGCTGACATGCATCCAGAGGGTCCAGGAGCTGGTGGTGGCAGCTTCCCTGGTGGCGCTGGTGGTGGTGGTGCCCCACCCACCCTGGAATAACAACATGGCTGATGGTGTGCATCCAGAAGGTCCAGGTAAGGAGCTGGGAGCTGGGTGACACATCAAGGTGTGTGTGGGGGTGAAGCTGGATTCGGATGTCTGAATCGCACTTTGGCTCTGGAGGCTGAAGTGGGTCCCCCTGCCCGCAAATCAGCCTGAAGCAAATCAGGCTGTCCTTGGAAACCCCGAAGTGGCCCCTAAGGCAGATCAGGAGAGCCATGCACAGTCCTATGCAGAGACAAGAGAGCTTCTAGGGGTGGTGTGAGTCAAAGAGCTGTCTGTTCAGAGACACCCCCCTACCACTACCCTCCTACCCCCACACACACTCACACACACTGAACAAAAATGAGTCAATAAATCTTTGCTGCAGCACTGCTGTCTTCTTCTGTTGTGGCAGCCAGCTGCTGCTGTTGCCACATCACCACTCAAGGAACCCCTTGTCCAGTATGGCAGCAGCATTTTTGGAAGTGCGCGCATGTACACGCTGACGCACATGCGCAGAGCCTTTCCCTGGCTGGCCAGAGGGGTGCACTCCCTTTGCACAGGGGAAAGCTATTAAAAAAGGAGTCAGAGTAGACTTCTTTCCAAAGGGAGGGGCCAAAATTGGCGATGATGAGGTGGCCCAGGGCTCCTCTTCATTTAGTTTGCTGGCTGGCTCATTGGGTAGCTGAGCCAAGCCAGCGAACCATTGGTGTTGGCTGGCCGGACAGTCAGTGGCCAATTAGAGCTGCTTGTGGGTGTGCCAGCAGCTTCTGTCCTGAGCAGGCTGTGTACAGTGCAGCCCCACTCTAGCCCAGTCCAGGCAGCCTGCCGGACTGACCCTCAGGCTGCTAGCAGCAGCTGCTCCATTTTTTCCAGCCATTTTCACAGGAGGAGACTGTGGACTGAAATCAAGACAGACTGTGGATTTTCTTATTTATACCAGACCAGTATGTTCTTGGTTTTAAAATTCAGGTCAATAACTTGAGACTGGAGAAAGCAAGGGGTTTGTGTGGGAAAATGATGCACACTGGCCTGTGTTCACCTTCATCTTGTGTGCCCTAACACATGCTTTCCTTGTGTGACGTTCCATGTGGGTTCCAAGCATTCCTGCCCCCGCCCCTTCCCCTGGGTTGAGCAAATGAATGTCTGTGAATTTCTGACTAAATTCTTCCTGTTTGATGTGGCTTGCTGGGCCACATTAAAAAGAAGTTGCTCTCTGTTGTCTCTGCAAGATTAGCATATTGTGATTATCTAATTCTCTCTCTTAGAATAATTGACTCTCACATTTTCCCGCTGCCTTTGTATGCCTATGTGTGAAATGGGTTTTTTTTCCCCTCTCAATCCCCCCTTTTTGGTTAAAATCTTGGAGAAGTGGGCTCTGCCACAAATTGCTTAATGTGCATTGTTACTCTGCAGAAACTGGACTGGGAGGGTTGTGTCTGCAGTTAAACTGCATATAAATTTGGACCTGTGTTTGCCCTCCAACTTTTCCTTTCCTAATGCATCTCAACCATATTGTGAACATGCAGTTTTTAAAATCCTTTCCTTCCTTTCAGTTGTGCAAATGAATGCCTGAGAGCACATCCTTCTCTATCTATTTCTCCTGTTTTTAATGTGTAAAGGCATTTCTTGCTCACTGAGCTACACTTGTACAGGCTTGTGTAGCAAGATAAGTGTCATTGGCTCGGCCTCTCTGACCCGCTTTCTGCCCCACCAGTCATGTTAGCCACCAAGCCTCCACTGCGAGTGCTGTCTGATTGGCCATATAGAAATGTAATAAATAAAATAATTAGAATAAAACAGCAATAGAGATTGCACACAGACTTCTGTGTTCCTCGGAGCACCATAAGAAGAGAAAAATAGCAGTTACACTGTTTTAACAGAAGTGAAAAAGATACAATGTCTGCTGGATCCACTCTATGCTTACTGACAACCTCAAAGCATTCTAAATGGTTAGTGAAGCTCTAATGTCCTTTCTGAAGCCATGCTGATTTCTCAGCAAGGCTTTTTATTCATCATATATGTACACACACACCTGCAAATGAGTTTTCTAGGCACTGATTCTCACCTTTCTAATTTTACTTAGGTAGATTAGGCTAATAGGTTAATATAAGCATCTACTTCTTCCTTCTCTTTCAGCTATTTTTTAAAAAGTGGTATTTACATTGACTATTTAAAAAACCTATAGAAAGGAGACAAATTTTTAGTGATGTTACATACTTGATTTAATAGTTCAGCAAGTTCACATCTGAGTTATTCAAAAAGGCTCAGGTGAATGTATTGATTTATGATGATTTGTTATTTTAATTTTGTCAGTTGGTTCTGAAATGCTATTCTCATGTTAAGCCCTTGTATCACTGTATTTGTTTTAAGTTAAAAACTGAACAACAATTCTGCATACTAAAAATGCAGAAATATGCAATAGACATATGGAAATACCAGTATAATATTCTAACTGTAAGAAGGAAAACTATGGTGAAGGTTATTGTTGATATTAAAAAAAATGTCTTCTGTGTACTTTTTTTTTCCTGTTCTCTGTTCCCTGTGGATTTTACCCCTTGGCTATAAAATCCATGATTAAATTATGGTTTACCTCAGCTGCATGGAGTAGACAGGAGGATAAGTTGCCCAGAGCATGCCTACCTATGCCTTGTAGCATAATATTTCCTATTGCTAAGGATTAGAAATGTTGAATATGGGGATGTAGTGGAAATTCTGCAGTGGTGAGACAGACACAGGTACATTTCCAGAAATTGTAGAGCTCAAAATGTAGGTGCTTACAGCAGCCACCCTGTCAATCAGATATCACAGCTTTGACTGCTGTTTTACAAGCACAGCACTACAGTTCTCCACCCCTGCCACTTTTTTTCCCCAAATGTACCCAAATTTCCCTATTATGAAAGACATAGTCTTGTTACTTTGAGCCTACTGAGCAGTTTAGAGTGCAATACTTTTGGGTAGCTAGAAGAGAAGCCCTTTAGATATTATTGGTAAGGAATGTTGTCAAATTATCAAGTTGCAATCCTCGTGTCAAAGCCTCAGAATTCTTGATTATGAATTTGGATAAGAACTCCCATATAGAGGAAGGGTTGGCTCCAATTTTGTTGCCTCCCGTACCTCTTCTCTTTCTTTCACAGCAAAATCAGAAGTCACCTCAGTTCACAAGAGTGCCTGGAACCTAGGGCTGTGCATTGCTTCAGTGCCGAATCCGAATCCTGAAGGGAATCGGGGTGCTTCAGGTCAGGGGTGCCTCAGTGCGTAGGGATGTATGAAACACTTACCTGGCTCCGTGCCAGGCAATCTGCAGTGGGCAATCCTCCCTGGCTGGCTCCGCTCCATGGCAACTCCATGGAGCCGCCGGCCAGGGCTGCCCGCAGCCGGACATCCGGCCACTGGGCTGCACAGGGACGCAAATGGCAGCCACCATAGCCGCCATCATTTGCGTCCATGTCTTTAGCCGTGATAGGCTACATATATATTTATGTCTCCTGTCTGTCTCCAAAATGTATCAACTTGAGAAAGATCAGGGAGGGGGAGAAGAGGATGAGGGAGGGGGAAGAGGAGAGGAGGAGGAGGAGGGAGGGAGGGAGCTTTGGTGAATAGCAACTCTAGTTGCCAGATTGGGGCTGAACATAACACAGCAGTCTCCAATTAGTGACAGTGGTGGTGGTGGGGAAATATTGGATATATTGGAGAAAAAAGCCTGCATTTGTTCATTGCGAGAGACAGATCTGGTGGTGTTATTGGAGAGAGTTCTGAAATTACTTGTCTAGACCTGTGGTGTGTGTGTGTGTGTGTGTGTGTTGGACTCTTTCCTACTCTTCCTTTGTAGTGTTCCAGCTAGATCCTTGTAAAAAACACACAAAATATATTTAAAATTACTCTCCTTTTCTTGTTCATGGCTGCCCCCTCAACCTTTCTCAATTCCTGTATTCTTTCCCTTCCCATTTTTGAAGGGAAATACATCATTTCCCTAGAAAAATAAAATATAACCCTTTTCTTTGCCTGTAGGTAGGTCTGTATTTGCTTTTTTTTTTGCTCTTGTGTATCTCTGTGTGTGTCTCTCTGTGTGTGCTTGTGCTGTGGTCATGCAAAGCACTACACATGTCCACATTTCAAAATACAGTTGGCAAAGCACTACATCTATTATTTAAATAATGCTCCACTGTGTAGCAAAGCATGCAAGCCCAATATGAGGCATTTTCAGAGTCTTGAATCCATTGCAGATTTCTCCAATATCCCTACTGTTACAATCAATCAGAGTACTTGAGAAAGAATGAGAAGAAAGTTATATGGATTTAGAAAAGATGGAGCTAGGCACATTAAGTTGACCAGACTTTAGAAATCCAACACATTTTTACCACCGGGCAGTTGCATGAATCAATCATCTCTTAAATCCAAGATGGCAAATTGGCAGTCCACGGCCTGGATGTCAACGTTATCTGGCCCCAGATTACCAAATTTAGTCGCACTAGGGGAGAGGGGTTATTTTCACTTCAAAGAAACCTAGAGCAGAAATTAGGGATAGTGAACTCCTCCACTTCAACACCTATCTTCTTTGATTATCCGTTTATGACCTTTGGTTTGAGTTTCTGAGAACAGCACATTTTATCTGTGCCTGTCACAAAAACTACTGGGCCAAACTGTCTGAAATTTGGCAGGGGGAATCCCCTCCTTGGGGGCTGAGGGGTTCCCAAATTTCATGCACTTCTGTAGAAAGAGTGAAAAGTTACAGTTCTTTGTTTTGAGAGTTTTTGTTGAAAAAAACCCAAATTTTAACTCCTCCTAGCACAACCCCCCCTAGCTCAAACTGTAGGGGTGGATGAAAGTCACTTACCTGTCCTCGAAGCTTTATCGCGGTGGGGGGGAGGCGCTTCGCTGCTCCCCCCGCGAAGTTGAGGCCGGGGGGGGAGGCTTCCCGCCTCGCCCAGCCGAAATTCAGGCCGGGGAGGAGGCTTCCCGCCTCGCCCGGCCGAAATTCAGGCCAGGGAGGAGGCACCTTGCCTCACCCGGCTGCGAACTCAAAAGTTTTTTTTTAAAAAAAACGCCCCTGTGATAGGCTACATGACGATTAACGTAGCCTATCACGGCTAGATCTGCAAAGTCAGCCGTGATAGGCTACGTTAATCGTCACGTAGCCTATCACGGGTGACTTAAAAAAAAAAAAAAAGCGCGTACGCAAATGGCGGCCCCCATAGGGAGCCGCCATTCGCGTTCCTTATTTGGTCGCTGTAGTCTACGTAAATCTTTACGTAGACTACGGCGAAAATAAGGGCAACGCAAATAGCATGCCCTTATTTTTGCCGTAGTCTACGTAAATCTTTACGTAGACTACAGCGATGAAATAAGGAATGGGAATGGCGGCTCCCTATGGGGGCCGCCATTATCCGTACGCGCTTTTTTTTTTTTAAAGTCATCCGTGATAGGCTACGTGACGATTTATGTAGCCTATCATGGCTGACTTTGCAGATCTAGCCATGATAGGCTATGTTAATCATCATGTAGCCTATCACGGGGGCATTTTTTTTTTCTTTACTGGAATGGCGGGGGCGGCAGCCGGTCGAAAAACCGGCTGGCACTCCAGCCCTGGACGAACACCCACCAAACCGCCGGCCGGACCTGCTGCCGGGAGGGACATTCGGCAAAAGTAAGTCCCGTCCCGGGGGGGTGGGGGGTGGGGGGGTGCGGAGAATTTCTCCCCGAAACTTGTTCGGGGGGCCGAACACATTGGCGGTCGGCCCCCCGAAGTTTCGGGGAGAAATTCTCCACCATCCCCATCGAACTGTCTGAAATTTGGTAGGTAGAATTATCTCCATGGGCGCTAACAGATCTCCAAATTTCATATATGTATCATGCAAACTGAAAAGGGTATGGCCATTTCTATTTTCCAGTGCAAGTCAATGGGAAAACGTCATATCGAAATGATTTGGATAAGTGGATTTCACTTCATATCCAAATCTGAAAAGAAGCGGAGGGGGTCTGATTCAGTCCAAAGCAAAGGTCCGAAGTGGCATCCGAAGTGAAGGTCCGAAGTGGCATCCGAAGTGAAGCAGGGGTCCATGCACAGCCCTATTAGAATCACCTCAGATACTACATTCTTTACTGTTTTCCTCCTTTCACCTCAGGCAGCATGGCCTCCAGGCATGTTTGCTACCCCATTGCTGCAATAGGATTGCGGAGTCCAACAACCTGTAGGGATGTACGAAATTGGCCTTACCTGGCTCTGCTGGGTTCTGCTGGGGGGGGGAGGTGCTCCATCCCTCCCCCCAGAATCCTGGCTGGCCGGCTCTGCTCCGCAGGGATTCCGCAGACATCCGGCCGCTGGTTAGCAGGGACGCAAATGGCGGCGGCTGTAGCCGCCGCCATTTGCATCCCTGTAGTCAGCCATGATAGGCTATGTAAATCTTTACGTAGCCTATCACATCTGACTTTAAAAAAACAACAACAACACGTGTACGCAAATGGGGGTGGCTACGGCCGCCGCCATATACATTCCCTATTTTGGCCTGTCTAATCTACGTAAATATTTACGTAGACTAAGACGGCGAAAATAAGGGGAACGCAAATAGCCTAACAGACACTATTTGCATTCCCCCTTATTTTTAAAAATATTTTTAAAATATTTATGTAGACTAAGATGGGCCAAAATAAGGAACGCAAATGGCGGCAGCTGTAGCCGCTGCCATTTGCGTGCATGCATTGTTTTTCTTTTGTTTAAAGTCAGATGTGATTGGCTACATAAAGATTTACATAGCCTATCATGTCGTTGTTGTTTTTTTAAACCTAGCCATGATAGGCTACGTAAATCTTTACGTAGCCTATCACGTCTTTTTTTTTCAAGACTGGAAATGGGGGCAGCGGCAGCCGGTCAGAAGACCAGCTGCTGCCGCCGCCGCCGGAGCCACCACCGCCCGGAAGATCAGCCCCAGGTAAGTCTCATCCCGGGGAGGATCTGCGGGGGGTGGCGGGGGGGTGGCAGGCCGTTCCGCCACGGAGCTTGGGGGGCTGAATGCACTGGCATTCAGCCTCACCGAAATCCATGGCAGAATTCTCTGCCATCCCTACAACCTGGCTTTGGTCTGGTCAGGTCACTGGACTTAACAGAGTGGTGATGCACTAACTGAATATTCTACTGCTTGGCAAACCTTAGGGATGTCAGAGAAATCCGCTGCGGATTCAAATGAGGCCAGATTCTTTGGAATCCGGCCTCAGGAAACCACAGTGGATCGGGACCACTTACCTCTGCTCCAGGAGGACTGGAGGCGGAATGGCACTCGGCTGCTTCTTGCCAGCCAGAGCCATTCGCCTCCTCCCTGTCCCTGCTGATCTCCGTGTCTTTTCTTAAAAAAAAAAAAAGGCAATCGATCGGCAGGATGTGCCCATAGACTTATAGGCAAAATAGAGCCATGAATCTTTCACATAAGCCTGTGGACACATAGACTTAGATGCAAGATTCATGACTCTATTTGTGTATAAGTCTATGGGCACATCCTGCCAATTCCCCCCTCTTTTTTTTTAGAAAAGACATGGCAGTCGGCAGGGTCAGGGAAGAGGTGAATCGCTTTGGCTGGCAAGAGGGAAGGTAAGCGGCCCCCAAGCTGGTTCCCCCTCCCAGAATCCTCATGGAGCTCAGCTGCTCTGGAGGATTCTGTGGGGGCGGATCGCCTCCCCGCACAGATTCCCCACCAGAACAGATGGTGGGGAATCCGTACACCCCTAGCAAATCTTCAGAAAAGGATTGGGACTCTAACAGAACTGACACAGATCTTTAACTCAGCCTGACATCAAGGTGTAAGTAGAACTATTTAGTGATTTAAGGTGCAATCCTATGTGTACTTAGAAAAAAGGCCTACAATTTGTAGTATGCCCCAGCCAGCTGTGCTGGCTGGGGCATGCTGGAAATTGTAACCCTTTTTTCTGTCTAAACATGCATAGGATTGTGCCCTTAGGAACATAGGAAGCTGCCTTATACTGAGCCAGACCATTGATCTACCTATACCTGTACTGTCAACACTGACCGGCAGCAGCTCTCCATGGTTTCAGACATGAATTTTTCCAGAACTGGAGATGCCAGGGACTTAACTTGAGACCTTCTGCATGCACAGCATGTGCTGTACCACTGAGCTATGGTCCTCCCCTTCTTGTGCTACTTAGTGACCATGGTATAGTAACACATTACTATGAGCATCTCTACATCAGCCTAAAATCCCACATTTAAAGTGGGGCTTTCTGCTTCCATTTTCAATGCAGGATCACAACAGAGTCCTTTTACATGTGCTTCCTTTCACCACTCCCCTTTCCCCCTCCTTCTCCTGCTTCTCTTAGTCTTCCATTTCCATATGTTTCATTGGTCTAGTTCCTTTTCTTGAGGCTTTTCCTTTTTCACAGGGGGAACTCAAGTGGAACACAAATGGGTTAATTGGATACCGCATTATCTCTGTTCTATTTAAAAATGGAATGAAGGTCATTTAGTGCAAGAGATGCCCTGGAGGTTAACGGTGTCATCTAAAGGGCCCACACATTTCTACAAGTAACCAATCTCAATAGCAGGATAAAAGCTCTGTGTGAAGAAGCCCTATGTCTGTTGCATGTCTCACCAGTGTATGCACACCAGTGCATACACTATGGATACATATGACATTCATTTCAGTTAATTTTTGATCAGGATTTATCTAGTTCACACCTAGGGGTGTATGAAACCACACTTATCTGCATCCGCAGGGGGTCCGCCGGGGGGAGGTGATCCGTTCCTCCCCCTGGAATCCTCCCTAGCCGGCTCCACTCCATGGCGAGTCCGCAGAGCTGCCATCCGGGGCCTCCGGCAGCCAGACTTCCATCCGCTGCTGGGCTGTGGCCGCAAATGGCGTCCCGCATAGGGGGATGCCATTTACGTCCCCGCTTTGCTGTGATAGGCTACATAAGTATTTACATAGCCTATCACGAAAAGAGTAGTGATGCAAATGTGATAGCGGACGCCATTTGCGTCCCTGTTCTTTGCTGTGATAGGCTATGTAAATATTTCCGTAGCCTATCACAGCTAAAGGAAGGATGCCATTCGTGGCCACAGACCTGACAGCAGACAGCAGCGGCCTGGATACAGACCCACCGGAGGGAGGTAGGAGTTGGTCTGCCAAGACTTTGTGGGGTGGTGTTGGGGATTGCTCCGTTCCGCCACAGACTCTGGGGGGCCGAATTCACTGGAATTTGGCCTCACTGGAGTCCATGGCGGAATTCTCTGCCTTCCCTATTCACACCTTCTGGGCTGAACATGGACTCAGACACAATCTCAGCTGAAGCCCATACATTTCTGAGCTTGGAATGTGATTCACGAAGCAAAAAAAATATGTTCGACAGCATGGATACATTTGAAAAATGTTCATGGAAATATGTACTTTTGGAAAATGAACACAAATACATTTTAATCAATGGGATAAGAATGTGTACATTTCAAAGATGCACACAACTTATGTGTACATTTGAAACAATATGCACAAAATATGCATGGATTTTTATGCTTAAAGAAAAATAAAAGCTTGCTATCTGATCTGGACTCAGGTTAGAAAGAGCTTCAAGACAGAATACAGACAACTTCAGCGAGCTCGAGTTTTGATGATTCACACATTCCTTAAATTTAAACACTGCACACACATGTTTTCAAAGCATATGCATTCTGATCAGTGCCTTCCATTGAAATGGCAAAGCTAACTACATTCCTAAAGTGGCTTCCCAGTTTGAAAGGGCTTGTGTTGATTTTGTGGTTACTAATTTCACCAGAACTGGATCTTAAGTAGCTTAGGGTGCAATCCTATGGCTGCTAGACAGTGTCTAGTTAGCCATAGGATTTTTCAGTTTCTGAGCACCGAGCTCAGAGCCAGTGCTCCAAGCTCAGTTCCCAGAAATCTGACTCCCCCCATCCACCACCTTGTGGGAGGCGTGGGTTGTCCCCAGCTCCGCACTCGGAAGAGCAGAGCAGAGAAGCCGAAAAGGGCACATTCCTAGGGGCGGGAGGGGAGGAGGCAGTGGACATGCCATTACAACACTTCCTATGTGCCGTCTGGCCTCTCTGCCCCCTGTTCCAAGGCGCCCTGGTTAGACAGCCAAAATCAGATGTCTAGCCACAAATGCAGGGCGGCCGGAGCACAGAGGAGATCCCCTCCGCGCGCCACCCACCCTACATTGGATAGTCAGCCACCTCTGAGTTTGGAGGTGGCCAACTATCCCCATAGGATTTCACCCTTAACTTCTATTGTTGCACTTGTTGTAGTATAGTAATACATTGTAAATATTATAATATTTACATACTGTAAATATTATAATATTTACAGTAACAGTACCCAACTAGTGCTGAAGATCTGTCAGTATTAGGGATATCAGAGAAATCTGCTGTGGATTCAAATGAGGCCAGATTCTTTGGAATCCGACCTCAGGAGTCTGCAGTGGATCAGGACCACTTACTTCCGCTCCAGGAGGACTTGCCAGCCAGAGCCGTTCGCCTGCTCCCTGTCCCTGCTGATTGCCATGTCTTAAAAAAAAAAAAAAAAGGCAATTGGAAGGATGTGCCCATAGACTTATATGCAAATAGAGTTATGAATCCTGCATATAAGTCTATGTGTCCATAGGCTTATATGCAAGATTCACCGCTCTATTTTGCATATAAGTCTATGGGCACATCCTGCCGATTGCCTTTTTTTTTTTAAGACATTTTTTTAAAAGGCAATCGGCAGGGACAGGGAGGAGGCGAACGGCTGTGGTTGGCAGGATGGAAGGTAAGCGGCCCCCAAGCCAGTTCCCCCGCCCCCAGAATCCAAGCAGAGCACAGCCGCTCTGGAGGATTCTGGGGGGGAGGAACAGATCACCTCCCCCCCACAGATTCCTCACTGGAACAGACGGTGGGGAATCCATACGCCTCTAGTCAGTATTCTTCATCCTGAAGGAACTTCCCATAAGACTACAAGGAGAACTGGGATGGGCAATAATTAAGCTGGGGAGGCGGGTGCTCAGAAATGCAAACAACCCTGCTCAAGTAAGAGTGGTCCTGATTTAAAGGTAAGCACATACCCCTTTGAGATTACCTGACTCAATTTGGGGTTTGCACCCCACATCCACCATTTGCTCCCAGAGATTGTAGGTCTTGCAAATGACAACCAGTTCAATGCAGCCTAGGAGTGTCTCTGCTGGGCCTTTCCTCGGCTGTATGGAGCTTATTTGCAATGGGAGCTCAGGAGCTCAGTAAATCACATGATCTCTGGCTGCAAATGATATAATCTTATCTATTATTATGCTGATGACACACAGCTCTATTTCCCTGTGACATCTCAATCAGAAGAAGCCGTGTAAGTCCTGGATCAGTGCCTTGATGCAGTAATGGTCTGGATGAGGGCCAATAAACTGAAACTGAATCCTGGCAAGATGGAAGCCCTGTGGGTGAGTGGTTCCTGGGTCCAGGAGATTGGCTTACTGCCGGTTCTGGAGGAGTTGCACTCCCTCAGAAAGATCAGGCCTTTGAGGCTCAGGGTGCCATTTACCAACTTTGGCTGGTTTGCCAGCTATGGTCTCTCCTGGATAGGGATAGCTTGGCCACAGTGGTACAGGTGCTAATAACTTCAAGACTGGATTATTGCAATGTGCTCTATATGAGATTGATTTTAAGGCTGCTCCAGAAGCTGGAGCTAGTGCAGAACGCAGCAGCTCGGCTGTTGTCGGGAGCTTCCCCTTTTTAGCATGCAACTCCTTTGTTGAGGGAAGTGTACTGGCTGCCTATTTAAAACTTGGCCAGGTTTAAGGTTCTAGTACTCATGTACAAAGCCCTAAACAACTGGGGACCAGGATGCCTGAGAGCACACCTTCTCCCTTACCAACCTGCGCGCTCACTGAAGTCATCGGAGGGCTTGCTCCTGGTGGTTCCACATGGACCTATGGCCTGACTGGAGCCCACCAGGAGACAACCAACACTGTGTTGTTTCCGGAGCCTCCTGAAAACAGCACTCTTCCAGGAGGGCTTCTTTAACTGACCAGTTATAGTTTTTATTGGCATTGTGTTTTTAAATGAGTGTAATTTTAATGCAGTGTTTTAATCTTCTTATGCTCTTACTGTTTTATCTTTTGTGTTCACTGCTCCAAAATTAGGGTTGGCGGAGAATTTCTCCCCGAAACTTCGGGGGGCCGAGCGCCAACGTGTTCGGCCCCCCGAACAAGTTTCGGGGAGAAATCCTCCGAACCCCCCCCGCCCCCCCCCCGGGACGGGACTTACCTTCACCGAATGTCCCTCCCGGTGGCTGGTCCGGCTGGCGGTTCGGCGGGTGTTTGAGCGAGGTGGGAGCGGCAGCCGGTCTTTCGACCGGCTGCCGCCGCCGCCATTGCAATGAAAGAAAAAAAAAAACCGCCCCCTGATAGGCTACGTGACGATTCACGTAGCCTATCACGGCTAGATTTGCAAAGTCAGCCATGATAGGCTACGTCAATCGTCACGTAGCCTATCACGGGTGACTTTAAAAAAAAAAAAAAGTGTGTACGGATAATGGCAGCCCCCATAGGGAGCCGCCATTCCCGTTCCTTATTTGGTCCCTGTAGTCTACGTAAAGATTTACGTAGACTACGGCGAAAATAAGGGCAACGCTATTTGCGTTGCCTTTATTTTCGCCGTAGTCTACGTAAACATTTACGTAGACTACAGCGACTAAATAAGGAATGTGAATGGTGGCTCCCTATGGGGGCCGCCATTAGCGTACGCGCTTTTTTTTTTTTTAAAAGTCACCTGTGATAGGCTACGTGACAATTGACGTAGCCTATCACGGCTGACTTTGCAGATCTAGCCGTGATAGGCTACGTGAATCGTCACGTAGCCTATCAGGGGGCATTTTTTATTTTTTTTTAACTTTCGCATTCGCGGCCGGGCGAGGCAGGAAGCCTCCTCCCCGGCCTGAATTTCGGCCGGGCCGAGGCGGGAAGCCTCCCCCCCGGCCTGAATTTCGGCCGGGCCGAGGTGGGAAGCCTCCCCCCCTGGCCTGAACTTCGCGGGGGGAGCAGCGAAGCGCCTCCCCCCCACCGCGAACGTCCTTCGAGGACAGGTAAGTGACTTTCGTCCACCCCTATCCAAAATCTGTTCTAGATATTAAGTGGTATATAAATAATATAAATAAATAAATAAATAAAATTTGCGTATTGATTTGACTACACCTGGACATTTGTAAAGCAGTACATAGGGATTTTTTATTTATTTATTTATTTTTAAATAAGGATGCCTGCTAACATCATCTTCCCCAAGCAGGAAGTCAAGTTGGGAAGTCAGGACAAGAGCTGGAGACTTGCATGGTGCTGATTCATCTTCCCCATTTCTCCTGTGTTCCCTCTGAATGTTGTGGAGATCCCTGCCTCCATCATCACTGAGCAGCAGTACCAGAGTACTACCTCCCAACCCACCTCACCAGCTGCCTTTTGAAAGGCACAAAGGCTGTCAGTTTGATAACTCTACCCATTACTGCAGGAGTGCAAACCCTCTTTCGCTCCAAGGGCCAAATTCCCTTTTGGTGAAGCTCTCAGGGGCCATGTTCCAGTGGTGGGAGGGGCCAAAGGCAAAGGGGTGGAGCCGAAATACAACAATGCCACCATATTTTATCTTTTGCTGCCAGTAACTAAGGTTTAAGGGAGGCATTTCGACCTTTCAGAAGGGGGGGGGGATCTGCACAAAAGCCAGGAAGCCACTAAATAACCTATGATCAGGGAGAAAGGGGTGAGGCAAGGGGAAAGTGGTGTGGCTAGCTGGAGAACCCTGGAGAGCTGGTTTGAGATACTCGGTGTATGTGTGTCAGATTTGCTCCCCAGTCCTGAGCTTCTTCTGCAGCCCTACATTACTGCCACTGCTTTCACCTTGGTTTTCCACTTTCTCCGCCAACATTCCTAGTGCGGGATCAGGGGGAAGAAGCAGCAGCTATAAACATACTGGGAAGAAGGACATGGCAGGAAGTTCTGAGAGGCAAAGTGTCCCCCCCACACTTTTGCATTCATAGTCTTTTTCTTTGCTCATTTCATATATATTTTGCATACAGTCATGATATATTCAACAGGTGGGGGTAGATATAAAAAGCACACATATTTATGACTGCAAAGAACCATATAACCTACAGGATGGATTTATCTTGGATATGTATTCCTTCCAACAAGTAATTACAAAAGCTTGTACTTGAATGCCAATACACACAAAAATCTTGTTGCGATACCACAAAATGTATTATGTGATGGCCTTTCATAAAATACAGTTTAACAGAGCATGGCAGCTGGTAGGCAAAAGGCCGGAAACTGTAACAAGCAATTATATTATGGAATTTATTTTTCCCCTCACTTTTATTACCTAAATTTCTTTGAATATTAATCTGATTCTTTTAATAATGTGTCAAGCCTGACACCCCTCTGTGGACATGAAACACCTAATGGTCATGGATGAGGGATCCATCTATTTAATTTTTCCTTCGAATAGTTTTAAAAATTAATTTATCTGATTGTTCAGAGTATTATATAAAATTTGTTGGATTTCTTTTTTTTCTTTTTTCTTCGCTACTAATAGTCCACCTTCCGTTTCTTTCCTCTCACGTCTGGTTTGATAAGGATTCTCTAATTCTTTTACAGATTGCAGATTAAAATAAAATGGAACACAGTGCCAGAAATAAAGTTTGCATTAACTCTCAGGAGGTCTTACATAGGCACTGGAATTCTAATAGAAAAATAGGCTAGGAACTAGGGACAGACTCAGAAATTTCATTTCAAAGCAAGCAGCTTCCAAACACGTGTAATTATTTCAGCTAAATTATTTTCACACATTACCGCTGCCTTCCCAACCTGTAATGTCCAGATGTTTTGGACTTTAAACCCCTGCATTCCTGGCCATGCTGGCTGGGGCTGATGGGAGTTGAAATCAAAAATATCTGGAGGGCACCAGCTTGAGGCAGGCTGCATTACAGTGTATATAGGTACACATGCTGGGTTCTCTCCACCTCCCCTCCACCCCAAGTGTACAAGAAAAAGTTTGTATATGAAGCTGTTGTCAAAGGCCAAATTACTTTTACGTATTATTTATTTTGTTTTAAACATTTGATGATGTGGATGGGATTCTTCCAGTAGTGTGGCTAACTTCACCTCGTTTGACTCTTGCCTAGGGGTGCATGAAAGTCACTTACCTGGTCTCGCAGCTTGCTTTGCAGTGGGGGGGAGGCGCTTCGCTGCTCCCCCCGAAGTTCAGACGGGGGGGGAGGCTTCCCTCCTTGCCCGGCCGAAATTCAGGCCGGGGGAGAGGCTTCCCGTCTCGCCTGGCCGAAATTCAGGCCGGGGAGGAGGCGCCTCGCCTCGCCCGGCCACGAAATAAAAAGTTAAAAAAAACACACGCCCCCATGATAGGCTACGTGACGATTAACGTAGCCTATCACGGCTAGATTTGCAAAGTCAGCCGTGTTGGGCTACGTAAATCGTCACATAGCCTATCATGGGTGACTTAAAAAAAAAAAAGCGCTTACGGAAATGGTGGCCCCCATAGGGAGCCGCCATTCGTGTTCCTTATTTGGTCGCTGTAGTCTACGTAATCTTTACGTAGACTACAGAGACCAAATAAGGAACGAAATATTTACATAGGCTAGAACGGCGAAAAATAAAGGAACGCAAATAGCGCCCACTATGCTATTTGCGTTCCCCCCTTTTTTTTGCCGTAATTGCCTATGTAAATATTTACGGAGGCTAGAACGGTGAAAAATAGGGAACGCAAATGGCACCTGCCGTAGCTGCCACCATTTGCTTATGCTGGGTTTTGGGGGGGGGGGGGGTTAGCCATGATAGGCTACGTAAATTCATACGTAGCCTATCACGGCTGCAAGGACGGCAACTGTGGTGGCAGCAGACCAGCTGCTTCCAGCCAGGAGACCAGCCGCCGCTGCCACCGAATCTGCTGCATCCGCCCCAGGTAAGTGCTATCCCAGGGGGATTCTGCGGGGGGGGGGGCAGGAGGCCGTTCCACTCACTGGAATCTGTGGCAGAATTCTCTGCCATCCTTAGCATTGCCCTTCTTTGGAACTGGAATGTAAACCAACCTTTTCCAGTCTTGTGGCCACTGTTGAGTGTTCCAAATTTGTTGGCGTATTGAGTGCAGCACTTTAACAGCATCATCTTTTAGGATTATAAATAGCTCATCTGGAATACTGTCATCTCTGCTAGCTTTGTTGTTAGTCATGCTACCTAAGGCCCACTTGACTTCACTCTCGAGGATGTCCGGCTCAAGTTCAGTGACCGGGTTGGCGGGGAATTTCTCCCCGAAACTTCGGGGGGCCGAGCGCCAATGTGTTCAGCCCCCCGAACACGTTTCAGGGAGAAATTCTCCGCACCCCCCCACCCCCCGCACCCCCCCCCCGGGACGGGACTTACCTTTGGCGAATGTCCCTCCCGGCGGCGGTTCGGGCCGGCAGTTCATCGGGTCTTCGTCCGGGGCGGAAGCGGCAGCCGGTCTTTCGACCGGCTGCTGCCGCCGCCATTCCAAGAAAAGAAAAAAAAAACCCCCCCGTGATAGGCTACGTGACGATTAACGTAGCCTATCACGGCTAGATTTGCAAAGTCAGCACTATCACGGGTGACTTTAAAAAAAAAAAAAGCACGTACGGATAATGGCGGCCCCCATAGGGAGCTGCCATTCCCGTTCCTTATTTGGTCGCTGTAGTCTACGTAAAGATTACATAGACGACGGCGAGAATAAGGGCAACGCTATTTGCGTTGCCCTTATTTTCGCCGTAGTCTACGTAAAGACTACTTTACATAAAGTAAAGTACTTTACGTAAAGACGTCACATAGCCTATCACGGGGGCGTTGTTTTTTTTTTAACTTTTAATTTTGCAGCCGGGCAAGGTGAGGCGCCTCCTCCCCAGCCTGAATTTCAGCCGGGCGAGGCGGGAAGCCTCCCCCCCCCCCGGCCTGAACTTCACGGAGGGAGCAGCGAAGCGCCTCCCCCCCACCGCGAAAAGCTGCGAGACCAGGTAAGTGACTTTCGTGCACCCCTAGTGACCGCACTATCATGGCTATGAGGGACATTCAGATCTTTCCTGTATAGTTCTTCTGTGTATTCTTGCCACCTCTACTTAATCTCATCTGCTTCTGTTAGGTCCCTGCCTTCTTTGTCCTTTACCATGCCCATCTTTGCATAAAACATTCCTTTGATATCTCCAATTTTCTTGAAAAGATCTCTAGTCTTTCCCATTCTATTGTTTTCCTCAATTTCTTTGCATTGTTCATTTAAGAAGGCCTTCTTGTGTCTCCTCGCTATTCTCTGGAACTCTGCATTCAGTTGGGTATATCTTCCCCTTTCTCCCTTGCTTTCCGCTTCCCTTCTTTCCTCAGCTACTTGTAAAGCCTCATCAGACAGCCACTTGGCTTTCTTGCATTTCTTTTTCTTTGGGATGGATTGAGTTGCTGCCTCCTGAACAATGTTACGGACCTCCGTCCATAGTTCCTCAGGCACTCTGTCTTCCAGAGTACCGAGATCATTCTATAGTTTTTGAGATTGTGCCCCAGTACTGCTTTTCCCTCCCTTTTATTGACTATGAGTGCTACTCCATTTCTTCTAAGGGATTCTTGCCCACAGTAGTAGATATAATGGTCACTTGAATTAAATTCGCTCATGCCTGTCCATTTTAGTTCACTGATTCCCAAGATGTCGATGTTCAATCTTGCCATCTCATGTTTGACCACCTCGAGCTTACCTTGATTCATTGATCTTACATTCCAGGTTCCTAAACAATATTGTTCTTTACAGCATCGGATTTTCTTTTCACCACCAGACACATCCACAGCTGAGTGTCCTTTCGGTTTTGGCCCAGCCGCTTCACTCTTTCTGGCGCTACTTGGAAATTCCCTCTGCTCTTCCCCAGTAGCATATTGGACACCTTCCGACCTGAGGTGCTCATCTTCCAGTGTCATATCTTTTAGCCTTGTGATACGTTCCATGGGGTTTTCTTGGCAAGAATATTGGAGTGGGTTGCCATTTCCTTCCCCATTGGACCACATTTTGTCAGAACTCTCCACCATGACCTGTCTGTTTTGGGTGGCCCTGCACCGCATAGTTTATGGCTTCACTGAGTTACGCAAGCCTCTTCACCGCAACAAGGCAGTGATCCATGAAGGGGATTTTAAGATTACTTTTCACTAATATACACATTTGTCTAATACACATTTTTATATGGATTTTTTATTGGAGTTCCATTGCAAAATTTGGAGAAGTGTACATTTCAAATTACTGAGTTTTGGTTCACATACAGGTTTGAAAGTGCAAAATCATGTAAGTTCTCATTAAAATATGATCCAAACAAATATATCCCCAACACTAAGAAATAAATAAATAAATAAATAAATAAATAAAGACTAGAAAACATTCTGAGGATGTTTTTGCACTATCTACTGCAGCCTGTTTGGCTTTCTACACAAGGCCTTTACTGCACCCTTGTGTTTGGTACCTCACAGAAGTTTGCAGGTCTTTTGGACGACATCATCAACCTCCAGGGCATCTCCTGCACTTTCTGACCTTTATCCTGCTTTTTAAAAGATCAGAGAAAACCCGATAAGGAATGCCAATGTGATACATTGGCTGTGTGATTACACAGTTCTGCTCTAACCACAGTGCCATCTAGAGGTTGTAAAATGAAACATATAAAACTTGCCAGGAAAGGAATTCCCCTATTCAAAGTACAATGTCTGACCATGTAAAGGAGGTGACCTTAATCCTGCAAAGAATCTGGAAGCAGAAGCCCCAGTAAGGATGTGGGATTTTAGCTTCATGTGGTGAAGCTCTGTGTCTGCCATGAGATTTTAGGAGATAAAGAATTAGTAGAATCACATTTTCCAAAATATGATTCCCCTCATTCAATTTTCTGCTTAAAGGTCATGGCTCCAAGACACTAGTATGTAGAAAATGAACAGGGGCATAAATGGGGGGGGGGGGATTGGATCATCTGGGGGAAATGGTATGTGAACAAGCTTCTAATATTTAAATTAAATAGTGGAACAAAATAGATTACTCTTTTACTGTGCAAGTCTGCAAGTCTATATGTGTCTACTTAGCCCATTGAGTTAGTGGGGTTAATTCCCAGGTAAATGTTTCTAGGAATGCAATCTTGATCATTTAATATAATTCTAAGAATATCACATTATTTTCTCTCTGTCTCTCTCCATCTATCTATGAGTGTCAAAGTCAGTTGACCTTTGTTTTTGGTTTGATGCAAACACAGAAACAATTAATACTGAAGCTCTACCAAAGTCTGTGTTTGATGTTATGCAAATATTATGGAAGCTGCAAGTTAGTTGTGCCATTTTCACATGGGATTGTGTGTTAATAAATGTGTTTGCCCCAACCTTAGCTTAGCAGATCTTGCAGAGAGTAGGAATAATTCATAGTTCTCCTGAGGGTTATGCAATTTACTCAGTATAACTCACTGTATAGGCAATGACGTACAAAGTGATAAACTACAGTAGGATTTAGTATAGCATCTTTACACTCCTAGTCTTTAGTTTTTCACAAGGAGATGCATTCTGCAGAGCTGTAAAAAAAAGTTACAGATAAGAGTGAACTAAAACTTTTAGAGTTCACATTTGTGTAATGCAATAAAATGCTTTTCAAGTTGCTAAACCCTGCATAGAGACTATCAATCACTTTGGGCCTGCCTAAAATTCAGTAAATTATGAATCTGAAGAGATTAGAACTGTCATCTTCCATCTTTCACTCTAGCAAAAGATTCATATTTCAAGCCTTTGGTTATCTTTGCATACAGTTTGATGCTATATTGTCTGCCACCTACTAATCAGGATTGGGGAGCAAGTTAAATCTCCGAAAGTCAAACATGTATTTTTCTCTTATCTCAGCAGTACAGTTTGCAGTGCGTAGTTATTCTAAAAGTGCTCCTTCCTTCTGAAATGTCTACTGTCAAGAAGGTATGCTTGCTACATCAAAAAATGGACTCTGGAAATTTATTTTTTAATTTATTTTTATTATATTTTTTAACCTGCCCAAGAACCAATGTTCTCTGGGCAGATTACAAACAGTTGTGAGACTAAAATGCCATACAAACCATTGAAATATAAAATACAATACAAATTAAACTTCATGTACAAAGATATAAGCATAGAAGCCATTTATATTACTATATTCAATAAACAAAAAACCCTTTCAGTTTAACATGTTTAGTTAAGGGCTTTCCGTGTTCACACAAGCTGAAAAATGTTGAGAAATTACAACTGTTAAGGGCCACACCCTTAACAGATTATTGCCTGGGCAATATGCATATAGTATGGTTTCCTTTGCTGTGGTTAGTTTCAGCTTCACCACTACCTTGGAGTTGGATGGCTGTGTGTGGCAGACTGATGGATCTAAGTCCCATATTTATCTGTTTGCTAGAATAGACTAGGATGTCAGAGTAATCCATCCAGGGGGTAAATCCCCCCGCCAACTTCAACTCGCTTATCTGACTTGATGCAGATAGTGTTGGGCCAGCTCACAGGTTTTCTGGGTTGCTGTTTTTTTCTTAAAGTGAAATTTACACAAATTATGGCTGCAATTTGCATAACTTGCACAAATTTTGGCCATAATTTGCTCAAATTGCAGCTGCAATATTCTTAATTCACACAAATTGCAGCTGCAATTTTGTACAAACTTCAGGCATGATTTGTGAGAATTGAGCATATTGCAGGCCACAATTTGCACAAAGTATGCAAACTATGGCAGAAAACTGTGCAAGATATGCAAATTGCAGCCACAGTTTGCATAAATGTGCTTTAAGAAAAAAAAATGAGAAAAGTTCCTGGATTCTGGGGAAAAGCTTGCAGCTTGGCTTGTACATGCCAGCCAAGCTGGGGATCCAGGGAAATCCAGCGAGCTTAAAAAGGGCCAGATTTCCCCACAATGGCCATCCCAAGATTAGACACACAGAGTTTATGCAGCTGAAGCTATTTAGGGGTGGATGGATTCCCTACCGTCTGTTCCGTGAGGGGTGTCCACAGCGGGGGAGTCAATCCATTCCTCCCCCCCGGAATCCTCTGGAGCGGCTCTGCATATGGAGGCTTTCATGGAGCTGCACTCTGGCTCCGTAGCACAGGCGATACAGTAATGGTGGCTGCCATTACTGTATTGCTGGGAGAAATACAGCCCCAAATGGCGTAGTGGATGCTTTACAGCCACAAGTGGCATCCACTATGCCATTTGCTTCTTGTGTTTTTTCCTACAATACACTAGCCTATCGCGGGAAAAAACGCAGATGCAAATGGCATAGCAGATGCCATGTGAAGCCATAAAGCCCTTAGTTTAAGCTAAATGCAGCCATTTACAGCTGCATTTAGCTTAATCTAAGAACTTTATGGCTGCAAATGGCGTAGTGGACGCCATTTGTGTCCGGAGTCAGTCAGCCTCAGCAAGCAATATGGCAATGGCAGTCGTATCGCTGGTGCTCCAGAGCCAGCAGTGAGGAGGATCTGACAGGGGAGGATTCCTCAGGGAGGCGGAGGTAAGTACTCTGTTCCTTCACGGACTACAGAAGCTGGATTCAAAAGGTCCGTGGAGGAATTCTCCGCCATCCCTACCTTTACCTATACAACATTAACCTACTATACAGGATTTTTGTTTCAGGATTACCAAACTAGCCAAAACCTTTTTCTGTAGGAGATGTACAGGAGGAGTAAGAAGGAATGATTTACCTGTGGCTTATCCCGCACTGAGCAAGCTGTTGGACTACAGGACTCTACCATTTTGTCTGGGTGGTATTGGCTGCCAGTTGGGTACTTGTAACATGGAATGCTGCAGATTAACTGCTTTAGGGCGCAATCCTATGGGGATAGTCGGTCTCTTCCAAACTCAGAGGTGACCGACTATCCAATGCAGGGCAGACGGAGCATGGAAGGGATCTTCTCCATGCTCCGGCCACCCTTCATTTGTGGCTAGATGGCTGATTTCAGCTGTCTAGCCAAGGCATCACAGAGCAGGGCCGGAGGGCGGGGCAGAGGCTGGATGGTTCATAGGAAGTGTTGTAATGGTGCTTCCACCATCCCCTCCCCTCCCCTCCCTGCCCCCAGGAACTCCCCCCTTTTCAGCTGCTCCATTCCGCTCTTATGAGCATAGAACCAGCATGAACCATGCTGCCTACGAGGTGGGTGGGTGGGGAGTCAGTTTTCTGGCAAATGACCTTGGAGCGCTGGATCCAAGCTTGGTTCCCAGAAAATGAAAACTCCTATGTCCATCTAGATGCTATCTAGTGGCCATAGGATTAGGGATGAAAGAACTCACCTTAGGTTGGGTTCTCCAGGCACTCGCCGAAGCAGCGCCCCTGCTCGCATCCCCCCGAACTTGTGCTCGAGCCATCCATGAGTTTGGTGAATTCCCCAGTGCTCACCATGAACCTGTTCAGTGAACGCCACCATTTTCGTGCCATTGATTTCTGTGTAAAACAGGAAGTTAAAAAATGCGCATATTCAAATATTCACAGTTTGGAGCTGGGAAAGCTAAATAAGCGCAATATTAGAGGGATTATACCTCTAATACTGCACATATTTAGCTTTCCCAGCTCCAAACTGCACATAGTTGAATATGTGCATTTTGTAACTTCCTGTTTTACAAAGAAATCAAAGGCGTGAAAATGGTGGTGCTCACCGAATGGGTTCATGGTGAGCACTTGGGAGTGTGAGCGGGCACGAGTGGGGCACGAACAAGGACAGCGTCTTGGCAGGTGCAGTTCAGGGGTTGTGGGCGGGGGTTGTTCAACGAATTCCCAAACTCCTCACTGCGCTCGTGACATCCCTACATAGGATTGCACCCTTAACAGATAAATACAGGTAACAGATGTGTGCATAACAGGTAAAAGATGTGTGCATAAGACTGGGAACAGGAAACAACTTCACCCTTTCTTACAGTTCTCCCAATATGTAGGGAAAACTACAATGGACCCAAGAACAAGATTCTGTAACCACAAATCTGCGATTCTATCAAAAAAGTAGAGCACCTGTTATAAGACATATCAGCTCACCTGCACATGGTCTCTCTGATTTACAATTGCTTCCAATTGAACTAGGGATGTTGTGAGTGTCTGGTTGGGGCTCGAAGCCCGGCAAGAAGCTGCCAGTTCAGCCCCCTGGATGCCAGTTTGCAGACCTCAGCACAATATTAGAGGGATTATACCTCTAATATTGCACATATTCTGCATATATATTGCACACTGCGAGTCTTGCCCTATTCGCGGCGTGCTGAGTTGGGCAAGACCTCAGGCTTGTCCCTAGCTGCCACTGCTGTAGCAGGTGGAGATGGAGGGAAGAAGGAGATGCCTATCCTCTTCTCCCCCCACACACCTGCTGGAGGCCAGGGCGAGCGGCTGGGTGTGGCTGTGCCGAGACCCCTCTTCCCCGTGCTGGCCTTTGACAGCCGGCATGCAGAAGAGGGGTGACGGAGGCACCCTAGCACTCTTGCCCTGGCCTCCTCTAGAGAAGGCCAGGGTGAGAGGCTGGGGGTGGCTGTGCCGAGGGCCTCCTTCCCTGCGCTGGCCTTTGACAGCTGGTGCGTGGAAGAGGGGCAGGTCACGCAACTCGCAGGCAAGCAGGGCGACCAGGGAAACTCAGCGAGCAGGCCCAGGCTGCGCAAGCTGCAAGGGGGCAGTTCGTCAAGCTCCCCAATCCCGGATGGTGATGGACTCATCCATCCCTTAACTGAACAGACAAAGGACACTGACATGTTTGACAGAAAGGAAAACTTCTGGATCTAAAACTCAGAACTCGTAGTCCATATGGCCTTAATCTGGGGGACTATTCATAGGCTTTATACCACTAATACTTCTGCTTTTTCTCCTTAGAAATTTTCATTTCCCAGCATTCTTGGTATCCATTTAACAGCACAGCTACTGATGAGGGTGGAAGCCTAGGATGCTGGATTTCTATCTATGTTTACTCTTTCATTTACTGATAACATTTAATATTGGAGAATTCAAAAGATGGAGCCTTAATAGCCTTGCTAGAAAATATAAGAACAGTATTTTCTGTAGATTCCTTTGTCTTTTATATTAAATAAAAGCACAAGTGCTATCTTTTCATCTATTGATAGTGTTTCAAGCATAATGTAAGCCAGCAGTGGGCTGAAAGTAACATCTCCAGATGTTTTGGACTTCAGTGCCCAGCATTCCTGACTATTAACCATGCTGGCATGAGCTTCTAGGAAAAGTCACTGATGCTGGGAAAGACTGAAGGCAAAAGGAGAAGGGGACGACAGAGGATGAGATGGCTACATCACCGATGCAATGAATATGGACTTGAGCACACTCCGGGAGAGAGCGGAGGACAGGAAGGCCTGGCGTGCTGTGGTCCATGGGGTCACGAGTCGGACACGACTTAACGACTGAACAACAATATCTGGAAATATACTGTCTGCCTATCCCTGATGTAAGCAATACGTAATGTAAGCTATACATGGTACTCATATAGGGATAAAAGGAGAAAATGACCATCATCTTTTGCTACCCAATAAATATAGTTATAAATATTAGTTATATATATATAGTTATAAATATATAAATATTCACTAAGCCAAAATGTATGTGCATGCTACATTGCGTAAAGCCCCCTGCCCTATATACACAAATATGCTTTTCTAAACACAATATTACAAACTTCATTTATCATAATATGTACTTTCATACTTTTTCTAAAATGTTCCTTCCCACAAGCCTTACATGTGTTGTTTCTGGAGTATTTTGAAGCAACACTGGACACAGCCTCCCTTCTGCTCGGAATGGCCATCTTAGAGCATTGAGTCTATTTGGATATGAAACACTGAAGTTGAAAAAGACCAGGCCAGGGAAAGGATAAGCTTCTCAGACATAAATAAATGTGAGTTTGAGAGTTCTTCTGGGAGGATGTGATTTGGGACCCCCAAAAGTTATGTGCAACATGAAAAAAGGTACACTTCTGAAAAATGTGCACAAACACACTTTAATCCATGGGCGAAGAATGTGTACATTTCAAAGATGTACACAGCTGATGCATACATTTTTAAAACATTTCCCCACTTTTGCAACCATTCCTATAACACCCAAGCCCCCATACTTGCTTATATCTTACTATAGACCTGGATGCCTTTATCTGCTCCATAAAAGTGGACAGCACTTTTGGGCAGGAGGACAAATACAACTGTTTACACTAATAACAGACTAATTGTGCATCATTATTTCCTAATAAAAGCTCCCATTTCACTGCATTGAGCATGGACAAAGTTAAAGGCAAGGACATCATCCAACTACCCTTTTCATCAAATTATCCCCCATTGCATTTTCCAAATATGTTATCAAAATGGTAATTCTATGCCTTCCTCTCTGTAGATAGTCCATTTTTTCATAAAAGTAGCATTATTGCTACAAATATATTGGGGAGGGGGGGAAACTATTTCAATTACTGGAAGGAACCTGTAACTCCAAGTCTATTTATTTTAATTTATTCCACTGTCTCGCTATATTTGTGCACAGAACCTTTATAAAGTATGAATAAATTCACCTTGAAATCACGCCAATTGACTTTGGCTGGGGCTAGGCTGTGAGAAGGAATCAGAATCACTTTTTGAAATAAACCCTGACAATGCTGATCACAACAAAGTGGCTACTCATTTATTAAACTGACAGCTCAGCAATTGTTTCAAGCAGAAGAGATGAAGTGGCCTGAGGTGTTAGCTATGGCCGGGGGTGATAGCCGTGGCTGGGTGCTTTTCTGCTAGTCACATGTTCAGACGTGGCATCTGATAGTGTGACATTTCCTAAGGCTCCAGCACCTGCTGAGATGTGAAGCAGCTGGCGTGAGCCCTGCATCCATTTTACACTGTTATGCCATGACTGACAGGAGAGCTTTGAGAATATACACCAACACTTGCCCAGCTTCTCTTTGTTACCAGCGTTCCAGTCAATATCTGAATAAAAGGAGAACGTCATTGAACAGACAGAACAAAGCCTAGTGAGGTTTCTCAGCAAGACACTTCTCATGTTTTAAAAGGTGCAAAACGACCACACTGAAACACTGACTGTCCGGATAAATGAAATGGTCTCAGAGTGGTGGGTAGAGAGAGCCATCTCCAAAAGTAATTTCATATCCATGCAATTTATGACTCGACTGTGAAAGTTTGTGCTGCCATATTTGTCTCTGTCATCAGTGTGTCGAATCTGGAGAAGCGTTGCTGACACAATGATCAGTAATATGATCAGTAATAATTTGACTTATTTCCTGAAAGAGAAAGTCCCAAGGTCAGGCCTTTAATTATTCCAATGGCTTGATTAGGGGCATGAAGACATTTTTAATTTTGAAAATGTGGGGACCTAAGCTGATGTGGACATTTAGAGAACAAAAATTCCAAGCTAGATTACTGCATGATGATTTACATGGGGCTGTCCTTGAAGCTTCAGTTTGTTCTGAATGCAGTTGCCAGGTTCTGACTTAAACTGCTTGATCTAATTGCACTACTAGCTTTGCTGCTAGTAATTTACTTCTCAGTTCAGTCGCAGGTACTGATTTTGACCTTAAAAGCCCTAAACTGACCTTGAACCAGGAAATCTCAAGAATTTCCTCAACTGATATGCATCTGCCCAAGAACTCTACTCTATACTGGATGTTCATCTTTGGCTTCCCTCACTGTTGGATGTATGGGGTGGGGATACATGGTGGAAGGATATCCAGAAAATGGCTTCTCAGTTGTGGTACCCAAGATCTGGAACAGCTTACTAAAAGGGGCCTGGCCCCTTCACTGCCTGCTTTTAGACAGCAGTTAAATTAGTTAAGACAATCTTATTTCAATGGCTTTTTTAGATATGTGTTATTAAAATCCTTGCTGCTTCTGTTTTGAGTTTTGATATGATTTACTGCACTTGACAGTGGGTAAGCAAAAAGGGCCTCTCTTTATGACCTCAGAATGTAGGCAGGCTGGCACAGGTGAAGGCACTCTTTCAAGTAACTTGGGCCCAAGCCTTTTAAGATTTTGAAGTAGGGATGCTGGAGAAATTCAAGACAGAGTAAAACGACCTTGGATTTCTATGAATCTGACCTGTGGAATCTTCTGTGGAGCACCCCCCTCAGGCTGCGTGGAGTCTGTGGACTTTCGGATGATGTTTTTACTTTCCCAAAATGTATGCATATATATTCATAGGAAAATATGCAAGTTTCTGCTGAGGAAATGTTGAATAGAATGGGGGACAATGTGCTAAATGTTACGTACTGAGGTAAATTATGTAAATACTTATGTAATTATTTACAGATTTTTCTGCATGGCAAAAAAAAAATATTCGCATCCATCTGTGGGCAGACGATGGAACAAAAGGCACCTGACAATTGCCAAACCACAGATGGAGCGGATTTTACACAGTCCATACATCCCTACTTTGAAGGCTAAAACCAGGGGCAGGAGCCAATGCTGCCCATCCACTAGAAGAGCTGGCTGCCAATTCTGGCCTGTGTGTTGCCAGCCCCACCACTCCCAGTCTGTAAGCACCCCTTACTGCTTGCAAAATGTAGCAGTTCCGGAGGCAAGCCTCCGAGTGGAAACGCCCGGTTCTGGAAGGTGGGAGGTTGACGGAGCTCCCTTAGGCAAGCTCTGCCACCCTACTCCCTTCCAGAAATGAACATTCCTGCTCATTTCAACTTGCCTCCAGAACCACTAAATCACCCTTCCACAAACGGTAGGGGGCACTTGCAGACTGGAAGTAGCAGGGCTGGCCATGCATGGACCAGAATCAGCAAGTCAGCTCCACTAGCAGATGGGCAGCACTGGATCCTGCCCCAGAAGTTTAAATAGAATTCAGAAATGCATTGTCAACCAGTGGGGCTGGTACAGTATCTGTGTCACATGAGCTGACCATCTGGCCCCCATCAATATCCAGGCAGCTGCACTCTGCACCATCTTAACCTCCCAACCATATTTAAAGGCAGCCCCATGTAGAGCACATTGAAGTAGTTTAGCCTGAATGACTAAAGAGATTCTTCAGCCCTAGATGGAATGAAAGGGAAGAAGGATGAGGAAAACTCTGAGGAGAGAGATGCAAGAAGCCAGCTGAAGATTGAAGAACGCATTTAAGAGTCTGGAAAGACTGGATTTAGCTATCTGTGGAATCTTTGTTCACCAAGAAGTTCAGATGATTATGCATGCCCAACAGGTTAAAAATCTGTTATCTATGCATGCATGTATTTGTTATTATCTCTATAACAAATAAACTTATTTCTTGAAGGATATTATATAAAGGTCTTCAAAGTAATCTTCACCATTTTTGCTTTGCCTTTCAAAATGAGATCAGAAACACATGAAAGGGGGAGGAAAGTCTTGCACCAAGGAATCTGACTTGGATTCCTGCATTGAGCAGGGGGTTGGACTCGATGGCTTTGTGGGCCCCTTCCAACCCTACTATTCTATGATTCTGTGAAGTCTAACTCAGAAGCTGACCTGCACTGCACACTCCTCAGAGTAGCTTGATACTCCCAGGAGATTACAAACACTAATTCCTTTACCTTTCTCATTCTGTTACATATACCTTTAATTTCTCCCCACCCCTCCCACTGAAGTTACTGATCTTGTGTCAGGTTTCGTTTGGATGATTTTTACAGAACACATTGTCAGTTTTATACAACTCTCAGGAGTGTCCCCAATTTAGTTTAATTGTCTTTTCCCAGGTGTCTCAAATCAAGTGACATTTGTTTTTAGATGTCTTTCCTATGGGGAAAAAAGTGAACTTCTCTCCTTTTTGCTGAAGCTGCCTGACATCCCACATATATGCACTAATGAACACCCTGACAGTAGCACCAACATCACTTGTGATTTTCTCTGTAAACTTTTTGCACACAGCCATTGTACATCATTATGGCATATCATCTGCTATAGGGAATGTCACTTTCTCTATGCACCATCCCTTCTCTCCAACTGTTCAGAGAGAAGGGGAGTTACTGCAATGCTTCCCTTTCCTTCCTGGGCACCCTAACATGAGGTAACACATTGATCTTATGTAACTATCCAAGCAGGGCTTTCCTTATCTGTGCACTGAGTCACATATCTGATCAAACCCTAGAACACATAAAATCTATTTCTACTCCACCCCCACCCATATCACATGTATTTTATTACTCTTATCCTATGGTGTGTGTGTGTGTGGGGGGGGCAGTTCAGGATGTTTGTACTGGCAGAAAAAGAACTTAATCAAATAAAAGGGGGGGATTAAAGGTCAGGATCTGAGCAGCAACTTTAAGTTTGCTTAAGAGCTTGGACATGTCTAATGGAATTTTTGCTTCTTCCCCCACTTTGAACAGACATGTCACAACATTTTCATCAAGTTATCCACCACAACCCTAAGATCTCTTTGATTTTCTCTGATCCCTTAAGTGCCTATGTGAAGCTGAATTTTTTAAATTATTTTTTTGCCCCAAGATGGATCACAGTATATTTTACAGCATTTGTCATTTTAGTGCCCATTCTCCCAGTTTGGAGAGATCCTTTTGGACCGCTTCGAAATCCCCTTTTATTTAAACTACTGTGAATAATTTGGTGTCACCAGCAAACTTGGCCACCTCACTGTTCACTCGGAAATCCAGATCATTTATGAGATCGGGGGTGTAGTGGAGAGATCTACAGAGGATAGCTTAGGGAAGGGGATGGGGGAAGGAAAAGGTTTTCATGGAATGCATGTAGGAAGAGTTGTGGAATGCCTTCCTTCTTCCCACAGTAGCACATAGCACCTCTGAATACAAGCAACTTTCACAAATGCCCTACCCGATGCCAGCTTGTCTGGCTGAAAGGGGGGGGGCATTGCAGGCGGGTGGGGTGACAAGATGTAGGGGCCTCTGATTGGTGCATCCCAGTGGCACCACCATGCAAGGAGGGGCAGGCTGAGTTGCCTTAAACTCAGCCCTCCTCTAGGGATGGCGGAGAATTTCTCCCCGAAACTTCGGGGGGCCGAGCGCCAACATGTTCGGCCCCCCGAACAAGTTTCGGGGAGAAATCCTCAGCACCCCCCCTCGCCCCCCCCCCCAGGACGGGACTTACCTTCCCTGAATGTCCCTCCCGGTGGCGTGTCCGGCTGGCGGTTCGTCGGGTGTTCGAGAGGGGCGGGAGCGGTGCAGGTGGTCCGGCATACCTGGCCGGAAGTAGCCTATTGCAGTCCTCACTGCTGCCACGGATCAATGGGAAGGCATGGAATGACATTGCCAGTGGCAGGGCACGATGGAAAGTGCACAGAGAAATGGCTTATGGCCTATGCGAATGTGGCGATGGACGCACCATCTGCCAGGAAATTCTGTGGACATGGAGGGAGCGTTACAGGTAGGATGGTGTCCGCCTGTCTCATGTAGTAAATAACATATTTCTGTCTGATCTGCAAAGGGGCCTGCAGGAAGTTCTTCTGCGCAGGTGGGGGGAGTTTCACAAGCTCTAGGCTTGTGACTCCTGTGGCGGCTAGGATGGGCAAAACAGGAAAGTAGGGATGGTGTGCATGCAGAGGCACCTTATGGTGACAGGTGACGCCTGAGGCCCCCCGAATGGCTTGTGCGGCTCGGCGGGGGGATAAGGGTTGCCTGGGAGACCAACCCTACTCACTCACCAAGGTGTTGTGCAGCACCGGGTTGGGGGTGATACCGGAAGGTCTACCTCCCCCAGAAGGGGCAGTCCGGAGGGATGGCGAGATCACCACCACCCCTAGGCTGGGTGTGTTTTTGCCCAAGAAGTGCCAGCTAGCTGCTGTCACAGTTAGATGCCCGTCCTAGTTACCCCTTTGCAGCTATTTCAATAAATGTGGCCAGTTTTCAACCCAAGCTTGTTGTCTGCATCTTCTTTAATCCATCTCCACTCGCAAGGTGCCTACACTCCCCCCCCAGACCACATATGACCCCATATGACATTCTTGCACAAACATTCTTACACTCCCACTTCTCTGAATGCAACCCTGACTTTTGTCCAAGAAGTGGTGGACACAGAGATCTCTTTATTAGAGCTTGTTGTGTCTTCACTTAGGCTTGAACTTCTGCTACAGCCCATAGCTTACAAGTGCCGTCACAAAATGTAAAACAACATTAGAGGCAGCATGATTCCTTTTTATCCATCCTCTTATACATGCTTTTGACATCCATGGTTGGCTTTTTATATGCTCATATGGACTTTTTGCTGATGTAGTACAGTTGTCTTCCTTTTTAAAAACTACCATGCCAATGCTACTGGTATGTTATGCATTTTCAAAGTACGTCAAAATGTCACCTTTTAAAGAAGAAAGCACGTAAGGAACCATGGATTACAACAATGGCTTAATTGACAACTAATTATTCTCATTGCATTTTTCAGAATGTGGCCCAATATTTGGATTAGTAATGGCCATTCCATTTTTATATGACTATCTGTTCACAAATATTTGCCTAAGCAAAGACCTGCTTAGTGTGCAAATGTTAGGATGTAAAGGAGAGATCGGCAATGTTTTCTCAGAGAAATAATGAAAACATATTTGATAAATTATTCATTTGTACCTACTGTGCATGATAATCACTCATAATGTAGCAGCTCTCACAAAACCACTCACTCTACAAGTTGTCCATTGGAAAATTGCATATATAGGTTGGGGGTGTAATGATAGCGGAGCTGCCGCATTTCTGTAACAGGAGGATGTAGCTTTATAAATGGCATTTCTATCAATATTATTTTGATGAATCTAAACCCCATTACTTTTTTTAAAAAACAAAAGCAAGATTTACTTTTCCCAACTTGCATTTTCTGTTTGCATGTTATTTGTTAGTAATAATACAATCATACTTAGCATTTGTGCAGCACATTTCCAAGTGTTCAAATGCTACATATAAATTATCTCAGAAATTCTTATAACAACTCTGTAAAGTAGGCTGCCAGGTATGAGGGGGCCCTTTGGGGGTACCCCCCACACTGTTGTACTCCTTTGTCTCCCCGCTGCCACTCTGGCTAGTCAGTCACTCATGTCCCATTTACCATGTGGAGAGTAAGGAAAGCAATGGATCTTTCTTTCTTTCTTTCTTTCTTTCTTTCTTTCTTTCTTTCTTTCTTTTTCTTTCATTTTATGGAGGCTGTAGCCAGCCACCGCCATTTGCGTATGCTGTTTTTTTTTTTAGCTTGCCGTAATAGGCTACGTAAGTATTTACGTAGCCTATTATGGCGAAGGCACTATGCAAATAGCGTTGCCCTTATTTTCGCCGTAGTCTACGTAAATCTTTACGTAGACTACAGGGACCAAATAAGGAACGCGAATGGCGGCTCCTTATGGGGGCCGCCATTTGCGTACGCGCTTTTTTTTTTTTTTCCAAAGTCACCCGTGATAGGCTACATGATGATTAACTTAGCCTATCACGGCTGACTTTGCAAATCTAGCCGTGATAGGCTACGTTAATTGTTACGTAGCCTATCACAGGGGCATTTTGTTTTTGTTTTACTTTTCTTTTGAAGTTCGTGGCCTGGGAGACGGGGCGCTTCTCCGCGGCCTGAATTTCGGCCGGGCGAGGCGGGAAGCCTCTCCCCCGGCCTGAATTTCGGCTGGGCGAGGCGGAAAGCCTCCCCGCCCGGCCTGAACTTCAGGGGGAGCAGCAGAGTGCCTCCCCCCCACCGCGAAGCAAGCTGCGAGACCAGGTAAGTGACTTTCGTACATCCCTACATCCTAGAGAGTGAAGTCAAGTGGGCCTTAGGAAGCATTACTAACAACAAAGCTAGGGGAGATGACATTATTCCAGCTGAGCTATTTAAAATCCTAAAAGATGATGCTGTTAAAGTGCTGCACTCAATATGCCAACACATTTCGAACACTCAGCAGTGGCCACCAGAATGGAAAATATCAGTTTGCATTCCAATTCCAAAGAAGGGCAATGCCAAAGAGTGTTCAAACTACCGTACAATTGCGCTCATTTCACATGCCAGCAAGGTGATGCTCAAAATCCTACAAGCTAGGCTTCAGCAGCATGTGAACTGAGAACTACTGGAAGCACAAGCTGGGTTTCAAAGAGGCAGAGGAACTAGACATCAAATCGCCAACATTCGCTGGATCATGGAGAAAGCAAGGGAATTCCAGAAAAACGTCTATTTCTGCTTCATGGACTACGCTAAAGCCTTTGATTGTGTGGATCACAACAAACTCTGGCAAATTCTTAAAGACATGGGAGTACCAGACCACCTTACCTGTCTCCTGAGAAACCTGTACGAGGGTCAAGAAGCAACAGTAAGAACCAGACATGGAACGACCGATTGGTTCAAAATTGGGAAAGGAGTACGACAAGGCTGCATATTGTCACCCTGCTTATTTAACTTATATGCAGAGTACATCATGAGAAATGCCGGGTTGGATGAATCAGAGGTCGGAATTAAGATTGCTGGGAGAATTATCAACAACTTCAGATATGCAGACGATATCACCCTAATGGCAGAAAGCGAAGAGGATCTGAAGAGCTTCTTGTTGAAGGTGAAAGAGGAGAGTTCAAAAGCTGGGTTGAAACTCAACATTAAAAAAACTACCATCATGGCATCTGGCCCCATCACTTCCTGGCATATAGAAGGGGAAGAAATGGAAGCAGTGACAGATTTTACTTTCTTGGGCTCCAAGATCACCGCAGACGGTGATTGTAGCCATGAAATTAAAAGATGCTTGCCTCTTGGGAGGAAAGCGATGGCACACCTAGACAGCATAGTAAGAAGCAGAGACTTGCTGATAAAGGTTCGTCTAAACAAAGCTATGGTTTTCCCAGTAGTAATGTATGGCTGTGAGAGCTGGACTATAGGAAGGCTGAGCGCCGAAGAATTGATGCTTTCAAACTGTGGCACTGGAGAAGACTGTTACGAGTCCCCTGGACTGCAAGGAGTTCAAATCAGTCAATCCTAAAGGAAATCAACCCTGAGTGCTCATTGGAAGGACAGATTCTGAAGCTGAAGCTCAAATATTTTGGCCACCTAATGCGAAGAGAAAACTCTCTGGAAAAGACCCTGATGCTGGGAAAGAAAGACTGAAGGCAAAAGGAGAAGGGGATGGCAGAGGATGAGATGGCTCGATAGCATCACCGCAATGAATATGAACTTGAGCACACTTCGGGAGAGAGCGGAGGACAGGAAGGCCTGGCGTGCTATGGTCCATGGGGTCACGAAGAGTTGGACACGACTTAACGACTGAACAACAACAATTAAAACACAGCAGGATATCTTAAACTTCCCTTCTGATGTTTAAGTGTTCAAGTATATATATCACACTGAGGATTCATTTACATCAGGGGTGGGTAACCTCAGGCTTGTGGACCAAATCTGGCCTCCAGAGTTCCCCAGACGGCCTCGCCCACTTCCCCTGCCCCACCCTTCCCCCCGAGCAATTGATTGCTTGCTGGTTTCCCAGCATTCGTTAATTCCCCCCCACCATTCTAAAAGGTTGAACAATCTCTCCTAAAACTTAGTTACTGGCTTTAAGCAAAACTAGGCTGGTATTTGTAATATATATATTTTTGGCCTCACTTCTTTTGTTTCTACACCTGCCCACTACTGGGATACATCCCCCAAGAACTGAAATCAAATTCAGCACTCAGGCTGAAAGAGGTTTCCCACTCCTGATTTATATGTTTCTTTACCCGCTTAAAAATGAGTATGGCAATCAAGCTGAGATTTGTACTTGAAATGCAGAGCATTGTGTGAAATATATGTACACAAAACATTAATTCTGATTTTTCAGTTGTCATGAGGGATAGCACATTACATTTATTTTACATTGTCCTTGCCCTTCGGAAGTGGATCTAGGGCTGACGCTGGGGGTTCATACTTGAATGCAGTACGTCGTCCTGCTTGAAATGCAGCATGCTCGGTATTCATGAAATTTCATTCCAAAATGTCAATGTTTAACAGAATGATCATGTTACAAACAAACTGATAAACTTACAAAGGGAATGCCAAATGGACCACTCTCTTTCCTTGGCCAACAAGCAATGGAAGACATTATTGTGGTGTTGAGATTACAGTGCAGGGGGTGGTTTTAGATTTTAAGTACTGAGGTGCAAGACAAGCTTAACACGACACAATAGTTAACCTGATTGGGGGGAAATGTTAAGATAATGTCATCATAATGTGTGTGTGTGTGTGTGAGTGTGTTTAATATATTAACATGACTACCCAGCTACAGACATAGGGCAGTATCTAATGCTGTCACAGTGCCAGTGCTAAAGACATTGGTTCCCTTCGCACGGAGCTTTTATCCTGCGATGGAGATTGCTCTTTCACGGAAGTTTGTGAGCTCTTTACATGATGCCATGATCATTCAAGGCACCTCCTGCACTAAATGCCCTTTGATCCATTTTTAAATAGATCGCAGATAATGGGCCCCGTTGAAAATTACCTCGTTGAGTTCCACTTGAGTTCCCTCCATGAAAAGAATAAAGCAAAAAGAGGAGCGAGATCAATGAGAGAGAATGGAAGACTCCGATATGGGGAGAAGGAGGGGGAAGGGGGTGGGGGGAAAGGAAGCAGGTGAAAAGGGGAGTCATTGTGGTCCTGCATTTAAAATGGAAGCAGAAAGCCCCATTTTAAATGCAGGATTTTAGGCTGGTGTAGAGATGCCCATGGTGTTAGTATAAACCAAAACTAGTGCAATATAATTAGACCTTGCTAGGGAAAGGGAAGGAGTGGCAATTTGCTACTGCGCTGGTGGCAAACCGCACCACCAAAATTCAGTGGCAAAGGCTTGCTTTTTCCCTCAGCCTAGCAAGAGCTAATGATGTTGTGCTACAGTTGGTTTCCACCAGAACAATGTCATTGGATACTGTGACAGCACTGGATAAACTTGAGAAGTACTAATGCTGAATGCACTGTCATGAGGTTTTTATTAGATGCATTTACAAATGATGTATGATATTTTATGTAACACCTCTGGGGTCTTCATTCAAGGTTAATTGCATCATACTAATAGGGGTTAAGATATGCATAGGAATTTTCCCGCCATAGAGCATTTTTTCCCTCACAAACCGTGTCATGCAAACCAGAAATAATGGTAAAGATAAAAAAGAGTAACCCATTAAAATCAATGTCATGAATGTCATGTCTCAACTTTGCCATGATGCAATGATTAAGATTTGGGGGGAAAAAGTGTACTCACAATTAGGATGAAAATATCACAGACTCACACTTGCATTGCTTTCTTCTTTGTTTGTTTTTTAAATGTGTCCTGTCCTCTCTGTTCTCTCTCTTGTTGTCAGCATCTCGCTGCTTTAGCCTCAGTAGTCATGGCAACACTTTGTCATAGCCAGGACTTTGACACTACTCAAAAGTACCCCTTAACAGAGACCTTGTTAAGTACTGTATTTAATAGTTTGGAGTCAAGGATATTTGCATATGGAAACCAGAAGCTCATGCCAAAAACAGCCTCGCTTTATGCCAAAACTTCCCCCCTTATACCTTAAATAATAATTATGTCCAAAGCTAAAAACAAAGACAAAGGCAACCTAGTAGTACCATTTTCTTCTGCAAATATGAAGTTGATCTGGTTTAAAAAAAATACGATTGTATATTGGTGTGGTTTGTTTTATCAAATCCTGCAGATAAGTATGGAATGTTAAAAATTTAAAAAATGCAATGCATATTGCCTAACAAGACAGCTGTTCAGAGCAATTCAATTTTACTTCAAAAAAATCCCATCCTGCTTGTACTTTTTATCCTAGATAAGTTGGAGGTCAGCTCTCAGGCAAACACAATTTATTTAACACACATGAACATGGGTTCATATAGTCCATGAATTAGGGGGGCTACTTGTGAATCACCAAAAATGAGGAATTGGATTACCCTAAACAAGGCTGAAAGAGGATACTGATTTGTGTAACATTTGCACATGCTAATGTATATGTATAGATTCACATTTATAAATGATTCCTATAACATAAATAGAAATACAGTACTCCTCACCATAGTGGGGAAAACTGTGACCAGGCGACCTGTATGCCTGCCTGTTCAGTGGATTGTCAAGGTGTTCACTGTTGACTGGCAAGAGTTCTTACAATTTTTTATTGCTTTAAATTGGAATTGGACAGAACAACCCTTCAAATAGAGAGCGGTCCTCTTGCAGCCCTTCAAATAGAGGGTGGTCCTCTTTCAGCCCTTCTAATAAAGGATGGTCCTCTTACAGCTCTTCTAATAGAGGATGGTCCACCTGCAGCCCTTTAAATAGAGGATGGTCCTCTTGCAGCCCTTCTAATTAGGGATGTACGAAAGTGACTTACCTTTCACGGATTTCTGGCGGCAGAGGGCTCTGGGTAAAACAAAAAACAAAAAAAAACAACCGCATACGCAAATGGCGGCGGCTATGGCCGCCGCCATTTGTGTTCCTTCTTTTTACTGTCTTAATCTATGTAAATATTTACGTAGACTATGACGACAAAAATAAAGGGGAACGGAAATAGCATAGCGGGTGCTTTTGCGTCCCTTTTTGATTCCCCATTTTAGCCTACGTAAATCTTTACGTAGGCTAAAACGGTGAATCAAAAGGGGATGCAAATAGCGCCTGCTATGCTATTTCCGTTCCCCTTTATTTTTGTTGTCATAGTCTACGTAAATATTTACATAGATTAAGACAGTAAAAAGAAGAAAAACCGTACGCGGTTTTTGTTATTTGTTTTTACCCACCCAGTCGTGATAGGCTACGTAAAGATTTATGTAGCCTATCACGTTTGTTTTTTTTTTTTTAACCTAGCCATGATAGGCTACGTAAATCTTTACGTAGCTTATCACATCTTTTTTTTTTACACAAGGCAAGCCTGGAAATGGCGGTGGAGGCAGCTGGTTGGAAGACCAGCCACCACCGCCGCTGAAGCCGCCGCCGGAGCCGCCACCGCCCGGAAGATCCGCCCCAGGTGAGCCTCATCCCGGGGGGCTCTGCGGGGGGCGGGGAGGGTGGCAGGCCGTTCCGCCACGGTTTTCGGGGGGCCGAATGCGCTGAATGCGCATTCGGCCTCACTGAGATCCGTGGCGGAATTCTCTGACATCCCTACTTCTAATAGAGGTAAAAGGGGACGTATGACCTACAATCAATCAGTTTCAAACACTAGCCAGGCCAATGTTTCTGAAAGGCCTACAAGCAGGACAAGACAGCAGCATCCTTCCTTAACATTTGTTACCAGCATCTGCAATTCAGAGGTATACTACCTCTGGATTTAGGAGAGTCTACTTAGCTATCACACCTAATAGCCTTTAGTAGACCTACCTCCACGAATCAGAGAGTATAAGCACTCAGTTGCTAACCCAAGTTCCCTATATTAACTAGCTTCTTGAACAGTGACACATTACAGCAGAGTGGAAATAAAAACAAAAAAAATGATGCTGCCACTGTAGTAAACCGCTACAGAAAGTAATTCACTGTCTTCATGTATATTTGAGCTCCTGAAGGGCATGATAATAGAATGAATAAATACTAGAGAGTGATGATTAGTTCTAAAAATGATGATGTGTTCAAACTGTAACCATCGGACATGGGTAATAAATGTTGAATTAAAGTGGCAGGTTCTCTTATTCCCCAGTTGAAAATCGATGTGTAGATATATGTATGATTATATTATTGTTTGCCCTTGCAACTTCCAGAATCCCTAAACCCTATTTTGTTAGATACAGCACAACAGTCTCTATATACAATACCCAGTTCCCAATGATCTGCCTCTTTGTCATCTCTAGTTTGATAAGGAAATGGAATCCAAGGAGGGTCTTTGTAAAGAGCAGAGCTACACAGATAGGAGCAGGCTCAGTTGTCAATGTGAGGCTAGGCGTACCGAAATTTCCAAGCCCTTTATCTAGAATTAATAAATCGGATGTACAATAAATTGAAGAAATGGGAGTCAGTGTGTTCACACTATTTCATTCTACACAGTGATCTTTGGATATTTTATAGGGATGTACAAAACCTGCATCCGTATTATATTGGTTTTCCACTCTGCTATTTCTACTGTCAGGAAGCAATAGAAAACCTGTCAAGTGTCTCAGGTATCCCTGCTTTTCTGAACAACTTCTGCCTATGCAGGATCCCCGCCCCTCTACACACACACACACACACACACACACACCAAAATAGAAATTGTTCAAAGTGATATGCATTATACTCATGGGCATTTTACAAGCAAAATGCATGCACAATATTGCTGATGGTGGTTCCACAATTTATTTTCCATTTTTCTGCCTTGAGGCATGAGTACATGCAGAATTCCAGAAAGGGAGAAAAGTTGGATACTCCAGTACATGGGCACTGAGTGCTTTGGAAAGTGCCAGTTTAACACACACGCACATCTATCTATCTATCTATCTATCGATCTATCTATCTATCTAATCTATCATTCCATATTAAAACTGTGGATAAGGATTTGCCCCAATATTCCCCAATCCATGTTTTTCTGTGGGACTAGTTATGGAAGCCTTGTAAATACGCCCATAAAAGTTACTAGCCTGAAAAAACCCCTAGCTGTCTAAGGGGCTAGAGGAGCCTGTGTTTCCATGCTGGCAATGGAGGAGGGAAGGCCCCATCTTACATGGCCAACATGGAAACTAAGTGGGCTGGCAGATGAGGGATGGAGTGATCCATCCTTCCTCTGCCAGTTTACTCAATCACCTGAATGGAATTATTTGTTTCCTTTGGCTGCTGGGACAATTGTTAAATACAAGCTTGTTATGGATGGGAATACATATTTAAATGTGCATTGAAATCTGCATTGCATTGAATAGACATCTGCACATGGATGTGCATTTCCATTCATATTGTGCCCACAACCACAAGGTCATGGAGAGGAAGAGGATGAGAATGACAAAAGGATTTGGCAAATTGAGCCACAACTTTATGAATCTACAGCTTCCAGACAGAATAGGCAACGGACCAAACCATGGAGTGGACCAGAGGGATGAAGTTTCCCCTTTGATTCACCCTGAGGTCCCACCTTCCCACAAGGCCAGCCAGCACTGCCAACTTGTCAGAAGCAAGGCCCAGGCTGTTCTGACATTGCTGTGATGATGGGATGTTTTCAGGAAAAAAGAGTGTGTATTAGGGGAAGTGTGCACAAAGATGTGTATATTCATGAAAGCAGCATACAAATACATTATCAATATAAACTGCTTGTAAAAAAAAATGCATGTATTAGAAAAAAATGTGTACAAAATGTACATTAGGAGAAATGCACAAAAAATGGGTATGAATTTTCAAATTGCAATCCGATGTGAAAATGGGACAAAATGAGTTTAAAGTTGGAAAAATGAGAAACTGATCCAAACCAGAATTGATACATTCACTCATCCATACAAAGACTACAATATAAATAGATTTGATGCAGTACTGAGAGTACAACTAAACTAGGAATGTGCAAACACACCCCAGCTCGAGTTCTCTTGGTGCCTGCTGAACCCCCCCCCCCCCGCCCAACCTGGGCTCGAGCCCTCATGAGCTTGGTGAGTCACCCACACTCACCATGACCCCATCTGGCGAGTGCCCGCCACTTTGCTGCCTTTTTTTCTGAGTAAAAAAAGGAGGTTAAAAATGTGCATATTGAAATATGAGCAGTTTTGGGGCCAGGAAAGCTTAATTATGTGCCTCTAATATTGTGCCTATTAAGCTTTCCTGGCCTCAAACTGTTCATATTTAAATATGCACATTTTTTAAACTCCCTGTTTTATGTAGGAAAAAAAGGCGGCAAAATGGTGGGCACTCGCCAGACAGGGTCACGGTGAGTCCAGGAGGGCATGAGCAGGCATGAGTGAGGACAGGGGCTCAGTGGGCACAGTCTGGGGGTTGCAGGTGCAGGGGGCAATGGACTCCTGGACCCAGTCCGGCACCCGCAACATCCCTAAACTAAACCAATATGTAACAGGAATCAGACTTCTCCTTTCTGCTCTTTAGAAATTAAGGGTGCAACCCTAAGCAAGTTTAAATATGGCTGGGGAATACTGGGAGTTGTAGGACTTTTTTTCTGTTTAAACATGCATAGGATTGCACCCTAAAGCAATGTCAAACCAAGTGCAAACTACATGAAAAGTAAAACAACAACAACAACAACTCACAAAATATTTCACGTTTGAAACAGTTTGCAGTAGGTAACATTTGGATATGAAAGATATTCCCTATGCAGTAGGGCAGGATTTTCAAGCTTACACGGTTTGTCAAAAAATCAAATAAAAAAAATCAAAAAGCAATTCAACTTTAGAGGGAGAAATAGAGTAAAATAGTCTATGCTGATTTATGTTCTTAGTTGTACAATTACTTGGGCAGCTAGGTGACACTAAGGCAAAGAGGGTAGTTGGTGAATGGTGGAAAGAAGAACTAGTTTCACTTTTCCCACAGCATGTTGTCCAGACTGTCTGCTAACTCTGCATGTTGTCAGAGTGGAGACTTGGACCAAACTACACATTACATAAATGGATCATGTGCAGCGGATCCTGTCTTTTTTTTATATGCACAAGTATGGGGATGGGGTCTGATCAGGATGACTTGACACATGTAGGGGATGTTTGTTCCTTGTTTGTCAAAATTTGCCTGATTGCCTCCCTCCTGCATGGATGCTAAAAACACTCCAGTGGGGTGGGGTGTTGTTCCAAAAACCAAATGGTTGTGTGGGAGTTTAAACCTACTCTATCCATGCACGGTGATTGGGGCCCACATGCTTACTTGTGAGTAACTAAGAGAGGGTCAGCTACATACTACATATTCAATTAACAACAACAACAACAACAAAATGGTTTACATGTTGTGTTAAGGGCTTTCCATATTCACTCAACCTCCAAAATTCCAGGAATTTGCAGCTGTTAACAGATTTGTTATTTAGGGAATATGCATACATGATATCCTATGCAGTGGGTAGTTTCAGCTTCCCCACTACCTTGGAGCTGGATGGCTGTCAGTGGAAGAATGGTGGATCCAAGTCCCAGATGTGTGCGTTTGCTGGAATAGACATGGAACCTATGCAACTGAAGCTATCGCACAACTGAAGCTCCAGTTTCATGTCATAAGAACCCAAGCTGACAGCCGATACCATCAACACAGAACGATTGAATGACAGCGCTGAAAGGGAAATTCCTAAGAGATTATGGAGGCACACAAGCAGGACAGAGTTAGTAGCTGAATGTCAAGAGGTAAGAGTGATCACTGACATAAAGACAAGGCTCATGTGGTCATCCCTGACCTTCACTGAACATTACTGGATATAAATATTCAGTAAGAAAAACAATGATGTTTAATATTGTTGTTGCATGTAGCTGACATCCTTTCTCCTCAGAAGAGACATGTGGCTATCTATATCAGTAGTATGACCACTAGGTGTCATAAGGCAAAATGGCTAGTTGGTGGAAGAAAAGAATAATAATAGTTTCACTTTTTCTTCTACGTGGAGTCCAGATTCTCTTGTTAACTCTACAGATTTGAGAAAAAGGCTTCTAGTCCCCTCCCAGCTCCAAAACCCAGGGAAAGGCTTGTGGATATAATTATTCTGTTCTCCAATCTGTTTTTAAATATGGTTTCATTTTAACAGATACATTGCATTCTAAGCATTATTAATGCAGGCCCTATTCTAATGCAGGCCCTATTCTACGCATTATTAATGCAGGCCCTATTCTAATGCAGGCCCTATTCTACGCATTATTAATGCAGGCCCTATTCTAATGCAGGCCCTATTCTACGCATTATTAATGCAGGCCCTATTCTAATGCAGGCCCTATTCTACGCATTATTAATGCAGGCCCTATTCTAATGCAGGCCCTATTCTACGCATTATTAATGCAGGCCCTATTCTAATGCAGGCCCTATTCTACGCATTATTAATGCAGGCCCTATTCTAATGCAGGCCCTATTCTACGCATTATTAATGCAGGCCCTATTCTAATGCAGGCCCTATTCTACGCATTATTAATGCAGGCCCTATTCTAATGCAGGCCCTATTCTACGCATTATTAATGCAGGCCCTATTCTAATGCAGGCCCTATTCTACGCATTATTAATGCAGGCCCTATTCTAATGCAGGCCCTATTCTACGCATTATTAATGCAGGCCCTATTCTAATGCAGGCCCTATTCTACGCATTATTAATGCAGGCCCTATTCTAATGCAGGCCCTATTCTACGCATTATTAATGCAGGCCCTATTCTAATGCAGGCCCTATTCTACGCATTATTAATGCAGGCCCTATTCTAATGCAGGCCCTATTCTACGCATTATTAATGCAGGCCCTATTCTAATGCAGGCCCTATTCTACGCATTATTAATGCAGGCCCTATTCTAATGCAGGCCCTATTCTACGCATTATTAATGCAGGCCCTATTCTAATGCAGGCCCTATTCTACGCATTATTAATGCAGGCCCTATTCTAATGCAGGCCCTATTCTAAGCATTATTAATGCAGGCCCTATTCTAATGCAGGCCCTATTCTAAGCATTATTAATGCAGGCCCTATTCTAATGCAGGCCCTATTCTAAGCATTATTAATGCAGGCCCTATTCTAATGCAGGCCCTATTCTAAGCATTATTAATGCAGGCCCTATTCTAATGCAGGCCCTATTCTAAGCATTATTAATGCAGGCCCTATTCTAATGCAGGCCCTATTCTAAGCATTATTAATGCAGGCCCTATTCTAATGCAGGCCCTATTCTAAGCATTATTAATGCAGGCCCTATTCTAATGCAGGCCCTATTCTAAGCATTATTAATGCAGGCCCTATTCTAATGCAGGCCCTATTCTAATGCAGGCCCTATTCTAAGCATTATTAATGCAGGCCCTCTTTCCTTTTTGAGTCAGACTCTTTTTTTTTCTTTTCTTTTTGTCTTGCATCCTTTAGATATGACATCTCATTTTTCTCTCTTCTTGCTGCTCCTGGCTACATCTACTTCTACCAGTTTCTCCTTCCCAATACTTGCCACTGGCCACCTTCCCTCCTAACAACACAGAAGAAAATCAACATTTACCTGAACAACCCCTTTCAATGTGAAAAAAAGGCAATGCAAAATTTGCTTTACTTCCAGGGATTAAGTGCTATCCATGACTAAACTGTTAGCCTTTAGGGAAACAGTATTTGTGTGAGAAAATAGGTCAGTGTGAGAAGTCAGGTAACTCTGGTGTGTGTGTGTGTGTGTGTGTGTGTGCAGATGTGTTAGCTAAATGACACCATGTTGAAAATATTGTTTCTACTATGTTATTGTTCTGGTTTAATAGTTTGATAAATGAATGATTTATTAGTCCTCGCCCCCCCCCCCCACACACACAAGATGCTGAGGTGAAGGAAATGTTTTGAGCTTCGAACTTGAAGTCCTCACTGTTTAACTGTATGAAATACTTCTTAAGAAAAGACTGCAGGCTCTTATATCAATTATAAGACTGCAGGCTCTTATATCAATTATAAGACTGCAGGCTCTTATATCAATTATACAGGAGAGGGAAACATTTTAGAAAAAAGCAAGATGAGTAAAACATGGTCACACAAAATATAGCACAACTGAAGCCGTCAGGAGGCTGCAGGCCTAGAAAGGTCAATCAAGTGACAATGTTGACAGCCTGTGTTCCAGTCTTTGCCTCATTCAGGGAAACACTGCAGTACTCCTTGCAAACTATGCAAGTCCTACCCTGGCTCATTTTCCTGACATTTTGGCCTCAATCATTTGCCCTGTCAACTGTTTAAGCCACCTCAGCTGGAAGCCTCAGTCAGAGGAGCCAGCAGTTCAACTGTGCTATCAGCAGTGTGACTAAGGTCAAGCCTAGAAGACACCAAATGATTGCCAAACTTTTATTTTCTCGAATGCCTTAATCCTAGCTTTGCTGTCAACATGATTGTGTTTCGAATGGAGGATTTAGGGAGAAATATAGACCACCTTGAAAAGAAAACCCCTTAGCTACTGAAACTCCCACCTTATTTGCTGCCAACTGTTGTGTAACTAAATTCCGACAGCATTCATTCATTCATTCATTCATTCATTCATTTGACTATTTACAAACAAGCTTTATGTTCTTTACACTCAGATAATAATAGCCATAGTCCTTTAATTGTTTAACAAATAGACCAGCCCTCCCAAGCCTGGTGCCCTCCATATGTTTTGGACTGCAACTTCCAGGATTCCTGACCGTTAGCTATGCTGGCTTGGGCTGATGGGACTTGAAATCCAAAATATCTGGAGGGTACCAGGTTGGGAAAGACTGAAATAGAATGTACATGGTAGTTCTGGCCAGGATCTAAAGAAGCATGAAACTAAGTTCTGGAAGCCCACTAGTTTCTTCTTAAACACTCCTCCCCATCCTGTGTTGCAAACAATCTCCTTTTGAAACAGAAGGGGGTCTCAAAAACAGTTTGGGATGAAGCATGGAGTCAGGTATTAAAAGAAACAAAAATAAGTTTGTTTTTATCCAATAGTGTCATTCAACTAGCACAAACCTTCTGCTTCTTGGGGAAAAAAATCATCCTTTCACCAGTGTCAAATCCAGTACTTTGATTCCACTCATGAAAGCTGTAGCACAAGGCATTCCTTAAACAGTTGTGCAAGTTCTTTCACAATTTTATCAAGCTAGGTGTTGCTTGCACTAGTTATGCCAATTGTTCTGCCAGCAGTTGTGCAATAATGTTCTGCTAGCATAACATTGGATATAACCCATCGTGTGCTGAACTGCTATTTAAATACCTGCCAATTTGAGCCCTAGACAGATTCCACATACTAATATAATATTTTATTTACCACTATTACTGTTATTAATACTACTACTACAGCACAGAAAGTAAAAGTACTCTGCCCATAATTCTCTCTGCAAGGTGAATAAACTAAGCAAACATTTGTAAAACAATAAATGCTTTTTTGCCATGCATCACAGCTTCTCACTGTAGTTTTTGAACCATTGAAGTGATTTCTGTCTGACATGAAAATTAAAAAATGAGTTTCAAATGTAACTAAAAGTATAAAGTTTGTGAATGTAATGTAAAATAGTTTATCTGGATATTGTTACTGTTTTGCTGTCTTTTTATGCAAAGTGGCTTGGCATGGCTTGATTCTTGAAAAAAACACACTCTATGGCAGGGGTAAGCCTCCAGATGTTTTGGACTCTAACTCCCATCAGCCCCAATCATCATGGCCAATGGTCAGGGATTATGGGAGTTGTAATCCAAAACATCTGGATGTCACTGGGTTGCCTATCCCTGCTCTAAGGTATCATTACAATTTTTTTGAGCAAATGTAATCATCCACGTTCAGGAGGGCAGGAAGTTGGAACATGTTTTTCCAGGCTGTGTCTTCTTTTAGACAGACATACCACTATATCTAGGAACTACATCAGGGTTGGGCAACCATAATGCAGTGGGAGGCCAGATGACGCCCCACTTAGCCCTCCATGAGCCCTATGATATCAGAGGATATGACCCTACACCTGACATCAAAGGGGTGGGGCCATGCCCCTCACATCCTTTGGTTCCCAGCTGCTGAATTGGGAGGATGATCCTCTCAATGTGACTGCTGGGACCAGCTTTGCCTGTCCTGTGTCTTCTCCCACTCGGGAGAGGATTAAGGCAGGTGAAGCTACCACTCCTCCATTCCACTTGTTATCTCCGATTTGTGATAAAAGATAACAAGGGGATTCCTCTCCCCACTGCCTTACAAATCCCTGGTATCCTCCTGGCCAAGGAATGGAGCTTGACGAGGTGGCAGATCTGGGGAGGGGAATGGATGGGCCTTCAGCAGATTCTAACCCTCTATGAGCGGGATGGACAACCACCATGGGCCAGATTAGGTTCACAGGCTGGAACTTGCCCTCCCATGATCTTCATGCAAGCAGAATCAAGTTTTTAAGCATGGATTTGTAGCAGGATGGGGAATTTTACTCACAAAGAGGGGTTGTGCATTTGATCCTCAGGCTGATCCAGCTGGGGCTGCACACGTGTAACCTTTTCTAAAAAGTGGAACCCTACTCATCAGCTGTTCAGGAGGGAAACAGAGAGAGAAGTGGGTAAGTTCAGACCCTACCCCTAACAAATAATATCTGATTGATAGGATTTCAGGCTTCACTCTCTGTCAGTTTTCAGCTGCTGCTGACTGTACAAACAGTTCAAGGAAGTAGCTTATGTGTAGATGGCAAGAGTAATCTGGAGTTATTCAGGGTGATGTGTTGTGTGTTTGCTGCTGTGCCCCCATAATTCTCCTGTTATAACATGACGGAGTATTTAAATAACCTCCTTGTAGCTTCTACCTACTGGAAACATGGGGAATGCTTGGCAATTTTCCGACTGCTTTTTACTGATGATTTGAGGCTTTTGAATGCAGGGAAACTAGTCTCAAACTACAAACTCATCCTCATCGACAACAGTGAAATGCCTATTGGTGTAACTCAGGGGTAAGGATGGGGGAGAAATTTGCATTTTAATTAGTGCCATGCCTAACATTTCTCCCACATTGTTTTTGACCATTGTCATTCAATTTGATAAAAAAGAAATTGCTTTCGAAAAGAAATTTAAAGAAGAAATTTTGGAAAAGTTCTCATGGGTTGGGTTCAGGGTTCTTGTGTTCCCTTTATTTAGGAGTATGTAGGAGTGTCCTGTCTTTCATTGTCCTGAAATCTTTCTTTTTCTTATGCCACTAAAAATTAAAGGCCACTTTGCTGAATTTCCTCAAATTTTCTTCCCTGTATTTTGGTGGCTTTTGCCTTCCCTCTCCCTGCCACTTCCAAAGCCCCAGAATGATCCTATGTATGGGGTGTTGTGAAGGATACAAAATGGGGGCCAGGCTGCCAATGCACTTGCTGCTGTTGCCACTTGCAGTGACCATGAAGAAAAACAAAACCCCATAGGAAAAAAAAGAAAGAAGCTGTGGTGAGCCAGTGGTGAGCCCTACCTGTGAGAAATTGTTGGAGAATTTCTCCTCCCACTGCATAAACTCGGTGAAATTCTCCTCCCAATTTCTGCACCCACAGATAGAGTGGAGAATTTCAAGAGGTCATTTGTGCACAGGTCTCATTTTAATGAGAGCTTACCTACTTTTTTCACTTAAGAACCAATACACAAACTGAAACTCATGTTATCCTTCAGAATTCAGACTTGTCCAAATTTTGCAATGAAGTTCTATAATAATACAAAAATCATGTATTAATTAAAATAATGTTTTTAAATGCACTATATTATGAAAATTGCTTGCAAAAATTGTTGTTGTTTTTTTGGGTGCATACAGACAACTGACAGAATCCTCACAGGTTCCCCACTGCAGACCTTCACCCCCAAATGTGTGGAAGGTGATGGGGCCAGAAATGACTGAGGTCTTGATGGAAGAGGCAGAGCTACCATTCTCCTCTCCAGTCCTAACATGCTCAGCTGTGCTCTTCCTCACTAAATTCTAATTGTGTGGTGGACTTGAAAACCCAGCGAATATTGGCTGCTATGAAGTAAGGAAATAGCTAGGATAATTTATTTACTAATTGTTACTTCACTTATTTTTTAGGGAACACACACACACACAGAATTGGTTTGTATAATTGGTGATTATAATTGGTTTGTATAATTGATGAAATGTGCTCATCAGTGACAATAACTAGAAATGGCATTCTAAATCCTTTATTAATTTTAATAATAGCCTGATCATATGATCTCAGCAAATATTAAGAAGATGAGCATTTGGATGGGCAATATATTTTGATAATATGTTTTGACACATGAATAAGCAATTAAATAATTGGTTTTACTTTATTTTTATTGCTAAAAGATTTTTTTTTCATTTAGGCTGTAAATATTCCCAATAAGGATCTGTAGTCTACAATAATAAACCCAGATTTCACCAAGGATCATCCTGGTTACTTTATTTGTACTGTTTTATTTGATATTGTATGTATCAATATTTTTTTAGGTGTATATTTAGAAACACGATGGCTACTTGTAATTGTTCCTATTCTATTTTTGTACACTGGTCTTAGTTTTTCTGTAGTTCATTTGGTATGTGGTTGTAAATCATATTTATTGCTTTTCATTTGTTATGTTGTGAGCCACTTTGGACCCAATTTTGTGGGAAAATGGCATACAAATAAATAGATAATGATGATAATGAATACTAAGTTCTTGTCTTGAGTATTATGGATATAATTTCTAGAACTAGTGGCCCTCATATGCCTGTCTCAGATTAGCAAATCATTGATCCTGGAGCAAGATCTCCCTAGCACCTCCTCATGGCAGCAGCCCCTGGTTTATGAATGTGCTTCCACCTGTGTTTCTAAAACAAAGAGAAGATAACGAACAGTCATGCTTTGATTGGTCCCCCTATCTCCTTCTTCTCCTTCTTCTCATAATTAGCTTCCATCGCATCAGTTTTCTTTGATTTACCTCATAAAGCCTTTAGAAAGTACTTCCTATTTCTAATTCTCCCCCCTGCTTCTCCTCAATCCCACAGCAAAAAGTAACAACAAGGCGGTGTGAAGGCAATTAGGAGCTGTAAACTGCTGAGCAATAGTAGTGGGTTGCCTGGGCATATCAGTTCAGACTAGGGATAGGTGAACATGCAGTGCTTGAGCTCATTGAGGTTCTCTGAATTCTTCCTCAAAGCTCATTTTGCCTTGTTTGTGCTCCTGAACATAAATTTCTTTTCTTTTCTTAATTGGGGAAAAAATACGCTTAAAAAATGCATTTTTCCTGACAGAACTTATAGATTTCCCCCCATAGGCTAAAGCATGAAACTGTGCATTTGGGGGGATTTGTACAAATGCACATTTGCAGAAATGCGCACTTGCACACATGTGCATATGCACAAACGTGCATTTTAGGAAGTGCATGTTTGTGCAAGTGCACACTTTTGAACATGAATGCAAGTTTGGGAAATTGCTAACATTTCTTGAAAAATATGTTCCTCTTTATGTTCGGGACTGTGAACAGGACATGTTCGCATGATTTGTGAACAGGAATAAAATTCTTGTTCATCCCTATATCACAATATATTTGGGTCACAGACCAAGAAGCAACTAGATTTGATTCTTGTCCAAATCTGTGCACAGACCAATACAATTCATCTAAACTCTAATCCTGACTTTGGTTTCTGCCTTTGCTCTGTGTTCAGAATTTGAGAATCTTCATGAAGATTGTGAAGATTCTAGAATGTTGTTCTTGTTGTTTGATGCTTTGGAATAGCAGCCTATGGTCTACTCAGTGGGTGCCTAAAGTGGCTACTGAATGGGGGGGGGGGCTAAAGTCATTGCCCATTTGGTGCCTGTATGAAACTAAAATGCTTCACTTGGTGAGATATACCTTATGATATTCTCCATGTCTGCTGAAGACATAATAACTCAACTGATAATAACTGATTATTATAACTGATAATAATAACTGATCAAGCATGCAGCCTCGATTTTATAACAGAGTCTTTTCTTTTTATTTGCTGCATACATTCAACCAGTTGCCAAGATGCGTCACTTTTCCAGGTACAACAGTGCAAAAGTCAATTCATTCCTTAGCTGAAATTTTGCTTCAGGCTAAGGTGATCTCCAATCTTGACTATTGTAATGTTCTTTTCTTTGGTCTTCCTCTTTCACAACTCAGAACTCACCTCTGTTCAAATTCTCTTGCCATATATCATTCAGTTCTTCCACTGCTCCCAGCCATATGATGCCCCCTTTCAGATCCCTTCACTATATTCCTCTCCCCTTCAATATCCAGCACAAACTCCCTGTCCAAAGCATTCCAAGGCTTTCTTGCCCCAGTCTTTCAGTCTGTTTCACATTGTATTGCTGCATGTAACTTCCACTCCACCAACTCCACCACTCCAATCATTTGAAGACCTCCTGCTCCCATAACAACTCTTCTCATTTTCCTCTACTGCCCCATGGATGGGATTCCCTCTACGTATGTGGTGCAAGCTGTTTTCCTGATCTCTATTCAGAATCCATTTCTGCATGACACTTGGCTTAAACTCTTTATTTTCATTTCCAAATATAACTTTAAGCACATATAACTACATTTTCTCACATCCATTCCTCCTTACTCTTGTTTCTTGCTCAATTGTTTCCCCCCTTGTTTATGCTAAGCTCCACTTTTGCCTATGCAACTTTGTAATGTGCCATATATGTGGGAAAATTTCATTTGGTCCACATGTTAAGTGAACCAGTCTAATTTGCACTTCCTGGACTAATAAGGGGATGCTTATTACTTCTCTTAATTTACCAATCCAATTCTCACCTCCAAAAATGAATACAAAAATGCCTATATTGGGCATTTTATGCAAAAATGTGCACATTAGGAAAAGGCATATGAGAATAAGTGTGGATTTTCATGCTTTTTAAAAAAAAAAATGCAGACTGAAGTGGACATTTAATAGAATGGGCATGTGATTCAATACATGTGAAACTGACACAGAACAGAAATAGACTGGTTCGTCCATCCCACCATGTGTAATTGTGGTACTGCACAAGTGATGTGAGCTTTATTCCAATCCAATAGTTCATTTACTTTCTTTGTGAGTTCATTCCACTCTCATTTCCTTCATGTCCCCCGCCCACACACACATTGTTCCCTTTCCTTTCCCAAGGCTAACCTGGGGAAGGTATCTGTCTGCTTCTGCAGCTTTGATTAGGCTCTAGTAAGCTTCAGGAACAGTGTCCTGGTCACTTGGATCCTTGCAAATTGGAGATTCCCAGATGCTCTTGGAAACTGAGTTCTTACCACCACTGTCACAGGCAAGGGAAAAGGGTGGTTATAGTAGCAGGGACTGTGGCTGGTGCTAATGTAGGGATGTCAAGATTTTGTTAAATCCATGTTGTCTGTGTTTCATGGATTGTCAGGCATTTTTTGTTTCATCGTCTGCTCACTGACTGACTCAGATTTTTTTAAAGGGATGTACATGAATTTCATTCCGGTTTGCAAATGCACACAGTAAACAAACAAACAAAAGAAAAGAAAAAAACTCAGGCACAAGTCCACAGAATCTGTACGACTTGGAAAAAGCTGGTCCACTGTGGAATCCACACATTCGATTCATAGAAATCTGAACTAATTTGAATCCATTGTGGATTCCTGCAACATCCCTATGCTCAGGCTGGGCTTATTATGAGCCGAGCTCAAACTTCAGAATGCTTTGGGCTCAGATTGTAACTAGAGTGGAAATGCTGAAGTGGTGAACCTTGTACAAACTCCCCAATACCCTGAGCTTTGATGTCATCATTACAGTCAAGTAACAAATTTGTAGAAAACAGCAGCAGCCTTTTCTATGTGGTGGCAATAATCATGATTTACTTCTTTCTCAGGGAGGGGGGGAATTCTCAGGAGAACTGGTCACTTGTGAGATATTCATATAGCCATGTGAGGAAAGCTTGAAATAAGTATATTGAAAATGAGAAAAAAATGCTAGCTTCAATTTGTTATAACTCCAAGGCATACCCCATAAGTTTAAGCACGGCCTCCAACTGTTAGAGGTGATTAGAGTTAATAATGGCAATTCTATGCAAGAAGCAAACAGTAGTTGCTAAACCTTGATAGATTTTCAGCAGATATTTTCTGAAACATTAGAAAAGCTAAAGCTTGCATGGAGAGAGCTGGGAATGATGAGGCTATCTCTTATGAACATTAATAACCAGAGATGGCACCAAGCTGTCATCTATCCTAATCTGTTGATAACTGTGATAAATCAAGTTAAGTACAATTGACACCATCTGCCATTGTTGCAAAAAGAAAAAAAGAGAGACTCTTCAGCCAAGGAATTGGTTATTGATCTAGCTCTAAACATGAACTAATTGATTGTCTTCTAGAGACCCACATATTCTTACTGTACAATTGTGGATGGATACCGCTTGCCCATACTAAGCAACTACTTCGCATTCCAATATGCTCGAGTTGCATCTTTTAGCATTAGTTCAGTGCAGACAATGGAAGAATGTCACATTCAGCAACATTACCATTGCTCTCGGCCACTCTAGAACTGATTTCTATTGAATTAGCCAATACCCAAGTGAAGCAGAGGGGAAGTACACAGGCTTGCATCAAGGATAATAATCAGAAACTGAACATAATTCAGATGTGTTTTCCATGACAATATTGTGATGGTGTAATGAAAAGCTACTCAATATAGGATCCAAATTGCAATTTCTAAAATTCTTAAAACAGGACCAATATGTATTAGCACTTCTATGTATGTGCTGTCCCATATTAAAGAAGGAGTAATCAAGCTGATCTTCTGGTAATTAGTGCTGCTGTTCTTTCTAGCTGGTTAGAAATGTAAACTGTGATAGCCCTGTTCAGGCTCCCAAAGATATGGAAGATTCTAAGCACATTCAGCCAAACATGCAAAGGTCTGGGACCACAGTCAGCACAGATGAGTATGTTGGGGACAGGGCTTGTGTACATTGCCCTGATCCTTCCTCCTTGTATTCTTGGTGAATGCCTTAAGAGGGGTTATCTCTATTTACTTATGAAGGGAGGGGAGAGAGAATGGGACACCGGAAACTTACTGTGATAGTCCATTTTGGTATGCCTCCCATCATCCTGTTCTAACCCTTCTTATCCCTTTGATAAGAACGTAGAAGCAAAGACCTACATCTCACAGAATCCCTTCTACTCAACCTCACTAGGTAAGAAGCCCTCTTGGGCCACTATAGCATGCTGGATCAAAGCCTGCATTACATCAGCCTACAATGCATAGCACATACCTAGGCCTCTGCATCTCATGGCACACTCCTTTAGGGCTGCAGCAGCCTCTGCTGCCTTCTCCAAAAACATACCTCTTCTGGAGATCTGTGGCAGCTACCTGGTCGACCCCCAACATACTCATGAGACATTATAAATTAGATTAATCTGCCTCAGTCAAAGCAGCTTTTGGCAGGAGGGTGCTCCTTTGGGTGGTGTCCCCATCTTGAGGGGGACAACAATTCCTCCCTAATGAATTCACCTTGGGCATGTCTCCGTTTTTTGTAAACCTCTTCACACCATACAGACAATAGGACATTGGGAACCTACTGTGAAGGTCCATTCTGGTATGGTGTCATGGAGGCATCCAACCTCACCCTTCATGGCTGACTGATGGATACCAACTGCATACAGGATAGTATACCCTTACCACATGACTTGGCTCCTCAGAGGGAGTGGCTATCATCTCTCTTGTCTCCTAAGGTATTCTCTCTATACTTAAAGCTTCACCTCTGTTTTTTCCTTGCTTGGCCATGGAAGGAAATGGGGGTGGAGCCAGAGGAAGCAGCACCTGAAGAATTACAATCATGTGATCCTTCCCTTCCTGGGTGGTGCCAAAAGACAACCCAGTCTGTAGATGCCTCCTCACACCATACAGAGACTCTGTTGTTGGAGGGTATGTGAGAGAAAGAATGAATGGGGTTTACACGTGGCTTTGGCTCTGCCCACCATTATGTGGTCCCCAGAAGGCTACCCCCAGGGAAATGGCCTCAGGCTGAAAAGGTTCCCCATCCCTTCTCTAGGGATTCTTCCACTGAGAGGAACAGTCAGGAGTTTGGGAGGACAGAGCAAAGCCCAGAAAGGGGCTGAGGCACAGAACTATCAAAAAGGGGAAGGCTGCACTGCTGGTTCTGACTATGCCAGCAAAGGAATTTGAGAAGAACTATATAATAGTGCAATTGTCCATTGAGCAAGTGTATTATGATGGCCACTGAGAAGAAAACTATGATTCACCTTGCAAAACCAGTTCTTTGTTGTAAAAGTGACCCTGGGTGGCATATACCCGACCACTATACCCGACCACTAAGACTGGCAGCAGCATTACATCATGACTGCAGAATGCCTACCGGTTGTCTATGTACCACATACATGGTTCATGTGTTTATGTAATCATGTACCAGAACATTTACAATCACATGATTTCCAAGAGTATTAATCAGTATAAGATTATCTTGAAGCTAGCATATTAAAGCAGTTACAGAGGATTTTGTGCATGTTAAATTACTGAATGCATGTATTTTAAGTTTTTTTCTTCATCCATTTTGTGATACATCACTTTCTCCTTTATTCTACTGTGTGTTTTTCAACACGTCTGAATTTTTAGAATATTAATCATTACTGTTTGCAGCATTAGGGATGTGATTTACATTCATTCAGCAGGGTTTGGTGCTAGTTTCAGTTCACACACAGTGAGTAATCACATAGAAATCAAAGCCTTAAATAGAAATCTAAGTCATAAATAGAAGATTCTCAAGTGGCTACTTGACACACAGATTTAGTCATGCCTGATAATCCAATGGTTGGTATTAATTTTGTGAAATTTAAAAATAGAAACAAAATCTTGGTTTTTAAGATCTGGAAGTGTAATTTTTCAAAGTTCTTGAATGGGACTGACTTTCCTTTTCATCACAACAGCGTACACCTTGTAAAAACTAATGACCTTTTCATCCTTTTTCAATTATACAGTTAAAGTGCTGCCCATCTTTTTTCATAACAGCAGGAATGCACTGTGTAGTGTAGAAGTCAGGACAAGTTATTATGCCTTACTGAGGAAATGGAAGGATATTACAAAACAATCAACTTCCTTTATTGATTTTACCCTTTGCTATATATATAGCTCAGCAAACACTACCAGTATATAGAGCATACTTTGGTGACATAATTTTTCAGTGGCAAGTGCTCATTTGCTGAAAGGTCATCTCTATATTTCTTAAACATGTTAGTCCTGTATTTCTTTGAAAGCCCCATGGCATAAACTCAATGTTACTCTACAAATGTATTCCTATATTTATGGTGAACTAACATGGGAAGACATTAAAATATATATATATATCTGCTTCACTATAGTACTTATCATTGACTTTATTTATTTATTTATTTATTTATTTAGACAACATATACCAATTCACATCAATAAAATATCTGAGCAGTGGACAATAAAAGAGGAATAATAATAATAATAATAATAATAGAAATACAGAATTAAAACCTTTGAAATCAAATTGTAACAATAAAACCATGGCTGGTTAGTCAGGGAAGGCTTGTTTAAATAAAAATATCTTCACCAGGTGCCCAAAATGAAACCATGTTGGTGCCTGTCTGACATCAACAGGCAGGAAATTCCATAGAGAGGGAGCCAGTACATTATAGGCTTTACTCTTGAGTAGACTCCAAACAGACCACAGGTCCCTTATTAAGGAGTGCTTAATCTGATGATGACCTCAGTGAGCAGGCAGGTTGATGAGGGAGAAGATGCTTCTCTTCTACATCAGCAAGATGTATCAAGTTGTCTAGGGCTTTATATACTAGTAAGAAAACCTTAAACCTGGTCCTGTAGCAACAGGCAGTCATGCAGTTCCCTCAGCAGATGTGTCACATGCTGCTGAAGAGGGGCAGCTCCTCACAACAGCCGAGCTGGTGTGTTCTGCAGTAGTTCCAGCTTCTGGACCAACCTTAAGGGCAGCCCCACACAAAGCACATTGCACTGATCCAGTCTTGAGGTTGCTAGCACCTGGACCACTGTGGCCAAGTTATCCCTGTCCAGGAGAGGCCAGAGGTGGAGTACCAGTTGAAGCTGGTAGCCTGAAATGCTGTGGCCATTTGGGTCTCCAATGGCAAAGATGGATCCAGGAGTACCCCTAGACCACAAATCTGATCTTTCAGCAGGAGGCTGCAAGCCCATCCGGGACAGGTAATAAGCCTATCTCCCAGATTTGAAAGCCACTCACCCTTAGGGTTTTAATACTTCCTTACAAGACAAAGTATTAACACTGACATTAATACTTTTTTGTTGTTGTTGTTGCAAGAGAGCATTTATTCAGTCTATGAGCCAATGCATGGAAAGCTGCAGTGGAGTGGTTCCTGAAAAACTGGGTTCCATGTATTTGGGCTCTCTGAATAATGGAAGGCTTCACAGGGGCAGTGACTACAGACTCCTTGGAAATTTCAAGGGATCAGCAGCACTTGCAAGAGATGAGGGGTGCCTAGTAAGCCCAACTCCCATTTCAGACCCCAGCCAAATCTGGCCAATTCCAAGCTTTGTCTTAAATGGATTAGCAGCTTAAAGCAGACCACCAAACTCACCATTGGAACCCTGTTGATTCCATATTTCATCAGCAGGTCTCATGGGATGTCTTCAAACCAGCACCAGTGATTCTTTTTCAGTACTTCACACAATCAACCTTCTTTGTTACTAATGATTACTGTCTCCATACATTTATTAGGAATGTACAAGCTTTGGATTTGGATTTCCAAAGCACAGTGGACATTTCATGGCATCTGCTATTTTCACCCCTAACTTCACAGCATTCCTCTACTGGTAGAGGAGAGACTAGGGGAGAGATAGTTGGGCTTCAGCCCTAACAGGCATCCTCCACCTCCTCCCTGCTTATCCCCCTACCCCTTGCCCTCTTTGAGGAGTAGGGAGGGGGAAAGGGAAAGGGAGGAGGAGTCGTCTGACTTTTTCATTTTGCCATTGTCATGAAAGCAGGGACTAAGTCATGTGTATTTTAATTTGGTACTGTCTCTTTAAATGAAAAGTGGAAGCAGCCTGGGGGTCATTTGCATAAAGTGGGATGTGTCTGGGGGAGTAGAATTCAAAATAGTGTCCAAAAAGCTGACACTTCCTGAATGAAAGAATGAATAGGGATGGCATGGGTGCCTGATTCTCTCTGGGAATCGGGTGGAACCCCCTGTCCCCACCCCACTTGCTGAGCCCTTGCCCCCACTTGCCCCCTGCCTGCACTGAGCGAGTTTATCTTATTTTATTTTAAAAAAATAAAATGGCAATTGCAAAAATCTGCATATTTGCGTATGGTGAAAATGCACATTTTGCGAATGTGTATATTTACATATGCAGAAATGCACATTTTCGTGAATGTGCATATTTGCGTATGTGCAAAAGTGCGCATCTTTGCAGAATATGCATATTTTTGCAATTGCCATTTCATTTTTTAAAAGAATGGCGACCGTGGAGCTCGACAGGGCCACTGGGGTGAGTGTGGGCTGCTCACTGAGCATGGGAGGGGCTTAAGCACAGTTCCAGGACTGGCTAGCAGGGGCAGGGGCTGGGGGGGCATCTGGAGAACCCAGATGGGGGTGGGTTTGCACATCCCTAAGGCGAGTCATCATAGGACTGCAATACCAACTCTGACCACTGTGCTGCGATGCTAGGGGAGGTGCAAAATGGCGGATACTCCAAAATGGCCAACATACTTCAGAAATCCGAATCCGAAGTTTGCACATTTATATATTCCCACTAATTTCCTGGCCAGTTCTTGTACTGACTGAAGTTAGCTTTGGTTTATTAAAGTCCACACCACATGAATTTAGTCTTCAGGTGCTGCATGGCTGTGTTGTTGTTGTTGTTGTTGCTTGGTTTGGCGACAGAAGATAACCAGAAGATTGGTTATTATTCTGAACCTGAGTAGAGTGATATACTTTTTGGGACATCATTATGTATTCAGCATTACTAGGATTCTTCTATATGGATTTTTAATCTTTTTTCAATTGATTAAATGAGTTTTATTTGGCTAGTTTTTCTTTGAAAACCAATTTCCATTGTTCTCCTTTCATTTTTAATGTCACAGATAAGGAAGGGTGAGAAATTCATTTCACTCACATTTCAGTGTCATACTTACTGAACTTAAACATGAAACGGAAAGTGTTTAGAGACCTCCATATTGCTCTGGAAAAGAAAAGAAAAAAATCTGCATACAAAACCTGTGCACATTTGAAAACGTTGTTGTTGTTGTTCAGTCATTAAGTCATGTCTGACTCTTTGTGACCCCATGGACCATAGCATGGCCTTCCTGTCCTCCGCTTTCTCCCAGAGCGTGCTCAAGTCCATATTCATTGCATTGGTGATGCTATCTAGCCATCTCATCCTCTGCCGTCCCCCTCTCCTTTTGCCTTCAATCTTTCCCAGCATCAGGGTCTTTTCCAGTGAGTTTTCTCTTCGCAATTTGAAAACATGCACACACAAAATGTGTACGTTTGAAAAAAATGTGCAAAGTGTGTATATTTTGACTAGAAGTGCACAAAAATATATGTGAATGTTGATGTAGACTGGAAAACCATAATAATTTGCAATCTGATACTGAAACAGGACAGAACAAACTTAACAGTGGGAAAATGAGAACTTATGCAAAATTGAGGTTGGCGGATTCACCCAACCATAGTCATAGGGATGCAAAATTTGTGGTTTCATGAAAATATGAATGACAAAAATTTATAAAGGTTTTTTTAAAAAACCTTCCAGCTTGCTAAAAGGGACAAATTCATCCTCTAGCATAGGCTTTACATGAAATGATTACAACTGTGAGTGCTATGAAGTGTCAACTGTGTAGAAGCAGAGACTATTATGAATCTTTGCTTCAATGGAAAGCATGATGTGTTTTATCTTTGAGCTATGGCTATGAATAATATATTGTCCCAAGTGCATATAGGGATTGACATGCTGATTCATCTGTAAGTCCATAACGCATGAGAAAGAAACTTGAAATTCACTCTTAAGGTCAGTTTCTCCGTATTATTCAGATAAGATATTTGGGGGGTTTGTCCATCAAGATTGCTGCAGTAGCTCTGCAGATAGATATTAGCTTCTTTTCACACATAAACTGCAGCATGATTCATGTCAATAACAAATATGTTTTTTTTTCTTTTTACACATTTTTCTACCACTCCTGATTTTAAAAAGAAACACTTGGTAAAAGGAAACAAGGGCTACACACACCTTTTGATCATGACCTCAGGGCCCATTCTTATATAGCTTAATATTTCACTTCCCCTACTGTTTCAGTAATGCTTTAATTAGGGAGTTCATGTGAGAGAAGCAGATAACGTGGCTGCCAGTTGTCACAAGTTCGCAACTGAGAGGACTGGAATGGGTTTATTTGGTTAGTGGTGGCAACTGGCTGGCTCAGTATCTATAGCTTTCCAAAACCATCTGCTCATATTGGAGGGACAGTTCACAGGATCATGTGTGAATGGGCCCTGCTCTTGGGCAGAATCTACTATTTCCTGCTCTTCCTAACGTGGATACCTAAGGAAACAATCATAGTCTTCTCGATTTAGACAACTAAAATTAATTTCCCATTTCTCAGAGCATAAAAGAAATACTCCTATATCACCTAGTAGTGCTTCTTGTGCCTGGACTGAAAGTGTATATCAGCAAGGCTTTCTGTAAATAACAAAGCCCTGACATAAAAGCCATATAATCATAATCCCCCAGGAGGTCAGCAAGAAAGGGGGCAGGAATTGACTGTGAACGTTTGATGCTTGACGAAATAAAAGGGGTTAACTGAGGTCAACTCAAGGAAGCACATGGTGGACTTGAGGGTTGAACAGGTAACTACTTGGGATAGACACTGTGCAGACTCTGAGATAAGCATAAGCAGCAATCAATACAGCAAAGGAAAACCATAAGAGCTAAGAAGAAATCATACAGGGGCAGCTTTAAAAAAAGTGGTGTGGGGGGAGATCAAATCCCTTTTCCCCTTTCCCTTTCTCCTACAAAGTACTTGCTATATTATATTTGGGTCACAGTCACTGAGGCTTTTCTCATGTGGATTCTTGGACAATCTATCATTCACTTTTCTATCATTCAGTCTTTTCAATTTTGCTTATTTCTCCTTAAAAGTATGAAACTGAATAAGAAGGCATAATCCAAGCCTTTTCTAGACATGAATGACATGAAGAATGCATGCATATAGGCAGAGAGGGGCACCACCCAGCAAAGTGTCAGGATCCATCCCCCAACCTTGAGTGTGGTTCAGTGTCTGAAAGAAGCTTAGGCATAAGTTAGGTCTTGGAGATGGAGATTCTTGCTGAGATGGCACCACCAGTTCCTCTCATTTCAGCATTTTTGTTCTAAAAATGGCCAAAGTGAAACTCAGTTGTCTTTTTCTGTTATTTTAGATCCAGGACCCATAGAGCACGGATGGGCAGAAGGTAAATCTCCAGATGTTTTGGACTTCAACTCCCTGCATTCCTGATCATTAGCCATGTAGGGATGTCAGAGGATTCCGCCACGGATCTTGGTGAGGCCGAATGCCAGTGCATTCGTCCCCCCGAAATCTGTGGCGGAACGGCCTGCCACATCCTCCGCCCCCCGAGGATCCCCCCCGGGATGAGACTTACCTGGGGCGGATGTTCCGGATGGCGGCGACTCCAGCGGCGGCTTCGGCGGAGGCGGCGGAGGTGGCTGGTCTTCCAACAGGCTGCTGCTGCCACCGCCGCCATTTGCAGTCTTCACCCCCCCCCATTCATGATAGGCTATGTAAAGACTTACATTGCCTATCATGTCTAGGTTAAAAAACAACAACAACAACCATGCATACGCAAATGGCGGCGACTATGGCCGCCGCCATTTGCGTTCCCTATTTTTGGTTGTCTTAGTCTACGTAAATATTTATGTAGACTAAGATGGCGAAACTAAGGGGGAACGCAAATAGCGTAGCGGGCGCTATTTGCATTCCCCCTTATTTTCGCTGTCTTAGTCTATGTAAATATTTACGTAGACTAAGACGGTGAAAATAAAGGGGAACGCAAATAGCGTAGCTGCCGCCATTTGCATATGCGTTTTTTTTTTAACCCAGACGTGATAGGCTACGTAAGTCTTTACGTAGCTTATCATGGCTGAATACAAGGATGCAAATGGCAGCAGCTACGGCCGCCGCCATTTGCTTCCCTGCTAGCCAGCAGCCGGATGATGGCCGTGGAGTGGAGCCGGCTGGCCAGGATTCCAGGGGGAGGGACGGAGCACCTCCCCCCCCAGCAGAACCTGGCAGAGCCAGGTAAAGGGGGTTTCGTACATCCCTATAGCCATGCTGCCAGGGGCTTCTGAGAGTTGAAGTCCAAAACAGCTGAAGATCTACCTTCTGCCCAACCTTGCCAGGCTGAGCAAACTCCCTTCAAAATAAGGAAGTAACACAAGTGTTAACAGGATTCCACCCCCATCTCTTCATTGATATATGTTTTCAGAGGAGAATTATAACTCTACCAAAGAATAATACGATTATCCATAATGATGTCCTACCTTTTATTATCACAAGTATAGGTTGTTATCACAAATACACCCCCCTACATGAGTTAATAGCAATGGTTGTGTAATTTTTATTGTACTTAAATGACAGTATTCCCTTACTACCAGTTTTATAATATTCACCAAATGGATCAGTGTAATTATAACTGCTGCAGTGTTTGCTTATTATATAGACTAAGGAGGAGTCAATACATTGTGGCGTATACCGCCATTAAAAATGCACTCAAAAATTGTTTGGTAAATGAGGCCTCAGCCACTACCACCATGGCTTAAAAAAATGTTACAAAACTAAAGAACTAATAATTTTATTGTATAAGGTTTAAACAATAAATGAGAAATGAATTACTAATTTAATCAATATTGGTATTGTTATAAAACAGTCTCCCTTCAAATGAGAATAATATATTCAAGGTTTGTTTTAGGTGACAGGAGGATAACAAGCTATTCTACACTAAGGTTTTCTAGACTTTGAAGTTCCCACATCTGGATTCATCTTAGGAGCCAGATTCATCTGTCACAATGCAGAATCTACTGGGCTCAGAATATGTAGCAGAACACCAAATCCGGTATATCTTTATTCTTCCTGTTATTCTTCCTCCAACTCTTATCCAGTCCAGACAAGCTCATACACTTATGTCAGTGATTCTTCCATACATATTTCTAGGCATTCCTGCCTATGACATCATCTAAAGCTCTTGACTGTTATTCCCCACATCTGTATGTTGACAAAATCTGACAGGAGCGTACCATGATAAAATTCCACATTTTGAATTTGGAAAACCGGTCAATGTTCCTTTTCAGGCCTAGTGCATGGGGACACACACACACACACACACACAAACAATTTGTGAGAGGTACTGCTCAGACAGACACTTAGAACACATCTCATCCCAGTGGTAGGTAGGTACTGAAGTTGGGAATCTGCCCTTTGTTCCTTATACTTGAACCCCTTGTCACCAACATCAGCTCAACACAGAGTATGAACCAAATATATGGCCCTCAAAGCTGCAAATTCAGATGTAGTGTGACTGATGCCCCAAATTTAATGAGAACACTTGTGAGATTCCAGCTGTGTTGGAGCCATTTCATTGCATTTCTCTTCCACCCTCCATGTTATAGTTATTATATAGTGTATAATGTGCCATGCGATTGTAGGTAATAGTTCCCTGAAGGCAGACCAGTTTCAGAGAAAGGTGGTTTGTCAACATGCTGAAGCTGTCCTATGGGTAATTTTATTGGAATAAAAATGAAGTAAAAGAGGATTGTATTTCTCAACAAATTAAGTAAATCCTATGGCTGCGAGAGCTGGACCATAAGGAAGGCTGAGTGAAGGAAGATAGATGCTTTTGAACTGTGGTGCTGGAGGAAAATTCTGAGAGTGCCTTGGACTGCAAGAATATCAAACCAGTCCATACTCCAGGAAATAAAGCCAGACTGCTCACTTGAGGGAATGATATGAAAGGCAAAACTGAAGTACTTTGGCCACATCATGAGAAGACAGGATACCCTGGAGAAGATGCTGATGCTAGGGAAAGTGGAAGGCAAAAGGAAGAGGGGATGACCAAGGGCAAGGTGGATGGATGATATTCTGGAGATGACAGACTCGACCTTGGGGGAGCTGGGGGTGGCGACGGCTGACAGGAAGCTCTGGCGTGGGCTGGTCCATGAAGTCACGAGGAGTCGGAAGCGACTAACTGAATAAACAACAACAACAATCTATCTACTATTATCATCTTTAAGGATATCTCCCCAAATGAAATGTTTCAATCACAGCAACAGTGTATAAAGAAAAAGGCTAATAAAAGAAACGTCTATATCTATACCACATAGTTGTCACAATACAAACAAAAAAGTAACTCCAGTGAAAGAAATAATAAATGGAGTGTTTAAATCAGATCACTCAAGCCAAACAGACTTAAGCACCGTTCTGCTGAATATTCCACTTGTCCACATATTCCACTTGTCTACATAAGACTGATGTGTCTTCTCCTCCACCTGGTGACAGGGATGCCCTCCCTCTCCAGGAATTGCACTTGGGAAAACCACATAAAATCCCATACTGGTCCTCTGCTTAGGAAATCAGATTGGCTGCAATTTCATTAGACTGGAAAATCTGGATTAATGTTGAAGCCACAAATTTTAAGATAGCTGAGGCTCCTGATACCTCTGAGAGAATTAAAGTGTCTTAGGGACTTCATCATGATCTATGCATTTAATCAATTGCCTATAAGCCCTAACATGTAATAGCTGGTCTTGGTACTCACATTGCTGCATGCAATATGAAAACAGATTTAGGGAGGCTAGACTTCAGTTTGGAACATGCTACTGGAATAATTGGTCCTCAGGACTAGAGTGATTGTCTGGATGTCCTTGGAGAGCTCAAATAGCTCAAGAAGGCAGAGGCATATTCTGAGATCATGTATTATGACAGGTTATTGGATACTGCCAAATGCTACACACACACACAAAACCCCGAAGGGAGCTATTTTTTTTTCATTTCCCTTACTATAAGAGGCATAAAGTGAAAGGGGAACACAAACAGTCAAGTTCAATGATTGGGAACACTGACAGGTGGGCTGGCATAATTACTAGCATGACACGCCACCTGATACAAACCCATTTAATGAAGCTGTGGCTCATTTAATCGATCTTGGTTGTTCTGTTCTTCCCTCAAGCGCTTTCTCCCCAAGGTACTGAGCATATTTAATGGGGTACAGTTGATTGATATGTAAAGCAGCTTCTAATAATGCAGGTTAAGTTCCCTCTCCCTTTGAGCTTGAAAGCTTGAATAACTGCCAACAAAAAGTGATCTGGATGTCATATATATATATATATATATATATATATATATATACACACACACACACATACAGATACATACACATCCACACACACATACATATATATATATATATATATATATATATATATAGTGCGTGTGTGTGCATACCTGCCTTATGGTGCCTTCCTAAAATACAAGGAAATGTTATGAGATACCATAAAAGTAGCAGATAAAACCAAATAAAATTAGAAGATAAAAGTCCAGGTAAAGCATCAAAAAACCACTTAAAAGGATCTCATAATCTAAAAGCTATTAGAGGCACAAGAGGACAGGGCAGGCTTCGCCTAGCACCTAAGGGAGAGCAAAGAAGGCAACAGGCACTCTTGTCTAGGGAGAGAGTTCCAGTGTTGAAGCACCAGCACAGAAAGCTTCCTCTATCCAAAAGTGGATGCACCAAATGAAATGATTTCACAGCCTTAAAGTATCCTAAGGGTTAAATATTGAGTATTGTTTATCAGCATATGAGTACGTGAAACTCACCACTAGGAAGATATAAGAATTTCATTTCTACTCATTTAAGACCACAACTTGCCCCATCCGCATCCCCAAACGCGAACACGAATGCAAGTGCATTTTGCAGACAAAGCTCACACATTCCTGAACTTGTGATGCTCATTCACAAAATGCATACTTTAGAAAGATGTGCACTTTTAAAATGTGCATGTTGAAAAAAATGTGCACTTTCCCATTTTCACTTTAGCCAATGGAGGAAAATACACATTTGGATGCACGCTTTAAAAAATGCACACCCAAATATGTACTTTACCCATTCAGAGGGTGTGTGGGGGAGGGTCACAATCAGGAATGGGAATGAGGTGCAGGGTCAGCCCAAGACATTTTGCTGCCTGAGTCAAAGGACAAAATGGTGCCCCCTCCCATTTCATGTACAAGAGCCAACAGTACTGGCAGATGACTCTGTCTTCAACACTGAAAGATAGCACCCTCCACTGCACCTGAAGGAAGCAGGCTAGCTTAGGAGGCAGGCTGCTTTGCACACAGGTCTCCCCTCCAACAGTTGCTGCCACCTCCCAGCATCTGCCACCTGGGCCAACTGGTTCACTCTGCCTAATGGTAGGGCCAGCCTTGTTGAAGTGGACCAAGCTTCAAGATGGAACCCAGAGAACCTCGATGAGCTCAAGCCTCATTGATTCTCCCATCCCTACTCACTAGTCTTTAAAAAGAGGCCTTAGAGATTTCACCTGAGAAGCAGATCTGCTTCAAATTTTGCAGCTTCATACTGACCCCCATTATGTCATATTCATAAGTCCTTGTAGGAAGAGCTTGTTTGAAAAGCTCGTAGGTGTTCTCTGGGAACAAAGCCAAGCTTTTTCCACAGCAAGTTGTGTTTCAGAGGTTGTGAAAAATTGGGATTATTGGATGGGTGGGGGAAGGCTGATGACCTGACCTAAAAGTTTTCTAAAGCAAAGTTGAGAAGGAACTGAGAGAATTCCAGAAACAGCATCTACAGGACAAAGATCAGACATGGAAAGTTATTAAAGGCTGGGAAGCACGTAAGAATAGGGATGTATGAAACACTTACCTTATGCTGCACCAGGGCATCTCCGGTGGGGGTGAGGTGGTCCATCCCTCCCCCAGGAATCCTCCCCGGCTGGCTCCGCAGAGCTGCCAGCCGGGGCAGGCCACAGCCAGAGTTCTGGCCGCAGCCGGGCTGCTGCCACCATTTGCGTCCTTGCAGGCAGCCATGATAGGCTATGTAAGTATTTACGTAGCCTATCACGGCAAAGAGCAGGGACGCAAATGGCGGCTGCTATGCCATTTGCACCCCTGCTCTTTGCCATGATAGGCTACGTAAGTATTTATGTAGCCTATCATGGTAAAGGTAGCCACGCAAATGGTGTAGCAGCCACCGTCGCATCCACCCCAGGTAAGCTCCGTCCCAGGGTGATTCTGTGGGGTGGCAGGGGGTGGGAAGCCGTTCCGCCACAGATTCTGGGGGCCTGGATTCTTTAGAAGTTCTGGAGTCTGTGGCAGAATTCTCTGACATCCCTACATAAGAATCAAAATTATCAACATTGCACTGGTCACCAACTGAAGCCTAATACAGACGTCTAAGATTGTCAGTTTCAGCTTCTCTCAGTTTCTCACTTTTCAGATCTTAAATTCAGTTTGTCCTGAACATTTGAGTTTTTTTAAAAGTTTGCATGAAAACTTGTACACATTTGTGTGCATTTCTCCCAATATATGCATTTCTGTATGCAATTTTGCCTAATATACACATTTTTGCAAGCAGTTTCCCTAACAGAATGCTTTTTATTGATTTTTTCCCACTAGTATACAGATTTTTGGTGGGCACTTCCCCCTAATATACATATTTGTGTACACATTGCTTGATTGGAGAACTGTGTTGCAAAATTTAGAGAAGTCTGAATTTAGAAGGATAACTGACTTTCGGTTCATTAACTAGTTTGGAAGTGCAAAATTACATAAGTGTGGTGTAGTGGGACTCAGGAAACCCAGTTTCTAGTCCCAACTTGGCCATGAAGTTCACTGGGTAACTTTGGGCCAGTAACCGACTCTAAGCCTAACCAACCTCACAGGTAGGGATGTCAGAGAATTCCGCCACAGATCTCAGTGAGGCTGAATGCCAGTGCATTCACCGAAATCCATGGCGGAACAAAGCCCACCGCCCCGCAAAATGGGCCCAGAACAGAGCACTTATCTGCTGCCTTCCTCGCTGCATTACGAATGGCGGCTGCATCTGTGGCCGCCATTCTCTTCTTCCATATAGCCGTGATAGGCTACGTAAATACTTACATAGCCTATCACGGCTAACACAGGGATGCCATTTGTGTCCCTGCGGAAGCCGTGATAGGCTATGTAAGTATTTACGTAGCCTATCACGGCAAAACTAAGGGAACACAAATGGCGGTGGCTATGGCACCCACCATTTGCGTTCCCTTTTTTTGCTATGTGATAGGCTACGTAAATATTTTAGGGGTGTACAAAAGTCCCTTACCTTTCACGGAACTTGATTTGCGGTGGGGGGGAGGCGCTCCATCCCTCCCCCCCGAAATTCTGGCCGGGGGGGAGGCGCCCCGTTCCTCCCGCCACAAATCTTTGCTGGCCAGGATGCAAATGGCAGCGGCCATAGCCGCCGCTGTTTGCGTCCCTGCAGTCAGCTGTGATAGGCTATGTAAATGTTTACATAGCCTATCACAGCTGAGTGAAAAAGAAAAAAAACTGCACGTATGCAAATGTTATTTACATAGCAAAATGCTATTTGCGTTCCCCTTATTTTCGCTGTAGTCTACGTAAATGTTTATGTAAACTACACATGCCAAAATAAGGAATGCAAATGGCGGCGCCCATGGGCGCCGCCATTTGCATACGCGCGGTTTTGTTTTTTCACTCAGCCGTGATAGGCTACGTAAACATTTACGTAGCCTATCACAGTATTTTTTAAAAATCTAGCCGTGATAGGCTAGGTAAATCTTTACGTAGCCTATCACTTTTTTTTTTTTACTGGAAATGGTGGCGGTGGCAGCCGGTCGGAAGACTGGCTGCCGCAGCCGCCACTGCCGAACCGCCACCGAACCGCCGCTGGAGCCACTGCCACCAGGGACATTTGCACAAGGTAAGTCCCATCCCGGGGTGGGGGGGGGCAGACCGTTTCGCCACCAATTTCGGTGCCAGCGCATTCGGCCTCCCCGAGATTCGTGGAGAAATTCTCTTACATCCCTAAAATATTTATGTAGCCTATTATGACAAAAGAGAGGGGTGCAAATGGTGTAGTGGCCGCCATTTGCGTTCCCTTTTTTTTCCGTAATAGGCTATGTAAATATTTACATAGCCGATCACGGCAAAAAAAAAAAAAAAAGGGAATGCAAATGGTGGCCACTGTAGCTGCCACCATTTGTGTCCGCTGTTTTGTGGTTTTTTTGCTGTGATAGGCTGCGTAAATATTTACGTAGCCTATCATGGCAAAATACAGGGACGCAAATGGTGGAGCTACGGCAGCCGCCATTTGCATTCCCGTGCAGGCTGCCCAGTGGCCAGATGTCCGGCTGTGGGTGGCCCCGGCCGGCAGCTAGGGATGTATGAAAGGCACTTACCTGGTCCCGCAGCTTGCTTCGTGGTGGGGGGGAGGCACTTCGGTTCTCCCCCCAAAGTTCAGGCCGGGAGGGGAGGCGCCCCACCTCGCCCAGCTGAAATTCAGTCCGGGGGGAGGTGTCCTGCCTCGCCTGGCCGAAATTCAGGCCGGGGAGAAGCGCCCCGTCTCCCCGGCCACGAAATAAAAAAGTGGAAAACAAAACAAAACACCCATGATAGGCTATGTAATGATTTACGTAGCCTACCACGGCTAGATTTCCAAAGTCAGCCGTGATAGGCTACGTAAATCGTTACGTAGCCTATCATGGGTGACTTTGGAAATCTAGCCATGATAGGCTACATAAATCGTTACGTTGCCTATCACGGGTGGGTTTTTTTTTTTTTACTTTATTTTGTAATGGCGGCGGTGGCAGCCGGTTGGAAGACCGGCCGCTGCCCCCACCCCCAACGAACCGCCGCCGAACTCCCACCGGGACCCACCGCCGAGAGGGACATTCGACGGAGGTAAGTCCCATCCCGGGGGGCAGGGGGGTGGAGAATTTCACCAACAATTTCATGGGGCCAGATGTGTTGGCATTCAGCTTCCCTGAGATTCGTGGAGAGATTCTCCGCCATCCCTACCAGCGGCTCTGCAGAATCTCCATGGAGTGGAGCCAGCTGGAGAGAATTTCAGGGGAAGGGATGGAGCACCTCCCCCCTACCGCGGATGTCAGCCTTCAAAAAGGTAAGTAACTTTCGTACATCCCTGCTCCCAGGATACTATGGAGAGGAGGAGGACCACATAACCTGTCTTGGGTTCCTTGCAAGAGGAATAAAGGTGGAATATAAATGTAGTAATAAAATAGATAAATAAATATGTTCACATTAACATACAAATCAAACAAATGTCTCCTTCATCCCTAGAAGTAACTGGAAGCCCATAGAGATTAAGGGCTAGATTAAAGATTTGGTGAGATATTGTATATGTGGTCCTGAGTTTCTGAGAAACTAGTAACAAGCAGCAAGGGAAAGTGTAATCTGGAGAGGAAAAGTGGCAGGGAAATGGTGCTTAACCCTTCCCCAAGGATACAAAGTCCTTGAAATTTGTCTATCTACCTTATTTCCAAAAAAGTACATTAGAAACCCTTTAAGGAAAGGAGAAGACTAATTAACATTCAATTAAAATAAAATAAAAATGTTTGTGTCTCTAATCTATGTGGTCAATGAATTATCTGCTTCATCACTCAGTGCCTTCCGATGGTTAAAACTATGAATCATTCAGAAGCTGAAATACCAAAATATGCATGTAATAACTGCAGGTCCGGGGAAGCAAAATGTAGCACGAAGCAGTGAAATTGGATTAAAAGTGTCAATTTCCAATACAGAATGCTGTCAAAGCAAATGACAAATTTCTTGACTTGTAGCCAGATTTCAATTAATTATGGTTGCTACACACTACATATAGAACTTATTAGATGCTTGCAGACAGGGCTTATTAGTTGAAGTTTCTTCAATCAGTGAAAAAGCAGCACTGTTGTCAGAAGCAGTAGTGAAAGCAGTGGCTCAAAACAGCAAATCCTGCCTGATGTAAAGTCCATAATAGAACTACTAGACAACTCCTACCCACCAAATCCCCTTTTGTACTAATGTAGAGCTGTACATATCCCTTTGAGAATAACTGGCTGAAATTTGGAATTAAACATTAAGCCTATTTTATAGTTAAGATGCCAAGCTATTTTATATCAGTGTTCTTTTCAGAGGCTGGCTGGTCACATTGTGAATCAAGAAACTGGTATTTGAATTTTCTATGTGTTTTGGGAGAGTCTTCTATAAATATCCCTCAAGCAAGCAAAGTGAACTCCTAAATATATTCATGCAAACGTATAGAGGCCATTTGATTTAAAATGGCACTTTGTTGCACCCACAGTTGCATGGAATGAATTTCATATACATACTTATGCATTCAGGTGGCTTCGTTTAATTTTGGATAAGAACACCTTCCAATGTAGTGAACATGCACAGGCTGTCAAGATGTGTACAACTTGTGTGTGTCCTTTTTAATGGTGGATGTCACAAAAAAGCAAATATTAGCAGAATAAGTGAGGGACTATGTGAGGGACTATGCAGTGCTTCTTTGCAACATCTGAAACTGTCAGTCATACTCATGACCTACCTTCAAGCCAAAAAGTAACCCTGATTCCTATCTTAACTAAGCCAAATGAGACTCCTGTATTAGCCCACTTCACATACAGATCCATGGAAAAAGCAAAGTAGCTCAGTCATATGGATCTATGATGTAATTTAAATTATTTTGCGGAATATCCCTGGAAAAGCAGCAAAAAATTAAGACTAAAAAATGAAACTGAAAGGGTTGCAAGTTTATCATTAGCTCTGTCTATCAACACAACAACTTTGCAAGCAACTGGTCCACATTATGTTAATATTGAGGGAAATACTTCAAACTGATGAGCTTGAAGGATATGTGTGTGTGTGTGTGTGTGTGTACGTGTGTGTGTGTATGTATGTGTGTGTGTGTGTGTGTATATATATATATATATATGCGGCCACAGTGTTCATCACCCAAAGGCTCAGCAGCCATAGGGCAAGCTCATCATCTTCAAACATAAGAGGTACACATTTTGGTTATGAATTCTAGTTAATTGCTGACATAAATTAACTATCTCAAGGTATTATGAGAAAAGAGAAACTGTTGGCACCTCAAACCAATTATATTTTTGAAAATGAACATAGAAAGCCTGGATTAGACCAAAAGCCTATCTAGTTCAGCATGCTGTTTACACAGTGGCCAACCAGATGCCCATGCAAAGCCCACAAGAAGGACATGAGTGCAACAGCATGTGTTCCCTAGCAATACAGCATGCTGCCTCCAATACTGAAGTAATATATAGCATTCATAGTCACTGATAACCTTATTCTCTATTAATAACTCCTTATGAATAATAAATCTTTATTATAAATAAATAAACTGAATGCAGGTTGTAAATAATGAATTGCACACTATCAAATATTATAAAAATGCCAATATGATCAAATATTATAAAAATGCCAATACGATAGGCACACTATCAAATATTGAAAGTCAAATCTGAGTGCTATTAGTTGTTAGATATCAAATGCTGTCAATTATCAATCAGCATCATGTGTCAATTATCAAGTTTTTGGGAAATCAAAAATTTGATATCAACTACCAGATACCAACAAAATATATGGCAGATATCCAACGTCAGAATACATACTGCAGCATTCTGAATAGGGATGTATGAAAGTGACTTACCTTTCGCGGATTATGTTGATGGTGGGGGGGGAGGCATTCCGTCCCTCCCCCCGGAATCCTGGCTGGGGGGGGAGGCGCTCCATTCCTCCCCCCGGAATCCTCGAACGGCCGGCTGTGCTCCGCAGCAGCTCTGCGGAGCAGCTGGCCAGGCCCGGCCAGGCCAGAGCCGTCCACAGCCAGATTTCCGGCTGCAGAGGGCTCTGGGAAAAAAATAACAAAAAAAAAAAAACGCGTACGCAAATGGCGGCGGCTATGGCCGCCGCCATTTGCATTCCTTCTTTTTAGCCGTCTTAATCTACGTAAATATTTACGTAGACTATGACGGCGAAAATCAAGGGGAACGCAAATAACATAGCGGGTGCTACTTGCATCCCTTTTTCATTCACCATTTTAGCTTACGTAAATTTTTACGTAGGCTAAAACGGCGAATCAAAAGGGGACGCAAATAGCGCCCGCTACGCTATTTGCGTTCCCCTTGATTTTCGCCGTCATAGTCTACATAAATATTTACGTAGATTAAGATGGTAAAAAGAAGGAATGCAAATGGCGGCAGCCGTAGCTGCCACCATTTGCGTACGCGGTGTTTTGTTTTGTTTTTAACCCACCCAACCATGATAGGTTATATAAAGATTTACGTAGCCTATCATGTCTTTTTTTTCTTTTTTTACACAAGCCTGGAAATGGCAGTGGTGGCGGAGCCGCTGCTGCCCGGAAGATCCGCCCCAGGTGAGTCTTGTCCCAGGGGGGATCTGAGGGGGGACAGGGGGTGGCAGGCCGTTCCACCACGGAGTTCGGGGGGCCGAATGCACTGGCATTCGGCCTCACCGAGATCCGTGGCGGGATTCTCTGACATCCCTAATTCTAGAGAATTCAGAAAGGACTAAAAAGAAATGAAATAAACACTTAGCTTTAGCTTAAATAATAGATTTGTGTTCTAGATATTAGATCTAGTTCTAAAACAATCACATATGTTCCAGCTTAGGGATGTACGAAAGTCACTTACCTTTTTGCAGATTGTGTTCATGGGGGGGGAGGCACTCCGTCCCTCCCCCTGGAATCCTCGACGGCGAGGAGGCGATCCAGTCCTCCCCCCCCCGGAATCCTGCCTGGCCGGCTTTGCTCTGTGGCAACTCTGCAGAGCAGCTGGCCAGCCAGGGCCCTCCGCAGCCAGATTTCCGGCTGCGGACTGGCTGGTGCGGACACAAATGGTGGCTGCTGTAGCGGCCACCATTTGTGTCCAGCCAGGCAGCTGTGATAGGCTATGTAAGTCTTTACGTAGCCTATCACAGCTGGGCAAAAAAAAAAAAAAAATGGCATGCGGAAATGGCAGCGGCTACAGCGGCCGCCATTTACGTTCTGTATTTTTTGCCATTCTAGCCTATGTAAATATTTATGTAGGCAATTACGGCAGAAAAAAAAGGGAACCGCAAATAGCGTAGCGGGCGCTATTTGCGTTTCTTTTTTTTTTCGCCGTAAAAGCCAACGTAAATATTTACGTAGGATAAAATGGCGGGCGGGGGGGAAAGAACGCAAATAGCTGCCACTACGCTATTTGTGGTTCCTTTTTTTTTTTTTGCCGTAATTGCCTATGTAAATATTTACGTTGGCTAGAACAGCGAAAAATAGGGAATGCATATGGTGGCTGCCATAGCCACCGCCATTTGCGTACGCCAGGTTTTTTTGGGGGGGTTAGCCGTGATAGGCTACGTAAATTCTTACGTAGCCTATCACAGCTGCAGGGATGGCAATGGCGGCCACAGCAGCCCGGCCGTGGCCGGCCAGGAGACCAGCCGTCGCGGCCGCTCCTGTAGCCGGAGCCGCTGGAACCGCCTCCGCCAGAACTGCCGCTGCCGCCCTCGGTAAGTTCCATCCCAGGGGATTCCGTGGGGGGGGCAGGGGGTAGGAGGCTATTCCGCCATGGATTCCAGGGGGCCAGATTCTAAACAATCCGACCTCACTGGAATCCATGGCGGAATTCTCTGCCATCCCTATTCCAGCTTATCTCAAAATGAAGATCTTGAAGATGATGTGTTTTCTGTGTCCAGTGCCCAAGAGGGTTAAAGTTGTACGAGGCCTGTTTCATCTGTTGCTTTATGACAGAAAACTATAGGACGTAGAAGAAAGTCACAAATAAAAAAAGCTTTTCCTTTCATATTTGTTAATCTTTAGTATATTCACACACTCACACACACACACAAATAAAATAACTGCTTTATTACTATCCTGGTGAGGAGGTATACCCATTTGAAAACTATCATCGCCATGGATCCTAATCCCTGACTTCAATATGTATGGCCCACTTGGGTCCCATCTGTATCCAGCTGTATCCAAATTATACAATCTGTATAATTGTATTAAGATCTCTAGTCTTAATACAAAGACCAGTCTTCTAATTCAGAAGTTGCTACCCATATATGTTTGTTCACAGTTTAAGAGAACCTAGAGAGCTTGACATAGACTGAAATCCTATGCACACTTACCCAGGAGTAAGCCTTATTGAACACAGTGGGACTTACTTCTAAGTAAACATGCATGGGATGGGCATGTTCCAGCCCAATCTTATTCATGTTTATGCAGAAGTAACCCCTACTGAATTTAGCAGAGCTCATTTATTTATTTATTTTATTGCATTTCTACACCACCCCATAGCCAAAGCTCTCTGGGTGGTTTACAAACTTAAAACTATAAAATACAGTACACAAAGTTTAAAAACCATTTACATAAAAGCATACAGACAATATATGCAGACAGCATATATCTAAAAAACGTTTTGAACCAAAACGGTTTTTTTTAAAAATCCAACAATAAAAACAACACCGCTTAAAAAAAGTATACAAGCGTCAGCAAAAGGAACAAGAGTTCTACAAAGGGAAGGCCGGCCGGAATAATAGAGTCTTTAATGCCTCCTTAAAAACCTTTGAAGAGGTCAGTAGGCCCTTGAGTTTACTCCCAAGGAAGCATGCAGACAATTCCACATGGGGATTACAGTATTGCAAGGATGGTTCTTTCCCCCTTGCATTCTTAAACTTTGATACCAATAGAAGTATGTCAGTGCGTGCGTGCATCTGTGTGTGAGAGAGAGCGCGCGCGAGAGAAGAAAGCTCTTACTACTGGCTGAGATGAGAAAATGTTTAAAACTAATAGGCAAGGCAACAATTTCCAATCAGCAAACCCTTCTGTGCCCTAATAAAGCCAGACAGACATTGGCTTTCAGCATTAGGGACTTGTGTTTGGGTGGGAGAGCTATTTAACAAGAGCTTGAAGTGGCCTGACCTTGGTGGGAGCGCACTCTCCATTTGAAATGAGAGTGAGAAAAGATTTGGTTTGCCAGAACTGCTGTCCTTGGCTTTGATAAGTCAGTCAAATGGGAAGCAATTGCCTTACTATCATCCTAAATTCAGTTTAGGGTATACAAGGAGGAAAACTAAATTTCTTTTTCATTTGCTGCCTGCACACCTGAGCTGCCGAATGCTAGCAAGCGCTGGCAGTGAGCCAGAATTGTTGTGTGTCATTTTTATTTATTTATTTTTTGGTAATACCTGGTTCTGATCAGTAACAAAAGGCACCCTGATAACAGAGAGAGTACATTTATGAATTCTTCTAATCTCTTTAAAGTTTTTCAATAGCTCTAAATTAAATCTCTTTCAATCTTATCCCTTTAGCCATCAGAAAATCCAGAGGGTATTTTGATCCAGACATCCATTGCACCAAAGATCTTTCATTACAACACACAAACGAGGAACTTTTATTGAACGAGAACCCAATTATTTGACCTAGCCTCACGTTTCGTTCTACCCTAACTGCTTCTACCTTGACACAGGGCTGCTAATCTCCTCTGACGGGCATTGCTACATATCAGTTCTGATCCACAGAGATGATTCCCAGCTTCCCTCGCACAGAGCTACTGATTAAATAAACCACAATGCCCATCTTAGCTTCCGTGGGCCAGTGAATATCAATGGGGAATGAGAGGTGGGTGACAGCTTGCCACCTTAAATATGAGACACATTCAGAAAACAGACAGAAAGTTAAATAAACTAATTAAGTCTGAGATCTAATGGGATAAAACTAGTAATGAACAAACTCCCCTTGACCTAATTCAGAATTGGCTCAGTAATGAGAAAGGTCCTTGATGAGCATGTGATATGCATGGATATGTTTTCTGAGATTTCTGTCTTCAGAGTCTTCAGCCTCAGCAGTCAGGCTCCAGGACATTGGGCTCTGATATCCCAGGGCAGTTGGCTGTCAGTCCAAGTGGACCAGGAACAGGTGCATGGTCCAAAATATGCTGGAGGTCATTTCCAGAGCTTCAAGCAGGGTCCAGAGGTGGGTATATAGTCATAATGAAGCACATATCAAAATCCAATGCACCAATAGAGGGCTAGGAGCAGGTATGTAGTCAAAGCTGGGCAGGGCTGAAGGTTCAAGACAGCAACCAGTGTCCTTACACCGAAGGCAAGTAGCTCAGACTGTGGGGATGAGCTCTGAGGGGATAGGGCCTGAAACATAGACACTGGCCCTTGGGGTTTGCTGACAATGCACTGCTAGACATCACTCCCAAACCTCAGACCTCAAACTGCCAGACTTGACATGGAACCAGAGTGGTGGGCCCCCCGAAAATAGTGCCTAATGTCTGGATGCCCCAGTTTGACACAAACACACACAGACACACACACACACATGCGGGGTGGACGAACCTGTCAGTTTCGCTTTCTCCCGCATTTACATTTTTAAAATCTAAACTTCTCTCTGTCCAGAATATGAGGAAATTTGTGAATTCTGGTAAATGATTATTAAAATCAAACTGAAACAAAATGCTCACCCATCTGTACTGAACAAGGTCAACAGGTACAGTTATTCCCGGCATGGAGAGGACCACTTTGTACCTGTCTGACATATCGCTGTTAAAGATGAGAAACTTGCCTGAAAAAAAAGAGGTGACAACCCTAATTCAGCACCATAAACATGGCTGGCTATGCAAGGATTCAAATCCAAACTTTTAAGAGTGAAGCACTCAATGCCTGGTGCCTGGATGGATGAATCTATCAATTTCGTTTTCTCCAACATTCTCTTTTTCTTTTTAAGTCAAGTTCTTTTTGTCCCAAATATGAAAAAAACCATGAAGTTTGGTAAATTATTATTAAAAATGAACTGAAACAAAATCCTCACACATCGTTAATCATACAACAACCTTATAGATACACGTGCAGCTTATCATATTGTCCCCCTTGGAATTGTACACAGTAGGTACAATTAGTAGTATGCATAGTAGGACCAGTCATGAAAGCTACATAGGGCACAATCTTATGGGGATAGTCTGCCATCTCCGAACTCAGAGGCGGCCAACTATCCAATGCAGGGCAGGCAGAGCATGGAGGGGATCTTCTCCTCTGCATTCTGGCCACCCTGCATTTGTGGCTAGATGGCCAATTTCGGCTGTCTAGCCAGGTTGTGTTGGAAGGGGGAGGCAGATGGCACATCGGAAGCATCGTAATGGTGCTTCTGCAGTCCCCTCCCCACCCCCCAGGAACACCCCCCTTTTGGCCGCTCCACGCTGCTCTTATGAGCACGGAGGCAGCAACACTGCCTACAAGGCAGCAGGGCAGGGGGAGGGGAGTCAGGTTTCTGGGAACAGAGCTGGGAGCCCTGGCTCTGAGCTCAGTTCCCAGAAACCAAAAAATCCTATGGCCATCTAGATGCCCTTAGGATTGCGCCCTCAGAAATTGAATCACCAGAACAAATATATCCAGAAATGAGAGAGGGGTTTAGAGTTGGTTGGGAGACAACAACATACAATGCTTTCAAGAAACAATCCAGAAAATTGACTGTCTTTTTGGTTTAGCACTTTCCCCCAAAGGTGACTGACACTCATTCTGTTCTAACAGCAGCTACTACTGTAATGTGCTGCATGTTGGACTGAAGTTTGGAAACTTCAGCTGGTGCAGAATACAACTGCCCAAATATTGGTGGGGACTGGCTGGTCTGCTCAGATCATGTGACACCAATACTTCACCAATAGCTTCACTGGCTACCAATGTGTTTCTGAGCCCAATTTAAATACCTTTAAAACCTTCAGTGGTTTGGGCCAAAGTTACTTGAAGGACTGCCTTTTCCTGTAGCAGTCTGCCTGCACTCAGGGGTCTCATCAGCAGATTCATTTGCCCATTGCCAAGGGTGGTTAGGCTGGTGAGTACAAGGGAGAGGCCCTTCTCAGTGGTGTCCCTGAACCTCTGGAATCAGCTTCCAACAGCTGTTCATCAGGCCCTTTCTTTGTAAGTCTTCAGGAAAGCTTTGAAGACTGTCCTATTTTCATTGGCCTTTCCATAAGTTCTCAGGCTATTGTTTCTAGGTAACATCTGTTTTACTGATTTTTTAAACCCCCTCAGTAATCTTTGATTTTATGGAACTTTTATCATAGAATAGTAGTATGGTTGGAAGGGGTCTACAAGGCCATCCAGTCCAACCCCCATACATTTTAATTAGTATGTAGTTGTTGAACTTTGTTTTAACTGCTTTGTATGGTGTGTGTGTGTGTGTTTTAAATATCTTGTATGCCACCTTAAGTGGGTTTCACCATTAAAGGCAGCCTAAAAAATGTTCTAAATGTTTCATGTTGTCTATTGGACAACACAACTAAGGATGGACGAAAGTCCCTTACCTGGTCCAGCAGCTTGCTTTGCGGTGGGGGGGGGAGGCGCTTCGGTTCTCCCCCCGAAGTTCAGGCCGGGGGGAGGCGCCCCGCCCCACCCCGCCCGGCTGAAATTCAGGCTGGGGGGGAGGCGCCCCATCCCTTGCCGCCGAAATTCAGGCCGGGGAGGAGCACCCCGTCTCCCCGACAGTGAAATAAAAAAGTAAATGTAAAAAACAAACAAACACACACACGTGATAGGCTACGTAACGATTTATGTAGCCTATCACGGCTAGATTTCCAAAGTCAGCCGTGATAGGCTACGTAAATCATTACGTAGCCTATCACGGGTGACTTTGAAAAAAAAAATCGCATACGCAAATGGCGGCGCCCATGGGCTCCGCCATTTGCGTTCCTTACTTGGGCCCGGGTAGTCTATGTAAAAATTTACGTAGACTACGGCGAAAATAAGGGCAACGCAAATAGCGTTGCCCTTATTTTCGCCGTAGTCTACGTAAATCTTTACGTAGACTACCCGGGCCCAAATAAGGAACGCAAATGGCGGAGCCCATGGGCGCCGCCATTTGCGTATGCGATTTTTTTTTTCAAAGTCACCCGTGATAGGCTACGTAATGATTTACGTAGCCTATCACGGCTGACTTTGGAAATCTAGCCGTGATAGGTTATGTAAATCATTACGTAGCCTATCACGTGTATGTGTTTTGTCTTTTTTTACATTTACTTTGTAATGGTGGCGGCGGCGGCCGGTCGGAAGACTGGCCACCGCCCCCGCCGAAATGCCACCGGGACCTGCCACCGAGAGGGACATTCGAAGGAGGTAAGTCCCATCCCGGGGGGGGCGGGTGGCAGAGAATTTCACCGCCAATTTCGGGGGGCCGAATGCGTTGGCATTCAGCCTCCCCGAGATTCGTGGAGAAATTCTCCGCCATCCCTAAACACAACGTCTCTTTAATAAGGGATTGTCTAATTCAGGTAATTGCTGGCAGTACAATGTAGGTAATGCATCCTTTCAACCTATGTTTTGGCAATGTCCAGTAATTGCTTCTTTTGGAGAGGAGGTTATTATATGGATAAATGTTGTCCTGGAACAGTCTTTAATATTCACTGATGTACACGCTCCTTGAAATTATTTACCTGTTTCATGGAAATTAATGAACAGTCAGCATAAATGGATTCTCCATGCCCTCTTGACAGCTAAAATCATATTACAACATTGGGATGATAAATGCTCACCTCCTATAATACAATGGATTGAGGATCTTTTAACACTTTCAACATTTGAACGGGTGGCATATAGATATCACCTTTCAAATGGATACTTATTTGGATATCTGGTCTGCTTTTGTTCAAGCCTATGTATAATTGTTAGTTAGTTGTATTTTCATATATATGCATTTCATATTTATTCATCGCTAATGGGTATGTACGAATTCATGTATGAATATTAAAAAAAACCTAAATACTAAATAAAATAAAGAAAATGAATGAATAAAATAAAATTTAGTGTGTTTTGTCCCAGACTAAATGTACATAGACACACCAGACATCCCTTATATGGACCTTTTCTAAGTTCCTGATATCATGTGGGATCTGCTTTCTCAAGATTTGTCCCTATGCCACTCACATAATGACTAAGGGAACAATCCTATGGACACTAGACAGCATCTAGATGGCCATAGGGTATCTGGTTTTCTGGGGAGTGACCTCGGGGCCCATGATCCAAGGTCAATTCCTGGAGAATCAACCTCCCACCGCTTCCACCCTGCCTCGGAGGCAGCGCAGAACAGCTCCATCCTCTGCACTTGCAAGAGGAGTGCAGAGCGGCCAAAAAGGGGAGTTCCCAGAGGGCATTCCAGGGCGGGAAGGGCAGAAATGCCTGTATGACACATCCAATGTGTCGTACAGCAGCCTCCTCCCCTGCTCTGCCCTCCTGCAGCTAGACAGCCACGATCGGCTGTCTAGCCAAAAATGCAGGGCAGGAGAAGCACGGAGGGCATGATCCCCTCCATGCTTCTCCTGCCGTGCATTGGATAGGTGGTCACCTCCGAGTTCGGAGGTAGTCGCCTATATCAAAAGGATTGCACCCTAAGCAAAGTAACCAGATGGCAGGCTCAAATTACATAATTCTTTTCCAAGGTAGTATTATTGCTTGGGAGCTGTACATTGTCTATATAGAAAGAAATCATGTCATGCCCCTACTGCATGACTTCTCCATCTGAATGTTATCATTTTTTATTGCCTTCATGCCCCACTTTTTGGCTTCTCAGAATTATCTAGCTAATAAGTATGGGAAACTAGAGAGCCTTTGGCCTGATCTAAAAGGGGTCTTCTTATATTCAGAGCCAAACTGGATTGAAGTTATATTTTGTCAGAGCTTTGTGAAGCTTTCACTTTCTCTACCTATATTGAACCCACATCCCAATTTCTGTGCCCCCCAATTCACACATATGCCTCAGCTCTGATCCTCATCACTTATTCTGTTTTCTGACAGATCACTTGGGATTGTCAGCTATCTCTTCATTGGCTTGTAAGAGGCCCTTCCTGCTAAATTCCTCTAGTAATTCTGTTCATCTAACTAATACCTTCCCTCATGTGTGAAGGCTGTAGCTGGATGTAGGAAGGTACTACTGCCTCCATACCATCTCACTAGGGGTTCCGTCCATCCCTAGCCAGAAGTTGTCCAGCCTTGAATTCTAAGGGAAAGTACTTTTTGTAGGGATGGACGAAAGTCCCTTACCTGTCCTCGAAGGACGTTTGCGGTGGGGGGGAGGCGCTTCGCTGCTCCCCCCGCGAAGTTCAGGCCAGGGGGGGAGGCTTCCCAACTTGGCCCGGCTGAAATTCAGGCCAGGGGGAAGGCTTCCCGCCACGCCCGGCCGCGAACGCGAAAGTTAAAAAAAAAAAAGCCCCCTGATAGGCTACGTGACGATTAACGTAGCCTATCATGGCTAGATCTGCAAAGTCAGCCATGACAGGCTACGTCAATTGTCACATAGCCTATCACGGGTGACTTTAAAAAAAAAAAGCGCGTATGCTAATGGCGGCCCCCATAGGGAGCCGCCATTCGCGTTCCTTATTTAGTCGCTGTAGTCTACATAAATGTTTACGTAGACTACAGTGACCAAATAAGGAACGCGAATGGCGGCTCCCTATGGGGGCCGCCATTATCCGTACACACTTTTTTTTTTTTTTTAAGTCACCCGTGATAGGCTACGTGACGATTGACGTAGCCTATCACGGCTGACTTTGCAAATCTAGCCATGATAGGCTACGTGAATTGTTACGTAGCCTATCAGGGGGTGTTTTTTTCTCTTTTATTGCAATGGCAGCGGCGGCAGCCGGTCGAAAGACCGGCTGCCGCTCCCGCCCCGCTCGAACACCTGCCAAACCGCCGGCCGGACCCGCCGCCGGGAGGGACATTCGGCGAAGGTAAGTCCCGTCCCGGGGGGGGGGTGCGGGGTGCGGGGGGGTGCGGAGGATTTCTCCCCAAAACTTGTTCGGGGGGCCAAACACGTTGGCACTTGGCCCCCCGAAGTTTCGGGGAGAAATTCTCCACCAACCCTACTTTTTTGGCTTCCAAATCATGGGTGAGAGTCTCCTAGAGTGACTTTGAAGCCCAACATTTGTCTGGATTTCACTTGGAAGACATGATTTCTTTTAAGTTATAAGTAATGAAACCTTTGTTGGACATAAATTAAGAGATACAGAACCAACTTTTTGAGTTTCACATTATTATTTTTTCCTTTTTAAGTTTACAGTGAAATAATTAAAATATAGTTCATTCATGATGAAAATCCATTCAAATGTGATTCCTAGGCCCTTAATCAGGTATTTATTTTTAGGGCTGAGCATATATATAGGAGGCTGTTTCCTGCCACCTAGCTGAGCAGAACAAAGCAGAGGAAGCTGCTCCAGTGGGTCTAGGGACTATAGAAGCAAGCAAGCTCCCAGAGAGCAAGCGATCAGAGCGAGCGAACAGGGAGAGCAAACAGGAGTTGGCAGGGGAGTTGCAGTGGAAGAGGAGACAAAGGAAAAGAGCTGAGCAGGGCAGAGCAAGCTGATCCAGCTGGTTTAGGGACTATAGAAGCAAGCAAGCTCCCAGAGAGCGAGCAACCAGAGCGAACAGACAGGGATAGCAAACAGGAGTTGACCAGGGGAGTTCAGCAGCGGTCAAGGAGGAGGCCCCTAACATTTATTTTTATTTCATTTTTTATTTTTTAAACATATATTTTTAAATATTTTTCTTGTAACACACACTTCCATACCAGTGGGACTCTGTTTTTAATGTCCAGTGAGGACCAAGCACAGGCTACTCTAGAACAATCAGAAAGCTAGACAGAAAAAAAGGGAAAAGAGACTATGGAAGGACAAGACTCTCCAGTGGTGGTGACCTGCAAGGTGTGTGCCATGTTTGTTTGCTTGCCTGAGAACAACATGGTCTACACCTGCAACAAGTGCAAGTTGATCACACTGCTGGGAGAAAAAGTAAGAGGACTGGAGCGGTGAGTGTCGACCCTCCAGGGAATAAGAGAACACAAAGAGTTCTTGGACAGAACGGTGGAACTGCAGCAGCAAAGTAAAGAACAGAAGCTTGAAGAGCAACAGCAAGCTGAGGCAGAAGAGGAAAATGCTGAGATGAGGAAAAATGAAGTAGAGCATGTTCCTCGGAAAAGGGTAACAGGAGCAGAAGAACTAGATGCCACTCTGCACCAGTGGAAGCAGTGGAGCTATGGAACCATTTCCAGGTACTTGAAGATGAGACTGGAGGACAGCCTGCAGAGGAAGAATTTCAGGGGAACCTACATGAGAGTGAGCAAGAGGCTGAAGGTCAGTCAAGAAGAGGCAAGGAAGCCAAGGTCTACAACAAGAAGAAGAGAAGTGTAGTAGTAGTGGGTGACTCCTTGCTGCATGGGATCAAAACCCAAGTATGTCTCAAAGACCCATAGACTCACCAGGTATGGTGTTTCCTAGTCCTGGGAGGATGGATTAGAGATGTGACTGAAGGGTTGCCTGCACTCATAAAGCCCACTGACAGGTATCCCTTTCTTCTCATCCATGTGGGAAAAAATGATAGCGCCAAGCAGAGCTAAGAAGAAATCACATCAGACTTTGAAGCTTTGGGAAGGAAACTCAAAAACCTTGGGGTTAGATAGTTTTCTCATCCATCCTTCCAGTAGTTAGAAGAGGAATAGAAAGGGAAAGGGAAAGAAAAATATTCTAGGTGAATGACTGGATATGAAGGTGGTGCTGACGAGAGAGATTTGGATTCTGGGACCATGGGCTATACTTCCTGGAAGATGGACTGTTGGCAAGAGACAGGTTGCACCTCACAAAGGCTGGGAAGAATGTGTTTGGCCACAGCATGAAGAACTTTATGAGGAGGGCATTAAAGTGAATCCTATGGGGAAGGGAAGGGAGACTTAAAGTTGGGGGTAACAATGGACAAAGGCTCATTCACCGCAACAGAGAGAACAGCTCCAATAGCACCCAATAATAGTCTTCACAAACATGTAGGAAGAAGGCCAGACCATGAAGCACATGGTCTTCGATGTCTATATACTAATGCCCAGAGTATGGGAAACAAACAGAACGAACATGAACTCTTAACACAGGAGGGAAATTATGACTTGATATGTGTAACTGAAACTTGGTGGGATGACTCTCATGACTGGAATTAGGGATGTACGAATCCCTTACCTTGTGTCCATGGGGGGGTGTCCACCAGAGGGGGTCCGCCGGGGGGAGGTGATCCATTCCTCCCCCCCGGAATCCTCGCTGGCTGGCTCCGCTCTGCATTGACTCTGTGGAGCTGCCGGCTGGCTCCATTCCTCAAGGGATATGGCCACCATTGCCGTCCATACTGCTGCTGGGCGGAAACAGGAAGTGATTCGGATGTAAATAGGGATGGTGGAGAATTCTGCCACAGACTCCAATGAAGCCAGATTCTTTAGAATCCAGCCCCTCAGAGCCCGTGGCAGAACGGACCACGCCCCTCCATCACCCTGCAAAATTCTCCCTGGACAGACCCTACCTGCTGCCATCCGGTCCATCCGCTGCCATCCAGTGCCCCGGTCTGCGTCCGGAATTGGCGTCGACACCATTTGCTTCCCTGCTTTAGCTGTGATAGGCTAAATAAATATTTATGTAGCCTATTACGGCTAAAGCAGGGATGCAAATGGCGTCCACTGTGCCAGATGCCATTTGCGGCTGTAGACCTGCAGCGGACGGAAGTCCGGCTGCGGATGGGCCCAACCGGCAGCTCCGTGGACTTGCCGCGGAGTGGAGCCGGCCGGCGAGGATTCTGGGAGGAGGGATGGATTGTCTCCCCCCCATCGCGGATGCCCTGGACCAGAATGGTGAGTGGGGTTCATACACCCCTAGATGCAAATGGCATCCACGATGCCGTTTGCATCCCTGTTGTCAAGGTCTCCTTGGAGGCCTCTCTCAGTCTAATCCAGTAGCCAAGTCCAGACACAGACAAAGGGATTCCTTTCAAAGCTTTATTCTTCTTTTACAACTTAAGAACTCTACAGGTAGCAACTAGATCTGAGCAGCAGAGTACCTATGCCCTAAGTTGAAACAGTTGGTCCCCATTTGAAAGGGAATTACTGGCAGACCCCTGAACTTGAGGACTAGGGAGAGTCCCTCCCCTTTTCCCTTGGAGCCTCTGGGCTCAGCCGTTGTTTGCGCGCCAACTTTGCCTCCTTTCCGCGCCCTCCATCTGGCGCCGCTCTCTGCGTCTGCGTCGCGCATCCACCAAGTCTGCTATCTCTGCTCGGTCACTCCCTGGACTGCTTTCTAATCTAGGAATGCTGGTGGGAGGAATCTCCATCAGCTGTGGGCCCTGGGAAAGCGGAGCGCGCTCCTCTCCCAGGAGCGACTGCTCTTCCTCAGAATCAGAACTACTCTGGGATTCTATGGGCTCAGTGTCCACCTTGACACCTGTATTTTCTCATGATAGGCTACACATTTGAATTTGTGTAGATAGTTGTGTAGCCTATCGCGTAAAAAAGCAGGGATGCAAATGGTGTCCATTACGCCATTTGCGTCTCTGCTTTTTCACGCGATAGGCTATGCAACTATCTATGCTAGAGGTGTACGAAACCCCACTCACCTGCATCCACAGGGGGTCCACCGGGGGGGGAGGCGATCCGTTCCCCCCCCCGGAATCCTCAGCGGTGGGGAGGTGATCCATTCCTCCCCCCCGGAATCTTCCCTGGCCGGTGCCGCTCTGTGGTGACTCTGTGGAGCTGCCAGCCGGGCCCATCTGCAGCTGGGCCTCCATCCACTGCTGGGCTGCTGCAGCTGCAAATGGCATCTTGCATAGGGGATGCCATTTGCATCCCTCCTGTAGCCGTGATAGGCTACGTAAATATTTACATAGCCTATCACGCCTAAAGGAGGGATACAAATGGCGTCCCCTATGCAGGATGCCATTTGCGGCTGCACACCAGAGCAGGAGACTGCAGTGGCCAGATCCGGACCCGCTGAAGGCAGGTAGGATCCAGTCCGCGAGGACTTCACGGGGTGGTGGGGGGAGCAGTCCGTTCCGCCACAAACTCCGGGGGGCCAGATTCTAAAGAATCCAGCCTCACTGGAGTCCATGGCAGAATTCTCCACCATCCCTAATCTATGCAAATTCAAATGCGTAGCCTATCACAAGAAAATAAAAGGATGCAAATGGCGTCACAGACGCCATTCATGTCAGGATCACTTCCCAAACAGACCCACCGGGAGGGAGGATTTGGTCTACGTGGGTCCAGGAGGTGGAGGTGAGTACATCCGTTCTGCCATGGACTCCAGGGGACCGAATTCAATGGAATTCAGCCTCATTTGAGTCTGTGGCAGATTCTGCGGACATCCCTAACTGGAATACAGCAACTGAAGGATATAACTTGTTCAAAAAGAACAGGAGGAACAGAAAGGGAGGTGGGATTGCACATTTGCACTATATGTTAAAATATGTATATCTGCACAGAAATACAGGAGGATGAGCTTGGTAGCCCCATCGAGAGCATCTGGGTTAAAATAAATGGAGCAAAGAATAAAAGGAACATGGTGGTTGGAGTCTACTACCAGCCACCCAATCAAGGAGAAGACGAGGATGAAAGTTTTGAAAAGCAAAAAGCCAGTGTTTTAAGGAAGCATGATGTAGTAGTAATGGGGGACTTCAATTTCCCTGATATTTGTTGGGAGACAAATTCTGAAAAACATGGCCCCTCCAGGAAATTCCTGACTTGTGTGGCGGATAACTTCCTCCTACAGAAAGTAGAGGAAGGAACTAGAGGATTGGCTGTCCTTGACTTGATCCTAACCAACAGAGATGGCTTAGTGGATAAAATAGCAGTTACAGAAACTCTGGGGGAAAGAGACCATGTTATACTTGAGTTCTTGGTTCTAAAGGAAGCAAAAGCCAAGTGTAGTCAAACGCGTACCCGGGATTTTAGGAAAGCTGATTTTAATAAACTCGGAACAATGATACGTAAGGTCCCATGGCAGGGGACTCTAATAAGAAAAGGAGTCCAAGATGGGTGGGAGTTTTTAATAGGGATGTCAGAGAATTCGGCCACGGATCTCAGTGAGGCCGAATGCCAGTGCATTTAGCCCCCCGAACTCAGTGGCAGAACGGCCTGCCCCCCCCCCCGTGGATACCCCCCTGGACGAGACTCACCTGGGGTGGAACTTCCGGGCGGCGGCTCTGGCGGTGGCTTCGGCGGCGGCAGCAGCCGGTCTTCGGACAAGCTGCCGCCACTGCCATTTCCAGGCTTGTGTGTAAAAAAAAAAAAAGACGTGATAGGCTATGTAAAGATTTACATAGCCTATCATGGCGAGGTTTAAAAAAAAGGAAAAAAAGACATGATAGGCTACGTAAATCTTTACATAGCCTATAATGGTTGGGTGAGTTAAAAAAAGAAAAAAAACCGCGTACGCATATGGCGGCGGCTATGGCTGCCGCCATTTGTGTTCCTTCTTTTTACCATCTTAATCTACGTAAATATTTATGTAGACTATGACTGCGAAAATAAAGGGGAATGCAAATAGCGTAGCGGGCGCTATTTGCGTCCCCTTTTGATTCACTGTTTTAGCCTATGTAAATCTTTACATAGGCTAAAATGGTGAATGAAAAAGGGAACAGCCAAAAAGAAGGAACGCAAATGGCAGCGGCCGTAGCCACCATTTGCATACGCGGTTGGTTGTTGTTGTTGTTTTTACCCAGAGCCCTCCACGGCTGGAAATCTGGCTGCGGATGGCTCTGGCCTGGCCGGGCCGGGCCTGGCCGGCTGCTCCGTGGAGCTACCGTGGAGCACAGCTGGCCATTCGAGGATTCCGGGGGGAGGAATGGAGCACCTTCCCCCACAGCCAGGATTCTGGGGGGAGGGACGGAACACCTCCCTCCCCACCATCAACATAATCCGCGAAAGGTAAGTCACTTTTGTACATCCCTAGTTTTTAAAAATGAAATTCTAAAGCTACAATTACAAACAGTTCCAACAAGAAAAAAAGGTGGAAGACAACAGAAGAGAACTGAGAACGAACTGAGGTTAGCGAGGGATGCTAAAAGCAACAAAAAGACTTTCTTCAGCTACGCGCATAGTAAAAGAGAGAGGAAAGAAATGGTGGTTCAGCTATTAAATAAGGATGGCACAATGATAACATATGACAAAGAAAAGGCAAAAGTGCTCATTTGCGTGGCAGCGGATGGAAGTCCAGCCGCGGACAGGCCCAGCCGGCGGCTCCGCGAACTCGCTGCAGAGCGGAGCTGGCTGGGGAGGATTCTGGGGGGAAGGACAGATCCCCTCTCCCCTGTGGACACCTTCAGCGGACTGGTGAATGGGTTTCATACAGCCCTAGGCTCAGTCTTCTCCGAAAAGAGGGTATATTACCCCCCTGGCAAAGGCGAAGTATAGGCTGAAGGGGCAGGATTGCAGCTTGAGATTGATAGGCATATGGCCAAGGAACACCTCATTACTTTGAATGAGTTCAAATCTCCAGGGCCAGATGAACTGCATCCTAGAGTAATAAAGGAACTGGCAGAAGAACTCTCAGAACCACTGTCTATTCTCTTCGAGAAATCATGGAGAAGTGCCAGATGACTGGAGGAGGGCTAATGTTGTCCCTATCTTCAAAAAGGGTCAAAAGGAGGAACCTGGGAACTACAGACCAGTCAGTCTGACATCAATCCCAGGGAAAATTCTGGAGCAGATTATAAAGCAATCTGTAAGCACCTTGAAAACAATGCAGTGATTACTTGAAGCCAACATGGATTTGTCAAGAACAAATCCTGCCAGATGAATCTGATCTCATTTTTTGATCAGGTAACCTCCCTTGTGGACTGTGGGAATGTTGTGGACATAATTAGGGATGTATGAAAGTTCCGCCATGGATCTCGGGGAGGCTGAATGCCAGCGCATTCGGCCCCCCGAAATCAGTGGCAGAACGCCCCCCCCCCCGGGACGGGACTTACCTGGGGCGGATCTTCCTGGCGGAGGCAGCTCCGGCGGCGGCTCCAGCGGCGGTTCGGCAGCAGCGACAGCTGTGGCGGCGAATCTTCCAAACGGCTGCTGCCGCCGCCATTTCCAAGTTAAAAAAAACAAAAACAGAAAAAGTGATAGGCTACATAAAGATTTACGTAGCCTATCATGGCTAAATTAAAAAAAAACACCGTGATAGACTACGTAAATATTTACGTAGCCTATCACGGCTGATTAAAAAAAAACAAAAAAACGCGCATACACAAATGGTGGCACCCATTGGCGCCTCCATTTGCGTTCCTTATTTTGGCACGTCTTAGTCTACGTAAACATTTACGTAGACTAAGACAGCGAAAATAAGGGGAATGCAAATAGTGTAGACGCTACACTATTTGTGTTCCCCTTATTTTCGCCGTCGTAGTCTACATAAATGTTTACGTAGACTAAGACGTGCCAAAATAAGGAACGCAAATGGCGGCGCCCATGGGCGCCGCCATTTGCGTACGTGCGTTGTTGTTGTTGTTTTTAATCAGCCGTGATAGGCTACATAAAAATTTACATAGCCTATCACGGCTGACTGCAGGGATGCAAACGGTGGCGGCTACAGCCGCCGCCATTTGCATCCCTGCTAGCCAGCAGCTGGATGTCCGGCTGCTGGCGGAGCTGGCCGGCGGCTCCGCAGAATCACTGCGGAGTACAGCCGGCTGGCCAGGATTCCAGTAGGAGAGGAACGAAGCGCCTCCCCCCTGGCGAGGATTCCAGGGGGAGGGATGGAACGCCTCCCCCTGCACCATCAGCATAATTCCCGAAAGGTAAGTGATTTTCATACATCCTTAGACATAATATACCTCGACTTAAGCAAAGCTTTCGACAAAGCCATAATCTGATGAGCAAACTAGCTCAAAGTGGACTAGATGAAACAACTATTAGGTGGATCCACAGTTGGCTACAGAATTGGACTCAAAGAGTGCTTATCAGTGGGATCTTGTCAAACTGAGGAGAAGTAACGACCGGGGTACCGCAGGGCTCAGTCCTGGGCCCAGTGCTCTTCAACATTTGTATTAATGACTTGGAGGAGGAGGTGCAGGGAATGCTGATCAGATTTGCAGATGACACAAAATTGGGCAGGATAGCTAATAACTTGGAGAGAAACAAGATTCAAAGTGATCTTGATAGACTGGAGCGCTTGGCAGAAAACAAGAGAATGAATTTTAATATGGATAAATGCCAAGTTCTGCACCTAGGAAAAATAAACCAAAATGCACAGTTACAAGATGGGGGATACTTGGCTCAACAACACTACATGCATGAAGTATCTTGGAATTGTTGTAGATCAAAAGCTGAATATGAGCCAACAATGTGGTGTGGCTGCAAAAAGGGCAAATGCTATTTTGGGCTGCATTAATAGAAGCATCCCCTTCATGGATCACTGCCTTGTTGTGGTGAAGGGGCTTGCATAACTCAGTGAAGCCATAAGCTATGCCATGCAGGGCCACCCAAGATGGACAGGTCATGGTGGAGAGTTCTGACAAAATGTGGTCCACTGGAGAAGGAAATGGCAACCCACTCCAATATTCTTGCCAAGAAAACCCCATGGAATGTATCACAAGGCTAAAAGATATGACGCCGGACGATGAGCCCCTCAGGTCGGAAGGTGTCCAATATACTACTGGGGAAGAGCAGAGGGTATTTCCAAGTAGTTCCAGAAAGAGTGAAGCGGCTGGGCCAAAGCCAAAAGGACACTCAGCTGTGGATGTGTCTGGTGGTGAAAAGAAAGTCCGATGCTGTAAAGTACAATATTGTTTAGGAACCTGGAATGTAAGATCAATGAATCAAGGTAAGCTGGAGGTGGTCAAACATGAGATGGCAAGACTGAACATCGATATCTTGGGAATCAGCCAACTAAAATGGACAGGCAAGGGCGAATTTAATTCAGGTAGGGATGGACGGAACACTTACATTCTGTTCCATTCTGTTTCCGCTGGGCAGGGGAGGCGCTCCGTCTCTCCCCACAGAATCCTTGACGGGGGGGGAGGCGATCCGGTCCTCCCCCCCAGAATCCTGCCCAGCCGGCTCCGCTCCGCAGCCAAGCCGCGGAGTCACCAGCCAGCTCCGGCCGCCCTCAGCCGGACATCCGGCCACTGGGCAGCCCTGTAGGGATGCAAATGGCGGCTGTCGTAGCCGACGCCATTTGCATGCCTATATTTAGCCATAATAGGCTATGTAAATATTTCCCCCCTATCACGGAAGGGGGGAAAAAAACGAGTGTACGCAAATGGCGGTAGCCGCCGCCATTTGCGTACGGTGAGTTTTTTCCCCCCTGCTGTGATAGGCTATGTAAATACTTATGTAGCCTATCACGGCCTCCGCAGGGACAGAAATGGTGTCCCTGCATTAGCCGTGATAGGCTATGTAAGTATTTACGTAGCCTATCGTGGCTATGAAGAGGAAGCGAATGGCAGCCGCAGGATGGCCGCCATTCGCAAAGCAGCACAGACGGGAGCAGGTAAGTGTTCTGTTTCACGTGCCTTTTGTGGGTTGGGTGGGCAGGGGCTTCATTCCTTGACAGATTTCAGGGGGCTGAATGCACTGGCATTCGGCCTCACTGAGATCCATCACGGAATTCTCTGACATCCCTAAATTCAGGTGACCATTATATCTACTACTGTGGGCAAGAATCCCTTAGAAGAAATGGAGTAGCACTCATAGTCAACAAAAGGGTGGGAAAAGCAGTACTGGGGTACAATCTTAAAAATGATAGAATGATCTCAGTACGAATCCAAGGCAAACCATTCAACATCACAATAATTCAAGTCTATGCCCCAACCACTGAGGCCGAAGAAGCTGAAGTTGATCGGTTCTATGAAGACCTACAACACCTTCTAGAACTAACACCAAAGAAAGATGTCCTTTTCATCATAGGGGACTGGAATGCTAAAGTAGGAAGTCAAGAAATCACCAAGATAACAGGCAAGCATGGCCTTGGTGTACAAAATGAAGCAGGACAAAGGCTAATAGAGTTTTGCCAAGAGAACACACTGATCATAGCAAACACTTTTTTAAAACAGCACAAGAGGCGACTCTATACAATACACATGGACATCACCAGATGGTGAATATCAAAATCAGATTGATTATGTGCTTTGCAGCCAATGATGGAGAAGCTCCATACAGTCAGTAAAAACAAGACCTGGAGCTGACTGTGGCTCAGATCATGAGCTCCTTATCACAAAATTTCGGCTGAAATTGAAGAACGTAGGGAAAACCACTAAACCATTCAGGTATGACCTAAATCATATCCGTTATGAATATACAGTGGAGGTGAGGAATAGATTTAAGAGATTAGACCTGATAGACAGAGTGCCTGAGGAACTATGGACGGAGGTCCGTAACATTGTTCAGGAGGCAGCAACTCAATCCATCCCAAAGAAAAAGAAATGCAAGAAAGCAAAGTGGCTGTCTGATGAGGCTTTACAAGTAGCTGAGGAAAGAAGGGAAGCAAAAAGCAAGCGAGAAAGGGGAAGATATACCAAACTGAAGGCAGAGTTCCAGAGAATAGCAAGGAGAGACAAGAAGGACTTCTTAAGTGAACAATGCAAAGAAATCGAAGAAAACAATAGAATGGGAAAGACTAGAGAACTTTTCAAGAAAATCGGAGATATCAAGGGAACGTTTTGTGCAAAGATGGGCATGATAAAGGACAAAAAAGGCAGGGATATAACAGAAGCAGATGAGATTAAGAAGAGGTGGAAAGAATACCCAGAAGAACTATACAGGAAAGATCTGAATGTCCATGATAGCCATGATAGTGCGGTCACTAGGGGTGGACGAAACTCACTTACCTGTCCTCGAAGCTTTTCGCGGTGGGGGGAGGCACTTTGTTGCTCTCCCCGCGAAGTTCAGGCCAGGGGGGGAGGCTTCCTGCCTCGCCCGGCTGAAATTCAGGCCGGGGGGGAGGCGCCTCGCCTGGCCGCGAACTCAAAAGTTTTTTTTTAAAAAAAACACGCCCCCGTGATAGGCTACGTGACGATTAACATAGCCTATCACGGCTAGATCTGCAAAGTCAGCCGTGATAGGCTACGTCAATCGTCACTTAGCCTATCACGGGTGACTTAAAAAAAAAAAAGCGCGTACGGATAATGGCGGCCCTCATACGGAGCCGCCATTCCCGTTCCTTATTTGGTTGCTGTAGTCTACGTAAAGATTTACGTAGACTACAGCAACCAAATACGGAATGCAAATGGCGGCTCCCTATGGGGGCCGCCATTAGCGTACGCGCTTCTTTTTTTTTTAAAGTCACCCGTGATAGGCTACGTGACGATTTACGTAGCCTATCACGGCTGACTTTGCAGATCTAGCCATGATAGGCTACATTAATCGTCACGTAGCCTATCACGGGGGCATATTTTTTTTTTAACTTTCGACTTCGCGGCCGGGCGAGGCGGGAAGCCTCCTCCCCGGCCTGAATTTCGGCCAGGCGAGGCGGGAAACCTCCCCCCCCGGCCTGAATTTCGGCCGGGCGAGGCGGGAAGCCTCCCCCCCCGTCCTGAACTTCGCGGGGGGAGCAGCGAAGAACCTCCCCCCCACCGCGAACAACCTTCGACGACAGGTAAGTCACTTTCGTCCACCTCTAATAGGAACTAGAGATCAAATCGCCAACATTCGCTGGATCATGGAGAAAGCAAGAGCATTCCAGAAAAACGTCTATTTCTGCTTCATGGACTACACTAAAGCCTTTGATTGTGTGGATCACAACAAACAGTGGCAAATTCTGAAAGAGATGGGGGTACCAGACCACCTTACCTGTCTCCTGAGAAACCTGTACGAGGGTCAAGAAGCAACAGTAGGAACCAGACATGGAACAACCGATTGGTTCAAAATTGGTAAAAGAGTATGACAAGGCTTCATATTGTCGCCTTGCTTATTTAATTTATATGCAGAGTACATCATGAGAAATGCTGGGTTGGATGAATCACAGGTTGGAATTAAGATTGCCGGGAGAATTATCAACAACCTCAGATATGCAGACAATACCACCCTAATGGCAGAAAGCGAAGAGGATCTAAAGAGCCTCTTGTTGAGGGTGAAAATGGAGAGTGCAAAAGCTGGTTTGAAACTCAACATTAAAAAAACTAAGATCTTGGCATCTGGCCCCATCACTTCCTGGCATATAGAAGGGGAAGAAATGGAAGCAGTGACAGAGTTTATTTTCTTGGGCTCCAAGATCACCGCAGACAGTGACTGTAGCCATGAAATTAAAAGATGCTTGCTCCTTGGGAGGAAAGCGATGGCACACCTAGACAGCATAGTAAGAAGCAGAGACATCACCTTGCCGACAAAGGTCTGCATAATCAAAGCTACTGTTTTCCCAGTAGCAATGCATGGCTGTGAGAGCTGGACTATAAGGACGGCTGAGTGCCGAAGAATTGACGCTTTCGAACTGTGGTGCTGGAGAAGACTCTTACGAGTCCCCTGGACTGCAAGGAGGTCAAATCAGTCCATCCTAAAGGAAATCAACCCTGAGTGCTCATTGGAAGGACAGATACTGAAGCTGAAGCTCAAGTATTTTGGCCACTTAATGTGAAGAGAAAACTCCCTGGAAAAGACCCTGAGGCTGGGAAAGATTGAAGGCAAAAGGAGAAGGGGATGGCAGAGGATGAGATGGCTAGATAGCATCACCGATGCAATGAATATGAACTTGAGTACACTCCGGGAGAGAGCGGAGGACAGGAAGGCCTGGCATGCTATGGTCCATGGGGTCACGAAGAGTTGGACATGACTTAACGATTGAACAAAAACAAAATAGAAGCATAGCTTCCAAATCCTGGGAAGTACTAGTTCCCCTGTACTCATCACTAGGGATGTTGGAGAATTTCACCACAGATTTCACGGAGGCTGAATGCCAGCACATTCGGCCCCCCAGAATTCATGGTGGAATGAAGCCAGTCACCCCACCACCCCGTGAAATGGGCCCAGAATGGAGCCTACCTTTGTTGGCCGTTCTGGTGCTCCTCAAATGGCCATGATAGGCTATGTAAGTATTTACATAGCCTATCACGGCTAACTCAGGGACACCATTTGCATCCCTGCGGGCGCCGTGATAAGCTACGAAAATATATACGTAGCCTATCATGGCAATAGGCAGGAATGCAAATGGTGGCCGCCGTAGCTGCCGCCATTTTTGTCCCTGCCTATTGCCGTGATAGGCTACATATATATTTATGTAGCCTATCATGGCAAAAGACAGGGGCGCAAATGGTGGTGGCTACGGCAGCTTCCATTTGCGTCCCTGCACAGCCCAGGAGCTGGATGTCCGGCTGCGGGAGGCCCCAGCCGGCAGCTCTGCAGAGCCACCGTGGAGCAGAGCTGGCCAGGGAGAATTTTGGGGGGATGAACGGAGCACCTCCCCCCCGCAAATGACCCCGGATGAAACAGTGAGTCAATTTCATACATCCCTAGTCAGCACTGGTTAGGCCTCATCTGTAGTACTGTGTCCAGTTCTGGGCACCACACTTTAAGAAGGGTGCAGACAAGCTGGAGAGGGTTCAGAGGAGGGCAACAAAGATGATCAGGGGACTGGAAACAAAGCCCTATGAAGAGAGACTGAAAGAACTGGGCATGTTTAGCCTGGAGAAGAGAAGACTGAGGGGAGATTTGATAGCACTCTTCAAGAACTTGAAAGGTTGTCACAGAGAGGAAGGCCAGGATCTCTTCTCGATCATCCCAGAATTCAGGATATGGAATAATGGGCTCAAGTTACAGGAAGCCAGATTCTGGCTGAACATCAGGAGAAACTTCCTTAGAGCAATACGACAGTGGAACCAATTAGCTAGGGAGGCAGTGGGCTCTCCCTAGGGATGTACGAAAGGTCCGCCACGGATCTCGGGGAGGCCGAATGCCAGCGCAATTGGCCCCCTGAAATTGGTGGCAGAACGGCCTGCCCCCCCCCCGCCATTTGTATCTGAACCTGGCTATTATGAACACGATAGCAATGAGGAAGTCAAAGGTGAATGACAGAATGATTCATGGAGGCATCACACATAGGTAACCAGGCTTAAGCCTATTTACCTTTTTTTATAGGCTTCCAATTTTTTATTTGAACTGAAGCCAGAATTCTGACTGATCTAATCTTTAGGTTTTTGAGACCTTGGGATTTGTGGGAAGGTCCACTTGGGAAATACAATCCCAATGAGCCCTTCTATCTCTACAGCTGACCACTATGTCAATATATAAATCTAATAATGGAAAATCTCTCTCTGTTCTGAGCTATCAGACAGGATCCAAAGTAGGCAACATGGATTCACAGCAAGAGCAAATTAATCTGCTGCAATGATATCCCAACCTACTGAAGTCCAACGTGCTTCTTTATTCATCTGTTGCTTTGTGGGCTATTTACTTGTCATTTGAGATTTTGTTGGTGCAGAATCTGTAACCTTTTCAGTGGCATTTTTAAGCTCTGTACTCTCCTTGTTTCCACAGCACTCCTAGCAAGGATCATCTCTTCTCCATGATTTGTTTGGTCACTTCCATATTTTAAAGTATAAAGAAAAACTACAAAGGATAAAAGACATCTTTTGAGATAACTCTTTTTCTACCTGCTTCTCCTGAATGCTTCCACTCCCAAATAATGTCCCTTTTTTACTGTTATCGCTGGTGAGATTTCCATTTTGCAAGCAGCTCCCTGTTATCTGCAATGGCTTGGCCTTTTAAAACATTGCAAATATTTAGAATGAGATGATCAAATCCATGTCAGCCTTTACATTTCTTGCAGAGTTCTTCAATTGCCAGTTAGGACGTTATCAATAAAGAAATGTGGGAGAAAAAATTCCAGCCCCTCACTACAGAACCAGAGGCATTGAGGATTATTTTCATAGACATTTAATCTACACCTCAAGCTAGCCTCTATTTTAGGAGCCAAATTGCTTCGAATATCTTTTTGCTTAGTAGATGCTTGCACTTTTTCATTACAGGGGTGTTCACAAGCGTTTCCTCCACACATATACCATTTTACATTTTATATGGTTGCTTTATGTTGTATTGTATCTTATTTGTGGTTAGCCACCTTGGCACCATTGTGTGGAAAGGTGGGATATACATTTAAATAAAATAACAATAATTAATAATATAGCCAATGCAGGAAGAGGGTCTGTCCTCTGAGTATACGTGATTCCTGAACTCAGCCCCCCCTCCCCCACAGCATCAGCACATTGAGAAAACGTTGGCAAACAGGACCTAGGCACATTGAGCTATATGCATGTAGCTTCTCCCCACTTGAGGGAATGCTGCATGATCAAGGTTTCCACTTCTGTGAAGAAACTATTCAGGGAATCTGCCCTCTATCCTCTCTGACTTTGTCTACTTTTGAGGAGACCAGCTGACTCTCAGATAGACCTGCCTGGAACATCATACCTGGCAAATGGCTGAGATTATTGTGCTTGTCCCTGGAGCAAGTGTCATCTGTGACTTCTGAGTGTGCTCCAGGGCCAGGCTGGGCTCTACCACCTGTATTTGGCATAAGCACAGTGCTGGCTGCATTCCATTTCTTTGCCTCTGTATAATCCTGTGGTGAGAAGGCAGGTTTGACATGAAGGGGTTTCAGAGTATGGTAGTTCTTTGTATTTTGTACAATTAGTGTATTAATTGATTGTGCGGCTAGGGATGTACGAAAGTCACTTACCTTGAACGAAATTTGATTTGCAGTGGGGGGGAGGCGCTCCGTCCCTCCCCCTGAAATTCTGCTGGAGGGGAGGTGCTCCGTCCCTCCCCCCCGAAATTCTGGCTGGTGGGGGGAGGCACTCCGTCCCTCCCCCCCGAAATTCTGGCCAGGGGGGAGGCGCTCTGTTCCTCCACCCCCGAATCCTGCCCTGCCGGGCCGCAAATGGCGGCGGCCATAGCCGCCGCCATTTTGCATCCCTGCAGTCAGCCTTGATAGGCTACGTAAATGTTTATGTAGCCTATCACAGCTGAGTGAAAAAACAAACAAAAAACCCCACAGGTAGACTACGGCGAAAATAAGGGGAACGCAAATAGCGTAGACGCTACACTATTTCTGTTCCCCTTATTTTCTCCATAGTCTACGTAAATGTTTAGGTAGACTAGACGTGCCAAAATAAGGAACGCAAATGGCGGAGCCCATGGGCACTGCCATTTGGATACGCGCGGTTGTTGTTGTTGTTTTTTTACTCAGCCATGATAGACTACATAAATCTTTATGTAGCCTATCACGTTTTTTTGGTTATTGTTTTTTTACTGGAAATGGTGGCGGCAGCTAGTCGGAAGACTGGCCGCCGCAGCCGCCGCCGCCTAGGGATGGCGGAGAATTTCTCCACGAATCTCTGGGAGGCCGAATGCCAATGCATTCGGCCACCAGAAATTGGTGGTGAAATTCTCCGACGGCCCCCTGCCCCCCCCCTGGGATGGGACTTACCTCGTGCGAATGTCCCTCTCGGCAGTGGGTCCCGGCGGCGTTTCGGCGGCGTTTCGGTGGGGGCGGCAGCGGCGGCCGGTCTTCTGACTGGCTGCCGCTGCTGCCATTGCAAAATAAAAAAGGAAAGTAAACACACACACACACACCCATGATAGGCTACGTAACGATTTACATAGCCTATCACGGCTAGATTTCCAAAGTCAACCATGATAGGCTACATAAATCGTCACGTAGCCTATCACAGGTGACTTTGGAAAATAAAAGCAGGTACGCAAATGGCGGCGCCCATGGGGTGCCGCCATTTGCGTTCCTTAGTTTAGCACATCTAGTCTACGTAAAGATTTACGTAGACTACGGCGAAAATAAGGGCAACGCAAATAGCGTTCCCTTATTTTTGCCGTAGTCCACGTAAATCTTTACGTAGACTAGACGTGCCAAAATAAGGAATGCAAATGGCGGAGCCCCATGGGCACCGCCATTTGCATATGCGCGGTTGTTGTTGTTTTTTTACTCAGCCATGATAGGCTACATAAATCTTTACGTAGCCTATCACGTTTTTTTTTTGTTATTGTTCTTTAACTGGAAATGGCGGTGGCAGCTGGTCGGAAGACCGGCCGCCGCAGCCGCCGCCGCCTAGGGATGGCGGAGAATTTCTCCACGAATCTCCAGGAGGCTGAATGCCAATGCATTCGGCCCCCTGAAATTGGTGGTGAAATTCTCCAATGGCCCCCTGCCCCCCCCCCAGGATGGGACTTACCTCGTGCGAAAGTCCCTCTCGGCGGCGGGTTTCGGCGAGGGCGGCAGCAGTGGCCGGTCTTCTGACTGGCTGCCGCTGCTGCCATTGCAAAATAAAAAAGGAAAGTAAAACACACACACACACCCGTGATAGGCTACGTAACGATTTACGTAGCCTATCACGGCTAGATTTCCAAAGTCAACCGTGATAGGCTACGTAAATCGTCACGTAGCCTATCACGGGTGACTTTGAAAAAAAAAAGCGCGTACGCAAATGGCGGCGCCCATGGGGTGCCGCCATTTGCGTTCCTTAGATTGGCACGTCTAGTCTACGTAAAGATTTACGTAGACTACGGCGAAAATAAGGGCAACGCAAATAGCGTTCCCTTATTTTTGCTGTAGTCCACGTAAATCTTTATGTAGAGTACACGTGCCAAACTAAGGAACGCCAATGGCAGAGCCCCATGGGCGCCGCCATTTGCGTACGTGCTTTTTTTTTTTCAAAGTCACCCGTGATAGGCTACGTGACGATTTACATAGCCTATCACAGCTGACTTTGGAAATCTAGCCGTGATAGGCTACGTAAATCTTTACGTAGCCTATCATGGGTGTGTGTGTGTGTTTTTTTACTTTACTTTTTTTTCGTGTCCGGGTAGATGGGCCGCTCCTCCCCGGCCTGAATTTCGGCGGCAAGGGATGGGGCGCCTCCCCCCTGGCCTGAATTTTGGCCGGGTGAGGCGGGGTGCCTCCCCCCCCTCGCCTGAAGTTCGGGGGGAGAACCGAAGCAACTCCCCCCCACCGCGAAGCAAGCTGCGGGACCAGGTAAGTCCCTTTCGTCCATCCCTACTTCGCCGAACTGCCGCCGAACCGCCGCCGAACCGCCGCCGGAGCCGCCGCCGCCAGGAGGATTCACCCAAGGTAAGTCCCATTCCGGGGGGGGGGGCAGACCGTTTTGCCACCAATTTTGGGGGGCCGAATGCGCTGGCATTTGGCCTCCCCGAGATTCGTGGCAGAATTCTCTGACATCCCTAGTTGTGCCTAGTGTTTTCCTGCAGGTTTCAGGGGGGAGGGGGATTTGTCCCTTTTAATGGTATGGTACGTCCAAACAGTTTACTTCATTAGCAGATAAAGTGGACTATAAAGATATTTTGGTTACAATATGGATTGCATGTTAATATGCCCTTGCTTATTAAGTATGTTTATGAATATTGTATTTAACCAATTTGATGTTTATGTTCTCAGTTGAAAGTTTATTTATAGGCTTATTGTAATATTTCTAGTCTAAAAATTAAGATTGTTGCCTTTTCATTGTTATTATTGCATTCTGTATGATATTCTTAGCCACTTCAGGCTTCTTCTTGGAGGGAAAAGGAGGATATAAATAAATAGTGGTGGTGGTGGTGTTCTTTTAGCCCCACACTTTCTGATGTTCCATTCAACACAGAAATATTGGGGATATTCATTTCTACCTTTTCATTCCCAACAAATCCAGGAGAGTCTGAACCAATGGGTTTTTTGCACTCTAGAAGAAACAGGAATATTCCAAGACATAGCATGACTACTGGTAGATGCTGTGGCCAGAAACTAGTATGGGACAGTTAGCACTTACAGTTATGGACTGTAACATATACAGAACTACTTACACAATAAAGAGTCTTGAGGCATCCTAGGGCAGAATCCAATGGGGTGCTTATGTCACCATTGATTCCTTTATGCCCCACCAATTCCCTTCCTCAAGCAATGGGTCCTGCCGCACAAACAGGACCCACCACTTATGCAAGGGAGACTTAATGTTCCCTATGAGAAGCCCCAAAATGAGCAGAAATGCTCATTTCTGAAGGGAGGCTTCCTTTTGCAAGCTCCACTAACCTGCCTCCTTCCAGAAATTAGTGTTTCTGTTCATTTTGTGTTGCTCCAGAAGCAGGAGATCGCTGTTGTACAAGTAGGGATGTACAGATTTTTTAAAATCCATTCTGTCTGCATTTCACAGATTGTCAGGTACCTTTCATTCCGTTGTCAACGTACTGATGGAACCAGATTTTATCTGATTTCCTGGATGTGTGCAAATTCTCACTGGCATCAATGCACATGTCCCCTACCCCCAAATGTGCAAATCTACCCCAAATGTGCCAATCCCCCCCCCCCAAACGCACATCTATCCTTTCGCCTGTGGGGGAAATGTGACTTTCTGGCTTTTTAAAATGTTTATATATTATTCTATGACTAAATTTGCATAAAATTCCAGAACGTTTTTTTTTTTTTAAATGGTCTACAAGTCTGCAGAATCCATGCAACTCAGGAAATGCTGATCCATGTGGAATCCATGGCTTAGATTCATAGAAATGCTAACTCATTTGATTCTGTTGTGGATTTCTCTGACATTCCTATGCGCAAGTGGTGGGACCCACTCACGCAACAGAATTGGTGGGACATAAGAGATTCTACCCTTGAAGTATAACAAATGTATTCTGGCACAAGCTACCCTGGACACTGTCTACTTCATCAGATGCATGAAGTTTAAACCTTAAACTGGCAGATAAATATACACATCCTGGTGGGGGTGAGTTTTGGCTTTCCAATTTAGACAAGTTTATTTTACTTCCTGGTTGGGCCTTCTGAACTGTGAAAGTCAAGATGAATTCATATTTAACATTTGTTATCCCAATTGTGTACAAATCTATTAGAAATATGCTCCAAATACTATTCATGTTTGTTTCACAGCCAGTAGTAATTTCTACAGAGAAAGGTACTATTTCCAAGCCAGCCTTGACATCACATTCTCATCATAGGGGTGTGTACACCGTGTGTGTGTGTGTGTGTGTGTGTGTGAGAGAGAGAGAGAGAGAGAGAGAGAGATCTGTCCATCAAATAATTAAGGATGGACAAATCTTTCCCCTGTATTCATTTTTTTTTTAAAAAAAATCTCAAGTTCCTTCCATCTTGAATATGAGGAAATTTAAGGATTTTGGTAAATTCTTATCAAAACTGAACTGAAACGAAATTCTTACCCATTTCACCAGCCAAATTCAATAGGTACAGGTATTCCCAGCATGGAAAGGACCATACTGTACCTGTCTGCAAGCTGTTAAAGAAAGGGAACCTGTCAGAAAAAAAGATGTGGCAACCCTAATTCAGTAGCACAAACATGGCTGACTACATGGGGATTCAAACCCAGACTTTTAAGAACTAAGCACTCAAAGTTCTGGATGGATGAATCTGTCAGTTTCAGTTTCTCCCACATTCATTAAAAAATAACAGCAAAACAACAACAACAACAACAACTCAAGTTCTTTCTGTCCCAAATATGAAGAAATTTGCAAATTTTGGTAAACTCTTATTAAAAAAATGAGTGGAATGAAATTTTCACCCATCCTCAATGACAATGGAACTTGACTCTGTACATATGCAGAGAGACACTGACTACATCGGCTGTGTAAAATCTGAGCTGTATCACTAAAAAACAGGGGCTCAGTCCTCGTTCTGCTCAATTCTTTGTAGCTGTAACTACAGCAAAAGAGACTAAAATCTAACCTTTGAACAGACCAAATCTGGCTCAAGTTTACCAACATCCCAGTATGTTTATCGAAGTCTCTTGCTGTGTGCAATTGCCCCACAGCAGTCAGGCAAGCCACTTCAAGGAAAAGAAAGCATCAAACGCACACACACACACAGCCTTTTCTAACTTTGCTAGGGCACTTCCCCCACCCCCCTGTTTCCTCTTTCTTTTCTATTTGTGGTCTTGATTGCTTTGTTTATAAGGAACAGGACTGGGCTTCAAGCAACAGCTCTAGGCTATCTAAACTGACTTAATCTTCTCCCCACAGGGCCGTTTAGTACCAACTGAGACTGGCGAGCAGGGGTCTACTGCTTAAAATCACAGCACGTGGACCAAAGGGGACATTTTTTAAATGAAATGTCTTAGTTTTGTTCTTTCAGGGTTTGTTAGTTTTTAAAACATTTTAGGTTCCCCCACACACACTCTTTCTCTGCTTAAAGCGTTTTAAAAAGCAACAGCCACAGTCCCAAGAACCTGTGTCACCAGCAACTTCCTGTGCCTGGCAAATGTTCTGCTCAAAAGGGACACCCAACCTCCCATCTCTTCCTACCTGTCCCCTTATGTTTGTTCACCCAACATGCATGCGCATGCATGCGCACACACTGCTGCAGAAATAGTTCAACAAATGTTTGCCGCATGGCACATTTATTCATTTATGAAAGCATTCAGACCCTGCTTTTTCAGCCCACAGTGCAGCTAAGGTGGCTCACAGCCATCAATAAAGAATTACAATGCAACAATTTAAACAGCAACACATGGGTTTAAAGTGGGGGGGGGGCAAATAAAACAAAACCAATTAGCAGAAATAAATACAAATCAGAATAAATGCTTGGCAGGGCTGGGGAATCATGAGGGTCTCATTCCCTTCCCAGGAACTTTCCAGGGGACACATGCTAGAAGTGGGTGGGGACAAAGCTAAAGTAGACGGGGGCGCCACTGTGTCTGTCTCTCACTCTCATACACAGATTCATACAGAACACACACACATCCATTCTCAGACATAACACACCATTTCATTCCCATACACACACACACACACACACACACACTACCATTCTCTACACACTTTCTCAGATAACCCCCATCCATCCATCCATCCATCCATCCATCCATCCATCCACAGACAAAGATCCCTCTCCCTCCCCATGTACTGTAATTAGGCTTGAAAAAAAGCCTTGCATCAGCTACAATGGGAAGCTTTTTCCAATCCAAAATGCAGTGCAGGGGCAATCTTGTTTGTTTGTTGTAGGGATGATGGTCACAGCAGACAAAGGGGGGGATTAACTATTTTCTTTCCAGATGTGGCTCACCCCAATTGTCCCCCATGCTGTAATAAGACTTCAGGAAAGCCTTCCTCTAAGCCAATGGAAGACCCCCCCCCTCCCCACAGCCTATTTGCTGTGGTGGTGGTCAAGGTGAGTTGGGGAGACCGTGAGTCTGATGGGGAGGCTCTGTGGAGCAAGGTGAGTTAGGCAAGCCATGAGCCAGATGGGGAGTAGGGATGTACGGACTGTGTAAAATCTGCTCCATCTGTGTTTTGAGGATTGTCAGGTGCCTTTCATTCCATCATCCGCCCACAGACAGATGTGAATATTTTTTTTGTCATGTGGAAAAATACGGAAATAATTATGAAAATATTTACACAAGTATTTACACAATTTACCCCAGTACGTAACATTTAGTGTTTTGTCCCCTATTCCATTCTCAGCAGAAACTTGCATATTTTTCTATGGATTTTTATGCGTAAATTTCAGGAAAGTAAAAAAAATCATCCAAAAGTCCACGGACTCCACAGGGCCTGAGGGGGTCGCTCCTAGGGATGTACGAATCCCTTACCTGGCTCCATTCCAGGGCATCCACGGTGGGGGGGAGGTGCTCCGTCCCTCCCCCCAGAATCCTCCCCAGCTGGCTCCACCCCATGGCGACTCCGTGGAGCCGCTGGCTGGGGCTGGCCGCATTTGGTTCCGGCCACTACCGGGCTGCTGCGGCCACAAATGGTGGCTGCTACACCAGCCACCATTTGCGTCTCTGCCAAGCCGTGATAGGCTACGTAATTACTTATGTAGCCTATTACTGCAAAGAGCAGGGGTGCAAATGGCATAGCGGCCGCTATTTGCGCACCTGGTCTTTGCTGTGATAGGCTACGTAAGTATTTACGTAGCCTATCACAGCAAAAGGCAGCCATGCAAATGGTGGCTGCTACGACGGCTGCCATTTGCGGCCGCAGCAGCCCGGCAGCGGCCGGAAGAGGAGCCGGAGCCACTGCCGCATGTGCAGCCAGGTAGGCTCCATCCTGGGGGGATTCCGTGGGGTGGCGGGGGGGATTGCCCCATTCTGCCACAGACTCCAGAGGGCTGGATTCTAAAGAATCCAGCCTCACTGGAGTTCGTGGTGGAATTCTCCAGCATCCCTAGTCACTCCGCAGTGGATTCCACAGGTCAGATTCTTAGAAATCTGAGCTTATTTCAATCCGTCTCAAATTTTTCCAGCATCCCTAATGGGGAGGCTCCGATCTCCATCCATGCTTTACAGCCTAAAATAGCGAACCAAGTCTCTCTGCCTGGGTGGCATAACTAAGAAGGCTATGTCCAGTGAAGGCTGGTGTCTCTGATTTCAATGGGGCTGTGAATCCACTCTGAGTTTTAGTCAGAACCATTCAGAACTCTAATGGAGCTATCCAATGTGCTGATCCCATATTAGGGATTACGCTCAGCACCTTGGATAGCTCCATTAGAATTCTGACTGGTTCTGATTGAAACCCAGAGAGGATTCACAGCCCCACTGAAATCGGCGACACCAGTGTCTGCTGGCCCTGTCCACATCACAGACAAAGCCTTCTTGGTTGGATGTGGGGAAGAGGCAGCCCTTAATATATCCTGGTCCCAAGCAGTTTAGAGCTTTATATATAATAACCAAGACTCTCAAAATCAACTGAAAGTTATTGCAGCATGGACAGACCCGGAGTAATCTGGTCTGAAAGGTGAACCACAGTCAATGCTCTGATAGCTGAATTTTGCACCACTTGCAGTCAATGAACAGTTTTCAAGGGGCAGACCCCCGTAGAGGGCATTTCAGGGATCTACTCTGGATGTGACCATGGCATGGGAGGCAGTGGTCAGATCTACTTTATCCAGTCAAAGGTGCAGCTGACAAATGAGCCAATGCTATGCAAAGGCAGACAGCCTCCACCTGGGCTTTGCTATCCAGGAACAAAGGATTCCTTTGTTCCTGGAGTACCCCAAACTGTGATGCTGGTCCTTCAGTGCGAGTGCAGCCCCACCCAAAGCATGCGACATGCATCTAACTCTGGAATAGATGTCTTACCGGCCAACACCACCTCTGTCTTATCATACCGTGACTCACAGCAGTGGCAGCAGGCACAGCGGCTGCCGCTTCAGCACTGTGAAGGTGTGTGGCTGTCAAAGGGACAACGGCAGGTAGCGTGGGCTGCCAAAATCATGGCCTTCACCAGTGCAAAGGGCTGTTATGCTCACAACATCAAGCCAACACATTGACAAAATAGCAGGCCCCACACTGTTGCTTCACCACTAAGTATTTTAGGGGGACATCATATGAAACTTTGTTTTTTATACTTATTTTATGTTCGTTTCATATATACTTTTTACTTCCAGAATCATTCACAATAGGGGTGCTGGTGGAATTATGCAGTAGAATGCCCATGTTTTCACACTATACACACTATGCTAGCTTAATATAACTGAGTCGCAGCTAGTGGGGAAGGGAAGGTGTACAACCAGAGATGAACAAGAAGCTGGGATTTGGCTTGAGGTTAGGCTCACTTTTATAGCAAAAGCGAGAAAAAAGCATTTCCCGATTTTCCTTAGATGATGCAAGACATGTAGCTTTGCAGAAAGTATTTCAGAAAGGCATAACACCGCCTCTTTCATTTCTCACAACATTCAGAGGATGCAGCTTCTCAACCCCCTGGCTTGGTCCACGAGAGCCATAAAGCAAGTGTGAAAGACAAACATGAATAGATGGAAAACCAGCTCAAAAACCCTTTTTTATTTTGGGCTTCTTTTTGCATCACCACAAACTCTCTTTAGTACTACTTCCTGCAGGGCTGCAGAAGTCAGTTTTGACCAGAGGCGAGAATACACTTCTTCACCCATCATTTATATAGGGCTATATACTCAAAAGCTTAGTAGGCTCAGGCATGGAAATAGTTCTGTACTTTTAAAGTACCCTGTAACTATTTGGGTGAGAGGATTGCAGACATTCTAACACTGAACATTTGAGTAAGGATTAGGGTTGGCGGAGAATTTCTCCACGAATCCTCGGGAGGCCGAGTGCCGACGCATTCGGCCCCCCGAAAGTGTTGGGGAAATTCTCCGCCGACCCTCCCCCCCGGGATGGGACTTACCTCTTGCGAATGTCCCTCTGGGCGGCGGGTCCCGGCGGCATTTCGGCAGCGTTTCAGCGGGGGCGGCGGCCGGTCTCCCGACCGGCTGCCGCCGCCGCCATTACAAAAAAAAAGGTAAAGTAAAAAAAAAACCACACACCCGTGATAGGCTACGTAACGATTTATCTAGCCTATCACGGCTAGATTTCCAATGTCAGCCATGATAGGCTATGTAAATCGTCACGTAGCCTATCACGGCTGACTTTGGGGGGGAAAAAAAAGCGTGTACGCAAATGGCGGCGCCCATGGGGCGCCGCCATTTGTGTTCCTTATTTTGACACGTCTAGTCTACGTAAAGATTTATGTAGACTACGGCGAAAATAAGGGCACGCTATTTGCATTGCCCTTATTTTCGCCATAGTCTACGTAAATCTTTACATAGACTAGACGTGCCAAAATAAGGAACGCAAATGGCGGTCCCCATGGGAGCCGCCATTTGCGTACGCACTTTTTTTTTTTTCCAAAGTCACCGGTGATAGGCTACATGACGATTTACATAGCCTATCACGGCTGACTTTGGAAATCAAGCTGTGATAGGCTACGTAAATCGTTACGTAGCCTATCACGAGTGTGTGTGTGTGTGTATTTACTTTTTTTTCGCTGCCGGGTAGACGGGGCGCTCCTACCTGGCCTGAATTTCGGTGGCGAGGGATGGGGCACCTCCCCCCCGGCCTGAATTTCGGCCGGGCAAGGTGGGGCACCTCCCCCCCTCACCTGAACTTCGGGGGGAGAAGCGAAGCGCCTCCCCCCCCCCACGAAGCAAGCTGCGGAACAAGGTAAGTCCCTTTCATCCATCCCTAGTAGGGATGTATGAAAGTCACTTACCTGTTCGCGGATTATGCTGATGCTGGGGGGGAGACACTCTGTCCCTCCCCCCAAAATTCTGGCCGACATTTGTGTTCCTTATTTTGGCAGGTCTTAGTCTACGTAAACATTTATGTAGACTACGGCGAATATAAGGGGAAAGCAAATAGCGTAGACGCTACACTATTTGCGTTCCCCTTATTTTTGCCATTGTCTACGTAAATGTTTACATAGACTAAGACGTGCCAAAATGAGGAACGCAAATGGCGATGCCCATGGGTGCCGCCATTTGCGTACGCACGTTTTTTGGGGTATTTTTTAATCAGCCGTGATAGGCTACATAAACATTTACGTAGCCTATCACGGTGTTTTTTAAAATTTAGCTGTGATAGGCTACGTAAATCTTTACGTAGCCTATCACGTTTTTTTGTTTTGTTTTGTTTTTTAAACTTGGAAATGGCGGCGGCGGCAGCCGGTTGGAAGCCCGGCCGCTGCAGCCGCTACTGCCAAACCGCTGCCGAACCATCGCCAGAGTCACCGCCGGAGCCGCCGCTGCCAGGAAGATCCACCCCAGGTAAGTCCCATCCTGGGAGGGGCAGGGGGCCATTCTGCCACCGATTTCGGGGGGCCGAATGCGCTGGTATTCAGCCTCCCTGAGATCCATGACGGAACTTTCGTACATCCCTACATTTGAGAACCCTTCATTCAACCTCCAGTCCAGTCTCCGGGATGGGCGAAAGTCCCTTACCTTATCCTGCAGCTTGCTTCGTGGTGGGGGGGAGGCACTCCGTCCCTCCCCCCAAAATTCTGGGCAGGGTGGGATGCTCCCCATCCCTCCCCACCAAAATTCTGCCCGGGGGGGAGGCACCCCGTCCCTCCAGCCACAAATCTCGTCTTCTGCCGGGACGCAAATGGCGGCAGCTGTAGCCGCCGCCGTTTGCATCCCTGCAGTCAGCCATGATAGCCTATGTAAATCCTTATGTAGCCTACCATGGCTGACTTTGGGGGGAAAAAAGCACGTACGTGCGTACGCTTGCGTTGCCCTTATTTTTGCCATAGTCTACATAGACTATACGTGCCCAAATAAGGAACACAAATGGCGGCACCCATGGGCGCTGCCATTTGTGTACGCGCTTTTTTTTTTCCCCCCAAAGTCAGCCATGATAGGCTACGTAAGGATTTACATAGCCTATCACGTTTGTTGTTGTTGTTTTTTCACTGGGAAATAGCGGCGGCGGCAGCCGGTTGGAAGACCGGCTGCCGCCACTGCCGAACCACCGCCGGGAGCTGCCAGCGCCAGGGACATTCGCGCAAGGTAAGTCCCATCCCGGGGGGGGGGGGCGGACCGTTTCTCCACCAATTTTGGGGGGCCGAATGTGTTGGCATACAGCCTCCCGGAGATTCGTGGAGAAATTCCCCGACATCCCTAGTCTCCGTGCTTAAGCAGAACTGCTTCCAGAATTCCCAGTTCATGCAACTAGCCTCAAGCTGTTGTATGTATGTCACTGTCAACATTCCAGCTGAAGACGGACTTCACTTTGGCTTTGATAAGAATTTACTAACACTTGCCAAGTTCTCAATATCTGGAACAAAAAGAACTTGAGATTTAAAAAGTGTGAATGTAGAAGTGCTTTGCTCTTAAAATTTGGATTTAAATCCCACCATGTTTGTGGTACTGAGTTAGGGTTGCCACTTCTTTTTTTCTGCCAGCTTTCTCATCTGTAGCAGCTATATGGCAGGCAGCTGCATCACAGTCCTTTCCATTCTGGAAATAGCTGTGCTTATTAAATTTGGCTGGTGCAGATGGGTGAGAAATGCCCTCACCGGAGCCAGCTTGTCTGGCTGAAAGTGGGGGCCATTGCGGGCGGGTGGGGTGACTAGGGTTGGCGGAGAATTTCTCCCCGAAACTTCAGGGGGCCGAGCGCCAACGTGTTCGGCCCCCCGAACAAGTTTCGGGGAGAAATTCTCCGCCCCCCCGCCCCCCACCCGGGACGGGACTTACCTTTGGCGAACGTCCCTCCCGGCGGCGGGTCCGGCCGGCGGTTCGGCGGGTCTTTGTCCGGGGCGGGAGCGACAGCTGGTCTTTCGACCGGCTGCCGCCACCGCCATTCCAATAAAAGAAAAAAAAAACACCCCCGTGATAAGCTATGTGACGATTAATGTAGCCTATCACGGCTAGATTTGCAAAGTCAGCCGTGATAGGCTACGTAAATCGTCACGTAGCCTATCACGAGTAACTTTAAAAAAAAAAAAAGCGCATACAGATAATGGCAGCCCCCATAGGGAGCCGCCATTCCCGTTCCTTATTTGGTCGCTGTAGTCTATGTAAAGATTACGTAGACTACGGCAAAAATAAGGGCAACGCTATTTGCGTTGCCCTTATTTTCGCCATAGTCTACGTAAAGATTTATGTAGACTACAGCGACCAAATAAGGAACGGGAATGGCGGCTCCCTATGGGGGCCGCCATTATCCATACGCGCTTTTTTTTTTTAAGTCACCCGTGATAGGCTACGTGACGATTTACGTAGCCTATCACGGCTGACTTCGCAGATCTAGCCGTGATAGGCTACGTTAATCATCACGTAGCCTATCACGGGGGCGTTTTTTTTTTTTAACTTTTTAGTTCGCGGCCGGGTGAGGCGCCTCCTCCCCGGCCTGAATTTCGGCCGGGCAAGGCGGGAAGCCTCCCCCCCGGCCTGAATTTTGGCCGGGCGAGGCGGGAAGCCTCCCCCCCGGACTGAATTTTGGCCGGGCGAGGCGGGAAGCCTCCCCCCCCTGGCCTGAACTTCGCGGGGGGAGCAACGAAGCGCCTCCCCCCCACCGCGAAAAGCTTTGAGGACAGGTAAGAGACTTTCATGCACCCCTAGGGGTGACAAGACGTAAGGGCCTCTGATTGGTGCACCCCAGTCGCACCACCAGTCGGGGAGGGGCAGGCCGAGTTGACTTAAACTCGACCCCCCCCCATCTCAGCTCTCTGGCTTGATGCAGCTAGAGAGAGCTAAAGACCCACTTGGAATCGACGAAGGACATCTGCCTGCTGGAGACCGTCTTCATCGTCGTTCCAGCCACCTGACTCAGCGTGCTTCTGCACGCCCAAATGCTTCCCTGCCATGCTGGCGCTTACCGCAGCTCTTGGGCTTCTGATGCTCGCGGCGGGTCTCGCGTGCTGCGGCACGGCTCCCTCTGGGCCAGTGCCTGCCGGCCAGCGGGACAGCCAGTGTTGGTGGCAGTGCACGGTGCAGCACGGTGCCTGTCGCTGCTGGTGCTCGCCGCCTCTGGGGCTCTGGCGCCTGTGGCGGTATCGTGCTCACCCTCCCAGCCTGCTTTTGCCTTCCCGCCGCTCACTCAGAGTGTCTGCCGTGACTCCGGGTTTGTTGGCAGCGCGGTGGCGGTGCATGGGAGCCCCCCCCCTCAGCCGACGTTTGCTGCTTCGGCGGGAGCGCCGGCGTCAGTCCCGATCGCGCGCGCCGGGGAAGGGCGCTCATTGTCCTCCTCCCCTGCGGGGGTGTGGGTGGGGGTGGTGCGTGCCCACTCGCCTCCTTGCCCACCCGCTCTCTAGCCTCCTCGCTCGCCCACTCACTCGCCTCCTCGCCCACCCGCTCGCTAGTCTGCCCGCTTGCTCATTCAGTCCCCCGCCCGGCCGGCCAGCCGGCCACCTTCTTCTCACCTGCCTTCTGCCTGCCTTCACACTGGCCTCCTGTGGCTGCTGCTGCGCCCTTGCACTGCCGCAGCCCTGTTGATTGTCCGTGCCAGTGGCGTTTGTTTGAAGCCCTGTTTGTAGCCCTGTTGATTGTCCGTGCCGGCATTGGTGCGGTGGCGCGCATTTGAGCGCGGCGCCGGTGATTGCCAGCGCTGACTCCCCCTTTTGGGCACCGGCGCTCTCTGCTGCGGCGTGCCTGCCACACACCCCCGCTCCTTCCTCTGGCAGGTGTCTGCTTTGGATCTCGTCGCCTCCTGGGGGCACGGGACGTTCCCCCCCCAAAAATATTTATTTATTTAATTAATTAAATAGAGGAGCGTCTGTGGACCCCTGTTGGGTGTCTGCCTCCATTCCCGGGTCAGGGGCGCCCTCAGCTGAGGGCGCCCGCGCTCAGGCGCAGCTATGTCACCGCTGGCCCCTTGCTGCACCTCTTGAGCGCTGATCTTGCCTAGCTAAACGGTAGCTGTGGCACTCCCCTCTTCCCATCCCCAGGCCTCTCTGTCTCGGCCTTGAACTCGGATCCGCAGATCTCGAGGCCTGGGGGGTGCTGCCTGTTGCCCGGGGTGCCCAGTTGCCCACTGGAGCCTCCTGCTGTGGGCTCTGACCTCGCCGCTTTTACCCCTGGGGGTGGTGGTTGGAGTTTGACTGGGTCCTGGGACCCGGGCCCTTACTTATTTCTTGCCGATATCGGCCAAGCTTAACTCACTTTCTGCATCCTGCCCCCCAAGAAGGGCCAAGGTGGAAAGAAAGGGAAGGGGAGGGCCCCGCCTCCCCTCCCCAAAAGAACGCTGCCAAGGCCCAATTCTGAGTCTGATGAGGAAGCAGACCTGGTATTGGCATCAATTCTTTCTCGTCTGGAAGTTGCTGAGCATTCCTCGGGGATCCCTCCCCCTCCCCCGGCCAGGCCTAAAAAACCCTCGGTGGTCCAGCCCAAGCGAATGCGACATGCTCGCTGCTTCTTTCTATTTCAGCTCACCTGGACACTATTGAGGCATTCACCTCCTCTTCCTCGGCTCTTCCGGATGGCTCACCGCCCACGGTGGAGCTCCTCCCTTCTGTGGCCTCATCTTCCCCGGGTGCACAAGCAACAACATCGGTTTTTCCAGTTGGGGATCAGAGCATGCCCACACTGGATTCAGGTGAGACTGCTTTGGCACCTCAATTGCCTGGCCGGTAGGGATGGCGGAGAATTTCTCCACGAATCTCGGGGTGGCTGAATGCCAACGCATTCGACCCCCCGAAATTGGCGGTGAAATTCTCCGCCCCCCCGCCCCCCCCGGGATGGGACTTACCTCCCTCAAATGTCCCTCTCGGCGGCGGGTCCCGGCGGCGTTTCGGCGGGGGTGGCGGCCGGTCTTCTGACCGGCTGCCGCCACCGCTGCTATTACAAAGTAACTGTAAAAAAACCCACACACACACGTGATAGGCTACGTAACGATTTACGTAGCCTATCATGGCTAGATTTCCAAAGTTAGCCGTGATAGGCTACATAAATCGTTATGTAGCCTATCACAGGTGACTTTGAAGGAAAAAAAAAAGCGCGTACGCAAATGGCGGCACCCATGGGCGCCGCCATTTGCGTTCCTTATTTGGGCCCGGGTAGTCTATGTAAAGATTTACGTAGACTACGGCAAAAATAAGGGCGCCGCCATTTGCGTACGCGCTTTTTTTTTCTTCAAAGTCACCCGTGATAGACTACGTAACGATTTACGTAGCCTATCACGGCTGACTTTGGAAATCTAGCCGTGATAGGCTACATAAATCATTACGTAGCCTATCACGTGTGCGTGTTGTTGTTTTTTTACATTTACTTTTGTATTTCACGGCCGGGGAGATGGGGCGCTTCTCCCCGGCCTGAATTTCAGCCGAGCGAGGCGGGGCGCCACCCCCCCGGCCTGAGTTTCGGCCGGGTGAGGCAGGGCACCTCCCCCGCTGGCCTGAACTTCGGGGGGAGAACTGAAGTGCCTCCTCCCCACCGTGAAGCAAGCTGCGGGACCAGGTAAGTGACTTTCGTGCATCCCTTCTGGCCGGGCATGGGGCCGGGCATAGGGCAGGTCAACCCCTGGGGTTGGATGCCGTGGTTTACCCTTCAGGGCAGCCCAGTCCCCCCTCTCCCACTTCCTTCAGTTACTCCAGCCCCCACAGTTAGTACTCCTCAGCCCTTGGCCTCGATCTCAACTCCTAGTTCAACTGCTCAGGTGGCCAGCCCACCCAGTTCATTGGGGCCTGGCGCCTCATTCCCCTTACTGCTACCGGCAGGAGACGCCTCCACATCAGCCCCGCCACTATTCCAGCCTCATCCGCTTAATGCCGCCTGCACCAGTGTTTGGCAGGGGCCCGCCAGTTCGGTTCAGGACCCCCTGTCTCCCCTACCACCTCCCCTGCCAGCCCCACAGATGTCCTTGGCTGACCCATGCGCCAACCTGGGTTGAGGATCCATGCCCACAGATGCTACTTCTTCACCTATTGGCTTTCACTTAACCATTGCCACCAGAGAAAAGATTTTGCAGGGAGAATTTACCTATGTCTTTGCCCTGCTCTTTCGTGAGCCCAAACCCAGTGACAAGGATAGGAACCGTGACCGGGATCCTGAGCGGAGCAAAGCTCGCAAGGTGCCATGCACCTGGGCGAACTGGTTGCCAGGCTTCTTAATTTATGCTGGCATCCTCCAACAGAGATTCCCGAGAGGGCTTGGGTCCTCACCAAGTACCTCAACATAATATACAGGGCTTACACTGAATATGAAGGGAGCGCATGGCTGGCCTACGATGAGGCCTTCCGGCGGAGGGCCGCCATTGACCCTTCCATGCACTGGGATCTGAAGGACCAGGACCTTTGGCTCCAATTTATGACCCCTTCCAGGCCAGGCTTCAGCGACAGGTCTGACAGCGGCCACAACCTTGCCAAGCTGTCGCCCGCAATAGCCGCCAGGCCTATTGCGGGTCCAGGGGCTCAACACCGCTGGCTGTGCTGGGAGTTCAGCTCCAAAGGTTCCTGCTCCCGAAACCCATGCCGCTTCTGGCATGAATGCTCCCTTTGCGGCGGTCAACACTCCTGCGCCTCTTGGCCAAGAGCCAGAGGTTGGAGAGGTCCCCCAAGGGATGGCCGTGGTGGCAGAAAACAGGGCGGTGGGCATCCTCCCCCTCCCAAAGGGCCCCAGCCCAGTTAAGATTCTTCCGCTCCTTCAACTTCTAAGGCGTTACCCAAATCGGCGGGCAGCGATCTACTTGGAACGCGGCTTCACACTGGGTTTCAGGATCCCCTTTAGGTGTCCGCGCAAGCCATATTTGACTGGTAACCACCGGTCTGTTCTTAGCATGTGGCGCTTAGTGCAAGATAAAATTAACAAAGAAGTTCAGTCAGGTCGGGTCATCAGCCCCTTTTCCTCGCCCCCGTTACCCAACCTGCAGATTTCCCCTTTGGGAATTATCCCCAAGAAATCTCCCAGTGAGTTCAGGTTAATTCATGACCTCTCTTTCCCCAAAGGCCAGTCTGTTAATGATGAAATCCCAGATTCCCTATGTTCCGTGCATTATACCTTCTTTGATACTGTGGTAGCCATGATAAGAGCCCTGGGCCATGGGGCATTGATGGGCAAGTGTGATATCAAATCCGCTTTTCACATTTTGCCTATCAATCCCCTGGATTTTGAATTGCTGGGATTCTCCTTCCAGGACAAATTTTACATCGACGGTGCCCTCCCCATGGGATGCTCCATCTCTTGCGCTATCTTTGAAACGTTCAGTACCTTTCTGGAATGGCCTTACGGGATAAGACAGGCTGCAGCCATGTGGTCCATTATTTGGATGACTTCCTGTTTGCTGGACCCAGGGGCGGCAGTCAATGCTCTGACCTAATTAGGGCATTCATATCCCTTTCCTCAGACTTGGGTGTCCCTTTGGCACACGAGAAGACAGAGGGCCCATCTGTTATTTTGACATTCTTAGGGATTGAGCTCGACACCCTTGCACAGTGTTCTCGTCTCCCTCACGATAAATTGCTGGTACTTAAGAATAAGCTCCAGTACATCTTGCACCTTCGTAAAGTCTCCCTTACGGTAGGGATGTACGAAAGTCACTTACCTGAACCCGATAGTTGATTCGCGGTGGGGGGAGGCGCTCCGTCCCTCCCCCCTGAAATTCTGGCTGGGGGGGAGGCACCCTGTCCCTCCCCCCTGAAATTCTGGCTGGGGGGGAGGTGCCCCGTCCCTCCCCCCCGAAATTCTGGCCGGGGGGAGGCGCCCCATCCCCCCAGCCACGAATCCTGTCCCGCCGAGTGTTTGCGTCCCTGCAGTCAGCCGTGATAGGCTACATAAGTGTTTACGTAGCCTATCATGGCTGAGTGAAAAAAAAACCAAACCATGCGTATGCAAATGGTTTTTGTGTTCCCCTTATTTTCGCCGTAGTCTATGTAAATGTTTACGTAGACTACACGTGCCAAAATAAGCAATGCAAATGGCGGCGCCCATGGGCGCCGCCATTTGCCTATGCGTGGTTTTGTGTTTTTTTTCACTCAGCCGTGATAGGCTATGTAAACATTTACATAGCCTATCATGGTGTTTTTTAAAAATCTAGCTGTGATAGGCTACGTAAATCTTTACGTAGCCTATCACGTTTTTTTTTGTTTGTTTGTTTTTTTAACTTGGAAATGGCGGCGGCGGCAGCCGGTCAGAAGACCGGCCGCCGCCGCTGCCAAACTGCCACCAAACTGCTGCCAGAGCTGCTGCCGCCGCCAGGGACATTCGCACAAGGTAAGTCCCATCCTGGGGGGGGGCAGACCGTTTCTCCACCAATTTCGGGGGGCCGAATGCCAGCATTCGGCCTCCCTGAGATTCGTGGAGAAATTCTCTGACATCCCTACCTTAGAGCCCTCCAAGAAGTCATTGGGCATTTGAACTTCGCGTGTAGGGTGGTGGCCCCCGGCCGCGCCTTCCTGTGATGTCTCTGCTGGGCGATGCGGGGTCTTCAACTCCCGCATCATCGCACCAGAGTCACCTCCGCTATGCGCATGGACCTGCAGGTATGGCTTAAATTCCTGAGAGATTTTAATGGCATCTCCTTCTGGAGGCGCGAGTTACTTCTACGAGCCGACCTGCAGACCCATTCGGATGCTGCCGGCACCTTTGGTTTTGGTCTAATTTGGCGAGAGCGGTACTGCCAGTGGCCAGAGAGCTGGGCTGCTGGCAGTATTTGTCAGGACCTCACCTTCCTGGAATTTTTCCCCATTTACGTGGCTGTACACATTTGGACAGACTTGATGGCCAACTCTGTCGCCCTTTTTTGGTGCGACAACATGGCTGTTGTGCACATCATTAATACATTATCCCCAGAAACCAAAGGTTCATGGATTTAGTTAGAGCATTTACCCTCCAATGCCTACCCCACAACATATGGTTCCACGCCCACCATGTGCTGGGTCTGGGGAACCCTGTTGCCGATGCTTTGTCACGAAACCAGATCAACAGGTTCCGTGCGTTGGCTCCGTGGTCACGTCCGCTACCAGACCCCATGCCAGCCGAATTGTGGGAGATTGGTGCTCTCAAGTCGAACAGACTATCCTGAACTCTATTGCCCGCAGTACTAGAGCTGCCTACGAGAGAGCAAGTAGGGAGTTTTGCACCTTCAGGTGTGGACTTCAGTTGCAGGTAGGGATGGTGGAGAATTTCTCCACGAATCTCGGGGAGGCCGAATGCCAACGCATTCGGCCCCCCAAAATTGTTGGTGAAATTCTCCACCCCCCGCCCCCCCCCGGGATGAGACTTACCTCCCTCGAATGTCCCTCTCGGCAGCGGGTCCCGGCGGCAGTTCGGCGGCAGTTCGGTGGGGGCGGGGGCGGCGGCCGGTCTTCCGACCGGCTGCCACCGCCGCCATTACGAAATAAAGTAAAAAAAAACAAAACACCCATGATAGGCTACGTAACGATTTACGTAGCCTATCATGGCTAGATTTGCAAAGTCAGCCGTGAAAGGCTACGTAAATCGTTACGTAGCCTATCACGGGTGACTTTGAAAAAAAAAAAAGCGCGTACGCAAATGGTGGCGCCCATTACGTAGACTACGGTGAAAATAAGGGCAACTCTATTTGCGTTGCCCTTATTTTTGCTGTAGTCTATGTAAATCTTTACGTAGACTATGTAAATCTTTACGTAGACTACAGCAACCAAATAAGGAACGCGAATGGCGGCTCCCTATGGGGGCCGCCATTTGCGTACACACTTTTTTTTTTTAAGTCACCCGTGATAGGCTACATGACGATTAACGTAGCCTATCATGGCTGACTTTGCAGATCTAGCTGTGATAGGCTACGTAAATTGTCACGTAGCCTATCACGGGGCGTTTTTTTTTTTTTTTTACTTTTCTGTTGAAGTTCATGGCCGGGGAGACGGGGAAGCCTCCCCCCCTGGCCTGAACTTCGGGGGGAGAAGCGAAGCGCCTCCCCCCCACCGTGAAGCAAGCTGCGAGACCAGGTAAGTGACTTTCGTACATCCCTAGCGGTATGTACATATTGTAAATAAATAAATAAATAAATAAATAAGCCACCCATCACTACTTGAGATAACACAGTGAAACCTTGCATTAAAGGGAAAGATTTGACACATCGGTACTTTTAGTCATAGACAGCAGGAAAACATTAAAATAAAGAAAAAGTCACCACAATGTTTTGCCACACAGTGACAATTGGAAGTTTGTAAAAATGGATGTGATTTTAACCAAAGATTTGTCCTCTCTTAAACACTATAATTCACTTCAAATGATGAACCTATCTCACAAGTTTAATTCTAATTCTAATTTATTACATTTAAATAAATTTTAAATTTCCCCAAACTGCTCAGGGCAGGGATGGTGTGCATGGTTTGTCTTCCTTCCTCAGTCTTGTGAGGGAGGTTAGGGTATAAGGTCACACAGTGAGCTTAATTGCTAGGCAATGACTTGACCCTGGATCTCCCCATTCGTAAGTCCAATACTCTTATCCACTATAGTGGCTCTAAACTGAACTATGTTCCAAGCTGAAAAAAGCAGAACATTGATGGGTTTGGATGACCCAACCTATTTGTGCAGTTCAGGGTTTACTCCAATGTAGCAAACGTTGGGAGTCTTCCCAGGTTACACTGCGTTGTGCCTGATGTCACCACATCTCATATAAAGTGGGGAGTAGGATTGCAACTGCTGATCCCTATGGTCTTCCCTTTATACAGCTAATATTCTACCCACTATTCCAGCCCACTGGTGTTCATTATAACCTGTGAAAGAGCCTACATTTATACAAAATATACACCCATAGGTTGTGTGTGCACTACTGAAGACTCTTGAATAGGTGATGTACCTGATTGTGCATGCAGAGCCTATATGCATACAAATACCCTGCTAATTCTGCTCGATCTCTCATCAGCTTTTGATATAATAATTGACCATGGTATCCTCCTGGTTTGACTATGTGGGATGGGCATTGGATGCACTGTGTTACAGTGGTTCTGGTCCTACCTGCGGGGCCAATTTCAGAGAATAACATCGGGTGACCATTCCTCAGCGCCCTGGCAGTTGAGCTATGGGGTTCCACAGGGTACCATCTTGTCCCCAGTACTGTTTAATGTCTATATGAAGCTGCTGGGAGTGGTTATTAGGGGATTTGGAGCCAAATTCCATCAGTAGGCTGATGACACACAGCTTTATCTCCCTGTGACATTGCCAGGGGTGCTTCTGAGCGCAGGGAGTGGGAGAGCAGTTCAGAGTCTGAAGAGGAGCCACCAGATATGGGGGAAGAATGTTCCCAGGCTATTCCAGAGATGGTGAGGCAGGCTCTTCAGGTTTCAAAGGTGCACCTGGAGGAAGGTCCCTCTTCACCCCCCCCCCCAATTAGAGGTAAGTGAACAGGGAGAGGCAGTGTTTGGTGAATTCAAATTAATAGATGCAAGGTGCAGACACAGATCCAAGACGGAGATGGCTGGGGCAGAACTCAGGAGGTCTTCCCAATTGTAGGGATGGCGGAGAATTCTGCGACGGATCTCGGTGAAGCCAAATGCCAGTGCATTCGGCCCCCTGAAATCCATCACGGAATGAAGCCCCCACCCCCTCAACCCATGAAAGGTGCACAGGATGAAGTCCCCACCGCCCCCACCCCACGAAAGGTGCGCGAAATGGAACACTTACCTGCTCTTGTCCGCGCTGCTTTGCGAATGGCGGCCGTCCTGGCTGCCATTCGCTTCCTCCTCTTCCTAGCTGTGATAGGCTATCTAAATACTTAAGTAGCCTATCACGGCTAATGCAGGGACACCATTTGCATCCCTGCGGAGACTGTGATAGGCTACGTAAGTATTTATGTAGCCTATCACAGTGGGGGGGGGAACCCCAGCGTACGCAAATGGCGGCGGCTACCGCCATTTGCGTACGCTGGGGTTTTTCCCCCTGCCATGATAGGCTACATAAATATTTATGTAGCCTATCATGGCTCAATACAGGGACGCAAATATCGGCGGCTATGATAGCCGCCATTTGCGTCCCTGCAGGGCTGTCCAGCAGCCGGATGTCCGGCTGTGGGCGGCCGGAGCCAGCCGGCAGCTCCACGGCTTGGCTGCGGAGCAGAGCCAGCCAGGCAGGATTCCAGGGGGAGGGACGGAGCGCCTCCCCCCCGTTGAGGATTCCTGGGGGAGGGACGGAGCTCCTCCCCCCCCACCGTGGATGCCCCTGCGCAGAGGCAGGTAAGGGATTCGTACATCCTATTGGCCCTGCATGAACAGTGGTGCTTAGAAGTCTCACAAGAAAGAGCCCTCCCCCCACCCCTTAAGTTAGGCTAGTAAGCCCTCCTTCTTTGAAATGATGGGCAACATTCGTACCTACCTTCTGAAATCCCTGAAGGCATTTCCTTACAGACTGAGAGTCACTGAGAATTTGCATCTGTATGACCCTTTGTGGTAATGGAATTAAAAGCTGTAGATTGAAGCCTCTTGTCTGTGTTTGATTCAGCGTTTGAAGATCAGTGGGGGCAAAGGGAAACCTGGCAGACATCTGAATCAAGTGAGGCTGTGCATGTCCTGGATCAGTGCCTAAATGCAGTAATGGGCTGGATGAGGGCCAATAAACTGAAACTGAATCCTAGCAAGAGAGAAGCCCTGTGGATGAGTGGTTCCACAGTCCGGGAGATAGGCACATTGCCTGTTCTGGATGGGGCTGTACTCCCTCTGAAAGATCAGGTCCATAGTTTGGGGATACTCCTAGATCCATCACTGTTGCTGGAGGCCCAAGTGGCCACAGCAGCTTGGACTGACTTTTACCAGCTTTGGCTGGTTCATCAAATATGGCCTTTCATGGACAGGGATGGCTTGGTGGTACATCTACTAGTAACCTCAAGACAGGATTACTGTAACAGTCTCTATGTATTGTAGGGCTGCCCTTAAGGCTGCTCCAGAAGCTGGAGTTAGTGCAGAATGCAGCAGCTCAGCTCTTGTTGGGAGCTGCCCCTTTTCAGCATGTAACTCCTTTACTGAGGGAACTGCACTGGCTTCCTACTAGTTACTACCAGGCCAGGTTTAAGGTTTTGGTACTAGTGTACAAAGTCCTAAACAACTTGGGGCAAGGATATCTGAGAAAGCACCTTCTCCTTTACCAACCTGCCCAGTCACTGAGGTCATCAGAGGGCATGCTCCTGGTAGTTCCACATGAATGTATGGCCTGATTGGAGTCTGCCTGGAGAAGAGCCTTCAGTGTGGTGGCCCCCTTCCTATGGAAATCCCTGCCTCTGGAGGTCAGGCAGGTATCAACACTGTGTTGCTGTTGTTTTGGTACCTCCTAAAAACAGCTGTTTTCCGGAAAGCCTTCTTTGGTTGACCAGCCACAGTTTTATTGGCACTCTGTTTTTAAAAAGGATAATTTTAATATTGTGTTTTATTCTTTTTATCTTTGCATCATTTTATCTCTCATTGTTTAGAAGTGGAGCAGTATACAAATGTTGTAAGTAAGTAAGTAAGTAAGTAAGTAAGTAAGTAAATGTCTTTCACAGGTTATAGGGAAGCCATGCAGGGGACAGAGACATCAGGCATGATCCTGCTTCACTTACTAGGCATGGCATGCTAGTTTTGCCAGACAAAATTATGGATCTGAAAAATTATGGATCTCCAGAATAATCTTGGATATAGAAGAGATCTGAATAATCACAGTCTTGAAGGACAATTTGATTACTTGGGGATTAAAAGAAAATCCACGGCATGACTGGTTGATGCAATACTGGATGCATGTAACCTTGGGAGCATATTTCCTTCTTCCTAACATGATAATTTTCAATGTACACAGAATTATTTTATATGAAGGAGCATTCAAGCATGTAAGCCCCCAGCTGAAGTCTGAAGAGGCACAGCATAGATAAACTTAGATAAACATAAATAAAATAAAGATAGATAAACATAGGTTTATCATCTCAGTGAGAACCATGACTAGCTGTCAATAGTTCGAGACAGGTTACTGGTCTTCTGTACTTAATATTATTCTTGGCATAATTATATACAAAGAGTTCTTTAAAAAAAACACACACACCACCCAGTAATGCTAGAAGTGTTGGAAGCAAGATAAGGCTCCAGATATTGATGATCGGATGCATAGCAGCATAACTGGATTCTGCTTTGGTGTTAGAGTTAACAAATTGCATCCAAGGGAGGGAATTCTGGGTTGTTGTTTTTTTTAAAAAAAATAATACCTTAAACACGAGTCATTTTCAAGAATGTATTAGCAGAGGCACTTCTAAGGGAGGGATGGGGAGGAAGAAGTCACTCGTACCTTCCACAAACAGACATTTTAAATCACATGCCCATTCTCCAGGACCACTTAATGCTTTTCTTTTCTTTTTCTTTTTTGCTGTTTAACACATCTTTTTTCTTACCATTTAATCTGGAATAGGTGCTAATATAGAGCAGGCCTTTGGACCTTGCTCCCGCCACCTCTCCTGAAAACTGAAATGGCACCCCGACTGTTGGAATGATCTAAATGATATGTGCACAGGAATTGTTTTAGTTATTGCTGTGAAACAACGTATCACCAACTGCAAAGATATTGGCTTAGATTCAGAGACTACCTCCTGAAGATGGAAGAGTTCCCTCTGTCTGCAGAAGGCTTCTAATCCAGCAGAGCATTTTCATGGGAAGAATGGGGAAGAAGGTGATCTTTGCCCAGTCCCCCTCTTCTCTATGAGCCTTGAACATCTGCTCGAGAGAGTTGGGGGATCCTCCAGAACAGCATGGGAGATGGTACTAGGGGCTGCATAGGAACAGGGAATCACCACCCCGCTTTCCTACTGACTCAACATCCTGAGCAGAACTCTGTTCAGTGAGTGCTCCCACTGGTGTTGGTGATGGGGCTGGATCCAACCCAATGAAATCAATTATCTAACTTGGTAATATTTAATATTAGGAAACGTATGACCTAAAAGTATGCAATTAAGATGTATGAAACTCACATGTAGTATTTCTATATGGAAACCAATACAGATAAAACAAAAGGTAAGACTTGCCAAATAAAACTAGGCTTGTCCACTTAATTTTCTTTCCAGAAGTCACTTTTCATCAATTTAGGTCTCCCCAGCCCATTTTTTATTTCCTGCCTTCAAAAATAAAAAACCTACCTATGTCAGACCTTTGTGCCAAAATGTTAGAGATCGCACCATTTTAGAATGACAACAAGCTACCAAATCTTTCCTTCTGTAGGGCTTGGAGTGAATATTGCCTACATGCACATTTGTGCAAGTGTAATGTATCATTCAAGATTCATTCATCTGCTGCAATGGGGTATCTGTATTGCCTTCACACAGAAGCTGCTGGTGATTATCCACTCCCATTGAATTACAGCTTTTTAGGGAAAATCAAGACAAAGTTAGATGTTTTCCCAAGAGGTTATGTACTCAGCTTGAATAACTTCTATTTTTAAGATGTCAAAAAAAATATGCAATACTATTATAACTTGCAGATGTTGGTATGTATAATAATCAAGCAAGTTGTTGGCCCTAGTTGCAAAATGACAAGGACATTTATACAGAAAGAAAGATGTCAGTGGTGTAATAAACAATTGGAAGAATGATTCAATATAGCTTATAATAAGCTTAATAATAAACTTTGAATAATGCTTACTTTTTTAAAAAAGTTTCTCTACTGTATTATATTTTATGTTTATTAATTCTTGTTTTAAATGAAAAGCTTTTTAATGTACATCTAGAACATATGAATGTTGCTATTTCAGACTCCAGCTACACCATATGTTCTTCCCTTCAGTACAAATGTGTTTGACAAATGTATTCAAATTTTTAATTCAGCCCCCCAGAAAGTGCCACTCCCTGATCTGGCAGGAGAGCCTGTTGCCACTCAAACTTCTGATGCCTTCTTCTCTTTCATGCTCCAGCAGCCAATAGGGGCCCAGGGCATCACACAATTGCTTCATCACACAATTGCATAGAAAATGCACTGCTTTCTGCCTACACCACAAACTACATTTCTCAAACAGAATTGCAAGGATACACATGAGGCAAAATATGATGAGCCAACTTAGAACTCCCAAAATGAAGCAATCTTTTTGTGATCATTTGCACAGGAAGCTCATGATACAATATGAGCAAAAGGAGTTTGCATATCATTAAATGGAAGGCTGAAGTATAACCAGCCAGGCAGTAGCACTTCCAAGAGGGATTTAGGAATGAGAGTGTGTAACAAACTAAGGACTCAACAATGAAGTACTGTGTAGAACTTGCCATTTGGAGTGTAACTTTAAGGTCTGGGAAGTAATTGTACTATTGTAATAAGGACTGGTAAGACTTCCATGGAGTATTGCAATCAGTTCTTAGTCCATAATTTCCTTCTGGTCATCTTGCATGACAACTTCATCAAGCATGGAAGTATCAAATTGTTTTTTATATTGCTGAAACAATCAAGACACAGACCCTGAAGTGAGAGAAAGCAACGAAAACCAAGTGACTCTACATGACTACAGCTTCCTTACATTGCCAAGGTGATGTAGGAATAGGGATGTGGGTTTTGGGTAACTATCATTCTGCACCACTAATTTACAAATTAGGCCTACGTTGTTAATATTTACCCCATCAAATCAGCTATTTGAGCTAGAGGGAAAAAGTTGACTTTTCATGAACTAAATTTCTTATCTTAAATTATATGCTATATAACACTCTCCCCCTGACTGAAAAACTTTCTTAGATCAAGTATCTTTCATTAAACAAAGAAACATTATTTTTAAAAAAACCGCATAGTCTGGTTCTCAGTTAACTCAAAGCCTACAGAAACTTCGCTTCATCTATTAACTGATGATTCGCTCCGCACACAATTCACAACTTGTTGAATACCTTGTGAAAAGATAAATGTCCAGAGGGGAAAAAAATGTCATGTACCAACATTTATTTCAATGATATAATTGTATATTTTATAGCATTCTTCAACTGAAAGACTTGTAGTGCCTAAAGGCATGGCATCCTGAGTTGTGGTCCTGTCAAAACTTGTGAAATAAGAAGGGTCACAGAGGGTCAACTAGATGGAAAGACCTCAAAGCAATGTTTAAATTATTCAAATAGCAGGAGGTTATCAGTAGGTGGTATTTTTCATCTATAAATGAACAATGATGTAAAATGAATGAGACAATACTGAAGTCTACTCTTTTATTTTTCCTGTGGTCTATTCTGGACCACACATGGATACTAAAAATTATATACACAATTTTGTTAAACAGACTAAAGATAGTGTTTTCCAAACTGGCTAAATCTCACCCTCTCACAAAACCTTTATTTGGGCAACTAATCTCCAGAGACTTTAACAGAAGTTTAAAGATTTTCTCTGGGAATAAGCAAATCACGGGTTGCAGTCTAATATATAATCTTTCTACCTATGTTCTGTCTAAATACCAAGTTAAATGGAATTGGCCATCTCTGTTCAAACTGTTAGAGTTGTTTTTTCCTATAATAAAGATCATAGAATTTCTACAATATCTGAAACCAATGACCAACCTTCTGAAGGTAGCGTTCTCCTATTAAACAAACAATGTAATGGCCATGATAGAGACCTACTGCATGGAGGTGGGATGGAAACTGCAGATGGGTGCAGACCATGGGGAAGGAGCCAGGAAGCAGCTGAGTTTTCCAGCTTCTTCCTATTTCCCTCCAGGAAGCACCAACCCCCTGGGGGCCATTTGCAGACACAGAAGCCTTTGCTTACTGCTGTCTCCTGGTTACATTCCACCAGGGATCTGATTGTGCTCCAAGTTATATTTCTGTACTGCAGATTTATTTTATTTATTTATTACATTTCTGTTAGAGTTGTGCACAGATGGCCTCTTGAAATTCTCCACCTTACTTGTGGGCAGATAAATATGGGAGCCAATTTCACTGAATTTCACCGGGGGAGGAGAAATTCTCAACAGTTTCTCCCAGGTAGGGCTCCCCATTGTTAGGGCTTATAGCACAACTTCTTTCTTTTTTAGTCAGGGGTTTGGGGTTTTTTGTGTTGCAACAGCATCAATGGCCATGGCAGGCTGGCCCCCAATTTGCATCCACCACAATGCAGGTGGGGGCAGTGTCTAGGTCCAAGGAAAAGGTGGAGTTAGTGCTCTGCCAAAATCTGTCCTCCAATTTCCTTGAAGTTTTCTCCCCCCATGAAAGAACCTGCCCTTGTCCTGCCTCATTCAGGATATTGTCTAATTTATTTTTGTGATGTTTTTGACCTTACCTAATCACAGCTAGCCTCCCAGGCTGCCTGCACATCCTGATCTGAAAAAGTCCTATGGGGGAAATTACCTCATGGTGCCTTAAACTGGGCTTTAGTTGAAGTGTAGGAAGCTGAAGAGGGTACAGGCAGACAGAGAGATGACTGTACAATGAAAAGCAGGACCCTTGTGCTCACTCCTCAGCTACCTCCTAAGTAAGGTAAGCCCAAGAAACCCAAACCCAGCCCATGAGAATTTCTCCGAAATTTCTTCACCATTGGATTTCTTATCAAAAGCACTTTCTCTTCTATCAAATTGAATGAATATGGTAAAAAAAAATACGGGATAAATTTTTGGCACAGCACTAGTTTCTATGCCGCCGAATAGCTGAAGCTCTCCATACTGTATACATGAAAGATAAATCAGAACATCTTTCATTAAATAATATGAGTACATTCTTCCATATAGAGTCCCCACAAGGCACTGAAGAAATTAGGTGGTAGGGACAAAAGTCCACAAAGGATATGGGAAAACAGCAACCCTTTTCAGACGTTTTGAATCATGTAGGTTTAATGTGTGTAGGGGAATCAGGATTGTGTCCTTTGTCCTTTCCCCTTATCTCCACAAAACCGTACATGTGTAGCTCTTCCACATGATAGAGAACTTTGGGTAAAATATATATAAAACAGGGTTCTTAATCATGTCTACAATACTACACACATAGCACTCTTGACTGCATAATTTGTTCAGGCCTTCTGCCGAATGTTTGGACTACAGACTGCAGGCATCACATTCCATTGGCCCTCATCATGTTTGGTCAGTATAATTTTTTGAAGGGTCTGAATAGTGGTTTTAATTAAATACTGAAGTAGGAAGAATTCTAGCAATATAAAATAAATAAAATCAATGAATGGTTATAATAAGGCGAGAAACAAAGAAAGCAGTTTCATCTTTCAAGTATTTCAGCCAGGACAAGCAACGCTCACTTCAGTGGACTCTGAAGAGTTATCAGTGTTCAAGCTAAGAAGAAACCCCACCTCCACACAAATTTTAGTGAAATTATGGACCCCTTTCAGTCTTCTAAAAATATAACTAAGTTAGCCAGGTCCCCTCTGCCTCTCCACACAATACTTCAAGCACTGAGAGTTATACCATTTTGCACAAGAATTTATACCAAGTTATACCAAGAACTTCAGGAGTGGTTGGCTTACTTTAGGTGTTTTTAAATGAGGTAGGTGAAGATGCGGGGGGGGGGGTCTACTTTTTGTTATTAACAGTTTATTAGATGTTTTTCATTTTCCAATACAATGCAAACATCAAACCTTGTCTTGCCCCCGGCCCCATTCTCTCCCCTTTAGGTTTTCCCTTCCTCCTTTATATCATCCTGTATCTAAAAAGTAAAGGTGTCGTGTACAGAAGTAAAAATATTAAGCAAAAACTGGATAAACAGTTACATAGATTTAAAATAATAATAATAATAATAATAATAATAATAATGTCTCTTTGCTAGCCTGCACTAGTTTTGTGATGGAACATATTGCCCTGCATATAATTCAAGCCATTTCCCCATATTAATTCAAAATTATTTTCTTTTAGTCAAAAAATAAAAATAAAATGCCTCATGGCAGATCCAAACCACCATGACGCTCTCCACTTCCACTCTGCCATGTATGTGTATGCATGGGGGATGGGGGCTTATTTAAGTTTTTTAGGTGCTGTGCCTGAGTGGGGGACAGGGTTTTTTATTATTATTTTTAGTTTTATTGTTATTTTTAACAGGACTTGGAACCATCACAGTGTTCTCCACTTCCTCCCTGCCACACATTTCCAGGTCCAGAATGCTGATTCACAAGGCATTTTTTTTTTTAAGGGTTTCAAGTTTTTAAAAAGAAGACACTCCCCACTCCTGGCTACCTTGTCTTCAGAACAAAGGCAAGCCACCCCTCCTCCAAAATTCACTGAAATTTCTACCACTCCGGCTAGGGGTATTTCCTTTCTGCCTCTTCCCCTCACAAATCGCTAAATAAATCAGGGTCCAGCTCTACTATTTGCTAACAAATGCTGCATAGATGTTTAAAAACACAAACAAAAATGACAAGAGCAGCGAGACAAGAAAAAATGCCAAAATAATCTTGCCAGGAAAACTAGCTATATTACTAATAAAAAAATAAGATTATTTTGGCATCTTTTCTCATTTGTGCTCTCACAAGTTAAAAACTATTTATTCAGCAATTACATGTGCTTGGATTTCTATAATGTATTTAATAGAGGACCATGTAGGGACATCTGAGTTATTATTTGAAATGGGCTGTTTTGAATTGGTTTTCTGAAGTGTCTATTTAGAATTCATTAAGGAAGAGCCCCGGTGTATTCTTGCTCAACTATGGATAGCAACCTTTTGAAGGAAGGGGACAGCTGGAAAGAGGCAGAAATGATTGTTTGGAGCTCTTTCATGGGAACAAGAGGGCTTTCCTGGGTCAGTCAAAGGCAAAGCATATGAGCTTGGCACAGCCAATACTACAGCAGCTGGATGGCTTGCCTAAGGGTAGAGCTCTCCTCGCAAAGTTCAAGTCAGAGAACAGACAGTCAGTGTCTATTCAGGGACCACTGAGAGAAAGGTTTTTGTGTTTTTTTTGCCAAGTTGTATTGGATTTGCTCAAGCAACCACTCCCTCTGGGGATGAATCCCACAAAGAGTTACAACACTGGCTCTTATTTTTAGTTTATCCTCCAGTTACACAGAAGCCTTCACTTTTCCATGCCCTACTTGAAAAGTAACACACATCACAATCTGCAAATGCTGAAATACATTTTTTCCCCTTTAGCAATGAACTCAACACACCGAATTTATGATGGCATCAGAGGACAACTCCTGGATCATAGGCTAACTGTGCAATTCTGTTTACATCACATGGACACACACACAAAAAGTATACCTCATTGTTTTTAATGAACAGAGGAACACCAGATACTGGAAGATAAATGAGAGGCAGTAATCCAAGCTGACAAACAAATCCAACATGACCAAACAGCAACAAAAAAATTCTAGCTCGTTGTGTGCCAAGTTAAAAAGCAGATGACTGAAGTGCTTAGAATAAAGCTATACTCTTGCCACCGCTAGCATATTAGTCATGGGGAATATGTTCTTGCATGCATAAGCTACTAAAAATTAAGGTATATAAGAGAAATACAAAGCCAAAGACATCAGGAGTGGCAAATTGATTTATTCTCCTCCTTTTATTATTTTACTCACTCTTGCATTGCAGGATCCCCACGTGGCTCACTATAAAAAGCACAAAAAGAATATGTAGGCAGTTCACTTCACTACACAAGTGGAATGACAGATCAAACAGTTCCTATAGACATGTTGTGGGGGAATAAACATTTCAAAATGAATGACCCACTGTGACCACATTGAGCTAAATTCTTTTAAATATATGATTCTGGAACACCGACATGGTCCTGGAATTGTCAATATCATGTAGATTCTCCTAACCATATTTTTACGGATACAGACAGGCAGGTGCAGGATGGGAACATAACAAAATGTGGTTAGTAGGATTAAGTGAAGCCTACTGGAGGAATTCTGCTATGGCATCAATATTTTTTTCAGTGAGCAAAGGCTTTCCATGGAAAATGTGATCTTTTGTATTTTGGCAAGCATTGTTTTTGCTGCCATTATTAACCATTATTCAGTTCCAGTGAAGCCCTCCAGCTATTTATGTGCATGCATCTTTACTCACAATCACACTGCAACATGGTTTTGTGGTTTAATGGTGCATGAATAGCTTGCACATTTGTGTTTTGTTCACACAGCTGAACTGCAAAGGTACATGTACACATTTATAAGTGCGCTAGAGAACATATACACAGCAGGAATTGGCAAGATTACGCAAAGTAGTTTGATGTGAAAAGGTTAACAAAGTTATCACAGTGATAAAGATAACATGAAAATGCAGAATGCTTGCTGTAGAAACACTGCTTGAGAATCAACTCCACAGTGGTTTACATAGAAAATAGTAGATTTTGTTAAAGTCTGCCAGCTGCATCAAAACACTGTTCTGTTAAGAGAACTGAAAATTTTGAGCTAAATTCTGCTTTTAGTGGAATTTGGCAGGAAACTTAACGCTTAGCAAAATTAACCTACCTCTGCTCATGTAATCCAAATAAATAGGTCTTAACACAGCTTCTGAGATATGCTAAAATGGGATTTGGCAAGTCAGGAGGTGAGTCATTGCACAATGCAGCAGCAAATCTCTACCCAGAAGAGGCAGAATACAATCAGTGACAGGTGTCCCCACACCTTCTAGCAGGCAGGACCCCCCAACTATCATTATTCCCACCTTCTGAGAATGCAGCTCCTTATTTGCATTTGTTTTCAAAGTACAGCCAGACAAGACACAGGAACCAAGCCTGGATGGCCGGAGCCATATAAAAATACCAGAAGAAAGGAAGCAGGGCAGCTGTTTACACAGCAGTCCTGACAGCATTACTGCATTCACTTAATGAATATAGAATTCACTTCCAAGATGCTGATCCAGCTCAGTTGCAGATTATTATACGGAGTTGCACTTCATCCGACCTGTAAATAATATGGTTCAGAAGCTGCCACTGAAGTTAATGTACTAATACAACCAAGACTGCTGTCTGAACAGCTATGCTACTGTTCTTCATGTGTTCCTGTAACTCACATGAGCTTGACATGAGTTACAAAGCTAATCAGAAAATGTACCTATGTGCTGAATTCTGGGTCAGTTTCCATGGAATTTCCTTAGCTCTGTAATGAAAGCAATCCAACCATGGCACATTACAACTTGGCCTTAGGGTCCCTTGAAAAACATTGTGAAGGCCTTGCCATAGTTGGTCGATGGTTAATTGTTCAGACAATTGTGTGATTGTTGCCAGGCAGCCAATCACTATAGAAGTGGCCATTCTCCAGAACTGTCAGGTTTTGCACAAGTACCAACATGAGTATGCTGCCAAATTATGCATGCTGCTTCATGTTATCTAGATATAGAAATCGATGTTGTTTTCAGCAAGCAACAAAAAAGATAGGCAATCATTGAGCTCTGTGTCTTGCAATAAATTATATCCATTCTCCCAGTGTTTCCCTCTGCAGCTTTACACATTGAATCATTATTAAACTTAAGCCAGGTGACTCAGATGTGTTCTTGAGCCCATTTCAGGTGTTATCAAAGCATGGTGTTTAAGCATGCAAGGAGGAGAAGTGCACTAGCCCTGCCCCCCTCCATTGTCGCTCTCCTCTCACGCAGTACATGTTGAGGTGACTTTGTGAAGAGGAGAGGATCCTCTACCCAGAGGAGACCGGTGGCTCTGATGTCAGTGCTCTGCACCTTGGATAGCTCCTTTAGCATTCTGACTGGTTCTGACTGAAACCCAGAACAGATTCACTGCCTCACTGACATTGGAGCCACCAGCCTCCACTGCCTCTATCCATGGGGGCTCTCCACACGATCCAAAACACTGATTATCCAATATTCCAGATCACATTGAGGTCCAGGTTTGTGCCCTGGGTCTGAGGTTTTGCACCCCTGTTGTAATGTATTCTATATGGGTCTGTCTTCAAGGAGTATCTGGAGATGCCAGCTTGTTCAAAAACAAATATCCAGTCTGTAGCCACTAATACTATTAAGTTGCTAATGGTAAATTATTAGCTACTAATACCTAAGGCATCAGATGTAAGTGAATCTCAAGTTCACAGGCATTGGGAGCAGAGGTTTCTATGCACTTAGAACTCTATTTAAGTTCTTTTGTTCAATACCTTTTATTTTAACATCTTAATCAAAAGTCCAATTCCATGCCCTGTTGTTATAACATAAGTCTTAATAACTGTCTCATTATTAATCGGTGCAAGCCATTCTTGGGGCTTTTTTTGGCTGAACCGCAGAGCAAAAATGATGTAAACAAAAAAATAAAATAAAAAATAAGGGACATTATTCTATTGGGAGGGGGGAATTAAATTTATGTAATGACACCTAAATTATCTAAGACTTCTATTGTCTGATGACTCAACCACTACTGTAAATAAATAGTGTGGTTCTGTTTGAGTTTAACAGAAGAAACAGCTGATTTATATTGCATCTTTGATCTATGACCTTTTGTAGCTAAATATAAGACAGAACTACCATAAGAGGGAGGGGAAAAAATCAAGCTTCAAAAATAAGTAGAGGAGAGCCCACATGAAAGTCAGACATCAAATTCCCTTCGCATTATCAGTTTCTGCATCTACAGAGCCAGCTGCTGAAAAAAGTGTCAAACTTATCTTTCTATTTTCTTTTAGGTATTAGTCTCAGAAAGCAATGCAGTCCCCTTAGGCTAAAGTGAGCTTGTCACAGTTCTGAATCAGATCCACATAGTGTCATTGAAAGTGAATGTATTTCATTCATTGAAAGTGAATGTATTTAATTTTAAAGTTGATTCAATTTAGCATATACCTACCCTAGACTAGTCAGCTTAGCTTACAGAAATTCATGGTCTAAAGTAAATTTATTCAGTGAATTGCTGTCAAAAGGGCAGGAAGAGAAGCATTTCCAGTAGGAAAAAGATACCTTTATAGAAGTATAGAAGGAATTATAAACAAGTAGAAATAAATGCTTCACATATACACAAACGCATCCAGGAAAACTATTATTAACGTTTTGAAAAAAGAATGACAGGATCAAGAGTTTGGGCCTAGGATATGTTAAAGGTTAAATTATAAAAAGATTTTCCCCAACCAACAGCCTTAAAGGAAAAAATCTGACAGACTGCTTACATAAGGCACCCCTGGATATTCTACCACACTCTTCTTATTCCTTGGGTCACATATAGGCAGCAGTGAAGTACAAATCACTTCAGTCACAGTACTTGGATTAATACTGTGTTGGTCCCATTTGGCACCCAATGCAGTATTATTGCTGGGTTCTGTGTTGGTCTGTTTCCCTTTTGCTGAAGGTACCAGCACTGGAAACACTAACCATATTGTGGAAGCAGTGGACAGCTTGTGATGCACTCGGCTATCTTGACAAGGCGGAACTTGAATGGCACTGGGACACACATTTGGCGTGTTTTGGGCTTAAGGGTAAAAACATTATTTCCCTCATTTTCCCATAATTCAGAGTGAATCTAGCTTGTGGTTAAAAAGCAGCACAATGGAAATTATTCCCAACATACATTAATTATGTATTTGTTTGTAATATTTCTTCCCTGCCTTTCAGCAGCAAAGCCCTTGAAGCTCACAATAATAATAACACACAACAATAAAATAAAATCCATACTCTGTCAAAATAAAGCTTTCAAGTTTTATTTCTCAAATTATATATAATAGCTACTACCAAGGCCAAAATCTATCAAACAGTTTGCCACAAACAATTATACCAGTACTGGTTAATTAAATGATGCATTTTTATACATGTTGAAAGTACGCAAATGGAAATAAAAAATATTGCTTAAATAGTGGTCCACAAATATTCGGTTTTTGATCCAGCTTTAATTACATAATTTTTTTCAACAAATTATATAACAATGAATAGGCCTCCAGAAGGGGATACATATGCTCAACTGCAGGAAAAGCCAGTTCAAAACCACGTATCTATCCAGTTCAATACCACAAATCTATCTAGTTCAATAAGGTCTGCATAAGCATCACAATGCAGACGTGTATCTACATCACATCGTGCCAGTTCAGACATCAGTACAACAACAACAACAACAATAGAAAAGTGCTACAAGACTGTGAGCTAGGAAAGGGAGCAGTGAAGAGTTCTGTCATACACTTTGTATAACTACTCAGGCAAATGCTGCACGTTTCCAGTGATTTATAATCTAACAATCTTACAGTGCAATCCTACACATGCTTACCCAGAAGTAAGTCTCATTAAGTTCAATGGGGTTTACTCCCAGTAAAGTGGGTATAGGATTGTAGCCTCAATCTGAATAATGTTTCAATAAAATATTTTTGAAGGGATTACATTCAGGGCTGACCTAACTCTGCATACATTTGGCAACAGCTTGTGTTAAATACAAAAAATTCTCACAATTTTTGATAAATTGTTGAAAATGGAAATGCCAGCAAGATTGTTTTTAGAGACATCTTATGGAAACAGAATATCTACTAAAAAAGAAAGAAAAGTATTCTTACCTTAGAAAATATTTCATACACTACCACCAGATGAAGATGGCCGTTTACCTCTGTGACAGCATAAGATACAATTAAATATTACAGTTAGCAGATTGATACCATTTTTCCTTTCACATTGACTTTTGTCAAAAGTCTCAAAAAGGCTCAAAATAAAACAAAAACAGAATTTGCACCAACAAAAGCAACAGGTATTGGAGTTTAACAAAGAAAACAAATAAAATAAGATGGGAAGGGAAGGGAAGGGACGGGAAGGGAAGGGAAGGGGAAAGGAAGAAAAAAATGAAATTGTTGGGGGATGGAAAGGGGCAGAACTCTGGGAATTTTGGGGGAAGTGGCCATTAAGTCTCTTTCACTCATTTCTCCAGCATCTGACTTTCACTAGATAGTATACTAGAGGTCTGTCATCTGCAGGCAGAGGAACCTAATTAAAGCATTCAGTTCCATGACAACGTCATCACCAGCCATTGATACCTTTTCAAATTCCCTAAGGGCAGTTGAAGAACTAACTCAGTTGGTGACAGAGGAAAACCTTTTAATCCATGAATGGATTTTAGCAGAGTGCTGAAGTAAAAACTAAAAGGTTCTTCATCATCATCATGCTTCAAGGAGACCTTCTGGAGACCTTTAATGAGTTGGATAAGAGATGCCCCTCTCCATTCCTGCTCCTACAGATTACACTTCTGACCCACCAAACAGGGTTTCCACGTTTTCCTCCTCTTCCCATAAAGAGGCTGAATCATCAGCTTCATGACAGGTAGAAACGCAATAGGCAGAGATTCCCCCATCACTGCACCTGCATACTGGAGAAATGCTGCATGATGTGCAGCAGTTGTTAAAGGCACAGGGAGCTTAATTTTAGACATGAAAGATATGTGGCTCAAACCTGTCTAGAATTCTCTCCTGATCTAGAAGATTAATTGGACTTCCCTGGAAGGGGATTTGGGGGTGGGCAAAGGGATGTGGAGAACCTGCATTTATTTTAATGACATAGTAGTGATCCCATGGTGGTGGGATGAAAGCATTCTTTACATGCTCAGAGGCACTCCTTCCACTTTAACATTACTTCACATTCTGTTCCATAAACTGTATGGGAGAGCTTTAAGAGAGGAGTGGAGCTTTCTTTTTCTGTGTAGGGCACTGGAGGCCAAGAACTCCGGCTCTCAAAGCTTTGTGCCCTGTCTGGATGTGATGGAAGGGCACTCTGCTCATGCTCAGGAGTAGTCTCTTCTCAAGGCAATTCTCAAGGAAAATACACAGCTGATGTGCATGAGAGAGAGAGAGAGAGAGAGAGAGAGAGAGATTGCAATTTAAAAGGGGGGCCAGGGGAGAAAAAGAGGCAAAATACCAAGGATTTACCCAGGAAGAATAACAGTGAGAGCCCAGTGGGGAGCATGCATTTAACCCAAACCAAGAAAGTTAAAGAAAAGAAAGTTAAAGAAAAGCCGCTAACTCCTGCTTTCTGCTAAAAATGCAAGACCACTGAAATATTTTCTTAATAATTTTTCCAGACCACCAGAGAATCTGGAGAAAGTCCCCTCCCCCCCCCCACACACACTCTCTCACACACTTTTTCAACACTGAAAATGGAACTGAGAAAGTCAGGGAGGTACTCTCTCATCAGCCCTAAAAATGATAGCTGACTACTCCAAAATTCTGCAGGGGCCCAGGAAAACACAGAGAAGTAGTCTAGGCAGAGTATGGTTTTATTACAGCTATAGCATCGAACAAGTATTCAGGATCTGTCAGGGCTGCCTGATGACATCAAGCTTCTATTGAGAGAACTTGAGTCCTACATAAAATTTGGGTTGGAACTCCTCCAGATTCTAGTACACTTAGGGATGGGCAAATCTGTCAGTTTTGCTTTCTCCCACACTCAGTTTTTGTTGTTTGACTCTCCAGTTCTTTCTCTCCTGAATATGAAGAAACTTGCAAATTTTGATAAAACATTATTTTTTAAAAAATGAAATTCCTACCCATCTGCACTGCACCAACCAAATTTAATCAGTACAGCTTTTCCCAGCATGGAGGGGACCATGATGTACCTGCCTGCCATGCAGCTGTTAGAGTTGAGAAGTCTGTCAGAAAATAGAGGTGGCAATGCTAATTAAGCTCTAAAATGGCTGAATTAACAGAAAGCCCTGGGCCTGGATGGACAAACCTGCCAGTTTCAGTTAGTGCTGTGCTGAATCCTCCCCCTATTTTCAGGAAGCTTTTCTCTCCTGGAGAGAGAGGCATGGTTTTTTTCTGCCTCTTTCACAGGGAGGGGGAGAATTTCAGTGAATTTTCTCCTTGGGGAGGCGGGACAGGCTTTCCACATACCTTTTTAAATGTAGGCAATTCTTGAGGGGGCTTCTTTCTATTTTTTTTTAAACCCTGCACTTGCAGGAGCCCAGGACTCTTCTCCAGCCCGGCAGTTCTTTCTGAACTCTCAGGAGACCATATGACCTTGCACTCTCCAATAGGCATTCAGGAAAAACTCCTGCCTGAAGAGTCCTGGGATGCTGCAAGTGCAGGGGGTGTTTAAAAAATAGAAAATAAAAAAAAAAAACTAGAAAGAAGACCACCTGCACTTAAAAAGATATGTGAAAATCCTGTGACCCTCCCCAAGGAGAAAATTCACTAAAATTATCACATCTCCCAGCCTCTTTCACCAGGGTTTTCATTTTTCTCCCACCCCACAAAATGCCAAAAAATGGAAGAACCATTTTTTGGGGGTGCAGCACTAGTTTCAGTTTTTCCAAAATTCAGATGTTTTCAATCTCAAGTTCTTTTTGTCCGGAATTCAGAGTTTCATGAATTTTGGTAAATTCTTATAAAAACCCAAGTGAAACAAAATTATCACCCATCACTATGTATGCTAGGAATAGAGAGGACTTGTTGTAAACTACTAGAAACTGAAGTTCACCTCCATCAAGTCCTGAGCGAGTTCCAGGTGTGAGCCTCACTCAGAGGTCTTCCAAAAGCATTGCTACCTAGTGCCTAGCAACTGCCACCAAGGGAAGATTGCCTCCATCAAGGGCTGAGTGAATTCGAAGCCCCATTCTTTTGTCTCTTTGAGCTTCTATCTCAAAGGCTATGGCCAAAGGAAGATGCCATGGGAAGAGCAAGAACAAGGGCAGGAAACCATCTGATCTTGGCATCATATACTCATTTGTATCAGGAACAAAAGCAATCTTTAGACTAGAGTAACTTTATTGTGATTATCTTTTGTAAGCTGTTTTGAGACCTTCTTGCAGCTATAAAGGTGGTGGTGGGTGAATATAATTTTTAAATAAAATACGCTCCCCATGTAAAAAAGGATGACTACTACTTGGGTTGGATCCAGATTTAAGCTGGATCAACTGTGCTGCCTGCCAGATACAGACTTCCCTTCTTCCCATAGCAACTTCTTCAGACTAGGGCTGCGCATTGCTTCAGCCCGAGGCCCGAGTCAAAGCTGGTTGCTTTGGGTCACTTCAAGCCCCTTCCGAGGTGAAGCGGACGGGGCATGAAGTGACCTGGAGTGGGTTGGGGGCTCTCTGAAGCACCTTGGTGCACTTCAGAGCTTCAGCACCCCTGGCCCAGTTGCTCAGTGCCTCCAGGTCCTTACCTGAGAGCCGCCTATCACTATCGTCACTGCCACCTCCCTGTTGCCACCACCTCCACTGCCGTCATCATCATCACCGCTACCTCCGCCATCTCCACTGCTATCAGCTCCTGAGGCCTGGACACGTGCCAGCTCTTATTGTGGGGAGTCGCCATTTTTCAAATGGAGACTCCCTGCAATAAGAGCTGGCGCATGTCCAGGCCTCAGGAGCTGGTGACTGCAGAGATGGCGGCAGCAACAAAGGCAGCAGCAGCAAAGGTGGCAGTGGCATAGGAGAAGGTGGTGGAGAAGGAGGCAACAGAAGAGGACGAGGAGGCAAGGTAAGGATCTGGGGGTTTGCATGGGGGCATTGGGGGGGCAAGTGGGATTCAGCCATCCAAATCCCACTTTGGGTTTGAGGCCAAGTTGGGTCACCTGCCTCCCCCCCCCCCGAATCAGTCTGAACCAAATCGGGCCCACCTCTGAAGCCACGAATCGGATCGGGGTTCCCTGCACAGCCCTAGTTCAGACCGCTTAAAATGCTAAACAGAGAGTCAGGAGACCCTGCTGAATGGTCACCTGTGGTAGGGAGGGGGATCCCCAAAAACTGGGCAGAGGGCCCTTCCTTGAGAGGAGCCCTTCATCTCATGGAAGGTCTTTTCATTTTGTGGAAGGGAGAGCCTGGCTTTATGCTATCTAATTTTAGGCCATACAGCTCTGTGCATACAGTCCAGAGGCCAATCAGAAGGAATTCCATACAGGGAAGCAGCCTACATAGGAAGGGGGAGAAGAAGATTCAGCAGAGTGCTTGATTATGACTCATACCTTTGTGCATCATTCAAATAAACAGTCAAGATGATACTGAATTTTAACAATAAGATTATTTAACATGAAAGGCATTTATGATGCAGCATATGCAGATGAAGTTAGAGGTTTAGAATTTTCCCCTCCACTATTTTACAGGTTGTTATGCAGGGATTGTCAAACTTGACACATTTAAAACCATGAAGTGGCAAGTGGGCGTACACCAACCCTATATATTACCTCCCTATTTCAATGGGAAAAAAGATATATTTTCTCGTCCTGTTGCTCTCCTGCCTTTCATCACATAAGCAGCTCTCAGGGTGGCTATCAAAATACATAATAAAATACACAAAGACAGTTATAACTAATCATTAAAATCCAATAAAACCATAAAATATAGGTATTTCTGAAACAGGCTGTATTCATTTATGTGTTGTAAATGATGTAACTCTAAGGACCAAACAAGACATTACATAACAGATGCATTTAACAGTCTCCTGACCTTTTCCTAAAATGAAACATAACTGCAGGAAGAAACAATGAAGTGTTGCCATTGGCCTATGTATCTATATTTTCCCTTTGCCTACTGTTTTCTGCTGATAATTAGATCTCCCAAGCTGCTTTTCCACCCACTGGGGAAAAAGATATAGGTAGGATACCTACGTCACAGTATCTGCTTCCTTAATAAGCTCAATGCCTGATTATATTTAATAAGACTGAAATGTCTGTGTTTGCTTTCAAGTACCATAACCTTAAAATCATATCCTTTAGTACCATATCCTAAAGGAAATCAACCCTGAGTGCTCATTGGAAGGACAGATACTGAAGCTGAAGCTCCAATATTTTGGCCACCTAATGCGAAGAGAAAACTCCCTGGAAAAGACCCTGATGCTGGGAAAGACTGAAGGCAAAAGGAGAAGGGGACGGCAGAGGATGAGATGGCTAGATAGCATCACGGATGCAATGAATATGAACTTGAGCACGCTCCGAGAGAGAGCACAGGACAGGAAGGCCTGGCGTGCTATGGTCCATGGGGTCACGAAGAGTCGGACACGACTGAACGACTGAACAACAACCATAACCTTCCTGGAATCTTTGGAATGTGGCAGGATATCAGTGTAAAAGTATGTGCATTTAAAAGCAGTATATAATAAAGACTATGCCAGCTGCTGCCCTCCAGTTGTTTTATAGTACAACTCCCAGAATGCCTAACCATTAGCCAAACTAGCTGGGGCTGATTGGAGTCAAAGCCCCAAACATCAGGCTGGGGAAGGCTGGGCTACACTAATACTGTCATACCAGGCCTAGCATAACAGCATGGTTTGCCAGTGGTTTCTTAGAAACTGCCTACCATCAGCCATAGTTTGAATAATGAAATCATGCTGCAGTGTTTACGCCCTTGCTCATTTTCACACACAACCCTTTTCTTATGTCCCCATACTTGGTTATCAGGAAATATTATCTTCTATTACTTTTAATCATGTTTTTCACTAACAAATGAAGCTTGTCAAGTTGCTTCCTGAAGGTCCCCACTGTACTTTGAACAGTGCAATCCAAAATGTGTTGACCCAGAAGTAAGTCCAGTTGAGCTCAAGGGGTCTTATTCCCTGGTAAGTGTGCTTAAGATTGAAAGATGATGGGACAAGAGATGTGGCACCTCTGGTTTCCCTTACCCATTCCTTCACCATTCCGATATTCTTATGCCTCCCTCAGCTGCTGTGTGGCTCACCTGGAGTGTTCCTGTTCATTCCAGAAGGTGATGGAGGTGGTAGACAACAAGACCAAGAGAACAGCAGACAAGAGAAGCCATGGCTGCTTCATCTCCCTCTGCACTGGGAAATTTAAATGGACACAGGCACAAAATTCCTCAAGAGAAGCTGAATAAATTATGTAAGTCTGTCTTCACTGCAGAATATGTAGTAAAGAAGAGTCCTATGCCTGAACTGACTTTTCAGGAAGGGAGTCTGAAGAAATCAGGCAATTAGTGGTAATGATATGAAGTTCTAGGTTTTATTGACAAATTAAAGATTAACAAATCACCAGGTCCAGATGGTATCCATCTGAGAGTTGTTAACTCAAATGCAAAATTTCTGATAGTCTAACAAAAAATATATCAGTCTCCCCTAGGACTGGCCTTCATACCCAAAAACCAGACAGTGGCCAATGGAACACCGATGTTTAAAAAGGCGTTGGGGGGAGGGGATGCAGAAAATTACAGGCCACGTAACAACTGCTCTGAATAAATTGGTGGAAAGCATGAGTAAAGATAAAATTAACAAGCACAGAGGTGGCTACAACTCTCTAAAGAAGAGTCAACATGGCTTCTGGAAAGATAAATCCTGTCTCATTAACCTTTGAGAGCATCAACACAGGAATGTGGATAGGGGTGGTCTGATATATATTTTGTTTTTGAACTTTAAGCATTTGACAAAGTCCTTCATCAAGTGTTTATGCTCCTGAACAAATGTAGTACCTAGTCATGGGATAAGAGGACAGGCCCTCTTATGAAGTGGTAACTGGATAAAAAGAAGAAGCAGAGAGTAGAACTGTCAGGATCTGCTCAACCTGAGAAGTTCTGTAGTTCCACCTGGTGGCCAGGTATAGAGGGCCGTCTGGTCCATATTGCAGTACTTGCAGGATTAAGCACTGGGCCTGCAGGTGCTTGCAGGTCATCTAATGCAGCTGGGAGCCTTGGGAAGCCCCATAAAGAACTTCCTCCTCCCTCCAAGCTCTGCCACAACAACACTAGTCTTCATGGTGGTAGCACTGTGTTCTTCTTGCTTGTTCCTGACCTTGCTTTGCCTTTGCTGATACTTGACCCTTGCCTGTTCCTGATGACGCCTTTGTCTCTGGCCCTGCCATGCCTCACCAGTGTCTGACCCTTGCCCAAGGGCCTTGGTTCTCTGCCCACCTCCATCAACCCTGGTCCTGGTGTTTTAGTCAACAACACCTGCTGCTCATGTCCCGGACCTGACAAGGACTGAATGGAGAGTTTTCACAGTGAAGGGAGGTAAGACATGGGGCTCTCCAAGGTTCTGAATTGGGACAGGTGCTTTTTAACTTGTCCATAAATGATATGGAATTAGAAGTGAACAGTGAGGTGGCCAAATTATTTAGGGAGGTAAAATGAAACGGAAAGAGCTCCAAAAGAATTTCTCCAAACTGAATGAGTAGGTAACAAATAGTGTATGTGCAAGTGAACCTTGAATTTGTTGAACTTCTCCACATTCTACCTCGACACTTCTTCCATCTTGTGTCAGCATCACATTGCGATCTTTGTTTTGTTCTTTTTGCATGAAAATTTGTACATGTTTTCATGCACATTTTTCCAAATGTACACATCAATTGTGCACATCTTTGAAATGTATGAATTCTTCTCCCATTGATTAAAACATGTTCGTGCACATTTTTCAAATGTTTGCATGCTGTTGAATTGTTTGGGGAGGGGGTGGTGGTCTGTGAATTACATTTGAAGGTTTGGTAATGGACTTTACTGCAGATAGGGATGTTGGAGAATTCCGCCACAGATCTCAGTGAGGCCAAATGCCAGTGCATTCAGCCCCCCGAAATCCATGGCAGAACAAAGCCCCCTGCCCCACCACCCCACAAAAGGCACGTGAAATGGAGCACCTACCTGGTGCCATTCACGCTGCTTTGCGAATGACGGCCGCATCTGCAGCCGCCATTCGCTTCACGATTTTTCCCGTGATAGGCTACGTAAATACAGAGCACTGGTTCTGAGGTTGGTTCTCCCCAAAAGAAAAATCCTATGGTCATCCATCTGCTGTCTGTCTAGCAGCCATAGGATTACATCCTAAGTTTATTAATAAAGTTCTGGACCTTAGTTCAATCCCAAGGCTGTTTCTATTGTCTTAATTCTAGAATGTAGGTTGCAAGTTCGTGGATCTGTTTTCAAAATGGAAGCAGGTCAATTAAAAACACACACACAGCACACACTGTGAACTCTGTATTCTATTTGTACTAACACACTTTACATGATGGGTAAATATACAAAAAATCAGTGGAATAAAAACTAAACTTGTGTCATTGTCCACATCTTCCACTTATATAAATAAAGATGAACACAGAGCAAATGTAATATCAAGATAAACAGGATTTGTTCTAATTGTTGACAACAATTATCTTGTAGACACTTTCTGTGCTACTATCTTGCATTATCTAGAATTTAGACAGAAACAAATGAAATATGCCAGCTTAAGGTCACTTACTTTATAAGTGAGACAGAGAAAAGAGATGTCATCTTTATGTTAAGAAATAAGACTGCATTATGCATTGATAGTGAAGCAACACACTGAATAAGATATATGTTTTGCAGGAAAAGACAGTATTGTTTACATATTTAAGTGTATGGCATTTGTTTACATTTTACAGTGGAGTATATGACATTTGAGAGGAATAATTCAAAAAAATCTGCTATTGAGAGAAATGAAAGTAAAGTTCCTCGTACTGAATAAAATTATTTCCAGAACACAAATCATGTGGAAAAGGCTTGTTTTCAATCACTTTGTATCCATGTAGGTCAATAAATACAAATTCATAGATTTTGTTTTGAGGTAAGAGTTCAAAAGGACTGAATTCATTTCAAAGCAAAAGCCATTTGAAATGCCTGAGCACCAATAGCTTTCACGCAAAATGCCTAGAAATCAAGTATTTCAACAGTCTGTAATACAAAATTGTAGTTGCTGCAATGGGCAGAAAGAAGATTTGGAAGTACAAGCTGGGTTTTAAGAGCCACAACTTTAAAGAAACATGACCAACATGATTAAATGGCTGAGCAAAAAGATGCCACTGCAAAGAAGGAGCCATACATCTGTTTACATATCTAGTGGGATTGTCCCAGGAATGACTTAAGCCCTATTCAGGTGTTGTCCTTGCATGTAAACTCTACATGCAAGGAGAATGGGTGGGAACAAGCACCCCCCTCCCATGTCATATAGTCCTCTTCGTGTGGTAGGCAGCAGGCACCCATTCCATCCAGGAATCCAGTGGAACCCGCCCCACCCGCCCGCACCCCCAAGCCCCACTTGCCTTGAAAAATAAAATGCCGACTGCAAAAATGTGCGTTGTTGCGATCACCATTTTATTTTTCAAAAATTGGTGACTGCGGAGCTTGACAAGGCCACCAGGGTGAGTATGGGCTGCTCGCTGAGCATGGGAGGGGCTCAAGCATGGTCCAGGGACTGGCGAGCAGGGGCTAGGTGGGCTCCCAGAGAACCTGCACAGGGGTGGGTTTGCACATCCTTACTCTATCCATGGATGCTCTCCCTGAGATTTTAGAATCCCAGAAAAGCAAGGTTCTGACATTTCTGAGCTTCCATGGATAGAGAAGTTTCTCCTCTACAGACAGCTGCCTTCCATATGTAGAGACTTATGAGGGGGCAGAGATAATGGGTTTGTTGGCACTCCCCCTACTCATGTATAGAGCTTTCATGGAAAGAGAACGCCTGAAGAAGACTTTAGACTGACCAGCTGCAGCATTGTCTCTGGCTGAAGTGGCTAGCAGCAAAGCATAAGATCTTCTTTGGATGCCCTTCTGTTCCCACCACCAAGAAAGGTTAAGGGTACAATCCTATACATGTTTAGAGACAGAAAAAAGTTCTACAACTCCCAGCATCCCTCCAGCCAGGGGGCATGCTGGGAATTATGCACTTTTTTCTGTCTAAACATGCATAGGATTGCACCCTAAGTTGGTGGAAACATGAGATGGGGCCTTCTCTATAGCAGCAACCCACCTGTGAAACACACTCTCTCTCTCTCTCTCTCTCTCTCTCTCTCTCTCTCTCAATCTTAGAGGATGTTAGGCTGAGCCTTCCTTGTTCAGTTTAAGTGGACTGTTAAAAACTTAAAACTTTTTTATTCCACATGGTTTTTTAGTATTTTCAATCTCTTAGCTCCACACTCAACTTTTAAGATTTCCCCCGCTCTCAACTTCTGTTGTTGCTGCCGTTTTTAAGTTTTTGAATTGTCTTTTAAACTTTTCAAAGTGTTTTTAAGTTTTCTTGTTTTGTTTTTTTCCCATTTTCAATTTTTTTTAACTGCTGCAGGTTTTAAATATAAATCATCTTGGGGGGGGGCCCTATTTGGGCCAAAAAGAGACTCAAAAATAAAGAAATCTACCATTTCCATTCTGTTTTAGACAGGGTAGGCATGCTCCTGCCTTCCAGGAATCAACCGTTCCCTGGTTGTCCTTCAGTTACCCTGAAACAACTCTTCCCTAGAGCTACCCAGCCCTTTTGTGTCCAGCAATTCTCCACCTCTAGCATGATGTCTCTGTCTCTGTCTCTGTCTCTGTCTCTGTCTCTGTCTCTCTCTCTCTCTCTCTCTGTGCGTGTGTGTGTGTGTGTCTGTCTGTCTGTCTCCATCCATCCATCCATCCATCCATCCATCCATCCATCCCATTTTCCTCATTTCTTTATTCAGTTTCCACAATGGGACTTCAGTATGTTAAGCTGCATTCTGGGGCGGGGGAGGGGGAGAAAATTATTATTATTATCAGACACAGCAACAGGGTTTTTGCCACCTGAGGACTTGTTTCTGCCAGAATGGTGTCCCTCACACAGTCTTTTTCAAGGCTCCTTTCCGCACAGCACAGTTTCGCTCCTTTCCTCGCACCCCAGCTCTGTCTTCAGGATGGGATCCCTGGAAATACACCTTCTAAGGTAGCTGAAGCCTCTGCAGGCCAGATGAGGAGCCTCTATGGGCCAGATTAAGGGCTGGTCTAAGCCCTATCCTATCCTTTCCCCACAAATGGTAGCCCTCACCTCTGTTACTTCCCTATCACTTGATTGTATGGGTGTGATTTGTGGACAAATCTGTCAAGACATGCTACTGCCAAGATCAATATACCCCTTATATGTATGCATGTCAGAATATGTGTGTGTGCTTATTCATGAGTTCAGAGAGGACATTTGTGAAGCATAACCTATGAAATAGTGGTAATATGTATTAGCATCCACATCTCACCCAGAAGCATGTGCTGCAAGAATGGGAAATATCCATTAACCAACTAATCCATGGCAAGTGTTCAAGCCCAGTTAAGATGCTCTTTAAGATACCACTTCTGAAGTATCATTATTCTTCTAACTGTTTAGAGGTCCCTCAGCAATTATCACTTTGTTTCCCCTATTTTGAATGCGATGATGATGACGATGACGATGTAAGAAGTGAAGACTTCCTTCCACATCATCCTCTAAGACTTCAGTCCTTCCCCTGCCCGTTAAGTCCAAATCCTAAATTTACTTAACTGCATCACTGGTCTTCTTTCTCTGGCAATGCTTCAGAAACAATCAAGTACTATGTAATTATTTTCAAGAACCTGGTGGAGCAAATAAATCTCTATTGTTTGAATAATAAAGCAAGAGGTAGGGTGGGGAATCTATTGTTCTGCTCTGTCTGGGTTGAATACACTGTGAGGAGTATGCGACGCATCACAATTTCATACACTGCAAGTTCTGGTGAAGTGTGCATTATAATTATTCTCTAACTAAAACAGTACAAGTTTAGCTCATTATTAAAAAGTAGCTGCAACAATTTTTCAAGGAGAGAACAGAAGCATATCAATTCCAGTAGCCTACAACAGCAAATGTTCAGGATAGGATACCAACAATCAACATTGAATTGTATATGCAAAATTATTAATTCTGTATCCAGATCAGTTCCTGTATGCGCGTGTGCACACACAAACATGCACACACACACACATGCACACACGCATGTGCACACAAACAGAGAGACTTTAAAAAGAAGCCAATGGTGAGTCCTTCCTATGAGAAACTGTGGAGAATTTCTCCTTCCCCTGGAAAAATTAATTGAAATTGTCCCAATTTCTCTGTCCACAAATAGGGTAGAGAATTTCAAGAGGCCATTTCTCTAGTGGGAAACATCTTTATGTCCCATTTCTCTAGTGGAAACACTTTTATATCCCCTAGATTTCAACTGGAGAGATTTGAACCTTGCTTAACCTTCCAATTGATTTTATTTAGACTTTAGCGCTGCTTGTCATTTTGCCAATTCAATGGTGTTTACTGATAACTGTTAAAGAAAATGATGTTTAGTTGGCCATCCTCTTACCTTTTTAGAGAAGTCTCTGTGGGCTTTCACCATAGTGCTGTGATCCTTGTACATTTTGAAAAAGCCCTTCCCTTTGTTAGGTGTTGTCTTACAAAGACAAAGCAAAACCAAGCAGATCTTATCAAAACATTTTTTGATTTCTGTTCAACTTTTTACAGATGTTTCATTTGAGCAGGACCTGCCCAACCCATCTTGAATTTCATTTCAGGAAAAATCACTGAAAACAGTTTAAAAATCAGCTACCTGCAAATAAGGTCATTTAACAACTAAGTCAGGGTGCTTCCAAGCAGAGGGTTCCTAGCACTAACACTCAAAAGGCATGCAGTTTTTCTCCTTAGCAGATATTTTTTCTGGTAAGAAGAAGCAATGGGAAAAGGAAGAAGGGGCACAAATTGGGGGCATCATCATCTGGATCTCCCATAAAAATTCCATGAATGAAGCACTGTGATTACAAAAGAAGCAATGGGAAAAAGCAGGAGGGGTACAAATTGGGGACATCATAATCTGGATCTCCCATAAACATTCCATGAATGAGGCACTGTGATTACACAGTAAAAGCCTCATCTGGCAGCACCCTTAGAGAGCTTTTAAAATGCTCCTGCCTAGGCTGCAGATTAGAACAGAAAAAAAAAAGTTATGTGATGCCAGCATGGGAAGGAGATTGCAGCTGCTCTAACAGATATCCAAGGAATGGGATGGGATGCCATATACCTAGGGATCTGGAAGAGAGAAATAGGGGGCAGGGCATGCAAACTAACAGAAGTAGTGACTTCATGAAGGTGAACAGTGACAAAACGTAAGGAAGTATTAGTTCCAGCATTCTTTCAGACATTTCAAATTAAGTGTGAAAAATATATAAGCCTATTCTAAATGTTCCATCAGTAGCAATGACCATTGTGGGGAAATCCAGCTCTTTTGGGGATTGCCAAGTTTCTCTGGAGCCCCTGGCTTGGCTTGCATTTGCAAGCCGAGCCAAGGGCTTTTTCATGAAATCTGGTAACTTTTCCAGCTTTTTTTCCTCTTAAGGTCCGCATTTACACAAGTTGCAGCTGCAACTTGCATTAGCTATGCAAATTTGGGGTGTAATTCTGCAAATTACGGCCATTAATATGCTTAACTTGCACTGATTGCAGGTGTAATTTGAGGAAGCTAAGCATATTTACGGTTGTAATTTGTGCAAAATTCGTGTAACTTACACAGATGTGCCCTAACCCCGGCGCCAGCTTGTCTGGCAAAAGGGGGGGGACATTGCGGGCAGGTGGGGTGAGAAGAGGTGGCTGCTGCCTATTGGGTGCCCCCCCCATGGCACCACCAGGCAGGGGAGGGGTCGGCAGAGCCCTCTTAAGCTCTGCGCCCCCTCCAAACCAGCTCTCTCGCTCTCGCGGCTCCCTCCCGCCCTCCCTTAAGCAGTGTGGGTTTATGCCGGTTGCCCTTTTGGGAGCCATGTAGGAATTTTTGGCTCACAGTTAAAATTGGCCTTTTGCTGTGTGTCTTTTTGCCTACTTCACACTGTTATTGGGGCTAGGGTGTGTCCAGTAGGCGAATACAGTCCAATCTCTCATAGGTCACATTTTCGTGGCGGCTAGGACGGGCAAAAGCAGAAAGGGATTAGGGATGGTGTGCATGCAGAGGCACCTTATGGTGACAGGTGATGCCTGAGGCCCCCCGAACGGGTTGTGTGGCTCGGCGGGGGGATAAGGGTTGCCTGGGAGACCAACCCTCCTCACTAACCCAAGTGTTGTGAGGCACCGGGTTGGGGGTGACACCGGAAGGTCTACCTCCCCCAGAAGGGGCAGTCCGGAGGGGCGGCGAGATCGACGCCACCCCTCAGGCTGGGTGTGCTTTCACCCGAGAAGTGCCAGCTAGTCGCTGGCACAGTCAGATGCCCATCCTAGGTTCCCCTTTGCAGATATTTCAATAAATGTGGCCCAATTTTCAACCCAAGCCTTGTTGTCTGTCTCTTCTTTGACCCATCTCCGCTCGCAATGTGGCTGCAACTTCCGCAAATGCTTATTTGGAGGGAAGGAAAGCCAAAAATCCATGATTTCCCTCCATCCCACCCCTTCCCATAAAATGCACAGACAAACCCAACTTTGTCTCTCTGCCTCCCACACCCAATTGCTGCCATCTAGTTCCTATAGTTTGGTTGCTGCAAGTCACCCAGCCTTAAATAAATCTATGCCTGTTTCTTTTCCCCCTTCCCCACCCCCAGAATCTCTCCCTGAGTCCATAGGGGAGTGAATTAAGTTACCCTCAAGTCTATTGACCTCAGCTGGAGGGGTAAGAGAGGATTATAAGGAAAGTATTTAATCAAGTTTATAGGAAGCCCCCATCAGTCAGAAGGCGACAGAAAACCTCTTTGGAGGAGCGCTTGGGGAAGAACTGTCAAGGGACATCTCTTTATTCTCCCCTTAATTCCCACATCAATAAACCTGACTTTTTGCAGTCTGTTTAAGTAGCAGAGCTGGATGGATGGGGAGAAATGTCTGGGACAGACCACTTCCCACCCTTTTGATCTTCGCCGATCTTCAAAATGGGGATTTTGAGGGGGAAAACCACCCCCAAATCTGCAGGCTGGCCTGACTTGATACACATTGAGTTGAGCCAGCTCACAGATATGCGAGCCAGTATCCGGGGAGTGGTGGAGCAGCTAAAAGCTCAGTGAACCTGACCCCCTCCACCTGAGAGATTCCTCTGACATCCCTGGTGCCATGGTGAAACTTTAGACTTCACAGTCACAACACGGAATAGTCTGTTGGGTGGAGTAAAACAAATCATGTTCTTCTTCTCCAAGGTGAATAATGTAAGGCTGTGCTAACTAAATCCTATTTCATTACCTGGCATCTCATGTTCCTCCGTACTTTACGACACTCATCTCTGAAATTCTTCTTCCTTTCTTCATATCCTTAGAATTCCCATAAAGCCAGGGCTGGTTCAGACATGATAGTTGTAATCCACATTAGCAATTTTGTGGGTATGGAACTAGGTGTGCTAATTAGTCTGGATTAATTAACACAAGAGTATAAAGTTGTGTGATGGGGGAGTAGGGTTATTGTCCCTGGCTGCCAGCATTTAAAATGGCAATACAATGAGATTGTTTAGCTTGGAAAAAAGGAGGGTAAGGGGAGACATGACAGAGGTCTACAAAATTATGCACGGTGTGGAGAATGTGGACAGGGAGAAATTTTTCTCCCTCTCTCAAAACACTAGAACCCCGGGGTCATCCTATGAAGCTGATTGGTGGGAGATTCAGGACAGATAAAAGGAAGGACTTCTTCATACAGTGCGTAGTTAAACTATGGAATTCGCTGCCACAAGATGTAGTGATGACCACTCATTTGGATGGCTTTAAAGGGGGTGTTGGACAAATTCATGGAGGAAAAGGCTATCAGTGGCTACTAATCTTGATGGCTATGTGCTACCTCCAGTACCAGAGGCAGTGAGCCTATGTACTCCATTTGCTGGGGAACATGGGTGGGAGGGTGCTGTTGTGCTCATGCCCTGCTTGTGGGTTCCTGGTCGACAGCTGGTTGGCTACTGTGTGAACAGAATACTGGACTAGATGGACTCTTGGTCTGATCCAGCATGGCTCTTCTTATGTTCTCATGTAAGTCTCAAGTGTTTGAGACTTACATAAGTAGATTTAGTATGTTATAAACATATTTAGTATGTTGTGGTTCCCTCAGACTTCAGGGATGCAAATATATCTCAGTCACTGATCATAGAGTCTTAAAGGGCTATTCCTTTAAGTCTCAATGAGCTTCTCATGCCCTACAGCACAACTGGAAGTTACTGTCCTGAACTCAAGTAGCTCCTACGTATGTTCCTGTAGCTTGTACTGCTGAGAGAGAAGGGATAGCCAGCATCTTCTGCCTTTGCCTTTCTCTGCTTTTTCCAACACTGCCGACCAACACATTACTTATCCATCAAGCCACACATCTGCAGCAGGGAGAAGGCATTACCTCTTCCCCATCTCTTCTAGTACTTTAGCTTCCTTCTGCAGAAGCTATAGTGCCCTACCCCATATGACTATTTGGATTGCTTCTGCACTGTTGAGTCTGACAGAACACAAGCAGCCTTGCTTCTTGTGCTAGGGGCTTTGCATATGTAGAACCATTTTAGCCAGTTCTAGGGCCTACAATTGAGCTACATTAACAATTGGTACTCCTTCTGGAAAATGTAGCTTATGTGAAATATACTAGATTTTTCCACTACTGATTCCAACACCTTATTAATCATTTCCACTGTTCTTGGCATAAGACGTCATTTTTTTACTCTGTTTTCCAGGAAAAATAGCAATGTAGATATTCACTGCATTATATGGGATAGTGAAGGACATGTATAACTCTAAACTTCAATTCAAGTGCAGCTTGCCTTCAGGAGAGATCGTTATTGTTCATCACATTATATTCTTTAAGAGCTTTGCTGTCTAGCATTTAAAATCTTAATATAAATGACCTTGATAAAATGAATAAATTGAGCAATAGTAACACCCAGTGGACAAATGACAGAAGCAATGAATCAGTTTCAAATTGCATTATATGTGGTGTTGAAGAAAAAAAATCCAAAGCCACAAACACATTAAACTTGCCAACCATTAAATCTGGTCTGCAATGCTATGCAATAAGCACTGAAAATAAATACTGCTGTATTGATTTATTACTTTGAGTTATTTTAGCAGATTTGTAATCAATATATTGTAATAATTCTATAATATTCCTAACTTCATCAATTATGTTGTTCCCAATTTAGGTTGTCTTCTTCTTCTTCTTCTTCTTCTTCTTCTTCTTCTTCTAACTCTTCTTCTTCCCTAATTCTATTCCAATCATCAGCTGAGAGTTAAGTACTACTACAGTGTTTGCATACAAAGCTCATTTGAAGCTTGCCCCTTGGTTTGCCCCAGTGTCCATTTCTTGCTGTGGCTATCCTTACACTACCTATCATGAGCAATCACTTTGTTCAAGTATTTTCAAGTCAAGGAGACCAGGAGTTACTCTAATATTCCAAACTATCTTTTAAAGGTGGCCTCTCTGGGAAACAGTGGCCACCATCACTTAGCAGAAGAGTAATAATAAAAAGGAAGTCCCTTACCATCTAAAAAGCATGGTACAAAAAGAAATGGGGGGTTGCTATAGCAACTGGATCTGTTGTAAACAGCTAACAAGAGTGTTCAGAACACATGGAACCAATTGTAGTTTGGTAGAGCACATGCTTAGCATGCAAAAGGCTCCCAGCTAGGGTTGGCGGAGAATTTCTCCCCAAAACTTCGGGGGGCCGAGCGCCAACGTGTTCGGACCCCCGAACAAGTTTCGGGGAGAAATCCTCCGAACCCCCCCCGCCCCCCGCACCCCCCCCCCGGGACGGGACTTACCTTCGCCGAATGTCCCTCCCGGAGGCGGGTCCGTCCGGCGGTTCAGCGGGTGTTCGAGCGGGGCGGGAGCGGCAGCCGGTCTTTCGACCGGCTGCTGCCGCCGCCATTGCAATAAAAGAAAAAAAAAACGCCCCCTGATAGGCTACGTGACGATTCACGTAGCCTATCACGGCTAGATTTGCAAAGTCAGCCGTGATAGGCTACGTCAATCGTCACGTAGCCTATCACGGGTGACTTTAAAAAAAAAAAAGTGTGTACGGATAATGGCGGCCCCCATAGGGAGCCACCATTCCCGTTCCTTATTTGGTCGCTGTAGTCTGCGTAAATGTTTACGTAGACTACGGCAAAAATAAGAGCAACGCTATTTGCGTTGCCCTTACTTTTGCCGTAGTCTACGTAAACATTTACGTAGACTACAGCGACTAAATAAGGAACGCGAATGGCGGCTCCCTATGGGGGCTGCCATTCGCGTACGCGCTTTTTTTTTTTTAAAGTCACCCGTGATAGGCTACGTGACGATTGACGTAGCCTATCACGGCTGACTTTGCAGATCTAGCCGTGATAGGCTATGTGAATCGTCACGTAGCCCATCAGGGGGCGTTTTTTTTTTTTAAACTTTCGCGTTCGCGGCAGGGCGAGGCGGCAAGCCTCCTCCCCAGCCTGAACTTCGCGGGGGGACCAGCGAAGCGCCTCCCCCCCACCGCGAACGTCCTTCGAGGACAGGTAAGGGACTTTCGTCCACCCCTACTCCCAGCTCAAGCTCTGGCATCTCCAGGAGGGCCTGAGGAACTCTCCTGTCAATAACTCCAGATATCCACTGTCAGTGACTGTAGAAAAGACAGAGCTAGATGGAACACTGGTCAGACTTGTATCTGCTGTCCCAAAGATCATCTTGCCATGATACTTCCAGCAGAGTGGCATTCCAACAATGTGGCAGAGTGACATTTAGGGATCGACAAATCTCTCTGTTTTGCTTTCTTATGCATTCAGGGGTTTGTTTTAGTCTTTCTGTCCTGTGGATTTTGGTAATTATTTTTCCCAAAAATGAATGGAAGCAAAATTCTCACATTGCAAAACAATATAGAGACTTTTGTTTGGCCAAAGTCCTGTTCACATTGTCTCATATGAAGCTTTGGAGTGGGAGATTATACCTGCTCCTGTCCTGACCTCTCCCTGTTGGAAGATCTGAACAGATCCTGCTTGTGTAGAGAGATCCTTCCTAAATAAAACCTGTGTGCATGTAGAGGCCCATTCACACCTTCCATTGAATACATGGACATTGCAAGTGAGGACTGCCAGGGTAATCCCGCTTTCTCTCTCTCCTCAGTACACACATTTATCTGAATGTACAAATATGGTAAGCACAAAGAAGAGTCTTAAAATACATAGAGGGTCATTCCATAGTAAAATGGATCCCCCAACAATATTCTGTCATCAGAACAGCTGCCTAACCATTGGTTTTCACAATTTTTCACCTGCCTATAGTATGCAAACTGCAGAATAAACACTTAGCTATTCTGCAGTATGCTGGTGCATTCAAAAATGGTCAAAGCCAAACATATTGTATGCTGCCTGACATGCAAACTGCTGTATTTTGTTAAGAATACAAAAGTAAGCTATTGGCTGAAGACAGAAGATTCATACTAGCAAAACATATTTAGAACTAGTAATTGCAATTTAGTTGTGAGTGAAGTTTGATGTTCAAATAGTAATGCAAGCCAACTAAAAATCATGCACAGTGAACATAGTTCATGAACTACAAACAGATGGTGTGTGACATTATTGCACACAGTCAAGAAGCATTTAGAGTTGCACAGAGAAATACACCCAAGGAAGGAAGTTTTAAAAGAAAACATAGGAAATAAAGGAGAGGTACAAATACAGAGGTTGCACAGCCAGCCACAGAAATACACAAAAGAATGCTACAGGAACTGGCTATTGATGCTGACAAAACATCAGAGACATGAAAGCTGCAAAGGCAAGACATGGCAAAGCCATCTTGGAAGAAATAAGTTAACAGAAAGTATGCAGAGGCACCCAGAGGGATACAAAGGCTTCCGCACGTGCACATGTCCAATGACCAAACTCTATACACCTATGTCTGACTGTTCATGATGAAACTCAGAAGATCTTCGGCTCTAGCCACAGATAACAGTAAATAAAAACAGCATGGAACCGAATGGGCCTGACGTATCTGGTGTGGTATGCTATTAGAAGGACAATATGGGCAGAGAGAATGCTTTACACAGACCACATAGGAGATCCTTGGAGGTGGCTGCAACCACATCAGTTGGGGTGAAGGTTGTCTGAGAATTGTAAATGTATAAATCATATTTCCCCCCTTTAGTGTTATATTAATGTACCCGTTTTAAAGGAAGCTGTTCCTAAATGTTGAACATATGGATTTTCACTTTGAAGCCACCATACATCAATGCCACACCCTCAGTGGTCAACCAAACAATAATGTGTATACTGCAGCATCTTGTTTCCCTTGGTGTTATTGCAACAATGCTACCGTAAGCTTTCATTGGTCTGCATGCCTAGTGATCAGGACAGTAAAACAACTACTGGATCCTAAGAGATGCTCTTTGACAAGAAGTCATGTGGACTCATAAATACAGGATTTTATAGGATTAGAAATACAATCCTATACATGTCTACTCAGAAGTAAGCCCCACTGAATTCAGTCTGGCTTATGTCCAGGCAAGTGGGTGCAGGATTGCAGTGTAAACCCCCTTTCCTGGGTTTTGTATATTTTGTAGCACATCTGAGTAAACATGAATACACACAACATACAAAACGTCACTATGTTTTGAGTTAGATTTTTTAAAGGATTTCAGTATATCCATAATACTTCTGATAGTAGCCATACAGTTTTCCCTGGACTTGCTCCCTAAAAGGGTGCAAAAATCTAAACAGGCAGTATGGATGGAAAATGTGTATATAATGGGAGATTAAAAGAAGGCTTATATAAAGAGTACCTCAATGGATGTAATGGTGGAGAAGTCAGTCTCTGAGGCTGCAATCCTGTACATGCTTACCTGGGAGTACGGGACTTAAATTTGAGTAGACACATAGCTAGCCCAGTAATTGACTAGGCTAGCTAAGCATAGCTGTAGTAGTCCTCTGCTAGTGAAAATCTGCAAGTCCCAGAGGTTCAGTTTAGAAAGCAGCAGGCACAGGAGAGCAAGGACTTGCAGTGACTTGATATGTTCTCTCCATAAGATGGCCGTTACCTCAAGAACAACAGTTGTTTTGACTGAATAATAAGACAAATGCTGTGAAGAAATTCATACTGTGATACTTACATAAATTGTTTTTGCAACCCTTGATCTCTGGGACCAACCAGGCAATGTGTAGAAAAAGACATAATTGTTCAGGGCATTAGTTTTTACCTACATTTCTGTGTCCCCCGCCCCTCAGCATTTGTGGAGTTTCATATCAAGAGCTCTTTTGCTTGCTCTACCACATTCCACTTTGCCCCTTTCCTCCTCTGTTATTTGCAAGTGATAGGCTTTGTAGCATTTGCTTCCATGCACAAAGTCTACCCATTACTGGGAGAAAAGCAAAAGAAAAGCTAGAGGGTATAAATTTAACTAAAAAGGGATGAGAAGTCAGGTTTCCCTTAAGACTTTGTAAACAAACTCACAATTTCAACTTGATCCATAAGGTAACGATTACTCATAATAACTGGTTGTTTCATAATTCTATAACAAGCCAGAAGCAGACATTGGCAACTCTTCCATTAGGTCAGGGGCTCTGACCACAGACAGCAGCATGAAGCATCACTGAGTGTCAGTCTTCAGATGAGAGAATCAGATCCAACACATCAGTACAAAGCTTCACATGAATGTCATTATAATAAGACTGAGCTTTCCACCCCCTGTGATCCATAATGTAAACTACAAGTGTTAATTACACTTTTTTATACTGCCAGCAAGTTCCTATCTTATTCGGCCTAATAATGGGAGCTTGAAACTCATCACCAAGAGAGTAATCTTGTCCTCATTTAATTTTCTAAATAAGATCACCTCATATCCATGGAATGGACAATTCCTGAAAGGCACAATTAACTTAGGTTTGCAGTGTAAAATACATTATAGATAGGATCACGCAAAATTAGAGTAGAAATGTATTAGAAAAACAATGCATTGTGCATTGCGTAGCCTATTTGCGTAGCCTATCGCGTGAAAAAAAAGCAGGGCCGCAATTGGCATCCTGGACGCCATTTGCGTCCGCAGTCAATACCCCTCAGCCAGTGATATGGCATGACGGTCATATCGTTGGCACTCCGGAGCCAAAGAGGATTCTGCTGGGAGGCGGAAGTAAGTGTTCTGTTCCGCCGCGGACTCGGGGGGGGGGGGCAGATTCTTTAGAATCCAGCCTCATTGGGGTCCATGGTGGAATTCAGCCTAATTTCCCGTGGCCCTCCTCAGCCTAATTTCAAAAGCCTTCTTTACCCAATCAGCTCAGACTTCTGACACACACAGTCTGTCCCTTCCCTGGCCACCAGCTATGGGGGAAGGGAGAGGGAGAAAAGGAGGTGGCAGAAAAGGAGAGAAAAGAGAGTGGCAGAAAGAGAAAAGAGAAAACTCCCACCTGCTTTTGCCTCTAGCCCTGCCCACTGCTTAGGACCTAGTCACCACTGACATGCCCCCCTGTCCACAGACTACTCATAAGGGAATGAAAACAGAAAAAAAAAAGGTTGTCCATGATGACCAATATAATGTTTGAAGGAGGCTGATATTGCCTTCCATTCCAGTGTCACTCACTGCAAAGGCTTCATCACAACATTCTTATATGTGTTATAGGATATAATAGGGATATAACATAATATAAACTTTTACGGCCTTCATGAATTACAAGCGTGAAAGGGGAGAGCATTCAATGACTAGGAAAACAGGCTGCAATGCTGGTTCTGCCCCTGGAGTCATGTGACCAGACTAGCCCTGTCCTTGATGTCTGCCTCAATGTGCAGATGTCTAAATAGGAGTCACTATTTATGATACCTCAAGAATCTTGGAGGAATTTCATCACTGTTTACCTTTTAAATTGTTGCTAATAGCTGTTTAAAGGTTGCTTGTAATGTTTGACTGTGTTTTATTTGATTATTGATTTTCTGAAATCTTTGTAAACCACTTTGCTTGGCTTAAGAAAGGTGATATAGAAATACAATAATTAATAATAACAACTGGGGAAGCAGAATTTTTTCTGAAGTTTCTAGGAGGGCAATTGTCAACTCAAAGGGAATGGAAGCCAAGAACCCTTTCAATCTGCTGAATTCTTACTGACGGTGAAGATCCTTATATATGTGCTAATCCACCAAGGTGAGCCTGACCTCCTGGCAACTGTCAGAAAAAGACTATCCAGCTAAGAAAGACAAAGATCCCATATCTGTTTGGTGTCAAGAGGTGTATGGCTCCATAAAACATATGCCAGATAGCTTTTCCCAAGCTGCAGCTTTCCTAACAGCCTTCTTCTCTGGTTCCTCTGGCCAATTATAAATTTACCGTGAAGATCTCTTTTGTAGCCCTTTCCTCTCTCATGCTTTGTATGGTCATCAGGGCTGCGGGTGATTTGCTAGCTGTGCCAGACTCAGTATCAGCAGCTGGATTTACAGAAGTAAGTTTATCAGCATCCACAAGTGCATTTCTTTTTTTCATGGACTAAACTGGACAAATATATCTCTTTTCTATAATTAATTTACTTAACATTGAAGATAAATTAAAATTCCATGGTAAACATTCAAAGAATGGGAAAAGCAGGGGCTGAAATTTACTTTGTGGTTGTGTCGTGTGGGGTGGGTGGGAGGGGGGCCTTATTTTCTTCTTCCTTTCTGACCAAACACATACCTCAAGACAAATGCAATAAAAATAAATCTGTACTCCCTTATAGTAGTCCCCTGAACTGCAACTTCTAATTGCTTTGTGCAGCTTCTAGAAATTGCATTAGGAAAGCTGGAATTCAAAGTGAGCCAAAGTGTTACCACTGGGCTTTAACCATCCCACCTCTACCCACAGTAGATGACAACCCACTCTGGTGACCAGTTTGCTTGTAAAAGGTCACAGTATGCTTATGATTCATGGCCAGCTGCATCTGAATGCATTTCAAACATTGTTTATGCCTTTAGGCAGTTTTACAACTTTTCATATTAAAGTCTAGAGTGTACCTATAAATAGTTGGGACCTCAGTGAAAACAGGTTTGCACAAAGTGATTCAATTCTCAGGCTGCTTGCGCTTACATTGTGAAATGCCATGCTGCTAGTGGATTCCTCAAAAACAGATCCAATATTAGTGAGTGCTCACACTGACTTTTTAAAAGCTGCAGTGATATTTCACATTTGCAAAGTTAGAAAGTTCTGTGATGGAAGAAAGATGGGATATAAATGTGCTTGATACATACATACATACATATCATCTTTGACAGTCATTTGAACAAAAGGATTCCAATTGTAGGGTTCTTTGTCCCCTATTTCCAAGGTTAATTGTTATGACAGAAAAAGTGAGAGACATCTTCTGGGATTCAGAACAAACATACAGCTGGAAATTATAGATATAGATATAGATAAGGGCCGCGGTGGCTTAGTGGTTAAGATGCTGAACTGCAGACTGGAAGGTCGGCAGGTCAGCCGTTCGAGACCCGAGTGCTGCATGACGGAGTGAGCTCCCGTCTTCAGTCCCAGCTTCTGCCAACCTAGCAGTTTGAAAGCAAGAAATTGCAAGTAGATAAATACTACAAGGGTAATTGCAAGGGTACCGCCTTGGCGGGAAAGGTAACAGCGTTCCGTGCACCTCGGTGTTCAGTCATGCCGGCCACATGACCACGGAAGCGTCTTCGGACAGCGCTGGCTCTTCTGCTTAGAAATGGAGATGAGCACCACATCCTAGAGTAGGACACGACTGGTGGGGGACACCTTTACCTTTTTATAGATATAGATATAGATACACACACATACACACACACACACACACACGTCATAGACGAGTTGGACTCATTTATCTTTTTAATCTACCAAGTCCCCTGTCCACAAAAAAAACCCTATAGACTTTACTTTTAAAATATTTTTTATCTGTCACCATCTAGAGTTTGTACTGATATATCGTAGCAAGCATAAATGTCACAGTACTGCCTGTGTGTATGAATTGCCTATTGGCCCTTGTAATTCCACAAGGGAAAAAAAAAGCCCAAGTTATGGGAACATACTTTTATGGTGAATGGTATTTTAGCTCTGAAGTTTAGAATTTTGAGATAAGTTGATGTGCTTGCTTAGACATGGGAAATAAAGAAGGAGCATGGATAAAAAGGAAGAGAAGCAACTTAGTTTGAAATGGTAAACCTGCAATGGGACAAAATTCAACTGGAAGTCATGAAAGACATGTGGATGGAGAGGCTGTCTGTGCAAACAGTATGATGCAGAGGTGGGTAGAGATAGCATGCTATGAGGATTCTAGGTCAAGGACAATGCGATGGTAACAGAAAACTTCTATTGATGTAGTAAATGTTTGTGAAGCACTGATTAGAGAACTACACTGGCCAGATATATGGAATCTAGCATAGCTTGAAGGTCCACAACTCATTTGTCCCAGTTTGGTGCAGCATTACATTTTTTTCTCTTCACAGCATAATCCAAACACTGAAAACAACCATAAAATCACAAAGGATTTGGGATTAAAGAAGCATTTGGAGGAAATATCCTACAAGTATCTATTGTATAGTAGTACCTTAAAATATTACACAAACATCCCAGTAGAGAGCAGCTCAGTTCATCAAAATATAAGAGCAATTGATATATAGGGTACGTTGTTGCAATATGATAATTGTATTTGTGTGAAAGCACTTTGAGATGTAAATTGTATGCTTATCCCTTCTGACATAATCCATGTGAAACTGCCATAGAACTGATTGACACTGCTTCCTATGGGGAAAAAAAATATTATGGAATCACAGCCACAGAGAGTGAATCAGAGCCTATCCTACCTGATTCAGACAGGGGCTGTCTTTGCCTGAGCCCAAATGATAAGCAACTTGGGTTTCTGAAGAAGGAAATTCACATCCTTTGCATTTGGTGGAAAACTACCATGCCTATCCTACGGGGCAAGGATGTGAATTTCCTTCTTCAGGGTGTCATCAGCCCCATCACCACTCCATCACTCCGTATCCAGTTTTGCATGTGGTGTAGAAGCCCAAGAGGTTATAGCACTTGAGTAGAGATTGGGGAGGAACTCATGCTGTTAGGGTTTTCATGTGAACTTACCTAATTTTGCACTTTCAAACCAATACATGAACTCAGTTATCCTTCAAAATTTGCACAACTCCAAATTTGCAGTGGAGTTAACTGGGCCAAAAATGCATGCAAAAATGTGTATATTAAGGGAAAGTGCATACGAAAATGCATTATACTGAGAAAATTGCTTGCAAAAAGTATGTATATTAGGCAAGCTTGAAGACAAAAATGCGTGCATTTGGAGAAATGTGCCCCAAAATGCATATGAATATTAATGCAGACTTTTAAAAAATAAATCTCAAAGTTTGGGACAAATAAAACTTAAGTTTGGAAAAATGAGAAACCAAGAGAAACCAGAACTGACAGATTCATTGGAAATCTAAATCTCTCCTGCAAAGACACACAACACTTTTCAAAATATAATGAATGGAAGTACAGTGCCATCTAGCAAGGGTGCACAGGGAAAAACAAACAAACAATGGCAGGTCCCGGGAGGTGGCTGTCAGTAGGAGCAGAAGTGCCACGTAAAACAATAATAACATAAGAGCCCTGCTGGATCAGACCAAATGTACAAACAGCCCAACATTCTGTTCACACAGTGGCCAACCAGCTGCCTGCAAGAAACACATAAGTAGGACATGAGTGCAACAGCGCCCTCCCACCCGTATTCCACAGCAACTGGTGTACACAGGCATACTGCCTTTGATACTGGAGGTAGCATATAGCCATCAGGACTAGTAGCCATTGATAGCCTTATCCATGAATTTGTCTAATTCCTTTTTAAAACCATCTAAATTGGTGGCCATCACTATATCCTGTGGTAGTGAATTCCATAGTTTAACTATGTGCTGTGTGTGGGAGTACTTCCTTTTATTTGTTCATGGGATGATCTTGAGTTCTAGTTTGAGAGAGGAAGAAAAATGTCTCCCTATCCACTTTCTCCACATTATGCATATTTTTGTACACCTCAATCATGTCTTCCCCCACTCACCCTTTTTTCTAAGTGAAACAGTCCCAGACATTCTAAACTCCCTCATAGTGGAGTTTTCCCACCCACTGATCACTTTGGTTGCCCTTTTCTGCAACTTTTCGAACTTTATAATATACTTTCTTAGGTGTGGTGACCAGAACTGTACACAGTTATATGATATTGGCAGTTCTATTTTCAATTCTTTTCCTAATAATGCCCATCATGGAACTTGCCTTTTTCATAGCAGCTGCAAACTGGGATGACATTTTCCTGAAGCTGTTACACTGGCAAAGCAGCTGCTTACTTTTTAAATCAAAGGGAAAAAAGAATAAATAAAGGAAACCACCACCACCATCATTCCTACTGAGAACCTTGAATATTACTAAGAATATTCCCATTTCTCCCTCTACTCTGATAATTAAAAGCAATTTTAGGAGGTCTTTCAGCAACCCCAAACTCTGTTGGAAAACTTTGCTGGAAAATACTTAGATGATCATTACTTTGTAGAGAGGTGCAGATGTTATTCTTTCATTGCAAGTGACCCAACTAGGTATTGGATAGACACAGCAGATGACCACTGAATGCTGACGGATATTAAAAAAGATCCATGTCCATGCCACATTACAGTGAAAATACATTTTTCTACATGAAGATATAGGAAAGCTATCTGAAGTGGCCTTTACAGGTGGGCTACTTTAACAGGAACCCAATAATCAGTATGGACAGTGGCAGCCACATGGGAACTTATGGGCTATAAGCACAAGTGTGTGATGAAATGGGAAGAGGCCAACTCATTATAATAGCAAACAGTACCAGGCTGTGGAAAATGAATGCTCATGGAATCTGGCATCTGCTTGCTGAAAACCCTACAGATGGAGGCAGTTATATTGGGAGTAAAGTGATTAGCAAAGATGGACAGCAGCTCAGAACACACCATGGCAGAGAATAGAAACAAATGTATGTCCTGGTTCAGTAGCAGTATAATAAATTGCAATTTAAACTGTCACTTTATTAGGTCCAGATAAGCTATTTCATCCCCTAAAAGGCATTCTGTGGTCACATCGTGCCAGCAGCCACTACATCAGAGCATACACTAGTCTCAGTCCTTACTCAAAGTCAAAAGCACACAAATGCTATGAGAAATGGAAGCTAATGTAGCAACACTGGCAGCCAATCCAACAGCATCTGTAGCAATCCTGCTACCACCCACCAATTACATTCGGGAGTTTCACATAAACAACATCTGAGCTACATGGGTTAACCCCACTCCCCTGCCATGCACCACAGCTACACCTATAATCACTGTTACCAGGGGTAGAAACACTTCCCTGCCATCCATATGTTCAGATGTACTGATGTACATGTGGTTGAGTTCGTTTATGTGAGGAGGAATGCTGATTGGACAAGAGTCTCTCTTTGCATGGAGGAGCTCCATGCATGTACGTCAGTATGTGTGGAAAACCCTTTCCCACACTGTCTGACCATATGGAAGTGGGAAAGTATTTCTGTTGCAGGGGAAAGTGGCTGAGGCCATGGCCAAGGTGGGGAACAGGGCTAGCCTGTGCAGCCCCTCAACCCTCATCACACATTCTTTCAGTACCTATGTGTGTGTGAGGGAGGTTGGTTATGTGAACCACCCTGGCGATGTACATGAACAACAGCCCCACAGTACCACTGCACAGAAGGGAGGTAACAATGAGAACACTATGATGATATCACAGAAACTAGCTCGCTGCACCTCCCATGCACAGTGCACAAGTGGGTAGAACCAACAGCAGCTCCACAAGAAGAGGTCTCCCTTGGGCAGTAGACAGTAACAGCAGTCACAAGCAGCAGGATGCACTGCAGAAAAAGATTTAGATCCCCTAGCAGCACAAACACGAACAGCAAGAACTTGCAAACAACCCTTTTGACAGGGGAAAAAGCCAGGGCTGGATAGAGAAGTAAGGGCTGCTTTTCCAGTCAAAACAGCCAGCCAAGTTGTTAGGAGACCTCCATGGAAAACCAGTAGGTGCCTCCTAGGGTTTATATAGGCACCTCCTTTATATAGGCACCTCCTAGGGTTTATATATTTCCGGTTTGGTGCCATGTGATTCACTGCTGAGTTAGCAGAGTCACATCCCTTGATGTGGTTTGGGTAGAGAGCAGAAGTGGAAACGTATGAGAGACAAGCCCTATGCGGACATTCAGGATCCGCATTGAATGAACATGTGTGAGAATGGAGCACTTTACCCCTGCCCCCTCCTCGTTCATTTCCATCACCCTGTACTTGTGTGGGTGACAGTCTGAAGAGGAGCACCTCCTGTATCCATGGAGGCACTCCAGGCAATTAAGAACGCTGATTTTCCAGGGTTCTTAACTGTGTGGAGTGCCTCCATGGATACAAGAGGCACTCCTCTTCAGACCATTGCCCTGCATGAGTACAGGGCGATGGATGCAATGATGGGGGGGGGCAGTCTGAAGCACTCCTCTCCTCATGCTTTCCTTCAACATGGAAGAATGAGCACCTGATAGGGCTAATGTCTTCTAGGACTCTCCATTGAGTCCAGCAGTCAGCTCAGAGTGTTTTGATTTGTGTCAGCTGTTTTATTTATTTATTTTGTTTATTTATTGCATTTATATCCCACCTTTTTTCCTCTTGCAAAGGAACCCAAGGCGGCTTACATTATTCTCCACCTCTCCATTTTATCCTCACAACAACAACCCTGTGAGGTAGGTTGGGCTAAGAATCTGTGACTGGCCCAAAGTCACCCAGTGAGGTTCCATGGCTGAGTGGGGACTAGAACCTGGATCTCCCGACTCCCAGTCCAGCACTCTCGCCGCTACACATGTTATCTGGCATAAGGGGTAAGTGTAAGATTCCAGCTAAACTCTGCTCAACTGCCCACCTTTTCCTTTTGCACTGATGGTTTACACTGGTGGTGTCCTGCCAGGGTAAAGGGTATACTAGTTCACTACACGTTTGCATTACTGAGGAGCTCTAGGCATCATTGGCCAGAGGTTCAAAGCATTGTACAGAATAGCAATGTAAGAGCTTTTCCACAGGCAGCTGGTTGGCCACTGTGTGAACAGAATGCTGGACTGGATGGATGGTTGGTCAGATCCACTGTGGCTCTTCTAATGTTCTTAAATAGCACCATTGACTGGCAGGGTCAAAGCCAAGGTAAAGGTAACTGTCTAGGTGTGGGAGGGATTCGGGAGATGGCAGAGACACAGGGATGCCAGAGAAGAGAGTGCCAACAAGGCCAAGGCTGGCCATTGCCCAGGCAAAGACCTAGGCCTTGAGAGATGTAGCATTTCTGGCCTGCCCAAATAAGGGACAATGTGTGGATTGTCCAGGGCGGTTGGTATAGTGCAGAGGTCACAGCCATCTAGCCCTCTAGATGTTGTTGGACTGCAACTGTATCCAGCATAGCCAGTAGTGAGGGATGATGGGAGTTGTGATCCAACAACGACAACACATTCTCCACCCCTTGTACAGACCCAGGTATAATCCTGCCTCTTTCCCTTAATGTTTAGGACAGATCATGTATTTTTTTTATTTATTTTTTTATTTATCACCCAATAAGCTCTCTGGCTGGTTGACAATCTAGTTACATATCACACTAGTATTATTCACTGTATGTGAAGCATTTGCTGTTACTATGGTATGTAACAACATAATCCACATGGGTTTAAGTTGCATGCATTACCAAGTCCATACTGTGGGTAATATATGAGGTGGGCCTCCTTGCCATAACAGCATTCCAGTATATATAGTCATAGTCTTACATAGTGTTTTTGCATGCTCATCATAAAAATGGGCATTGTCAATATATACCATTAATGAACTGTGTTTTCTTGCCTAAATCCCATCACCTATATGGGTCATTGCTTGCACATGAAATTGCGATAACACTGCCTAAATCACAGTGCACTCAATCCAGATAGGAAAGCACCAAACTTTAACACCACTTATTTCATTTTCATGGGTAGTGTCAAGCAGAATGAAGAGCACATTAGAATTCCTCTACAGCCTCACATTGGCCATATCGTAGTATAAATTATCATCATATGATGCTACCATAGAAACCGTAATTGAATTCCCCAAATTTCATTCAAACCTCAAAATATGTTAATAATGTTTTTGAGCTAGGATGAAGATTGATTCTCCAGTGGATTTCCATAAATGCTGCTGCAGTCTATCTGTAGCAAGTTAGGTTAACCTTCATAGAAGGAAGATGCTAAAGCTGTTTACAGATCTCACATGGACAGGGTCCAAAGGAGAGTCTTAAAGCAACTCTTTGGAAGTGTAATTGTCATTGGGCCTCAAATCAGGCTTCTTTTGCCTTGGGGAAATGATTCATTAGCTATAAGCAAAATAAACACCCATGCAAAGAATACATTCTCCTAAGCTTCACTAAGACAGATGCCAACATATCATGGCACATGGACAATAGATTCTACGTTAATCTGTAAATAAACCATGTACATGTTTGATATTTAAATGTGCTAATACTCAAAATTAATTCTGAATCTGCCAGGTCTAGCAGAAAGGCTCAGTTAATGTTTGTGGGAGTTGTTTTATCAGATGAAATGATTTATTCTCAAATGAGCATCAAGGTAAGGCATTGAAGTCTGACTGATTGTGGATTTGCATTTTTCAGCAGCCTCAAAGAGCACTGTGTGTGTGTGTGTGTGTGTGTGTGTGTATCTTTCAGAAGATCTTTCAGAAACAAAGACACATTTGGGATGAAACTGTGACTGCTAATTGTGGTGACGCCTCATGTCTTTGAGACAGGAGTTTGTCTGTTTATTGAGATTGTTTAGGCTGGTGGAATGGAATTGCTTTAGTGTGGCTGGCTGCATCCTTTTTAAATTTTGTTGCCCTTGAAACGTGCAATTAGGTTGAAATAGGATCTGATGGGAAAAACAAGTTCAGTCCCTCTAGCAAGCTCCCCATACATAAGTCAGACCTGTTCCCTGATGGTCTAGGGGGAATCACTTTAGGGAGTAAATCTGCCCAATGGCTATGGCTCATAAGAAATCATGGTAAACCTAAAATAATGGTACAAATAACACCACTCAGCCTGTGGCAAATTACGACTTTTACAGGTATATTGGGAAACCAACTTTTATGACAACACTAAAATGAGTGGTGGAAAACACCGTAAACTTTGTTGCTATTTCATAAAAAAGTGCACCATATATAAGGAAAAGGATGGGAAGCTACTGTGGGTATATGGATAGAACTGAGATTACAGAAATTTCCTTTCTTTGCAAATGTTGAGAACGGTTCTTTGTATTTTAACCTTTCTGATATATGTAACGCCAACACAAAATGTTTAAATGCATTGTAGGACTGCATAGGAAAGTATTCTAAGTATTTACTTAGAAATTTTAATATTAGGAGCCAAATGGTTGTCATAGAATTCTAAAATAATATCCAACACATAAAAAATTATGTATGCTATGAACAAGGGCACAAATCAGTCAAAGTTAAACACTTTTGAGTTCCATTTATTGTAATAGAAGACATTTAAGCAAATGCTTAGCAATGTTTCCATTGAAATCAATCAAATGTAAGCAGGGCTCATTTTGGCTGGATCATGCATCAACATCTCATTGCTCTTCCAATATTGTTTAAATAGCCTGTTCTAAGCCCTACAGAGGCTCTCTTATCTGATCATACTGATCATATCTTTGATTCTAAAAGCAAGTTGGATAAAAGGTAAATATAATGAATTTTTAAAAAAACATTATATAGACAACTTTTACATATTTGGGAGATTTTTGAGGCTTTTAAAGGAGAATTTCCTAGGTTTAATGTGTGTGTGTTTTTAACATACTACCTTCAGAATCAAAATCTGCCTGTACCTAAGTGAAACACTTTAGCATTGACCCTCAAACCAAAGATGGAAGCCAGGATGGCTGACACCAATTACTTAGCAGCATAATAAACCTGCCCTTGGAACCAAGCTATTTAAACCATTTTTATTAAATTTGAAGGGAAAACTAATACTAGGTTTAACATTTATCCCAAATGTATCTTTTCCCCAAACAAATCCCACAACATTAGATTGCTTCATGTTTCTTTATTTACATACAATTTCCTAGATTTTTCTTCTTTCTACTTTCTCTGTTTTCTCCATTTTCTCCTCCTTCCCCCACTCTTTCCTTCTTCCAGAGCCCTTTAGGGGTAGGGCTGGTGCCTGGTGGAGAATTCCTCCACAGACCCCAGTGAGGCCGGATTCAAAAGAATCTGGCCTCCGTAGTCCGTGGAGGAATGAAATACATCCCCCCTCCCATTGAAGTCCTCGCTGGCCGGATCCTGCCCACCGCCAGCTCTGGAGTGCCAGTGATACGGCCACCATTGCCGTATCACTGGCTGATGCTGACTCCACTCCAGACACAAATGGCGGCCATATTGCTGGCACTCCAGAGCTGGCCAGCTAGGATTCCGGGGGGGAGGGATGGATCACCTCCCCCTGCTGCGGACCCCCCCCCCCAGAATGGCAAGTAAGTGTTCCATACATCCCTATTTAAGGGCAAATTTCTGTAAAACAAAACTGGGTAGGAATTGCAGCTTGAAGGGTACAAGACAGCTTTATTCGGATTGTGTTCAATATAGTTAGCTTATCCACTCCATCATATCTACTAAAATCTTCTGTAACTGTACATTAAGTATCATAGTAAGGGTACAGTAAAGTCATCCAGCTTTTTAGTCCTATTTAAGCCTAGAATCACTCCCAAAATTAATAGGCTTGCTCTTGGGGTGGGGGTGGCAGGTGCATGAAATGGTTCAGACCCAGAGGTCATAATTTCCTTGTGTTAAATACTGAATATTGATATATGATTCATATCAAGAGCACTTTTACTTTAAAGACAAATTAATATGGCCATATTTTACTTGCTGATCGCTACTGAGGGTGGCTACCAGGAAGAGGGCCTTTTCTGCTATGGCACCCCAGCTTTGGAATGAACTCCCTAGAGAGTTTTGCCTGGCACCTATGCTGCACTCCTTTTGGCACCACGTGAAGACCTTTTTATTTTCCCAGCATTTTTGCACTCTAGTCTTTTAGCTGTATTTTAAATCTCTGCATTGCTGCTAGGTTTTATTCTGCACTGAGCTGGGGGTTGGACTCGATGATCTTGCAGGCCCCTTCCAACCCTATGATTCTGTTCTGTTCTATTCTATTCTACTTTTATATTGTAGTTTTAAGCTTTCATATTTTATATTGTTTTATGTTGTACTTTTGGTTTTAATTTTTGTAAACTGCCCAGAGAGCTTCAGCTATTGGGTGGTATAGGAATAAATAAAGGAAGAAATCTATCATGACTAGCAATGATATATCATGTAGAATAGATAAATCCAGCTAGAATGCACTTCAGATCAGGTGGTCCCTACTCCCGGGATGTAGTTGATTTGAGGGATGAATCAGTGCCAAAAGCTCACAGAAAATGAATAGAAGGGTATAACAAGCTTGAAGTACATCGGCTGAGAGAGAATATGGAATAAATGAGAGTGGGAATAGGATGAGACATGGCTGGTTTGTACATAACAATTCCTACACAGATATCAGTTTCCACATAGGAGAAACTATGTATACTGTAATATTTGAAGTATAGTGTGCAAGTGTCATTTCTACAGGAACTACAGAGGTAACTGCTGCATACTGCAGCTACAGGTACTCATAGCAGGGGGTGGGGAAGCAGTGACTCAGTCTGAGGTATTACAGTGCACGCACTTGTTCATACATAGAGATGGACCTCCATGTAGAAAATTGTAATACATTAATTGACCTACTTTGGGGGTAGGTGGGATGTCAATGTTGTAATTCATAAGAGAGTGTATCCTGCTTACCCAATGGGCAGAAATATGCTGAATTTACAAAATGAAACTAAAAAAACAAAAACACAGAGGTTTCATGAATGCCGGACTGAAACCTAGATATGATTTATAGGAAATGTTTGCTAATGTATTCTGCACAGAAAGCCCTTTGGACAGCAATAAACTATGGTCTAAACACCATCATGTTTTGTCAGTTGCATCACTGAATAAAAGAGAAGAATCAATTGCTCTCTAGAAGAGCAACCAAAACTTGAGTAGTACAGTCCGGATGGACAGTTTGCTTGAAAGCCAAAGCAAATCATTTGGCTGCTAAAAGCAAAAAGAAGCCACAGACTAGAAGTAGCAGAAGCAGCAGCAGCAGAAGCAGAAGAGAAATAAAGAATTGAAAAGCTGCTCCAGTGTTTCAACAGCCTGATTAACAAGAAAGGTGCTACAGTTTGATCAGCAGGAAGCTAGAAGCGAGCTCTGGCAGAACCATCTTCTGTTTGCCTTTCAAACATGATGGCACTAGATGCTGCTAATGAACACTGACTGCTGGCATAGGATTTGGGCACAAGTGTTTCTGCCACAGACACCATTTTAGCCACGTTACCTAACAAAATTATATCTGTTTATAAGCCTTGATTCTCCTAGGTAGGTTTTTAAAGTCCAGAATATATCTGGGCTTTTCCGCGCGGTTTTTTTTTTTTACTCAGCCGTGATAGGCTACGTAAACATTTACGTAGCCTATCACGGCTGACTGCAGGGACGCAAATGGCGGCGGCTACGGCCACTGCCATTTGCGCACCCGGCCGGCCAGGATTCGGGGGGGGGGAGGGACGGAGGACCTCCCCCCCAGCCAGAATTTTGAGGGGGGGAGGGACGGAGCGCCTCCCCCCCGGCCAGAATTTCGGGGGGAGGGACGGAGCACCTCCCCCCCACCTCAAATCACATTTCGTCAGAAGGTGAGTGACTTTCGTACATCCCTAACTTTTGTTTGTTCGTTCGTTTGGCTCATTGGTTAGTTTGTGATTTGCTTTTGGGGTTTTTTGTTTTTTTTCCAGGAAGATGAGGTTTCAACCTGAAAGAATGGACATTTTGGATATTTATGTAGCCATACTATTTATGCTTACTCAGAAATACTTTTTTAAGCAATATCACCAAATAATGTTTTAGCCTAGTGGGGTCAAGTGCACTTAACATTGTGCTGGATAGGATTGCATCCTTCTGTGTATTGGAAGATAGCTGTATTGGAACTAAATGCTCAGTAGGACTTATAATGGTCTTAACAATGAAAGGTAAATAAGATTTTAGAAATGTCATTCTATGTATATCCTGCTTTTCTAAGTGTTACATTTAAACTCTGCAGCTCAGTAATAGGGCACAGGTTTTGCATGCAGAAGGTTTTCATTTATTCATTTATTTTATTAAATTTCTTAATCACCCATCTGGCCGGTCACCTGGCCACTCTGGGTGATGTACATAAATACAAACAGTTTTAAAACAATACAATTGTATATTAAAACATTGTATTTCTAAAAATACCCTAACCCACCCCAAATGCCTGCCTGAGCAACCACGTTTTTAATGCGTGGCAGAAGGTCATTAAACGTTCTAGGTTCTGTCATTGGCATCTTCAAGTAGGGCTAGGAAACCATCCTGCCTGAAGCCCAAGCCCTGGAGAACTGCTGCCAGTGGGGATGTCTGGCACAGGGAAATTCAGCACTCTTGGGGCTCAATGGATTTCCCTGGAGCCCCCAGCTCAGCTTGCATTCACAAACTCTCCGGGTGTTGTGTGCAAAAGTCTCCCTTCTCCTGCTAGGGTGCCAGCCCAGCAGAGAGAAGGGAGACTTTTGCACACCATGACTGGTACTGGAATTGCCCACCACCTATCACTGTCACTGTCACTGCCACTGCTATTGCTTGTGGGCTAGGGATGCTGGAGAAATTCGAGACTGATTAAAATGAGCTCCATTTCTAAGAATCCTACCTGTGGAGCAACTCCCTCAGGCTGTGTGGAGTCCGTGGACTTTTGGATGCTTTTTTTTTACTTTCCCAAAATTTACGCATATAAATCCGTAGAAAAATACATATGTTTCTGCTGAGGAAACATTGAATGGAATGGGACAATACATTAAATATTATGTACTGAGGTAAATTATGTAAATACTTACATAAATACTCATGTAAATATTTACATAGTGATGTATTTTTCCGCATGACAAAAAAATATTCACATCTGTCTGTGGGCAGATGATGGAATGAAAGGTGCCTGACAATCCATGGAACACAGATGGAGCGGATTTTACACAGTCTGTACATCCCTACTTGTGGCCACTCTGCACAACTTGCTCCAGTATGAGAGCAAGTTCTGTAGGGTGGCCAGCAACAGTGACGGAAGTGGTGGGAGTCCACAAGTTGGCCTGACTCAGCGCAGGTTGAGTCAGGCCAGCTTGAGGACAAGCGAGCCAAAATCCAGGGGCCAAGCTGCAGAAAGCTTGGTGGGCTTGACCCCCTGGATGGATTCCTCCAACATCCCTAGCTGCCAGTCAGTGGGCACAAAAAATGAGGAAACGTTTTCACCGAATTTCTCCAGGTAGAGGAGAAATTCTTAGAGGTAGAATCTCCGAGTCTGCGAAGCCGCCGGCCAGGTCCATCTGTAGCTGGACTTCCGTCTGCTGCCAGTCTGCGGACACAAATGGTAAAGATTTACATTGCCTATCACAGCAAAGAGCAGGGATGCAAATGGCGTCCACTATGCCATTTGCATCCCTGCTCTTTGCCGTGATAGGCTACGTAAATATTTATGTAGCCTATTACAGCAAAGAGAAGGGATGTAGTGGCAAAGAGCAGGGATGCAAATAGTGTCCACTACGCCATTTGCGTCCCTGCTCTTTGCCATGATAGGCTATGTAAAGATTTGCATAGCCTATCACGGCAAAGAGAAGGGACGTAAATGGCGTCCGCTACGCTGGATGCCATTTGCTTCCGCAGACCGGCAGCAGATGGCAACGGATGGACCAGACCTGGCCGGTGGCAGGTAGGATCAGTTCTGGGGAAACTTCGCAGGGTGACGGAGGTGGGTGGTCTGTTCCGCCACAGACTCCGAAGGGCTGGATTCTTTAGAATTGGAGTTACTCATTGGAGTCCATGGTGGAATTCTCCACCATCCCTAGGTGAAAATCAGTGGAATAGATAGGATAGATAGAATCTCCATTTGAAGATCAGAGGCTGCTATTCAGAATGGTTAGTGCAATCTGTTATCAAAGTCTTTATCCTAATCTTGAGGGTCCCAAACAAGAGACCTTCTCAGTTTATCATGGTGGGGGTTCTAACTAAACTTGGCCAAGACCTGCCTGAGCTCTGAGGTTCTAGTCTGTAGTGCAAATATTCCAGTTCCCGTTGCCTGCAGCTCCCCACACATTCAGTATCCCCAGTGGCACCAGCACCAGGATGCAGTGCCTGATCTAGGGGTCTCCCAGCTGAGACCTCACACTGGCTCCAACATCCGCCATCTTTCAAAAATTCTCATTCTGTATCAAACTGGTATTTGTAAAAGAGAACTGAATAAACAAAGCCACATTCGTTGTTATCAGTGTTTAGTCCTGTGGTATCCACTATGGAAATGGTTGCCTACTTCACCATGGAACTCAATTGACCTTTAAGATACCAGCTTAAATTCAAGCAGCTTTCAGTGGAGTAGCAAATCTGAACTGACCAAGTTGAAAGCTTCAATTTGGGAAAGACTGAAGGCAAAAGGAGCAGGGGGCGGCAGAGGATGAGATGGCTAGATAGCATCACCGATGCAATGAATATGGATTTGAGCACGCTCCGGGAGAGAGCGCAGGACAGGAAGGCCTGGCGTGCTGTGGTCCATGGGGTCGCGAAGAGTCGGACACGACTGAACGACTGAACAACAACAACATCAGTGTGACTTTTCCAAACAGCACTAATCAGGTTGTGAGACTCAATCAACTTTAAGGCTGATGCTCCACATCATCCCTGCAAATCACAGACCACCAGAGCTGGCCCAAGATACTTTGCTGCCTGAGACAGAGCAGCAAATGGCACCCTTCACCAACCCAAGTCAAGGTGCACAGTACCCAAAGCCAGCAACGTTATTTTAGGACATGAGGCAGAAAATCCCACAAGTACTTCTCCCCATCCCTGACAGAAAAACCATAACAACAAATTAAACAACAATGTGCTGTCCTTTCATGACACTCAAAATCTGCTGCTTTAGGCAGTTACCTCACTAGGCCTAATAGCAGAACCATCCCAGCAGACCACTCTAACTTGACCCCTCATCACACCCTGATTGGTGTAGTTGATAAAAGTCAAGCTTTTGACTTTGGACAAAAGGGCAGTCCTCCACACAATACATTGCTTTTGTGGCTCAGAGCATTCAATATGGTGACACTTCTCCACTCGTTATAGTGATGATGGTTATGATGATGATGCCTGAATCACTAATGGGTGAGTGACTTCCTACATGAATGCTCTTGATTGCATAAAGAGAGTTTTTTGCACATGAGAAATGGATGTGTCCAGGAATGACCAAGAAAATTCATTGGGCTGATGCTCATAGGCAGGGTAGTATAGTGGTTAGAATAGCAGACTAGGACTGGGTTTTCCAGGTTCAATTTGCTACTCAGCCATGATGCTCACTGGGTGACCTTGGGCCAGTCAGTCCCACTTGTTTGTGAAAAGAAATGCGGGGGGGGGGGAGGTGACTTTGTACTCTACCCTGAGCTCTTTGGAGGAAAGGCAGTAAATAATAACATGTATTTCCAGCATCAAGTTTGAGGTTAATGCTCCACATCGGCCCTGCAAATCACAGTTCACTCTAACATAACTCCTCTTCAAGCAGCACATTTGGAGTGTTGTTAAGAAGTGGTGAATATCCAGTTATCTCATTTATCTAAAACAACAACAACAACAACAACAACTTGGAGAGGGCACCATTCGTATTTCTGCTTCAAGTGCCCAAATGTATTACATCAGTCCTGGCAAAACACTTTGGCAAAGCTTTGTGTTTAGGACCCACAGAGTTCTATGGCCCACCTATGTAGCTAATTCCATGCTTAAAATTAAGTAGGTGCTGATTTATTATATACTGGTTGCATATACACTTTCTGGGATTTGATACTAACATAATCCAGTGGTACTAGGAGGTTTCTTGGGTTGCCTGGCAAATTATATGCAAAGAGTTCCTATTTGTTTACAAGAGAAAAGAGACCATTGGAAATATCTTTATTTTTTTTTCTACCTTCCCTTACACACAGCAAGAATTCTGCTAATTAAAGGACTGTAGACCTCAGGCTTTAGCCCTTGGGCTATCTATAACTCTGGTTGTAGGCTTCCATTTCTAATAGACAGGATGGCTGCCCACAATTGTTGCCTGGGGAAGATTATTACACATAATAAAGTGAGACAAAAGCAAAGATGAAATAAATCACCAGGAAATCAGTATGCCAACATCTTCCATGTCTGTATATTTTATGTGAGAAAATATGTCTATGCGCATCTGTTGTAAATGTAAAATATACACTCCACAGCTGGTGGCTGAAAAATATATCTACAGGACAATCTTATACATATCTACTCAGAGGTAAATCCCTTTGAGTTTAACAGGGCTTACTCCCAGGTAAGTGGGTATAGGATGGCAGGCTTACCATGCAATCTTATGTATGTCTACTCAGAAGTACATCCCACTGAGATCAATGGGATATACCTCCAAGTAAGTGTGTATAGGATTGCAGCCTTACTGTTGAAAGTTATTCAGAAGAGTAAGAGCATTTCTCACTACCTGGGGTAGTAAATCTATGGACATCAGTGGTGATATATTCCTTGCATGTACAAAGCACATGGTTGCTTTGCTAACACTGATTCTCACATGCTGCTGGTGTAGATAATACAGAAAGGTGGGGGGTTACAGTCAAAACACTGCAGGCCCAGTGGTGCAGTGAGGCAATTTAGACCCTGGTCCTTACGGGCAGGATCCAGCACTGCCCATCTGCTGGCTGCTGATTCTGATCCATCCGTAGCCAGCTCCACTGCTTCCGGTCCACAAGCGGCCCATACCACTTGCAGAATGGCTTTTGAGTGGTTCTGGAGGCAGCGAGTGGAAACACTTATTTCTGGAAGGGGGCAGGTTGGTTGGAGCTCTGCCAACCTCCCCCCTTCCAGCAAGTACAATGACACTTGTTTTATTTCAGTTGTTTCAGTTGTGAAGGACACTATTAACATTTCTCTTCTCCCCGTCCTGTCATTCCATGGGGTTTTTTTTTGGCATTTGTGTATTATTATTACTACTACTACTACTACTACTATTAGGGATGTACGAAAGTGACTTACCTGTTCACGGATTATGTTTATGGTGGGGGGGGGAGGTGTTCCGTCCCTCCCCCCGGAATCCTCGAATGGCTGGCTGTGCTCCGCGGCAACTCCGCGGAGCAGCCGGCCAGGCCCAGCCAGGCCAGAGCAGGCCGCAGCCGGATTTCCGGCCACGGAGGGCTCTGGGTAAAAAAAAAAAACTGCGTACGCAAAAGGTGGCTGCTATGGCCGCCGCCTTTTGCATTCCTTCTTTTTGGCCATCTTAGTCTACCTAAATATTTACATAGACTATGACGGTGAAAATCAAGGCGAATGCAAATAGCGTAGCGGGCGCTATTTGCTTCCCTTTTTGATTCGCCGTTTTAGCCTACGTAAACCTTTATGTAGGCTAAAACGGCGAATCAAAAGGGGATGTGAATAGCGCCTGCTACGCTATTTGCGTTCCCCTTGATTTTCACCATCATAGTGTACATAAATATTTACGTAGACTAAGATGGCCAAAAAGAAGGAATGCAAATGGCGGCGGCCATAGCCGCCGCCATTTGTGTACGCGGGTTTGTTTGTTTTTTAAAACCCACCCAGCCATGATAGGCTATGTAAAGATAGGGATGTACGAAAGTAACTTACCTTTTGATGAAATGTGATTCGAGGTGGGGGGGAAGCGCCCCGTCCCTCCCCCCGAAATTCTGGCTGGGGGGGAGGCACCCCGTCCCTCCCCCTGAAATTCTGGCCGGGGGGGAGGTGCCCCATACCTCCCCCCTGAAATTCTGGCTGGGGGGGAGGCACCCCATCCCTCCCGCCAGGAATCCTAGCCGTCCGGGTCTGCAAATGGCGGCGGCTGTAGCTGCCGCCGTTTACATCCCTGCAGTCAGCCGTGATAGGCTATGTAAATGTTTACGTAGCCTATCATGGCTGAGTAAAAAAAATAAAAAAACCTGCATGTACGCAAAAGGCAGCACCCATGGGCGCTGCCATTTGCATACGCATGGGTTTTTGTTGTTTTGTTTTTACTCAGCCGTGAAAGGATACGTAAACATTTACGTAACCTATAATGGTATTTTTTAAAAAATCTAGCCGTGATAGGCTACGTAAATCTTTACGTAAACATTTACGTAACCTATCACGGTATTTTTTAAAAAATCTAGCCGTGATAGGCTACGTAAATCTTTACGTAGCCTATCACGTTTGTTTGTTTGTTTGTTTTTACTGGAAATGGCGGCAGCGGCAGCCGGTCGGAAGCATGGCCGCCGCAGCCACCACTGCCGCACCGCCGCCGCACCACCGCTGCACGGCCGCCGCCGCACCGCCGCCAAACCGCTGCCGGAGCCGCCGCCGCCGCCAGGGAGATTTGCCCAAGGTAAGTCCTGTCCCGGGGGGGCAGGGGGGCAGACCGTTTCGACACCGATTTTGGGGGGCCGGATGCGCTGGCACTCGGCCTCTCTGAGATCCGTGGGGAAATTCTCTGACATCCCTATGTAAAGATTTATGTAGCCTATCACGTCTTTTTGTTTTTTTAAATCCACCCAGCCATGATAGGCTACTTAAATCTTTACGTAGCCTATCACATCTTTTTTTTTTTTGGACCAATCCTGGAAATGGCAGCGGCGGCAGCCAGTCGGAAGACCAGCTGCCGCCGCCGCCGCCGCAGCTGCTGCCGCCATCCAGAAGATCTGCCCCAGGTAAGTCTCATCCTGGGGGTGATCCATGGGGGGGCGGGGGGCAGGCCGTTCCGCCACAGATTTTGGGGGGGTGAATGCACTGGCATTCGGCCTCACCGAGAACCATGGCGGAATTTTCTGCCATCCCTACTATTACTACTACTACTACTACTACTTACATTACTATACCACCCCATAACCAAAGCTCTCCAGGCAGCTTGCAAAGACTAAAAACATTAAAAATACAGTACACAAAATTGAAAAGCCATTTACACAAAAAACACACGAACAGACCATGTACACGAAGACAACATCTAAAAACAACTTCAAGCACTCAGCTGTGGTAAAAAGAAAAGGATAATATATTTTAAAAGGAAATATAATAAAACGAGCATCTGTAGCCAATGTACAGACCTGGCTGGCTGCCCCTAAATGATAAAATGTTGAAAGAATGCTGCAGTGACTAGCCTGAGCCCCAGTGGGCCCAGATGACCCATGGTAGCCCGGGTGTTGATGCCCACCCTGTTTGCCACTGGCTGCCACTTTCTGGGTATTCATTTAGGTGGGGGGAGGCTGGGCTGCAGCCAGGGCACCACTAGACAGGACTGTTGCAGTGATCAGAGATGTAGGATCTGAAGACATGTACAGCAGACACATCATGACGTGAACCAGCCTTTTCAGCCAGCTTCCTAGCTCAATCTCAGACCATAAACCCCATCAGATGCTCAGATAAACAAATGATTAATCCAATACCTTATAAAAATGTATAATTTTATATGGCTTAAATCCATGTGCAATGCAAACTATGTACTCTATTTAATACTGCAATGCCAACACAGATCCACTGTGTGTGAAGTTGAGAAATGTTTTCTTCCAGATAGACTCTCTTTTACTTTATGTCCCTCTATGCAGCTGAAATGGAGCAGATCCAGAGTGAACTGCCTCACTTATGTCAGAGCAGAGTGGGATAGACCCAGGTCCAAATCACCAATCGGCCATTAAGCTTACTGAGGGATCTTGAGCCAGTGACTATCTCAAAGTCTAGCTTAACCTACCTTACAGGATTGTTGTAAGGATAAAGTACGGAATCTGTGTGTGGAAGTATGTATGCCACCCTGAGCTCCTTGGTGTGTGGACAGGATAAAACAATTTGTTAGTGTAAATGTAACATCTGCAACATCAGTATTGGTTTCTGGCTCACCAAACAACACTTACCTGAGATATCCAAATGAGGTTATTCATGGCCAGAAGGTTCTTTGTGCTGGTATTGTAAGATGATGATGATGGTGATGATGATGGAACATAAGAAGAGCCATGATGGATCACACCAAAGGTCAGTCTAGTTCAGCATTCTGTTCACACAGTAGCCAACCAGCTGTTGACTGGGAACTCACAGGCAAGACATGAGCACAACAGCACCCTCCCACCCCACCCATGTTCCCCAGGAACTGGTGCACATAAGCTTACTGCCTCTGGTACTAGAGGTAGCACATAGCCATCAGGACTAGTAGCCATTGATAGCCTTCTCCTCTATGAATTTGTCTACCCCCCCTTTAAATCCATCCTAATTGGTGGTCATCACTACATCCTGTGGTAGCTAATTCCATAGTTAAACTATGCGCTGTGTGAAGAAGTATTTCCTTTCATCTGTCCTGAATCTCCCGCCAATCAGCTTCATAGTATGATCTCAGGTTCTAGTATTTTGAGAGAGGGAGAAAAATGTCTCCCTATCCACATTCTCCACACTATGCATAATTTTGTAGACCTCTATCATGTCTCCTCTTAGCTTCCTTTTTCCAAGCTAGACAAACCCAGCTGCTCTAACTTCCTGCATAGCTCCAGCCCCTTGTTCATTTTAATTGCCCTTTTCTGCACTTTCTCCAGCTCTACAATATCTTTATTTTTAGGTACGGTGACCAGAACTGTACACAGTATTCAAAGTGGTCACACCATAGATTTGTATAAAGACAATGTGATATTGGTAGTTTTATTCTCAGTTCTTTTTGTAATTATGCCTAACACAGAGTTGGCTTTTTTTTTTAATAGCAGACACGCACTGCGTTAACATTTTCATAGAGCTGTCCACCACTAACTCAAAATTTCTTTCTTGGTTGGTCACGACTAGCTCAGATCCCATCAGGTTATACTTGAAGTTGGGATTTTTTGCCCCAGTATGCATCACTTTACACTTCCTTATGTTGAACCACATTTGCCATTTGGATGCCCATTCCCCCAGTTTGGATAGATCCTTATGGAGTTCCTCACAACCCCAATGTGTTTTAACCAACCTAAATAATTTGGTGTCATCAGCAAACTTGGCCACTTCACTCCTAATTCTAGATCATTTATGAACAGGTGGAAAAGCATTAGCCCTAATGCATTAGCCCTGTGGAGTTCCATTGGGAGAATCGACCATTTATTCCTCATCTCTGTTTTCTGTTGTTTAACCAGTTATGGATCCATAAGAGGACCTGTGCTCTTATTCCATGACTGCTAAGTTTGCTCAGGAGTCTTTGGTGAGGGACTTTGTCAAAAGCCTTTTGGAAGTCCAAGACAAGTAAACAATGTCTACCAGATCACCCCTGTCTACATGTTTATTGACACTTTCAAAGAACTTTAAAAGGTTAGTGAGACAGGACTTATCTTTGCGGAAGCCATGTTGATTCTTTTTCAGCAGGGCTTATCCTTCTATACACCTACTAATTTTATCTGTAATAATGGTTTACTATTTATTATTTATGTATTTTATTAATACATTTATGTCCCACCCTTTTCCTTCTTGCAAGGAACCCAAGGCAGCTTACATGGTCATCCTCCTGCTCTCCGTGTTAAGCCTGTGTGAAGTAGTTAGGCTGAGACTGAGAGTCTGTGACTGGCCCAAAGTCACCCAGTCAGCTTCATGGCCAAGTGGGGACTAGAACCTGGGTCTCCTGAGTCCCAATCCAACAATCCAACCACTATACCACACTGGCTCTCACTGGCTTAGGCACTTGGTTGTGGCATAGGTAAGGCTACCAAAAACTCTTTACTACTTCACAGTTCCCTAGGATGTCACCGAACAAACCATGCAGTCATTAGCATGGTTTATTTTTTCAATAGAACATTGGTACACCTCTAGATGGACATTTTTCTGTTAATATGGAGACAAAGAAAACCATCTCAGTGTTTCACTTTACAATGAAGTTTTCAAATTTACATGGAGGCTAGCTAAGATCTCATGGCTTTGTTATATAATAGGCAGAGCACAGTTATTAATTGCTCTAAATGAAATGATTCATTTTGATGTTTGCTCATTTTGGCAGCTTTAATTTGAAAGAAGTTCTCCTGACAAAGCAGCTAACGTGCTTGTTCTGGAAGGCCTGTACCTACCAATACCATACCCTTATGCTTCCATGCCTCTTGCTCTAGTGCAGAGCTCTGAGGACTGAGCAGCCAGTTAAATAATTTGTAACTCATTAATGACAAATTAGATGAAATAGAGTGGAATCATGGTAACAGCTCTATAATTTACTCAATATGCAAAGAATTAAAATTTTCTTAGGAATCAATAAACCATCAGCTACAGTGATGTGGAGTGCATCCATTATTGATTTTCAGAATTATTTTGCATTCTTAGAGTTGGAAAAACAATTTGAGTTGCCTTTTGAGAAATCATGCAAAGGATCAATAGGAAATACAGCAAACAAAGGAATGTGCAGTTCTGTATTTCAAGAAAGTGTTGTGGCTGTTTCTTTCAAGTTTGACATTACCAAGAGCTGCCGTGTTGGAGACACGGTCCATTGTTTATCATTTAATTTCAGACAAATCAAAAGCTTCCCAAATGCTATGTAAATCAGTCCCTTTTCTTTTCTTTCTAATATAGTCATTCAGCTTATGCACATCTCCCTTTTAATGATTGAAAGGGGGGAAATCAAAAGATGTTTCTTTCTCAGATAGAAATGAATAATATGTATTGAAAACATTTAAATGTTGATTTCATGCTCTGCTGTTCAGGGCTCGTGGCATTTTGGAAGCCCCTGGGAACAGGGCAGTGCTGTTCATTTTGTCCACAACTGACACAGAGTGCCATCTTGAGAATGATAAAGGAATCAGGGTAGGTCTTTTCCACTTATGCATTGTTGGGGCATGTTAGAACCATAGTGTTGTATCTGTCGATACATGACTAAACATCCAAGAAGTGAAGACTTCTGTATAGTAGAGCTTGTGCACTTACATGAAGCAAGAACTATGGCATGCACAGATTCTTCTTTTCAGATGTGCATGCTAAACACATGATCATCAGGATGTGAGGAGAGTCGAGAGTGGGTGCGCATGATGATGGGGCAGTGCCAGGAGGTGCTGTCCTTCTCCCCTGCCATACCTTTAGCCCGGCATGTGGAAGCAAATTTGCAAAGGTGGCTAAAATGTACTGTCATTTTGAATGTAATGTCATTTTATCATTAAGATAAATGATGATCCCAAGCATGGATACTTTCTGATATCTGGGTTCAGTCAATATTTAGAATACCCCCAAACATTCAGTACCCCCAAATGCCAAATGGCATTTCCAGAATCCATAATATTAGCTTTCTCTGCACAAAATTAATCATGTCCTTTGTCAGATTAAATGTATTTTGTCAGATCAAACAAAACCCTTCCTCTCTTTTGTGCTGCTTCCTTTGAATCCTTTCAACTTTCTGAAGATTACAATGTACATTCATGTTGACAACATTGTTTTCCCTTTTGGAAATAGGCAGGTATATACTATGGTCCCAGACACTACAGCAGAGCACCTAACATATCTTGTTGTTTGTGAACCTATGCATTGACAGCAGACAAATCACAACATAGCAACATCTGTAGAAACAGAAGCTAATATAGAAGCATCAAAAGCAATTTCCACATACACCTCAAAACTCTGCTTCCACCCACAAATCACAATGTTGTGCATACTGGTGAGGTTCCCATATTACTCATGCATAGAAGGCACCAACTATCTAAGGTTCTCTTTTCTTCTTGCCTTGTTCTGACTGCCATGAGATGCTCCAAGCTTCTCCTGTGAGCCTCAAGAAGCCACAAAACAGGACCCATCCTCAGCCTGCAGAAACTGAACCTGATCACATAAAACCAGATCAGATGCTGCTCTGGACTCCTCTGTAACTGTACCAGTGACAGCATCTTGGTCAGAGTGGACTCAAGTGCCTTAACTCTCAAAATGCCTAGCAACCTTGTCACAGCAGGCTTTTGGAAGTTTCAACATACGGTTCATATTTAACAGTCCTTTCACCACTCAGAAAAGTTGTGCTGCACAGATACTTGAGGATATAATGGAGATGGAAAAGTTTGCTGCCTTGCCTTTACCACCACAAAGTAGGCACAATAATGTGCTTTTATTTGTGTCTGGTTCTAGTCAAGGAGTTCCCAGTAAAGCAGCTCCTGTATGAATATTTACACTCCCTCCCCCCAAGCGAAGCATCCTAGGGTGGTGGTGGGGTTTTTGTTTGTTTTTTGTACTATGCTAGATACCACCTCAACCACTCAGGGAGAGAAACTGATGGGCACTGGGCTGGCCAGTACACTAACAGAATCCCTGACCTACCTTTTTTGACCCAACACCGGCAGGTACAGACATTCAAACTCAGCACAGGAATAGACCAGTGTCCTGGTGAAAAAGATGGAATCCTTACAGATGACAGTGAAACCCTTAGAGAGGCAGCTCTAAGACATCTTACAACTTTTCCCCTCAGCTGATTTATCCAACCCCTAATGCCATATCTCACTCTGCTCATGGAAACTAAAATATGGGTGCCCTGAACTCTCTGCTCACTATCTTCACTGCCCAAGCACATAATGCTAGTGAAAAAGAAGGTACAACCAAAATAAAGCAGAGCATGCACAAAAATAACAACTGCAGGTCTTAAATCATAAAGCTGAAACAGTAATACAGCAATAAAGTGCTGAATAATAATGCACTAATTGCTGACACAATAAAGTGCCAGGCAAAAAGAGCTGAAGCCAGAAAGTGCTAAAGCAATGGAACATGAGACAGCAAGAAGGAACAGACAAAGTGAAGGATGCTACAATACAAAACAATGAACAAGTATAAACCAGCAAGAGCTGTATTAAATAACGATGAAACCAGTGGGCAGCCACCCAGCACTATCGGTCATAAAGACCTTTTCTCTACATCCTTCTGTCTCTCATCCAGGAGGCTGTCAGCCTCCTGCCCCCAGACAAAGGCAAGCAAGCCTACCTAACCATACACGCCTAACCTTGGTTCAAAAATCACAGACGGTGAGGGTGCTGCCCTCACCCTCAAGTACACCTGGAGTGTTGGCAGCCAAAGAGAAGACTCCGCTTTTCAGGGCCACCCCTTCTAGGGTTGCCTTGCATGTGGCAATCCCCAGCCTGTGATGGGATATCCTAGTAGCGTTCCAAAGCTGGGACATCCAGAAGATTCACAAAGTCATGGTCATCAATCACAGCATGCAGCTCGTTGAGGTGTCGAACTGTTTCCACTCTGCTGTCTCCACACTGCACTGCCTGAAGCACAGCAGCAATTACAGAAAGACATTTTCTTTGATCTTCCAACTACTGCGCTTTCCTCTCTGCTGCTCTACTTATGACAGGATAGCTGTCAGCATCCTGTCCTCTACTTTTTCTTTATGGGTAGAAATGAATGGGGTAGGCACAGTTTATCCCACTGGGACAGCGGTTATACCAGTGATAGCTTCCACTAATGTAAGTAACCGTATTGCATTGCTCTGCCAGCCAGCATAGGGCTGTTGTTGTTTTTCTGCCAATGTAGCATTGTGATCACAAGGACAAGAGGATTTTAGGAGCAACTCTGTCCCATCCCTGTGGCCACAAGTCAGGAATTGGATCACCCCGTTTATTATGCTCTTGGGAATTCCATTGAATTTCTTGCAATTCTGCATGCATTATAATTCTATATAATTCTGCTTTTTTTTTAGTCCATGTGGAAACAAGCTTTTAAACATGTGCTGTGCATTAAACATCACATAAATATTCAGCAAGGCAAAGAAAACAGTTCTTGAGGAATATAGTAATTTTACACTCTCTGGTTTCTAATAAATTTTTACAGCAATCCTAAACTGCATTAGCAAGTTCCAGTTTATTGTCAAGCTTCGGCACAACATCGCTCAATGACATGTCAAATCTTTACCACAGCAGTTGAACTCCTAAAGCTGTCCTCGTTGGCAGAAAACTTGTCAGATTAAATTGCCACCTCTTGTCAAGTGAAGATATACAACCCGATATCTCTCTGCTGCTGATGACACAAACAGTCGCTTCAATTTGGACAGATTATGAATTTTCTAGCGTGTCCCACTCTTTCAATAAGCAGAGTTAGAGAGCACATGGTAAGGAAGGAACTATAATTTATTGACCACTTCAGGTACCTGGTTCATTATAGATTTCTAATACTCCGGTCTCCCCTTGTCTGTTTTGTATTCTGTTGCATGTAGGTGCCATGGAACAGTTTGGATAGGTTTTTGTGTCTAGAGAATTACTGATAGCAAAATGTTGTCAACATCGTCCGCCTCTTTCTGCTGCATCATTTTGTAATCAGTTTCCCATATGCATATTTAGTATTTTGAACATTCCACACACACACACCGAAATTGCCTTGCCTTCTTGCTGTTGTTGGCAATGAGATTCTAATGGCAGAGTCTTGTGCTGTTAAGAAAATATTATTCAGAACATGTGTATCATCACAGAGCACAGGAGATGATAGGCTAGATTAGCAAATAGAATAGAAATTTGTTTTGTATAATGCTCTTTTATAGGCAAGACATTGGAAACTGCTTTACATAGCAATGAGTTAAACACTTCTATTAAGCAATAACAGCAGAATACTACAAAGCTAATCTGTTACATCTGTGCTTCTTCTGCACACCCCAGAATATTGAATATTTATCCTGTTGCCAATTCCCAGAAGGAAAGTGTGTTCTCCCTCTCACAGAGAAACTTTCCTGGAAATCATTATCTCTGGCCTGGAAGTTCTAACCTAGGGGTGGGGACCCACTTTTCAGCCTGGGGGCGGAATTCCAAACTGGGAAAGGTCTGAGGGGATACATTTCAGGGGTGGGCAGGCCTAAGGGCACAGAGGGTGGAAAGCAAGGGGAGAATGGCGGGTCCAAAGCAAAGTAGATGGGGCAGATTTAATTCATAACAGTTTAGACATTTTCCCACTAGGCATGCAAAGCAGAGCTTGCTGTGCCTACTCTAGAGTAAAAATGGAGGTGGGAGAGAGAGCTGCTAGTAGCTATTGATTTAAAATAATGTCTCTTTTGGCCCTAAAGTGAAGTGAAGCAGAAGGAAGCACTATGATTATTCTAAATGTACTAAGGCAACAGATGAGAGCTCAACTCTGGGAAAAGATCACAAACCTGATTATCCAGTGCAGAAGTCAAGTAGCATCTGTAAGCAAGACAACAATCTTATCTTGCAACTTCTTATGGACTGGATAAAATCAGGCATTTAAAGAGCTTTTCTAAATGAGGCATTAATTGTACACTTATTTATTCTTTACTCATAGTTGTTTACAGGTTCTTTAGATGACGTTGTGACCCTCTGGTTTGGCTTCTGTTTTTTAAGAGCACTTTCACAAGGAGCTTGAGAGTGGAGAAAATTAAGTATTTCTTTAATATAATATTTTTTTAAAAAAAGAAAAACACAACACAACAACAACATAAACACACAATACACATACACTACAATATCTCTTAAGATTGTAAGGTATCTACCTTTGCCTCCCCTTACACAACAAATGCTTATTATTATTCTCTAGTTCTTATCTTAGTTGTGTAACATACATTGAGTTCACAGACATTTTGCGAGCGGAGATGGGTTAAAGAAGACGCAGACAACAAGCTTGGGTTGAAAATTGGGCCACATTTATTGAAATAGCTGCAAAGGGGTATCTAGGACAGGCATCTAACTGTGACAGCGGCTAGCTGGCACTTCTTGGGCGAAAACACACCCAGCCTGAGGGGTAGGGGTGGACGAAAGTCCCTTACCTGTCCTCAAAGGACGTTCGCGGTGGGGGGGAGGCGCTTCGCTGCTCCCCCCGCGAAGTTCAGGCCGGGGGGGAGGCTTCCCGCCTCACCCGGCCGCGAACGCGAAAGTTTTAAAAAAACAACAACGTCCCCTGATAGGCTACGTGACGATTAACGTAGCCTATCACGGCTAGATCTGCAAAGTCAGCCGTGATAGGCTACGTCAATCATCACGAAGCCTATTACGGCTTTTTTCTTTTTTCTTTTATTGCAATGGCGGTGGCGGCAGCCGGTCAAAAGACCGGCTGCCGCTCCCGCCCCGCTCGAACACCCGCCGAACCACTGGCCGGAACTGCCGCCGGGAGGGACATTCAGCGAAGGTAAGTCCCGTCCTGGGGGGGGTGCGGGGTGTGGGGGGGGTTCGGAGGATTTCTCCCCGAAACTTGTTCGGGGGGCCGAACACGTTGGCGCTCGGCCCCCCGAAGTTTCGGGGAGAAATTCTCCACCAACCCTACTGAGGGGTGGCGGTGATCTTGCCATCCCTCGGGACTGCCCCTTCTGGGGGTGGTAGACCTTCCGGTGTCACCCCCAACCCGGTGCCGCACAACACCTGGGTGAGTGAGTAGAGTTGGTCTCCCAGGCAACCCTTATCCCCCCGCCGAGCCGCACAACCCGTTTGGGGGGCTCAGGCGTCACCTGTCACCATAAGGTGCCTCTGCATGCACACCATCCCTACTTTCCTGTTTTTGCCCGTCCTAGCCACCACAGGAGTCACAAGACTAGAGCTTGTGAAACTCCCCCCACCTGCGCAGAAGAACTTCCCGCAGGCCCCTTTGCAGATCAGAAAGAAATCTGTTATACTCTACATGAGACAGGCAGACACTGTCCATCCTGCAACGCTCCCTCCATGCCCACAGAATTCCCTGGCGGGTGGTGCATCTGTCACCTCATTCGCATATGCCATAAGCCATTTCTCTGTGCACTTTTGGACGTGCCCTGCCACTGGCAACATCATTCCATTCCTTCCCATTGATCCATGGGAGCAGTAAGGGCTGCAATAGGCTACTTCCGGCCAGGTATGCCGGACCACCTGCATCTCAACCAAGGCCTGGCTTACAGCCAAAGTCATTCCTCTCAATGTGCAGCACCTGGACCTGCAGAGGAAGACTGACGAACTTTGATGGAACAGAGTGAGGAGGGGATTCCCACCGCATGCCTCATCTGGGAAGCCACTGGATCTTAATGTGACAGTGTGACAGACGCTGAAGTCTGAAATCGATGTACAAGCCCTTCGTGCAGCTCCAGATCTCATAACATGCCCATGTAAGGGCTCCCGTTCCGGCATACGACAAGTCTGCTGGTCTAGGGCATAAACACATTGGGGCAAGCAAAGCGAGAGTTATGTCAGGAATAAGCAAACGACTCGCTAATGCAGGGTGGAGCGCTGTGAAGCCCCTTTTTAAACTGCCATAATGTGCCTGAGAGAGAAACCTCCAGCAACTATCATGGAGACTGCTTCAATGCAGCGATTGTGCGTTCTAAACTGCGTAATTACCTAGGCCTAGCGGGGTAGAGCTAATGTAGAAACTGCCCAAATTGCCCTTATGTCAACAGTAAGTAGGGATGGCAGAGAATTTCTCCCCGAAACTTCGGGGGGCCGAGCACCAACGTGTTCGGCCCCCTGAACAAGTTTTGGGGAGAAATCCTCTGAACCCCCCTGCCCCCCGCACCCCCCCCCCCGGGACGGGACTTACCTTCACCGAATGTCCCTCCTGGTGGCGGGTCCGGCCGGCGGTTCGGTGGGTGTTCGAACGGGGCGGGAGCGGCAGCCGGTCTTTCGACCGGCTGCCGCCGCCACCATTGCAATCAAAGAAAAAAAAAAAACGCCCCCTGATAGGCTACGTGACAATTCACGTAGCCTATCACGGCTAGATTTGCAAAGTCAGCCGTGATAGGCTACGTCAATCGTCATGTAGCCTATCACGGGTGACTTAAAAAAAAAAAAAAGCGCGTACGGATAATGGCGGCCCCCATAGGGAGCCGCCATTCCCATTCCTTATTTGGTCGCTGTAGTCTACGTAAACATTTACGTAGACTACAGTGACTAAATAAGGAACGCGAATGGCGGCTCCCTATGGGGGCCGCCATTAGCGTACGCGCTTTTTTTTTTTTTAAAGTCACCCGTGATAGGCTACGTGACGATTGATGTAGCCTATCACGGCTGACTTTGCAGATCTAGCTGTGATAGGCTACGTGAATCGTCACGTAGCCTATCAGGGGGCGTTTTTTTTTTAAAAAAAAAAACTTTCGCGTTCGCAGCCGGGCGAGGCGGGAAGCCTCCTCCCCGGCCTGAATTTCGGCCAGGGCGAGGCGGGAAGCCTCCCCCCCCGGCCTGAACTTCACAGGGGGAGCAGCGAAGCGCCTCCCCCCCACCGTGAACGTCCTTCAGCGACAGGTAAGGGACTTTCGTCCACCCCTAACAGTAAGCCATTGGATTGATACAACGGAGGCCCTTCCTCAGACCCACGGCATTCCATAGAACCCTAAGGTCCCGACGGGGCACTACCCATTGACTTGCGTTTGGCCATGGGCCACTGCCATGCCTTTGTTATACTGATCAATTTTAATCACCAAATGCATAAGTGGGTTACATTTGGCCAGTCATGCACCTTGAACTGTATCAAGGCCCTCCGGGACAAGTCGTACTTGGGAGCCCAGACCCACCCTGAATTCCCAATGGGGGGGGGGGTTGACGAAGGCCATTAAGGCTGCTGCGTGGACAGGGAAATGTCTTTCTGGAAAGCGCAAATGGAGTGCCATTATCCCAGGAACCCAAAAGGGGTATCTGGGGAGAGAGGGTAACTAAATTTACTAAAAGCAGGCAACATCTATGCCCAATCCTATATCACCTGCCGCACCCAAAAACTGACTTAGAGTCAGAACATCCCACCATTGTGGGCCGGAAAGCTAAGTGGCCAGGATGCGACTTATAGACCCATATAGTCTTTTGTTCCTAAGGAGGTGCAAAATTGCAGCCGATGATCTATAGGTAAGGTCATGATCCTAGCACTGAAGCTTTGCCTAATGCATGGCACACCCTATCCGGTCTGCCGTAGGTGGCTCCTGTGCAGAGAGCCCTGTAATGCAGGATGGCATGCCTGGCTTCAGTCTCCCAGTCTCTGCAAGGATGTGATCTGGGAATGGAGCACCCGTGGGGCTAAAGCCCAGAAGTCCCTTACTTAATTTCATGACAAAGCATCGACCATTGGGTTTGTCTAACCCGGCACATGGTAGACCCAGAACCAAATGTTGTAACACCGACACTGGAGTGCGGGCACATTGACACATGACATGACCCTCCGATTTCAGGAGGACAGAGAATGAATCACGTGGTCACGTTGTCATACCGAAGGGGGGGGGTTACTGACTTGACTATAAGGTCATTGAAGGCGTGCTCGGAGACTGCGGCCACCACTCTACAGGCCACTGACTACCCTCAGCACAATCGTACCTGCCCTAAGAGCCCGAAACCACCTTGAGCGGCAGCGGAACCAAATGAATCCACAGTCTGGCTTTGAGGAGTGGCTCATGCCTCCGCAAGGAGGTGCCATTAAAGCCCTACCAAGTAGAAGCCATGACTATGGATATTTGCGCACAGCAGAAGTAACCCTAGTTTGATGGTGTGGAAGCCGCCGACCCTACATTGCCCAGACCGGGCCGGCGCAAGAAGGCACGTACAGGGGCAGCTACCTGAACTGTGAAATGAAGATGCCCTACAATATCTCGCATGGTCCCCCCAAAGGAAAACCATAGGAAGATGTATAACTGCTTGAAGCTGTGCACAAAGGACCTGAAAGTTGTCCTGAGGGAGGCTAGAATAACGCCTAAGGGAATCAGATTGGCTTACCAAATGTTGATGTGGGCAACAGGCCCTGAGCCTTTGTGAGCTATGGCACACCGAGGTAACAGGAAAGGGAAGCAATGCTCGTGTTAGGTCAGAACATTGACCACCGTCTTCGGACTCCATGTAGAGTATGCCCACCAGGGACCCATGGATGGGATCCTAAACCAAGACAACTGCCCCATCGACTAGGTGTGTCGCACTGAACACAGATGAACAGGAATCTCTTGATTAACAGGCAGGCCCCCAGGGAAGAGAAGTTACAAATCAGGATAAACTCCCTAGATGATTTCGTGGGCACCATTTCCAGAAGGGAGATCCATAGAGTAGATAACAGGGTGTGGAAAAAAAAGGGGGGGGCTATAATCCTTTTGCCAGTACTGCCATGTTAACCTGTCAGGAACCTGTCGACGCCTGGCTAGGAGCAATGTTGCTTACAAGGTAAGGATGGCATGTGTTGACCTAGAAAAGGGGGTGAGGTCCTAGAACCTAGCATAAAACCGTGTTCCAAGTTAAAACGTGTTCCCTCCGTTGGGGTAGTGACTTAAAGTCGGAGTAGCGACACCAGCCTAACCGGGCATGGGCCCATGAGAGCTTCCTACTGCCTCGGCCTTTCCAAGGGGGGGGACCCTACCATCCCCAGGCATTGGACAAGGGGAGGACGAGTACTGACTGCTACTTGGGAGCACTCATGATGAAAAAAGGCACGGGTTCTGGGAGTATGCACCCTTGGGGCTGTATTCCCAGCACAGACAGCGGTGCTGAAGCAGCGGATCCGCCATAGGCAAAAGGCCATTGCGGGAGACAGCCTGGTGATTGTGGCTATTGCCAGATCTGTCGCAGAACAGGCCAGGAAGGAGTCAAAAGAGGCGCGAAAGGTCCTGGTCCAACAGGTTCCTGCGCAGAGAAGGGTCAATGGCGGCCCTCCTGTGAAAGGCCTTAACGTAATCCAGTCACACACCTCTTCAGGTGAAAGCCATTAGGAGGAGGAGTAGCCCTGGTGGCATCCCAACTTGCCAGGTTAGCGTAGGGATCTGATATGCCACCTACATGGATGCCCAAGCGGGCAGGGGCAGTGCAAGGGATCGTAAGTTAATCCAGCAGAACCCTGTAATATGCTGAGTTGAGTGGCTGGGGCTACCATGGGGTGTTACTGAGTTACTCTTAATGTCAACTTACTGAGTTGCCGGTGACATTGGGAGGGCCAGCTGCCCCAGGGAGGTAAGCTAAGGTGGCAACCCCACGGCCTTGCAGGTCGCCCATCTGGACAAGTGGGGCAAGGTGCAGTCACCTCACCCATATTCAAGGCAGCCGCATCTGGGTCCCTGGGAGCAAGGAAGACGATGCCACCTGCAGTGCTCCTGACGGAGATGCCCCAGGAGGGCGGACCGCCCCAGCTGTGGTGTGTTGCCTGGGCGGAACCACAAGGAAGGAGATGGAGGCTTCAACAGCATCCAGATGAGCTGCACCCATTGTGGCCGTGCTCTGATCCTTGACTGGAAACTTAGATGTTGATGCTTGGGCACTCGGGAAAGAGGAGGTTGCAGAAGGGAGAAGCTCAACCGTGGGCGGTGAGCCATCCAGAAGAGCTAATGAAGAAGAAGTGGAGGCTTCAAGAGCATCCAGATGAGCTGAAAGAAAAAGTAGTAGCGAGCGTTGGGTCTGCTGTCATGTTCATTTGGGCTGGACAGCCGAGGGCTTCTAAGGCCTGACCAGGGGAGGGGGAGAGATCCACGAGGAACTCTCATCGGTTTCTAAATGAGCAAGAGTTGGTCAGGCCCAGGTGCACGCCACAGGTGCAACCGCCGGACCACCCGCCGACCCAATAAGAGCCGGCCGAGGAGGGGGTGGCGCCCGGGCACGAGCGCCCCAGCCGCGCGCGCCAGCAAACCCAGGGCCGGGTAGGCACGCCGAATAAAGGCGGGAAGAAGGAAGGGGGGTGGGCCACCGCCACAAGCGCCGGGTCCCGCGGGACCCTCAACCACCTGCGGCAACAGGCGCTGCGACCCCAGCGCCTACCGCCACCAATGCCAGCACTTCCCGCCAACAGTGCAGGCGGCGGGCCCGAGGAAACTGCGCTGGAGTGCGAGCACCCCGCCGCGAGCACCGGCAACGCTGGAGTCAAGGCAAGCGTCGACGTGGAGCGGTTTAGGCACGCTGATTGCACGCGGAGTCCAAGACGACAAAGCCGATCTCCAGCAGGCAGGTGTCCTTCATTCGTTTTCAGGCGGAACTGTAACTCTCTCTAGCTGTGTTGAGCCAGAGAGCTGAGATTGGGAGTGGGAGCTGAGCTTTAAGGCAGCTCAGCCTGCCCCTCCCAGCATGGTGGTGCCACTGGGGTGCACCAATCAGAGGCCCTTACATCTTGTCACCCCACCCGCCCGCAATGCCCCCCCCTTTCAGCCAGACAACCTGTGGCCGGGGTGAGGGCATATCTCATTGTTTCTCTCCTAATTTTAACAACAACAACAACAACAACAACAACAAAGAGAACCATCTCAAAGTTCAAAATCCGCATACATAGATATCATTTTTCTCTATTTCTTGTACAAATTCTATAAAAGGTTTCCTATCTAACATAAATTTAGTTGTTGATCCTTCTTTCATTATAATAGTAAGTTTTGCCATCTCAGCCAGCTCTATCATTTTCATGATACACTCGCTCACAGTTGGTATTGTTTCAATCTTCCACTTTTATTCATACTCCTTGCAGCTGTCGTCACGTAGAGAAAGAGGATTCCCCCCTTCTCTTTTACGTGTTTATCTTTATCTGCTAGTCCCAATAAAAAAAATTTCTGGCTTTAATTCTATAGTAGTCTTTAATATTCTTTGAGCTAAAGACTGTAATCATTTCCAAAATGTTTTAGCTTTTTTACAAGTCAACCATAAATGATAAAACATTCCCTCTTGATCTTCACGTTTCCAATATTTTCCAGAAACACCTTTATACATTTTAGACAATTTAAACAGTGACATATACCATCTATACATCATCTTATAAAAATTCTCTTTAAGACTTGTACATAAAGTAAATTTTAAATCTTTTCCCCCCATACTTTCCCACTCTTCCATTGATATATTATGACCAACATTTTGTGCCCATTTTATCATACAATCTTTTACTTGTTCATCCTCTGTCTCATAAATTAACAGTAATTTATACAGTTTAGCATTAACATGTTCATCATTTGTACACAGTGCTGTTTCAAATTCAGATTCTGTTTGTCCAAATCCACCATTTTTCTCATCTATTTTAAACCTTTCTTTAATTTGCAAATATGAAAACCACTGACATACGTGACCTTCTTCCAATAAACTTTATCTTGATTTTAACTTATATTCCCCTTGTGACAGTTCCAGTAAATCATTATATCTTATCCATTTATGCGTGCTATCAAATTCTCTTCTATGCATTGCTTCTTGTGAAGATATCCAACGTGGTATTTTTTGATAGAACCTCAATTTATATTTATTCCAAATTCTTAATACAGCTACGGGTGCACGAAAGCCACTTACCTGGTTTCGCAGCTTTTCGCAGTGGGGGGGAGGCACTTCGCTGCTCTCCCCCCGAAGTTCAGGCCGGGGGGGGGAGGCTTCCTGACTCACCCGGCCGAAATTCAGGCTGGGGGGGAGGCTTCCCGCCTCGCCCGGCCGAAATTCAGGCTGGGGAGGAGGCTTCCCGCCTCGCCTGGCCGCGAAATAAAAAGTTAAAAAAAAAAACGGCCCCATGATAGGCTACGTGACGATTAACGTAGCCTATCACGGCTAGATCTGCAAAGTCAGCCATGATAGGCTACGTAAATCGTCACGTAGCCTATCACGGGTGACTTTAAAAAAAAAAAAAAAAGCGCGTACGCTAATGGCGGCCCACATAGGGAGCTGCCATTCGCGTTCCTTATTTGGTCGCTGGAGTCTACGTAAATGTTTACGTAGACTACGGCGAAAATAAGGGCAACGCAAATAGCGTTGCCCTTATTTTCACCATAGTCTACGTAATATTTACGTAGACTACAGCAACCAAATAAGGAAAGGGGAATGGCGGCTCCCTATGGGGGCCGCCATTAGCCGTACGCCCCTTTTTTTTTTTTTTAAGTCACCTGTGATAGGCTACGTGATGATTTACGTAGCCTATCACGGCTGACTTTGCAAATCTAGCTGTGATAGGCTACGTTAATCGTCACGTAGCCTATCACAGGGGCGTTTTGTTTTTTTTTAGTTTTATTGGAATGGCGGCGGCGGCAGCCGGTTGAAAGATCGGCTGCCGCCCCCGCCCCTGACAAAGACCCGACGAACCGCCGCCGGGACCCGCCGCCGGGAGGGACATTCGGGAAAGGTAGGTCCCGTCCCGGGGGGGGGGGGCGCGGGGGGCGGGGGGAGTGCAGAGAATTTCTCCCCGAAACTTCTTCGGGGGGCTGAACACATTGGCGCTCGGCCCCCCGAAGTTTCAGGGAGAAATTCTCTGCCAACCCTAAATACAGCCCTTCTTATATAGTGATTATTAAAATCTACATTCACTGTTGTTTTATCATACCACAAATAACCATGCCAGCCATATCTCAATTCATGTCCTTCTAGTTCTAAAAGTCTTCTATTTTTCAACTCACCTATTCCTTTATCCACATCAAGCAGCAGGCAGAAAAATAGGTTTTAAAATCTGGTAATCCCAAGCCGGATAATTAAATATTATTTCTGAAAGCGAAACAAAATTTATTTTCCTACTTGAGAAATTGTGTTATTTTGCTATACCACGCTGCCACCTAGAGGTTATGTAGCAGAAAAGCAGGAAAGGAAAAGCTGTTTGTGTAGAGCTTGGATCTCAATTCTGCAACAGCACTGAAAGTAGATATAGTGGATTAACATCCTAGTGTAGAAAAGCTCTAAATCAGTTATGGCAATTGATATAGATGTATCAAGTAACATCTATAGAAATGACAACAAGAAGTGAAACCATTCAAAGTGGATAAAAGATCTTGTCACTGTAGTAGATTATCATACATGTTGTGTGGAAACAATGGCTAAAAGTAGCAGAACTTGACTTTTCTTCCATTGTTCGCCAGGAATGAAAGTTGGGCTGTATCACACCTTTAAAAAAAGATGCAATATTTTTAAAAAGCAAAAACTAATGCTACCTTATTAAAACTGAATCTACTTTGAATTACCATAAATATGAACAGATAAGCCATATGCTACTGCATCTGCTCTTATGGACGAATAAAGAGATTGTCCCTGGTGGGGCTTGCAAATTAATATGCACTAAGATGTCTGCAATGTACATGATATTTCTGGACATTACTATTTGTAGACAGACAGACAAGACAGTGATCAAATTACTGCTTTCATGTCAGCTTTTGCCTGTAGTGTGATTGAGCCATGATTACACCTAGCTGTACTAATATTAGCAACTGTATTTCAAAGACTTTAAAACTTTCTTATGTAGGTGAGAAACAACATGAACTTTACACATCAAAATAGTGTTACAAAAATCATTTCAGTGTTTAGCACTTTCAGAGTTATGAATCACACTTCCCTTGTTTCAAGTAGAGCTGAAAAAGTCTCCCCTCCCCAGCAAAAGAAATCCATCTCAAAGCATGTTCCAGCATGGTTTGTTACATTCTGCCTCACTTTGATGTGTGTAAAGGTTTCCATTTCCATTTACTGATTTCTTGACCATAATATTTTAAGGCTTCAGTACTTCAAAGTAAGTTCCATAAATGGAACTTAGTATTACACAGCATATTGTGCATTCCTACAGAGTCAACTTGTAAAACATCCATGCAATCTGTGACCTCATTACTTTGATTTATCTAAATAAATACACCATTTCAAGATAACATGAATCAAATAGAAGGCCTTAAAAGGCTCAATAGAGTATGATTGCACTAATCAGTTGGTAGGCATAGAGAACTGACAAAGCACTGTTCTGTCAGTGACATCTCCATGCTGAAAGTGGTTGTCCTGAAGCTATGGACATCTAGAACTTTTCTTCTTCCACCTCAAATGTCTTTCAACTCTGCATCTAGGTCAGAGGCTAAACAACTTCAGGCAACATATGAACCAACCTTTTGGTGATTAGGACACACAGGCCTAGCTCTGATGAAGTTATCCTACAGCTGCTTTCATAGAATCATAGAATAGTAGGGTTGGAAGGGGCCTACAAGGCCATCGAGTCCAACCCCCTGCTCAATGCAGGAATCCAAGTCAGAGCATCCCTGACACATGGCTGTCCAGCCTCGTCTTGAAGGTCTCCAGTGTGGGGGAGCCCACCACCTCCCCAGGTAATTGGTTCCATTGTCGTATTGCTCTTACAGTCAGGAAGTTTTTCCTGATGTTCAGCCGGAATTTGGCTTCCTGTAACTTGAGCCCATTATTCCGTGTCCTGCACTCTGGGATGATCAAGAAGAGATCCTGGCCTTCCCCTCTGTGACAACCTTTCAAGTACTTGAAGAGTGCTATCATATCTCCCCTCAGTCTTCTCTTCTCAAGGCTAAACATGCCCAATTCTTTCAGTCTCTCTTCATAGGGCTTTGTTTCCAGTCTTCTGATCATCTTTGTTGCCCTCCTCTGAACCCTCTCCAGTTTGTCTGCATCCTTCTTAAAGTGTGGTGCCCAGAACTGGATGAGGCCTAACCAGTGCTGAGTAGAGGGGAACTAGTACTTCCCGGGATTTGGAAGCGATGCTTCTATGAATGCAGCCCAAAAGAGCATTTGCCTTTTTTGCAGCCACATCACGTTGTTGGCTTATATTCAGCTTGTGATCGACAACAATTCCAAGATCCTTCTCGCTTGTAGTGTTGTTGAGCCATGTATCCCCCATCTTGTAACTGTGCATTTGGTTTCTTTTTCCTAGGTGCAGAACTTGGCATTTGTCCCTATTAAATGTCATTCTGTTGTTTTCTGCCCAGCGCTCCAGTCTATCCAGATCACTTTGAATTTTGTTTCTGTCTTCCAAAGTATTAGCTATCCCTCCCAATTTTGTGTCATCTGCAAATTTGATCAGCATTCCCTGTACCTCCTCCTCCAAGTCATTAATAAAAATGTTGAAGAGCACTGGGCCCAGGACTGAGCCCTGCGGTACCCCACTCGTTACCTCTCCCCAGTTTGAGAAGGTCCCATTGATAAGCACTCTTTGAGTCCGATTCTGTAGCCAACTGTGGATCCACCGGATCGTTGTTTCATCTAGCCCACTTCGAGCTAGTTTGCTCATCAGGATATCATGGGGCACTTTGTCGAAAACTTTGCTGAAGTCGAAGTATATGATGTCTACAGCATTCCCACGGTCTACAAGGGAGGTTACTTGATCAAAAAATGAGATCAGATTTGTCTGGCAGGACTTGTTTTTGACAAATCCATGTTGGCTTCGAGTAATCACGGCATTGTTGTCAAAGGTGCTTCCAGATGGATTGCTTTATGATCTGCTCCAGAATTTTCCCAGGGACTGATGTCAGACTGACTGGTCTGTAGTTCCCAGGTTCCTCCTTTTTACCCTTTTTGAAGATAGGGACAACATTAGCCCTCCTCCAGTCATCTGGCACTTCATCAGGCCAGAGTTTCTATATTGGCAGAAGAGTGTGAGGCAGACTCCTACTGAACCAAATAAAATAGGACAAGATGCCTCAGATTCTTATTCTGCAACTAAATGATGTATATTTTAGCTGTAGTCAACCTGCTATTTTCAGATGTTTTGCAAATGCTTCATTTCCCAAGGTGCTTCGCAAATGGGTAGCTGACATAACAGTGATCCATACACATCACAAGATGGAGGCAAGGAGGGCAGAGCCAGCCCTACCATTAGGCAGAGTGAGGTGACTGCCTCAGGTGGCAGATACTGGGGGGCAGGGGGCATCATCATCAGTCCCTCCAGGTGTTCCCCTCTGTTGGGAATACAATGTATGTCACACGGCTTGATCTTGGGCCAGCTAAACTAGATGATGGCCTCAGGTATGGATGCCGGCACTATCCTGTTGCCAGTGTCAAAGTATGATGCATCTACCAGTCCAGTCAGCTTCTGTACGTCAGATGGGCAGGGGTGCCATCTTGTCCTTTGTTTCAGGCAGAAAAATGTCTTCGATCAACTCTGAAGGAAGGAATGAAAGGGAGCCCCATTTGCTACTGCCACAGGCTCTACAGTAGCCTCAGTGCCAATTAAGGAAAGGGGTAAAAAATGGATAAATGGGTGGGTGAGGACTCGTGGAAAAAGGAAGTTCTTCTTCAGCTCAGATTATCATCCAAGCCAGATAAGGGCAATGGGATCAGTACTGTTTGCTTCTAGGAATGCTGGAGAAATCCACTGCAGACCCAACTGAGGCTAAATTCCTGGGAATCCAACCTCTGGATTCTGCAGCGGACTGGCAGCCCCTTACCTGGCGCATCTGCCATAGCTCATGGGTTGGCTCTCAGGCTGTCTAAAAGGCATGATAGGCTAATGGTGGCCACCATTAGCCTATTGCAGGAAAATTATTTTATTTTATTTATTTATTGCATTTCTATACTGCCCCACAGCTGAAGCTCTCCAGGGGGATTACAAAAGTTAAAACATTAAATACAATATAAAAAGTTTAAAAACCATTTCCACAAAAACACACAAAGAATATACACAAACAACATATAGCTAAAAACAACTTTGAACCTTCAGTCATAACTAAAGATGCATCCAGGACTGATTAAAACTCATCATGTGCTGCCAAATGCCTGGGAAAAGAGGTAGGTCATAACCTGGTGCTGAAAAGATAATAATGGTGGTGCAAAAATTATGGCAAAGTACAGCTGTAAATTGCATGGTTTGCAGAATTTGCAGCCATAAGGCACTTCCTTCTATGTAAATTGTGGCATAAAGGACTGCAATTTACATAGAAGGAAGTGCTTTATGGCTGCAAATACTGTAAAGTAAGTAATGTACAGCCATAATTTTCCCGTGATGGGCTAATGGTGGCCGCCAATAGCCTATTGTGCTCTTTAGAGAGCCAGAAAGCCACCCTGTGAACTATGGTGGATGCACCAGGGCTATGGGGAAATCCTTGGGGCCCTAAGTGGCCCAGATTTCCCCATGAAGGACCCTCCTCCCAGACCAGATGTCGGGGGGGTGCCCATCCCTAGTTGCATCAGTCTGGAAGAGAACTTTACATGTTCATATTCTGAGCCAGGAAATTAAGAATTTCATCAACATCTCTAATGACAATGTCATGATGTTTACATATTCCAATAATCAGATCCCCTCCCTCCCCAATAAGAGGAGCCACACTCTGCAAAACATTAAAACAAAAGTGTGCCATGCTACAGTATTGGACCAATTATTACTGAAGACAGAGACATGGTTGTCATGGAGGCAATAAAGTTCTGAGCTAGCCCAGAAGAGCCAGCCTTGGCACATATGTTGAAACCCCAAGAAGACCCAATTAATTTGCAATTTAGCTGGCTTGTTGGCACACGGATGATTCTCAGTTCATTATGACCCTTTGACACTGGTAGCGCACACCTCATGTTGGAAACATTATGCACTGGATTCCTCCTGTAAGCTAATGTATCTTCATGTGCCACTGCTACTGTACTCCCTGCTCTGAATCCTTGATTGATGCAGCTCAGAAGACCTGGCTGAAACCATCTGTGCAATTGCTGGGCCAGACACACCATCTAGCCAGACCTCTGTGATGCTTATGACATGCTTGACAAGGGAAAGGTAAGCTAATGGTTCCTACCTAGCCCACAATTCTGTATAAAAAAACATCTTTTCCAAGGGTCAAATTCTGCATTAAAAAAGGTTGTTGTTATTAGCCTAACACTCTTTAAGGATGTATGCACAATATCATATTAATCACTTCGGCTTTTCATATTATTTCATATTAATCATCTTGGCTTTTTAAAGCTTTTTTTTCTTTTGCTGTGCTATCTTTTGCTATTATAATATAATTTTCTTGCTGTCGGCCACTAAGAAGTGAAACAGAAAAGCAGGATACAGATATTCTAAATTGTTGTTGTTCAGTCGTTCAGTCATGTCCAACTCTTCGTGACCCTATGGACCATAGCACGCCAGGCCTTCCTGTCCTGCGCTCTCTCCCGGAGCGTGCTCAAGTTCATATTCATTGCATCCGTGATGCTATCTAGCCATCTCATCCTCTGCCGTCCCCTTCTCCTTTTGCCTTCAGTCTTTCCCAGCATCAGGGTCTTTTCCAGGGAGTTTTCTCTTCACATTAGGTGGCCAAAATATTGGAGCTTCAGCTTCATTATCTGTCCTTCCAATGAGCACTCAGGGTTGATTTCCTTTAGGATGGACTGATTTGACCTCCTTGCAGTCCAGGGCACTCGTAAGAGTCTTCTCCAGCACCACAGTTCGAAAGCATCAATTCTTCGGCGCTCAGCCTTCCTTATAGTCCATCTCTCACAGCCATACATTACTACTGGGAAAACCATAGCTTTGATTAGACGGACCTTTGTCGGCAAGGTGATGTCTCTGCTTCTTACTATGCTGTCTAGGTTTGCCATAGCTTTCCTCCCAAGGAGCAAGCGTCTTTTAATTTCATGGCTACAGTCACCGTCTGCGGTGATCTTGAAGCCCAAGAAAGTAAAATCTGTCACTGCTTCCATTTCTTCCCCTTCTATATGCCAGGAAGTGATAGGGCCAGATGACATGATCTTAGTTTTTTTAATGTTGAGTTTCAAACCAGCTTTTGCACTCTCCTCTTTCACCCTCAACAAGAGGCTCTTGAGATCCTCTTCACTTTCTGCCATTAGGGTGGTATCGTCTGCATATCGGAGGTTGTTGATAATTCTCCCGGCAATCTTAATTCCGACCTCTGATTCATCCAACCCGGCATTTCTCATGATGTACTCTGCATATAAGTTAAATAAGCAGGGTGACAATATGCAGCCTTGTCGTACTCCTTTCCCAATTTTGAACCAATCGGTTGTTCCATCTCTGGTTCTTACTGTTACTTCTTGACCCTCGTATAGCTTTCTCAGGAGACAGGTAAGGTGGTCTGGTACTCCCATCACTTGCAGAATTTGCCACAGTTTGTTGTGATCCACACAATCAAAGGCTTTAGCGTAGTCAATGAAGCAGAAATAGACGTTTTTCTGGAATTCTCTTGCTTTCTCCATGATGCAGCGAATGTTGGCGATTTGATCTCTAGTTCCTCTGCCTCTTCGAAACCCAGCTTGTACTTCCGGTAGTTCTCGGTTCGCATACTGCTGAAGCCTAGCTTGTAGGATTTTGAGCATCACCTTGCTGGCATGTGAAATGAGCGCAATTGTGCGGTAGTTTGGGCAACTACACTCTTTGGCGTTGCCCTTCTTTGGAATTGGAATGTAAACTGACCTTTTCCAGTCTTGTGGCCACTGTTGAGTGTTCCAGATTTGTTGGCATATTGAATGCAGCACTTTAACAGCATCATCTTTTAGGATTTTAAATAGCTCGGCTGGAATACTGTCATCTCCGCTAGCTTTGTTGTTACTAATGCTTCCTAAGGCCCACTTGACTTCACTCTCTAGGATGTCCGGCTCAAGTTCAGTGACCGCATTATCATGGCTATCAGGGACATTCAGATCTTTCCTGTATAGTTCTTCTGTGTATTCTTGCCACCTCTTCTTAATCTCATCTGCTTCTGTTAGGTCCCTGCCTTCTTTGTCCTTTATCATGCCCGTCTTTGCACAAAACGTTCCCTTGAGATCTCCAATTTTCTTGAAGAGATCTCTAATCTTTCCCATTCTGTTGTTTTCCTCGATTTCTTTGCATTGTTCATTTAAGAAGGCCTTCTTGTCTCTCCTTGCTATTCTCTGGAACTCTGCATTCAGTTGGGTATATCTTCCCCTTTCTCCCTTGCTTTTCGCTTCCCTTCTTTCGTGAGCTACTTGTAAAGCCTCATCAGAGAGCCACTTGGCTTTCTTGCATTTCTTTTTCTTTGGGATGGATTGAGTTGCTGCCTCCTGAACAATGTTACGGACCTCCGTCCATAGTTCCTCAGGCACTCTGTCTATCAGGTCTAATCCCTGAAATCTATTCCTCACATCCACTGTATATTCATCAGGGATATGATTTAGGTCATACCTGAACGGTTTAGTGGCTTTCCCTACGTTCTTCAATTTAAGCCGAAATTTTGCAAGAAGCAGCTCATGATCTGAGCCACAGTCAGCTCCAGGTCTTGTTTTTACTGACTGTATGGAGCTTCTCCATCTTTGGCTGCAAAGGACATAATCAATCTGATTTCGATATTGACCATCTGGTGACGTCCATGTGTAGAGTCGCCTCTTGTGCTGTTGGAAAAGAGTGTTTGCTATGATCAGCATGTTCTCTTGGCAAAACTCTATTAGCTTTTGTCCTGCTTCATTTTGTACACCAAGGCCATGCCTGCCTGTTATCCCGGTGATTTCTTGACTTCCTACTTTAGCATTCCAATCCCCTATGATGAAGAGGACATCTTTTTTTGGTGTTAGTTCTAAAAGGTGTTGTAGGTCTTCATAGAACCGATCAACCTCAGCTTCTTCGGCCTCAGTGGTTAGGGCATAGACTTGAATTACTGTGATGTTGAATGGTTTGCCTTGGATTCGTACTGAGATCATTCTATCATTTTTAAGATTGTACCCCAGTACTGCTTTTCCCACCCTTTTGTTGACTATGAGTGCTACTCCATTTCTTCTAAGGGATTCTTGCCCACAATAGTAGATATGATGGTCACCTGAATTAAATTCGCCCATGCCTGTCCATTTTAGTTCGCTGATTCCCAAGATGTCGATGTTCAATCTTGCCATCTCATGTTTGACCACCTCCAGCTTACCTTGATTCATTGATCTGACATTCCAGGGTCCTAAACAATATTGTTCTTTACAGCATCGGATTTTCTTTTCACCGCCAGACACATCCACAGCTGAGTGTCCTTTCGGGTTTGGCCCAGCCGCTTCACTCTTTCTGGCGCTACTTGGAAATACCCTCTGCTCTTCCTCAGTAGCATATTGGACACCTTCTGACCTGAGGGGCTCATCTTCCGGCGTCATCTCTTTTAGCCTTGTGATACGTTCCATGGGGTTTTCTTGGCAAGAATACTGGAGTGGGTTGCCATTTCCTTCTCCAGTGGACCACATTTTGTCAGAACTCTCTGCCATGACCTGTCCGTCTTGGGTGGCCCTGCACGGCATAGCTTATGGCTTCACTGAGTTACGCAAGCCCCTTTGCCACAACAAGGCAGTGATCCATGAAGGGGATATTCTAAATAAATAAATAAATAATCCAATAATAAAAAAGAACTACCTCTGCTGTTCTTGTACTCAAAATATCACTATAGTAATCATCTATATAAAATAATTTCTCTCTCATAGATACAGATACAGATATAGCTACAGATATAGATATAGCTACAGATATAGATATGTGTGTGTTTGTGTGTGGTCATGCTGACTTTCTAATGCTGTGTATCCTCCTATCTTTGCAGGGGAGTTGATATGCTCACGGCAGGCAGAATCCCAAGACTTCAGAATCGCCAATGAACTGTGCATCCAGTTAAAGAAAGGAATGCCACGTTCACTGAACTTTGGGACAAAGTAGCTATACATTGGGTGTGTGTGTATGTTTTAATTAGAATATTGAGCTTTGATGCTTTTGTAGGTAATTTCTCCCTCAAATTACCTTACAACTTCAAACATACTAATACACAAATATCATTCTTTTACTTTACCAAATATCGGCATCACCCCTATTGGCCATCTCGTCATTAAGCAATGATCAAGCAGAGAGTCCATTTATGTGTTGCTGACCCTTCTGAATTGTATCTGCACATAATTAATAGAAGCATTATTTATAAACCATATGCTTCCTCAGCTGTTCTGGTTGTTTGGTAGAAAAGAAAAGCTAAAGGACTATAAAATGAATATTAAAGATATGTACCCGAATACCCCAAAGTTCAGGGTTTTACTCATCAGATTTATTTAATACAGCCCTATGATAATGATTTTAAGAAGAGACTTAAACAACAGCTTAGTGCATTCCGACAATGCATGACAAGGCCCATCTTACACAAGTGCAGTCACTCTGTGTCTTCATAAACCATCAACAGAGAATGGGCAGAATAAGAAGAAATCTCCTGTAAATCTGAAGTATTTCCAGAAGATTTGAAGTATTTTCAAATTTATAATTTCTGAGGACAGGAAGGCCTGGCGTGCTATGGTCCATGGGGTCACGAAGAGTTGGACATGACTTAACGACTAAACAACAACAACATACGGTGGAAACTGTATTTCTCATTGTGTGTGTCCATGTGTGTGTATGCATGTGTGTGTGTGTGTGTGTTAGGAAGGAAGATTTATACTACAGAGACTTCAGCTAGAGGAGCAGCATTTAAAAATATGTCTATATTCTGTGCACAGGGACCCGTTATGCTCCTTATTTCCAAAATTTCTGGGAGAGCCAAGCCAAAAACCTATACTGTAATAGAAATAAACAAAACACTTAGCCTGTGTCTTTCAGGCCTACTTCATTTCTGTGTCCTCCTTGAGATGATGATACACCAACTGACCACTTGCTTCAGCCCTATATTGATGAAATCAATATAGGGCTGAAGCAAAATAGCTGCCCCTGATTTCTCATTCGTTTTCAGGTGGCAAATTGGGGCAGCCATTTCATTTATGTTCAGGAGGTTGTGGAGCTACCATAGTGGCAGAGTCATCTTTTTCTTTCTAAAAAACCTTTAAAACCTGTCTTCGAGGGATGTGATCCCTGACCCTCTCCTCTCCTCCCTCATTAAAGGGAGGGTGCTTAAATTATTTATTGTTTTATATCGTTTAAATTTATTTTATCTGTACGCCGCCCTGAGATCGTAATGATATAGGGCGGGATACCAATGTTTTAATAAATACATAAATAACCCTCCCACATTAAAAATAAAAGCTGCAAGCCACTGCCATGTTTTCCCACACCCAGCATGCCTCTGGAATCATACTATTGAAAATGGTAGTAAATCATGGCAGTCCATGGGGTCATGTTCAGTGGAGGCAAGCCCTAGGCCTAGCATATGTGCACACATTAATATTGTCTGTACTGCACCATCGTTCCAAGTGCACCCGAAGCATTTGGTTTCCCCCCATTCTCACAGGAAATGAATTGCAGCCATTTAGTTTTATGAAATGAAGTAACAGAGTGCATACTCTAGTGGCTTACCTCTTTTTAACTGTATTCCAGATTGAAGCCTGTTTATTTGGCCCTATAGAACTAAATAGAAGCCACTCAAAACTCAATCAGCCCTTGTTCCCCCATTTCCTATGTGTCTTCTATGCTAACATTTGACAGAATTATGAAAAACTGGATGAGGACTGGATGAGGGCCAATAAACTGAAACTCAATGCAGACAAGACGGAGGTACTGTTAGTGGGTGGTTCATCTGCCCGGCTAGGTGATATTCAACCTGTTCTGGAGGGGGTTGCACTCCCCCTAAAGGATCAGGTTCGTAGTTTGGGGGTGCTCTTCCAGAACTGTCACTTGAGGCACAGGTGAACTCAGTGGCATGGAGCAGTTTTTATCAGCTTAGGCTGGTATACCAACTACGCCCTTATCTGGACAGAGATAGCCTTGCTACAGTTATCCATGCTCTGATAACTTCTCGTCTGGATTACTGCAATGCGTTATACATGGGGCTGCCTTTGAAAACAGTCCGGAAACTTCAGCTGGTCCAAAATAGGGCAGCAAGATTGTTAACAGGGACTGGCCTGCAAGCTCATATTACGCCAGTACTTTTCCAGCTGCACCGGCTGCCAGTCCATTTCCGGGCCTGATTCAAAGTGCTGGTGTTAACATTCAAAGCCCTTAACGGCTTGGGGCCAGGTTACCTGAAGGATCGCCTCCTCCCATATGTGCCTGCCCGGATCTTAAGATCATCGTCAGCGGCCCTTCTCCATGAGCCCCTGCCAAAGGAAGTGAGGCAGGTGGCTACTAGGAGGAGGGCTTTTTCTGCTGTGGCACCCCGGCTCTGGAATGAGCTCCCTAGTGAGGTATGCCTGGCACCTACATTGTATTCCTTTCGGCGCCAGGTGAAGACCTTTTTATTTTCCCAGGCATTTTAGCATTTAGCTTTCTAATTTTTTAGCTTTGCTGTTTTAAATCTGTATTTTAAACTCCTGCACTGCTCTAGGTTTTATTGTGGTTGTATTGTTATATTGTGGTTTTAATGTTCTATATATTTTAAATTGTTTTATTGTGTGTTGTTTGGTTTTAATTTTTGTGAACTGCCCAAAGAGCTTTGGCTATTGGGCGGTATAGAAATGAAATAAATAAATAAATAAATAAATAAATGCTGGAATGTGATCGTACAGCGCTTTTTTCTTTTTTTTTTAGAACGTATAGACAAGACAACAACAGTCATCACTCTGTTCCCATGTCCCTCTCAGGACTTTTGACTACTATGGTTTTCAATGAATTTGTGGTGACTTCCAATGTTGGCATGTGTTGTAGCGGCAGTGTGAATACCAATGCCAATGCCTTAGGATGAACATTAGGATTGATTTTTTTTTTAAAAAAAAACACTATAGTAAATCCTCAAAAATTACTTTTGGGTGGTGTGCAAGAGCCATTCTCCACTTAATCTAGGACAAGGCATTGACATGCACATGGCTATTCACACATGTGGGCAAATGTGGTTGGACGTCAACACTGATTATCTTAAAAATGTGGTTTCCAGGCCCTCAGGGGTAGCTCACATGTCAAAGTTCATCACTTGACAACTTTCATCTCCTACAAATGCAGTGGTTTTCAGTGCAGTCAGCTCAGTTAACCAGCTTCCAGTCAACAAGTACATGGGAATCTAACATAAAGAAATAATGAGGTGGAGGCCATATGTGAATCAGGCTAGAGCAACCTATGAAAATGGAAAAGAAGTTGCCACAAGCACTTCAAAGAATGAGGATGTCCTTATGCTAGGCTACCTGGATTGTCTCCTGCCATATATACCTATCCAGAGGCTGTTTTCTGTGTGCCACTGACAAATGAGATGAGGTAGGTGGCTATTAAGTAGAGGGCCTTTTCATTGGTGGCATCCAGCTTGTGGAATGCCCTCTTCAGAGAGACTAACATGGTTGCCTATATTGTGGTCTTTTAGGTGCCAGTTGAAAACCTTTTTATTGTCCCAGGCTATTTAGTCCTTCATTATTAAAACAAACAAAACGGATGTTATTTTTTTAAATATCTTTGCCCAGCTGTTGCTTTTAGTTTTGTTTTATTGGGTAACTGTTTTCATTTTTTTAATGTTACATTTAATATGTTCTTATTTTATGGTTTTATACTCTATTCTGTGAACCTCCCAGAGAGCTTCTGCTACTGGTTAGTATTCAAAGGTGATAAATAAATAATCAATGAATATGGAATATGGGAGCTTCCTATTGGTGTAAGGCTACCCCCACATTATGCTTAGCGAGTTTTAGGGATGCCCAAAACTAAGAAGCCAACAATGTATGTACAGACAGTCCTGTCAATGCACAACAGGGTGGGCCAAAATCAGTATTTCATTTAGCTTTTCATATTAGATTTTGCAAACTAAAGGTAAGTATCATTCCCAAACTAAAAAAGTAAAATAACAAAATTACAAGCTGTTACAGGAATCATTTCTCACCTAGGTCATCTGACTATGAAGCTGACATAAATGATCCCCCTGTACAAAGAACTGTTTAACAATGCAATTTACAAGGTCTCTAGATTTCTCCATGAGCAGATGTGTTTTCCCCAACTCTTAAGTGTCACTGATAGAAATAATATACTTGCCATTATGAATAAGATAAAAAGCAGCTGCTCTTCGAGTATTCATTTTTCAAATGTATACAGTTCAGTCCACTGATGATAATTAACTGCTAAAAGGGGATGTGGTGAGCAGATCTCAAGATAAATTGCTTTGGCTTATCATTAATTTATAACAGCCCTTTCCAAACTCCAGAAGTAGCTACAAGAGTCATATAACAAGCAAGCATAAATATTCTGATCAAAACAACAGCAGCAGGTTAAACATCTCCACGGGGCTAGGTTAGCTGAATTGAAATGTCTGCTCTCAATTGCCTGTTGCCGTATTATGCTTTTCAGTGGCTGACATGAGCAAACTTCTCTCCCTGACAAAAGACAAAACATTCCTGCCAGCTGAGGTGACATTGTGCTCATTCAATAATGATACAAGGCCCAGAGGTCCTCCAGCAAGATAGATAACAAAGGAAACCCTCATTAGCTAACTGCAGAAGAATGAAGGTCAACCCACAGAGAGAATTTCATGCTTACATGTCAGTTGGAACATTTGTTCTTCATTAATTCTTTAAATCTAAGCTGGGATATCATCTCAGAGCATTTTAATACACTGTCCTCTGTCAGAAATCTCTCTCTGGGTGTTGTTTTCTTTGTACTCTACTTAAGAGGCCATTTTTATAAGCACTTGACTCCACATCATTGGGCACTAATAATGTTTTAGGATTGTTACATGATTGGATTTAATGGGGGCAATAACAGTTTGGAATTTCAAGATAGGAATATACTGCTGCAATCCTCATTCATTTCAAGGAGCTCGTTATATGGCTACATAAAAAATGCTATCATTCATCAGGGTTATATGTTTGCATAACTGCAAAGTACTAGCTTGGGTAGAGAATTTTGTTAAGTGCTTAGCTAAGGGCGAATTCAATACGTCATTCCCTGCCCTCATCCAAAGAACTATAGGATACTGTATAATGAGGTCCACCATTAGATGTTGGTGGCTGACCTGGTTTTATGCAAGATGACTTACTATTTAATTCAAGAATAGTAGTGGAAGAGGACATAGGCTAGCAGAACACAAATCCATCACAGACACAGTATCAGAAATGGTAGTGCTGACCTTTCGAAAGAAGGGTTGGTTGGTAGCGCTCAATATGAAGCTAAGAGACATCATCCTCTCTTGCGAGTGGAGATGGGTTAAAGAAGACACAGACAACAATCATGGGTTGAAAATTGGGCCACATTTATTGAAATACCTGCAAAAGGGTAACTAGGATGGGCATCTAACTGTGTTAGCAGCTAGCTGGCACTTCTTGGGCGAAAACATACCCAGCCTGAGGGGTGGCGGTGATCTCACCATCCCTCCGGACTGCCCCTTCTGGGGGAGGTAGACCTTCCGGTATCACCCCCAACCCAGTGCTGCACAACACCTGGGTGAGTGAGTAGGGTTGGTCTCCCAGGCAACTCTTATCTAGGGATGGGGGAGAATTTCTCCCCGAAACTTCAGGGGGCCGAGCGCCAACGCATTCAGCCCCCTGAAATAGGCGGTGAAATTCTCCGCCACCCCCTCACCACCACCCCGCCACCCCCCGAGATGGGACTTACCTTTCACAAATGTCCCTCCCAGCAGCGGGTCCCGGAGGCGGTTTGTCAGGTCTTCGTCAGGGGCGGGGGCGGCAGCCGGTCTTTCAACCGGCTGCCGCTGCCGCCATTACAAGGAAAGTTAAAAAAAAAAACACCCCCGTGATAGGCTACGTAATGATTAAAGTGGCCTATCACGGCTAGATCTGCAAAGTCAGCTGTGATAGGCTACGTTAATTGTCACGTAGCCTATCACGGGTGACTTAAAAAAAAAAAAAGCGCGTACGCAAATGGCGGCCCCCATAGGGAGCCGCCACTCGCGTTCCTTATTTGGTTGCTGTAGTCTACGTAAATCTTTACGTAGACTACGGCAAAAATAAGGGAATGCAAATAGCCTATCACGTAGCCTATCACGGGGGCGTTTTTTTTTTTTTTTACTTTTATTGGAATGGCGGCGGTGGCAGCCGGTCGAAAGACTGGCTGCCGCCTCTGCCCCTGTCGAAGACCTGACAAACCACCGCCAGGACCCGCCGCCGGGAGGGACATTCGGGAAAGGTAAGTCCCATCCTGGGGGGGTGCAGGGGACAGGGGGGTGCAGAGAATTTCTCCCCGAAACTACTTCGGGGGGCCGAACATGTTGGCACTCGGCCCCCTGAAGTTTCGGGGAGAAATTCTCCCCCATCCCTAAGTTTCACAGGTGACTTTGAAAAGAAAAAAAAGCGCGTACGCAAATGGCGGCCCCCATAGGGAGCCGCCATTTGCGTTCCTTATTTGGTCCCTGTAGTCTACGTAAAGATTTACATAGACTACAGCGAAAATAAGGGCAATGCAAATAGCGTTGCCCTTATTTTCGCCGTAGTCTACGTAAATCTACCAAATAAGGAACGCAAATGGCGGCTCCCTGTGGGGGCCGCCATTTGCGTACGCGCTTTTTTTTTTTTTTTCAAAGTCACCCGTGATAGGCTACGTGACGATTAACGTAGCCTATCACGGCTGACTTTGCAAATCTAGCCATGATAGGCTACGTTAATCGTTACGTAGCCTATCACGGGGGTGGGGTTTTTTTTTTCGTGGCCGGGTAGACGGGGCGCTTCTACCCAGCCTGACTTTTGCCAGCGAGGGATGGGGTGCCTCCCACCTGGCCTGAATTTTGGCTGGGCAAGGCGGGAAGCCTCCCCCCCCCCTTGCATGAACTTTGGGGAGAGAAGCGAAGCGCCTCCCCCCCACCGCAAAAAAAGCTGCGGGACAAGGTAAGTCCCTTTCGTACATCCCTAGCCTTATCCCCCCGCCGAGCCTCACAACCCATTTGGGGGGCCTCAGGCGTCACCTGTCACCATAAGGTGCCTCTGCATGCACACCATCCCTACTTTCCTGTTTTTGCCCGTCCTAGCCGCCAATTGGAATGTGACCGATGATATAGACCGTATTCCCTTACAGGACACACTCGACCCGCAAAACAGTGTGACATAGGCAAAAAAGATGCACAGTAATAGGCCAATCGAACTGTGAGCCAAAATTTCCTACATGGTTCCCAAAGGGCAACTGGTAATAAACCCGCACTGCTTAGGGGAGGGTGGGAGGGAGCTGCGTCGAGCCAGAGAGCTGAGATTGGGAGGGGGGCTGAGTTTAAGGCAGCTCAGCCTGCCCCTCCCTGCATGGTGGTGCCACTGGGGTGCACCAATCAGAGGCCCCTACGTCTTGTCACCCCACCCACCCGCAATGCCCCCCCCTTTCAGCCAGACAAGCTGGCGCCGGGGTGAGGGCATTTCCACCATGGATCAGGATAACAGAACTTACCATGAGCATTGTGACTAAGATCCATTACACTAGAGTCAGCTCCCAGTTAGGGATGGGTGAGAAATTTACAGTCAAGCTTTTTAGTGGGTTTTCGTTTTTTTATTAATTTACCCAGTCTCCCGGGACTGCATGCAGAAATGGGGACACATTGCTGTCAGAAATCCATACATGTCTGGGCTTGGGATGCATTTTATAAAAGGGCAGGGGGGAAAGTGTTTAGCAACATGCACACATTTGAAAAATGCACAAAAACACTACATTCTGAAAATGTGCACAAATACACTTTAGTCAATGGGAGCATGCATGCATTAATGTGTCCATTTAAAAATGCACGCAAAAATACATATGGATATGATATTGGGGCGGGGGTTGGCATGGAACAGACTTGAGGGTGGAAAAAGGAGAAAATGGACTTGACAGATCTGCCCATCCCATTTCCCAATGTCATAAATCTCATCTCCCTGCATGGATGACGTTCAGAGTTCTTTCTAAGGATCAGGATAAGTTGGGAGGGTATCAGAGCTGGATGAGATACAGATGCAACAAACCTGCAAAACTGGCAGAGCAGCCTTAATTGATGATTTTCCTGGAAAGTGTGACTGCTCAGTGCAGTAGCTAACTTTCTACTTTTATCTAGGAGAAATGCCTGCCAAAGCCTCTTCAACTCAGTATCATGGGATAATCCCCACTTTGTGAATAAGACCAACAACTCCATGGCAATATTGCACCCCGCTGTGAAATGCCTTTGAAAACTGAGAAAGCAATAAGAATGTCACTCATACACACTCCCCCCAAGTAACAAGACTGTCACACACACAGTCTGCCCAGTGCCCCTCCCGCCCCGCCCAAATTTCCTTCATTTTTTTTTTAAGTGTAGAACTGCGACTGGAAAAAGCAGTATATTTTCTAAGCTGTATATGAATGGAGGAACTATCCATCTTTTCAGCAGTCTGTGGCAATCTCCTTGGTCTTTCATCTGCATCAAGACTAAGGCCCATTTTCCTTATACAAAAACCAAAATCTATATCAGAAAAAAATATGTCTGCTGCCCTAAACCATTTTCTAAGTGCTAAGCACAGAAACAAGCATTTTCCCTTGTCTCAGTAATTTCTTCTCTGACTTTTGCTCATTTATTTATTTGATAACAAGCAAAAAGCTCTGCGAATGAATAAGCAATTACCCCAAAACATCCTTTGGGATCTTTCTGAAATTGGAGAACATGATGCATTTGAGTGTGAGTCCCACCCCACCCATCGAATTCCCCAATAGCAAACTTAATAGTGTTAAAAGCTGATAACATACCTTAATGGCTTAGAGCTCTTTGGAGCCATTAACTATTTCAATACTTCCTGGATTAAAATACTGATATATGAAAAGTCTTTTTCTGTATCGGAAAAATGGATCTTGATTAAAACTCTGCAAATATATATTTAACACTACCAAGCAACACACAATTCATTAGGTATTGGGAAGGGATTCAGAAGAAGTTTACAACTCTTTGATGTGAAGGTGGGCCAAATCTTGACAAATCTAGTTTTCTTAAGACTTTGCACTTCTGTCAAACACAAAACTGACATAATCTATGTAACCTCAGATGGAAACTGGGGAGTTCTCCTTGCTGTTCTTACTAAAATTCAAGGGGTGTGAATCAACGTAAGCTCAAATGTATGATGTATAGTTAGACCATCTACTGAGAGAGTGGAATTGCTTACCTTTATATTGCTCTTTTTGAAATGATTCTATTTATTCCAGTGCACATTTTGGCATTAGTTATGTGCTTTATTAAGCCCAAGTGCAAAGGATGCCATAAGTATATTGCAAGTTTGCAACACAATTACCACAGGTTTCCCAAGACATATTCTAGCACCGTGGGTTGTGGAAGGGTCTGGGTGTATAATATTAATATCGTCTTCAGAGCAACTATTCCAGGACAAATCCATGGGTAATCCTTCCCCAACCCAGCCCCGAAAGCATGGCTTTCAAAAAGCCACATATTAATTCCCCTCATCAAAAGTAATGCATTTCTCCTTTCCAGACCCAAGTAATTAGCAACTAACTGGGAAAGTAATCACCTTTCCCCAAAGGAAGTGAGACTCCACTCTCAGTCATGATACTCCATGCAGTGAGGGACAACCCTTTCCTGATCCTGATAGGCTGCACCTGAGGCATGACTATTGTTTATTCATATAGCACTGTTGATTCACATAAGATGTAGTTTTCAAAGTTCTTTTAAAAAATATGTTGTTGTTTTTTGGTGTTTTACCCTCACAACAATCCTCGGTCACTATTGAAGGAATAGGTCACTATTTTTCCATTGTACAGATGAGGCATTCAGACACAGAGTGATTGTCAAAAGTTAAATAATGAATACATGGCAGAAGTGGAGCTTTTAACCGGTCCTCCTACTCCAAGGTCACTTCTCTTTCTCGTGAACAACACTGCAATAGAAGTCATACAATATAACCTTCAGAAATAACTTGTGTGTAACTTCATTGAAATCATTTGACAGAAACTGTTTGGAAGACTGAGCTATTAAGGCTGCCATTTTATATGCTATTTACCTAGGAATAAGCCCCATTGAACTCACTGGAACTTACTCCTGAGTACAGAAGCAAAGGATTGTGCTGTAAGAGGGGATAAATGGGATAATTAAAAAAAATCTGTCTCACTTGCATTTTGCAGATTGTCAGGTGCCTTTCTTTCCATCATCCACTCATTGGCAGAATTGGATTTTTCCCAATTTCCTGAATTTGTGCAAATTCACATTTTTGCAAATTTGAATTTGTGAAAATGCACAAATCCCCCCAAATGCACAAATCCTCCACAAATACACATTTTTATGCTTTAGCTCATGGGGGAAATGCACATTTTCAGCCAGTTTCTTTTTTATTTTACATATTTTTCTATGACTGAATGTGCGTAAAATTCTGGAAAGTAAAACAAAAACAGTCCGCAGGTCTGCAGAATCTGTGTGAAAAACCAGTCTGCTGGAGAATTTGCAGGATGGATTCATAGTAACACAAACTCATTTGATTCTGTTGTGGGTTTCTCTGACATCTCTAGCTGTAAGACACTGGTCCCTTTGTAAATACGTAAATTTCAAGCCAAGAAACTGCAATGAAAAAAGGGATAGAATAAGCACTTGCTAAATGGGCTAGTTTGGCCATTTATGCAGCACCAAAAAAAGGACAAAAGAAGACACTGCTTTGCATGCTATTTGCATATACAAATGTATAGGCACAAATTTAGAAATAACTATAATTTAAATAAAAACACAATACGTCTCACTATAGCGGAGAAGACTGGCCTGCTCAGGCTGCTGTCCAGGTGCTAACTGTTGATAGGCAACTTCAAGGCCCCTGCTGCTTTCCCTCCTTATGGTTCTTTGACTTTAAGCGGGACTTGGTCTGGATTAGGGATGTCAGAGAATTTTGCCACGAATCTCGGGGGGGCCGAATGCCAGCACATTCGGCCCCCCCAAAATTGGTGGTGAAATTGGTGGTGAAAATTGGTGGTGAAATCCCAGGACGGGACTTACCTTCAGTGAATCGAATCGGTTCGGCAGCGGTTCAGCGGCGGTTCGGCAGCAGTTCGGCAGCAGCGGCCGGTCTTCTGACCAGCTGCTGCCGCCGCCCAGTAAAAAAAACAAAAAAAAATGTGATAGGCTACGTAAGATTTACATAGCCTATCATGGCTAGATTTTTTAAAAATACCGTGATAGGCTACGTAAATGTTTACGTAGCCTATCATGGCTGAGTAAAAAAAAAAAACTGAGGTTTTTTTACTCAGTCGTGTGATAGGCTACGTAAACATTTACGTAGCCTATCACAGCTGACTGCAGGGACGGAAACGGCAGCAGCTACGGCCGCCACCATTTGTGGGCCCAGCCGGCCAGGATTCGGGGGTGGAGGGACGGAGCACCTCCCCCCCCACCGTGAATCAAATTTCGTTAAAGGTAAGTGACTTTCGTACATCCCTAGTCTGGATACCTCTTCAAATAGAGGATGGTTCAGTGACAGCTCTCCAAAACAGAGGACTGTCCTCTGTAATGTGGAAGACCTGGCCATCCTAAGACACTTGCAAATTCAAGTGACCTTGCTTAAATAGCCAAGAGCAGAATCGATATGAGCAGGCAGCTGCCTTGATTCTGTCTGCTCAACTGCCTGCCCTCCAGGACTTGCAACCCCATCTACTAAAGAACAAAGAACTCACATAGGGGGAAGGCATGGGAAAGCAAGAGGAGAGGCCAGAGGAATCTTCCAACTATCCTAGCCAACAAGGTGAATTGTTTTCCCCTGGTAGACAGGCTAGTGGATAGCAGAGGGGAGGGAATTGGGCCCCTTCAAGCATTCTTTTAAATGCTTCACTGTGGGGATCCTGAGGCCCTTCAGATGTTGCTGGACTGCAACTCCCAACAGCCCCAGCCAACATAGCCAATGGTGAAAGGTTATAGGAGTTCTAGTCCAACAACGTCTGGAGGGCTACAGTTCCTCACCCTTGTTCTAATGGAAAGCTCAAATTGGCCTGATTCATTGTGTAGGCAAGTAGCATTGTGCTTGCGTATAAAATCGTCGCCTAGGATCAACAGATAGAAGTTTTCAGCCACATGTAAACACTTATAAGTAGTGTAAAGAGCAGTGTTCATTTTTTCCTGGTAAAAGTGAAAAATTAATGAATCTGATCTGTTTGCTTGTTTGTTTTTCAAACTATCCTTATTTTTGCTCTCTGGCTTACCCACATGGTTCCCTCACCCCATCCCATTCATCAATCTAAGTCAATTTACTTAGAAATAATCAAGGCACAAAAGCAACCGACTAATTCCTTGTGTTTAGTTTTCAGTCTGTGTTACATTCAAGTATTCTAGATGTTGATGGTTTTTTAGATGTTGTTGCTTCCAGCCCTAGGAAATGAATCTCAGTGTGAAAAATGAAGATTAATATGCTTTGTAATCACTCTGTTCTGCTAAAGCCAATTTGAGTATAAGGGAATAGGGATTCATTATGAAAACAACTTTGGATAAAAGCAGTCACTGTGTTTTAATTGTAAGCACCTAAAGAAAATGGTGACTTATTTGCTATCATGTTCATAAGAAGCATCATGGCAACTTGCTCAGTTGGTTTCTTTTTCAAATTGGCAAGCATAGAGTCCATTTGCTAAGGTTTTCTGTATTGCATATTGGCCTAAGCTACACAAGCATAAATATATCATTATACAACAGTTGTCATCACTCTTTAGGGCACATTATTTCCTTTTATACTGTTATGAATGAGTTGAGATCCGTTACATTATAATTTCATATATTTCGTTTTGACCTCATCATATATGCTGTAGTGGGTTTTCTTACCATTGTCATTCCCTGTGTTTCCCTATTTTTGCTCCTCTTGCATTTCAGTGCACATCCCATAGCAGCTAAGTGGGCATGATTTTTTCCTTTTTCGGTGGGTTCTGTTTTTCCCGCAGTTAGTCACCTGGCTGGCCCTCACCATTTTTGAGCCTGCTACTCAGCGGCCAGTGGAAGGGGTGCTCCGCGCCTCTTCTTGTTCCTGCCTCATCGGCTGTCAAAGGCAGCTGCCCAGGCGGCAGCAGCAGCGGCGGGAGGTGTGGGGCACACAAGCTGCTAGCTACCTCTTGCTCATGAATAGGGATGGCACGGGCACCCGTTTCAGTCCAAAAAACTGCCAGACCACTGGCGCCGTGCTCCCTGAGCTGCATCTCCAAGCCCTCCGCCCTGCTTGCTGGTCCCTGGGCTGCCCCCGGACCACCCTCCCATGTTCGACTACCAGTTAGCTACTTACCCTGACCCATCCACCTCTGTGCCAATAGCCATTTTTTTAAAAAAAACAGCAACATGGCGATCTGCAGTATGTGCCCATAAACTTATATGCAAAATAGTGCTGTGAATCTTGCATATAAGTCTACGTGACCATAGTAGAATGGTTCCAGCCATTCCAGGCCAGCTACATGGGGGCAGGAGCTTGACAAGGCAAGGAAGGCAAGAGGTGCTTCCCTCTCGCCTTCCTTGTCCTGTCAAGCTGCCGCCCCCACATAGCTGGCCTGGGATGGGAGGGGGAGACTGGAATGATCCGCTCTACTCCTCTCATGGCAGCTACGCAAAGGCAGTGCCTTGACAGGAGAAGGAAGCCGAGAGGGAAGCTCATCCTGTCAAGATGCTTGGCTTTTCCAGGATGAGAGAGGGAGACAGAAGCAATTCTTCCCCCACACCCACCCCAGCACAAATATAGAGCTCCTTTTACACACCATGGAACTCTATATTTTTGTGGATTTAATGTTGTGCAAAATGTGGGTGGAAAGGGCCAGTTCTACCACATTAGAATCCTCTTAATGTTGTGGGAATGGCCCTTTCCAGCCAGCATTGTGCACAACAATAAATCTATGAAAACAGAGCCCCATCTTGCATAAAAGATGGAGGCTAATTTAGAGGAGCGGGCGGCTGCAGCAGGCTCTTGGACAGCTCGCCGAGCTCTCCAGAGGCTCGGGCAGACTGGCTGGAGTGGGCAGGCAGCAGCAGTGGCTGCTCAAGTGCCTGCCAGTGTCAGACTGCAATGAGTTCGTCCATCCCTACTAGTAAGCAGGAGATGGCCAGTGGAAGGGGTGCCCCGCACCCTTGCTCCTGCCTCATCGGCTGGGTTCGAAAGAGCGCACAGGCTCAGAAAAGTGAAACGGGGAAAAAAATGTGTGGTGGTGCCTTGTCTATGTTCCCAGTACAGGAGCAACCAACAGCAGTGCTCTCAGAAGCCCGGAGGTTGCGTTTTGATTACTAACTCTACGGCGGTGTGCCTAGGGATGCCAGAGAATTCCGCCACGGATCTCGGTGAGGCCGAATGCCAGTGCATTCGGCCCCCTGAAATCTGTGGTGGAACGGCCTGCCCCCCCGCTCCCCCGTGGATCCCCCCCGGGATGAGACTTACCTGGAGCGGATGTTCCGGGTGGTGGTGGCTCCGGCAGCGGCTTCGGTGGCGGCAGCGGCTGGTCTTCCGACCAGCTGCCTCCGCCACCATTTGCAGTCTGGAGGGGTTTTTTTGATTGGTTTGTTTTACAGGGACATGATAGGCTACGTAAAGATTTATGTAGCCTATCATGGCTGGGTTAAAAAAAAACCCCGCATACGCAAATAGCGGTGGCTATGGCCGCCGCCATTTGCGTTCCTTATTTTTCGCCGTCTTAGTCTACGTAAATATTTATGTAGACTATGACGGCGAAAACAAAGGGGAACGCAAATAGCATAGTGGGCACTATTTGCATCCGTTTTTGATTTGCCGTTTTAGCTTACTTAAATATTTACAAAGGCTAAAACAGCAAATTAAAAAGGGACGCAAATAGCGCTCACTATGCTATTTGCGTTCCCCTTGGTTTTCACCATAATAGTCTACGTAAATATTTACGTAGAATAAGACGGCAAAAAGTAAGGAATGCAAATGGCGGCCGCTGTAGCAGCTGCCATTTGCGTACGCGGTTTTTGTTTGTTTTACCCAGAGCCCTCCGTGGCTGGAAATCTGGTTGCGGAAGGCTCTGGCCCGGGCTGGGCCTGGCCAGCTGCTCCGCGAAGCCACCGCGGAGCACAGCCGGCAGTCGAGGATTCCAGGGGGGAGGAACAGATCACCTCCCCCCCCGTCGAGGATTCCAGGGGGAGGGACGGAACGCTTCCCCCCACCATAAACATAATCCGCAGAAAGGTAAGTGACTTTTGTACATCCCTAGGTGTGCCTTTGAATATCGGTACAACAAAGAAACAGTAACATTACAGAACAGGCAGTGTGTGCCATAACATTAAAATCCGTTAAGGGATTGAGCAGTACAGTGCAGTATTCGAAACGTTATTAATGAAGGTGTAGCTTCAGCCTTAGGGGCCATGGTGGCTTAGTGGTTAAGATGCTGAACTGCAGACTGGAAGGTCAACAGGTCAGCAGTTCGAGACCCGAGTGCCGCGTGACGGAGTGAGCTCCCGTCTTCAGTCCCAGCTTCTGCCAACCTAGCAGTTCGAAAGCAAGAAATTGCAAGTAGATAAATAGGTACCGCCTCGGCGGGAAAGGTAACAGCGTTCCGTGCACCTCGGTGTTCAGTCATGCCGTCCACATGACCACGGAAGCGTCTTCGGACAGCGCTGGCTCTTTGGCTTAGAAACGGGGATAAGCACCGCACCCTAGAGTCGGACACGACTGGTTGGGGACACCTTTACCTTTAGCTTTAGCTTCAGCCTTAGAGTATGTCAAAAAAAGAAAAGAAATGCCATTCTGAACTCTTAATTTTTGGGAAGGATACTGATAAGGGCAATTACATAAATCTTTTAGACCAGGGGTTGGCAACCTGTGGCCTTCTAGATGCAACTCCAATCATTCCTCACCATTGGCTATGCTGGCTAGGGCTGATGGGAGTTGCAGTCCAATGACATCTGGAAGGCCACCCCTGGATTTGAACTACCATCCAAAGATGCATTTCTATGTTATTGGTATAATACCAAGTGGCCTTTCTGCAGGAACTCTATAGTACATAGCACAGAGCTTATGAAGAGTGACAGGCTGACAGCAGATGCATCTTATGAAGAGTCACAGCAGATGCACCACAGCCCACTGGCTGTGAATTGTGTAATATGTAAGTATTGTCAGCATTAGAGTTTACTACATACTATTCACAAACTGAAACACTGGATACATGTATCAGCCTGCCCAGTCACTAAGGTCATTGGATGAGGCACTCTGGGTAGTTCCGCATAGGTCTGAATTCTGTTTAGAGTCCACTCGAAGTAAAGCTTTTAATGTACTGGCTTTCTCTCTCTGTGGAATTCCCTGACAGTTGATGTCAGGCTAGTGCCAATGTTGCTTTGTTTTCAGCACTTGCTAAAGTCATCTTTATTTAAATAAACTTTTCCTAGGTGATGACCCATAATTTCACTGTATAACTTGATTTTAAATATTTTTATTCTTTTGTATTTTGATTCATCTCTACTGTTCACTACTCAGGAAGGTGTTTTTTAAAAAAAGATACAGAGTGGTCTATGAATTTTGTAAATAAATAAATACATTTTGCTTAACTCCAAATATTGCTTTGATTAGCTAGAAATTTTGTCATGAGTTTCAATTGTATCCACTCAAAAATACACTTGAAATATCAGCTATTATTTCCTCAGTTGTTTTCACAGTGAATCTATGTCCAGTTAGATTTTTGTTATTTTACTCAAGGGCATGTCCATCTATTTTTTCTTATTTTATCAGGTCACAGATCATATAGTTCATACATACACATTCCATTTCCAGTAACTGTTCCACACCATTGCTTAGAACGCAACTGAGTGATGGCTCTGTGAAAAGCCCTCCATTACAGCTCTGTCAGAGTCTGAGTTTAGCATTGATCCAGTGGCATCTGCCTTCTCAGTGATACCAAGTCAATACATTTACATCCTCCACTTTTTCTGCTTTAATTTAAAGCTTGTAAGCATAGCTGTTGGCATACTGTTAAAGAATGCATCCATCCATCACTTGATAGTATTCTTTGGGGATCCAGTTAATATAGGTACATTTTTGCAATAAGATAGGAATATTGCAGACTAATCTCTCTTTATACTCCTATTTGCAAGATGCTTCGCCTAATTTTGCTTGCTTAAAAATAGCAACGAAGATTGCTACACACACTCTATTTCCTATAATTTAGATAGCTTTGATTACAAGCAATGCACCAGCCTGTGAGACACATGAATATTTTACTATTTACAGCATCTGGCATTTGCAACACATTTCTTCCTAATTTATGTCACATGAACTGGTTTCATCTCTCATAATCTACAACGATGTATGAGCTACCTTGTTCAATAATGAAAATGGGTCTCTGCTGTTTCATATCAGAAGGTTGTTGTTGTTCAGTCGTTCAGTCGTGTCCGACTCTTCGTGACCCCATGGACCATAGCACGCCAGGCCTTCCTGTCCTGCACTCTCTCCCGGAGCGTGCTCAAGATATCAGAAGGTAAGAAGTGTCAAAGTTACCTTGTGACTAGATGTTACCACTTCTAGAGTTGCCCGAAGCCCTGCATTTCCTCATGTCAGAATCTGTTACCCTCCAGTGAATGCTGTAGGTGGATGATATTTGTAGAACACATAAGCAAAAGGCCACAGAACTAATTTAAGCATATGGTTCTAAATGGATTTCCATATAGCACAAATAAAACTGTTCTGTTGATTTTACCATCTTTATAGATTAGTATTATGTCTTTTGTCCAGGGCTATATGTACTCTGTCCCCCCAAAAAGGGCCCCACCAACAAAAACAAAATTCTGAATCAAGGAATGTGGAATTCTGTGATTTCCATAAATTATGCAAATTCAACACATTCGCATTTTTAAATGTTGCATTATTTATTCTGCTTGTGCTAGTGTATTGGCCCCAGGAGTATAGCCAAGTCATTTGTAGTGTTAGAGAGGCCTAGAGATCCATAATGCTTGAACAACATTATGTTCATTATTGTTGCAATTCCCTTGCTAGTAAGCCTCTGAGCATGTGAAGATGATCCAAAGGGCCGATAGCACGGCAAAGCACATTCCTTACTAATGAGCGAGAGTGTTATCAAGCACTCTGCCTGGGAAGCGAAGTTTGTTCACAGGTGGCTGTGCTTGAGAACCAAATACTTCTAGCCTATGCTGGGAGGGAACGCTAGGGGTGCTTGCTAGTGTCGTGCTGCCTCATGGCTAACATGTATTATAGAAAATCCATTTGACCCAATGGCTCATGGTTCAGAGAAGCTGTCTGATCCAACCATTGGGTCCACCTGTGTGCTGTAAATTACCCAATAAAGTACTCCTTGTAAGTAAACCGTTCAATCTGATGTATCACTATCTTGGCACCTCTAACCTAAGAGTTCAACACCCATGGCCGGGGCAACACAGCTAGACATGAAGGAAGGATGCTGCACATGGCACTGGATCTTGCCATCTGATCATCTGAAGACTTATCCATCCAGTCCTCCAATCTGAGATTGCCCACAGATTTTCAAGCCTGTCTATGCAGTTATCATAAATGTTAATACCTTGCCTTTAAAAGCAAACAAAAAAAAACAACAAACAACAAATAAACAACAAAAATACACAAACTCCCAGGTAAATGCGTATAAGCTGGTGCCTTTTTCTGAAAGACAGGTATGCAGCATTACAAGTTGGATAGCACTTGAAATTCCCAGCTTGTACACAGAGATACTTTCTCATGATATACAGTACCAGTGTGAGCAGCATATAAGAACAGGAAGTATAGTCCTATAAAGTATTAGAAACTAACTGGGTGCATAAGAGTCCTAGACAAAAATATGTGCACATGTGGGCTTTTGCTCCTAGTGGATCAAGCAGAAAGACCACTGTAAGATGTATAAGCTACATCCATTGCAAAGCTGTGCTTTCATGGTGAAGCCTCTCCTTTGGCCTAGGTAATGTCATGTCATTTCGATAGGGGTGAACGAAAGTCACTTACCTTTTCTCGCAGCTTTTTCGCGGTGGGGGGGAGCGCTTCGCTGCTCCCCCCACGAATTTCAGGCCGGGGGGGGAGGCTTCCCGCCTCGCCCGGCCGAAATTCAGGCCGGGGGGGGAGGCTTCCCGCCTCGCCCAGCCGAAATTCAGGCCGGGGAGGAGGCTTCCCGCCTCGCCCGGCCGCGAACACGAAAGTAAAAAAAAAAAAAGAAGTCCCCTGATAGGCTACGTGACGATTCACGTAGCCTATCACGGCTAGATCTGGAAAGTCAGCCGTGATAGGCTACGTGAATCGTCACGTAGCCTATCACGGGTGACTTAAAAAAAAAAAAAAGCACGTACGCGAATGGCGGCCCCCATAGGGAGCCGCCATTCGCGTTCCTTATTTAGTTGCTGTAGTCTACGTCAATGTTTACGTAGACTACGGCGAAAATAAGGGCAACGCAAATAGCGTTGCCCTTATTTTCGCCGTAGTCTATGTAAACATTGACGTAGACTACAGCAACCAAATAAGGAAGGGGAATGGCGGCTCCCTATGGGGGCCGCCATTATCCGTACACACTTTTTTTTTTTTTTTTAAAGTCACCCGTGATAGGCTACGTGACGATTCACGTAGCCTATCACGGCTGACTTTGCAAATCTTGCCGTGATAGGCTACGTGAATCGTCACGTAGCCTATCAGGGGACGTTTTTTTTTTTTTCTTTCATTGCAATGGCGGGGGCGGCAGCCGGTCAAAAGACCGGCTGCCGCTCCCGCCCCGCTCGAACACCAGACGAACCGCCAGCCGGACCCGCTGCCAGGAGGGACATTCAGGGAAGGTAAGTCCCATCCCGGGGGGGGGGCGGGGGGCGGGGGGCGGGGCGGAGGATTTCTCCCCGAAACTTGTTCGGGGGGCCGAACACGTTGGCGCTCGGCCCCCCGAAGTTTCGGGGAGAAATTCTCCACCATCCCTACATTTCGAGTCTGACTATAGAACAAAAGTTCTTGTTCTGTCCTGGCTTTGTAACCTGCGTCATTGGAACATGTCTCCTGTTAAGGGCAGGGGTGGGTAACTTGTTGCCCTCTAAATGTTTTGGCCTATAATTCCCATCATCCCTTACTATTGGCTAGTCGTAAAGGGCTGATGGAGTTGTAGGCCAAAACATCTGTAGAACCCCTGTGTTAAGGTCATCATCCATTAGGAAGAGACAAGATAACATTCCAGGTAAGGACTGTCTGAAAAGAAAAAAATCTGCTTGTACCTGTTTATCCACAGCCTGATTTTGCACAGCCCTCTGGCCTAATTTTGATGCACCCATGCATCTAGAGAGGTTCAGACTTGCTACCTGGGATCTTGGAATCACGATTTCTGCATGGCAAATGTCAAGTGCCAATGAGAATGGCCCTTCTGCAATCCCACATTACTGTATAACAAGGTGGTGGTGTTTTTTTCCTCCCGGTTGTTTGATAAAGTTTCATGTAGTTCTAATAATGTGAACTGTGCATATTGACATGGGACTAAAAACCAGAATAGAACCTGTCTTCAAAACACCCTGTGAATAGTTTTGGGACCTTTTGAAAAGCACAGGAAGTTAATGAAATGAACAGCATGAACAAAGTGAAGAATAAAAATTAACAATGGGGCTTAACAAATTGCATACACTTCTCATGACCCATTTATAACTGAACTGTTTGTCTGGAATATCTATCTTATATTTTCATATGGCTCAAACTATTCATTGCAGGCACAGTGCTCACATGTAGAGTGATCTCCGCAGGGCATAACAGAGTACTATTTTCTCCATGGTGCACATAAACATCCATGCTAGACATAAGTGAGTCCTTTCTGATTGCTTCCAGTTTTGTGTTTATTCTGTGTGCTTGACAAAACAGACATGACTGGGTGTTGAATGACTATGGTAGGCCTATCTAAGCCTCTCATCCCAGGAATTGCTGTAGTGCCTGCACACTACAGAGTTGCTGAGGAGAAAGAAACAGTTGTTTCTTCTATCCAGCCACAATAAACTGGATTGAGCTTCACGTGTTTTAAGAATTGTGCCTCATGATGTTACATGTCTGTCTATAGTAAGTTTATGTTTATGGTTATGTATTCCTGTTATATCTGAGTTTTATGGTTAATATTTCTATGGGGACAGGGAGAGGGAGAGAGAGAGAGAGAGAGGGAGGGAGGGAGGGAGAGAGAGAGAGAGAGAGAGAGAGAGAGAGATGAGTGACTGACTGAGAGAATGGTGAATTTGCATATGTGTGATGATTGGCTGAGAGAATGAAGGGGTGGAGTGTGTATTATATAAACTGTGTGCTTGGTTTGAGACAGTCAGATTGGGTTTGTAAAAGAGATAGGATAGAGACAGTGATCTGAAAGGGTTAGGACTGTAGGACTGAGAACAGAGAGAGAAAGTAAGTAAGTAAGTAAGTTCTGCAGTGATTTGTGAAGTGATTGAGAGTATGATCTAGAGAATCGTTTATGAGAGAACATATATTGATAAAGCCATTAAGAGTTATCTGTTTATTATTCAACAACTTATTACTGTAATCAATTAAGCTTTCTTTGTTTATAAATCCTATGCCTTCTGCTCTTGGCTACATAAGGAGAAGGTATAAAGTGAATACTGCAAGGGTATAAGAAAAGTCTGTGTGTCCTCACAGATAGAAGACTAAGGAAGGGGTTGGACCTAAGCCTTAAAGGTCCTGGTGGCAGCCAAACCTGGTGTGTGAGAGAGAAGATGGTTCCTGCTGGGGGTGAGAAATAAATGCCTTAGAGAAAGGGAATCTCACTAGGAGAAGGCAGGAATGCTCCATGCCTCAAAAGGATTCCAAAAATGATGGGTTTATTACATTGCCCTAGTTTGCATAATTTTTCCCTACAGAAAATGTTTTGTAGTGACATATATATATAAACAAAGGAGACATTCTTAAGTAGCTTGGTGAAATTCAGGGCCATCAGGGCTAGATCTAGCATTTTTTATCAGTATTGAAGTTCAGTGATAACTGTTGGGGCACATTACATATGCTGCTTTTCTAGTATTATTTCCTACTATTTATTCCATATTATCCAAAATACCACCACAGATGTCATTGTATGAGCTACAAGGTATAAATGTGCAAGAGGGATACAACGGCACCATGATGAGATCGTATCGATGTGACATGAGGTGTAGATCTGGCCAAAGGCAACTGATTTTCTGAGATTCAAACGTATTAATTTTTTTAATTCACTATGCTCCAGAATGTCCAGTACTCTTATCACCTACCTACAGTAAGAACATCCCCCATTGAAGGACATCTTGAAGGGATTTTTTTTTACAGAGTCATGAGCCCAGGTCCCAGGTGATTAAGGCTGCAATTCTATACACCAGTGTGGATGAGTTATGAACTTCCAGATATTGTTGGACTGCAACTACCATCAGTCCTATGGCATAGTCAATGATGAGGGCCGATGGGAGTTGTATGCCAAACCATCTGGAGGGCCACACATTGCCCATACACACTGTTGGGAGTAAGTCCCATTAAATACAGCAGGGCTTACTTCTGAGTAGATATGCATAGGATTGATGAGCAAAAGGCTGGATGCACCCTACCTCGTCTGATCTCGGAAGCTAAGCTGGGTCAGCCAGCCCTGGTTAGTACTTGGATGGGAGACTGCCTCAGAATCAGGCTTCCTACAATGAGCAGGGGGTTGGACTCAATGGTCTTGTAGGCCCCTTCCAACCCTATGGTTCTCTGATTCTAGGACCCGTAAATGAGAAATCCCTATGATCCCCATTGTATGTGCATGGGGACACAGGGTAAGAGCCTAGAAGGATCTGAGGGAATTGTTACAGATAGCACTGGATCTGATCTTACTTACTTACTTACTTACTTATTTATTTATTACATTTATATCCTACCTTTTTTCCTCCTTAAGGAACCCAAGGCGGCATAATCCTCCTTCTCCTCCGCACAACAACAACCCTGTGAGGTGGGTTGGGCTGAGAGTCTGTGACTGGCCCAAAGTCACCCAGTGAGCTTCCATGGCCAAGTGGGGACTAGAACCTGGATCTCCCGGCTCCCAGTCCAACACTCTAGCCACTACACCACACATACTTGGAACTGCATGGCAGTTTAACAGTTCTACCTATAACAAAAACAACAACAACAACATGTGTGAATAGTTGAAGCACATATCATGAGCTACGGCTAATCATTAAGGTTCCTAGAAGCATTTTTCCAAGGTGAAGGTGAGATTCTTTTTTAAAAAGAGGTGTGTTTGTGCTTCAAGCATTACAGTGTTTGTGTGCACAGAAGGCAGGGCTGTAAAAAGGTAGCATGTAAAGTCCTGAGAATGTTTTGAAGAGCATTCCTATTACCTGCTGAAAGGAAGATTATTCAGCATGTATGTTTTCTACATATATGGTAGAAACATGGACATTAATTGACAAACAAGGACAACAACTCAGGGTCACACAAGGAAATAAAATACATGAAAAAAGACTGCCACCATTAAAAAGACAAAGGAATGTTGGAGAACACCATAGAGTTGGAGGATCTAGTCAGGATGGAAAAAATAAAGTGAAGAAAACTTGAACTCAAGTTCTTCAAGAGGGGATAGACAGGATAGTTGCAATACTCAAGAGGGTCAGCCCAAGAGTGGGAGAGAAATAATACAGGAAAGCCTGCAAATAAGAAGAGCTGAAACTAGTGAAGAAAGAATAGTTGTGTTCCCAGAGCACTGAGATGAATAAATATAGTTCCAAAGAAGAGCTAAAACGTGCTATTTTGTGGATAACTGCCCCAAACTGGGAGAAGCGCTGAACTATTTATAGCATTAAAATAGATCTAATGTAAGTAGTTGACCATCTTTTTCTGGTACTTGAACATCTTCAGTTGTAGAGATGGCTATCCATAAAATGCAATGGCATTATGTGGTTTGTGTGCTTGATTTATATGGTCGAGTGCTTTTCATCAGGGAAATCTTTATTTTCAGATTCACAAATATAAAATCTCCCAAGGACCATAGAGTTACTCTGCAAGTTCCATTTAGCAAATGTACCTGGCAACTTCAAATAAAATGTTATAGCTTCATCCCATTTTATTGCTTCCTACTGATCCAAATTTGTGAATACATGAGCAATTTTCCCTTGACTCTCTGTGAATTGTCCCTTGTGAGTTTACATTCCCATAGGGCAGGGGTAGGCAACATGTGGCCCTCCAGATGTTTGGCCTACAATTTCCATCAGCCCTAGCCAGAATAGCCAATAGTGAGGGATGATGGGAGTTCCAAGTTAGATTACTGCACTGCATGCTATGTGGGGCCACCTTTGAAGATGGTTTACAAGCTGCAGCTTGTGCAAAATGTGGCAGCTGGATTGATAATGGGGACCAGAAGGTCCAAACATATAATACCAATTCTGGGACACTTGTACTGGCTGCTTGTATGTTCTGAGCCCAATTCAAGGTGTTGGTTTTGATTTATAAAGCCCTATATTGCTAGGGACCATAATACTTGATGAAGTGACTCTCCCAGCAAGAACCTACCCATATACTACGCTCATCATCTAAGGCCCTCCTCCAGGTTCCTTCTCCAAGGCTCAGAAGGTGGCAACAAAGGAGAGGGCCTTCTCAGCGGTGGCCCCCTGATTCAGGAACAATCTCTCACCCCCATGTAGGGAAAAAACAACAACCAGACATTGGGCAATTCACAGAGAGAATATTGAGAAAGAAATTACTCACTAATGTCCTATCCAGGAGCAATAGGAAGAAATATTTGCAAAGTTTAACCTGTTCTGAAGAAGTGCTAAGTTTAAAGGCACATGAATCCTGCAAAACCATAGTAGTGGTTTATCTGTCCACATTTCAGGCTGGAACTGCAACGAGGTTTATTACCATATATTATAAATAGATGCACACACACACACACACACACACCAAGTTTCAATTGGTACAGCTCAAGGAGGTGGACAAGGTGCTTGGACAGATTCATGCAACCACTTCCGTACTGGATCCCTGCCCCTCTTTGCTTATAAAAACTGGCAGGGAAGGAACAGCTGGCTGGGCCAGGGAGGTGATTAATGCCTGCAGCTCGTGCAAAATGCAGCGGCCAGACTGATAACGGGCACCAGAAGATCCAAACATATAAGACTGACTCTCTGGCCCACTTGCACTGGCTGCCTGCCTGCATGTTTCCGAGCCCAATTCAAGGTGCTGGTTTTAACCTATAAAGCTTTACATGGCTTGGGACCACAATACCTGTTGGAGCAGCTCTCCTGACATGAACCTTCTGATACGCTACCCTCAACATCTAAGGCCCTCCTCCGGCTGCCTATACCAATGGAAGCTCGGAAGGCAGCAACAAGGGAGAGGGCCTTTTCTTAGTGGTGGCCCCCAAATTATGGAAAGATCTCCCCAGCAAGGTGCACCTGGCACCAACATTGTTATCTTTTTGGTGCCAGGTTATGACCTTTCTCTTCTCCCAGGCATTTGGCAGCATATGATAAGTTTTAGATGATCCTGGAATGTCTTATGGCTATGGTGGTTTGTTTTTTGAGATTGTTTGTTTGAAGTTGTTTTAGATATATGTTTCTTTTGTGTATATTGTCTGTTCATATGTTTTTTATGTAAATGGTTTTTAATCTCTGTATACTGTTTTTAATCTTTGTAAACTGCCCAGAGAGCTTTGGCTATTGGGTGGTATAGAAATGTAATTATTATTATTAACAACAACAACAACAACAACATAGAAGAAAAGCTGGCTGAGCACATCTTCTAGGTTCACAACAAGTACTATGTTCCAGTGGAGGCTGGTGACTCCAATTTCCATGGGCCATAAAACCACCCTGGATTTCAGTCAGAACTCTAAAGGGGCAATCCAAGGTGCTCAACCCATTCTGAGGATTAGGTTCAGCACCTTGGATAGCTCCTTTAGAGTTCTGACTGAAGCCCAGAGTGGATTCACAGCTCTACTGAAAAAAAATCCGAGCCAGCAGCAGCAGCCATTGTTAGGTTCAATCCTTGCCATCTCCAGTTAGGGATGGAAAAGCCGCCCACCTGAAACTCTGGAAAGCTATGCAAGGCAGTGTGGACAACACTGAGCTAGATGGACCAGTGGTCTAACTTGGAATAAGGTAGCTTCCTTTGTTCCTAAATGGAAATCAGCAATTTCAAAATAATGTTATCTGATATTCTGTTAAAAAAAGAAAGAAAAAGGGGTGGGAACAAAGATGGCAATTCCAGAGAAAAGTGCTAGTGTGGAAGCACCTTGGTTTGATCCAGACATAGTCATATTAGTCTTAGAGTTGTTGTTGTTGTTGTTGTTCAGTCGTTCAGTCGTGTCCGACTCTTCGTGACCCCATGGACCATAGCACGCCAGGCCTTCCTGTCCTGCGCTCTCTTCCGGAGCGTGCTCAAGTTCATATTCATTGCATCTGTGATGCTATCTAGCCATCTCATCCTCTGCCGTCCCCTTCTCCTTTTGCCTTCAGCCTTTCCCAGCATCAGGGTCTTTTCCAGGGAGTTTTCTCTTCGCATTAGGTGGCCAAAATATTTGAGCTTCAGCTTCAGTATCTGTCCTTCCAATGAGCACTCAGGGTTGATTTCCTTTAGGATGGACTGGTTTGACCTCCTTGCAGTCCAGGGGACTTGTAAGAGTCTTCTCCAGCACCACAGTTCGAAAGCATCAATTCTTCGGCGCTCAGCCTTCCTTATAGTCCAGCTCTCACAGCCATACATTACTACTGGGAAAACCATAGCTTTGAAAACCATAGCTTTGATCCCCTTCATGGATCACTGCCTTGTTGTGGCGAAGGGGCTTGCGTAACTCAGTGAAGCCATAAGCTATGCCGTGCAGGGCCACCCAAGACGGACAGGTCATGGCAGAGAGTTCTGACAAAATGTGGTCCACTGGAGAAGGAAATGGCAACCCACTCCAGTATTCTTGCCAAGAAAACCCCATGGAACGTATCACAAGTCTTAGAGTAGATCCACTGAAATCAATGAGACTTAAGTTAATCATTACTATTGCAATGGGTCTCCTCTAACTATGATTATTTTATTCATTAAATTTATTTTATTTATTAAATTTATTTTAATTATTAAATTTATTTTATTTATTAAATTTCTTAATCTCCCATCTGTCCAGTCACCTGGCCACTCCGGATTAGTTATGGATTCAACACCTGTGTTTGGTTTTAGAAGACAGGCACAACTGGTTTTCATGTTTAGCAGTACCAGTAACGGGGGGAAGTTTCATCCAGTTCCCAGCATAATCATTTATAAGTTTGATTAGGCCATAGAGTTTTTCCACAGTAGAGTGCACTTGAAATGTGTATATAATCTGTGCTCATAAATTGTTTTAAATCTCACATTATACATATTATACACATGTATAGATTTTTAGTGTGGCATAAAATCTAAACATTTTAACTCTCCTATTTTACATAAGATACACATTGTCTAACCTAGTATCATTCTGATTCATGGAGAAGCAGCATATGTTACAAAGTTTGCTGTGAATACAGCAGAACATTTCTTTCTATGCAAAATCTTTGAAGTAAACGTGCTACTCCCCCCCACACACACACACAAAGGACTCACAGTTGCTGTATAAATTCATAAAGCTGTTGTGTGTTCCTGCCCAATTTATGAATAGTGTTCTTATTAATACCACGAACTCACTTCAACAGGTGACATTTTTATCCCCTCAGGCTGTCCATTATCCAAATGATGGGCCATCTGGAAAGGGATTCTGTTCACTGGAAAACGTGACAGGGCTGATGGTTTTTTAACTGCTAGTCATCTATGATTGCTAGTAAGCACTGAACATTAGCATTGATCCCCAAAATGGAAGAGGCTGGAGAATACTTAAGACAAGGCTTGTGGAAACACCTTCATGACAGATGTGCCAGCTAATTAATAGTTGTCGTTGGTAACCTTCCTTCATGATTTGTAAATTAATACCAATTCCGTTTTCTAAAACAAACAAACATGAGTACAGCTGGGAACACAATTTGGAAAGGGCCATCACAGCAAATGTGAACTGGAAAATGAAGTGGGACTCGCTCTTGCTTATTTGAAAACTATCATTGCTATAAACGATTGTCCAAAATCCAGCTATTTATTTTAACAACAACAACATAATAGCTGATATGGATGACTGTCCTTGTAGATATGGCAAGACAAAAATAAATTCAGGCACACCCAAAAATGAAGAAACAATGATGTAAAAGTGGAGGTGGTGGGCAGAGAAATGTTATATATAGTACCGGTTCCTAGCATTTTTGTGGGAATGTCTGAAGACTGGAAGACTGAGACAGAATGGGACATTACTATTTGATTCTGAAAACATAGATACATTTCTGGCTGCCACTGGAAATAATTAACCTTCCTCCCCCAATTAAAGGATTGCTAAAGTGTGATACTGTGCGGAGATTACTGCTCTCCAACCAAGGGTGGTGTCATTGGGTAAGCTCTGGGCACCTGCTGAGGCTCACACCCAGGTATGGGGCCTCCTGCCACTCTCTGGAGCATCCTGATTGCTGTCGCTGCTTGTTCACCTGCCATCTCCAAACATGCAAGCAAAGACAGGTGTAAAGAGCAGTATCTTCCATTTCCCCTGTAAGATCATTGGAAGAGCCCTGCTGGATCAGACCAAGGGTCCACCTAGTCCAGTATTCTGTTCACACAGTGGCCAACCAACTGTCGACCGGGAACGCACAAGCAGGGCATGAGCACAACAGCACCCTCCCACCCATGTTCCCCAGCCACTGGTGTACACAGGCTCACTGCCTCTGGTACTGGAGGTAGCACATAGCCATTGTAACTAGTAGCCATTGATAGCATTTTCCTCCAGGAATTTGTCCAACCCCCTTTTAAAGCCATCCAAACTGTGCTCTCCTTCTGGACAGTAGTTGTGCAGTGCAGTTTGGCTACAGAAGGAGAGGGCCAGCAAGTGGGCAGCAAGGCCTTGGAAAGGAATAGAAGACCTACAGAGTGGCAGCCTACTGAGGACCCTTTGCCCCAAAGTCATGGAAAAAACCTGGAGCTGGCACTAGCTGATGGACAAACTGCATTAATTATGTAAGAGAGGGTTTTTTTTTTAGCAATTTACATAATTTACCTTGGTTTGTAAAATTTAGCGTATTGTCCCCCATTCCATTCAACTTTTTGTCAGCAGAAACGTGCATATTTTCCTATGAATAAATATGCGTACATTTCAGAAAAGTAAAAAAAAAACAACCAAAACATTCAGAAGTCCATGGACTCCACGTGGCCTGAGGGAGTCGCTCCACAGTGGATTCCACAGGTTGGATTCTTAGAAATCTGAACTCATTTTAGTCTGTCTCAAATGTCTCCAGCATGCAGCATCCCTACTCTGGGGGCACATGTTACTGAATATAGCACAATATCTGCCTTGTTTGTAATATGATCGAGTGCCATGCAGAAATACATAGTGCTCTAATTTCAGGAGAAACAGGAGCTGTTTAAAAGAAGTCACGTGTGTCCTGTCATTTGTGTTTGTAGTGCAAGTGCATAACACAAGCCTCAGTATAGTGCTGGAGTTGCAGGGGAAATGGGAGCGCATGCTGCCATTTTGTTTTCCTTTCTCTCTCTCTGTCTTTTAGTCTACTGACTGCATGCACCTTTAATGGTGCACAGCAATGGAGGTTTAAAAACAAATTGCATGGTAATTCACAGCTTCACAGCTCCATGCACTCCCAGGCAAAAATAGCTGCCCCCTCCCCCAAAATGTGTGTGGGGTGTGTGGAGAAGGTGGGGGAGGTCGTTGGTGTTTGTTTTTGTTTGTTTTATTCTGGCTGCAAATCCCATAAAAATCAGTCCAAGGAAAGAACAAGGAATGAAAGGAGGAGGAGAAAGACATGGGGTGGGTGGGTGCGGGAAGTGTTGCCAAATAGGTTCTACAGATTTAAAGCCACTCCTACCAATAAGAATTATATACGTCTAGGTTGGAACACACATATCTTTGTAGTGCATGGAAACTTCAAGCACTGGAAAAAATGTCATGGAAGTGGTTTGGGAAACAACGGAACATTGATGAAGAAATAGCATCAGCACAATGGATTGGGATGGGCTTCATATGGCCTGTGTGTGAGACAGACAGTAGAGTACCAGGAAAAAATGCTCATGTAGATTAGCCCCAGCAGGTTTTGTGACTTGGACACACCTAACAAAGTGGGCATCCATGCAAACCAAGTTTCAGTTGTTGTACAAGTGCCCTGATGGTTTTTATATCCCTGTAACCATTAGTCAGTGAGGCCCAAGCCTTGCTTTATTATATATACATAATATTTCCTAATATAATAGATTGTATCAACATCTGGGAAAAGCATTTTTATCCTAAGTATCATCCTTTAACCATCAGATGTGAATTTGATTATAAGAAAGCAGGGAACACTTTTGAATTTAATTTTAGAAATAAATAAATAAAGTGGGTTGCAGAGCTGGGAGGGGGAGCTATTAATGGCTGTGTCCTCAAACTTGGCTTTGTCAGCTTTGGTAAATACCTTTGACAATATTGCAAATTGTATGTTCTGAATTAAAAATCTGTTTCATTTCAGGATTAACAATTTCACTAATCCTGTTTGTCACAGCTTTATTTTTGAGAAGTGAGAACAAGATGTCCACTGTGAGGTAAATGGGATTAAACTGTCTGAGAACTCAGTTAGAAACTATCCAGTTTCACAGGATATATTTCACAAGCACTTGCAGGTTGTGAGTTTGGAAATCAGATAAGCACATTGACGCTTCTTTAGATTTTTGCCCTGCGTCCCTACTATGTGAACTAGGGTGGATCATGTGGGACAGAAGGAGGAGTAAGGGTTTGAGGGCAGCATATGGGAGCTAGCCATGTCTCCTTCCTGGCAAGCCTCACCATGCCTCCTTCAATATACCCCCAAATGAGGAGGCAAATAAAAGCTTGGGAAGTGGTGAAGAGTAGGAGTGTTCTCTTCTCCCGTCAGCAGTCCATTTTTCTAATGTCATCTCCTACCCGGGCTTTATGCTAACCAGCATGAGGGCTGGAAATTTCTATTACTTGGTGGGTCTACCTTTTCTCAGTACCTTGATTTTAGAGAAATTCTGGTGTCCATGGAAATGAACGAGAAATAAAATTGTGGTCTTTTTTCAAATGAAAACTGTGTGTACATTTCTCTCCTTGCTCCTTCTGCCCTGCAGTCTAACTCCACACACACACACCAATATTAGCTTACTAGCTTCATTGTCTACCATTTTTCCTTCAGTGGTCTTTTCCAAGAAGCTTTCTTCATGCTAGAATAACTGGACCAGCCCAAAGCATTTTGCTGCCTGAGATGAAGGACAGGATGGTGCTACTCCATTCCATGTACAAAAGCCAACTGGGCCAGCAGTTCTTACTGCAACAGTGTATCTTACTGCAAAAGGTACTACAACTTACTGTTGTATCTTACTGCAACATTGGTGCAGGACCATTGTCCTCCACCATAGCTCAGGGCAGGTTAGCTGAAGTTAGGGATGTCAGAGAATTCCTCCACGGATCTCGGTGAGGCCGAATGCCAGTGCATTCAGGCCCCCGAAATCTGTGGCAGAAAGGCCTGCCACCCCCCCCCCCGCGGATCCCCCCTGGGACGAGACTTACCTGGGGTGGATGTTCCAGGCGGCGGCAGCTCCGGTGGCGGCGGCAGCTGGTCTTCCGACCGGCTGCCACCACCGCCATTTGCAGTCTGGAGGGTTGTTTTTTTTTTTTTTTTACAGAGACGTGATAGGCTACATAAAGATTTACATAGCCTATCACAGCTGGGTTAAAAAAAAACACCCACGAACGCAAATGGCTGCGGCGACGGCCGCCGCCATTTGCGTTCCTTATTTTTGCCATCTTAGTCTACGTAAATATTTACGTAGACTATTACAGCGAAAATAAAGGGGAACGCAAATAGCGTAGCGGGCGCTATTTGCGTCCCTTTTTTATTTGCCGTTTTAGCCTACGTAAATATTTACATAGGCTAAAACGGCGAACCAAAAAGGGATGCAAATAGCTCCCGCTATGCTATTTGCGTTCCCCTTTATTTTTGCCATAATATTCTACGTAAATATTTACGTAGACTAAGACGGCAAAAATAAGGAATGCAAATGGCGGCGGCCATAGCCGCCGCCATTTGCGTATGCGTTGTTTGTTTGTTTTTTACCAAGAGCCCTCCGCAGCCAGAAATCTGTCAGTGGACAGCTCTGGCCTGGGCCTGGCCAGCTGCTCCACGGAGCCGCCATGGAGCACAGCCGGCCGTCGAGGATTCCGGGGGGGAGGAACGGATCGCCTCCCCCCCATCGAGGATTCTGGGGGGAGGGATGGAACGCCTCCCCCCCCACCATGAACATAATCCGCGGAAAGGTACATGACTTTTGTACATCCCTAGCTGAAGTGCAAGACAGACTATGCAGCAGACAGAGTTCTGCCTCCAACACCATGCTGCTGCTGTTTCCTGATCCCCAGCATCTGCCACTAGGGATGTCAGAGAATTCCGCCACAGATCTCGGGGAGGCCGAATGCCAGTGCATTCGGCCCCCCGAAATCGGTGGCAGAAAGGTCTGCCACCCCCCCACCCCCCTGGGACGAGACGTACCTGGAGCGGATCTTCCTAGCGGCGGCAGCTCCAGCGGCGGCAGCCGGTCTTCTGACCAGCTGCTGCCGCCGCCATTTCCAGTTAAAAAAAAAAACGTGATAGGCTATATAAAGATTTACATAGCCTATCACAGGTAAGTTTTTTTAAAAAACCATGATAGGCTACGTAAATGTTTACGTAGCCTATCACGGCTGACTTAAAAAACAACAACAACGCGCATACGCAAATGGCGGCAGCCGTGGCCACCGCCATTTGCGTACGCGCATTTTTTTTTTAAGTCAGCCATGATAGGTTACGTAAACATTTACGTAGCCTATCACAGCTGACTGCAGGGATGCAAACGGCGGCGGCTACGGCCGCCGCCATTTGCGTCCCTGCTAGCCAGCGGCCGGATGTCTGGCTGCTGGCGGAGCCAGAATCCCTGTGGAGCACAGCCGGCTGGCCAGGATTCCAGGGGGGAGGAACGGAGCACCTCCCCCCCACCATCAACATAATCTGCGAAAGGTAAGTGCCTTTCGTACATCCCTATCTGCCACCTGAAGCGGCCACCTCACTGTGCCTAATGGCAGGGCCAGCCCTGCACATAACACACTTTTCACAGAAGTATGAAGAAACTGGGTTCCCTTTTAAACCTGCACACTGTGTTTCTTCTCAAAACATTGGCCTACCTAAACATCCTGCCCCTCTCCCTCCCGAGACTGCACCTACACACTGATTGATTGATTGATTGAGATGTACATGCCACCTTATTTGCTAAAAAGCTATCATTAATGTAACAGATGGGACATTAATGGAACAAATGGGGCTTTTGTTCTGGCTCTGGCTGTTCACCCTGTAGAAAATTTTGCCAATCCAGGGCAACCAGGTTATCAAAAAGCTCAGTCTCACTGCAATTTGAGTATTTCCCTAGGACCTTGGCTGCTGGAAATGCCATTCCTCTGACTCTTTCTTGGGGACTCATCATGGATAGTATTCCCATGTCATTGTGTGGCAACACCTGGTCTGGGTAGGACAAGCTTTTACACACCTTTATAAGCTCCCCCAACCTCTTTTTCACTCTCGCTACCCACCCATCCACCCTCTCTGTGACGTTGTGTGAGGCTAGCTAGTCACCCACATAGGGGCTGAGTACAAATTTCTCAGTGCGTCCCAATTGATCTTCTGTGCATCTCTTTTTCTTTCTTTTTTTTGCCTGCTCCATATTGTTAGCAATGGGGGGAGATATCATTGTAGTGAATTGACTACTTAGTCTTGGTCACAGCTGATGGGTGGTGTGAGCACAGAGTCAGGCAAGTGAAAAAAGTATCCTGAAGCATTCGGTGATCTCCCTGAAGTACCTGGGGTGTGAACGATCACCAACCTAAACTACCTTTCATTGTTGGGTGACTTGAGAGCATGGAGGAAGGGGACTTTCCTTGGGGTCATGTAGCCTTCACTGACCAGTGGGGATGGGCTGAGGCAGTTATGGGCCCTTCACTCAGAATAGGCAAGATCTGTGCTCACTCGCTCTGTCTCTCAGTCTTCTCCTTTCCTTTTTTCTTCCACTTCTCAAGCAAATACCTTGGTCTTCACAGGCCAAGGTATTTACATTCTGGTCTCTATCTCTAATCCAGTTAGACCTTATGTATGCCTATCAGCCTTCTATTGCCATCCTATCTCTGTATTAGGTATTAGCATCCCTTCCTCTGTCCTTCCCAAACCCTTGCATGTTGCTCAGTCTGTCTCTTTCCTTCGTGTTCTCATTCTGTCTTTTCCTCTTTCCCCAACCCCAAAGATTTAAACAAATAACCATTAGTCCTATTTGAGTGCTGTTCATGTAATTATTCTTTTGGTTTTTATAATAAATGGCATGGCTAGTTGTCTTCTGACCTTTTCCCCACCAGGATGCCCCAATCATCACCATAGCGTAGCGTTCTATGACTTTTGGTTTTAAATCCTGCCATTTGGGTACATGTGAATGATTAGAATATGTAGTCCAGGACACATGGTAACAACTTTCTTTAGTTATAACTAAGGGTAGAATCCAACAGGGTGTTTATGCCAGCACAGATTCTCTTGTCCCCCACAGATTCTGTTGCATGAGCAGGACCCACCGGTTGTGCAACAAAGTTAAACACTTCCCAGAGGAAGCCCCCAAACAAGCAGATACACTTGTTTCTGGATAGGGACAGGTCAGTGGACCTCCCTTATGCAAGCTCCGGTGCATTTTTGTTCATTTCCTGTTGCCCCTGGAAATGCCAACTTTCTATTCTGCAAGCGATGGATGCTGCTTGTGGATAGTGGATAGGAACTAGTAGGGTTTAAGGAAATTGGCAGGAGCATAAGCACCACATCGGATTCTTCCCTAATTACCCCTTGGTTTAGGGTCCTCGCTATTGTAGAGCCATTTCATGATTTTGAATCGTGACATTTGATAATAGATGCAGAATATCTTAAAAAAAAATGTCCCCCACATAAATTCACAATGTATACATTTACAATGACCATGTAAAGGGAGCCAGTAGAAACAATTATTACATTATTAAGGGCACAATCCTATGGCCGCTAGTCAGAGGCTAGAAAGCCATAGGATAGGCCGATGCTGGTGCTCTGAGGTTGGTTCCCTGAGAACTGACCTCCCCTCCCTCACTGCCTCGTAGGCAACACGGCTCGTAAGAGGAGCATGGAGCAGTGAAAACAAGGCATTCTTGGGGGCAGGCTGGGGCAGGGAGGGCAGAAATGCCTTTCTGTTGCCTCCTATGCATCATCTGCCCTCCGCGCCCCCTGCTCCAACTTCCCACAGCTAGATAGCTGAAATCGGCTGTCTAGCCATGAATACAGGGAGACTGAAGCACGGAGAAGATCCCTTCTGTGCCGCTCCTGCCCTGCATTGGATAGGTAGTCGCCTCCAAGTTCGGAGACAGCTGCCTATCCAGATAGGATTGCACCCACAGAGCAGTTATTGGGAATTTAAAAGGAACAATAGCAAGTATTCTTATAGAATCATAGAATCATAGAATAGTAGGGTTGGAAGGGGCCTACAAGGCCATCGAGTCCAACCCCCTGCTCAATGCAGGAATCCAAGTCAGAGCATCCCTGACAAATGGCTGTCCAGCCTCGTCTTGAAGGCCTCCAGTGTGGGAGAGCCCACCACCTCCCCAGGTAATTGGTTCCATTGCCGTATTGCTCTGACACTCAGGAAGTTTTTCCTGATGTTCAGTCGGAATCTGGCTTCCTGTAACTTGAGCCCATTATTCCGTGTCCTGCACTCTGGGATAATCAAGAAGAGATCCTGGCCTTCTTCTCTGTGACAACCTTTCAAGTACTTGAAGAGTGCTATCATATCTCCCCTCAGTCTTCTCTTCTCAAGGCTAAACATGCCCAGTTCTTTCAGTCTCTCTTCATAGGGCTTTGTTTCCAGTCCCCTGATCATCTTTGTTGCCCTCCTTTGAACCCTCTCCAGCTTGTCTGCATCCTTCTTAAAGTGTGGTGCCCAGAACTGGACACAGTACTCCAGATGAGGCCTAACCAGTGCTGAGTAGAGGGGAACTAGTACTTCCCGGGATTTGGAAGCGATGCTTCTATGAATGCAGCCCAAAATAGCATTTGCCTTTTTTGCAGCCACATCACATTGTTGGCTCATATTCAGCTTGTGATCGACGACAATTCCAAGATCCTTCTCGCTCGTAGTGTGGTTGAGCCACGTATCCCCCATCTTGTAACTGTGCATTTGGTTTCTTTTTCCTAGGTGCAGAACTTGGCATTTGTCCCTATTAAATGCCATTCTGTTGTTTTCTGCCCAGCACTCCAGTCTATCCAGATCACTTTGAATTTTGTTTCTGTCTTCCAAAGTATTAGCTATCCCTCCCAATTTTGTGTCATCTGCAAATTTGATCAGCATTCCCTGCACCTCCTCCTCCAAGTCATTAATAAAAATATTGAAGAGCACTGGGCCCAGGACTGAGCCCTGCGGTACCCCACTCGTTACCTCTCCCCAGCTTGAGAAGGTCCCATTGATAAGCACTCTTTGAGTCCGATTCTGTAGCCAACTGTGGATCCACATGATCGTTGTTTCATCTAGCCCACTTCGAGCTAGTTTGCTCATCAGGATATCATGGGGCACTTTGTCGAAAGCTTTGCTGAAGTCGAGGTATATGATGTCTACAGCATTCCCACGGTCTACAAGGGAGGTGACTTGATCAAAAAATGAGATCAGATTTGTCTGGCAGGACTTGTTTTTGACAAATCCATGTTGGCTTCGAGTAATCACTGCATTGTTGTCAAGGTGCTTCCAGATGGATTGCTTTATGATCTGCTCCAGAATTTTCCCAGGGATTGATGTCAGACTGACTGGTCTGTAGTTCCCAGGTTCCTCCTTTTTACCCTTTTTGAAGATAGGGACAACGTTAGCCCTCCTCCAGTCATCTGGCACTTCCCCGGTCCTCCATGATTTCTCAAAGAGAATAGACAGCGGTTCTGAGAGCTCTTCTGCCAGTTCCTTTATGACTCTAGGATGCAGTTCATCTGGCCCTGGAGATTTGAACTCATTCAAAGTAATGAGGTGTTCCTTGACCATATGCCTGTCGATCTCAAGCTGCAATCCTGCCCCTTCAGCCTGTACTTCGCCTTTGCCAGGGGGGTCATAATGCAGGAACAAGTAGGTCTTGTTCCTGCATTTTCTTATAATTTCTAAAAGAAGATCTCAGCATGAGCTGAGAAATCCCTGTAGTTATTTTGTGATAACATCTTCTAAATGTGCCCTCATGAGATAAAGACACAACCACTAAAAATATATTTGGAGTAACAGGATTCCACATGGTTGGAATCCATAAATTTGGGATCTACCATGAGGGTCAATTATGCCCATATTCCTACTTTTCTCTGAATAGAGACATGGTACCATTAGCTGGCCTGCTTGAAGAACGCTGGAAAAAGTTCACAGCTGGATAAAGGCATGAATAATTCAATAAAGGAAACACATTGCATCTGTTGGTTGTGTGAAGAGGAAAGAAAGGAAATTCCGTGAAAGCCCCAGCTTTCAAAACTTGCCAGCAAATAAAATGAAGGACTTTGTCACACCACAAGACACAAAGCAGTCTTAATTTTTAAAACACTGCTCTGAAGCACAGAACAATCAAATTATTTGATTGCTTGTCTAACATGAAGGCAGCATTATCAGCGGACATCCTGCAGCTGCGAGATAAGATTGCAGGAAAGCAATACTGCAAAACTACTTTCTCGTGCAACTGACTGTGATTTGGTGATTTGGTGATTTGGACATTTCATATTTAATAAAAAAAGGACCATTTAAATACATGATCTTTAGACTAATGGGATGTGTTTACATCATAGCAGGTGTGTGTGTTTCATTACTAAAAGTCCTCTTTTCAAAATTAAGCAACTGTATTAGCACTTGGAATTACTTTTAAATTAAGCCACACACAGTTAGCACAAATATACGAGGACCTCCTGAAGTGATCCATTTTGATTGGGGCAGTGACTGGCTAGCAGAGCATGTTGAAACAAGTTTTTTCACAGTTGATTTGAATGACACTGCAATAAACAAATATCTTAAATTATTTCTGGTCCACACCGATACTGCAAATCATAACACACAGAGAGAACCATAGGAGTAATCAGAGATCCATTTGAATGAAGACTTATTACATACACAAATACATAGCAGGTATCAGCCAAAGCATCAGAGGTGCAACATTTTCTCGTCTATGGATTACAGACATCATGGTTTGAGGATTAATGAGGATTAACATGGGATGCACCCACCAATGAAAGGAGGAGGATTTTCACCAAATTCTTCCACTACCCTGTAGGCCCCGTCACCCATGAAAGTCTGCCCCAGAGGATTGCGGGGGCTGGGGAAATTGACAAAAATCCCCTCCACTGGCAGGGGCCTCCACAGCTCCACTGGACTGCAAATCCCTCTTCTGTGAATGGAAAGGACAATTAGGATGCAATCCATTATAATTTGGAAAGTCTTGTGAAATGTAGCATTGTGGGTGTCTGATCTTGTGTCACATTAAATGTTTTGCTAATAGACACCCTTCTGTCCCCATTGTTTAAAACGTGTGTGAGCAAAGAAAAAATGCCAGAGAAAAGTGCTAATATGGAAATGCCAGGGTTGGATCCTGATTCACACAGTGTAATTCTGTGGAGGGCTACTCAAACATAAGTCTCATTTTGTTCAACGGTGCTTACTCCCAGGTTAGTGTATAGGATTGCAGCCTTAGTCATACTTAGAGTAGAGCCATTGAAATCAATGGGACCCAAGTTAATCATTACTAACTTAAATTCCATTGATAGCAATAGGTTTACCCTAAGTATGACTATGTCTGGATATAACCCCCTATGTCTTCTTATGTAATAATCAGCAAGATGTTAGGTAGGCTTAACTCCTATTGAACTCCTTGGAACTTACTTTACAGTAGACAAGTGTAGGATTGCACTGTCAGTTCATTTGTCTAAATGGTATAAATGGACATACAAACAAAGAAGAGTCAGATTGAAGCAAGGCATGTGGATATAAAGGAAAATGGCTGCTGTGCTTTCCAGTCTAAAATGCAGCAGTTGTTCACATTTGTCTCTGACACAGGGTTTCTGCGTATGTCAGGGAGCAGAAGTAACGATAGATGTGCTTATCCTAGTATTACCAGCACTGAAGATTAATTTTAGGTGATGTACTTGGTAAAGATACTATAGAAACCAAATTGGTTAGAATGCCCTCATGATTGTAGGACATGCTCCCCCCCCCCACAAAGTCCAATAATTAGGTGGTCAAATCATCAGGTTTCTTCTGGGTTCTTTTCAAATGGGCCAACGTGGCTTCCTACATTTTTGTCTGCTCATAAAAAAAAAAAATGGAAAAAAAATCTTCCATGAGGTGAAATCCTGGAACTGAAGAAAAATTGTCCCTTTTCCACCTAAAGATGGGAGTTAGTCTACGGGAGACAAACTGGTGGTCTTCTGCAGGCTGATGCACCAGTCATAGCGATTAAATACCAAATGTAATTTTCTAAATAGAATAATACCTAGTTAGCATTTGAGGCTATTTGGCAAGGAACAGAGAGCTCCTCAAATAGAAAGTAGTATCTGTGGTGCAACATAGAGGTGCAGGTGCCTCAGTTTTCAACTCCCAAGCAGCAGAGGTTTCAGTTCTTCTCTCTCTCTCTCTCTCTTTTAAGCAATAGACCAAGAAATAAAGGTTTGATGAATCAAGCGTGGAATTGGCAAAGCAGAATAAAAAAATACACAAGCAAATTGGTTCCTCTGAAACCACACATTCAGTTTGAAACTCAAATGTGCAAAATTCATAGTACCTCTAGAACTTTTTTTTCTCTTTTTTTGGTAACCAGCTTAGTTCCATGCTTTAGTGGCAAGACATCGCTTTAGTTTTGAGACCCCAGGGATGCAAACAAATTGCTAGCAGTGCATATGGGGCTATGAATGAAATTACTTCTGAAGAGAGAGACCAACCTATTTGCATGCATGAGATTTGTAAAGACAACAAAATAAAAGAACCAGTCTAGGCTTGAATAACAATGGCTTCAGGCAAACATTTTCAGCAAAACCTTTAACAGGGGCTGTCCTGACCACAATATCATAGAGAAAGAAAGAGACGTTCTTGAAAAATTGGCTATAGACTGTGCTTACATCATCTGATTAAATAAGTGTTAATCAATTAATAATTGTTTTATCTGATATCACATGTTAGTTATTTTAAGGGGGTTGGGAATTATAGCCTATCAACCTGCAGACTCAAGTTAATTAGAATGTGCACCATAACATAAGCAATGCTGAAAGGGATTGTAGGACGGACAGCCTCCCACTGCAGCACCAGCAGGTCAATTAATTCCCCAGTCAGATACCTGAAACTGGGAAATTGAAAACAGACTTGCCACAAAACCATCACTAATTGCTCAGCAACATTTAAAGACATTAAGTAACTCCTGCCTTAACATTATAATCTCAGTTAGTCCCACTGGGACAAGTCCTGGTGAGTCACTTCCTGATAGACAATTCTTCAGCTCTTTGAAGCAGCTGTGGCTTTTTAAGACCAATTTCCCTGGGGGGGCCTCTCTTCATTGCTTTCCACATCAAACTTTATGAAGCTTGGATTCAGCTGATCATCATCTTTGGCAGTTCAATTCTAGCCAGCAACAGACATGAGATAAAGCTGATTGTCATCAGCTGGAGGTACTGTCTGGCAGGTGGAAGCTGTATGTATTAATTCTCTCTCATGGAGAAGAACATGTGCAGGATCAGGGAATGAGAGAGACATGGAATCAAGCTTGGTACATACAAGATGAAGCCAAGCTAAGCATCACACCAAAGGGACAAATCAATAACATGAGGAGTATAAGAATCAGTGAAGCTAGCAGCAAGGAACATGAGGAGGGAAGGAACATGCTAAAACCCTAGGGAAATCACACATTCCAGGAATAAAGGAATATTCCTGCCTATTCTATATTGGTAGGGCAGATCAAGCAATTACTGTACAGTGTACAGGAAGTTCTTAATCTAGGAACAGTAAAACTTAAAGGAGCTTGAAATAAACATCACCCTGTGGTTGAAGACTCATGAAAAGTGCTTGGTTGAGTTAGAGGGCCATAGCCCCACCACCATGATACTGTGTTATGACCACCTGACTCTACTAAATAATGTTTCCCATGTAGACAAATAATAAATTACTATTCTAGTTTATTAATATTAGTTTATTATACATATTGGGCTAAAAAAACCCACATATTGTGTGGTTCGTCTGCCCAGCTAGGTGATGCTCAACCTGTTCTGGAGGGGGTTGCACTCCCCCCAAAGGATTGGGTTCATAGTTTGTGGGTGCTCTTGGACCAAGAACTGTCACTTGAGGCACAGGTGAACTCAGTGGCAAGGAGCACTTTTTATCAGCTTAGGCAAGTATACCAACTATGCCCTTCTCTGGACAGAGGTAGCCTAGCTGCAGTTATCCATGCTCTGATAACCTCTCATTTGGATTACTGTAATGTGTTATATGTGGGGCTGCCTTTGAAAATGGTCCGGAAACTTCAGCTAGTCCAAATTAGGGCAGCAAGACTGTTAACAGGGACTGGCCAACCAGATGACATTACACCAGTACTTTTCCAGCTGCACTGGCTGCTGGTCCATTTCCGGGCCCAATTCAACATTCAAAGCCCTTAAAGGCTTGGGGCCAGATTATCGGAGAGATCGCCTCCTCCCATATGTGCCTACCCAGACCCTAAGGTCCTTCTCCATGAGTCCCTGCCAAAGGAAGTGAGACAGGTGGCTACCAGGAAAAAGGCCTTTTCTGTGGTGGCACCCCAGCTGAGGAATGAGCTGCCTAGAGAGGCAGCTCATTCCTCAATATGAACTTGAGCACACTCCGGGAGAGAGCGCAGGACAGGAGACCTGGTGCCTACGTTGTACTCCTTCCAGTGCAGGGTGAAGGCCTTTTTATTCTCCTAGTATTTTAGTATTTTGGCTTCTTAGTCTTTTAGCTTTGGTGTTTTAAATCTGTATTTTAAATCTCTGCATTGCTGCTAGGTTTTATTCTGGTTGTACTGTTATATTGTGGTTTTAAGCTTTCATATTTTGTATTGTTTTATGCTGTGCTTTGTGGTTTTAATTTTTGGGAACAGCCCAGAGAGCTTTGGCTATTGAGTGGTATAGAAGCAAAATAAGTAAGGAAGGAAGGAAGGAAGGAAGGGGCTGTCAGTTGTCTATGATGCTTTCAAACTGTGGTGCTGGAGAAGACTCTTACGAGTCCCCTGGACTGCAAGGAGGTCAAATCAGTCCATCCTAAAGGAAATCAACCCTGAGTGCTCATTGGAAGGACAGATACTGAAGCTGAAGCTCAAATATTTTGGCCACCTAATGCGAAGAGAAAACTGTCTGGAAAAGACCCTGATGCTGGGAAAGACTGAAGGCAAAAGGAGAAGGGGACGACAGAGGATGAGATGGCTAGATAGCATCACCGATGCAATGAATATGAACTTGAGCACACTCCGGGAGAGAGCGCAGGACAGGAAGGCCTGGTGTGCTATGGTCCATGGGGTCACGAAGAGTCGGACACGACTGAACGACTGAACAACAACAACCCCCTTAGGTCTCAGCCAGTGGCTGAGTTCTCTTGATATTACTGAATTTTCTCTTAAACAATCTAACGTCTGGTGGGGAGGCAGTCTGTAGATATGACAAATGGTACAGTGGCTGTGAAGGAAGCAAATAGAGAGTTTGGCTGGAAAACTCCTCATGTAACACTGAGAAACAGGAAGGAACTGAGAGAAGTTGTTGACTTGGCAGGGCTGGCCCAAATCATCTTGTTGCCTGAGGACAAGATGGCAGCCCACCTCAAAGTTCCTTGTATGGAAGCCAACTGGACTCCACTGAGAGAGTTTTCTCCACCACACAAGAGTGCAGCAGACTAGCTTATAGGGCACAAACCAGACTGCAAGGCACCCACAGCTCTGTTCTCCAACCTTACTGCTGTTCACTGCCCTCCAGCATTTGCCACCTGAGGCAGGCAGCCTCTTTATTCTGTCTATTCTGTCTATGTCAGAATGGGAAGTCTTATAGTTTGGAAGCAGAAGAAGGACCTAAAAGGAAAGTAGAAGGCAAGGCAGTCATTAAGCATCCTGAAGGAAATAAACTGAGAACAAGGATGTGAGGGAAGAATAAAAAGGAATCTCACAAGGAAAAATGAGGTAGAGGAATCACAGAGCTGAGGAAATCAGAGCAGCATCCCAACAGTGAGAGAGAAGAGCCAGTAGTAGAATACCTTCCACAGGGAGATGCAGTCAACAACGAAGGCGAACAAAGAGAAGCCAACTGCGATGAATGCAGGCAACTAAAACCCATTTCATGACCATATCTGAAATGCTCCATGCTTATCATATTTTTGTTTTGCTGTTGCTCATTTTTATTAATGCACACAGTGACCAAAGGACTGATTAATCATTGTTCATTGTTTATTGTGAAAACCCAGAGAATTGCTGGATAATTGCATTGATATGACAATATCTGTAACTAAGATTACGTTACGCTATTTCATGGAGTTCAATTACACTTTCTCCTTAGTAAGTGTGTTTAGGGCTGCAGCCTTGGGAGTGATTAACTTTAGCAGGGTTGTTCTCATAAATAGGCTCTCTGCACTCATTTTTACCTCTGTAAAATTCTTATGCATGCATTATATGTATTAAATTTTCTGAATCTATTAGCTGGATTCCCACTTACATTGGAGTCTATCCAATAGTAGCTTTTCCTTTGTGGAAAGCACTTCTACAAGTTGGAGTACCTGATTTTCATTGATCCCCCCCACCCTCAGCCTAACCAAGCACTCCACACTATATCCCATATTGTTCTGGAAAGACTCCCAACCCTAAGGAGAAGCTAGATGTGAAGCTTAAATTGGTAGAAGGGTCTGTTTGAAAATAGCTTTTTACAAAGACAAACCCAAAATTGGATCTAACCCATTATCTTTCCTTTTTAAAAGCAGTTACCTAAATAAAATCATACTTCCACAATTTCCCCCTTTCTGCACTGCCAAACCAGGAAGAAAGTGCTGACAACTCCATTGTAAAGCTGAATGTCCTGAGAATGCCCATAATGGTATCATTATGCCCATGATAGCCTTGTTAGAGTATAGTCTGTGTAGCGACATTGCAATTGTCAATAAATTCCAGGATGCAAAGAAATTCAAAATCCTCGTTTTGCCCACAATATGTTTCCAATCAATGCCTCTTTAAAAAGGAATAAAGAAAGCTCACAACAGTTGGTGACACTGGAATAAAAAAACGCTTCCTTGTGAGTCACAGCAGCTGATTTACAGGCATCGACTAAAAACCATGTGTGGTGATATTCATGCCAGACCTGCTAATTTAAGATTGGTTTTCACATATAATATACAGTGACAATTACTGAATTATTACTCCATAGTATCTTTCCATGCATAATTACAGTGTTTCAATTATTCCACTCAGTAAAATGAATGGTGTGACTAGTCTGCTCACATCAGCAGGATAGGGAAACTTATTAAGAAATATTAGCCTTGTAACTTCATGTTAAAATGTCTCAAAATGTGCAAACTACATGAACGTAATTTAGCTAGTTTCAAACAAGCTAGAGGCCAGACTGGCACCAACGTTTTGTAGTCTGCATATGGTTTCTGCAGAAAGTGAACATAAAGAAACAAACAAAGCTGTTTTCCAGCGAACCATTCCCTCTTAACATTGGCTCACCCACACAACTAAGATGGTCGCTTACACATCACTGATGAAGAAGAGAAATGAGGACACAAATTTGCAGAGAATTTGCATATGCTTATTTATATGTATAAATCTTTAGAATGAATTATTGTAATTTGTTAGACATATAATACATCTCACTATAGTGGGGAAGACTGTGAACAGGTGATCTGTGTGCCAGTTCGGTCTGCTGTCCAGGTGCTAAAAGTTGACAGGCAACTTCAGGCCCCTGCTGCTCTCCCTCCTTATGGTTCTTTACCTTTAAAATTTGGACTTGCACTTCAAACAAAGGAAGCCTGCAACTAGAGAACTGTCCTCTGTACAGTAGAGCACATGGGCCCGATACGCAAACTGGCCAGATTGATTAAGGTTAATGTTTGAGAGCCTGGTGCTGTCCTCTGGCTAATGCAGGTATTGATGACAGTCAAATGAATGAACCCATAGATCATAAAATTGACGACGTAATTAGGAAGCTCCATAGAGAAACATGGGTGTTTTGTGTGTGTGTTTTGATTAACCTAGAAAAAAGGACCTCTTGATATCCAGAGGAGTAGCTGTGTTAGTCTGTTACAACAGAAATCACAATCTTCTGGCTCCTTAAAGATGGAGAGAGCAATCCTACCATGATAAGCAGCTGCCTCTGAACTCGGAGGTGACCGCCTATCCAAAGCAGGGCAGAAGAAGTGCGGAGAGGAGAGGATCATCCCCTCCACTCTTCAGCCACCCTGCACTTACAGCTAGACAGCTGATTTTGGCTGTCTAGCCATGGGGCCTCGGAGCACAGGAAGTGGCAGCCAGATGACACATTGGATGTGTCATACCGGCATTTCTGACTTCCTTGCCCCGGAACCCCCCCAGAAATGCCCTGTTTTCCCTGCTTTGCACTCCTCTTCCAAGCACAGGGTATGGGGCTGTTCTGCGCTGCCTACAAGGTAGTGCAGGAAGGGGTGGAGTTCGGTTCTCAGGGAACCGACCTATCCTATGGCTGTCTAGCCGCTGACTAGCAGCCATAGGATTGCCCCCTAACACATTTATTCTTGCCTAAGCTCTCATGAATACTGGCCATTTCATCAGATGGAACTCTCAACTCTCGACTTCATCGGAACCCTCTCAACAGTGTTTTCCTTGATAGTATCAAATCTATGGCTGAAAGTAAGGATAGACTGGGACTAAAATTGCCACCAAAATACAGTCCAATACAAATTGGGGAGTTCATCCCAAGGTGAGGGAAGCCAAAGAGATTTTCAAGAAGAAACCCTATCCCAGGGGATTTTTGTACATAGTCCCACCGAATTTAGGAGTATCAAGTTTTTGTTCATTGCACTTAATCTAAAGTACCATTAATTTTAGTGCAGTTCTTTATAATCTTAGGTGTGCAAAGCAGAAGGAGCTGGGAATGAGACAGTACTTTTCCATCTGTAAATGTACTATTTCTGCCTGCAGAAATATTCTAGGCCAAATAATTGAGGAGTGAAGAATGAAGCCCGAGGTCTAATCTGATTTACGTATGAAGCTGCTGTATGCATTCCCTTCTCAGTGCATTTACCCATGGCCAAAGAAAACTCATACTGCCATACAAGCTTACAGGATGCACACATTTTCTTTTGCAGAGACAGATTAACCTTTGTAGAAAAAGCAATGTGTGAGTGAAACACCTCTTCAGTATTCTGTGATTCTAGGAGTATTTCTCTGAAGTCTTCAGATGGATCTAGAAGGAAGGTAACACAGCTGTCATAGACATTTCATTCTGTTTTGTCCACCATGGATGGGACCATCTCAGGTGGATGTTTTTAAAACACACCCTAAGACAATTGTCTATAGACCAGATTGTAGACACCTCTAAGTCACTCCATGCTGAATTTGTAAAACTGAAAAGCACTCTACTCAATAAGTCACACCCATAAGACCAGGAAAAGTGTCATGGCTCCTTTAAGTCAATCCTTTGTAATGTCACACATAATATATCTGTAACTTAAGCTCCCCACCATCACCCCTCAGCTTGCTGGTGATAGCTGGAAAGATGAATGAGTTGCTCCTAGCATAGCTGTCACAGAAGCCTCCCTCAGTTTGTATCCAGCTAATTGTTTTAACATACCCTTCAGCCAAAACAGGGCACACATTTGTGAACTTCCTTTTCATCTTGTGAAACATGCAGATCTTTGGGGGCAGCTTCTTCCCCCACCTTTTTTTTTTTTTTAGGTGAGGGGATAATGAAACCTTGAATGTATCTGAATAGGCTGTTGCAACCTTTTGTTTTCCCCATGAAATTTGAAACATCATGTGTAGTTCAGGAGGGCTTTATGGCAGTGCCAAAAAGACTGACTGCATAATCTCAGAGAGAGAAAGGGGGAGACAGAGAGAGAGAGAGAGAGAGAGAGAGGTTGGTGTAAAGCAGCACAACAGCAAAACAACAAAGAGGCTCTGGATTCACTGTGGATGCAGTCAGTTTTAAGGGAAAATATACAAGAAAGATAAAAAGGCTAGCAACAGAGTTTTCAAAAAATATATTAATATATATGTTAACAGCACAGCTTCTAATGAGGGCAGAAGCTGAAACATTTAGCTTAAATATATATTTTTGAATACTCTGTTGCTAGTCTTTCTATCTTCATGCGTGCAAACACACACACACACATGCTGGATTGCGTTCAATGAAAGGGATTATCTGGTCTTTCATAACTGGCTTCATGTGCCCCTCAGACTGTATGTTTGTGATATCTAATTATTGTGGTATACTGCTAAACTAAAAAAAGGCATAATCTTTGCTCACAACACTTAATTCCTATGACTGAAAATTCTCTATGGGCTTAACAGACCACTGTTTCTCCTTTCACCTCAGCCTGTATATGCAGGCAGTACAATGAAGGTTACTTAGGTTCTAGGGCTTGGATCACTTTATAGGGATGGCGGAGAATTTCTCCCCGAAACTTCGGGGGGCCGAGCGCCAACGTGTTCGGCCCCCCGAAGAAGTTTCGGGGAGAAATTCTCCGCACCCCCCCGCACCCCGCACCCCCCCCCCGGGACGAGACTTACCTTTCCTGAATGTCCCTCCCGGAGGTGGGTCCCGGCAGCGGTTCAGCAGGTCTTCAACAGGGGCAGAGGCGGCAGCCAGTCTTTTGACCGGCTGCCGCCGCCGCCATTCCAATAAAAGTAAAAAAAAAAAAAACGCCCCCGTGATAGGCTACGTGATGATTAACGTAGCCTATCACGGCTAGATTTGCAAAGTCAGCCGTGATAGGCTACGTAAATCGTCACGTAGCCTATCACGGGTGACTTTAAAAAAAAAAGTGCGTACGGCTAATGGCGGCCCCCATAGGGAGCCGCCATTCACGTTCCTTATTTGGTCGCTGTAGTCTACATAAAGATTACGTAGACTATGGCGAAAATAAGGGCAATGCTATTTGCGTTGCCCTTATTTTCACCGTAGTCTACGTAAAGATTTACGTAGACTACAGCGACCAAATAAGGAACGCGAATGGCGGCTCCCTATGGGGGCCACCATTAGCCGTACGCACTTTTTTTTTTTTTTTAAGTCACCCGTGATAGCCTACGTGACGATTGACGTAGCCTATCACGGCTGACTTTGCAGATCTAGCCATGATAGGCTACGTTAATCGTCACGTAGCCTATCACGGGGGCGTTTTGTTTGTTTTTTTAAACTTTTTATTTCGCAGCCGGGCGAGGCAAGGCGCCTCCTCCCCAGCCTGAATTTCGGCCGGGCGAGGCAGGAAGCCTCCCCCCTGGCCTGAATTTCAGCCAGGCGCGGCGGGAAGCCTCCCCCCCGGCCTGAACTTCGGGGGGAGAGCAGCGAAGCACCTCCCCCCCACCGCGAACAAGCTGCGAGACCAGGTAAGTGGCTTTCGTGCACTCCTATCACTTTATAACAGGGGTGCACAACTTTTTTGGCCCCAAGCAAGGGCAAAAGAATGGTGCCAGATATCAGGCCATGGGCAGTACATGTGTGCATGGATGCACACAGATATGCACACATTCCTTTCCCCTGCACACTTCCCCCACATGCACGGACATGCACACATCCCTGCTGCTGGCATAAACTCTCTTCCAAAATACACAGATACATTCCCTCACTGAACACTGGGAGTTCAGTGGCTTTCAGAGGCTTTCACCTGTCCCAGCTCCTAGCAATGAGATTGTTGTTTGTCTGCTGCTAGTAGCAGCAGAAACACAGCAGTCTTTCAGGCTTTTGCTTCTCCTATCCCCCAGCAATATCCAGTGTGATCGCTGTTTCTCTGCTGCTAGCAATGGTGGGAAAAGCAGGGGAGGTCTCTGGGGATTGGGATCTCCAGAAGTATGGCTGTTCCTGCACCCCTGCTAGCAGCAGGAAGACAGCAATCTCAGGGGTGGTGTCGCTGGAGTTGGGAGAGGCTATCCAAACGCCAGCAACCCCTAGTGAGATTGCTGTCCTGGTGTGTCCCCCCGCTCTGTGCAGCTGAGCTGCACGGGACAGTGGGTAGTGTCCCGGGGCTCTGTGGGCTACACCAGGGTCAGCCAAAGGCCGCATGCAGCCTGTGAGTTGTAGGTTGTGCATCCCAATTTACAAAGTGGAAAGGGAATGCTTAGTGGGGATATTATAGGGTTTTTTTTACAGTGCTCACTGCTGGAGTGCTCTGGTAGTCAGCCTTTGCATACGCCCACCATTTTTTCCAGGGGACGAGGAAAACAAAATCATGCACATCCCTCCACATACTGCTCCTGAAGGTTCAGAACCAGCATGTTTGTTTTAGAAATAGTACTTTCTCTGGAGCCACAATTGAATTTTGCTGCATATACTGACAAGGAAAATAATTCAGGTTCCTTAAAGCAGGCTTAATATATATTTTCCCCAGAATGATAAGTAGAAGCTGGCATCTGCTGACAAGCTGCCTGTAGAGACCTACTTGAAGAATGAATGCAGTTAAAACAAACAATGTAAGTGAAAGAGACTCTAGACTACCATTGGAAAGATACTCTATCACAGGTTGTACAGACAAAGCTATTTGGACGACAGGCTATACATAACAATACTGAGATGGTTCTAGTGTTTTCCACTTATACTTCATAAAAGCAGGTACACTAGTCACAGGACTGATTTTGCATGCAGATCAAATATGCGAAACCATGCAAATTTTAGTGGAAATTTAATATAACTGAATTAGGAGAGATTCATTCCAATATATTACTCTTGGTTTATTCTGGTAAAAGCTATATAATTTAATGTACCAGTAGATAATTTATTCATATCCTTAATCATTTAATGATTTCTTCACCCGTAAACAACTTCTGACATTGCCTTCAGCAGCTCTAAGTTTGAAGCAATAGCTGTGACACTCCACAGTATTCCATTTCAACATATTTCCTCGCTTGTTCTCAAGTGGTCGTCTATTTCAGCCCTTGCTATGTTATGAACAACCATTCCCAGTGCAGCAATCTGCCAGAGTTTGACTTGGCTAGTAAAGAACTTGGGGTCTTGGGGTTCAGCCTTCCCTGACTACCTGGAAATATTCAGAAATGGAAAATTAAAACTACATACCCAAATGATCTGGGTTGTAGAGGCTCCTGAACATGCTTCAAGTCTCTATTTGCCGTGGAGAATATTTGGAAATGGGAAACTGCCCTTCTGCTGTCACAGCATTCCCTGCTACTGGTTCCCCACTGTCCCTCATCACAAGGTAAGGTTGGAAACAGGGGAGGAAGAGGAGACAGTGGCAGGAGGTATGGGGACAGCAGGGGATGGGTTGTTTAGGACAGGGGTGGGCAGAAGGTAGATCTCCAGATGTTTTGGACTTCAACTCCCAGAAACCCCTGCAAGCATGGCCAATGGTCAGAAATGCTGGGCGTTTAAGTCCAAAAATTCTGGAGATCTACTTTCTGCCCACCCCTGATCTAGAAGTTCCACTGGCCCTGGTAAGGATTTAATGTACAGGAAGACAAGGCTCATTCCAAATGGAGATGTGTGGGTTTCTCCCTTCACTTTTTCTAACCTACTCTAGCACAGGCAAATCTTATATGATTTCACCTCCCATGGAATAATATCAATGTAGGCATTACACCATTAAAGTACTAGGTCTTACATTTTTGTTGGGAAGAATGCATTTAATTTGATTAAACCATTATTTAATCTGATTAACTGATGGTTACCGGGAAGTCTTTTATTCTTTACTCCCCAATTGTCTCTGGGTAACGTACAGCAGAGGATGAGATGGCTAGATAGCATCACTGATGCAATGAATATGGACTTGAGCATGCTCCAGGAAAGAGCACAGGACAGGAAGGCCTGGCATGCTATGGTCCATGGGGTCACGAAGAGTCAGACACGACTGAACGACTGAACAGCAACAACGTACAGCTGAGGTAGGACCTTCTCCACGCTCCTGACTGACCACTGTGCATTGGACTGTATTTTCCAATCAAATTAGAATAGTTCAAGCATCCACCACTACAGTGGAGGCTAAGGCTGTAATCCTAAATATACTTGTTAGCGAATAAACTCCGTTGAGGGCAGTGGGACCTCTGAAGAAAAAGTGCATAGGATTGCGCTGTAAATTATATCGTTCAAGAAAAGAAATAAGAGCACAGAAAAGGTAGGGGGAAAGGTTTTAATTGTACTAATTTAACAGGATGGGGAAACTAGAGAGAAGTCACTCTCCTCCCAAACAGTGAATGGTGGTGTTCATCCCCTAGTCCATATCTCGGCCTGTGAATTACTTCTTGTTCATGAGACCACTTCCTGCTTAATTCAGTTGGATGATCTCTGAGAAGGGTGAAAATTATCCAAGATGTCCATGGATTTGCAGTCTTTTTAGCAACTAAATCTTTAGTTTATATTTTTCTTTTAAGTTGGGATCCTAAGGAGAGTTGGAAATGTGTTCCTTCTATTACATTGAATGGTCAGCGTCTAACACACAGTTTCAAATGCTGAAGTTCATTGAAATAGGTGAACTTAAGGACATTTAACTGTGGTCACATGGACATTCTCCCAAATAAATATTTCAGAGTCACATCCGTACCTGCAGAGGTGAAAGAACCCATTGTTGGTTCTTCCTCTTCCACTGCGTGTGCACAACTATGTTTTACATACTTACTTGCGATGCATCTCAGGTTGCTGTGTCATCTGAACCTGGCACGTGGTGCAGTGGGGGTGGCTTCATACCCATCCCACAATCCCTACTGCAAGTCGTGGGTTGTAGGGCTGTAAGCCACCCCACATTCCAAGTTCGGATGACACAGCATCTCTGCATTGTGGGTAATTATGTAAAAAGTGGTCGCACAACTGGTACATGCAAGGACGGGGAAAGAACCAATGATGGGGTCTTTTGCTCCCATGATCATGCAAACCCAGCCACTGTTGCCTTACTGCGTAGGCTCCGCTCTTGCTGCACTGTTATAAACTGAAGCTCCAAGCCTTCAAATAAAAATGCAGCGCGTTTCCCATTAAAATGGGTTCAAGAATCAGGAAATCAATTGTGTAAAACAGGTTGTGCTTCTTCTTTTTTCTTTTTCTTTGGGGCTCTTTGATGTTGTTATGCTAGGCATTAGGAAACAAAGATGCATGGAGAGGCAGCCACTCAAAGCCACAGAATGTATGACGCTGAATTTGCGAGTGCATGCATAACGTGGGACAGAAATCTTGCTCTCCCCTTACCATGCTTCCTGACCCCAGGGTGGTGTGCTTCTTCTGCATCATCTTGCCAACTGGTGAGCAGTGTTATACCACACATCCGGTGCAGCTATACAGTAAAATGTGCGGTTGTATAGTCTTTATGGGCTCACAGATATCAGGGGATATTTCCCCTGATCACCGACCTCTTAACAGGCTTTGCTTGATTGGTTCATCAGTTCTAAATATTTTCACCCGTACCATCTGCCATCCTTGAAAAGTTGCCTTATCATAATATTTTGTGAAGATGTACTATTCCCCATCGAGGCATGTAATTTCTAGTGCTGAAAACCTTCAGTCTGAAAAGATTTGCTCATTTACTCAAAGGAGTTTATACAGAAGGAAATGAATGAAGAAACAGCGTGGCATATATATATGGGGGAAGCACTGGGGCTGGTGAATTGTTCACCCTCAACAATAACATGTGAGTTTTAAAGATTGCAAAAGAGTAAGAATTTTGCTTTCCATCGACCCATTCTAAAATCATTAAGAAGGCCTTGTCTCCTGTGTCACATGGATCTCTGGGTAATTTATACAGCTAACTCATTCATCATGATTACTGTGGTACTTGCACAAAAGTAATATTTATCAGTACAAATTGTGCATCCTGTCTACCTCTCAAATGACCTGCATTAGGTGGGACATTCTTCATTTCAGACCTACATTTATCTCCATCCAGAGCTTGGCTTTACCATCTGGCAAGTGTCTTATTTATTTTATTTTTTTCTTACTCACTTATTTTTACTGGATCAGCCTGTTATATTTATATGAAATCCATATGAAGCAGAAAATAAACCAGCTAGTATTAAATTGCTCCCATTAATGGAAATTAAAATATCAATCTGATTAAAAGGGAAAGGTGCTCCATAGCATTTCCAAAGATTAATGTACACCATGGCATTCTTCCTAATACTTTTTTTTCTGTCCCTATCTTTCCTTTCCTTTCCTTTCCTTTCCTTTCCTTTCCTTTCCTTTCCTTTCCTCTTCTTTTCTGCACAGAACAAATAACAATGTGCTGTTTCAATCAAGTAATAAATTGTTTGTACAGGTCTAGATAAAACTTCAGCCTGTCCAAAGACAGTGAAACACACTACTTGGCTAAAAGCATCTGTTTAACACCTAACAGATCTGGGTGCTTAGATGCATGTGATACTGAAGATTTTATAACATAAATATGCCATATTTTACTTTGATAGTTAAAGCTTACAGTCTTTATACAAACATCATAGTATTCCTGAAGATCTCACTCATTTCCAATAGGTTTTCATGACCTGAGTAAAAAACTCAACATTTCTCAAATCCCTTTGATTTATAATGGGCATTAAAAGCTCGACCCAAAATGCTACCCCATTTGTTTCATGGGATGCAACAGACTGATGCACAAGCAGTCCTTTGCACATACAGATGGATTCTCTGTTGGATACTGAAGCAACCCCAATGTATACAGCACACACAGCATTCTGGCCTATTCTAATTTAATGGGATATTCACTAGCACAGGGATGAGGGTGGGGGAGGCTTTCTGATATTTTCTGAAAAGCCCCTATGATATCTTTCAATTTCCTATTGTTATTATAACAGACATTGTCTAGAAATGGCTACAGTCTTATGCATAGCCATTCAGTTGTAGAATCAAAATTGTTTGATTCATTATCAAACAAGGATAATTGTTAGATAATTATGCCCAAAGATGGGGCATAATTTTCAGTTCTCAATTAATTAATTGATATTATTATATGGATTGTAGTATATTAATTAATATTATTTTCACTTCTTAATTTCTTATAAGCATTCAGTCCAGAAGGTTCTGTGGGAAATGTCAAATGCCTTTTCGGTGGGGTGGCGGTGCTCCACTTCCTGTTGTACGTTAAATCAGATGTAGAGATTGTCCAATCAGAAGTACAGGATTGAATGAAGCTGTCATGTGCTGGAACCAAATCCTAAATTCCTTCCACTAGATTTTTATTGGCTCAAAAGCTTAATCAGAGACAAACAATGAGATCTTATACACAAGTCTCATTGTACTCAGTGGGGGACTCGCCAAGATTAGTATGTAAAGAATTGCAGCCTAAAAAATTGTACAGCAAGTCTCTGGATCATCTGAGTTTCTTGCCTTGGTTTTGTCTGTGGCCCTAACTCTCAAACATTAGGAAGCCTTTTGTGTCTTCAAAAAACATAGAATCAGAGTTGAACGAGACCTTGAAATTCATCTAGTCCAGTCTCCTGATCAATGCAAGATCTTCAATGCAGGATGCAACTACTGCAGGGGCCCCATAACTTTTTGGATTGGTGGGCACACCTGGAATTTTGAGAGAAATGGCTGGGGGTTTGCCAATTCATAAAATGGCTCCCATGGTGGGCATGACTGGTCATAAAACACTCACTTTCCAGAGTGCAAACTGGAGAGATTAAAAGAAAAGTAACTTTCAAGAACCTAAATACAAGGCAGTGTGATGTGACTGTTGTTGAACCAACTGGAAACAGTTACCAAAGTGCTATCAGATTTAATTTATATGTAAGTGGAAAATTGCCAGAGAAATCCAACACAGTCATATCTGACTTCAAAAGAGAAAACCTGGTAAAAAGGAAGCTGGAAAGGGAAAGTTAAAAGGGTTGAATTTCTCTGGACCTCTTGGTGATTACTCAATCCATTACTTATGGATTGATAACTGGTTAAAGAACAGGAAGTAGAGAATAGCATAAATTGATAGTTCCCCTAGTTAGGAGGTGATGGACTCGACTTTGGGGGAGCTGGGGGTGGCGACGGCCGACAGGAAGCTCTGGCGTGGACTGGTCCATGAAGTCACGAAGACTCGGAAGCGACTGAGCAAATAAACAACAACAACAACAACAAACAATTTAGGAATGTAAAAGTGGACTTAACAATGGATATGTATTGTGCTTGGTGCTTTTAATTTTGTTCACAAAGGATCTAGAGTTAATGGTAAGCAGTGAGGTGGCCAAGTTTAACCACCAAATTATTTGGAGTAGTTAAAAGAGCACAGTGAAGAGCTTCAAAAAGATATCTCCAAACTGGGAAAATGTGCATTAATGGGCAGTGACTAACCAGGTATAAGAACATAAGAACAGCCATGCTGGATCAGACCAAGGGTCCATCCAGTCCAGCATTCTGTTCACACAGTGGCCAACCAGCTGATGACCAGGAAACCACAAGCAGGACACAAGTGCAACAGTGTCCCCATTGCCAAGTTCCCCAGCAACCCTAGGTATGGGATCTTCGGGTTGTGGTGGAATGAAAACATACATTGTGCAGTTACTATGAGAAGGCAAATGTCATGTTGGGGAGGATTAGGAAAGGAATTAAAATAAAACTGTCAATATCATAATGCCTTTATACCAATCTCTGGTGAGATCAAACTTAGTGTACAGTTCTGGTTAGGGATGGATGAGCCCATCTCTGTCCAGGGCAGGGGAGCTCGACAAGCTGCCCCCTGCAGCTCGCACAGCCCAGGCCTGCCTGGCAAGCTTCCTTGCTCCCCCCACCTGCCCGCGAGCTGCGCAAGCCTCCCCTCTTCCTTGCACTGGCTGTCAAAGGCTGGCACAGGGAAGAGGGGCCTCGGCGCAGCCAGCCCCCAGCCTCTCACCCTGGCCTCTAGAAGGGGTGGGGAGAAGAAGAGGATAGGTGCCTCCTTCTACCCCCCACAACCTGTTACAGCAGCAGTGGCAAGGGACAAGCTGGTTGTTTTCTGTAAGGCCAGGAAAACTTATGGAAAACGACCAGCCTTTTCTGCACCACTGCCACTGTAGCAAGGATGGGGGAAGAAGGAGAGGCACTGCCTTCTTCCCCTCTCCTTGCTGAGGGAGCGGGTGCCTGAGGTCTTGTCCAACTCAGCATGCCGCGAGTCAGGCAATAGCTCAGGTCTGAGAGCTGGTGTCCAGGAGGTCGAACCAGCAATTTCTCGCTGGGCTTTGAGCCTCAACTAGACGCTTGCGACATCCCTAGTTCTGGTCACTACATTTCAAAAATATTGTAGAGCAGGAAAAAGTGCAGGAATGGGCAAACCAAATGTTCAAGGGACTGGAGCAACTTCTCTATATAGAAAGGTCTGTACCTGGTGTTGGACACCCGAGACAGGATAGGGATTCTGTTGGTGTTCTGCCCACTCCACTGCCCAACAGTCTCCATGCCTGAGCTGACTGAGATGGTCTCAAGCGTGATGTTGAGGACCCCAAAGCTTATGGTCTTGGGGCACTTTAATCTTCGTGCTGAGACTACATTGTCAGGAGCGGCTCAGGACTTCATGGCTGCCATGTCAACCATGGGCCTGTCTCAAAAAATGTCTTGCCCAACACATGTGGCAGGACACACTTTGTACCTAGTTTTCCATGCTGGATTGGGAGAAAATGATCTGCAGGTGGGGGAGCCAGTGGTGACTCCTTTGGCATGGACAGATCATTATCTGATCAGTTTTGACCTGCAGGCCACTTGTAACCTCTGCAAGGGTGGGAGACCAAATGTGATGGTCCGTCCCCAGAGACTGATGAATCCAGATGGATTTTTGAGGTCTCTTGGGGATTTTCCTGCATGCTTAGACAGCGCACCACTCCTGCTGAGGTCCTGGTCACCACTTGGAATGAGGAGATGACCTGGGCTATTGATACAATCGCTCCCAAACATCCTCGACCTGGTCGTAGAAATGTCTGCTCCTTGGTATTCTGAGGAGCTGAGGGCAATGAAATGACTGTGTCAGCAATTGGAGCACAAATGGCAGAAGACTCGGAATGAATACGATCGAACACAGGTAAGAATCCAGTTGCAATCTTATTCTGTGGTGGTCATGGCGGCGAAGAAATCCTACTTCTCCGCCACCACTGCATCTGCTCAGTGTTGTCCAGTGGAGCTCTTTCATGTGGTTAAAGGCCTCTTGGGCGTAGGCCTTGAAACACAAAAACTTGAACCCTCAAAGGCCCACTGTGAACAATTTGCCAGACTCTTTGCAGATAAAATCGCTCGCATTTGTGACTTGGATAACATTGTTTTGACAGAGTCTGATATGGACGAGGCTGGTGCACCATGTAGTCGTGTTATGGATACCGTTCAGCTTGTGCAACCTGAAGAAGTGGACAAACTGCTTGGAGGCCTGAGGCCTACTACTTGTTCTTTAGATCCTTGCCCATCATGGCTTGTGAAATCTGCCAGAGCTGGGCTGGAAATTTGGACCTTGGAGGTGGTAATGCCTCCCTGAAGGACAGCAAGGTCCCCACTGCTTTGAAAGAAGCTGTGGTGAGGACCTTGCTGAAGAAACCAAATTTAGATCCCATGGCTCCAGATAATTACCTCCCTGTGTCAAATTTGCCGTTTGGGGGCAAGGTGCTAGAGCATGGTGTGGCCTCACAACTCCAATCCATTTTGGATGAAACTGACTATTTAGATCCATTCCAATCAGGTTTCAGGTCTGGTTATGGGACGGAAACAGCCTTGGTCACCCTGGTTGATGACTTGCACCAGGGAATGTTTGGGGGGAGTGCTACCCTGTTGGTTCTTCTGGACCTCTCAGCAGCTTTTAATACCATCGACCATGGTATCCTTCTGGATCGTTTATCTGGACTGGGCTTGGGAGGCACAGCTTTAAAGTGGATCTGGTCCTTTCTGGAGGAGCAGTCTCAGAAAGTGGTGCTGGGGGACTTTGGTTCCACCCCATGGCCATTAGTCTGTGAGGTTCTGCAAGGTTCTATCTTGTCCTCTATGCTTTTTAACATCTACATGAAACCACTGGGGGAAGTCATCCGGAGGTTTGGGCTGAAATGTCATCAGTACGTGGATGATACTCAGCTCTACCTCTTGTTTCCATCTGCACATCCCAGGGAGGCTGTAGAATGAACTCGAACTAGTGTCTGGAGGCTGTTTTAAGATGGATGAGGGTGAACAAGCTCAAACTTAATCCAGACAAGACAGAGGTACTGTGGGTTGGGAAACCAGCTACTTCAGATGGAGGTTTATAACTGGTCTTAGATGGGGTTGCACTCCCCCTGAAAGACCAAGTGTGCAGTTTGGGAGTCCTCCTGGACTCTGACCTAACTGGTGTCCAGGGGTACTTTTTTCCAGCTTAGGCTGGTACACCAATTGCAGCCCTATCTGGAGAGGACGAACCTTGCCTCAGTTATCCATGCACTAGTCACATCCAGTCTGGACTACTGTAATGCGCTATACGTGGGGCTGCCTTTGAAGATGGTTCAGAAACTCCACCTTGTGCAGAATGAAGCTGCCTGAGTATTTGTGGGGGCGAGCCGATTCGATCATATAATGCCTATACTGCGCCAGCTGCTAGGGATGTACGAAAGTCATTTACATTTTTGAAGTGTGACATTCGCGGTGGGGGGGGAGGCACTCCATACCTCCCCCCAAAATCCTACCCCAGCCGGCTTTGCTCCGCAGCGACTCTGCGGAGCCACCAGCTGGGTGCATCCCCACGGCAGGTCTGCGGACACAAATGGCGGCTGGCATAGTGGCCGCCATTTGCGTCCCTGCTTTTGCCATGATAGGCTACGTAAATATTTACGTAGCCTATCACGGCTCAGAGAAGGGACGCAAATGCCATAGCGGCCACCATTTGTGTCCCTGCTTTTGCCGTGATAGGCTACATAAATATTTCTGTAGCCTATGATGGCAAAAGCGGGGATGCAAATGGCGGCTGCTACGCCATTTGCATCCCTGCTAGGCATGGCGGAGAATCCCACCACGGATCTCAGTGAGGCCAAATGCCAGAGCATTCAGCCCCCCGAAATCCGTGTCGGAACAAAGCCCCCCCCACGAAATGGGCCCGGAATGGAGCCTACCTTTGTTGGCCGTTCCAGTGCTCCTTGAATGGCAGCTGCGTCTGCAGCTGCCATTCGCGTCTTTCGAATGGCCGTGATACGTACGTATTTACGTAGCCTATCATGGCTAGCGCAGGGTCGCCATTTGCGTCCCTGCGGAGGCTGTGATAGGCTACGTAAATATTTACGTAGCCACCATTTGCGTTCCCTTTTTCACCATGATAGGCTACGTGAATATTTACGTAGCCTACCACAGCTAAAAAAGGGAACGCAAATGGCGGCCGCCATAGCCACCGCCATTTGCATTCCGTTTTTTGTTTTTTTTGCCGTGATAGGCTACGTAAATATTTATGTAGCCTATCACGGCTAAAGTGGGAACACAAATGGCGTAGGGGATGCCATTTGCGTCCCTGCTTTAGCCGTGATAGGCTACGTAAATATTTACATAGCCTATCACGGGCCGGTGTAGGGACGCAAATGGTGTCCCCTACACAGGACGCCATTTGCGTCCACAGTAGCCCGGCAGCGGCTGGAGGCCCCAATGCGGGTTGGCCCGGCCGGCAGCTCTGCAGACTGGCCACGGAGTGGAGCCAGCCAGGCAGGATTCCGGGGGGGAGGAACAGATCGCCTCCCCCCTATCGAGGATTCTGGGGGGAGGAACGGATCACCTCCCCCACCTGTGGAACCCGGCGGAGGCAGGTAGGCTGGGTTTCCTACACCCCTAGTCCCTGCTCTGAGCTGTGATAGGCTAAGTAGATACTTACATAGCCTACCATGGCTTGCCAGGGATGCAAATGGTGGCCGGCGTAGCGGCTGCCATTTGCGGCTACAGCCCGACAGCAGCTGGAGCTGCCGGAGCTGCTGCTGCTGCCAGAGCCGCTGGAGCTGCAGCCAGGTACGCTCCATTTCATGGGGCTTTTGTGGGGTTGTGGGGCGGGTTGCTCCGTTCCGCCACGGATTCCAGGGGGCTGAATTCATTGGAATTCGTCCTCCCTGGGATCCGTGGTGGAATTCTCTAACATCCCTACCAGCTGCACTGGTTACTGGTGCATTTCCAAACCCAATTCAGAGTACTGGTTTTGACCTGTAAAGCCTTAAACAGTTTGGGACCAAGTTACTTGAAGGATTGTCTACACCCATATCAGCCTGCCTTCACTTTAAGATCAGAAAGAGAGGCCCTTCTCATTTGCCCACCTGTGAGAGCAGTCAAGTGGGTGAACACCTGTGAGAGGGCCTTCTCTGCAGTGGCCCCCCACATCTTTGGAACAAGCTGCCATCAGAGGTCCACCATGCTGCCTCATTACAGTTTTTTAAGAAGGCCTTGAAAACATATTATTTTACTTTGGCCTTCTACTGATATGACTGCTACTGTTGCTGCTGTTAACATCATTGTTGATTTTATTGTTGGTTTTAATTGTTTATTGTTGGCTTTTATTGTTTTTATTGTTTTTAAATTTTTATCACCTTTAATATTTTAATTGTTTTTATATATTTTATTGTTGTAAGCCGCCTTGGGAGGGCTTCTGCTATGAAAGGCGGCTAAGAAATATTTTAAATAATAAATTAAATAAATACAATGTTTGGGATGTTTTAGCTTAGAAAAGTGGTGAATAAGCAGGTCAATGAAAAAGGTGTATAAAACTATGGATGGGGTATATACAGATACAGATAAGATGTTCTCCCTCTCTCATAATACTAGAACCCAGGCTCACCAAATTCTATATTTTAACATGTAATTTCACTAAAAAGAAGCAGCAGCAGCAGAAGACAATGATGGCAATGGAAGAAGAAGAAGAAGAAGAAGAAGAAGAAGAAGAAGAAGAAGAAGAAGAAGAAGAAGAAGAAGAAATGTAACTTTAAGCTTCTATGGGAAAAGGATTTGAGGACTCTCAATCACAAAAGGAAGATGGTTAAATATAAAGTTAGCTTCATTAACCCTCACTGTAAGTGAAGTAAAATATAAACTGGTCTTCCACTACTATTTAACTCCAGTGAGAATGTGAGATTAAACTGAGTTTACTCAGATAATGGTTTTAAATGCTGTAAATGAAATGCCTCCTAGGCAGATATTTATCATATGTAGTAGCTTTGTCAACATGCCCAGAATTATTGGCAACATAAGATCAGTATAATTTCATGGACTGTGGGGTTTGATGCAGAGTTTTCTCCTTTATTTGTACTCTTTAAAGTTATTGAATCAGATATTACAAACTTAAACAAAATGGATTGTATCCAGATTTAAGCTGGAGCAACTGTGCTGGCCCTTCTCTCTCCTTCCCTCAGCAGCCACTTCAGCCCCCTGAAAATGCTGCACAGAGAGTCAGGAGACCCTGCTGAATGGGGTGAGCTGGGATGTAGGGGGAGGGGGATCCCCCTCAAATAAGGCAGAGAGATCTTATGCAAGTGGAGCCCTTCCTCTAGAGGAAGGCAGATCCTGGATCCACCCCAATAATGGTTATACATTTATTAATAGCTGATAAAGTAATAGAAATGGGGAAAAAATACTCATGTGTCAGCCAATTGTTAATAGTTTATGGAGGGAGCAATCCTATGGCCACTAGTCAGTGGCTAGATGGACATAGGATATGTGGTTCTCCAGGAACTGACCTTCCCCCTTTCTGCGCTGCCTCGCTGGCAGCATAGAATGGCCCCATGCTCCGCGCTTGGAAGAGGACCACAGAGTGGCCAAAACAGGGCATTCTGGGGGGCATTCTGGGGTGGGGAAGGCAGAAATGCCAGTACAACACATCCAATATGTCATCCGGCAGCCTTCTCCCCCGCTCTACCTTCCAGCAGCTAGACAGCCGAAATCGGCTGTCTAGATGCAAATGCAAAGTGGCTGAGGTCTGGAGGGGACTATTGCCTCCATGCTTCTCCTGCCCTTCATTGTATAGGCGGTCGCCTCAAAATTCGGAGGCGGATGCCTATCCCCATAGGGTTGCACCCTAAATGTCTAGATATAGCAGAAAATGACAAATGAATGATAGAAAACATATATAGAAGAACTGGCAATCAATATATAATTAATGCCATAGATAAATAGACTAACTTTATTGGCTTCAAGTGTGGACATACTAGATTCAGAAATTTATTTTTGTTATAAAGAAGGTATTAGTTAATTATATTGCTTATATGCTCTTGACTTACTGTCTAATGTGTGTTATTTCTCATATTTTAACTTTTTAAAAGGGGAAATTAGACAAATCAATGGAGGATAAGGCTACCAATAGCTATTAGGGATAAGAGCTATATATTACCTCCAGTAGCAGAGGCAGTATGTTTCTCAGATGCTGGGAACATGGGCATGAGGGTGCTATTTCACTCATGTCCTGCTTGTGGGCTTTCCATAGACATCTAATTGGCCACTGTGGGACCTGGTGTAGATTGGTCTGATCAAGCATGGCTCTTCTGATCTTCTTATTTATGATTACATAGGCCATTAGTTCTAATGTTGCCTTTTGGGGCAAAAGAGAACAAGTCTGCCCCATCTTCTATATGACACCCCTTCAAATATTTGAAGACTACTATCACGTGTCTTCTTAATTTAGAAATATTCAGTGCTTTCAGCTGTTCCTCATGCAACTTGGTTCCCAGATCACTCACCACACTGGTCCCCCTCCCCCGGACACACGCCAGTTTGCAAGTGTCTTTCTTAAAATGTGACACCAAGAACCGGATACAAAACAGGATGATCAAGAATTTATAGCTGCTTCTGTTGTACTCACTGATACAATCTTTTGCTGCATACAGCATTTCCATCCCAAGCCTCCGTAACTGCTAAATTGTTGAATCATTATTAAAAGCCCTGACTGAGGCTTATACTCTTGACTTTTCCGTTTGATTAATAGAAAATAATCACTCTTTCTGGCTCTCCGGCTCCTGTGATTTAGTTAATTAACTGATAGAAGCAGCACAAATAGTTTTTACAGTTGTATACTTATTGTTGTAAGAATTATATGAAAATTAATCCCTTACTAGATGATTAGGGTTGTTTTTAAAGATCAGCTAATGAACAAAAATAGTCTTGTGTTGGCATTTTAATGTATTTTTAATCACCAGCTAAATAACAAAGAAGTGTCTTTTAAAATAATTAAGACTACACATCAAGTCTCCATAGGATATCAACAATAAAGGGGTTAATGATGCATCCAGTCATCATGGAAACAATTAAAAAAACTTTAAAGAACTCAAAGCAACTTCACCAATCTGAACTCATCTATGCCAAACAAAATTTCCACAATGCACAACATTTTTCATCCTGCAGAATTTACAGAAAAAAGTAACAGATAGTACTTCAGAATGGCAACTTTCAATTTACATACAGCCAACTATTTAAATTAAATTAAGCCCTAACAAAAGAAGGCAAAATAGCAGCCACACACAGAACATGATTCAGCTCACTGTATCAGATTCAGCCTGGCACTGTTTTCTATCAAAAGAGCACCATGGGGAACATCTTTTGTAAAATTAGACCAGAGCTTTCTAGACGTTTAAAGAACTCATTTAGGAGGTTGTTTACACAAACACTTGTCACCCTTTGACTTCAGTCTCTGATCTGTTTTTTCATCAAGGGAGTTAATCAGAGGTAATCCATGTTGAAAGTGGGAAAAAAGCCATTGGATAATGTAGGGCTCTTGTCTTCTGTCTGTTTATTCCTCAGATAAGTGAAAGCTAGCCTGGTCATTTTCTCAGAATGACATGCAGATTCTGGGTAGTTTGGGACATTCTAAGAAGCACCAGAGAATGGGTGCATAATGTATGTTTCTGGTATAATATGCAAAATGAACTCTTGAACCTTGCATGAGTCCCAGAAGATGCTGATAAAGCTCTCTTGGCTTGTGCCTGTCTTCATATCAGCTTTAGAGGCCTCAAAACCCAGCACAAAATGGCAGAAAGTTCCATTCCTTCACAAGCAGCTACAATTTCTAACTGGAACTAGGGATGGCGGAGAATTTCTCCCCGAAACTTAAGTGGAACCTCCCAGGTTCAGAGACAATATGTCTCCCAATACCAGAGCCAACGTGTCTCTCAATACTAGCTTCAAGCCCTGCTTGTAGGTTTCCCAGAGGTATCTACCTAACTACTGCTGGAAACAGGATCCTGGAATAGATGGATCTTGATTTTATCCAGAAAATCCTTAAGTTACTAAATTAATGAACAAGGATGCATAGCTAAAATACCTTGAGATTTTCTACCCCTTTATCATTGATTCAGGGGTTAACATTCCTTCTTCAACAACTGGTAAAACATGTGGTTCTTTTGGACTTCAAAGCTAAAGATTGGCAGCAACAGCTCCACATCTCTAAACAAAGGTCTCTAATAAATAAATAATACATCTAATAAATAAGTAATACACTGCATGGAATTAGGAATATGAATGTATCTTTGTCCGCTTTCTATTTAAAATCTTACAGGATACATGCTAGCTGAAAGAACAGATAAGGGCAAAAAGGGATTCTTCCCTTAGCCCTTTGACCCTGACTTTTTTGAATATGGTAGGCTTTGACTGTCAAATTAAAAATTTTCAAATGTGACACATTCAGGTCTTGTGACTATCAGTGTACAAAACTGTTATGGAAATATTTTGGGGTTTGAATATGCCATTTTAAAAACTTCATTTTGGAATTCTGTTTAAAGAAGATTCATGAAATACATTTAAAATGAGTAACTGATTTCCCGTTGTTCCAAGTAAGCGTGTATAGGATTGTGGTCTAAGTCTGACTGAATTGCTTAAAGCACATGCACATCTCATCTCCTACAATCTCTTCAAGTTTGTGTAGAGTTCAGGTCCTAAGGACAGGGTTGGTCCTACCAGAGTGAGGCAGTCACTGGGGATGGTGCGGAAACTCCCCCACCTGCCTGTGCTCCAGATTGCGCCCGCCAAGCCTCTGGCCTCACTTGCCCCTGCTCACACCCTCCCAGGCATTCCCTGCAGTCATCTGGACCCATCCATGAGCACCTGCCATTTTGCCAAACTTATTTTTACAGGAAAAAAAAGGGGGTTATTAAAAATGCTCAAATTTAAATATGTGCACATTCAGGCTGGGAAAGGCTGATCTATGCAATATTAGAGGCATAAATGGCCCATTTACTCCTCTTATATTACTCCTCTTATAAACATTCCCAGCCCACATTTGTTCATATTTAAATATGTTCATTTTTAATTACCTTCCCCTCCCCCCCCCCAAAAATAAGCTCAGCAAAATGGTGAGCATTCGCGGATGAGATCTATTCATTCATTTCATTTATTACATTTATATCCTGCCTTTTTTCCTCCTGAAGGAAGCCAAGGTGGCATACATATTCTTCCTCCTCTCCATTCTATCCTCACAACAACAACCCTGTAAGGTAGGTTGGGCTGAGAGTCTGTGACTGGCCCAAAGTCACCCAGTGAGTTTCTGTGGCTGAGTGGGGACTAGAACCCAGATCTCTCAGCTCTCTATCCACTACACTACACGGGGTCTCAGGGTAAGTGTGGATGGCTCAGCAAGCTCATGGGGGCTCAAGTCGGGTTCAGGGGGCTCAAGCAGAGACATCACTTCAGTGGGAGCCCTCCAGTACTGGATGGGGGTGGGTTCGTCCATCCCTAGCTGTTGCCTCAGGCAGCAGATTTTGGGTGTCATGAAAGGGCAGCACACTTTTAGCTATGTTTGTTTGTTTGTTTGTTTGTTTGTTTTATTGTGGTTCGACTGGCAGGGATGGGGAGAGGTGCTTATGGGATTTTCGGCCTAATTTACCAAAAATAATTTGGCTGGCTTTGGATACTATGCACTTTGACTTGGGTAGGTGGGTGAAGTGCCATTTGCTGCAAAATGTCTTGGGCCTAGGGATGTGCAAGGGTTGGAGTTTCCCTATTACATGAACAATCCCTAATATTTGGTGGCATAGCTTTTTCAAAATAAAGCCTGAGTGGCAAGACCTTTCCTTTCTTTGGGAGCTGAGCCTGCAGTGTAATGCTGTTAGGATGCTTTACCTAATAGCTCACATTTATTATTCTTGGTTTTATCCCATTACCCCTAATTAACACTCTTTGTACCATGTTAAATAATCCTCCAGTCTTGGTGTTTACTTCAATTATTTTAAGGCAGTTAAATCAATCCCTCCAGCCACCTAATCAGTAGTATTGGTCTCCCTAGGCTCCCTTTAATTTATCTCTGTCTTGAAAGTCCAAAAGTGTCCAGAACTAAATACATTACTTCAGAATTGCTGAGAAAAAAGGGACAGCCATCTCCCAATCATGTGGTGCCTGCTTAGGAACGTGCCTAGCTGCAAGCTATTCCCAGTAACAAACTGAAATCTATTATACTACTCACTGACACACCAGCTTTCAGGATTTGAATTCTTCAAGATGGAGGACTTCTAGTTGTTGTTGTTCAGTCATTAAATCGTGTCCGACTCTTCGTGACCCCATGGACCATAGCATGCCAGGCCTTCCTGTCTTCCACTCTCTCCCAGAGTGTGCTCAAGTTCATATTCATTGCATCGGTGATGCTATCTAGCCATCTCATCCTCTGCTGTCCCCTTCTCCTTTTGCCTTCAGTCTTTCCCAGCATCAGGGTCTTTTCCAGACAGTTTTCTCTTCGCATTAGGTGGCCAAAATATTTGAGCTTCAGCTTCAGTATCTGTCCTTCCAATGAGCACTCAGGGTTGATTTCTTTTAGGATGGACTGATTTGACCTCCTTGCAGTCCAGGGGACTCGTAAGAGTCTTCTCCAGCACCACAGTTTGAAAGCATCAATTATTCAATGCTCAGCCTTCCTTATAGTCCAGCTCTCACAGCCATACATTGCTACTGGGAAAACCATAGCTTTGATTATACAAACCTTTGTTGGCAAGGTGATGTCTCTGCTTCTTACTATGCTGTCTAGGTTTGCCATAGCTTTCCTCCCAAGGAGCAAGCATCTTTTAATTTCATGGCTACAGTCACCGTCTGTGGTCATCTTGGAGCCCAAGAAAATAAAATCTGTCACTGCTTCCATTTCTTCCCCTTCTATATGCCAGGAAGTGATGGGGCCAGATGCCATGATCTTCATTTTTTTAATGTTGAGTTTCAAACCAGTTTTTGCACTCTCCACTTCCACCCTCAACAAGAGGCTCTTTAGATCCTCTCACTTTCTGCCATTAGGGTGGTATCGTCTGCGTATCTGAGGTTGCTGATAATTCTCCCAGCAATCTTAATTCCGACCTGTGATTCATCCAACCCGGTGTTTCTTCTTCTCCTAGTACTACCAATCAAAAAGGATTGTGCAGCTATTCCATCTTTTTTTCCTTAATGGTTTTTTTTTTTCTGGTAAGAAAAAAGATGGAAGAAGCAGTGGGAAAACATGGGAGGTCTACAAATTGAAGCCAATATCATCTGGACCCCCACAAGATTCTGTGAATGAGACAATGTGATTATACAATAAAAGCTTTGTCTGGAAGCTCCCTACATGTGTTAAAAACAAGGATCATGTGTGCGCATGTGTGTGTTTATATACTGACTTCCATCAGAACCATATAACAGAATAACATTTAGCTTTCAAATTTAGCCCATGAACCAAAAAAGGTAAGATACCACCTACATTAATATTAATTGATTATGGTTATTTTACATGTAGCATCAATGTACATGGCACTTTACAGAATAACATAAGCAAAATGCTGAATTATCTTAAAGTTTTTCTAAAAATTCTTGCTCAGTAAAACCAGTCTGCTTTGGGATTTGTTCCAAATGAGAAGCAGTATATAGATATTGCTAATATAAATAAATAAATGGCAGGTTCCTGTACTAAAGTTGGCAAGGAAGACAACAGAAGCAGGGCAGGGAAAAACAGGGTAAAAAGGGATGACTTGGGGTAAAATGCAATTCTACCTACTTGAGCTTAATTTCATTTGGGATGAGGACTAAGTGCATCAGGTAAAGGCTTCCCTGAAAATGAAGGTCTTGAGCAGGGATTCAAGGCAAGAGGCAGAGCTGGCACTCCATAAGTGTTCTATAATCAAATTCTAGGCTCATGGAGAAAAGTTGTGCCTGGAAGTTTTTTGTGGCTGACATAAAGAAGGAGGAAAGGAAGTGATTATATCTCTGCAATATTTTTAATCACATTGGTTCACCACAATAGGTGTTGCTTAACATAAATGATCAGATGACAATGCATGTGAAGGTAATTCTGGGGTAGTAGCATTGTATTAAAGCCAGAGACCAATGTTTACTTCAGATAGTTTATGAAATGCAGATCTTAGCATTTTACCATAGTTCATAATATAATTACATTTTCTTAGGAATCATAAAACGTTCGGGGAGGGGGGATGAAGATCGAGTTCTTGCAAGTCCATCCCTCCTCTTTTAATTAGAAATGGAAATATTTAATTCAGATATAAAAGGGGGCCTATCACAATCATTCAAATCTTCAGCACCGACTGGATAATACGCCAAAAAGAGATGTTATTTTCATTACAGGAGACTGGAATGCTAAGGTGGGTAGTCAAACGACACCTGGAATTACAGACAAGCATGGTCTGGGAGAACAAAATGAAGTGGGACATAGGCTGATAGAATTTTGCCAAGACAACTCACTGTGAATAACAAACACTTTCTTCCAACAACCTAAAAGACAACTTTATACATGGACTTCACCGGACGGTTGACACCGAAATCAGATTGACTACATCCTTTGTAGCCAAAGGTGGCGGACATCTATACAGTTGGTAAAAACAAGACCTGAAGCTGACTGTAGTTCAGATCATGAACTTCTTGTTAAATAATTTAGAATCAGACTAAAAAGAATAGGGAAGACCCACAGAGCAGTTAGATATGAGCTCACTAATATTCCTCATGAATATGCAGTGGGGGTGAAGAATAGATTTAAGGGACTAGACTTAGTAGATAGGGTCCCAGAAGAACTATGGACAGAAGTTTGCAACATTGTTCAGGAGGCGACAACAAAAAACATCCCAAAGAAAAAGAAAACCAAGAAGGCAAGATGGCTGTCTGCTGAGACACTGGAAGTAGCCCAAGAAAGAAGGAAAGCAAAAGGCAACAGTGATAGGGGGAGATATGCCCAATTAAATGCAAAATGCCAGAGGTTAGCCAGAAGAGAGAAGGAATTATTTTTAAACAAGCAGTGCACGGAAGCGGAAGAAGATAATAGAATAGGAAGGACAAGAGACCTCTTCCAGAAAATTAGAAACATCGGAGGTAAATTCCAGGCAAAAATGGGGATGATCAGAAACAAAGATGGCAAGGATCTAACAGAAGCAGAAGAGAGCAAGAAAAGGTGGCAGGAATATACGGAAGATCTGTATAGGAAAGATAATAATATCGGAGATAGATTTGACAGTGTGGTCAGTGAGCTAGAGCCAGACATCCTGAAGAGTGAGGTTGAATGGGCCTTAAGAAGCATTGCTAATAACAAGGCAGCAGGAGACAACAGTATCCCAGCTGAACTGTTTAAAATCTTGCAAGATGATGCTGTCAAGGTGATGTATGCCATATGCCAGCAAATTTGGAAAACACAGGAATGGCCATCAGATTGGGAAAAAAATCAAATTGTATCCCTATACCAAAGAAGGGAAACACTAATGAATGTTCAAACTATCGAACAGTGGCATTTATTTCACATGACAGTAAGGTAATGCTCAAGATCTTGCAAGGTAAACTCCAGCAATTCATGGAATGAGAATTGCCAGATGTATAAGCTGGGTTTGGAAAAGGCAGAGGAACCAGAGACCAAATTGCCAATATCCGCTGGATAATGGAGAAAGCCAGGGAGTTTCAGAAAAACATCTATTTCTGTTTTATTGACTGAAACCTTTGACTGTGTAGATCTTAACAAACTGTGGCAAGTTCTTGGTGGTATGGGGATACCAAGTCATCTTGTCTGTCTCCTGAGGATATAATGACCAAGTAGCAATGGTAAGAACAGACCACAGAACAATGGACTGGTTTAAGATTGGGAAAGGAGTACGGCCGGGTTGTATACTCTCACTCTACCTATTCAACCTGTACGCAGAACACATTATGCGATGTGCTGGGCTTGATGAATCCAAGGCTGGAGTTAAAATCACTGGAAGAAACATTAACATCTCAGATATGCAGATGATCATGATACCACTTTGATGGCTGAAAGCAAGGAGGATCTGAGGAACCTTATGATGAAGATGAAAGAAGAAAGTGCAAAAGCTGGGTTGCAGTTAGGGATGGGGGAGACTTTCTCCCTGAAACTTCGGGGGGCCGAGCGCCAACGCATTCGGCCCCCCGAAATCGGCAGTGAAATTCTCCGCCACCCCCCGCCACCCCCCCCCCGAGATGGGACTTACCTTTCACGAATGTCCCTCCTGAGGCAGGTCCCAGCGGCAGTTTGTCAGGTCTTCGTCAGGGGCTGGGGTGGCAGCCGGTCTTTTGACCGGCTGCCGCTGCCGCCATTACAAGGAAAGTTAAAAAAAAAAAAAACCTCCCCGTGATAGGCTACGTAACGATTAACGTGGCCTATCATGGCTAGATTTGCAAAGTCAGCCATGATAGGCTACGTTAATCGTCACGTAGCCTATCACGGGTGACTTTGGAAAAAAAAAGCGCATACGCAAATGGCGGCCCCCATAGGGAGCCGCCATTTGCGTTCCTTATTTGGTCCCTGTAGTCTACGTAAAGATTTACGTAGACTACGGCGAAAATAAGGGCACCGCAAATAGCGTTGCTCTTATTTTCGCCGTAGTCTACATAAATCTTTACGTAGACTACAGGGACCAAATAAGGAACGCGAATGGCGGCTCCCGATATGGGGGCCGCCATTTGCGTACGTGCTTTTTTTTTTTCCAAAGTCACCTGTGATAGGCTACGTGACGATTAACGTAGCCTATCACGGCTGACTTTGCAAATCTAGCCGTGATAGGCTACGTTAATCGTTACGTAGCCTATCACGGGGGTGTTTTTTTTTTTTCGCGGCCGGGTAGACGGGGCGCTTCTACCCAGCCTGACTTTCGCCGGTGAGGGATGGGGCGCCTCCTGCCCGGCCTGAATTTCAGCCGGGCGAGGCGGGAAGCCTCCCCTCCCTTGCATGAACTTCGGGGGGAGAAGCGAAGCGCCTCCCCCCCACCGCGAAAAAAGCTGCGGGACAAGGTAAGTCCCTTTCGTACATCCCTAGTTGTAGTTAAACCTCAAAAAACCAAGATTATGGCAACCAGCTTGATTGATAACTGGCAAATAGAAGGAGAAAACATGGCGGCAGTGACAGACTTTGTCTTTCTAGGTGCAAAGATTACTGCAGACGCTGACTGCAGCCAGGAAATCAGAAGACGTTTACTTCTTGGGAGGAGAGCAATGACAAATCTTGAAAAAATAGTGAAGAGCAGAGACATCACACTGACAACAAAGGTCCGCATAGTTAAAGCAATGGTATTCCCCATAGTAACCTACGGCTGCGAGAGCTGGATCATAAGGAAGGCTGAACGAAGGAAGATAGATGCTTTTGAACTGTGGTGCTGGAGGAAAATTCTGAGAGTGCCTTGGACTGCAAGAAGATCAAACCAGTCCATACTCCAGGAAATAAAGCCAGACTGCTCACTTGAGGGAATGATATTAAAGGCAAAACTGAAGTGCTTTGGCCACATAATGAGAAGACAGGACACCCTTGAGAAGATGCTGATGCTAGGGAAAGTGGAAGGCAAAAAGAAGAGGGGCTGACCAAGGGAAAGATGGATGGATAATATTCTGGAGGTGATGGACTCGACCTTGGGGGAGCTGGGGGTGGCGACGGCTCACAGGAAGCTCTGGCGTGGGCTGGTCCATGAATTCATGAAGAGTCGGAAGCAACTGAATGAATAAATAGCAACAAATCACAATCATGCCAGTTTGCTCTAGATTTAAAAGAAATTTGGGTTAAAACAAATATGTAGCTTTAAAGAAAGAATGAGAAACTAGGTAAGGAGTTTAGTAGAATTCAAATGTTGATGCCATTTATTTTAATGTACAAATCAGCAGGGAAGAAATTAGAAAAAAATTGACACTGGTACAGATGGTTCAGACATCTCTATTCTCCAGGAATCAGACCAGGAATGAGCCAGTGGCCTAGTGCCCACATGCTCCCTCCTTGACCCTTTCTGTCTCTCCTTTCCACATGCACCCAGCTTCAGCACAGATATCTTGGCTTGTTAAATCAGTTTCCCATGAGACCCTAATCTGGAAACTGTGGCGTAGGGCTCAGTCCTATGGGATGCTCCCTGAGTACTCATAAGCCTCTGAACTCGGAGGCTTACATGTATCCAGCGCAGAGTGGGAGGCACCTTACGCCTCCCACTCTGCATTTTAGCTAGATGGGTGATTTTGTGGAGGCTTTGGGGAGGGGGAGGGAAGGAGGCTGGGGATGGCTGGGTCCCCAGTCTCCTCCCCTCCCTGCCCCCAGGAACTCTTCTTTTTCCCCATCTCCGTGCTCTGTTTGCAAGGGTGGAGAGGTAGCTGGTGCGGTTCTCTCCAAGCCAGCTACGAGGGGGAGGGGCGGAGTGCATGGTTTCCTGGCTCCAAGATTGGACCCTTGTCTACGAGCTCAGAGCCAGGAAACTAAACAATCCTATATCCCCCCAGGTGCTTTTTGGGGACATAGGATTCCTCCCTTAAGCACTGCTTACAAATCAATAGATCAACCCAGGATCTGATCCATGGATCCAATTAACCATGAATTTGTTTGAACCTGGCCAATAGGGGCTGTCTCCTTTCTGCACATCTTCTGGGCCACCATAAAGTCAAATGCATGGTTTTGCTGCAAAGGTCCATCATTCTCTGTCTTATGCTGCACTTTTGAAGGGGTGTGTTGCTTATTTTTAAATATTGGCAAGGCTTATATTATGGTTACAATCCAAGAACATGGCCTTTGGGGGATTTGTAGATGCAGCACTTACTCTGATGAAAGGCAGTGCAAATTCAGAGTCACATTGTCCGCCATATGCACATCAGGTCTCTACTTTTCATTTTTGCAGTAACAATATGGCTCATGCGTATTCAAGAGGCTTCAGAAGTCCAACCCAAAAGACAGAGAGTCGGAGATGTCCTTTTATGCCTTTGATGTACAAAGCAAATCAGCCCGAATTAATCAGAGACTAGTGATGACAGGGGGTGGGCAGATCTTAGCATGATCAAAGCATTTGGAGTCAGTGACATTTACAAAGATATTAATGATTCTTCTACAAAGATTTCAACCATCCTATAAACAGGATAAATGCTGGGAATTCTTAGATGGATGATGCCATTAACTACAGCAAATGTTACCAAAAATAATCAGAACGGGGGATCATTTATTAAGGAAATGTTCAGCACATTCATTTACATTGCCCAAAACAGATTGGATAAAAGCTTTCTTTGTCTCAATAACATTATCAAGAAATGAGGAATTACCCAGTGAAAACAATACTTTGCATGTCTGTCATGTTGTGGAATTACAAGACATCATTATCCAACTCATAGATATGTGGAATTATTACAGATCGATCAATTGTTTCTGCCAATGCAGGACATCTCACACTAGCATAATGTGCCTAACAAGTCCTGTGGTAATAATGCTAAATGTTTTAGTTTGCTTTAATGAGTCAAGTGACAGTTATTATTACTTATCTGGGTCTGAAGTAGAAGTGCTAAGTAACTGTTGGCACTAAGTAATTGTTATCTCTGATGCAATCAGGATTAAAGGAATGTACTCCTACTAGTTGTCATTTGCTTTGTGAAGTTTTCTGTTAGTAATATATATACATTAGTCGATGTTTATACAATAGTAAGATTTAAAGCAACTCATCAAGAGCTGTGATAAAATTACCTCAGGTCAACTGGTAGTTGGTTGTCATCATGTGGTAAATATGGATTGCTTCACCTTACATACTACAAGTGAAGTTCCACAACCACAATGCAAGGCTATTTAAGAATTTGAAGCCTTTGGTAGTTCAGTATTGGTGCTGAATATGCATCTTCATTGGTGCAGCTAAGGACGTACATTTTAATGTTGTTGTTGTTGTTGTTGATTTTGTTGTTGTTGTTTTGCTCTAGCCTGGGTGGAGGTGATATGGTAGTGAAGGGTGTTTCAGGGGTAACTTTGCAATGGATAGATCATTGTCTGGTAAAGAAATAGACTCTTGAGTGGGTTACTTCTTAGTCCCAGTTAGTGGTGAACCAGTTATTCTGCTCTGCCCCCACATATTTCTGCATCCAATAGGTTTTCAGAACTCTTTGTGGGATTTGGCTAGTAATCCCCAGAATTATTCTCATGTGGACTTGTGGAACAGCCAGTTCACCTGGCTGTAGAAAAAAAAGGTGGAAATAGGTTCACATGTGGAAAGAAGGAAGGCAGGAGAAGAAGACCTCAGAGCCTGCCCCAACTGGACCTCCCCCACACCACCACGACCACTATAGGGCCATCTACCATCAACTAGGGATGTCAGAGAATTCCGCCACGGACTGAAATGGGATCGAATTCCCTTCAGTCTGTGCCACGGAATGGCACAACGAGGTCCTGTGGAGCCAGCAGGCATGCAGTTTTTTGTGTGTTGTACGCAAAGAGTCGCAAAATTTTCATAAATAAAAACACAGTGTAGTATATTCCGATAATAAATATATAAGTTTTTTTAAAAAATGAATTGTGTTCACCGCCTTGTTTGTGGGTATTCTTTTTAAATTGACATCCTCCATCTCTGTTTACTTTCAGCCAAAACACTTCCTCTTCCTAGGGGTTCCCAAAAGAAGGCTGTCTTAGGTGTGTCTGAGTGATAAACTGTTTAAAGCAATGCTTTATTTAAAGAAAGAAAAAACCTTTTAAAATGACCATGCCAGTCCTGGAGCAGCATGGTCATTTTGAAAGGTTTTTTCTTCCTTTAAAACAACATTGCTTTAAACAAATAGTTTATCGCTCAGGCACACCTAAGACAGCCTTCTTTTGGGAAGCCTCTAGGAAGAGGAAGTGTTTTGGCTGAAAGTAAATGGAGACGGAAGATTCAATTTAAAAAAAACATGTAAATATTTACGAAAAATAGCGATTCTTAGGGAAGTTATACAGACTAACGGAAATGGCTGGACACCAGAATTATGGTTGTTGGTACGGATTTATCTTCGTAATTTTTGGAGCTGAAAAAAGAGAGGAGAATTCCGGGGGCTTGTGAATGGCAGAACAGAGCACTGGCCGCAAACTGCAGAAGTCAAGCAGCACAGAAGGTACACAATTCGTACATCCCTACCATCAACAGCTCTGTAGGAACAATTCCAGGAGAGGGAGGTAGATGAGGATATCTCTACACACCTACTGTTGTTACAACTCAATTAACCCTATTTCCAGGGCCATCTTCCACCAACTGTTCTGTGAAAGGGTCCTGATATTTTTCTTCAAGTGCCATATTGCTTACAGTAATTTTATTTTGTTTTATGCTACTTGTATTCTGATTTGAATCCTGAAAGCTGGCATATAAATAACAGTTATAAATAATAAATAAAATAGACTTTGCTCTTGCAGTGTTACCATGTGGCCCTGGGTGAAGCAATGTAAAGCAGATGTGTGTGCTTCCTTGCCAAAGATTAAGTTCAAGTGTAGGGAAAGTTAGTTTCTTGGTTAAAGAGGGCAAATGTATTGTCCCACCCTTATAACCTATCTCCCCCTCCCAAAGCCAACACTAGAGTTGGATGGTGAAGTGTATCACCCCGTTTCCTTCCCCTGTCCCATATTGGGGGTGGGGGATTTGAGAAGATGCAATTGTAAAAGAGATTTCATCTAACCCCCACCCACACAACAAGTTGTTATTTGCTTTCTGTTGTTTAAGCACTCTGAGCTGTCAAGAGATAGATGGGAAAGAAGGTGGTAATTTTTATAGCCAACAATTTATGTAGGATAGCTAAGATGTTCCCTCCCAGTCCTATTTTGTTACCTTTCAACACTTCTTTTCAAAGGCACAATCCTATGGCCACTAGTCAGCAGCTAGATGGCGATAGGATAGGTTGGTTCCCAGAGAAACAAACCCCCATCCCGTCCCACGCCGCCTCGTAGGCAGCATGGATTGCCCCATGCTCTGCACTCGTAAGAGCAGTCCAGACTGCAGAGTGGTGAAAACAGGGCGTTCCCAGGGGCGGGGTGAGGCGGGGAGGTCAGAAATGCTGGTACAACACATCCTATGTGTCATCCAGCTGCCAGAAATGCTGGTACACCACTCCTCCCACCCTGCACTGGATAGGCAGTCACCCCCAGGGTCGGAGGCGACCATCGATCCACATAGGCTTGCTCCCTCCATCTTTGTTTTTCTTGAAGGTAATTATTTTGCTTGTGTTCTTTTTACCTGGGAGCGGGGAGGGGTGAAGACATCTGTGTTTAGTATTCAGGGAAAGCATGATCCTTTATTATTTAATGCTCAGCATTTGTTAAACCTTTTCCATTATGTCTGCTGAATTATAAACACCTTATTAGATGTAGGAATGTATGAAATGTACTTACCTTTCCATGGATTATGTTTATGGAGGGGGGAGGAGGCGTTCCATCCCTCCCCCTGGAATCCTCGACGGGAGGGGAGGCGCTCCATTCCTCCCCCCTGGAATCCTCAATGGCTGGCTGTGCTCCGCAGCAGCTACGTGGAGCAGCAGGCCAGCCCCAGGCCAGAGCCGTCCACAGCTGGATTTCCAGCCACGGAGGGCTCTGGCTAAAAAACAAAACAAAACCGCGTATGCAAATGGCGGCGGCTATGGCCGCCGCCATTTGTGTTCCTTATTTTTGGCTGTCTTAGTCTATGTAAATATTTATGTAGACTATGATGGCGAAAATAAAGGGGAAGGCAAATAGTGTAGCGGGCGCTATTTGTGTCCCTTTTTGATTCACCGTTTTAGCCTACGTAAATATTTACGTAGGCTAAAACGGCGAATCAAAAAGGGACGCAAATAGCGCCCGCTACGCTATTTGCGTTCCCCTTATTTTTGCCGTCTTAGTCTACGTAAATATTTACATAGACTAAGACAGCCAAAAATAAGGAACACAAATGGCGGCGGCCATAGCCGCCGCCATTTGCATAAGCGGTTTTGTAGACTAAGACAGCAAAAATAAGGAACGCAAATGGCGGCAGCTGTAGCCGCCGCCATTTGCATACGCGGTTTTGTTTTGTTTTTTTAGGGATGTACGAAAGTCACTTACGTGATCCCGAAACTTGATTCGCGATGGGGGGGAGGCACCCTGTCCCTCCCCCCTGAAATTCTGGCTAGGGGGGAGGTGCCCCGTCCCTCCGGCCGCGAAACCTCCTCTCCTGCCGGGACGCAAATGGCGGAGGCCATAGCCGCCACCGTTTGCGTCCGTGCAGTCAGCCGTGATAGGCTATGTAAATGTTTACGTAGCCTATCACGGCTGACTTAAAAAAAAAAAAAGCACTTATGCAAATGGCGGCGCCCATGGGTGTCGCCATTTGCTTCCTTATTTTGGCACATGTAGTCTACATAAACATTTACGTAGAGTACAGTGAAAATAAGGGGAACGCAAATAGCATTCCCCTTATTTTTGCTGTAGTCTATGTAAATGTTTACGTAGACTACACGTGCCAAAATAAGGAAAGCAAATGGCGGCGCCCATTGGCGCCGCCATTTGTGTACACGCTTTTTTTTTCCAACTCAGCCGTGATAGCCATGTAAACATCTACTTAGCCTATCACAATGTTTTTTAAAAATCTAGCCATGATAAGCTACGTAAATCTTTATGTAGCCTATCACGTTTGTTTGTTTGTTTGTTTGTTTAACTTGGAAATGGTGGTGGCAGCAGCCGGTCAGAAGACCGGCCTCCGCAGCCGCCACCGCCGAACCACCGCCGCCGCTGCCAGGGACATTCGAACAAGGTAAGTCCCGTCCTGGGGGGGGGCAGACTGTTTCTCCACCAATTTTGGGGGGCCGAATGCGCTGGCATTCAGTCTCCCCAAGATTCATGGAGAAATTCCCTGACATCCCTAGTTTTACTAGGGATGGCAGAGAATTTCTCCCCGAATCTTCGGGGGGCCAAGCGCCAATGCATTCGGCCCCCCAAAATTGGTGCCAACGCAACGGTGAAATTCTCCACCCCCCGCCCCCCCCTGGGATGGGACTTACCTTTGGCGAATGTCCCTCCTGGTGGCGGGTGCCGGCAGCAGTTCGTCGGCCTTTCGTCGGGGGCAGTGGCAGCAGCCGGTCTTCCGACCGGCTGCCGCCACCACCATTACAAAGTAAAGTGTTAAAAACAAAAAAACCCGTGATAGGCTACGTAACGATTAACGTAGCCTATCATGGCTAGATTTCCAAAGTCAGCCATGATAGGCTACATAAATCGTTACGTAGCCTAGCATGGCTGACTTTGGAAATCTAGCCGTGATAGGCTACGTTAATCATTACGTAGCCTATCACGGGGTTGTTGTTTTTTTTTACACTTTTTGTTTCACGGCTGGGGAGACGGGGCGCTTCTCCCCGCCCTGAATTTCAGGCGGGCGAGGCGGGGCGCCTCCCCCCCTGGCCTGAATTTCGGCCGGGCGAGGCGGGACGCCTCCCCCCCCTCGCCTGAACTTCGGGGGTAGAAGCGAAGTGCCTCCACCCCACCGCGAAGCACCCCTGCAAACAGGTAAGTGACTTTCGTACATCCCTAAGTTTTACCCAGCCATGATAGACTACGTAAATCTTTATGTAGCCTATCACGTCTTGAAAAAACAAACAAACCACAAGTCTGCAAATGGTGGCGGAAGACCAGTCGGAAGACCAGCTGCCGGAGCTGCCGCCACCTGGAAGATCCACCCCAGGTAAGTCTCGTCCCGGGGGGGATCCGTGGGGGGGCGGGGGGGGCAGGCCATTCCGCCACAGATTTCGGGGGGCCGAATGCACTGGCATTCAGCCTCACCAAGATCTGTGGCGGAATTCTCTGCCATCCCTAATTAGAAAAGCAGTCAAAAGATTTGCCATTTAGTTGATAGGATTCCAAGTCGTACGTATGTTTGGTCAGTGCCTTGCCTCCCAAACTAGCATGGCTGAAAGAAGAAAAGAACAGAGAACAGAATGAAGGGCAAAAGGACAACATTTGAACTTAGTGTTGTTAGAAGTTTTTATGCCTTGCAGAAATACTAAGCACAGATGAATTAAAATGTATAGTATTCATATACAGCAAATTTCTATCTGAGTATATTCACAGATCATATTGTTATGATTTGAAACATCAGTCCCTAACTCTGTTTAACTGCCATGCTTGGATTTAATCTAACAGTATTTAGATCCCACTATTCTGGTTTAGCAGGCTGTAGCTTTTTCCAATCAGAACAAATTCCATGTGACAACTCTGTTTAACTACTTTAGGTGGGGTGTAACAGGTTTGCTTGCTGTCAATATACAAAGAGTTCTGCCAAGATTTCCAGTGAAGAAATACATTTGAGAATTATGAAACCAAGTTGGTGGAAAACTGCAAAGGTAGAATTATAGTAACACAATGTTTGCCTTCCATTATTTACTCAGCTCTCACTCTATGCAGTTTATTTTAAAGAAAACAAGAGCAGTTCTAGAAATGGCATTAACTTGAAAGTCTTACAAAAGACGCCAGTGACTGTTGGAAGGAAAACAATCCCATTTCCCTGGCTTCATAATAGAATAAACCCCTCTTTTGTTCTAATGTCAAATCTTTCACACAGACAGAAGGTAATCATTTCTGTATGCGGTGTTGGCACAACAGCCATTCATATTTCTGGTCAGTGTTTGTTTGTTATTTTAGGTAGGGGGAGGATTTGAAATTGTTTTGTTGTTTTGTTTTTTGCTGCTTATATTGCTTAATGACATCTTTGAACTGCCGTTCACCCCTTTAAAGAAAAACGTAACTGCCAGGCAATAATCTAGTTCAATATTCAGAAACAGTGGCCCTTTGCCCTGAGTTATCCCAATTCTGAATTTGGGCATTCAATTATTCTTCCTTAAATGCAACAGCCGAAATGGGATACCAAGCTCTTCCTTTGCCAAGTTGCTGGTATACTTTGGGAAAGTAATTAACCATCAAGGTAAGTTTCTCATCTGTACTGTAAACCATAACGACCTACCTTATCACCTCTCAAAATTCTCCACTTTATTTACGGACAAGGAAACCTAATGTCATTCCAAGGTATTTTGTGTGTGTCGGGGGGGGAGAGATGGTTGTTGTTGCCACAAACAGCTGATAGAGAATATTCAGAGAAAGTTCAGAAAAGGAGTTTTTGTTGTCTAGTGGGGTGAAAAAAGGACAAATCTCAGAAAAATGTCTTCTGATAAATCTTGGGTCAACTCTACATGGGAATCTATGAACCCAGTAAATGGCCTGGGAGCATGATGGGTGCCCCATATAAGTCACTGTCAGCTTTCTGAAGGATGGCACTTCAGTATAATTCATTAATTCATTAATTCATTCATGTTCCAAAATAGTAGTTTACCCTGTAGTGGCAAGTCAAGCCCTGTGGCACCTTAAAGGTTAACACACTTGTAACATGGGTTTTGTAGGCCAGAGGCACTTCCTTGGTCAGATGTATGAAATAGCCTGGCACAATTAAAGAATGTGCAGGGCCTGCAGGCTAAAGTGTGTGGGGGGTGGGATCTTCATAACAATGGAATAAGAAGTGCATTGGAGCATAATCTGGATTTTCATGGAATCAGCTTCATGGGTGACACAGCACTTGAAAGGAACATACTTCTGGGTGGGGTGGGGGGAGTAGAACGGAATGTCATCAATGTAGAAGGCGCTGTGCAACCAATGAGAAAGGCTTGTTTCCTGCCCCTGTCCAGGCTTCCCCCCACACTTTTTGCATGAAGAAGCCAAAATCCCTGATTCTGGTAAAGCATCAGAACAGAAGTAGGATTCTCTGGTACAGCATCTGAAGTCCTGCTGGTCTGGCCGGGAATCCGCCTTTGTGGGGAGGCGATCCGTTCCTCCCCCTGGAATCCTCTTCAGCTGGCTCTGCTCCATGGCAATTCTGCAATTCTGCAGAGCTGCCATGCTGTATCCCTGGCTGAGGGGGATTGACTGTGGACGCAAATGGTGTCCAGGATGCCATTTGCGGCCGTAAAGGTCTTAGTTTAAGGTAAATGCAGTCGTAAATGGCGGAGGTAAGTGTTCTATTGCACCATGGACTCCGGGGGGCTGGATTCTTTAGAATCCAGCCTCATTGGGGTCTGCGGTGGAATTCTCCACCATCCCTAATCTGAAGGCTCCCTATGAGAGTAGACCACCCACCCCCAGTTTCATCCCATTCCAGCAAACTGTCACAGAGTTATTGCTCCCACCCCTTTCCCCAATGTGCATACTTTTCAGTGAAGAAGCCCAAATCCCTGTTTCTCCAGTGCAGCATCTGAAGACTCTCTATGAGAACATCCCACCACCCCAATTTTGCCCCATTCCAGCAAACTGTCATGGAGTTATTGCTTCCACCACCACCACCCCTTTCTCCTTCTCTGGGCACTTTCTCCCTGCTTTCAATGACAGGCTCCCAAGACCTTGTTCGATCAGAGAAGTGACTTTACATAACATCAAAGATGCAACTTTACACAATATTGGAGATGTGATTTAACACAACAATGGAGAAGTGAAATAATGCAAACACCAGAGAATTGCATCATCACAGAGGCTAATTACTGGTGAAATGGGAGTGCAGGATGATGCTGAAGGCTGGAAAGGCTTAGTGAGGTCATGGCCAGGTGAAAGACACACTGTTACACAGGGCTAACATGCCGAAGTAAATGTAGAAGATAGGGACACACAGCACCAGAAGCACAGAGAACCTGAATTAAAGAAATCAAACAGAGTAAAAGTAGCCTCAGAAAATCCAGCTTTCCCACTGGAGATCTCCAGGGTGGCTGCAGATTGGCCATGAGATCATCTGCTGCAAACGACCTTCCAATGCTCCCAGTTCACAGCAAATCCCCCATGAGGACAGCCCCTAGATGAAATTCATGATCGATAAAGTTTAAAGCAGCCATTGGATGGTGTCCCAAATTGGTTTGGGCCAATTTTTCCAATTAAGCCCCCTCCCACTAAACCTGCTATTTTGCCCAGAGGGAAAATATACAGGCACCTGTGAGTTACCCCTGCAGGGGAAATTGCACTTTGAAAGGGTAGGATGGGGATTTTGATTGGAAAAAAGCACAGGAGGAAAGGATAACATCCTCCCTCCCAGCATTACTTCCCTGGTCTTCAAATTAGTAATTATTGCTAATTGGCAAGACAAAGTGAAGAACCTGATTGCGGATCTCCTGTGTCACATCTAGTTTCTACAGCAAAATTGAGAACATAATCTCATGCAACCCACATTTCAACAAGAGTAGGGCCAAACACGAATACTGTTTTGCTTTATTCCAAGCAAAAATGTGCAGCTATTTCCCATTATGTATGATGTGGAATTTCATTCATTCATTCAAAACATCTAACAGTTATTCTCCTGTTTCTATAATTTAAATCTGTTTAATCACTTACCAAAATTCCTGTTTTCTTGCTTCTATATGAATGTCACTGTTCGTTAGAAACTCAATTCCATTGCTTATCAGCTAAGGGAAATGGGGACTTTCAATCTGGCTTCTTCAGTCACAAGGGACAGCACGTCATATGTTAGTGTCTTATTAAAAGATCTTTGATGTTCTTGCTTGGGGGAAGCTCTTCTTTGGGGATGATTTGTGTGTGCATGGGGGGGGGGGGGCCCTCTGTTTGAAAATCCATCACTGGCCATCTGGCTTTTTTTTCCCCAGACCAATCCACAACTCAATTAAACTGAAGTATATGGATTCAAAAAGATTGGGACCAACTGTAGTTTCTTATTCTTAAGTTATTACTTAAATGTATATACCACTTCTAACAATAATTTAAAAAGCTCTCAAAGTGTTTTATGAGTAACACTGTAAAACCAATTTATACAACCACATGGTTAAACTATGGAACCTTTTTTTAAAAAAAAAAACACTATCTAAAACACAATCTAACAAACAAGGCTTATTATTCCTTGAATAGCCCCTTAAAAAAATGACAATTTTCCCCACTACATAAAGAAAGAATGTAGTGAACTTCCCTATGCATTTTGGGTACTACCACTGAGAAGGCTCTTCATCTTGTAGCTCTTGGAACTGTACTGCAGATAAAGGGAACATTCTCAACTGGACCTTCTTCAAAGGTCTTAATACATGTGTGTGTGTGTGGGGGGGTGATATATGCAGTGGTGCTGCTAGCCACAGATTCAGGGCTTCTTCACACAAAGCTTTTGTCCTGCTATTGAGATTGGTTACTCACAGATGTTTGTGGGTCTTTTAGATGATGTTGTCAGTAGGGATGTCAGAGAATTCTGCCACGGATCTCGGTGAGGCCGAAAGCCAGTGCATTCAGCCCCCCGAAATCCATGGTGGAATGAAGCCCCCTGCCCCCTCACCCCATGAAAGGCACGTGAAACGGAGCACTTACCTGCTGCCATTTGCGCTGCTTTGCAAATGGCAGCCGCGTCTGCGGCCGCCATTCACTTTCTCATTATAGCCGTGATAGGCTACGTAAATAATTACGTAGCCTATCATGGCTAATGCAGGGATGCCATTTGCATCCCTGCAGAGGCCATGATAGGCTATGTAAATATTTACATAGCCTATCACGGCAAAAAAAAAAACTGCAAAAGCAAATGGCGGCGGCTACGGCAGCCGCCATTTGTGTTCCCTTTTTTTTGCCGTTTTAGCCTATGTAAATATTTACGTAGGCTATTACAGCAAAAAAAAAAGAATAAGGAACGCAAATGGCGGCCGCCGTAGCCGCCACCATTTGCGTTTGCTGGGTTTTTTGGGTTTTTTTTGCCATGATTGGCTACGTAAATTTTTACGTAGCCTATCATGGCAAAATACAGGGATGCAAATGGCGGCAGCAACAGCAGCCACCATTTGCGTCCCTGCAGGCTGCCCAGAGGCCAGATGTCTGGCTGTGGGTGGCCCCGGCCAGCAGCTCCGCGGAGTCGCCACGGAACGGAGCTGGCTAGGGAGAATTTTTTGGGGGGAGGGATGGAGCGCCTCCCCCCCACTGCGAATGTCACCCTTCGAAAAGGTAAGTGACTTTCATACATCCCTAGTTGTCAGCCTCCAGGGTGTCTCCCACACTAAGGGTGCAATCCTATGGCCGCTAGTCAGTGGCTAGAGGGACATAGGATATCTGCTTTTCCAGGAACTGACCTCGGAGCCTGCGCTCTGAGGTTGGTTCCTGGAGAACAGACCTTCCCCCACTTCCATGCTACCTTGCAGGCAGTGCAGAAAAGCCCTGTGCTCTGTGCTCACAAGAGGAGAGTGGAGTGGCCAAAATGGGGCATTCCTGGGGGGCGTTCTGGGTTGGGGAGGGAGGAAATGCCTGTACGACACATCCAATGTGTCCTACAGCAGCCTCCTCTCCCGCTCGCCCCCCCCAGCTAGACAGCTGCAATCAGCTGTCTAGCTGAAAATGCAGGGCAGGAGAAGCACAGAGGGAATGATCCCCTCCGTGCTTCTCCTGCCCTGCTTTGGATAGCCTGTCGCCTCCCAGTTCAGAGGTGGCCACCTATCTGCATAGGATTGCACCCTAAATGAACTTCATTCCATTTTTAAAAAGATCGGAGTTAATCAGCTATCAAATGACCGTGCTTGAGTTCCACTTGAGTTCTCTCCTGAAAAAAGGAAAAGCTGCAATAAGAGGAGCTAGACCACAGCGCCATTTAGCTGCTGTGTCATGAAACATATGGAAGACTCAGATAAGGAGTGGGGAAGGGGTGGAAGGAAGCACATGTAAACGAAGTCTGTCATGATTCTGAATTTAAAATGGAAGCAGAAAGCCCCATTTTAAATACAGGATTTTAGGCTGGTGTAGAGATGCTCTCAGAGCCCTGCCTTGCCCTCATTTCAAGTAGCTATTGAGCAACATGAGGGATAAAATATAGTCCTGTGGCACCCCATAGCTTCACATCTTTGAATCTTCAAAGTTCATGCCTGAATTAGGAAAAAAAATTGTGGAGAAGCCATGATTCTTCGAAGATAACGCCTTAATTAAAAAAAAGGCAAAGCGGGGGATAGAAGGGGTAAAACCTAGTCTCATTTGAAGGGATAGAACTAGGGATGTACGAAAATCACTTACCTGTTTGTGGATTATGTTGATGGGGGGGAGGCATTCTGTGCCTCCCCCCGGAATCCTGGATGGGGGGAGGTGCTCCGTTCCTCCCCCCCGGAATCCTCCATGGCCAGCTGTGCTCCGCGGTAGCTCCGCAGAGCAGCCAGCCAGCCCCAGCCAGCCTAGAGCCGTCTGCAGCCGGATTTCTGGATGCGGAGGACTGTGGGGAAAAAACAAACAAACCGTGTACGCAAATGGCGGTGGCTACAGCTGCTGCCATTTGCATTCCTTCTTTTTGACGTCTTAATCTACGTAAATATTTATGTAGACTAAGACGGCGAAAATAAGGGGAACGCAAATAGTGTAGCGGATGCTATTTGCATTCCCCTTATTTTCGCCATCTTAGTCTACGTAATTATTTATGCAGACTAAGACAGCCCAAAATAAGGAACGCAAATGGCGGTGGCCGTAGCCGCCGCCATTTGTGTATGCTTTTTTTTTTTTTTTACCCAGTCATTTTAGGCTATGTAAGTTTTTACATAGCCTAAAACATCTGGGTAAAAAAAATTAAAAAAGGCGTACGCAAATGGCGGCAGCCATAGCCGCTGCCATTTGCATACGCATTTTTTTTTTTACCCAGACGTTTTAGGCTACGTAGAAACTTACATAGCCTATCAGATGTGTGTAAAAAAACCCCAAAAACCTGCAAATGGCGGCAGCGGCAGGAGAAAATTCTGGCCGGGGGGGAGGTGCCCCATCCCTCCCGCTGCTAATCCTGGACGGCCGGGACTGCAAATGGCGGCGGCCATAGCCACCGCCATTTGCATCCCTGCAGTCAGCCATGATAGGCTACGTAAATGTTTACGTAGCCTATCATGGCTGAGTTAAAAAAACAAACCCGTGCGTACACAAATGGCGGTGCCATGGGCGCCGCCATTTGTGTTCCTTATTTTGGCAAGTCTAGTCTACGTAAACATTTACGTAGACTATGGTGAAAATAAGGGGAACGCAAATAGCGTAGCATCTACGGAGCCGCCGCCACCCGGAAGATCTGCCCCAGGTAAGTCTCGTCCCGGGGGGATCCGCGGGGTGGCGGGTGGGGCAGGCCATTCCGCCACAGATTTCGGGGGACTGAATGCACTGGCATTTGGCCTCCCCAAGATCCGTGGCGGAATTCTCTGCCATCCCTAGATAGAACAACCCCCTGCTCAATGCAGGAAGCCTGATTCCCAGGCAGTCACCCATCCAACTACTGACCGGGCTGACATGAAGCTTTGAATCTTCGAAGATGCCAGCAGCCCCCCCAAACATGAGCGCTGGGTGCCGCCACCACTGCCCCTCTTCCTTGCGCCAGCTGTCAAGGGCTGGCATGGGAAAAAGAGCATTGGCAGACACCCCCCAGCTGCTCGACCTGGCCTCCAGCAGGTGGGGGAGAAGGGGACAGGTTCCTCCTTCTTCCCACCACCCCCACCTCCTACAGTGGCAAGGAACAAGCTGGTCATTTTCCTCAAGGTCAGGAAAACATGCGGAAAACGACAAACCTCTTCCACGCCACTGCTGCACAGTGGGCATGGAATCAGCAGAAACAGGAAGAGTTTCTGATCCTCCAATGAGAGCCTCCGTCTTTAAGAGCAGGAAAACAGCACAGCACTCGAGTGCGAACCGAGCTCGTGCATTTCATGAAGCACCGCAATGGGGAAAATTGCCGAGTGTGGATAATCACGTTTTAATGCGGGAGCGTTTAACCTGAGAGGACAGGACACTGAATTCATTGCAATGGCAGGCACAATGTAGATCGGCCCTGGGAATAGGTGGTTATAGTCATTTAAGATTATGCTGCTGCTGCTGCTACTACTACTACTGAATCATAGAGGCCAGCTAATGGGACTAGCTGTCTAAGCTTCCCCTTGCTTCACTGGCAAATAACTAGTTAGGAAGGAACATAGGGAGTACTGCGGCTCTAAAACATTATAAAGCGTGGGGCCATGCCACCATTATACAACACTTAAGCAAAACATTTGTGAACATACAAGGACTGGAGTAGCTTATATGACAAATTCTATATCTGAAGAACAAAATATGACAGCCAACCATCTGTCAAGTTCCATAATCATGTTCATAATTCCATGGGAATCAAAGTATCATCTAAACCTCTTCCATATACAGAGAATGGAGAGCTCTAACAATTGCATTTATGCCTCGAATACCTGGCTTGACCCTTAGTCACATCTCAAAGCAAAGAGGTACCATCCTCCTTCTGTTGTCACTAAATAGAACAAAATCCATTCTAGAAGTGTGTGTGTGTATGTGTGTGTGTGTGTGTGTAGACAGACAGACAGACAGACAGATGGATGATAGATAGATATAGTCAAAATGGTATGTAAAATGAATAGATTTCTGTTTTGATAGACAAGCAGGTTTTTAAAGGCTTATTTCCCCCTTTCTTTTTGCAGTTTGCCCTCTCAGAAATGTTTTCTAGCTGAAATACTAAAGTGTACAGGTACATCCTTAGCTGCATATGATCTTTTTTAATGAAAATTTTCAGGAGATGAAAAATAAAAATAGATGGCTGTTCTGTGAGCAAATCACTGCTGCCTAATTACCATGAAACAGATACTTCTCTTTCTTTGGGAAACCTGCACTGCCAGAATCCAAGTGCTCAGCTTTGCTAGAAAGAAATTCAGCAACAGTTCATAAAACACTCTATTTACAGGTGATGTGCTGTGGGGTTTCTATTTCTACCTCCCCCCACCCCATGTTCAGTTCACATCAGCAGAGTTGACAATGATTTGCAATTATACTTCTGTATGGAAGTTAGAGAAATTATACCATAATCTAAAATCCCCTTATGACTTATGTCAAGTAAATCAAGATTTAACTTGATCTAACTTGATTTATTGCTACCAAAGTTACTTGGCTTAATTTGTGTGTGGGAGTCAGTACAGGTTGCAGTACTTGGGAATAACTACCATTGAATTTACTGGGAATTACTTAGGACAGGACTGTAAGACTACAATCTTATACTCCCTTACCTGGGAATAAGCCCCACTGAAGTCGATGGGACTTACCTCTCGGTAGCCATGTAAAGGATTGCACTATAAATAGTGCATGCTTGGAGTGGCAAGTCCAAGGGTGGGGAATCTCCAGACCATGGTCCAAATCTAGACTGCCAGACTGCAGACTCTTGACTGCAGGGATATCTCCAGGCCACATCCTCTCACTCCCATGCCATTACACTCCAGCTATCTCATTCTGAGCTCCTACGTTTCATTGACATCCTGCTTGCCTGCCTCCAATCTTTCTCTAATTGTCCTCTGCAAAAGTGAGGAGAATAAAAAAAGAGACCAGAGGCAAGCTGGCAGGAAAAGGCTGGGGCTTGGAAAGCCAGCCATAGAGCATGCCATCCTAGAGTGTCCAAAGATGCTCAAGCTGCCATGGTCCATGGCTGTCCATGTGCCTGCCTACCTCCTGGCCATTACTAAGGGCTATAGCTGGAGACTTAAAGATGATTAAAGACTCTCTTGCAATGTTACAGGACTCTATTGACTGAATAAGGGGAGGGGGGGTTGGAAGCTAGAGTTTCACAGCTGGAGGATAAACCTGGGGCTTATGAAACTGTATTGTCTGCTTTGCAGAGATCAAATCTTATTTTGAAGTGTAAGGTAAATGAGGTGGAAAGTCAGTCTCATCATTGTAATCTACAGTTATTGGGAAAACAGGCTGAGCAGGGTCAACCAACTGCTTTCATGGAGTCTTGTTTCTGTGAGTTACTCAATCTGCCAGAAGACTATCAATTAGATATTGAATAGGAACACCGATCCCAGTAAGCCTCTCCCATGTTGAAGAAAGACCTCATCCATTCATTTTGAACTTTTTAAGGTCTTCTGTCAAGGAGTTTAAAATGTGATGTTTTTAATGTAGAATTTTATTGTTTTGAACTGTTTTTATTGTTGTACATTGCCCAGAGTGGCTGGGTGACCAGCCAGATGGGCAATTAATAAAATAAATGAATGAATGGATAAATGGATAAATGAATGAATGAATGGGAGAAGAGTTGATATGGGAAGCTGATAAGAGGTGAATAATGATATTCCCAGATTATACAGGAGAGATATCAGAGAAACAGCACACTTTCACTAAATCTGGAGCATTGGCCCGTGATAGGAATCTGCAGTATTTTATTCATTTTCCTGCTGTCTTCTGTTAAAGAATGGAATCTCGTCTGAAAATGTTCAACGCACCAGCAGAAGATAATCTCCGTGGCATGAGCCCAACTGCTAGGCCAGAGGCTGAAGCTGTCTGAGGTTTTAAGGATTCAAGGTCTTTTTTCTGTATATGTGTGTCAACATGGAATTGCCCCCACCCCTGCCGCCACTTTCTTTTTCTGACTATTTGTGCATATATTTACATATTGGGGATTGTGAAGAAATTAGGGATGGTGTGGGTGCACGATTCAGTCTGGGGGTCTGGTGGACTCCCCACTGCCCAAACTCCTGACCTGTTCCTACTGAACCCTGACCCTGCTCGACTCCCTGCCCCCGCCATGCTCACTGAGTCACCCACACTCACCTGGGCCCCATCATCCAGTGTCGTGGTCGCCATTCCCCCCACCCCCAAAATGGTAATTGCAAATATGCCCACATAGAGCTATATGCAAAATAGTGCCGTGAATTGCCCATATACACAAGATTACAGGTATAAATAGCCCATTCACACCTGTAATCTTGTGTATATGGGCAATTCATGGTGCTATTTTGTGTATGGCTCTAAATGTGCATATTCGCAATCGCCATGTTTTTTCACAAAATGGCAATTGCAATGCTGGAGAATGGGGCTCGGGTGAGTGTGGGTGGCTGGGTGTGCATGGCAGATGGGAGGTTGAGTGCAGGTATAGAGGCATGTGAGCAGGGGCAGGGGCTAGATGGGCACCTAGAGAACCCAGACAGGGAGGTGCCCATCCATCCCTGGAAGAAATGCCATGTTTATAACTGTTGATGTTCTGTAATGTTAACTTCGTATGGCCTCTGTCAGGTCATAATGTATCTGAGTAGGCCTGAGGCTTTGCTTTGTTACTGTCAAAGCCCTGTGTAATAGTTAGTAATGTTCTGAAACTGGAGAGAGAGACAGTCACTTTGAATATTGTTAGATGGGGCCTGGATCAGGCAAATTCAATTCTTGGCTGGAGATTCTAGCTAGGGAAAAAAGATCCATTGGGAAATGACAGTTAAGGAGTTGACAGTTGACAGTTAAGGAGTTAGTCAGTTGGTAGACAAATCAGGGAGAAAGTCTGCTGGTTCGTGGGTGGTATTTTAGAAAGACTAGGAAAAAGCTGAGGATAAAATGAATAGCTAAGGCCTGAATATTAAGCTTTAATTTATCTATAGGATAACCATACATGGCTGTTGAAGATCAGGAGTAGGAAGCAGGTGGCTGTGTTATACCAGGTGCCTGCCCTAAGATCTTGCCAGAAGAAGGTTAGACAAGCAGGCAGTAAAAACTTAAACTGTCCAAGCATCCATAAAAACAACAGGAGGAGCTTTGAGAATCAGAGGAAGGCTGTACCCAAGAGCTAGACCTGTTTGTGCATGTATTGGACTGGGGTGGAGCCTCGGTTTAGGAAATTTGGCCTGAGATAAAGGAACCTTGGGGGGGGGGAAGTGAACTTGGGAAAATTTGGATTCTCATAGGAATTTTTAAAATGGATTAGAATTTTATATCTTTCTCCTGTGTCATAACTGTTGACAAATGAAATTTTTTAAAGGGGTGTGTGTGTGTTTTTAAAGTTTGGAGCAGGATACTAGTAGAGCTGTTCTCTGTCTCCTTTGATAACAGATTTGTGGTTGAAACCTTTGATGTGTACGATTCAGCAGCAGAATAGAGATATTTTCGGCTTTGTGCATGAGCTAGTTCAGTATAAAATAGCTTTATACGCAGATGATTTGTTGTTATTTATTAGTAGGTTAAAGTCTTCTGTACTGGAATTAATAAGAGTAATTGATAGATTTAGTGCACTTTCAGGTTATATTATTAATTGGTCAAAAGCTGAATTTCAGTGGTGCCCTGAAGTAATAAAGTATCTTGATATATTAGTGCCTAGAGATATTTCATAAATGGTTAAACTGAATATAAGTGCATTACTGACAGAAATATATCTTCACTTGGAAAGATGGGCAGCACTTAATTTAAGTACTTGGGCTGAGTTTAACTTAAGATTAATGTCTTGCCATGGATAATTTATGTATTATGTAGTATTCCTTTATGTATTCCCCAAACATATTTTCAAAAAACCTTATGCAGCATTTTGGAAGTTTATTTGGGGTGACTTTCCTCCACATTTTTCATTGAAGAAGTTGCAGTTGTCAGTTAAAGACTGCGGATTTAATTTTCCAGATCTTAGAGTATATCATAATGCTTATTTGTTAACCTGCACTAATGATTAGAAACCAACTTTCCCTTTTAATACTCCTCCATGGGTTTGTTTGGAGTCAGACTATTAGGTACCACTTTCTTGCTAGATGGCATTAGGAAATAGGTATATTAAAAATAAAGGAATGGCTCCACTAACAATTTTAACAGAGAGAGAAACTTGGATTGCAATGGCTCATCAGTTGCAGTTTGATCCATATCCTCAAGCTAAATTAACTTTATGGGAGAATCCAGTTTTGAAAATAAAGATGACCTTCTATGTGGATAAGTTGAGCTGACAACAGAATTTATACTTTAGATCAGTTAACAGGTTTTGATGATTTTTTTTTTTTTTACCATTTTCAGTATTGCAGATTAGGTATCCTTTACCATCTAGTGCTAGTTGGCAGTACATTCAGCTTCAGCATTTGCTGAAGCCTATATACAGGCCATCAGCAATGAGTGCTTCAGCACTTCCTGCACTGTTGGAGGAATTAGTTGGTTCCTTACAGAAAGCCAAGCCTACAATAACTGTTTATAAAAGTTTTTTGGGATGTAGTAAAGTAAATGTCCAGAAGGCCAGATATGAATGGAATAAGGAATTGGAATGTTCTATACAGTCTAATCGATAGAAGGTTGCCTTAGCTTCCATATGCATTATTTCTGTAGATTTAAAACTGAGAGACTGATTCAACAAAAATTGATGTTTTGTGTATATTGGGCATCACAGAGGCTTGTTAAGAACAATTGAGTCATATGATGTAGGCATGTCCTGTACTGGCTTCTTTTGGGGTGGAAGTTATTGCTCATAAATTTTGTTTTTGAAAAATCTGTGATAATAGTGGATATACACACACCTTTAAGTTACATATCTGTGATGTAGGGATTAACAGAGGGACAGCAAAAGTGGATACTGAGAGCCTGTGTGGTTATAAAGACACTTATACTTCAAGGAAAAACACCCACCACCTATAACTCAATCAACTGAAGATCTCACTGGTTTTTGCTACATTTTCTCTGCCTTCGTGTTCTTTCTCCCCTTTACCAAGGGAGATGTTACTTATTACTGTGTATTGATATGTTTTATGATATGATTTCTTCTTTTTTATTACTGTTGTTATTGTGTTGCAAATAAAAAATATTTTTTAAAAAAGGATGGAGTCCCTATCCAAGGTGACTGGTAGGAATGGTGGTTCCTAGTCTTCACCTTCATAGCAAGTATACTCACATTGACTTTGGGGACGTTGGCCTTCACTAATTAAGAAAGTTGCAGGTCAGACATGTAAATAAAATTCTATGCCATAGTTCAGCACATTTACTGTATCTTGTGGGTTCATTCCAGGAATTCACCGGTAGGGATGTACGAAAGTCACTTACCTTTTACGAAAGTTGATTCGCGGTGGGGGGGAGGCGCTCCATCCCTCCCCCCGAAATTCTGACGGGGGGGTGTCCCGTCCCTCCCCCCCAAAATTCTGGCCGGGGGGAAGGCGCCCTGTCCCTCCCCCCAAAAATTCTGGCCGGGGGGGAGGTGCCCCATCCCTCCCGCTGCGAATCCTGGCCGGCCAGGACTGCAAATGGCGGCGGTTGTAGCCGCCGCCGTTTGCGTCCCTGCAGTCAGCTGTGTTAGGCTACGTAAATGTTTATGTAGCCTATCATGGCTGAGTTAAAAAAACCAAACAAACCCATGCGTACGCACATGGTGGCGCCCATGGGCACTGCCATTTGCGTTCCTTATTTTGGCACGTGTAGTCTACGTAAACATTTACGTAGACTACGGAGAAAATAAGGGGAATGCAAATTGTTGTTGTTGTTCAGTCGTTCAGTCGTGTCCGACTCTTCGTGACCCCATGGACCATAGCACGCCAGGCCTTCCTGTCCTGCGCTCTCTCCCAGAGCATGCTCAAGTTCATATTCATTGCATCGGTGATGCTATCTAGCCATCTCATCCTCTGCCGTCCCCTTCTCCTTTTGCCTTCAGTCTTTCCCAGCATCAGGGTCTTTTCCAGGGAGTTTTCTCTTCGCATTAGGTGGCCAAAATATTGGAGCTTCAGCTTCATTATCTGTCCTTCCAATGAGCACTCAGGGTTGATTTCCTTTAGGATGGACTGATTTGACCTCCTTGCAGTCCAGGGGACTCGTAAGAGTCTTCTCCAGCACCACGGTTCGAAAGCATCAATTCTTCGGCGCTCAGCCTTCCTTATAGTCCAGCTCTCACAGCCATACATTACTACTGGGAAAACCATAGCTTTGATTAGATGGACCTTTGTCGGCAAGGTGATGTCTCTGCTTCTTACTACGCTGTCTAGGTTGGCCATAGCTTTCCTCCCAAGGAGCAAGCGTCTTTTAATTTCATGGCTACAGTCACCGTCTGCGGTGATCTTGGAGCCCAAGAAAGTAAAATCTGTCACTGCTTCCATTTCTTCCCCTTCTATATGCCAGGAAGTGATGGGGCCAGATGCCATGATCTTAGGTTTTTTAATGTTGAGTTTCAAACCAGCTTTTGCACTCTCCTCTTTCACCCTCAACAAGAGCAAATAGCATAGCGTAAATGTTTACGTAGACTAGACATACCAAAATAAGGAACGCAAATGGCGGCGCCCATGGGCACCGCCATTTGCATATGCGCGTTTGTTTGTTTTTTTTAACTCAGCCGTGATAGGCTATGTAAAGATTTACATAGGCTTTCACGGTATTTTTTAAAAATCTAGCCCTGATAGGCTACGTAAATCTTTAGGTAGCCTATCATGGGTTTTTGTTTTTTTTTTAACTTGGAAATGGCAGCGGCAGCTGAACCGCCACTGCCGCCAGGGAGATTTGCCCAAGGTAAGTCCCGTCCTGGGGGGGGGCGGGGGGCAGACCGTTTCGCCACCGATTTCGGGGGGCTGAATGCACTGGCATTTGGCCTCCCTGAGATTCGTGGCAAAATTCTCTGACATCCCTTTTCACTGGTATTCCCAAGTTTAGAATTAAGGCTGTGCACAGACTCCCCAATTCACTTCAGAGGCCGATTCAGATCTTTTGAATCAGCTCTGATTTGCCTTGGACTGATTCAGACCCAATCCAATTTGCTTTGGATTCAGATCTGAATCAAGATCCAATGAGCCAGTGTGGTGTAGTGGCTAGAGTGTTGGACTGGGAGTCAGGAGATCTAGGTTCTAGTCCTCAGTCAGCCATGAAAGCTCACTGGGTGATCTTGGGCCAGTCACACATAGGGGTGTACGAAACCCCAGTTACCTGGCTCCGCCGTGTTCCGCTGGGGGGGGGAGGCACTCCGTCCCTCCCCCCAGTATCCTGGCCAGCCGGCTCCACTCCGTGGGGATTCCATGGAGCCGCCGGCTGGCTCCATCAGCAGCCAGACATCCAGCCACTGGCTAGCAGGGACGCAAATGGCGGCTGCCGTAGCCACCGCCGTTTGCGTCCCTGTATTCAGCCGTGATAGGCTATGTAAAGACTTACGTAGCCTATCATGTCTGGGTTAAAAAAAACAACAACACGTACACAAATGGCGGCAGCTACAGCTGCCGCCATTTGCATTCCTTATTTTTGGCCATCTTAGTCTACGTAAATATTTACGTAGATCCAATACGGCCAAAAATAAGGAACGCAAATGGCGGTGGCCGTAGCCGCCGCCATTTGCATACGTGTTTTTTTTTTAAAAAAAATCCAGATGTGATAGGCTACATAAGTCTTTACATAGCCTATCACAAATGGGGGAAGAAAAAAAAAACAGGCTGCAAATGGTGGCGGTGGCATCCATTCGGAAGACCAGCCACCGCCGCCGAAGCTGCCGCTGGAGCTACCGCCGTCCGGAACATCCGCCCCAGGTAAGTCTCGTCCCAGGGGGGACCCACAGACAATGTTGCAAACGGGACCCTATGTACTAAATCTAGTCCCTTAAATCTATTATTCACCTCCACTGCATATTCATTAGGAATATTAGTGAGCTCATATCTAACTGATCTGTGGGTCTTCCCTATTCTCTTTAGTCTGATTCTAAATTGTGCAATAAGAAGTTCGTGATCTGAACTGCAATCAGCTCCAGGTCTTGGCGACTGCATAGATGTCCGCCACCTTTGGCTACAAAGGATGTAGTCAATCTGATTTCGGTGTCGACCATCTAGAATCATAGAATAGTAGGGTTGGAAGGGGCCTATAAGACCATCGAGTCCAACCCGATGTACTAATACAATATAATCCAGTTGTGGAGAAACAAGACATTTCTGATGCATGGGCTTCCTTTACTTTGTGACCTGAAATATGGCTGGATTTGTTTGATTTAATATTGGCGCTATTTGGAGTAGCTAGATCTGACTTTTCCCCTAAGACTTTTGTAGACTAGGGATGGCGGAGAATTCCGCCACAGATTCCAGTGAGGCAGAATGCACTGGCATTTGGCCCCCTGGAATCCATGGCGGAACCACCTCCTGCCCCCCAACCACCCCGCGGAACCCCCCAGGACGGCACTCACCAGGGCGGATGCAGCAGATGTGGCGGTGGGTGCGGCGGTGGCGGTGCTGCAGCGCGGCGGTGGCAGAAGGTGCGGCAGTGGCAGAAGGTGCAGCGGCAGGGTGGCAGGTGTGGCACCGGTGGCGTGGTGGCAGTGGCAGAAGGGGTGGTGGCAGGGGCGGCAGGGGCGGTGGTGGTGGGGGTGGCAGAAGGGGCAGCGGAGGGGGCGGCAGTTGCAGAGGCAGCGGGTGAGGAGGCTGCGGCGGCAGCAGGGGTGGGGGTGGCAGCGGCAGTGGCGGCAGTGGCTGCGCTCCTGGCTGGGTACAGCATATGCAAATGGTGGCGGCTATGGCAGCCGCCATTTGTGTTCACTATTTTTAGCCATTCTAGCCTACGTAAATATTTTACGTAGCTAAAAATAGCGGACGCAAATGGCAGCTGCCATAGCCGTCGCCATTTGTATACGCGTTTTTTTTACTTTGCCGTGATAGGCTATGTAAATATTTATGTAGCCTATCACGGTTAAGTACAGGGACGCAAATGGCGGCAGCTACAGCCGCCGCCATTTGCGTCCCTGCTGCCCAGCGGCCAGATGTCTGGCTGCGGGCAGAGCCGGCTGGTGGCTCTGCGGAATCCCCGCAGAGCGGAGCTGGCTGGGCAGGATTCTGGGGGGAGGGACAGAGCACCTCCCCCCCATCGAGGATTTTGGGGGGAGGGACGGAGCACCTTCCCCCCCCCGCCATGAAGGAGATCCGTGAAACGGTAAGTGGCTTTCATACATCCCTATTGTAGACAGTGAGCAAGAATGAACTTTAGTCAGCTTTGAAGGTACACATTTCAAAGCCATGCCTGATGCCCCAGATGTACTGGGTTGGTTTGTCAGGTTTTTGTTTCTTGGGTCCCCCCACCCCCCTCTATTGCCACTTATTCTATTTTTGCTGACATTTGTCAGTGAGAAGTTAGCAGAGGGTAGTCAATCTCTTTGTTTTTAGTCCAGCTGGTTTTGTACTTTGACAGAAATCCTGGCAAAAGGAGAAATCATAGTGAAGGTCTTCAGAGTACACAGATCAGCATGACAAAAGATGGTTTATTGTAAAAATAAAGCAAAAGACTGACTGCATGGTTTCAGTCTGAAAGATTGTTGGGTTAGTATCGTTAACTTAAGAATAACCCTCAAAGATGTGTTGCAAACATAATACTTAGTTAAGCATGATTTGTATTACCTTGGTTTGTTGCCTTCACCTTTAACGTCGCAAACATACACTGAAACAATGGTTTGGATGCTTGTGGAGTGTCACTGAAAAAAGCTTCACAATTGACTGACCATCACTTCTTGATTTGTTTTCACCTTAATAAAATTTATTTTCTGCAAAGGGAAAATCCATATATACAAAGACCACGCCCAGTGTTTGTGTCCTTTTTATTGTTTTAAGTAAGCAATTATGTGTGAGAACTGTGCCTCCCAAAAAGGCAGGTTTACTTCTCTGCAAAATAAGCATCATAGCATGATTATTTTGCAGAACAATCAGCAGTAATATAACTTATTTATAAGTAATAGCTACGTATTTATTTCTTGAAAAAGTCATAACATTTTATTAGTAAAGAATTTATTGCATACCATCCTTGTTATTCTTATATATACAAATCACAGCAAACCATTGCAACTTTTCTTAAAAAAGAAACACTCTTATTTCAATTTGCTTTCTCTCTAACCAACTTGAACAGTCAGAAATCAACAATTCATTTTTATAGCAACCTGGAGGGCTTTCCACTTACTTGGCAGCAGGGTAAAATTTAAGGCCCTTAAAAAGAAGAAGTACTCTGGATAGCTGCTAAACAGGGGGAATGTGAAATGGGAGTATAAAAATTTGAGTTCACTAGTATACCACTTGGGACTGCTTTGTCCTATTGCTTAACTGTTAAGGTGATACAATGAACTGAGAAAGAGAACTGGTGCCCAACCTTCAACTCAACAAAGGGGTAGGGGACAGGAAGAGGATCAGGTTTGGTCAGTCTCTGGATGGAAGAGGAAAGACAACTAGGAGATAAATATGCATAAGGCAAGAGCTGAGGGGTGGGGTGGGGTGGGGGAAAGGCCTTTCAAAACTGGGAGGGGACATTTGCTGAACATTCCTGTTGCAGGGAGGCAGAATTATCCAACACTTGCAGGGCATTCAAGTAAACACAAGTAGAACCTCTTTTCAGACTTTACTACTCAACGTGGCAAGGTCAGGGACTGAAGGGGCAGGGCTGGCATGTACTGGGACCAGAAGAGTGTGGCCCTGTGCCTCTATCACACATTTATATATCTTGTTTAGGCTTAGTGCCTGAATAAGGGTTGGATATGACCCCAAATCCTATCAAGGAGGTAAATGTCTATGTATCTCTCCAGAAAACCTAGCAGAATTTTTGGTGAAAATTGTGAAGTATAATGACCTGTATTAGTTTGCTAGGCCTTTTCCACCACAAGTCCCCATCCCCCTCCGAAAAAGTGAATAAAGGTAAGCCACTCAAATTCCAGTCCCACCTCCAACTTCCCCCAAACAATTCAATAACATTCAAGACAGAGAAAATACAGTTTGTACAAGCAGAAGTCTGGTGAGTCCTTATAAAAGAAAGAAACAAATGAAGCCCACCTGTATTGCTTCACTACACTAACCATTAGTGATGCAGCAGAAAGTGCATGAATATTAATAATTGCAAGAATCATGGAAAGACAGAACAGACTTTTTAAAGAAAATAAATGCATATAATTCAGTGTGTGAGGACTAGTGCTGAATGCACTTGAATCTTTTCAACAGCAAGAGCATTGAGAATATGCATGGACATATCAGCCTTCAAAGGAATGGTTGCAAGAACCTTCCTCCTCCTACCCCCAACTCTCATAATGAGCACCTGCTTTCTGGCAGCTCCAGAAGATAATTCTTAAGGAGACTCATGAGTGTGACAAAAGTTGGCAAAATTGATTGGTATTTCAGGTTTAGTGGCCTCCAATGAGCATTCCTGAGTTTCTCTGTCTGATTTTGATGAAGTGCTTTTATTTGTCTGTCTACCGAGAGAATATGGGCAAATTTGCAACAGAGAAGCATGGCGTCTGTTTAGCTTTATCAGCCGCCACTTAGCTGTGTTATAATTTATTTTTCAGGAGAATGAAATTTCTCATGAGGGTTTGAGGCTAACACAGTTATAAAACAGCTGGCTACTGTTCAGATTCTTGTCTATAGACAGCTGTTTCTTGCCTTTAGAAGTTTAGTGAAAGGAGCAGGACACCCCCACCCCCAGAAGACAGGAAGAACTACCCATCCTGGTTTTAAAACTGCATATGTCATGTTTCTTGTTGTACTTCACCCTGTGCAACTTTACCAGGAGTCACTGCTTGGCAGAGTACAGGCTAATATGCAAATTGGTTATGCAGTCAGCACTAGGAACCTCTGTAGCATACTCCACTTATAATGATTAGAAATAATTCCATATCTCCAGGACAGAGAGTGATGTGGATGAGCATTTCTTCCACCCCCCGTTAACAAAGCAGACCTTGAATTCCTTTTTGCTAGCTTTGGAATTGACTAGATAACATTTCTCTGAAGGGACACCAGCCCTATGTTTATCTCTAGTACAATGTGCAATACAAGACACCTTGGTTTGCCTTGGCTTTATTGGGTGGGAGGTACTTCTACTGAGGTCACATTGATTGTAGTGTTTATTGGTGCAGTTTTGCCCCTATTTCCTCCAGAATTATAGTGATTGATGAGCCGTTTAAAAGCATGAAGCCAAAAGATCAGACATTTCTGCTTTGATCACCATTACTGGTATTGAAAGGCAAACCTGAGCACAGTTGTAGAAGAAATCTAAATCCAATATCCCAGTTTTTCCTCCTTGCTTTTTTGTTTGTTTTTTTTTAGGGGCAATTTCCTTTTTCTTGTACTTGAAGCCATCTGAATTCTGTGGAAGCAAAACACTGCAGCATACAGAGAGAAAAAGGCCAGAAAGAAACGGACCACAAAGTGTCACAAAGTGTAATAGATGATATGATTGATAATTAAGTGCAATGCCTTGGTTTTCAGCAAAGCAAAAGGAAGAAATGAGAGGAACAAATATTTATGCCAATGGGCAATTGTTCTTCCTTCCACCAGAATGAGCTGCAATGTTGCATTATCACTGACTTAACCAGACAAGACAATGTTTTATACAGTACCCAGCCTGAAACAATTACATGTTGTTACCAATGATCTCACTTAGGGATGGTGCGGGTGCCTGATTCCATCCATGAATCTGGTGGAACTGGCAATGCCAATGCCCCCAAGCCATGCTCGCCGAGCTCCAGCTTCCACTTTTCCCCTGCCCATGCTTTCTGAGCTGCTCCTGCTCAGCCAGGAGGCAGCATTGAGCTCCACAATTGCCGTTTTTCAGAAAAAAATGACTATCGCGAAAAAGTGCCTATTTCCATATAAGCAAAATGGGGCCATGAATAGCCCATAGAGGCAAGATGCCTGTAATCTTGCCAATATGGGCTATTCACAATCACAGCCCCATCTTGCATCCCTATCATGGATAGCACAAATGTGCACATCTGCAAAAATGCACATGTTCAAATATATGCAAACATGCACATTTATGAAAATGCACACATTCACATACATGCAAGATCACAGGCAAGCAAATGCCTGTAATCTTGTGTAAATGGGCAATTCATGGGCCCATTTTGTGTATATGCAAATATGCACATTTTCACAATTGCCATTTAATTTTTTTTAAAAAATGACAATCATGGAGCTTGACGAAGCCACCTGGGTGACTGTGGGCGGCTTGGCAAGCAGTGGGAAGCATGAGCACGGGTCTGGATGTGCACAAGTGGGGACAGGGGCTGGGCAGGCACCCAGAGGACCCAGATGCCAGATGGAGGGATGCCTGACCACCCTTAATTTCACTGGAGATATGGAAAAGAAGTCAATTGCTACTGTTGTATATCAAGAGCATTATCAACTTACTCAGGTGTTTCACAAAACATTAAATGAGCAGTACATATATTACAAATAGAGATGCTCTCCCATTCCAGAAAAAAATCATTGGAATAAAATCCATGATGAACTACCTTTCAAGGGAATGTTGAGACCTGCTAACCCTATCAAAGAATTCACATTTATTCTATGATATAAAACTGCAATACCATCTCAAGCGGCAGAGTGTCCTCTTCTCTGACCCTCAAAGCACCCTGGTAACAAATAAAAGTAAGCAAGTGCCCTGCAAGAGTAACCAATACTACTTATCATATCACAGCAAATCTTTCTTAGGGCACTTAGTTGAGCCCTATATCTATACAACTCTACTGTTCTTACTCCCAAATGTGTTTTTATGCTGTTTTATACTTTTATTGTTTTTAATGGGTTGGACCCAGGATTGATGTTCCACCAGCAGAAGGATAGTGCTTGCAGAATGGCACTTCCATGTCTTTTCCTCCCCCCTGAAGCCCCCTTCACAAATCTCCTCTGGAGGATCTCCCAACCACCTGGAGCAGATTTGGAAAGTGCACGGGAGACTGCAGGGGGAAAGAGAAGAGGAGGGAGTCTCATTCTGCAAGCACTATCCTTCCACTGGCAAAACAACGATGTTGGATCCAACATATTGTCTTTGAGGGTGTTGTGAAGCACCCTAAATACTGTCCATAAACTCACAAACTCTATAGATATAAAGATCAGCTTCATTATATTTTTCTTAAGGCAATGGGCCCTTATCCATCATTCATTTTTTAAATTGGCTATGGCTGAAATCCTATGCATATTTTCTTGGAATTAAATTCAATGGAAATCAATGAGGCGTGTCCAAGTAAATGCATTTAGGATATAGTATGAGTAAAAGTTGGTATCACGATTGGCAAAAGAGAGGTTACTCAGTCTAGTAATCATTTGTGCAACAGTTTACCTATCAATTTACCTATCAGTTTACAAATGGATGTAATACAAATAGAACTAAAAGACTTTGGGCCCACCCACTCCTAAAAAAATCATGCTGTCTTTTGATACAGTGTTTGGAGCACATTTTCCCTTCATAATGAAATGCTGATCTTCTTACATTGCAGTTAGCTGTCCTCTTTGATTAGCATATTGGAATGTGGAGCATGCTGTAACAACTGCATGGATTTGCAGAAATTAGTTTATTATTGTAACAGCTCAAGGGAGTCATATGAATTAAGGGGAAACATTTACATTGGAACAAATTACATTTTTCTGAAAAACTAATTGTTACACTGAGAGCTCTTATACTCTTGTAATTGCACCATCCTAATTACACACATTGCATTATTTAAAAAGAATGGCATTGTTTATTTGCAATATCCTTTGCTTATTTACAGTTGCATATTTGAACAAGGAGCAAGGAGTTCTTCCTACAATGCAACCAAGAGAGATTGTTATCTGCTCACAAACACAAAATTAATTCAGGAGAGAGAATCTATTCTCAAACAGAGAGGGAGAGGGAAAGAAATTTCTCCGGAGGGGAGACATTCTACAATTGTTTCTAAATTTTTGTGTATAATTAGCAAAGCACTTACCATCTGCAGTGATTGACCTGTCAGAGCTGCTCCTAAGAGATAATTTCAGTGACATTTTTTTAAAAAGCCAATGAATATCAACAAGCTGAATATAACTTGTAGGGAATAATGTTATCCTGTAAATAGAAATTACAAGCACTCAAGATGGAATTAGTTTATGAAGAATACTGATTAACACTGGTACCTCTGATCAAATGAGTTCAGCTCAGTAGAACAGCAGACATTATTGCCAGTACTAACAATAAACCTACTTTTGATCACATATAAACATATTCTATGTAGGGAAAGGCACTTCATCAAACTCATATGTTTAAGTAGAATGTTCTGAGCCACACCCACAATTATTCTAATTAGAAGTGAACAATGACGTGTCAAACAGGGTTGATTCTCTGTGCTGTAATATGTGTGACCAGAGCAAGGACCAATAATAACATTCTCACAACCCCCCCCCCCACGCACACACTATCTCTGATTCCACAAATAATGCCTATCTATTGATGAGTCAAGGTAATGACAGGCCACAGATACAATGAAATTTGGCTAGAAATATTTCACTTATGATTTCTTGTTCATATTGGTAATTTTAAATTGCTACCATTGGTTTTATACTGTTTTTATTGTTATTTAATATTATGTTTGTAAGCCAGACTGAGGGTCTAGGGAGCTATATTTTGGTGGGATATAAACCTTAAAATAAATAGCCAAGTAACTAAGTAAAATAATTTTGCCCCTTAAAATAAATATAGTTTGGCTGTAGACAGTCACTGCTGGATAAAGGCCTTCTCATATCAACATTATATCATCAAATGCTTGTTATTCTAATGTGTTTTTGAGTCCTCGTGTTCCTGACAGTATGGGCAAAATAATTGTATGTTAGTGTTGAACAATGTAAGAGGCTCATTCCAGAAGCTGGAAGACTTTTGTGTAATTATCTGTTTTCTTCATGTTTACATCATCGCTGTATGGTCTCCCAAGTCTTATTGCTATTTCTTAGTGTGCCAAATGTTTGTCCCAGAAGCCTTTGCATCTTACAAGACTCCTGCACTAACCTCCTTAACAGGCTACCTTGCAAATACTTATCTAAAATGAAAAGTTATTTGGTCTTCCACATTTTTCTCATAAATTGTAAAAAACTTCTAAGCTATAACTTTTATAAAGAAATGATATATTAAAAGGTATTATCTTTTATAAAGAAAGAAATGATATCGTAAAAGGTACTATATGACATTTGAATCAGTTTGACTCTAATGAAGGCATTCTAACAGAAGCATTTGTGCTGACATGTTGTGATTTTTCACTGACCTAGACCTGATATATGAAAGATGAAATGCTCCTAGCTAAACTCAAGAAAAAAGCAAAATATGCTTCAGATAAGAAAGTTACTGGACTAGTGTTCACATATGTTCAGGTTATGACACAAGTAAGTAAACATAAAATATGGTGGAAAATAAACAGAACTAAGATACACTTAGAATTTAATATAGAAAACAGTACCTATTAAAAAGATGCAGGTGGCATCCTGTTTGAGAAACTGAAAGAAATGTAGCTCAGAAAGCTGACAAGTGATAAAATAAATATATTACTTCCCAAAAGCATAGTTGAGAACTTTGTAAAGAAGAACAACTAATTGTTAAAGGAATTCAGTTTTGCGGAAATGTATCACTAAGCTGTGTGGATAAGAAATCATGTAAATATGAGAGATAAAGTGCAGGAACTCGAGGACATTCTACATGTCCTCCTCACAGAACCCAACATCAGTTCTCAGGGTTCACTCCATCTGTCCTCAGGAGGACAATAGCACTGGTCCTTGTTGATGTCTCTGCTCTGTTTTGTTCCCAGCTCAGAAATGTCACTGGGTAAGATGCTTTAATCTTTAAAATGAAAGCAATGCTCCTAGAAATAATTCTTAGACAGTTTTAAATTGTGTTTTGTTTGCAAATAAATAAATAAAATACAAATGTTGTACAGGGTTCTGTGAATACAGTTTGCTACAGCATCAAGTTCTTATAGTCCACTGATGTTTTTCCCATTTTCTCCTTCTGCATTATCAGTGTGCATGTATGAATTGGTAGAATGCTGCATCCTATAAAAAGAATCTTGATTGTTTTTCTGAAGTATTTTACCAATGATGTGGGCACACCAGTGAGATGGCAGATGGAAGATGCAGGTGGATGGAAGAAACTGAAAACTGCAGCAAAACAAGGCGTGTTCCCATCCCAAACTTCATTTTATTCATTCTTCTTCTTAAATGAATTCAAAGAGCATGAAATGTAGGCAGAACAAACCCATGGAACAATACATGAATGGGATGGGGAAATCCTCTCATCCTTACTAGTAGGTCACCAGCCCTATGTGCTGGGGTCTGTAGAACTTCACAGATTTATCCAAATGAACCAACAGTTTCTTTCTAGCAGATATTTTTCAGTGGCTTTTGTAAATGTCACTGGGAAAATAAAACTGATATATGTTGGTGGAGACAAATGCATCTCAAGTTCTAAGACAGAACTAGAGAATATTAAAGTTGATAATGATCACAGGGAAAAGTCTGATTGTTAATCAGAATGCACAGTAGGAAATATGCAGTTACTACGCAGTTCACTAGTATCTTATCTCTTGACCCATGAAAGAACAAGACATCTGACTTTTCATCTGATTTCAGTTGAGATTCTTTCTGGAGGGGGCCTTGTCAAGTCCAGCTCCTGCTCCTAGTACAGAAGTGTTCAGTAAAACAATAAATGCGACTGATCTTTTCCTTTTGATTTATTTTTATGATTTATTGCTACAAAGAAAAGAGGACCTGGTAAAGTATGAGATTAAGCAAATACATGAATGAAGAGACCTCCTGCAATGATAAGTGTTTGTATGTTTGGTTTTTGATCCTTCACAATGTGAGCTTCAAGACTAACATATTTTCTTAAAGTGGCTTTGACAGTCCTTTCTTCTTATGCTTTGTAAACATCAGAGATTCTCTCCACTCTCTCTCCTTTTTGTATTGTCACTGTTAGGAGTACCTCATTATTTCCTCTCTCTCACCCCATCACTCAGAAAGAAAAGTTATTTTAACAGCACTGTCCCTGAATATGCACTACAATGAAGAGACTGAGAGAGCAATGGTTATTTCACCTTCACACTGGACAAGGATAGGGCCTAAAAGAAAAGCAAGCAGCAAGCCCTTCCTCCAGCTCTCTGCTGTGTTTAGCCCCTTTTCTCAACCCACTTATTTATTTATTTATTGCATTTATACCCCGCCTTTTTTCCTCTTGCAAGGAACCCAAGGCAGCTTACATGATCCTCCCCCTCTCCATTTTATCCTCACAACAACAACCCTGTGAGGTGGGTTGGGCTGAGAGTCTGTGACTGGCCCAAAGTCACCCAGTGAGCTTCCATGGCCTGAGTGAGGACTAGAACCTAGACTAGGACTATTATGATCCATCAGGACACATAAGGATATTGGCAGACATATTTCCCACAACCATCAATCTGAGGCGGTATTAGAAATGAGAAATTATTTTCATAGAAAGAAAAAAATATATATGGAGAATTGTGCCATGTCACCAGGATAACATCAGAGAAGAGATGGGAGAGAAATTCATTTGGATTGCATTTTAATGCAAACTTATCTAATTTTGCACTTTCAGATCAATACATAAACTGAAACTCAGTTATCCTTCAAAATTCACATCTTCAAATTTTGCAGTGTAGTTCTCCAATCGTTCATACAAAATGTGTATATTAGGGGAAAGTGCACATAAAATACATATATTAGTAAAAATATATATTTTAAAATGTGTTATATTTGGAATATTTTCTTGCAAAAATGCATGTATTCAAATAAAGCACACAAAAATGCACCCAGAAATGAATTTTCATGCAAACTTTAGACAAAAAATCTGAAAGTTTGGGATGAACTGAACTTAAGACTGGAAAAATGTGGAAGTACGAGAAACTGGAATTGATAGAAGCTTACACCAGAGTAATGCAGCCAATCCCCTTGAACCGCAATGCTGTATCCATGATGAAACTAAAAAGTTGTGGACCAGATCAGTGCCTGGATGGGACACTACTGATTACCCCATGTTAGTTACTCTAATATTTCTAAAGGAAGAGTAAGACATAAGTTAAACAAACACATATATTTGGGGCTGTAATATATTAATATGGAAAACAAAATATTCACAATTATTTTCAAATGACAATTTCAGTGGCATTCTTCTTAATAATGATGAGCCCTTTGATTATCTAGGGTCCTTAGCAACTTCTGGAAAGGAAGGGATGGACAGGACAGAAGGAAAAATTAAAATGGGTTAGTCTGTCCTTATATGAACCATTGGTGTACATTGGCCATGCTGGCTGGGAATTATGGAAGCTGCAGTCCCACACATCTGAAGGGTGCAAGGTCGGTGAAAGCAGCTCTAGGCCTTCACTGCTTTATACTCAAATACATAGTTTAAGTTAATTCCTATGATGCTGTGTCTATTCTGAGTGGAAGGCAGAGAACACTAGTGAATCTCTATTACAACTACACAAGAGGATCCTGAGCTCCAAGTATTGGCACAGGAAATGTGTGAACGACATGGAGGAGCAACTTGGTTTGTTTAGCCTGAATCCCATTCCACCTTGTCGATAGTTCTTAGCGAAGTGGTAGGAGGGGTGGAACGCTGCTTGCTGAGCTTCTGCCTGGTCCTTGCCACATCACATGCATCAAGGTTTATATTACAGTGGCTACATAAAAATGATATTTTGTGAGAAAGGAGATCAGAAGAGGTAGCAAATGGCACCTGCTGACTTTGTGCCTGACAGACAGAACACTGGTGGGAGGAGAGGGGAAAGGAAACAAAAGTCTTCATGGAAGCCATACTCAGAGTAAGTCTTATGCCTATGCAGTGACAAATAGGCATGTGTCAACTCATAGGATAATTCCTCTAGCAAAACAATAAGGCTCAGATGCTTCATAAGGCAATACAGGACCTGGAGCATCTTTCCTTGTCCCAGGCATGCCATCCTCCCCATCTGGGTTTGGGCTGAAAGACCAAGGAAAAATGTGTGTGCATGAAGGGTAAGTTGTAAGCAAACACAATTTGTGACATTGCACAACATCATCACTGATCACAGGGTATGTCAATTAAAGCATGACCTTAGCTTCCAGTTTCCTGGCTTAGTGGAGCTTGAGCCAACATGAGATTGTGTTAACTCTGGTCTGAAACTGGCACGTTTTGTTTAATCATTGGATAGTACTATTATTCTTCTATTTAAAAAAGCCTTAAACTGGTCTGAAGCCTTACATTTCCCTACTCTGTGCACCTATCCTTCTGAAATTTTGCATATTTCTTGCTTTGGGATACCTCTACGAGATGTGAGATTTTCATACAAATTGTCCAAGAAACCATGGAGGAGGGAAAGGGAAGCAGATCATACATACTCATGTGATAACTCCTCTGACATATGAACTACTGCACTTATTCTTCTGAAAAATTTTGGAGTTTTTTTTGTGGGCGTTATTACTTAGGGATACTTCTGGGCTGTCTCTCATTTTCAGAACTATGGTCCATAAGGAACATATGGGCATAAGCACATCCTCTTTGGGAGACTGTAACATATGCTTGTTAATATAAACACATGTGTTTATATTAACAAGTTTTGAGAATAGGATTTCAAAGGGGGCAGAGTAGGTAAGTAGATAAGAACCAAGTATAGATGTATTAATAATCGTATATATAACTCTTTTTGTGTTCAGTACATTTTATTTGTTTTATTTTAAATACAAAATCCCACTTATTGGTTTAATTTATTAATGCTACCAAATAGGGAAAAAAAAACCCTATTTTCTTGTTTCTTCTCCTGTATTGGGTAGAAGAAACCAATCATTAGAAGCATTGAGTAGAAGAAACCAATCCAATCAAGGAGACACCCATTAATTCTATTGGGTGTCTCCTTGACCCAGAGTAAAAGGGCGGAAGCTGTGTGTGTCAGTGAGGATAACTGACCAAAGTGAAGGCAGACATCCTGAGAGGTTTCTCAGTTTCAACAAGTGGAAGCTGGAAAAAGTATAACCTCAGAGCAGGAACGTCACAGACCCTCCAACTGTCAAGGGTGCTCCTGCACAAAAACACTTGCAAATATCATTCTGAAATTTGGCAGGCTTATTCCATTCAGAAGGTGGAAACTATCCCTCCAACTTTAGTCCAGTTCTGCCAAGACGTAATTAGATAAAAAAGTGATCAGCAAATCCCTTTAAAAAATTCAAAACATACAGTAAAGACATGTAGCATACCCCCCCCCCCACCTTTCAATGACATTTGTCAGGGGTAGTCTCCTTATTATGGACTACGATGACTGGAACCATTATCCAATTCTCACCACATGAAAGAAGATACAGACTTTTTTCCCCTCCATGATAGTCAACAGGAACCACAATTGCTCACATTTCTGATCCGTGACTTGGGTTCAATACAAAGCAGTTGGACTCTGAATCTTTCTGAACCAAATCCGGCTATTTCACAAAGTGCCAAACTGGGGTCTGAGTCAAAGCTTGAAACCAGTTATAGCTTTAACTTCAACAATGAATTACTAATAGATGCAAGAAATACACACATTTGAGCAATGGCCACACATTTAAGGTAACAAACTTTTTGGTTGCATAGATAAAGCTGCATCGAACATTAAAGAACATTAACAGTGATTTTTATATAAAGGCAACTCTACACCAGCCAAAAATCCTGCATTTAAAATGGGGCTTTCTGCTTCCATTTTAAATGCAGGATCACGACGACTCCCTTTTTCACGTGCTTCCTTTCCCCTACCTCCTTCCCCCTCCTTCTCCCAATATCTGAGTCTCCATTATCTTTCATTCATCTCGCTCCTCTTCTTGCCACTTTTACTCTTTTCACAGAGGAAACTGAAGCGGAACTTAATGGTGTAATTTGATAGCTCATTATCTGCAAGGGCATTGCAGGAGATGCCTTGGATGGACACGGCATCATGTAAAGATCCCACAAACTTCTGTGAAGAAGCAATCTCAATCACAGGATAAAAGCTCCGTGTGAAGAAAGTCATACCCCCCCCCCCCGTATTAGATATATAATTAACCATGCAGGCAGAAACGTTGGAGCCACAATCATTTCATCAATTCATATATTATACTTACTTCAATTAAAATACTCTTTACAGGAATTCACCATTGTCCAATGAAATAATTACTCTTCAAAAACTATGGCTGAAATCTACCAATAACTGCATCCTACCTGGTTAAACCTGCTCTGCCATGTTATTATATCCTCATTGATGGTGAATGCTTGGCCTGAGGGAGCCTGGGGGGTTCTACCCTCCCAACTTTCATCTGATGAAAGGATTGGTTTCCAGAAACAATCCAATTGATAATATCAAATCCAGCTACTAAATTCCCATTCTGGTCAAAGGAAATCTTGTCCCCAGCACTGTTGTTGAATGAGATTCCTTTGAGAAAATGATGGAGCTAGATGGAAAAGGCAAAGGAAACAGTTGAGAAAAGGCTGCAGTTGCATCTAGGAATGTCAGAGGAATCCCTTTAGGGAGGGGGAGCTTGGCAAGCTTTTGCTGGCTCACCCTCCTGGGCTCTGACCCGACATCCATCACCTGGCCTGACTTTGCCTGCAGTGAATCGGGTCAGCTGGTGCATTTTTCACCTTTGCAAGGTGCTGGTGGCAGTGAAGAGTGGGAGGGGAGTGCAATGGCCCATGGCCTGCGCAACCATCCCTCTCTCTCTCTGCTGGAGCCAACCGGTTGCATGGCAATGGTGCAGCAGTAGCAGTGGAAGGTTGAGAGGGAGTGTGCCCCCCTCTCAGCTTCCTGCTGCCACTGCTGTGCTGCTGCACAACCGACCCTCTCTCTGTGCCGGGACCAACCCTGGCAGGAAGAGAGGGGGTCAGCTGTGCGAAAGCAGTGGCGGGAACTATTTTAATTCCTTTTTTCTTCCATAAATGTGATCACAAATTGCATTTAAGAAAGAAGGAAAAAGTTCCCAGTTTTCAGGATGAAATCCCCGGTCAGCTCACTAAGGCAAGATGAGCTGGGGAATCTGTCAGGCCCACAGAGGGCTGGATTTTCCTGCAATAGACATCTCTAACTGCATCTTTCAGACTAAGATGTGCACAGTTCTGTTTTCAGGCTAAAGTGTCTACAGTTCCCATATAGGAGGTTCAGAAATGAAATCACTGGTGAGGATAGGAAGAAAAAGGAAAATGAGAGTGCAAGAAGTGTTTGGGGACAGGGAGACAGTTGGCTATATATGGGGTTTGTTCTGACATCCAAGATACGGTACATTTCCAAATGATGTTGTTAAGCCCTTTACCTGCCACACAGCTGTTGATTCTGAAGCTTCAGTCTCTCTCCATCCCTCATTGCTTTCTGCATGAGTCTAGATGAGAACAAGGCCTGTGCAGCATGGGCCACAGCATAGACAGCATTGTAGATGCTGTAGCTGTGGCCAGTCATGCTCATTTCAAACATAGTCCCAGGAAGGCTATCTAGCTTCTCTTCCCCTGTGCAAATATCCTCATCTACTTTGTCCACAACTGTATCTGGGAATAATATACAGCCAAAGGCCTGTTGCCAGAAGTCTCTGTTAAACCATCACCTTTTGGGTTGGAGGGGTTTTTGTTCTCAATATATGCCTTGAATCCCGGTAGATCACTGGAGTGAATTGTGAAGGACAAAGCACCGTGGATTATTCCTGCATCCCAAGTCCTTTGATGGGCCAATGAAGTGAGCTCCATCTGGGCTGTCACAATCCACACTTTACCCTTTGGTTTATTTGCCACATGTTTCGTAGTGGACAGATATGGAAACCATCTCAGAAGCACCATAGCATAAGATTCCCCATAGGCCACCACTATGTTGGCTGTGCCACCCATCACTTCATCTTGTATTTTTGTCCCCTGATCCAGTATGTCATAAAATGTATTGTCCAAATTAAATCTGGGCATTCTTTCTATGAAGGCAAAGCAGATACCACCCTGGGAAAACAGTGGGACTACAATTTGCACAAATCTTTCTCCATTGTCATTATCCATAACAATGACCCCAATCCACATCCACCTGAAATGCAGAAGCAAAGAGAGAATTCCCACATACTGAAGCTCTTACTTGGGGACAATCTGGTAGAAGGAAAGGCCTGGAGTTTTATCATTCATTACTGGAGGGGAGCCATATATGAGCTAAAGAGAGATTGGGGAAGGGGTAGTAAAATATCAACACCACCAGCAGGATTTATGTAGCATTTTCCTGTAGAAGTTTGGTAAAGGCCAATTGCTTACTTTTAAGTGAATTTCTTAGAGTGGACATCTGTGCAGTCACTAAAATCAGATCTATAGCTGTTCAGAGCAGCATTTTGGAAACATGTATAGCTCAGAAGAGCCTGCAGTCCCTGCCATTGTTTGGGGACACTCCATGCCTCTTCATGGCTCAAGAGCAGGACTGAGGCTCTCTCCTCAGTTAGATAGAAACTGCTGCAGAAGAAGTCAAAAGATATCCATCCATCAGGGAAGGAGGATTGTGTTGTGTGATTGTACAGAGGACCACTCATAGACCAACAGAAATGAGCATGGCTGCATGATGGTGTTTTCTGGGAGATTACAATCTATTGATAATCACTCAGAAAACACCATTATGCAACCATGATCATGTCAGAAAATCCTTGGTGTTACACAAAAACTAGGTGTACTGGGAACATCAGTCTGAGGATGGAGTCCATATAGCCAAACAAATACTCCTACTATAATAGTAACAATGCCTGAAATAATGGCACTCCCTAGGGTATGCTGTAAAATACAATCCTAGGGTATGCTGTAACAAAAATCTCCTCCATCTATCTGCTATATTTGTAATCCAAACTCCAGCAGTCAATTGTAGAAGAAAATCACACGGGAGTGTCCTGTTCCTGCCAGCCCTGTCATGTGGATCAAATCCTTCCTCATGAGAATTCCCTTGGGTCAAGGATAAGGAAGTTCAGGTTAGCAGGGGAGCTGTCCAACAGATGGTACAGCAGGAGAGATGTTGTTTCAGCAATGGCTAGGTTCTAACTGTCTAGTTTATAGCTGATGTTGCTGCTCTGCCCCTTCCTGGCTTTTCATTAGAACCTTGATGCAGAACATGCTTCCTCCTCACAAGTAGGGCTCAATGCATCTCTGGTTCTGGGCTTCAATCCAGACATGCTGCTGCCTTTGTTCTTGGGGTGACCCAGGTGGGTCTGGGGTGAATGGATGGCCCCTGTCAGGGTGCTTTGTTTGTTCCAATGCTACAGCCTCCTTGAGTGGGGCATCCCAAAGGAGGGGTATCAGCATCCTGCAACTCCCATTTCTAACAGTAGGGCCCATCTCATCCTCTGAGTTCTCATCCATTTCCAGGGTGGTCCTACCAAGAAAGCAAAGCAGTAAGACATGACAGTGAGCTAAAACAAAGTAGTCTCTGAGGAATGTGTGGAAAACCCACTTGCCAATTTCACCTTGGCAATAAGATTCAAACCTGCACTGAGATATTTTAGCTAGCAATGTTGCTGAGGCGCTTCTTCAACTTATTTGCAAGCTGAGCACTTCGCCGCTCATGCTCATGTGATGGAGGACACATCACCCAGCCTTCAAAAAAAGAGGAGGGGGGCAGCAGCCTCAGTGGTATTGGTGTCAGAAAGGGCCCGGCTACTTCATGGCAATTTGCAGAACTCAGACTTGCAAGGAAGGAGGGACTGTGTCCATTCAGAAACTTTTTCCATAATTGAGTGACAGAAATTATGCAAATAAAAATGGCAAAATCCTTTGAAAAGGAGGCATTGCTATAACTTTTGGTCTAGCTTTGGATTTTGTTTAGGTTGGGATATAAAGTAGCTTCAGTATTACCTTGTGCTGGAGAAATGTTATTCTCTCTCTCTCCATAGATATAGATATAGATATAGATATAGATATAGATATATATTCTGTGAAGTAAAAAAAAAAACCAAAAGAAACCAGGCAGATCAGCCAAATGACTCTGACTGCCCAAAAATACCGTCTGCCAATGGTGACTTAATGTGCTGTTGAGCAAGGGCAGCATTCATTAAAAGCTTCACCTTGGCAAGCAGTTTAAAGACATGCTATACATAGAGATAAATCTATTTTATACCATGTCTATGAGTGTTAATCTTGCTGCAGAACACAGTGATTACAGCTTACATTGAATTACTCCTTTTTATAATTCATTTCAGTGAGGTATTACTCCGTGACATCTCCAACCCAGTGAGCACTTCATTATTTATAAAAGAGAAAATTGAACAAGAAAATCTCTTTGCACAGCTACTTTTTGCTATTGGGCACCAAAAGAGCAAAGCCCAATAGCAAATGGTGACTACCCATGCTCTAACTTGCACAGATCTCTCTCTCTCTCTCTCTCTCTCTCTCTCTCTCTCTCTCTCTCTCATATTTCTGTCTGCCTGTCTATCTAAGCATGGATTTAAGAGAGAGAGGGAACAGATCAAAGCATTTTCTCTCTCTCTCTCTCTCTCCTTTTCAGGAGAGAAAAATATTGTTGTGAGTTTGCTGCCTGATTACTATGAATGGGTGTTTCCCTCTGGTTTTACGTAAAGTGACTCTGGCTGGAGAGGAGTCAGAGATTTGGCAAAGGAAACTTAATGTTCCTTCAATGGCTGTCAGTGTTTCCATGAATGGGCAAGGGTGGGGTCTGAAACAAATGTGTGTGAGAAGCAGTACTGGCCAGTTCCCTGTACCGGAAAAGCAGTACAGAAACAGTGAGAATGGCAAGATATGGAAGCAGAAAGAAGAGAAGGAAGGGATTCTTAGGTCATATCTGCAGCTTTAGTCACTGACTTTAATGCAGCCCAGCTGTGTGCTCCGTAAACCAGCAGCCTGGGGGTGTCCAGGAGAGCCATGGCAGTTTCATCCAACACCTTTCTATAACCTTATGTGTGTCACCATGATAAAACTCGTGCTGTACCAAACTCCCTTTCCCATCCCATGTTCTTTGCTTCTTACAAAAGAGGCATTGCTGTTTCTTCCTCTTCCACAGGGAGGGAGAGAACTTCAATCAAATTTCTCACTGTGACCAGGGACTGGACAGGCGTCCACCTTCTTAAATCTATGCTCACCTTCTTAAATCTATGCCGTGGCCAAGTGGTCCTTTACTGCCTCTGTCTCTCTCCTTAACATTTGAAACACCCCAGGTGTGCTCGTAGCGACATGGGGCTCTTTTCACACAGGCTTCCATTCTGGCAGTCCTTCCTGGAATGCCCATCATGTGGGCACATGCACATTCTAGGGGCCAAACTGCACGTTCTACTAATCACATTGCTGTAGTTCAGCCTGCTATTTTTCTTGATGTTCATTCATGTAAGCATGTGTGTGGCTCTGATCTGGATCAGGATTATGGCACCCTCATTTCCCCTCATTTTTCTCTAAAATTCCACCCTCCATGGGGTGGGGTTACAAAAAAACAAACAAAAAAAAGGTCCATTGATTCTAATAATTTGGCCCTAAGAACAAGTGCTGCCAGAGTGCAAGGCTGTGAATGCAGAGCCCTGCACTGCTGCAAGCACAGAAAGGGCTTTTCTAGGCACTCCAGGAACAGCTGCTGGGATGGAAGCCTGTGTGAGAAGAGCCTCATGTCAATACAAACATTTTAAAAGTTAAAAAAGGGGGGGGGGAAGAAAGGACCACTTGAATACCTTAAGAAGGCAAGCATATACCCTACCCCCCCACACACAAACACACACCCATGATAAATTTTATCCATATTCTCCCCATCCTCAACCTCTTTCTCAGGCATCTTCATTTAACTCCCTCATAAATTGTCAAAAGAAGGAGATAAATATTTGGCACAGCTTTATATAAAACATCCTACTGCTCAATGCCAGGTGGAGACCTCGGACAAAATCCAAGCTTGGCATCCACTCACATATCCCAACTCAGTGCCCCCTCCATATTCCACTTTTGCCACTTTTTCTTTGCTTATTTATTTATTTATTTATTTATTTATTTCTATACCGCCCAATAGCCGAAGCTCTCTGGGCGGTTCACAAAAATTAAAACCAAACAGCACACAATAAAACAATTTAAAATATATAGAACATTAAAACCACAATATAACAATACAACCACAATAAAACCTAGCAGCAGTGCAGGAGTTTAAAATACAGATTTAAAACAGCAAAGCTAAAAATTTAGAAAACTAAAATGCTAAAATGCCTGGGAAAATAAAAAGGTCTTCACCTGGCGCCGAAAGGAATACAATGTAGGTGCCAGGCGAACCTCACTAGGGAGCTCATTCCAGAGCCGGGGTGCCACAGCAGAAAAAGCCCTCCTCCTAGTAGTCTCACTTCCTCCTAGTAGCCTCACCACCCGCCTCACTTCCTTTGGCAGGGGCTCACGGAGAAGGGCCGCTGACTATGATCTTAAGGTCTGGGCAGGCACATATGGGAGGAGGCGATCCTTCAGGTAACCTGGCCCCAAGCCATTAAGGGCTTTGAATGTTAACACCAGCACTTTGAATCGGGCCCGGAAATGGACTGGCAGCCAGTGCAGCTGGAAAAGTACTGGCGTAATATGAGCTCACAGGCCAGTCCCTGTTAACAATCTTGCTGCCCTATTTTGGACCAGCTGAAGTTTCCGGACCGTTTTCAAAGGCAGCCCCATGTATAACGCATTGCAGTAATCCAGACGAGAAGTTATCAGAGCATGGATCACTGTAGCTAGGCTATCTCTGTCCAGATAAGGGCGTAGTTGGTATACCAGCCTAAGCTGATAAAAAGTGCTCCATGCCACTGAGTTCACCTGTGCCTCAAGTGACAGTTCTGGACAGTTCTTATTGACACAGCTGTTACTGCCACAACTTCCGTGGGTATATTTACATTACTATCTTATGCTCCCATTCTAGTCAATGGGATGAGCTTTGAGTAAACATATATATGATCACACTATAAAAGTGACTCCAGAGTATTTTTTTAAAAATAATTATGGCTTGGATACAGATTTCATCATACTTAGAGTAGGCCCAATGAAATCAATAGGACTTAAGGTAGTCATGACTAACTAAAGTCCCATGAATTAGAATGGGTGCACTGCACTCTAAGTATGATGAAATCTCAATCCAACCCATTCCTTCAGGACTGTACTGTTAATTATAAATAAATAAATAAATAAATAAATAAATAAATAAATACACACACACACACACACACACACACACACACACACGGGGTTTGGGATTGGGTAGAAATCTATTTGGTTTACATTTTAAAAGAAATAGACCTGATTTGCCCTTTCCAAATGAATACTTGAGCCAGAACACAACTATCCTTCAGTTTTTGCAGTTCCCTAAATTTTGCAGTGCTCAAATTAAAAAAATATGCACACAAGATTGCATACATTAGAAGCAATGCATACAAAATGTATGCCTTTTTGTATGCACTTCTGCCAATGACTGCATTGGGGAAAACACATACAAAAATATGCATGATTTTTTGTGCAGACTTTTTACCCAAATTAACAAACCAATGTGGAAACAGAACAGAATAAACATGTACTTCAGAAAGTTCAAGGGTTTTAGCAATAGAAACAGACAGATTTGTCCATCCCTGCTAGGGAAACCCAACAAAGAATGTTCAGCACTTTCATTAACCACAGTTCCCAGGATCCTTTGGGGAAAGTCATGACAAGGTGTATAAAACCAGTGTAAGTTCATAGGATAGGACAGTGATCCATCTAAAATGAATTATGACTAGCTATGGATGAATCTGTCAATTTCAGATTCTCTCAATTTCTCATTTTTCCAGTACGTAAATCCATTTCATCTCAAACTTAAGTTTGCATGAAAATTTGTGTATATTTTTGAGTGCATTTCTCCTAACACATTTCTAAAATTGTATGTAATTTTGCCATACACACACACACACACACACACACACACACACACACACACATATATATATATATATATTTGCAAGCAATTTTCCTAACATAATCATAGAGTCATAGAACAGTAGGGTTGGAAGGGGCCTACAAGGCCATCGAGTCCAACTCCCTGCCCAATGCAGGAATACAAGTCAGAGCATCCCTGACAGATGGCTGTCCAGCCTTGCCTTGAATGCCTCCAGTGTGGGAGAGCCCAGCACCTCCCTAGGTAATTGGTTCCATTGTCGTATTGGTCTAACAGTCAGGACATTTTTCCTAAGGTCCAGCTGGAATCTGGTTTCCTGTAACTTGAGCCCATTATTCTGTGTCCTGCACTCTGGGATGATCAAGAAGAGATCCTGGCCTTCCTCTCTGGGACAACCTTTCAAGTACTTGAACAGCGCTATCCTATCTCCCCTCAGTCTTCTCTTCTCCAGGCTAAACATGCCCAGTTCTTTGAGTCTCTCTTCATAGGGCTTTGTTTCCAGTCCCCTGATCATCTCTGTTGCTCTCCTCTGACCCCTCTCCAGTTTGTCTGCATCCTTCTTAAAGTGTGGTGCCCAGAACTGGACACAGTACTCCAGATGAGTAGAGGGGAACTAGTACTTCCCAGGATTTGGAAGCTATGCTTCTATTAATGCAACCCAAAATAGCATTTGCCTTTTTTGCAGCCACATCACATTGTTGGCTCATATTCAGCTTGTGATCGACAACAATTCCAAGATCCTTCTCACTTGTAATGTGGTTGAGCCACGTATCCCCCGTCTTGTAACTGTGCATTTGGTTTCTTTTTCCTAGGTGCAGAACTTGGCATTTATCCCTATTAAATGTCTGTTGTTTTTTGCCCAGCGCTCCAGTCTATCAAGATCACTTTGAATTCTGTTTCTGTCTTCCAGGGTATTAGCTATCCCACCCAATTTTGTGTCATCTGCAAATTTGATCAGCATTCCCTGCACCTCCTCCTCCAGGTCATTAATAGATGTGTATTTTAAAATTATTTTCACACATATATGCATTTTTGTGTGCGCTTTCCCCTGATATACACATTTTTCTACACATGTTTTAATTCAGAGAATTGTTAATTCAGAGGTGTGAATTTTGAAGAATTACTAATTTTCGGTTTATTTATTGGTTCAAAAGTGCAAAATTAAGTGAAAAAATTCTACCCTATATCTAGTTATGACTAATTGGATTGGAAGCGCATTGCAAGCAATGGGACTTAAACTTACTTGTGTTTACCTCATTTCATTAGTTTCAACAGCACTTGCTCACAACTAATTTTAACACTTAGTTCTGTGCATTTATGTACACAATTTAGGGAGCAATCCTATGGCCCCTTGACAGTGGCTAGACAGCCATAGAACATGGTGTTTAGGAACTGACCTCGGAGCCTGTGCTGTGAGGTCGGTTCCCGGAGAACAGACCTCCCCCAAATTCCATGCTGCCTCGGAGGCAGCGCGGAACAGCCCCAGCCTCCGCATTCACAAGAGGAGTGCGGAGGGGGCAAAAAGGGGTATGGGTGGGGGCATTCCAGGGTGGGGAGGAAATGCCTGTACAACACATCCTATGTGTCGTACAGCAGCCTCCTCCCCCGCTCTGCCTTTCTTCAGCTAGACAGCCTCAATTGGCTGTCTAACCAAAAATGCAGGGCAGGAGGAGCACGGAGGGAACAATCCACTCCGTGCTTCTCCTGTCCTGCTTTGGATAGGCAGTCACCTCCAAGTTCAGAGGCAGCCACCTATCTTGATAGGATTGTGCCTAGGGATGTACAAATCCCTTACCTGGCTCCGCGCAGGGGCATCCGCAGTGGGGGGGAGGCGCTCTGTCCCTCCCCCCAGAATCCTCAATGGGGGGGAGGCGCTCCGTCCCTCCCCCCGGAATCCTGGCTGGCTGGCTTCGCTCCGCAGCCAAGCCGTGGAGCCGCCGGCCGGCTCTGGCCGCCCACAGCCGGACATCCGGCCACTGGGCAGCCCTGCAGGGACGCAAATGGCAGCTGTCGTAGCTGCCGCCATTTGCATCCCTGTATTGAGCTGTGATAGGCTACGTAAATATTTATGTATCCTATCACGGCAGGGGGGAAAAACACAGCATACGCAAATGGCAGTAGCTGCCACCATTTGCGTATGCTGGGTTTTTTTCCCCCCTGCTGTGATAGGCTATGTAAATACTTACATAGTGTATCACGGCCTCCGCAGGGATGCAAATGGGATCCCTGCATTAGCCGTCATAGGCTACGTAAGTATTTATGTAGCCTATCATGGCTAGGAAGAGGAGGAAGTGATTGGCGGCCAGGACAGCCGCCATTCGCAAAGCAGCGCGGACGGGAGCAGGTAAGTGCTCTGTTTTGTGTGCCTTTTGTGGGGTGGGGGCAGCGGGGACTTCGTCCCATGCACCTTTCGTGGGTTGGGGGGGAAGGGGCTTCATTCCGTGATGGATTTCGGGGGGCCGAATGCACTGGCATTCGGCCTCACCGAGATCCATTGCAGAATTCTCTGACATCCCTAATTGTGCCCTTATTCAGTATTAATAATGAGACGACATTATCAGACAATATCAGTGGGAGGATATATATGTTATATATTCAGTTTTCTTTCTCTCATAGGCAGGACTAGTAAGACAGATAAACGAAAATGTCCTTGAATATTTTCTTAGTTCTATGGTCTCCCTACAATTTACATACAGTATATTAATTTTTAGTCATAGTCTTACAATACACAAAGAGTAGCATTCCTAATGGATAGCTCTTTAGTGACTGATTGTTTAGTTCCTAATGAACCAGTATTTCATACCCCAAAGCACAGCTGGCACTAAATAAAGCAGATTCACCACCAAAGATAAATTGGGCATAGGAAGAAATGTGTCCTCTGGTTCTTACAGTGGTTTCTCAAGGTCAAATTTTATGTTCATTAGAATGCAGAACTGAAATATTTGTATCTGTCCAGGGGCTGAAATGGCCTAAATTATCCAGCATATTTACCAACTGTGTCTTCATGAGACTTAGAATTGTTTTAGGGAGTTAACTCTGCCACTGCCACACCAAAAAGTATTTCTTTCTGGTCACCATTTTCTTTTTCCCACAATAAATGACAAGTAGCAAGAAGAGTTGTGATGCAAAGGAAAGATGGGAAAGGACTCAAAGCAATTATCTACAAACATCCAAATTTCCCTTATAGTGTGTGGATAGGGCTGTGCACCACTTCGGTCGAAACCCCAAATAACGAGGTGAAGCAGGCTGATGGCCTGATTGAGAGGTGCCTCATCACGATCAGAAGCAGATCAGTATAGCAATGAGGCAGCCCTGAAATGAAGTGGCTCATCAGTGAGGCGCCTTGTCCACCTCGGAGATTCAGAGTTCTTCTTATGCCTTCTGAGCAGCCCAGACAGGCTGTCTCCAAAATATATCAACTTGTGAAAGATCACACTGGGGGAGGGAATGAAGGAGGGGGGAGAAGGGGGGAGGAGGAGGAGGTGCCAAATGTATCAATCTGGGAGAGGTCTGGCCACTGGGAGCAGCAGAAGATGAGGAGGGAGAGGGGAAGGGGAGAGGAGGTGGAGGAAGAGGAGGAGGAGGGAGTGATCTTTGCTGTGAGTCAGCCTCCGTTTGCTCATTGTGGGAAAGGTGGTATTACTGGAGAGGAGAGGATTCTGTCTGAATGTTATTTGGCTAGAGTCTCCAAAATGGGATGCATGCATCCCGGGGTGGGGGGGCACAAGACAATCCATTGGGGGGGTGAGCCGTCTGATAATTCAGCAGCCCCCGACTGCCCCGATGAGCTGCCTTTGTGAGCAGCGGTGGTGGTGGCGGCAGCTGCAGTCCTATCCTGCCTCTGCTGTGGCCACTGGAGCAGCAACTGCACCAGTCTCTGCCAGGCGTGGCAGAGGAAGCCGTGGCACTGGAACAGCTGGCATCCTGCCAAAGGAGAGAGGGAAGGAGATAAACCCTTCCCACTCTCCTTTGGCAGAATGAAGCCGAGAAGAAAGCTGGTGCTATGACAGCTACATTAGTGTCTCCCCACCCCACCCTTCTGTAATAGGTTGGCCAATCATTCTTCTTGTTTGTTCATTTTAAAATCCAGAAAATCGTAATGCTTATCTTCACCCCACATTTCAATTCTCTCTCAACCATTAGTTTGCCCTTACTTTGATTCTGTCTAGATTTGAGGGAGGGGGAGGGAGGGAGAGAGAACTTTCCTTTCCTTATTCTTGGCTCCCTCCCCCACCTCCCCTTCTCAGTTCCTGTATTCCTTCCAGTTTTTAACCTCTTTTCCCTAATAAAATAAAATAAAATAAAAAACCCCTTTCTCTTCTGTTAGGATTACAGTTAATCCCCCCCTTGCTTGTAGTTTAGTGTTTGCTTTTCTTTTGCACGTGTGCGTGTATGTGTGTGTGCTTGTGCTGTGTGAACAAGCAAACAGTGTGTGTCAAAGAAGTACACACGGTCCACATTTCCAAAAACAGCGGGCAAAGCACTACACGCATTAACAGCTATTATTTAAATAATGTAATACTACACTGTGTGTTGCAAAGCCCAAAATGAGGCATCTTCGGGTCTTGGCAGGGCAGCGGTGGGCAAGGTGCTGCTGTGCCCGCCTGGCAGGGTTGCTGTGTTGCTTCCTGCCTCTGCCAGTCCAGCAGACAGCTGTCGTTGCTCTTCATTCCAGGCAATGTGCCCGCCTGGCAGGGTTGCTGTCTTTGTTTGCTTCCAGCCTACCAGCCAGAGTTTTCCCAGGCAATTCAGCCAAAGAGACCCTGAGGTTATCGACTGTGAATAGGAAAGTAGTACTAGGGGAAAGGGGCTATTTGCAGAGATTAGGGATAGTGACCTCCTCACCACTTCAACACCTAACTTGATTATCCCTTTATGAACTTTGGTTTGAGTTTCTGAGAACAGCACATTTTACCTGCATGTTGCACAAAAACTTGTGGGCCAAACTCTCTGAAATTTGGCAGGTAGGATACCGTCCAGGGGGGCTGTACATTTCCCAACTTTCATGCACTTCTGTGCAACTATTAAAAAGTTATAGCTCTTTGCTTTGAGAAATTTCCTTGAAAAAATCAAATTTCACCTGCACCTTGCACAAAAACTAGTGGGCCAAACTGCCTGAGATTTGGCAGGTGAGATGCCCTCCAGGAGGACTGAAAGCTGCCCAAATTTCATGTATGTATCCTGAAAATTGAAAAGTTATGGCCGTTTATGTTTTTCCATGCAAGTCAATGGGAAAATGCCAAAAACGAGTGATTCAGATATCCAAATCTTGCAATGGGGTCTGAATTGGTCCGAAGTGAAGCAGGGCCACTTTAGAAGGTCCTACTCCTAAGTGGCATCTGAAGGGAAGTGGGAGGGTCTGTGCACAGCTCTATGTGTGGTATATGGCCAGTTTACTTTCTTGAGTGATCTACAGTTTTTCCTAAATAAGGATAGCCAGACACCTTAAGTTCAGGTGCTCTGGGCACCTGCCCAGCCACTGACACCGCTCACACACTCCTGGACCTACACCCGAGCTCTACCACCACCACCCCGCTGCTTGATGAACTGCCCACACTCATCCCAGGCCCATCTGGCGAGCTCCGTGATCACCATTTTGCAAAAGAAAATGGCAATCGTGAAAATGCACACATCTGATCTAATGCAAAATGGTGCTGAGAATGGTCAATACATGTAAGATTACAGACTTAAATGGCCCATTTATCCCTGTAATCATATATATATATATATATATTGGCCATTCACAGTGCCATTTTGTATAAGTTCAGATGTGTGCATTTTCACAATTGCCATTTTCTTTTGCAAAATGGTGATTGCGGAGTTCACCAGATGGGCCCAGGATGAGTGCAGGCAGCTTGGCAAGCATTGGGGGAGCTCAAGTGGGGCAGGGGTCTCGATGGATGCAGCTCGGGCAGCGGGTGGGGGGGAGCCAGATTCCTGAACCCAATCGGGTGCCCATGCCATCTGTATCTCTAAATAAATCTATGGTGATAAAGGCATTTTTGTAAGATCCATGTCACTCTCGCTTGTTTTTTGTATGTAGCACATTATATTCTGGGAGATGTGAGCTAGTCTGCTTGAACTCTCTGAGGTGTATATGGACCAAAACAGACTTTACTTTAATCCATATCTAGCAGCTACATCTTTTTTTTTCATTTAGATTAGGCACAGGGGGCCTGATCCGTATCTTAAAAGCCCCCTACCCCTATGCTAGGGTTCTGATCAAGAGTGGGCCTCTTGCACCTACTCTAGATTAAAAACAAGAAGAAAAAAAGAGGTGGCTGCTAGATACAGATCTAAAGTAATGTCTGTTTTGGTCCAGTGTGTGTGTGTGGGGGGGCCGAGCGGGGGAGGTGGTATAGTGTGTGTGAAGAAGGAAAATTCTGTGTTAACGTATTGGATTAGGGTAGAGAGCCATTGAGCCTACAATCTTGTGATTCCATTCTTATCTAAAACTATTCGAAGCCTTTATATAGATACATCTGCTACTGACATCCTTACAGGTAGGAATGGGTGAACCACCCCACAGCTGTCCTGCATGCTGCTTGTGAAACCCCGGGATCTATGGTTGTGCCGGCAGGTGGTCCATGGGTTCCCAGTGAGGGGTATGTGGACACCCAACTCCTCAGTGAGCCACCAATTTGTGTAATGGTCTATTCATGCCTGTAAACTTGAGTAAATGGCCACTTTACGGCCACCATTTATGTAAAATGTTTTTTATGTAAAACAAGGAGCTGCCATCTTTATGCAAAATGGCAGCTCACTGAGGCGCTGGGCATCTGCACATCGGATGTCCATACACTGCTCACCAGGTTCCATGAACCACCCGCCGGCTCAACCAGGGAGCCGAACAGGCTGGATAAGTGGCAGTGGTCCATGGATGGGAGTCTGGGAGACTGAGCAGGGGGGGCAGTCTGCCGGACTCCACCCCTTTGTTCGATTCCCACGACATCCCTACTTAGCTATGAGAAAAATTCTGTTTCAGTGGATAAATATGCAGGATAATTCCAGTTTCCTACTTATTGACTGCTTTCCTCCTACCTTTGCTGGAGATGTGTTCTCCAACGAAAGTGGGTAGAGAATTTTGCTGATGCAGGCATCCTGTGATGATTGCAACATTTTGTGGATAGGGTGTGTGTGTGTGTGGGGGGGGGACTTACTTTGTGGTGAGGTGGGGCTTTTTTTTTTGCCCACAGTTGCTCTTCTCTTGCTGGAAATGTGTTACCTCAAAGCAGCCTTTACTACCTAAACTCTACTATCTGAACTTGTGACGTCCCTTTATCACTCATTTGACTATAATATTTTCATTAAGTCAGTTTTTCTGTATATACTTTCATTGTTTAGTCAGTCCTTTCTATGTACTGGTTTCCTTAATGAGTTACCTCAGTAACCACATTTATTATTTCAATCCTCTGGCCGTTTTCTGTTCTCTCCCTACACTTCCTCTCCCATCCTGCTTGGTATACGTTTTCATCAGAATGCAAGCTGAAGCAGATTCATTTATAGAACCAACTGATGTGTATTAGACAATCACATCCCTTCCCCAGCCCCCCACCCTGCCAAATGCTGTGCTGTTCCTGCCACCAGTCTATGTGACTTTTAGATTCTCGTCTTACCAGCAAGTCTGGGGAGCTGTCCAATCAATCAGGAAGCAAGGTTTCCTCAAGAGAAGGAGGCAGTGTGATAGCTTACAGCAAGGGCAGGGCCCAGAGCCAAACCTTGGGTCCCAATCCAGACCTCCTGGGATCCCAATCCAGCCCTCTGGGGTTCCCCAGATGGCCCCACGCCCTTCCCCTGACTTCATCCCCTTTCCCCCCAGCCACTGATCATTTGATGGATTCCCAGATTTTGTGCAGCTTTTTCCCATTCTAAAAGCTTTTCCATCCTAAGGCCTGGAGGAAGATGAAACCAGTCAGATTGGATTAGGGCCCTCAAATCTTTACCCCTGCCCCAAGTGGGGCATTCTCCAGGGTGGTGATGTCAGGTGGTTTGTTTTATTCCCCCTGATTCCCCTTCAACCTTAGGCATGCTGGGTCCAGCAATCAGATCCTCTTCTCAGGAGGAGCTCTCATCAAGATGAAGCTAGTGGGACATGATACATGAAAAGAGCATGCCAGGAAAGAAAGAATTTAGGGCAACTAAGCTAGATATGTGGAAGTGCCATTCCACCTTCCTGCCTTTTTCCAAAATAAATTAAATGACTAACTTAGTTTGACTTCTACTTCAGTGCTTTAATTTCTTGCCTCATTTGTCTTTGTAAAACTTCATATACTGAAAAATGTGAACAATCTTCCATCATCGTGCTGTATTGAGAGAAAAGCAGGAAGGTTTTAAATGAATGGAAAGTCCAGTTTAGAGGTTAAAAAGAAATGGGTTGTGGAGAAACATGAGCGAATTTCACATCCAATATCCAGTGTATGAAACAGATTTGCAAGCCTAATTCAGCCCCATTTGATCACTTGCAGAAGCAGATGGGGCAATGGCAAGCTCATGTCCAGGCAGGGATTGTGTGGGGATGCCAGTTATATGAATCATAACTTCTACATGGAGACTATATGCTTGGCTGCCACGATTTGTGCCATTGCAGTGGATTAAAAATGATTTATTTATTCATTTGACTTTTTATTAAAACAAATTTTAAAAATTTAAATAGGACACTGATTAAAAGAGAAATGACTTCAAGTTCTTAAAAAACAATGAAAAAAGCAAAAATATCTGAATGCAATGCAAATATACTACAGTCTACACACATAATTGCAAAAACTGAGTATGACCATCTATCAAACACATTGAGTTAAAACCCGCTTTTGGTTGTAAAAGAGAAGTTGGCAACTTGTGGCCCTCCAGATGTTGTTGGATTGCAACTCCAATAAGCCCTAGTCAGTATACCACCTGGCTATGGTGAAGGATGATGCAGTTGTAGTCCAACAATATCCGGAGAGCCAGAGGTTGCCCACCCCGATGTAAAAGAATAAACCAGGATCAAACCTGATGAGGCCAGATATTATTAATATGACCAAATATGTCATGTATTATGTTTGTTAAGGTGAAAATCTAGAATATTATAGGGCCACCGTAGTGACCCTATGTAAAGGGTTAGTCAGCTGAATTGCATCCCACTCTTATAACCAGAAATAAAGGGGCAGTAGGTTCTATGGCTTCATACTGGCTATGAAAATGGCTAGGTGGACTGATCTGAAACTTGGCAGTGTAGGACGGTTGGGTATAAGGATAGTCTATGCCAATTTTGAGGTAGAAAGGGCAAAGAATGGCTTATTTATAGGATTTTAAGATGTGATGAGTGGCCACCAGCAGTTTGAGAGGTATTATCTGGGGTTTTCCCCAATAGATTTATATGGGTTTTACTTTGTAGTAACATTTCTTCATTTGTATATGTCTTTTGGGAAACAGTTTGTCACCTTAGATAAGGGAGAAGATACAGTATATGCTGTGTCCCAGAAGAAGTCTAAGGTATTTGTAGGTTTTGAAAGAAGTGAGATTTTTCACACCATTTTAGCCTATGCAATTGTGATTAGCTCAAATTTGCAGGATGGGGACATGGGGTATTCTGAGGGGACAAGGTAAAAAGAGGGAGAAGATTGTGAGGAAAGATTCTGAAGAAAATGTTAAGAGGGAGAGGCATAAAAGAAAGATCCTGAGGAGACTGAGAAAACATGAGGAAAGAGAGCAGCCACCAGCATTTTTGTTCTCCCTCTACTTACTAGACAGCACTGGCTCAATAACCAACAGTGAATAGCTGAGGCTTACAGTTACTTCTGAGTCACAGACCGCACAGCTAAAGGCAGATTTTAAGAAATAACCTATCTTTATGGAACATATCATCACTGAACTTCCTTCCCTCCAATTGTTTAGAGACATACTTTGGGCTTCTCTACATGAGCGATTTATTGCATACTCTTGATTGGCAACTCACAGACATTTATGAATCCTTTACATGACACTGACAACCTCCAGGACATCTCCCATGCATTTCCTGTTTACTCCACTTTCAAAATGATCGGAGATAAGCTGGAATAATAATAATAATAAAAAGTCGGATATTGCCAGCGTATAATGACAGTGTAGTGCTAGATGTAAAAAAAGACAGTGTAGTGTGCCGCGGTGGCTTAGCGGTTAAGACGCTGAACTGCAGACCGGAAGGTCGGCAGGTCAGCAGTTCGAGACCCGAGTGCTGCATGACGGAGTGAGCTCCCGTCTTCGGTCCCAGCTCCTGCCAACCTAGCAGTTCGAAAGCAAGAAATTGCAAGTAGATAAATAGGTACCGCTTCGGCGGGAAAGGTAACAGCATTCTGTGCACCTCGGTGTTCAGTCATGCCGGCCACATGACCACAGAAGCGTCTTCGGACAGCGCTGGCTCTTCAGCTTAGAAACGGGGATGAGCACCGCACCCTAGAGTCAGACATGACTGGTTGGGGACACCTTTACACCTTTTTAGTGCTAGATGGCGCTGTTTCATTGAACATATAGTGCATTGCTGATAGGCATGGAGGAGAATTCCGCCACGGATCTTGGTGAGGCTGAATGCCAGTGCATTCGGCCCACCGAAACCTGTGGCAGAATGAAGCCCCCCTGCCCCCCCACCCCGTGAAATAGGCCTGGAACAGAGCACCTACCTGCTGCCGTCTGCACTGCATTGCGAATGGCGGCCGCGTCTGTGGCCGCCATTTGCTTCTTCCATACAGCCGTGATAGGCTACGTAAATACTTAAGTAGCCTATCACGGCTATTTGCGTCCCTGCAGAAGCCGTGATAGGCTACCTAATATGTAGCCTATTATGGCAAAACTAAGGGAACGCAAATGGTGGCAGTTACGGCGGCCACCATTTGCGTTCCCTTTTTTTCTGCCGTAATAGGCTACGTAAATATTTACGTAGCCTATGACGGCAAAACAGAGAGGCACAAATGGCATAGTGGCCGTCATTTGCGCCCCTCTGTTTTGCCATATAGGGCTACGTAAATATTTTCGTAGCCTATCATGGCGGGAAAAAAAGGGAATGCAAATGGCAGCCGGCGTATCCACCGCCATTTGCGTTTGCTGTTTTTTTTGTGATAAGCTAAGTAAATATTTACATAGCCTATCATGGGCCAGCGTAGGGACGCAAATGGCGTCCCCTACACAGGATGCCATTTGCGTCCGCACCAGCCTGGCAGTGGCTGGAAGACTTCCTGCGGGTTGGCCCGGCCAGTGGCTCTGTGGCCTGGCCGCGGAGCGGAGCCAGCTGGGCAGGATTCCAGTGGGGAGGAACGGATCACCTCCCCCCACCTGCGGAACCCGGCGGAGCCAGGTAAGCAGGGTTTCATACACCCCTAATTGCTGAGAAAGGAAGTTTTCAATTCCACATCACGTGCTTGCAGTCTAAAGGAGCCTGTTGTAATCCTGCAAAGAGAATGGAAGTGAAAAGCCCCCATAAAGTTGCAGGATATTAGCCTGGTGTAGAAATGCTCTTTAAAACACGTATTGACTTGGATATTTGTTTTGTTTTCCCTCCCCCTTCCCTGTTAATACACCCTAGATCTAGTTTTATAAGTTTATGTCACAACCTAGATGCCAGCAGTGCCTCCAAATGTAACCTCAACTTTTCCTACCAGCAACCCTATGGGGTGGTAGAAACCATAGGACCGGAGTTCATTCATACAATATTGGTATGGAATATATATGGAAAGAAAGATGCTGACTCCAAACTCGTGTGTGGCACTTCCAGCCTACCAGGACCCTGGCTTGTTCCCTGAAAGCAGGTGGGGAAAAATCAAGGGCCAATGTATAAAACAACAAGAAGTAGGATTTATTTAACAGGGAAGGGAAAGGAGGTAGGCAGGGGTGGAGGCAACTAAGCAAAACAAACATCCCAATGAATAAATGATTTAAAGTAAGTCTATCACTCTTAGTCTTCAGGTTTGTGATCTTCCTTACCTTAGTGTCCTTAAATGTGTATAAAAAGATAGCCAGGCAGAAGTCTTTAACTGCTGTCTTATGCAGATAGCAATTCTGAAGTGCCAAAAGCATGTGGTCTGCATGGCAGGAGGTTTTGGTTCTATGAATGTGCTGTTTAGTTACAGATACTCAGGCCTCAGAATGCAGCAACGAGCATGTGCATACCCATGGGACCATGTAACATCCATCCATCCATCCATCCATCCTGCATTGTCTCCACTGGTTGCCAGTTTGGTTCCAGGTACAATTCAAAGTATTGGTGATGACCTTTAAAGCCCAAAATAAGTTGAGTTTAGGATACCTGAAGGATCGCCTTATCCCATCTCATCCTGCTTGCTCCCTAAGATCAAAAGGGGGGATCGTTCTTTATTTCCCATCTAGAGAGGAGGCAAGTTTGCTAACAATATCAGAATATCAGATAGGGCCTTTTCAGTGGCTTCACCAACATTGTGGGGCTTTGTTATGTGAAGCACAGATTATTACTTCCTTTCTGGCTATCTTTTTTCCAGTTGGTAAATACATTTATATCCCCCAGCGGGTTTTTCCCTTCTAAGTATCTGCTTGTTTATGTAAATGTAATATAGTCTATTTTATCTATAGACTCTTCTAGGATTGAGTAAAATCCCCCCGCCTGTGTTTTATGGATTGTCAGACACCTTTTGTTCTGTTGTTCATTCACAGACAAATTTGATTGTTGTTGTTGTTGTTGTTGTTATGAGGAAAGATACAGAAATAATTCCATAAGAGGTTTCACAACAATTTACATAATTTACCACAGTACGTAACATTTAGCATACTGTCCCCCATTCCATTCAACTTTCCCCCATGTATATTTACCAGTCTCAACTGAAACTTGTGTATTTTCTTAAGGATAAATTTGTGTAAATTTTGGGAAAGTTTACCAAAAAAAATCTAGAAGTCCAGGGACTCCATGCGGACTGAGGAGGTCGCTCCGCAGCAGATTCCGCAGGTTGGATTCTTAGAAATCCAAACTCGTTTTAGTCCATCACTAATTTCTCCAGCATCCCTAGTCCCTGCTTATATTGTATTTTAATGTATTTTTATTATTGCATTTTAAATTTATTTCATTGAGGGGTTTTAAATTTTTTTTAATGTGTTTTATTGTATTTTATGATAATGTGATTCTAAATCGTTGTAATCCACCCTTGGTAGCACACTAGATGGATGGTATGCATTGTTCTCCTTCCAGCACCAGGAGAAGACCTTTTTATTCTCCCAGTATTTTAGCTTCTTAATCTTTTTAGCTCTGGTGTTTTAAAATCTGTATTTTAAATATCTGCGTTGCTGCAAGGTTTTATTCTGGTTGTATTGTTATATTGTGGTTTTAAGCTTTTATATTTTATATTGTTTTTTGCTGCACCACTTTGTGGTTTTAATTTCTGTGAACTGCCCAGAAAGCTTTGGCTGTTAGGCTGTATAGATATGAAATAAAGAAATATAGAAATATCTATATAAATAAATACATTCTTACACATTGAATATGTGATCGTAAACAAAGCGTGAAAGTCCATTCTTTGTTAGTAATTTCTATTCAAATATAGTTGCAGTTCTGGTTAGTGAACATCAAAATATTCTTTCCTGTTAAAGGATATAAGAAATAAAACCAATTAAAGGTTCTGTAGCTTCAATGGAGGGAGCAATCCTATCTGGATCAATGGTCACATCTGACCCCGGGGGTGACCACCTAACCAGTATAGGGCAGGAGTAGTAGTGAGGAGAGGATCTCCTCCTCACTCCCCCTGCCCTGCTTTTGCAGCTAGATAGCCAATTTTGGCTGTCTTGCCACAGGACCTTGGAGCGCGGGAAGCAGTGGCTGGATGACCCATAGGATGTGTCGTACCAGCATTTTTTATTTCTCCGCCCCGGTCCACCGCCAGGAATACCCTGTTTTTGCCACTCCATGCTGTTCTTGAGTGCGGAGCCTATGAGGCAGCGTGGGAGGGTGTGGGGATTGGTTCCTGGGAACTGACCTATCCTATGGCCATCTAGCCATTAAGGACTCTAGCTTTCTCAGATAAATATTTTCTTTTTTTCTGTCCTAAGGAAGATGTCTAACAGTTATGCACCTCTATAAGGACATTTCATTTATATTGGAATTGTTCCTTCTTTGCCAAGAAAAAAAAGTTGTTTGGAAAGATGGAAAAGTTGTTGCTTCATATTCAGTTTGCAAGCTACCAATAACTCCCTCCTTCCCAACACACACACTTAAAACTTTCCTTTAGGCAATTTTCTCTTGTTCTGCTGACCATTTACATCAATATTGCTCAAAACATCCAAATACAAAATATAATCTCTAGCCTGCCTTCTTCCCTTGCCCTTCTAAGAGATGCACTGACCTCTTTTCCCCTCATTTTGTCACATGCTTATTAGAGCCAGCAGCACAAGAGGTTTAGAGGGTAGACACAGCCAAATTCAACAGCTAAGAGAACCTTTGTGTCAGGAAAGCAAACAGCGACATTAATAGAAGAGGTTATGGAGTACAAAATGAACTTGACCTTGGGGTTGGCAAGTATTTTTCCACAGCAAAATATTTTGATACTTCATATTAGTCCTGCGTTCCTAGTTTTCTCAGATCAATTCCCCATCGGCTTCAGTGGAAATTCTACAAGCATAATTGACCAAAGAAAAGCAATAATGGGAGACACGACCAATAAGGCAAAGGAAAACATCAGAAAACATGTTAACCTTTAGTAAAAGTGTTTGCTTTTATATTAGGGATCCAAAAATGAAGCTAGATGAAACTAGCTTTAAAGCAGCAATAAACCCAATCTCAGCTTAATTTATGGGGTCCATAACGCTAGGAAACAAGGGGTTAGACCCAGTGCTTAAATGCAAAAATGAGTGACAATGGACTCTGGACTGCCTGAAATCATATCCCTTAAAGCCCCTTCATGACCTAGGGCCAGCATACCTCAAGAACTGCTTTCTCCCCTCTGAGACTGTCTGTGCTTTAAGATAGGCCTTTATTGCCCAGATTTGTGTCCCATCACCATTAGAAATATGGTGGGTAATTATGAGGGAGAGGTACCGAAGCTACACCAATGCCCTTCCAGGAGATCTGTTGTGGCCCGGCCCTTCCTCTGTTTAGATGGGAGTTTAATATTTTGTGAGTTGCTGTTTCTGCAGTTGGTTAATTGGTTTTCTTTATTCTGCTGCTATGGTATTTTTATTTATTTAAAATATTTCTGAATTGCCCTTCCACTCAGTGACTGCTTGGGGCAGGGGAGGAGGGTTTACAATAAAACCATAAATACAATAAAACACGATTTCAAACAAAACTGATAAAATAAATAACAATACAACAGGGTAAACTTCTAAAATCAAAGAGCTGCCTCAAACAATAAAAGCTTGATGGAACGATATAGTTTTTAACAAGCTGAGGAAATGTACAGTAAAACCATAAACACAACAAACTGCAACATATTCAAAGAAAACTAAAAGAAAACTGATAAAATACATAACAAGCAGTGGGATGTCTGTCCTCAGTAGTCTGTCAGCATTCCTTTTAATTTGGGGATGGAATGCCCCAATGGGAAAGACACATTTTTTGAGGGAGAAATACATAACTGTCTCTAATGTGGCTGTAAACTTGTGCTGTCGATGTGGCCATGGATTGGAGAGATATAGGACTCAGCAAAAGTATGCTCCTTCCCTGTGCCTAAAAATACTCTGCCCCCTTTCGGCCATTCTGCTGGCATACCTAGGATATTCTGGCAGTGGTGGGTTGTTTTGTTTTGTGGAATTCTGCCAGCATAGCAGGATTTCTGCCAAATCCTATGGCCCATCAGCTGGTGGAGCCTCTATATAGGCTTCCATTTTTAATGCCTCAAATAAAATAAATTAGCTATACATTTTAGCCATACTTGTTGGCAGATTTAAAAAAAACAACAACCCTGCAGTTTTATAGCTGCCTCAAGAGAAGAAAAGGCAGAAATATTTTTTTGCCCAGTTTTAACTTCCCTGTTATATTTATGAACATAAATAGATAGCCATCTGCCAATATCGTTTAATGGCAGACTTACATCTCAGACCTGATTTGACTGTAAAATAACTTATTTACCCTTTCTATTGTTGTTGTTTTTTATTGTCCAGGAGATTTTTATATTTTACATATTTTCTGGTGATAATATTTGTGTGGGGTTTCACTGCCACAAACATTAATTTATATGTTGTTGTGAGCCAATAATAAATTGACATTTAATTACACATCTGAGTAACATATTTATTCTAAAGCTATTGCCATTTTACCTTAGGAAGTGACCCTATATCAATTTAGTTTATTAATTCATTTAATTAAAGTAGTTAATCTTGAAATGGCTTTCAGGCTGTTCAAATTAAACCAAACAAATATTCAAATTAAATCAGCATTTTTCCCTTCGATATATGTAATTAATTTTCACTAAACTCAATAAACAAACCGCATGGAGAGTTGTTCATGTGACAACTGAAAATGGCTTGCTGTCAGCTTAATCTTCTTTAACACTGTAAAACATCCTAGTTGTGCTAACAGGCCTATTGAAAACCTTTTGCTGGAAAGCAATAAATATTAGCATATCCCCACCATTGCTGCAGGGCAAACATTTGTTTGAAAATGATCATCATTAATCAGTTTTTTAATACAAATGATCAAAAAGCCTCTATGGCTAGCAACAGCTTGACTGTGGTGAAATCTCTCATTTGCAATCAAGCTATCAAATGCTCCCCCAGCCCACTCTTTAGAAGATGAAATATTGGTTTGACTTTGTTGTTTTGTTGCAAGGGGTAGAGGAGTTATTGGTTCTCTACATTGTCATTCATTCTCTTAATTGTTTGCTCAGAGAAGCTACAGAAATTATGAGTCTCTCTCTCTCTCTCTCACACACACACACACACACACACATGCCCTCACCCCGGCGCCAGCTTGTCTGGCTGAAAGGGGGGGGCCATTGCAGGCGGGTGGGGTGACAAGACGTAGGGGCCTCTGATTGGTGCACCCCAGTGGCACCACCATGCAAGGAGGGGCAGGCTGAGCTGCCTTAAAGCTCAGCTCCCCCTCCCGATCTCAGCTCTCTGGCTCGATGCAGCTAGTAAGAGCTAAAGACTCGCCTGGAATCCACAAGGGACTCCTGCCTGATGGAGACCGGCTTCGTGGTCGTTCCAGCCACCTGGACTCAGCGTGCTTCTGCACGCTCAAAAGCTTCTCTTCCCACGCCGCGGCTATTGGGTTGCCAACGCTCGCGGCGTGTCTCACGCGCCCCGGCACGGCTCCCTCTGGGGCGGCGCCTGCCAGCCATCGGGAGAGCCAGGAAGTGTCTTGGGGCCAGTCTCTGACGGAAGCTGCCTCCGGGGCTCTGGAGTTTTGGTGATATCGTGCCGCCCCCTCCCTCTCGCGAGCTCTGCCTCCCTTGGTTGCTCGGCGCGCCTGATGCGGCAGCGGCAGCGCACGTGTGCGAGTCCCTTTCTCCCGCGGCCGGCCTTTCCTGCCTCGGCGCGAGCGCCATCGGCGACTCCGGGTGTGTGCACCCGGGTGAGGCGCTCGGGATCGTTCGCCTGCGGGGGTGATGGCGGGGGTGGTGCATGCACGCCCGCCCGCTCGCCCACCCGCTCGCCCGCTCACTCGCTCGCTCGCTCACTTGCCTGCCCGCCCGCCTGCCTGTTTGCCAGCCAGCCGGCCTGCCGGTTGGCTCGCCGCCCCGCCTGTCAGCTGGCCTGTCCACCCGGCCGCCGCCTGTAGCTCTCCGCTGCGGGGGCGGCGGGCGGGGGTGACACGTACGCCTGCCCGCTTCCTCGCCGGTCAGTCCGTCGCTCGCTCACTCGCCGCCCCCCCGCCCGTTTGCCACCCCCCCGCCCATTTGCTGGCTGGCCTGCCGGTCGGCTCGCCACCCCGCCTGACAGCCGGCCCGTTCTTATGGCTGCCGGCCTCCTCCTGGCTTGCCTTCCTGCCAGCCTCCATTGGCTGCGGCCGTGCGCACCGCCGCAGCCTCGGAGGTCTAAGTCTCGGAGAGGAGCGGAGGCAGTGCACGGTGAGCGCGGCGCCAGTGTTGGCCGGCGCCGACTGACCTGCCCGTGCGCCGGCACTCCCGATGGTGGTGTGCCTGCCCCAGCGCCTTCCTCTGGCAGGCGTCCGTGCCAGCCAGTCGCTGCCTGGGGCTTGGGACTTCTCCCTCCCCCCACAAAAAATAATAATAATAAAATTAAAAATTAATTAATTAATTAATTACTTGAATTGTGAAGCAGCTGCAGCTGCCTGTTGGGCGCCTGCTTTTGTCTGAGCCAGGGCGCCCTCGGCTGAGGGCGCCTGCGCTCAAGTGCGGCTCCACAATAATAAAAAAAAAGACCTGCCGCACCTCTAGAGCGCTGATCTCCTATTTAAACAATAGTAGCGGCGTTCCCATCCTTAACTCACTTTCTGCATCACGCCTCCCAAGAAGGGCCAAGGTGGTAAGAAAGGGAAGGGGAGCCCCCCCTCCCCAAAAGACCTCTGCCAAGACCCGATTCTGAGTCTGATGAGGACGCAGACCCGGTATTGGCATCAATTCTTTCTCGGTTGGAAGCTGCTGAGCATTCCTCATGGATCCCTCCCCCGGCCAGGCCTAAAAAACCCTTGGCGGTCCAGCCCAAGCGAACGCGACAGCAGACCCAACGCTCGCTGCTCGGTGAGCCTTCTGGAAGAGCCGAGGAAGAGGAGGTAGATGCCTCAATAGCGTCCAGGCGAGCTGAAATAGAAAGGAGCAGTAGGGGTGGATGAAAGTCCCTTACCTTTCGCTTTCCCTAACTAGGGATGGGGGAGAATTTCTCCCCGAAACTTCGGGGGGCCGAGTGCCAACGCATTAGGCCCCCCGAAATCAGCGGTGAAATTCTCCGCCACCCCCCCAGGATGGGACTTACCTTTCACGAATGTCCCTTCCGGCAGCGGGTCCTGGCAGCGGTTCGTCGGGTCTTCGTCAGGGGCGGGGGCGGCAGCCGGTCTTTTGACCGGCTGCTGCCGCCGCCATTACAAGTGCAGTAAAAAAAAAAAAAAAAAGTGATAGGCTACGTAACAATTAACGTAGCCTATCACGGCTAGATCTCCAAAGTCAGCCGTGATAGGCTATGTTAATCGTCACATAGCCTATCACGGGTGACTTTGAAAAAAAAAAAAAAGTGCGTACGCAAATGGCGGCTCCCTATGGGGGCTGCCATTTGCGTACGTGCTTTTTTTTTTTTCCAAAGTCACCCGTGAAAGGCTACGTGACGATTTACATAGCCTATCACGGCTGACTTTGGAAATCTAGCCGTGATAGGCTACATTAATCGTTACGTAGCCTATCACGGGGGTGGGTTTTTTTTGTTTTTTTTTCGCGGCCGGGTAGATGGGGCGCTTCTACCCGGCCTGAATTTTGCCGGCGAGGGATGGGGCGCCTCCCACCCGGCCTGAATTTCGGCCGGGCGAGGCGGGGCGCCTCCCCCCCTCGCATGAACTTCGGGGGGAGAAGCGAAGCGCCTCCCCCCCACCGCGAAGGAAGCTTTGAGGACAGGTAAGGGACTTTCGTCTATCCCTACTCACCGCCTTCAGTGGAGCTCCGCCCTTCTGTGGCCTCATCTTCCCCAGGTATGCAAGCAACAGCATCGGTTTTCTCAGCTGGGGATCAGAGCATGCCCACGATTGATACAGGTGAGACTGCTTTGGCACCTCAATTCACCTGGCCGGGCATGGGTCAAATCAACCCCTGGGGTTGGGTGCCGTGGTTTACCCTGCAGGGCGGCCCAGTCCCCCCTCTCCCACTTCCTTCAGTTACTCCAGCCCCCACAGTTAGTACTCCTCAGCCAGTGGCCTCAGCCTTAACTCCTAGTTCAACTGCTCCGGTGGCCAGCCCACCCAGTTCATTGGGGCCTGGCGCCTCATTCACCTTACTGTTACCGGCAGGAGATGCCACTACGTCAGCCCCGCCACTATTCCAGCCTCATCCGTTTAACGCTGCCTCCGCCAGTGTTTGGCAGGGGCCCGCCGGTTCGGTTCGGGACCTCCTGGCTTCCCTACCTCATCCCATGCTAGCCCCACAGTTGTCCTCGGTTGACCCATGTGCCAACCTGGGTCAAGGATCTATGCCCACAGGTGCTACTTCCTCCTCTATTGGTTTTCATTTAACCACTGCCACTAGAGAAAAGATTTTGCGGGGTGAATTTACCGATGTCTTTTCCCTGCTCTTTCGCGAGCCCGAACTCAGTGCCAAAGATAGAACCCGTGACCGGGATTCTGAGCGGAGCAAAGCTCACAAGGTGACTCACACCTGGGCGAACTGGTTGCCAGGTTTTTTAATTTATGCTGGCATCCTCCAACAGAGATTCCCTGAGAGAGCTTAGGTTCTCACCAAGTACCTCGACATAATATACAGGACTTACACCGAATATGAAGGGAGCGCATGGCTGGCCTACAATGAGGCCTTCCATGGAGGGCCGCCATTGACCCCTCCATGCACTGGGATCTGAAGGACCAGGACCTTTGGCTCCAATTTATGACCCCTTCCAGGCCAGGCTTCGGCGACAGGTCCTACAGCGGCCACATCCTGGCCAAGCTGTCGCCTGCAATAGCCGCCAGGCCTATTGCGGGTCCAGGGGTTCAACACCGCTGGCTGTGCTGGGAGTTCAGCTCCAAAGGTTTCTGCTCCCGAAACCCATGCCACTTCCAGCATGAATACACCCCAAGGGCACATACTCCCAGGACACGTGCCGTTTCCGTCATGTGTGCTCCCTTGTAGTAGTCAGCACTCATGCACCTCTTGCTCAATGCTTGGGGTATGGTAGGGCCTCCCTTGGAAAAGCCGAGGCGGTAGGAAGCTCTGGTTGGCCCATGCCCAGTTAGGTTGCGCCGCTACTCCGGCTTTAAGACGATACCCCAACTGGGGGAACGCGTCTTAACTTGTAACACGGCTTTATGCTAGGTTCTGGGACCCCTCCCCGCTTTCTCTAGGTCAACATAGGCCATCCTTACCACGTAAGCAACATTTCTCCTCGCCAGGCATTGACAAGTTCTTGAGAGGTTAACAAGGCAGTGCTGGCAGAAGGATTTTAGCCCCCTCCCTTTTTTCCACACCCTGCTATCTACTCTAGGGATCTCCCTTCTCAAAGGGTGCCCAGGAAATCCTCTAGGGAGTTTATCCTGATTCATAACCTTTCTTCCCTGAAGGCCAGTCTGTTAATCACGAGATCCCTGATTATCTGTGCTCAGTGCGATACACCTCTCCAATGAGGCAGCTGGCTTGGTCTGGGCTCCCGGCCACGGGTCCCTGATGGGCATGTGCTACATGGAGTCCAAAGACGGTGGTCATTGTTCTAACCTAACGCAAGTATTGCTCCCCTTTCCTGCTACCTCGGTGTCACTTAGCTTTCCTGTCTCCCACATCAACATTCAGTGAAACCAATTTGATACCCTTAGGTGTTTTTCTCGCCCCCCCAAGACAACTTTCAGGTTCTTTGGGCACAGCTCCAAGCAGTTATATATCTTCTTAGGGTTTTCCGTTGGGGGGGCCATGCAAGTTATTGTAGGGCAGCCGCTTTTCACAGTTCGGGTAGCGACCCCTGACCATGCCTTCTCACACCGGCTCAGTTTGGGCAGTATTGGGACTGCGGCCACTGCACCATCGAACCAGGATCACCTCTGCTGTGCACATGTATCCATGGGCATGGCTTCAACTTAGTATGGCTTTAAAGGCACCTTCCTTCCGGAGGCGTGAGCCTCTCCTCAAAGACGGACTCTGGATTAACATGGTTCTGCTGCTACCCCAGGGGGTTTCAGACTCTTAGGGCAGGTCCGATTGTGCTGTGGGGAGTGGCCTGTAGAGTGGAGGCTGCCACCGCCAAGGACATTTTGGATGACCTTATAGTCAAGTCAGTAACCCCCTCCTCGGTATGTCAACACGACCACGTTATTCATTCTCCGTCCTCCTGAGATCGGAGGGTCATGGCATGTGCCAGTGTGTTCGCGCTCCAGAGTCAGTATTACAACATCTGGTTCTGGGTCCACCATGTGCCAGGTTAGGCAAATTCAATTGTCATTGCCTTGTCATGAAACTAGGTCAACGTCTTCCAGGCCTTAGCCCTGCGGGTGCTCCATTTCCAGATCCCATCCTTGCAGTACAATGGGAGACCGAGATACTGAAGCCAAGCAAGCCATCCTGCATTCCAAGGCTCTCAGTACAGGAGCCGCCTGCAACAGAGCAGGTAGGGTGTGCTGCGCATTAGGCAAAGCTTCAGCGATAGGATTCATGGCCGTCATCTATAGTTCATGGGCCGCAGTGTTGCGCCTCCTTAAGGAACAACAGACTATCTGGGACCATAAGTCGCAAGCTGGCCATTTAGCCTTCCAGCCCACAATGGTGGGATTCACTGACTCCATGTCAGATGTTAGGGTTCGGCATGCAATATAAGATTGGGCACAGTTGTTGCCTGTTTTAGTAAATTAGCCACCCTATCTCTCCGGATACCCCTTTCGGGCTCCGGGGGTAGGGGTGGACGAAAGTCACTTACCTGTCGTCGAAGCTTGTTCGCCGTGGGGGGGAGGCGCTTCGCTGCTCCCCCCGCGAAGTTCAGGCCGGGGGGGAGGCTTCCCGCCTCGCCCCGGCTGAAATTCAGGCCGGGGGGGAGGCTTCCCGCTTCGCCCGGCCGAAATTCAGCCTGGGGAGGAGGCTTCCCACCTCGCCCGGCCGCGAACTCCAAAGTTTAAAAAAAAAACAAAAAACAAAAAACGCCCCCGTGATAGGCTACGTGACGATTAACGTAGCCTATCACAGCTAGATCTGCAAAGTCAGCTGTGATAGGCTACGTTAATCGTCACGTAGCCTATCACGGGTGACTTTAAAAAAAAAAAAAGTGCGTACGCTAATGGCGGCCCCCATAGGGAGCTGCCATTCGCGTTCCTTATTTGGTCGCTGTAGTCTACGTAAAGATTTACGTAGACTACGGCGAAAATAAGGGCAATACAAATAGCGTTGCCCTTATTTTCTCCGTCGTCTACGTAAATCTTTACGTAGACTACAGCGACCAAATAAGGAACGGGAATGGCGGCTCCCTATGGGGGCCGCCATTATCCGTACGCGCTTTTTTTTTTTAAAGTCACCCATGATAGGCTACGTGACGATTTACGTAGCCTATCATGGCTGACTTTGCAAATCTAGCCATGATAGGCTACGTTAATCGTCACGTAGCCTATCAGGGGGCGTTTTTTTCTTTTCTTTTATTGCAATGGCGGCGGCGGCAGCCGGTCAAAAGACCGGCTGCCGCTCCCGCCCCACACAAACACCCGCCGAACCGCCGGCCGGACCCACCGCCGGGAGGGACATTCGGCAAAGGTAAGTCCCGTCCCGGGGGGGTGCAGGGGGCGGGGGGAGTGCAGAGGATTTCTCCCCAAAACTTGTTCAGGGGGCCAAACACGTTGGCGCTCGGCCCCGCGAAGTTTCAGGGAGAAATTCTCTGCCATCTCTATCCAGGGGTAATAGCCCTCCATTGGAGTTTTCCAGTAAGACGTTTCCCTGTTCCACGTAGCAGCCTTAACGGCCTTCTTCAACCCCCCCCCTTAGGAATTCAGGGTTGGTCTGGGCTCCCAAGGCTGACTTGTCCTGGAGGGCTTTTGATATGCTTCAAGGACCAAGGTACAGGTCTGGCCCAATGTAACCCATTTACGTAATTTTTGATCAAACTAATCGGTAAGGCAAGGGCACGGCAGTGGCCCATGGCCAAACGCAAGTGAATGAGTTATGCCCCGTTGGCACCTTATGGGATTTAGGGAATGCCGCGGGTCTGAGGAGGGGCCTCCGTTTTATCACTTCAACAGCTTACTGTTGACATAAAGGCAATTGAGGTTTCTCTCAGGCATGTTATGGCAGTTAGAAAATGGGGCTTCACAGTATTCTGGCCTGCGTTCACGAGTTGTCCACTTCTTCCTGACACAATTTTCACTTTGCTTGCCCTAATATGCTTATTCCTTAGACCAGCAGAATCGTCGTACGCCGGTACGGTGTGCTCTTACATGGGCATGTTATGATGTATGGAGCTGCATGAAGGGCTTGTATGTCATCTTCAGACTTCAGCTTTTGTCACCCCGTCACATTAAGATCCAGTGGCTTCACAGATGTGGCATACGGTGGGAGTCCCCTCCTCACTCTGTTCCACCAAAATTTGTCAATCTTCCTCCGCAGGTCCAGATGCTGCACATTGAGAGGAATGACTTCAGCTGTAAGCCAGTCGAGGACCTGATAGAACAGGCCTTGGTTGAGATGCAGGTGGTCCGGCATACCTGGCCGGAAGTAGCCTATTGCAGCCCTCACTGCTCCCATGGATTAATGGAAAGGAATGGAATGACGTTGCCAGTGGCAGGGCATATCTGAAAGTGGACAGAGAAATGGCTTATGGCCTATGCGAATGAGGTGATGGATGCACCACCCGCCAGGGAATTCTGTGGACATGGAGGGAGCGTTACAGGATGGACTGTGTCTGCCTGTCTCATGTAGTATATAACATATTTCTGTCTGATCTGCAAAGGGGCCTGCGGGAAGTTCTTCTGCGCAGGTGGGGGGAGTTTCACAAGCTCTAGGCTTGTGACTCCTGTGGCGGCTAGGATGGGCAAAAACAGGAAAGTAGGGATGGTGTGCATGCAGAGGCACCTTATGGTGACAGGTGACGCCTGAGGCCCCCCGAACGGGTTGTGCGGCTCTGCGGGGGGATAAGGGTTGCCTGGGAGACCAACCCTACTCACTCACCCAGGTGTTGTGCGGCACCGGATCGGGGGTGACACCGGAAGATCTACCTCCCCCAGAAGGGGCAGTCCGGAGGGATGGCGAGATCACCGCCACCCCTCAGGCTGGGTGTGTTTTCGCCCAAGAAGTGCCAGCTAGCTGCTGACACAGTTAGATGCCCGTCCTAGATACCCCTTTGCAGCTATTTCAATAAATGTGGCCCAATTTTCAACCCAAGCTTGTTGTCTGCGTCTTCTTTAACCCATCTCCGCTCGCAAACACACACACACACACACACACACACACAAACACTATTCAAGCTTCATTTCCCCAAAACCATTTCTTAAGTTTTGGACGGGAGCTGCCCTAGTGAGGCAGGAGGCACTCTAGGATGTTCCAGACAACTGCCTTAAACTACAACAACAGCAAAAAAATTTTTTTTTTAAAAATGGTGGATATGATCCAGATTCAATACATACCCCTGCATGGAGTCTGTGGAACCTGGAAAGCCAGGCGAAGAAGGTGTGCTTGAAAATAGAGAGAAAGGGCTGGGAAGCAAAGTTGTTGGCCAACACTGGAAATTCCCTCCATCTTTTTACCTGAAGTCAGGTTTTTGTCATCAGCAGTAGAAGGAAGGGCTGTACGTACATGCTTTGAATGCAGACGGTCCCATGTTCAGTCCCCAGCATCTCCAGGTAGTGCTGGAAAACTCCTGCCTGAATCCCTGAAGAACTGCTGCCAGTCTGTTTCGACAATACTGGGCCAGATGGACTGACTCAGAATAAGGCAGTTTCCTATGTTGCTCAGGAAGGTATTTTTGAAATAAAATAAAATTCCTTGAGAAGGGAGGTATGTGACGATGAGCTCTGGAGTAACAGCAGACGGAAGCGCAGCTAGGGAGAGGGAAGGATTTCCTGTGCTGTCCAATCCTTTTCCTTTCCAGCCTTTTCCCATCACCTCTACACCTTCAGTCTGAGATTCCTGCCCTTCTTACTCATGAGCAAATAACCTGCATTGATTTCTAAGATATTACATAATTGTTACACAGCTGCTCACACTTTGCGTTGGATAGATCCAAGAACTGTGAGTGGAATGAAAATAGTTGCTATACAAATTGGTAAGACTGGTGCTGGCAGAAGAGTCCACACAGTGGACTCTACAGTGCTCTTAAATTCTATAGTAAAGTAATCTTTTTGCTTGCACAAGTAACTGAACAAGCATGATATCTTTGTATTTAGTTTTAACTCTTCTCATGCAACCTTCTCTAGCATGAAGCGTAAAGCAGCCCTTCCATTTCTGGAATACACCTTTTGTACAAAAAGGTGGAAGCACGAAGGAAGGTAGAACAGCCTGTTACTAGTACATTCCCCCCCTTTTCCCACCAGCAGCAGATGTTGGGGGTCTGAGGGGTGCCAGACAAGGCAGCTGATGGGCTGCACATTTTGCATCCCTGATCTAAAGGATTCAGAGATAAAGATCAGGGATGCAAAATGTGCAGCCCATCAGCTGCCTTGTCTGGCACCCCTCAGACCCCCAAACCCACCACCCTGGGAAAATGGCTTCCAAGAAAAGATTCATTCAAATGCAAGTGGCAAATACATCTGTTACCTGCTTCAGAGGTGGAGTATAAAACACTTGAAAAAGTACAAAGGTGACTTCTAGGCATAAGGCCACAGAAGAGAGCTGTACTAAAGTGGCAAAAAAACACAAGAATGAGATGCAAAGAAAAACTGAAGTCTAGGTGCTTGTCCAGAGGGGCAAATATCAATGAGCGGAGGTCTGATGAAAGTGTGTATGCAGCACTCTTAAACAAAGCCACCAAGTGTTACATACTTGTTGCCTTTCCTGCTGTAGATCCTATCTGCTGGTCACCATGATTCATGATAAGCATGAAACATTTTCCCAAGGCCTTCCTATCTCTTAAATATAAAGCTTGAGGCTCAACTTGCATAGACAGTGGGTAAATGCCATAGACTTTTGAGCATGTGGTAAGTTACTATAGTGGGGTGGTGGGCTTCTGTTTCATTTGGCAGTATTGTAGGAAGAAAAATACCATATTCCCATAGTTGATCACATAGAAATGTGAAATTGGGGAGAACGGTAGAATTCTTTTTACCATGTGGGACAGATTATCTCTATTAAAAGAGACTACCCTTTGACATACTGAGCGCTATGTGCACTATAATATCAGCATCTCCATTCTGAAATGGAACATGAGTTAGAGGAAAGCAAATCTGGGCATCCCTATGGTGGGATTTGAGTTCATGTGATTTTTATAAGCCTTTATGAACCATCCCTACATAACCCTACTTTCCCTACAGCAGGAGTAGGCAAACTTTCAGCTCCAAGGGCCGCATGCAGTACTGGGTGGTGGGTTTGGGGCCACATATACACACGCAGGCACTCACACACACACACACACACACACGATAGAGTCACTGGGGGAAGCTAAAGCCTCTTCAACCCACCTATTCCCCTGTCCCAGCCCAGTGGTACAGAAGCAGAGATCTCAGTTGCATTAGGACTTCTGTGTGTGGAAGGGGGGGAGGTAGCAAAGCCAAAACTGTGAGGTGCAGAGAGTGGTCTCCGGTCTTCCCTTAACACTTTAGGGTGAAGGCCATGGGGAGCCATGGCTAGGTGAAAAAAACTAGCCATTGCTAGTGAAGGCAGGGGAGCTCTCCAAGAAAGATGAAGTTAGATAGAGGGGAAAAAACCTACCTCAGTTTGATTGGGCAACAGTACTGGAGAAAGGGAGTTATTTATGTTATGCTATTTGGCTTTTGCAGATCCCTTATATAAATTCAATGATTAAAAAAAAACCCTACTGGTTTAAGAATTAAAGTTATTTTATGTTGGCTCAAGCTCCACGAAGACAGAAAATTGGAAGCTAAGTCTTATACCTTAATAGATATGCCCAGTGATCAGTAATGATGCTGTACAATGTCACAAATTGTGTTTGCTTACAACTTAGCTTCCATGCACCCACAGTTTTCCTTGGTCTTTTAGGCCCATATCCAGGTGGGGAGTATGAAGTGCTTGGGGCCAACAAAGGTATTCCACGTTGTCCTGGCCCTGTCTTGTTTTATGAAGCATCTGAGCCTTACTGTACTGCTGCTAGAGGAATCCCCTTTGACCCATGCCTGTTGGCTGCTTACATCAGTTTCAGGTTATAGGTTCAACAGGTGTCATTTTCATAAGCTATATTTTGAGGCTTATAATGGCAGAACCTTTGTGCGTGTGTGTGTATGTGTGTGTGACTCACCATAACTAAAGGGGCACTCCTATGTCCCTTAAAAAAATTGTTCCTCTTTAAAACCTCAGAACCGTGTGTCTTGTCTCTATTCTGGGGGTGCAGATGCAAACACAGGTATCTCCTCTATTTACTCTTCTGTTTACTTCCTTTTCTTTTTTAATGATGTGGTGGTTTTTACTTAGTTTTTATTGCATATTTCCCTGGGTACCTGGGAGGTGGAGGATGTGATTCATAGATGTGTAAATACTTACATACATACCATTACATAGTTGACAAAAAAAAAAAACACCCATCGCATAAGAAGAGCATAGCCAAATCCGTTCAAGGCACTGCGCCAAACCTGAGATCTCCCTTGTTGGACTCCAGTCTCCAAAAAAGAGGTAAAGCAGCAACACATTTAAGAAGACCAAGAATGGACTGAAATGAGAATACAGGAAATCCAATTCTATACAAATGTAAGTGAACATGGTTGTATGTATCCTGTACTGTGTTCGTTTACATTCAAAGGATTCAATCAGACCTAACATATGTAGTCTCTTCCTTCTCTAATTCGGAAACAATCCGCGATCTGCTCTCTGTCTTATTATGGTGCTAAACTACCACCATCCAAAGCCATTAGGTCTGATAATTTAATAATACTGTTGTCATTGGTAAGCAAGTATTACGATAAGTGTCCTTGAAGGGGAGGGATTGTTTTAAAAAAGCACTGCCCAGCTCTACTCCTGACTTCATATTTCTCCCTTGCTATAATTTAATTAATTCTTCATTTGCTATTATAAAGTAAATATTTCCTTTGAGTCCAATTAGCATAGCTGAAAGAAAAGGCAAAGCAAGGCTCTGTTCAGCATGCATCAGTGTAATGGAAAATCAGTTCTTTTATTCGAGCTTTAATAACTAGAGCTTGATTAGAGGCAAAGAAAGAGACTGTGAAGGGAGGGAGAGAGGGAAAAGAATGAAGGAGGCCTGCCAAATTAGTTCTATAAGAATTCTCAACCTGTCTGCTCTCTCAGTTACTATTCAAATGCTAATTGAGACTTTTTGTAAACAGAATGGGTAATCATGGAAGACAAAACAGACACAGCAAACAAATGAAATAACTACACCTTATCCAAACCAGCAGACAAATTTTGCTGATAAGCTTTAAAGGGTTCTAAAAAACGTAAAAGTTCCTTGGTCTTTGACAATGTTTTAAATTGAAAATCTTATCATTAATAAAATAAAATAATAAAAATAAGTGTGTGTGTGTGTGTGTGTGTGTGTTTGGAACAATGAAACCAGTCATGTTATAATTAGATAAGCGGATTTATATTCACAGCTATAAACATGAAAGTGGACCATGAAGCTTGATAAAGACGAGGTTTTAATTCTTAAAAATTAATTACATGGCATTATTCTTATCGGTACACCGGATGCATTAATTATACAATTAATAATATGATGAAAAGGATTTCTTCCAACTTTAATTTTCATGGGGGCATTTGGTTTTATACCCAGAACTGTCCTTCAGGCATTCATATAATCTTCTTACTATGCAAAGTCAAGACCTTAAACTAGTTAGTGGGAATACTGAAAGGCATGTCTTTGTGTGTGTGCAATTAGGGCTTGCACAACTATACCAAGGTTGTAGATCCTTCATGTAATTGGGATCTAAGGTAATAACACTCAAATGTCTCTTCTCAAATGACATTAGTATAGTTTCTGGACTAAGTAATAGAGATGTCTCCTGTTTTGCATTTCCTTGCATATTGCTTAAATATATAATCTGCTTAGGCACATGGTTATCACATAGTCCTGGTATGAGTTATGAATTCCATGCAACAAACTCAATGAGGGTTTCGCTTTTAGTAGGAAGATTACCAGGCTTTTGGTCTCATTAGGCAATAGCTCAGTATTAGAGGAGGTATCAATATTTGTTTAAAAAAAAAAAATCACAACAGGGCCTTGAATTAAGGAAAATTGGTCAGTTGATAATGTAATATAGGAGCCAATGGTAGAAGTAAGAAGTATTCCAAATCTCAGCAGGCTGCAGGCTGCTAATGCAGCTGGCAAATGGAAATAAGGAATTTGACATGATAGCCAACCACAGATTCAAGGAGTATTACGTACTTCTCTAGGCCATGCATGGCCCAGTCAAGGCCAGCTTTCTCTAGATAGGAGTGATGCTGGCATATCAGCCTGAGCTGATTATAGTACTCCTAGCCAACATCATCACCCATGCTTCCACAGGGTTAAGTCTGGAGGGTCCCCCAACCCCCTGGAGCAGATTTAGGGGGGCATGGGGAGGCTGGATAAATGTAGCATTTGGGGGTCATTCAAGGACATACTGCCACAGGCAGTATGTCCTGAATTACCCCCAAATGCTACATTTAAGGCACAATCCTATGCAGGTTTAGACAGAAAAAAAGTTCTACAACTCCCAGCATTCCCCAGCTAGCCATGCTTTTTTAGTCAGCTGTAGGACTTTTTTTTCCTGTCAAAATCTGTATAAGATTGTGCCCTTAATCTTTCAGGGGAAGTGCCACCCCATCATCTAGAATCAGTTACAGATTTGCAGTCCTCTATCCAGGCTTCCCTATCCCAGTACCTCCATCTTGCCTGGATTAAGCTTCACACTAATCCATTCATACTAAAGTTGTAAAAGAAGGGAATCATGCATATTATAAACATAGCTACATTAAGTCAAAATTTCCAAAATGCCTTATTCAGGGCAGTGGACTGTTTTAATCTGCCATCAATTGAATAAAACAGCTTGACCTTAAGTTAGAGTTGGTACTGAAATTTTGCCTAATGTCAAATTCAAAGCAAAATTTGAAGAATTCCTTCAAAGGCGATAAAACAGACATTTCAAGGGAAGCCAAAGGAGTTTTGAAGAAGACAAGGAAAATACATATATCTGGTAGTTTCCACACACCTCTAGAACGTAGAAGTTGAAGCTACCTGAAGCAATATTTGAAGTGAATCTAGAGTTTTTGACCCAGACACAAACTTCTGAGTTTTGATGGAGTCCAAAAGAATGTCAATGACTAGTGAGATTTCCCAGGAGGCTTTCATGCTGCCCTACTACAAAATAATCTGAACTAAAGCTTGCATATTTTGAGGTAATGTGGGACAGAAATAGCTAGTTCATTTATTTAGCAAGAAATGCAGACTTTTTTATCAATTTGAAATGACTGGCCCTTGTTTTCAGTGTTTGTCTAAATAATCAAGGCAGTCCCTCCCTCCTTCCCAGGATTCTCTTCTTCTTGATTTCCCTCTCCCCCTCCCGGCCTCCCCTCACTGCTACACTACATTCTAACTTTCATGCAGGACATATCAAATTGTCCCACATTCGTCCAATTACTCTCCATGATGTAAACCTGCCCTTGCCCCTGCCAGTCTTCTTAACTGAGATGCTTTAAACCAAGATCATAGGTTTAGGTGAACACCGAAGAACAATCCATCTTCTTGTGCATTTCCTAAATTGAGACCTTGCCAACCCATGCTAAACCACTTTGTCGACAACATTTCATGGTGTTGATAAATGCCACTGAGAGAATTATATGAAGGTTGCAAAGCTAATCTAGAGTCTGAACAGCTGAAACAGAGGCTCCTCATACAATGATGATGCTTTTAATACCTTTTGCCATGGAGCCCTTAGTAATTTTATGCTTTTAGAGAGAATGTATCACTAAGCCTTTCTTAGGGAAATGGACATGCCTTTCACATAATTCACAGACAGCCCAAAATGACAAGGCAGTAGTGTAACAAGCAACTTGCTTTAGCTTTTATGCACATGTAAACACAAAATGTTTGATGGCTCTGAATAAGACTAAGCTGACCCAAAGAGGCTTTTATCAGCACTGTATTTATAAGTGTGTGTGTGTACACATGATTATTGATTAATAAAGCTTTGACACAGTGTTCCAGCCACCACTAAAAGCTTATGTATCAGTTAAAAGCCTTAGTCTTCCAGGCTTATGTCTGGGTAGGTGCAGACAGATATGGGTGTATGTTTGGGAAGCAACCCTATAGCCTTGATTTAACTTTCACTGGTGGGAAGAAATGGACTTGGGAAAGAATAGGAATGTGAGTTGTTTAGATTGCACAGGGATGGTGAGTATAGAATTCATTGTTTGAGTGGGGCAAAAATGAACCAGGAAAAGGATACTGGATTCGATTTTTTTTTTTTTTTTAACTTTCAAGGGAAAGGAAGGGATAACAGTGGGGGCAGAAGGGGGGAGAAATAAATGGGATACAGACCAATGGAGAGGAAATGTTCAAATATTTAAAGCCTTATAGAGATTTCAAGATATAGGATGGGGTGTGCATAGAAGTAAACAACGAAACACACACGCATACACACGTGGGTGTGTGTATGGACTTCTCCTGTCCAAGATCTGTTTAGTACTTTAGGGGTCAAACTGTTGGGGACCATTTCTCTGTCCCCTACTGATGAAGTATTGAGTGGTGAGCACAGTAAATCAGTTATACATTACTCCTGTGTAGGACTGCAACACAATGAAATGCATTATAATTTATATCAGCAATTGATATCAGTAAATGATCTATCTGAACCATTTCATTTTTTTTAAAAAAAATAGCTCACCTTTGCTTCCTCAGATTAGGCCTGGAACCTGTACTATCAAATACTTTCTAAGTTAAACATGCATAGTGCTTTGTCTACTTTATACAGTTATATCTCGAAGGTAATACTTGACTGTTATATATACACAAGCAGGACGTGCCTGTTCACCTGAGTTTGCTATTAGAGGAAGTGATACACACACACACACACACACAAGCAAACAGTTTTACATTTTAAAAGAAAACTTTACCTTAATATTCACATCTAAAAGCTATAACAAAAAATGCCCCTCTGTTAATCCTGGTATATTTCTCTTGAAATAAAAAGCGGAACAGAACTGTGCTTTTTAGGTTAGCATCCTTCCAAGAGTCCCCACCTAGATCCAACTGTTCCCCCTGCATTAGCTTAAGAAATGCTTTGCTGGATCAAAACAAACAATTAATTAGAGGGGAAATGTAGGGTTGTATCCAATGCTGTTGTTCTTGTTCTGCTAGAACCAGATTTTCTACTGCTTGTGAAAACCCTGTTTTCATCCATGTACAAGTGTCAAATCGAATACTTTGATTGTGCTTGTGCAAGCAATTTCAAAAACACTTCCACAACTCATTATTACTTCATTATGCTAGGTGTTGCTTGCACTACTTGTTCTAATAGTGTTCTACTGTCACTTGTGCAATCACTAGTGGAACACCACCATTTGTACTTTTTCTGCTAGTCTTACATTGAATATATAAACCCAAACAAGCTACTGTTCTCCACAATGGCTGGGCAGATGCAACACTCAGTGAATTACAGTCTTCCTTACAGCAAGTGGGACTTTGCTTGGTTATTCAAAGACACTTCCACCTAGGAACATATGAGAATTTGGTTTAAGTTCAGAAATCATGCAAACATGTCTCATTTACAATTCTGAATGCGAACATGAGAAGCCTAGGTCACACTTTAAAAATAAATAAATTCCAGGATAAATGATCTTTCAAAGTTGTTATATTTGGTTAGAGTTTTACATTACTATTTATGTATATATACAGATATTTCTATCTTGCCTTTTGGTCCTAAAAATGGTCCCCAAGATGGTTAGGGTGCTGCCACAGAAAAGGTCCTGTCTATGTTCCCAAGCCTCTTTTGGTGGTGGAACATAACAGAATGATCTATGAATGATTCATGGTAGCAAGGGATTTTGACTGAAATATCTTGGAATACTGTGACCATATGCATCTTATGTACCACATAATTCTTATGTACCACCACATAATCCTAAATATTGATTGTCTAAACAAGGGTTAAAGCTTTTTTGGACTTTAGGCTTGCACTGGCTACCAATTGTTTTCTGGGCCAAATTCAAAGTGTTGGTTTTGACCTTTAAAACCCTATACAGTTCCGGCCCAGCCTATCTCAAGGAGCACCTCCAGCAACACCAGACAGGCCACTCAACAAGATCAACCTCGGATGGCTTTCTATCTGTCCCATCAGACAGGACAGCTAGGCTGGTGGGGATGAGGGAGAGGGCCTTCTCTGTGGTGGCCCCCACTCTGTGGAACTCCCTCCCTAGGGAACTCTGTTATCTCTCCTCTTTAATGAGCTTCTGCCATGCATTGGAAACCTGGTTGTTCAGGCTAGGGATGTGCGAAACTCACTTACCTTGCCCGAAATTTGATTCGCGGTTGGGGCGAGGCGCTCTGTCCCTCCCCCTGAAATTCTGGCCAGGGGGGGAGGCGCCCCGTCCCTCCCACCACGAATCCTGGCTGGCCGGGAACGCAAATGGTGGCGGTTGTAGCTGCTGCCGATTGCGTCCCTGCAATCAGCCGTGATAGGCTATGTAAATGTTTACGTAGCCTATCACGGCTGAGTAAAAAACCAAAAAAACAAAACCGCGCATACACAAATGGTGGCACCCATGGGTGCCGCCATTTGTGTTCCTTATTTTGGCACATGTAGTCTACGTAAACATTTAGGTAGACTACGGCGAAAATAAGGGGAACGTAGCGTCTACGCTATTTGAGTTCCCCTTATTTTCGCCGTAGTCTACGTAAGTGTTTACGTAGACTAGATTTGCCAAAATAACTAACGGAAATGGCGGTGTTTGTTTGTTTTACTCAGCCGTGATAGGCTACGTAATCATTTACGTAGCCTATCACGGTATTTTTTAAAAATCTAGCCATGATAGGCTACGTAAATGTTTACGTAGCCTATCACTTTTGTTGTTGTTGTTGTTGTTTTTACTGGAAATGGCGGCGGCGGCAGCCGGTTGGAAGACGGCTGCCGCAGCCGCCGCCGCCCAACTGCCGCCGGAACTGCCGCTGCTAGGGACATTCGCACAAGGTAAGTCCCGTCCCGGGGGGGGCGGGCGGGCAGACTGTTTCGCCACCGATTTCGGGGGGCTGAATGCACTGGCATTTGGCCTCCCCGAGATTTGTGGCAAAATTCTTTGACATCCCTAGCAGGCATTTGGAGTAGGTTAGGGTATTTTTAAACAATGTTTTAATGTGTGATTTTACTAAGGTTGTATGAACCCCACTCACCGTTCTGGGTGGTGCCGTCTGCTGGGGGGGGGAGGCGATCCGTCCCTCCCCCTGGAATCCTGCCTGGCCAGCTCCACTCCACGGCGAGTCCGCAGAGATGCTGGCCGGGCCCATCCGCAGCCGGACTGCCGTCTACTGCTGGGCTGCTGTGGCCGCAAACGGCAGCTGGCATAGCAGCCGCCATTTGCATCCCTACGTTAGGCTGTGATTGGCTACATAAATATTTACGTAGCCTATCATTGCAAAGGGCAGGGACGCAAATGGCAGCTGCTACGCCATTTGCATCCCTGCTCTTTCCGTGATAGGCTACGTAAATATTTATGTAGCCAATCACGGCTATGGGCAGGGATGCAAATGGCAGCCACTACACTGGCTGCCATTTCGTTCCACAGCCCGGCAGTGGATGGAGACAATGACCTGGAGCAGCCACCGCCAGGTAGGGTCTGTCCCGGGGGGATTTCGGGGGTGGCGGGGGGGGTGTTGTCTGTTCCGCCACAGACTCCAGGGGGCCTGATTCTAAAGAATCCAGCCTCATTGGAGTCCGTGGCGGATTTCTCCACCATCCCTAGATTTTACTGTTTTAAATTGTACTGTTGTACATTGCCCAGAGTGGCCGGGTGACTGGCCAGATGGGTGATTGAGAAATTTTATAAAATAAATAAATAAACAAAGAAATAGGCTGGAGTGAAGGCTGGATCATGCTGAAGAAGCATTCCAAGTAAAAAAGCAAGAAGCGGACTAAGGTAGAATGGAGGGTGGTTCAAAAGATTAAATGCTGGTCATAGTCAACATGACTATACAGAATCCATAGGCAAACAAACTACCACGGGGGGGGGGGGTGTTCTCTCTGGATCAATCTGTAAGGGGAATTCTATCCTGTAGCAAAGGCAGATATGTGATAAAACATAAATTATGTGATGCAATGGGTGTTAAGTTAGTCATCTGTGAAGAACAAGAGCTGGAATGAGGGAAAGAAAGGTACCAGACAGAGCAGGAAGTGCTACCTATGGAAGCTGGACTCCCAACTGAAGAGCATAGAGAAAATGCAGACAGTCACTAGTGCTCTGTGCATGAGGAAAAGATTGCACGGCCAGGCACCTGACAGACAATCTAAAAGTAGGTTACTGTAAACCTATTCATGATGTGTATCCTGCAGTTATCTTCCAGACCTGAGCAGAAGCCCAGGTTCTTCACATTCTGTAGATGAGAAGTTGGAAAAGGCAGTCAATACAAGAAAAGATCATAATAGGCAAACAGTGACTTCATAGTTCCATCTAGTAAGCAGAAACAAGACCATTGCAATAAAAGTGACCTATGGGTGCTTTCTTTTTGCAGGGAGCAAGAGACAAGGGAGAGTGGCAGGCAGTGCAGCAGTGTGTGCCCATGGTGGCTGTCTGAGCCATGGTATGGCACACAGAGACTTCTATATGCATGATAAGCTTTTCTACACAAGGCTGTTAATCCGCTGTATCTACTTTCAGTTTTGTCACAGAACTGAGATCCAAGTTCACACAAATTGCTTTTCCTTTCCTGCTTTTCCATGATATAACCTCTAGGTGGCACTGTGGTATAGTGGAATAACACAACTGCACAAGTAGGTAAATACATTTTCATTTGCTTTCACAAATAATAATGCTTTTTGTGCACTCTAAAAAACAACAACAACAACAACCTTGTGAAAGTGCTCTTAAAAAACAAACAAACTGGAACCAAAACTGGAGGGTGACAACATCATTTAAAGAACCCATAAACACCCATGTGTAAGGAAAGATGGGCACACAATAAATGTCTCTTGTAGAAAAACTCAATATCTCATTAAGAAGCTAGAGAATATAGGAAGGGTCTGTTCATGAGGACAGCTTGGCCATCTTAGAAAATTAGGATGTATTTATAAACAACAATTTATAGCATATTTAATGGTAAAGCACTTTGCAATCTTTATTTTATTCATCACCATATTCTCATGGACACAGACAATATTGAAGCATTCATTTTCATCCTATTAATCCTTCTGTAAAATTTCAAAGGACACCTTCAGCACAGAGACTGTAACCCAAGCCATTTACTCTTAAGAGTCCCCTATGCCAGTCATCAGTCCGAAGGCTGTGGACTGCTGCCAGAAACAACCAGATGGAGAACTTTCCCAATAAGCCTGAAGGCACAAAGCCCACCCTGTCGAAACTGGTGGTGCATTCCATGTCCTTCATGTAAAATATTCTGTCACTTTTAATTTCGTACCTTGTTTACTTTCTCTGTTACAAAAGTAGTGGGATTTGTTTTTAGCAGCTCTGATTAAGTTTCCATTGATTTTTGAGATAGGAAATGGAACTTTCAGATTTCCCACATGAATTTAAAGCAAGTCAGATATTAACCTCGAGGTAAAACATCTGCCATGATGTTCAGAGAATAAGCAAGCGCTATCTGACTAGAAACAGCATCTGTGCTTCAAACAGAGGGCTTGGGATTTAGGCTTTATGACTCAGAGGAATTCATAAAACAGAGAAAATGCACCAGCACCCCATTAACTATTGTAATACTGCTTGTTTTGTTTTTTTCCAACATTGCACGATAATTTATAGGAGGATAGAAAAGACAAAATAAATGGTTTTTTGATCATTAGTATAAGTATAAAAGATGTATTAGATAAACCTTTCCTAACTTGGTGCTCTCCAGATATTTTGGACTTCAATTCCCATCACTCCCAGCCAGCATGAGCAATTGTCAGGAATCTTGGGAGTTGTAGTCCAAAGCATATGGAGGGAGCCAGCCTGGAGAATGCTGAATCAGATTATTAAAGTCTCTTGTTCATGCATATGAACTTGCATGACACAGTCTCAGACTTTGGTCTATGTAGCCCAGCATCTTCCACTCTGACTGGCAACAGTTCTCAGCCCTGAGCTAGAGATCTGCAACCTGATGCCCTTTGAATCAGAGATACCAAAGATTTAAACTGAAGCCTTTGCATACAAAAATTTGTCTCTGCTTGAACCATGGCTCCTGTCCTGCCACAGCAAGAACATAGTGGCTATATCTACCCCTGGCTATTGCCCATGATTTCAATATAAATCCTCCATGTTCTGAGATGATGTCCCTTTGGATACAAGAGGCTGGGGTGCTTTGCCTTCATGCCTAGTTTGTTGGCTTTCTGGAGTAATCAGGCTGCCTGCTGTTTGAAACAGGATGCTGAAGCAGATGGACCTTTGGTCGGATCTCCAACATGGCTCTTCTAATGATGGAGAAAAGGGGAGCGCACTTCCACCAATGTGAAATATTATGGCCTGTTTCATAATCCAGTGCACCACTACCAGAGTGCATAGAATTGAGTATAATGGTCATTTTTACTGAGAACGGACAGTCAATTGACTATTCAGGCTTGCGCAGTGTTTGCCACATCCAGTCAAATGCAACAGCTCTGTGTGGTGTCCTGCCAGATGGGTTGACAACTTTGTTGTTGTTGTTGTTGTTGTTGTTTGCAGTTCCAGGCAGGTAGCAAAAAAGGGGGTGGGAGAATAGATGTATTGAACCCTGTTGGGACAGAATGCATGGCTAGTGGATTCCATTCAGCTTAGTAGGGCACAGATTATGCAGTCCTTGCCCACCAGAGGTTGTCTTTTCTGTGGCAAACTGTGATAGAGTTTGCATTAAGCTTGGTTCCAGGTTTTATCCAACTGCACCCTTCTTGCACATATCCATTTTATTCAAATTCACCTTAGTGTAGGTGACTAAACTCTGACCAATCTCTTAAAATCTGTTAAGTAGAGTGTTGATGCTTCTACAAAAGACATGGTGGTGGTTGGTTAATAAAGTAGAAGGCATTTGAAGTGGAAAGAGAAAATATGGTTTTCTTTATAAATGTTTTCATCTCCCACTACTGCATGTGGAATGATAAAATTGTCGCTATGAGGTTGATACGTTCTGGACACTTCAGAATTAGAATGAGAGATTAAAAAACAAGGACTGAGCTTTCAGTGGATCAAAACGCCAACCAGAATGTGACAGAAATGGAAAATCCCACTGAAACACTGATTGGCCTAAATGACCAATATAAATGCAAGCTGATGTACATGCAGAAATGTACAACCTGATGTACATCCAGTGGCACTTTGGGAAAAGGTAAGGAGTAGCTTCTGAGCAGAGCAGTCTTCTTTCAAATATATTAATGGTACTGTACATCACCTTGAATGCCAACGGAAAGGCAGGTAATAAATTAGTTTCATTAATCATCTTGGTCAAGGGGCACCCTCCCAGGAGAGAGCTATCTATAATAATAAAATAGGATGCGTGTCTGTCCATCTGTCTGTCTGTCCGTCAGTGTCGTGGTGCCAAGATCCTGAAACCAGACACCTGAAATCTGGCATGCATAAGAAGGGGACTCTAGGGATGTGCACCTTGGGTTTATTTTATTTTTAAAATTCATTAACTAATTTTAATTAATTTAAACATGACCAGGTGTTTGAAGCGTGCAGTAACATCTTCAGCCACTAGAAGCAGACTTCCTTAACCAGCCCATCACTTTGCAGTCCATACAGCTTGAAGCCATGGGAGATTATTAGGCTGAGGCACACCATTATATGCCTACCCCCTACCCCATTGCTCTGAGGTAGCCCTCCCCCCAGCAAGGGAATGGAGTGGACTGATCCATTCCTTAGAGGGCTATAGGGCTGCACCATGGCAGGGGCTTTGCCTAGGGGTGCCCGCAGGCATGCTGGGACTCAGATGGGGCAGGCACAATGTGCCCAACTCTGACAACTGGGCGGGTTTGCTTGAAGGCTTTGCTGTATCAAATTAAGGGCTATTCTACCCCGTTTGAAGCCGAGTCCATTTGCTAGTGTTTTTAATCAAGCAGAGCAGGTATGAACTACAAAATACCAACTACTATTATGGTAGACTGTGGAAATGCTTCTTGGGTTTGCATCCAGGTTTCCACCACCCGTTTCAACACAACCCACAAGGCAGGGAAAGTCAGGCAAGTTGTTATTTTATTTTATTTATGGAGAATAATGGGATATTTTCAGTAAGTCCAAAAGCAAGGCAAGACAGTGTTCTCTCTGTGGCTTTTGGGTTTTTTTGCTACCAGCAAGTGTTATTCAGGGTAGGGATGGGTGAATCCTTCAAGCTTGATTTCACTAAGGTATTCCAATGCTAAGTTCATTCCATCCTGATCCCATGGTGGATGACAACTTTGTTTTTAGTTTGCACCAAAAATGATATGCATTTTTGTGTGCATTTTTGCAAATATACCCATTTTATGCAAATTCTTTGAAATATACACATGGAGTTCCATCTAGTCCAGCATCTTTTCCCCACAGTGGCTAACCAGAGGCTTCCACTAAGTCCACAAGCAGGACATGGTGGCAATAGCCCTCTCAGCAGCTGGCACTGAGTGGCATCCTAATGGTAATTGACAGACCTGTCCTCTGTAAATGTGTCTAAGCCTCCCAAAGACTAGTGTGACAGAGAATTCACATGGAAGATGTTGTATCCAATTGTATTGTTCTGCCTGTGGGAGGAAACCACTGGCTGAATGGAATTCCCCTTCTGCAACCCTCACATGCACCCCAAAGCTGCTTTGGAGGGTTGGATGACCCTCCAGATCAAAATTAGGGTGGAAATGGGGGCTGTGTAGAGTAGAGTAGAGGATGGGGAAGTCCCATTGCATGAGCAAAAGTTCCGTTGCATAAGTGGATGTCCACTCATGCAGTGGTTGGATTCAACCCATAATCTACACATCTGGTCATACAGCACTTCTTAAATGGACAAGGAGTGGAAGCTTTGCAATATTTTATTATGCATTCCATTATCAAGTAGCTCTCCAAGGCAAAACATATAAAGCAGCAGTGACCATTCCATATGCATCTCTGCTTGCTTGTCAAAAGGAGATCAATCTCTGGACAACAAAACTTCCTTTAGACTTAATTCATTTAACAACCATAAGACAATTGACATTATCTCCCTTCATCCCCCCCTGGGAAATGGTCCATGGATTATGTGCCTCATTTGCATAGCAAAGCAAGCTCCAAAGCACATTATTTTCCAGGTCAGCCATGTCTTACATGCTAGGTACAGTTTAAGAAGCCATTCATTTGTAACAAGAAAGTGGGCAGGGCACAGCCATTTACCCAACTGTATTATTCTCATTTGGATTATTTCTCCTTCCTTTTGTATTAATCGTAGCCAGCCTATATACGCATCTCATCCATGAAGACTGGGCCCCACCCAAATTCCCATCTGAGCTAAAAACACCACCTCATTATCAATTAATGTAGTTGACTTAAATAGGAATGAAGAGCACATGCTTAAGGATATAATTGTAACCATGAGAAAGGAGCAGCTGATAAGAGTGTCACTTTTAAAACTAAAGGTGATGCACAGCAGATGTCAAGAAGCATCATTCAGAAGGTTTGCTGTCAGGGATGTATGCTATATGCCTCTGTCCAGCCTGAGTTGAGTCAAAATTGCTGTGCGGTGAACACAGGGCAGGCCAAAGTTCAGACTGGCTCTGACAGGGCTCTATCAAAGGGGACTACGTGTTCACAGTTCTGCAACACTTAGCACACTTTCCTGCTTGTACCTTGTCTTCATGAAGTATCAACAAGTTTCTGAGTGTGTATTATTTATTTATTTGGCCAGACAGCCACCAATGACCAGCAAATACTGACTTCTTATGGCTTCACCATTTTCCCATATTTATTTTTTAAATTTCCCCTGTGTTTTACAGACTTATCGGCCCAGTGTGAGCATTAAAAAAACCCCTCTGCACCTCCTAGTTAACACCAGCTAGTTATTATCCCCACATACACAAACCAGAAGAAGGGGAGAGGGAGAAGAGGGTGTAGCTGGCAGATAGGGCCAACAACAGGAGATGACGCCATGGTCAGCAGACACCACAGTCAGCAGGACAGAAGGAGAAGGAGGGAAAGACAAGAATCCAAAGGAAGGAAAGACCCAGAGAAAGACAGGGAAACAGAGTAGGAGAGAAGAGGAGAACCAGAAGGAGAAGGAGGCATAGCAAAGGTGGAAAAGGAAACTAAAGCTAAGCCTAGTTGATGAAGGAGGTCACAAAAGAGACACCAAACAAGGAAGGGAAGTTGATCTCTGCAAAGCATTGCTCTACAATTTGATGCAATACTTTCTTTTTTGATACTCCATTGTTGTTGTTTTAAATCTATTTCTAAACTGTGCACTCAACTTATACAGCACTGGACCACCTATACAACATTTTAACAGGGAAATGGGGACTAGGCAATCCCCCACATACCATGGTTCTTCACCCTGGTCAAGGCTACCCGCATTCCCATCTTTCATGGACACACTGGACCCATTCAGCTCTCAGGAGACAGAGATGGATTCTCGTTGCTCAAAAAACACTGCCATGGGAATTCAGGAACGTAATAACTTATCCAAAGTATCTGGCTCCCTGTCCCTAAAAAGTGTTATTTCTAATAGTAGTTTGGAAACAATGATAGGCATGTACCTGAGGGACATTAGGCAAGTGATATAGACATTTCAGAGGGGAAAAAATAACTGCTAGCTACATGCAGAAGTAATTCTTCTCTGATCTTGGCAGATGAGAGCTCTAAGGTCACTTGACTGATTGACTGAATATCATACTTTCTGCCAAAGACCACAAAGCTATCTATATGAGATACTGGTTGGACGAAACAAATGTGTGACCGAAGGAAGCTTTACTTTGCTTTCGACAGGCAAAGCTTCCTTTTCATATTTCACAATCAATCATACATTAGCAAGGATAAAGGATGCGGTGTGGGGGGGGACTCTTCCACTTCTCTAACACACACACACGTTTACTGTACTTCATTTATGGAATGCATAATCCAGAGTTATTATAGCAACTGAAGCAGAGGGAAAAAAAATAGTGGAGGACTAAAGGACTTGCAAGGATCAAAGAAGTTGCTGTAGTCTGTTCCTTATGTTATTTTTAGCTGTCCATTACTTATTTCCATGTCTGAAAGATGTGTCATGGGGACATAAAACATTGTGTTATTAATTGGTTCTTGATGCAGCTTTATGAGGGTTGATCTGACTCTCAGTGGTGTGAATCTGATTAATAGGAGAGCACTCCAGCTCAGATTCTTCCCCACCCCACCCCAGCTCAGACCACAGCATATAGGTCTCTTCCTTCTGAATTGGAACAGAATTATAGAGAAATGTAGTAGCAGGGACGTTCGAATCAGCAAAACCCGAATTTGCCAAAGTTCTTTGAATTCCTTCTCGAAACCCTTTCCACTTTGAGTCCATATCAGATTACAAGCTTTGTGTGTGTGTTTTTTTTTCTTTTCACATGAAAATCCATGCATATTTGTGTGCATATTTTTCCAAATGTATGCATCAGTTGTGTACATCTTTGAAATATACACATTCTTCTCCCATTGATTAGAGCGTATTTGTGTGCATTTTTTCAAAAGTACACATTTTTCATGTGCATTTTTCAAATGTACGCATGCTGTTGAACACATTTTGGGGGTCTGCAAATTATATTGCAAGCTCAAAAATGTATGGACTTCAACTGCATATTGCATCAAAGTCCGTGTTTGGTCCAGAAGTGCAAACTGGGAAAATCCTGATCAAAAACAACGGAAACAAATTTCTCATACATCTCTATGTGGTAGTCTTTATATTAAGAAAACTGGAATAACTGCTACAAGCCAGAAAGGGGAGCTGCAGGCATTTCCAGCCAGGGGACTAATGTATCAGCTAATAATCCTCCTAACCTGGAAAGTCAGATGACACTGGAAGGTGAATCTGGTGCCACAGACTTTCAGGTCTGCTGATTTCCTTGGTGCAGACAACTAGGCTAGATCTATACTACTGCTTTATAGGATTATTGAAGTGCACTGATAACCATTGGGGCATATTACGTTCTGTATACAATTATCATAGTGTTATTTCCTGTTTTTTATTTCATATTATCCAAAAGACTGCAACAAATGTCATTGTGTGTCCTACGAGGTATGCACAAGAGGGATATAGCATTGCCATGATGGGATCGTAAGGATATGACACAAGGTGTAGATCTGGCCCTAGTTTCTGGAGAAGGTCATCTGGTTTGCTGGCTACACAGTACATACCAGATTACTCTCTATTTCCAGCCTGTCTATGCCCTAACCATCTCTAAGAGCTAAAACACATATTCCTTTAAATCTGTATCGAGCAGCTATGTCTCTCCCCTGCCCCATTTTTTCCTCTAAAGTAGGTACAGGTGCCCCAACCTGGATTCGGAACCTGGCGTGAGAAGTAGGGGGACTTTAACCCTCCCCTCGTATGGTCCCAAGCTGGATCAGGGCCCTGTGCATATTCTGGAGTAACAAACAAACAAAAACAAAACACACACATAGCTACTAGATACAGATTTAAAGGAATGTCTATGATACCTTTCTGCCATCTGGCCTGAGAACCTGACAGTAAGAAAGCCTTGCATTGCATGCTTGTAAATAAGACATAGTTGAAGAGATTTGTGTTAGCACATTTGGAAGCTATTAATCAGTTCATGAGCAGATGTGTAAATCAAATAGAAATGAGGAGAACAATCCAAATTAGCCCATGGTGCTACATTAATTTGTGAGTTATGGATATGGGTAATAATAATCTAACGTTCCCCAAATCTTTTACAAAAGAAATAATTCTCCTTTTGGCCTTTTTAATATATCTCTGTTCATAAATCTTTCACAGATGATCAAACTGAATTACGGAGAGCTAAAGTGTTACATTTTTTTGTTTCCCCACTGGACTTTTTAACTGTCCATTTATATATAGTGCTGTGCTACAGTAGTCAAGGCATGAGGTTACCAATACATGTGTCACTGTGGCTAAGCGATTCCTGTCCAGGAACGGCAGCAGCTGGTGCACTAGCCGAAGCTGGTATGTAAAAATCCTATCACCTCCTTGTCAGTGCAGCCAGTTGGGCCCCCAGAGACAGAGATGGTTCTCTGAGAACCCCCAAGCTCCTCCCCCAAGCTACATATCTACAACCCCATCCAGACAAGGTTGGCCCTGAAGTAGTACCCGCCCTGGTAGGTTACTCAGTAATTTGCCAGGAGAGAGCAGTGTGTATAGAACCTTTGTCCCATTCCTGTAGCCTTGACTAATGTGTTTCTGTGCTGCAGAGGTGGAGATGGTGGGGATGATGTCTGTAACCTGGGTATGCTTTATATTATTCTGCTTTAGGTCTTCACCAACCTTGATCCTGCCCTGACAAGAGAAGACTTTTTGGCTTGAGGCAAGCTGGTATGTCTTCAGGAGAAAAAAAAGAAAAGAAAAGAAACCCAAAAGGATTTAGCGATTCAGCACATTTGGGCAAATCAATGCATTTCTACTTGTTTGATGTTTAAAAGCCTTATTCCCCTTATTATTAATTTTCATCTAGTATAAGCTTGGCGATATTTCCTCTGGAAAAAAATCGATTTAATTGCACTGGCAATACAAACTGGTCAGGTTTGGGGGGAGGGGTTACCTCAGAGACATGTCCTTTATTGCAACAAATCCTCATACAAGCCCATCTTTCTTTCTGGCTGCTCTTTCTCTGAATGCTTTAAAAAGGCTGAGGCAGAGATGTAAAGGAAAGCAAAATCAGCCAGTGTCTTCTGAGTAGTGTGCATATGACTCTAGATACCCTTCCCCCATCAAACAATTTGTGTTTCATTTGTCATTCTTAATTAACAAACATCTTTAGATTTAGTACACCTGTCACTTTCAATATCAACACAGTTACTGTTGAAATCCCTGTCCTAAGAACATTGTATCATCTATCATAATCAGTCACGTTGTGTACAGAGAAGCAAGCTGGGCCTCAAACACAGAAGGTAGGAATTTTCCCCTGGCAAAGCATCAGGTTGCAGTGAAAGCATTCTCCTAATCAGTGTTTTCTTTAAAACAAACAAATAAATAATGATAACAACAACAACAACGAATCAAAATCAGAAGATCCCACTTGGGCAAAAGTGAAAGGGCCAAACCAGGTTTTCTGTGGAAGACCCAGATTTGAGAATCCACATCTCTGCTCAAAATTTAAATGGTGGCTGGGGATACTTGTGATTTGGAAGGCAAACGCAGGGATGGCATCAGGGCTCGGCGGCTTGGGCATCTGCTGAGGCCTTGTCTACTGCCAATCCCAGAGGCCTCCTGGCCTGGCTGTTCCTCCTCACTGCTGTACTGAAAGCAAGATGGCAAGTGAGCAGTGAGAGGATTAAGGAGAAGGAGCAGCAGTTTCCATACATCTTGCCCTGTCTCTCTTGACAGTTGGTGCCCATTAAGCCCATTAAGAGGGAGATATCTAACCAAATGGTCAGCAGCAACAGTGGCCAAGAGGAGAAGGGCTGGAACCCCGAGGGCCCAGTACTGGGGAGAAGTGATAGGCAGAGGAGTGCTTAACCTCCTCCCCTGTACCCACCCATCCACCCACAGTGTGAGGAAGGGGAGCACAGGAGACAAGTGGTGGGCAGAGCAGATAAGCACCCACATTCCACTGCTTCTTCCTTTCCAACATGTACTCTTCCCTCCTGCTGCTTTGAGATATTAAAGGCCCTGGTTCCCAGTTCTAGATACCTGCTGAATCACTCCTAGAAGAAGAAGATTACATATTCCATAGACCTCCAGCTCCACCTAATGGCGCTCTTCCATTTAGAGCAATTTCTACATATAAGAATACTTTGGGCATTTCCCATGCTGGAATAAAGTATACTCAATGGAAAAATGGCTCTCTTTGATTTTCCATCCCAGATTAACAATCACATTTATACACAGATAGTATGATTCAAGCATGATTCGAGCCAGTAGGGGATGCACACAACCTCCTTATGCATTGCAATTGTGCACAAGGGGGTCATGGAGTTGTGCTGGCTAGCCCTGCCCATGCCAATGTGTCCACTGTGCTTTACAGACCTGAGAGCTGTTGCACTTGGGCTTAGTCTCATGCTCTACCTGGAGGAGGATTTGTCTGAGGAAGAAGAGGAGGGGGAGAGCCAGCCAGCACAATGGGCCCCAGCCAGAGCTCAGCAAGGAACAGGAGGCCTTGGCTGACAGTCCTCCCCTGGAAAAATTACGGGAACAACCCTGCCCCTCTCGAGCAGTTCCTGAGTTTTCCCAAATGCTGGAAGCAGAGCCTGAGACGATCCATCCCTCTGAATGGTGTAGAATCAGATGCAAACTAGGGATGTATGAAAGTTACTTACCGTTTCGTGGATCTGCTTCGCAGTCTGATCTTTTTTCTTTTTTTTTACATAGACATGATAGGCTACGTAAACTAAATATTTACGTAGACTATTACGGTGAAAATAAAGGGGAACACAAATAGCGTAGTGGGCGCTATTTGCGTTCCCTTTTGATTTGCCGTTTTAGCCTACGTAAATATTTATGTAGGCTAAAACAGCAAATCAAAAAGGAACGCAAATAGCGCCCACTACACTATTTGTGTTCCCCTTTATTTTCACCGTAGTAGTCTACGTAAATATTTACGTAGACTAAGGTGGCGAAAAATAAGGAACACAAATGGCGGCTGCCATAGCCGCTGCCATTTGCGTACGTGGTTTTTTTTTTTTTAACCCAGACGTGATAGGCTACGTAAGTCTTTACGTAGCCTATCACATCAATGTAAAAAAAAGAGAAAAGACCAGACTGCAAATGGTGGCAGCAGCAGCCGGTCAGAAGACCAGCCACTGCCGTGGCTGCGACCTCTGCCGAAGCCACCGCTGGAGCCGCTGCTGGAGCCGCCACCGTCCGCAACATCTGCCCCAGGTAGGTCTCGTCCCGGGGGGAATCCGTGGGGTGGCGGGGGGGCAGGCCGTTCCGCCACGGATTTCAGGGGGCCAAATGCATTGGCATTCAGCCTAACCAAGATCCGTGGCGGAATTCTCTGACATCCCTAATGCAAACAGCAAAAGAACAAAAGGAAGTCACAGTTTGGGGCCTCCCTTAAAAGCAACATGCTGACCTAATTAGCCAGCTGTACTGATTAACAGCCAGCTATACATTCAGCCCCACCGATGCCAGTTCTCTGCTGCAAACAACAGCGCCTTAACCCTAGCATGGTTTGCACTCCAAGATACCAGCTCTGACAGGCTCCTAGACCCTTGGCTACCCATCTGGACAACACTTTCGGACACCCCCCTGACTGGCCTTGACACTTGATAAAATGTATGCTTGTGAACTGACCTTTGGACTGCTTTGACCTCATCTCTGCCTGTGCCTGCAAAACCTCCTCGGAACTCCTGTGTATGACCATGGATTGAACTGGTTAGTCTCTCGCTGCTGCTCTTGTGCCTTGCCCAAGGCCCTTGCCATTGAAACAGGACACTTAGTCCTGAGTAGATTTGTATAGAATTGAGCTGTGTTATGTATGCTTCGTAGGAAAATGTTCCAATGGATGAGAATTGCATCTGTCATTGGGCCCGCCTCTTGCCCTTTTCTTCACCCACTGCTTGAATGTAGCCTTTGTGTTCCGTCCCAAGCTGGGATTTGTTCCCTGGGCTGAAAAAGGTTCACCATGCCGGCTCTAACAGAGCTAAAGCATCCTCAAGGATAAACATTTTTGGACTATATTTCTGGCATTTCCTTGGCAATAGCACATTTACCTAACAATTTGCTGTTCTATTGTTTCCTGACAATATTTCAAATTTACCTCATCAACACTATTTTTAAATAAATAAATGGCCATAATTCTACACTGCTGGGTTACTTCTTTTCAGTGAAAACAAATCCAAGGGAAGGCGATCATAAAAAGAGGATTGAGTTCCTAAAGGGTTTGACAAAGGAGTTAAAAATATTCATATGGCACCTGAGCTACATGAGGTATGCATGGCTCCTATCCTCTGTCAAGATATGGATAACAATTCTGATTCTTCCCATGGCACTTAACTTAAGCCTCCTTTCAAAAGAGAAAAGTAGAAAAATGCCTTCGAGCCATAATTCTTTTTAAAAAAAAAAATTGTATGTATGCCGGGGCCAGTAAAGAGACACTATATCTTTAATAGTAGTATGCAACAGGGGTGGGGCAGAAGGTAGACTGTGGTCCAGTGGACCGCCTAGCACCTGCTGTTCTCCTGAGGAGCAATGATGGACTAGGCAGACCATGGTCTGATCCTTCAAGGCAGATATTTAATGCATTCATGCCCAGGGTCACTTTACACAGATTACTTAACTGCTAATTCATCCTGAGTCTTCACTTTTGCTTTGTAGATATATGTGGCCCATGGAGATGCTAGTGAAACAAAAACAAAAAATGTGGATCATGCAAGACTACTTTTAAACTCTAAAGCCACTGGGCTGGATCCAGATCTTCCATGAATGGAAGGGCTTCTTTTCACATGGCCAAGGCTCCTGCTATGTGACCCAGGTTAGTACTGCAGGTGGAAGGGAGGGGAGGCGATTTTCACCAATTCCTTCTCCCCCCCCTGCAGCCCTCAGCTCCACCTGCCATGCTGTTCCGAAGGCTCCCCAGCAGGTTGCCATGGGCAAAGGGAGCCGAAGAAGAAAGGGGGAATGTGACAGATTTGTTCTTCTCTAGGGGTATTACGACGTAGTATGTTTGTATTTAGATGATCTTGAATTAGCAGGTGACAGATCTTTTGCTACAGTCTAGGTGCAAAGTGTCACCTAGGAATTTGTAAATTTACAAAATTCCTGCTATTAACACACAGAAACTTTAGAAATAGAGGACTCTGAGACCAGGTGAGTTTTTTTCATCTTTTATTTTAACATCTTAATCAGTTTCTACATTGTTTACATTTCATACAACAGCATTGAATGCACAAAGATATATAGCAGTTGCAAGCAAAACATGATTTAAAACATCCAAAGTTTATCTAGGAGCAATGCCTTTAAAGTAACAATATATTTAACCCAATAACATTTCTTAGTTGGGAGCAAAATGGAGCAGAGAAGTCAATGAGGACAGGTCCCATTCTCCTCTTGATGACAGATGCTGCATCCTGTGAGAACTGATGTTGGTTTCTGTGATAACAGGTGGAATGTCCTGGATTTCCTGGATTTTATCCTCTCATATTTACATGATTTCCTTTGAACTGCTGACATATGTTTCCTTTACGTAGAATGGAATTTCTTTAACAATTAGTTATTCCCCCCCCCTTCTCTGCTATGATTTTGGGAATACACACACATACTTCATCATAACTTGTCAGTATCGCTGAGCTATACTTCCCTTCAAAACACCTGCTTCTCTTCCGCAAGTTTACTCTTTCTACAATTTTTCATGTCATCTTTTACTTTTTTGTGTCATAAGTTGAACATGAACAATAGTCCAACAGCTATTTTTCTTTTTCCAACCTTCTTATCTGAAACACATTTTTGCTTTTTCCTGAGTTTAGCTGGGAAAATATTCTACCTTGCTTTTCTCAAGTCAGCAAGTTTAGAGATCAATGAGAAGCTCAGTCAAAAGTCACAGCAAATCAGCACAAATGCTTCTGTAGGAATGCCTCTGTTAAAATTAAACTGATTCAAGCTTCATATGATAATATATTTTAATGTATCATTTGTTTCTTTATGATAATTATAAACTTATGAGAGAGATAAGCTTATGAGAAAAATGTGGAAAACCAAATAACTATTTTGGATAAATTTTCTCAAGTTAGCTCATTATGCAGGTTTGTGTTGGAGTCTTGCATGATGCAAAGGCTTCTGGGGCCTATTTGTCACAGGAATTGGCAGAAATAATCTCCCCCCCCCCATTTCCACTTGCAGGAGCATCCTATTTGCAGAGTTCTGAATCCAACCCCTATATAAGACTGAATTTCAGCAGTTACCATTTATCATTACATAGTTAATTCACTTTCTAGCCCATCCCAGGCTCAGTCATGAACTCCAGCTATAATTCTCAATATACAGTACTTGGTGGTTATAATGATAAGTATAATCTGTATACAGTGCATAATGGTGTGCCAACTGCCAAGGGAGGGAGGGAAAATATTCTCATGCTATGAAAATCTTCAGATATTCAATCTCTGCTTTGTTGTGTACCTATCAAAGGCACAATCACAATATCTGAAGAAAAGATACACTTTATAGATGTCAAAGACATCAGTGGTGACCAGTACAATCATCACCATTATAATCATTGTATTATTTCTAAAAGCACCTGAAATATACCGTGTGCTAGTAAAATTGCATGCAGGAAGTTGGGGCAAGAAGCAGTGACAGACACAGTAACAGCTACAGTAGGGCTGAGTAGTTATGTCACCCCAGTCCAGACATCAGAGCCATGAAAGTCAAGTGTCACTTTAAAGCTCTTTCTCCCAGAATTCAGCTGGAACGTCATAGAAGACTTTTTTAGAAAAAGAAATCTGAGATTTTTCTGTTTCTCACCCCTTTAGAAAAAGGTAGCCACTTTGTAGAATATTAATTATCTGAATATCTTCTACTAATTTTGTTGTTGTTGTTCATGGTGACTTCCATTTTCCCCACACAATTCCCCAGAATAACTCTAGGTCTGGGCATAGTGGGGGATGCAAAATGGTGGCCAGGCTCCTGACACAGTTGCTGCTGCCACCATTTGCACTGGCAGGGGGGAAGAGAAAGGAGCTGCGCTACTGCTAATGGTGATGCCTGAACCCCAAGGAACTGCTGGATAATTTCTCTTTCCCTAGGAGAAATGTGGTGAGCCAGTCTCCTCCCCCACAGTTTCTCTACCCACAAATAGTATGGAGAATTTCAAGAAGCCATTTGAGCACACAGCTCTACTTATTTTTATTTATTTGTTTATTACATTTCAACCTTTATTCACCATCAACTTAACCAGATAGGAGACAACTGCATCTAAGTCTACCACAGCACCGAGTTCTTTTCTCTATGACTCCTCCCTATCATTTGTTCCCAAGTTTTGAGCTGTCGTGAAGTAATGCCATTTGTCCCTATGCAAAACTGCAGAAATGGGGCCCTTCCCCTTTACCCTGTCGCTCCAAACCACACTCTGGCTATCTGTCACCTCGACTATTGCAACTATCTTTCCTCTGGATTTCCATTTGGTCTTCCACTTTGGCACCTCACCTCTGTCCGGAATGCTGCTGCTAAAATAATTCACCACCCTTGTTGGTCTGACCATGTTACACCCTTCCTTAAATCCCTACACTAGTGTCCTTCCTGTCTCCAGTGGGATCCAGCCCAAACTCCTCATTCTCACCTTCAAAGTTTGCCATCCCCGACTCACTCCTTATCTCTTAGCTCTCATGACTTTCACTACTCCAGTTCCACCACCCTCAGCCATCCGAAGGCCTCCATCTTCTTCAAACTCCACTCTCCCCACCACCACCAAAGCTGCCTCTTATTCCTGCAACTTCCTTTCTGAACATGACACCTTCATGATGCTGTCTGTCTCCCTTCAAACTCATCTTCACCCCTCACCTTTACCATGATTCACTTGGCACAATTCCATATCACCTTCTGAACTAATCTTAAGTATACTGAATACTTAATTTTAAGTATACTGAACTGAACACGTAGGCTTGGATCCAAACTTAGATATGCGTAGAATAGACCCATTGAAATCATAACTAATTTAGGGAGCAATCCTTTGGCCACTAGACACTGTCTAGAGGGCCATAGGATTTTTCAGTTTCTGGGAACTGAGTTCAGAGCCAGGGCTTCAAATGTAGTTCCCAGGAACCATGCTCCCCTCCCCTTCCCCTGCCCCCTTATATCCAGTGTGGTTCTCGCTCCGTGCCAGCTAATGATCTCCGCACTTGGAAATGGAGTGCTGCAGAGACAGCGAAAAGATGGTAGTCCTGGGGCAGGGAGGAGAGGAGGCTGCAGAAGCTGCTTTATGCAGCCTCCTATGCTCTGCGTGGCCTCCTTTCCTCCCCCTCCCTAAAGCCACAGCCAGACAGCTGAAATTGGCCATCTAGCCAAAACTTCAGGGCAGCTGGAGCACAGAGGTGAAGATCCCCTCTGTGCTCCGGCCCCCCAGCATTGGATACTTGGCAGCCTCCAACTTCAGAAGCTGCCGACTATCTCAACAGGATTGCACCCTTAGGGTTGTATCCAGCATTAGTCCTGCTTAGAGTAAACCCACTGAAATGAATGGACTTAAGTGAGATTGACATGGGATACAACCCATGGTGTACAACCTACAAGTCCCATTGATTTCAGTGGGTCCCTTCTAAGCATGATTAAGTCTGGATCCAAGCCATGTTATTCTTTCCCTGTTTAGCCTTCCCTTCATCTTTCTCTCCTCCTTCTGTTGCCTCCCTTGTCTTGAATTGTTAGCACCTCTCAGGGCAGGGACCTCTCTTACTGCTGTCACTTTGCAAAGTGCCACCCACACAGACCTCCATAAATAAACAACAAAAGCAGAAGATCAGGGAAGGAGGCACAATAGGTGGACTTTTCTTTTATAGGTTTGTTTGAATTTATGAGGATGGCTACATACTGTGCCTTAACATTAAAAAAAATCTTCTTGCAGCAAGACAAGAAAACTCTGTCGTTGCTATATGTAACTATTTTAGCATCAGGATAAATTTATCAGAAGGAACCAGGGTTTTGCAAAAAGAAGTTTAATGCATCTTTGCAGTTCAGTATGTTTTCTTGAAATCCACCCTTTTCAATATCAAAATTATTTAATGTCATTTCAAGTTCAACCCATTCCATAAACACAAAGTGAGGAGTTATTCACTTACAGAGCTCAACATTTCTTTTGTCGCAGATGGTAAGTGCACAGATTTCTCCCTCAAGGAAAGAAACCCTTTTTATAAAATAATTGCATATTCTGCTTCTTTTTTCCCATTCACTGGTGCTGTCATGCTATTATATGCTGTCAAACTAAGCAATTAGCATGCATCCTCCACAAGGCAAAAATGCAGCTTTCAAGCTCCCTAAAATCCCAAAGGATATATAGAATAGGTAAAATAATGTGTGAGCTTCAAATGAAACAATAATTAAGAAAGTAAAATGAAAACACGTGTAGTCAATTTTGCAAAAACGTCGCTGCATGGCTCTTTATCCGCAATCTAAGTGATATATGTCATAGAAAATGGCTGTAAACAATAGGAACAATTTGGTGTTGTCAACCTTAACATTTTATGAACTTTCTCTTTGCACTCTTTTAAAGTTCAGTTTATAACTTTGTGCAGCTAATCCTATGTATTCAGAAGTTAGACCCGCTGTGTTCAGTGGGGCTTCCTCTCAGGGTGGAGAATTCCGCCATGGACTCCAGTGAGGCTGGATTCTTTAGAATCCGTGGTGGAACAGAGCAATCCCCCCCCACCCCACGAAGTCCCCACGGACTGGATCTTACCTGCCTCCGGCAGTCCAGATCCAGCCGCTGCTGGCCGCTGCTCTGGTGTGCGGCCGCAAATGGCATCCTGCATAGGGGACGCCATTTGCATCGCTGCTTTAGCCGTGATAGGCTACGTAAATATTTACGTAGCCTATCATGGCTACAGCAGTGACGCAAATGGCATCCCTTACGCAGGATGCCATTTGTGTCCGCAGCAGCCTGGCTGCAGATCAGTCTGGCTGGCGGATCTGCAGACACATCACAGAGCGGAGCTGGCCGGGGATGATTACAGGGGGAGGACCAGATCGCCTCCCCATCCCCCCGGGAACCCCAGCGGAGCAAGGTAAGTGGGGTTTCATATACCCCTATCAAAAATTGCCTGAAGGTGTCAACCCTTCCCTCTCCTGAAGCATCTCAATAATGATTGGATTTACGTGATATTTATGTTGTATTTTTGTCTTCCAGCTGTTGCCTGCCCTGCCCACCACTGAGATGCAGCCCCCAAGAGATTCTCCAAAATGGAGTCAGCCCTTGGGGTGAAAGGGGTTCTGCACCCCAGACCAACAGGCTGAAATGACACCGTTCATTCTATCACGTTGGAGATCTAGCACCTTATTATGCAGGACGTATTGTACAGACTGAACCATATTCTAATTATTTTTGCCCATGGCCTAGAATCCCTGACCCCACCCTGGTACTCAAATGCATTTTTCAGCAATAAATTACCGACTTCTGCCCTATCCTAGCTGAAGCAAGGCAATGTTACTTGTCTGATGATGTAAATATCCTCAGAATAAAAGTAATTAATCCTGCACAGGCAGTGAGGAATGAAACGGCATCCTGGTTTACAGAAGGAACCAGAACATGACTGTGTTTTCAGTGAGCATAATGCCAAATACCATCTGTCAGTGCATCTTCCCCAGGAGATGGTAACAAATACTAAGAACCTGCTCAAGGACAGCCTTGAGTTGTAAACTGAGAGCAATAAAAAATAATAATATAATGATTGTGCTGGCATGATTATAATTTAGAGGCTGAAGTCACAGGTGAGAAATAGGGTTGAACTGCCTGGTCGAATGTGAAGTACAGTCAGTAAACAATTGCTGGGCCGCTAAATCACTATTCTCCCCATTGCATTTTAGCTTAGAAACATATAATAAACCTATCAAAAAAGTCACTTTCTTTTAGAAACTCAGGATATAGCAACCAATCTACTCAATAATACAGAGTTTCCAGGGAGCTCCCCAAAGAGTGAGATTTTTATTAGATTTTGTTTAAGAGTTTTATCTTTTAGCCATTCCTTAAAGATATACCACCAAGATTACAAGCCTCAGGTAACAGTGGCTTCAGGTCATTCTAGGTGGACACAATATCACTTCTTAACTGCTTTGATGGTCCCTGTGATGTGGTGCCTGACCCAGCAATGGCCTGAACAGATTCAACCTCAACCACATAAGTTGTGCCTTGTCCAGCAAAAGAACTGTTCACTTTGAACGTGGGAGAGTCAGTGAATTCAAACCTTTACTCAGCTACGGCCTTACTGCAAAGTCTTCAAGCAAGTCTCTTCCTTTCTTCCTTTGTTCCTCATCTGTAAAATGGGAATAATGTTGTTCTACTTCATAAGGCTATTGTAAGGGTAATATATGACAAAGGACCTGGCATACTCATATGCCACGCTTATTCATGCTTACACTATAGCAGGGGTAGGAACCCTGGTGTCCTCAAGATGATTTGGACTACAGTTCCCATGAGCCCCAGCCCACATGGCCTATGGTAAGGGATTATGGGTATTATAGTTCAAAACAGCTGGAGGGCACCAGGTTTCCTATCCCTGCACTAAAACATGGGAGGATCTGCACAAACTCACACACATGGAACTGATGATCAGCATGGGTAGCTTTGCCTGATCATCTTTTTGGGGAAACAGGAATACATAGAACTTGAATCACTCCCCTTACTTCCCAAAGAGACAATCTATTCTTTGAATGCTTCTTTCATGCCAACCATCAGTTAGGGGACAGCATAGAGTCCGGATGCTATATGTAGCTCTCTTTTTTTTAACCCCACACAGCACCCTTTCTTGCATAGGACACACAGTCCAGAAAGTGGATCCATGTACAGAAAGCTCATGTGTAATTGCCGTTACTGCATCATGGCAAGGGATGGTAAAACACATACACATTAAAAGTGTTATATAAATTATGTATGTATATGTAGCACATTGATGCTGCTTAAACTGGAGCGATCAGATGCTGAATCAGCAATATAAAAGCACGGCCTTCAAACAGCAATGCACACTGTCCTGTTGAAGGTCACGGATGAACCATAAAAATGGTAATGGCTAGATTTCCTTGAAAAAACCCAGTCACACTCCAAACTTTTAAAATAGCATGGATTAGATGGTATAGAAAATCTGCTTTAAACACTTGTTCTTCATGTATTTGGGAATGTATGGTGAGAGGCATGAGAGCTAGTGATATGCTGACCAATGGCGATGGCTTTTGAAAAGTGGGTTTCTATGTCAACTCAAAAGGTGAAGGCAATTATCCTCCTGCTTCTCTGAAGAAACACAAAGGGTGGACAAAGGGTTTGAAGACTGAAGATAGCTTGTTTTGGGAAGAAGCCTTCAAGGGTGGGGAAGCAGACTTATCTCTTGATCCACTGTTATGACTTGCAGGTATCCGTCTCATGGGTTAAAGAAAGAAAATTGCCCCCCACCCCCGAACACATGCACACACACCCAACCTCTTCCTCATACGGTTTCAGAAAGTTCATCCTAAGTAGTCCCAAGGAATGATCTTAAGGTACATGATGTGGTTCAATTAGTGACAGATAAGTCTTCTCCCTGGATCACCCTATAATTAATTTAGCTTTTCCTAATTTTCTGGAAAATTCATGAGAAACCCCCAGATGTTTCTGAGCTTTTTAAAAAAAGAAAAAAGAAAAAAAGAGCTTGCCCCCTGATCTCCCTGCTAATTCCCACCTCCCTTACCAAAGCAAACCTACCCCATAGGGGTAGCTGCATAAAGGAAAGGCCTTATAAATGACATTCTTCAGGCATGGATACTTCTGAGCATGTTCAGAAGTGTCATATGCTATCAGGGTGCATGGCCTTTGTAGGCTCCTCTGCTTTCTGGCCCAATTCATTGAATCAGGAAGCATGGGGAAGTAGAACTCCTATGTCCTGAGTAGTGCCTAGATGAGATACCAGTTGGAAATCATACCTAATCATGCCACTGTGAGCACCTTGAAGGAAGAGCAAGGTCTGCTTGGGGTGGACAAATATCCCACATTCACATTTTTTAAAAATCTCAAGTTCTTTCTCTCTCAAATATGAATTTTGAGAATTTTGCTATAATCTTGTCAAAAACGAGCGAAAACAAAATTTTCACCCATCTGCAGCAGCCAAATGTGATGTCTCTCCCCCCACACATATAGCTGTTAAAGATGAGTAGCCTCTCAGAAAAAAAAAAGAAAAAAAAGAGGTGGCAACCTCTTCAGCACTAGCATGTTTGAGTGCACAGGGATTCAAATGCTGACATTTAAGAGCAAAGCAGTTAAAGCCCTGGGCCTGGATGGAGGAGTCTGTCGGTTTTGGTTTCTTCCACATTTGTGTTTGTTTGTTTATTTTAAATTTCAAGTTCTTTTTGTCCCAAATATGGAGAACTTTGTGAATTGTGGTAAATTCATATCAAAACTGAAATGAAACAAAATTCTTGGCTATCCTTAAGGGGCCTATATATTATAAATAGATCCTGCAGCCAGTTGCTCTGTACTGACTGGAATCACTTCCACAACACTAGTTCTATTTATACCTGATTAAGAATACTCTCACCAGGTTTACTACTTTGTTCATTATTCTTCATAACAAAATCAACTGCACTGCCTCTGTGGAGGCATGTGAATCTCCCTAGATACATAAAGTAAATTAGTCTGATTTCCTGTACTAAATATGCTCTGAAGAACAATTCTCCCCCAGATAACACTACACAAAACAATAATGAAAAGTTACAACTTGGGACAAATAGGAATTACATTTTCTAGCTTATCTAGTTTCACTCAGGTCAATAATCTCCTCAGTAGTTTATTGCATTTGTTTATATTTCTCTCTTTCTCTCTCTCTCTCTCTCTGCTTCACATGCACACACTCGCGCACACACACACAGTTTTAAGTTATTTTGAAAAGAGGAAATTTTCTCCACTTCAAGACATCAATGTATCCTGCCTGTAGCCTACTGCCTACACAATAAAAATAGTGTGAAAGGATCAGTGCCCGGTTTCTTCCTTGTAATACATTTGGCCCAATATATTTTATACACATTATATTAATGTAGTTATAAATACATTAATATAATATATTTATTATAAATATAATAAATATATTTGTTCATTTATTTAATGATACTTATGAATCACTTATATTAAATAAATTCTAAGTGATGTACAGAGGGCAAAATTACCTTCCTGGGAATGTCTGTTGGAAAAGTATGTTTTTAGTGGGCCCCAAATCCCATATGCACAATGATGACAAAAAACAGCATAACAATTTTAAGGGGAAAATTTAGGATATGAAATCTAATTAATCAGACTCCGTGCTTATTAGTGACAGGCCCTTATTTCCTGTCTATGGGCCTGTTCATATGTCATGATAAGCAACCCTGAAAATAAGCCACGATGGGTTGGTTCTTTGCTCACTAACCTACCATACTCCTGACAGATGATTGGGAGCTCTGTGGCCTGCCATGGCTCATTGTCTCCTTAGTCCTTCAGCCAGCTCCTGGCACATATACCATGGGCCTTTGTGGTGGCACAACCCATCTTGTATCCTTGTCCCTACAGAGGGAAATGTTTCTGGTTTCCTGCCCCTCTCCAGTTGCTACCCCTTTCCTGTGCAATTTCCCCATTCTCTACCTTAAAAAAAAACATTTTTCAGTGCTTTCAAAGTCTGCAAATGGGTTCTTTTCTTTTTTTATTATTATTTTTCTGTCGTTTGCAAGTGCAGAATTGTGCACATTCTCCTGTCTCCTGTTTACTTTCTTCAGCAGTACTGACCCTCTGTATGTGTAGAAATCTAACTTGTCAATTTCATCCTCTCACTGAATTACATCTTGAACTGACACTTGCCACTTTTCTCCCCCACTTTGGCACTTCCATTGATGCTGAGCTCTGAAACAACAAGCCATGGGTTCTCAGGGTGGCTTGTGCATGGTTAACAAACCACACCAGGTTCAGATGTCATGACAAGCCACGGTGATGCAAAGTTCATAACCCACCATGGCTTATTGTGTCATGTGAACCAGATCCGTATCCGGCTTCGGTTCAGAGATGTGGTTTGTCTTATGGTGTATAGAAGCCGTGAATCATACAAACAACTATTTGAAATAGGGTAACCCCCCCCCCAAAAAAAAAACCCAGTCAGGTTCATCTGTAAAATTATACTGTAGACCAGAAAACACAATTTCATTTCTTTCTGTTTTGCTAGGATAACTTTATTCAGTTTATGGAACAGATGCATTTTCCAGGGCATATTTAGCCATATGTAAGCACCATTTTATGTGGTAATTAGATGTTTTGCAGATGTAGAACTCATTACTTTATAAGGTAGGCATATTAATGTAATTGAAAAGATTTAGAAGAACCCAGTCTTAAATATATTATTTGCAAATAAGTTCTATAGTTTTAATGAAATTCCTAAATTAGCTTGGATTACAGTCTTGGAGATGCAGTGGAGAGATGTTCATAGCCCTTGAATATCCCATGGAAGTTCCTCAACCATCATTGCTAAACATGTAATCTTAGTAAAACAAAACACATAAGAGAATAATCAGGGATTTAATTATTTATACTGAGTTGTAGGAAAAAATGGCAAGGTTCATTGATTAGCTTGAAAAGTAGTCTTATACTGTGCTGTGATAAAGTTAATTTGAAAAGTAACTCTGAGGGTTTTATGGATACTCAGAAGACGGAGCCAAATGACTTTAGCAAGACTGTTAGTTACCTCTCCATCTGCTTTACAGAGAACATTTGGCAAGCTCATGTCTTCTTGTTTCCAGCCAGCTAGAGCTGCATTTTAAAGCTCAAAATCCAAGTAACACCATCCTTCCATTTTAATAGACTAGGCTGCATCTTAACTAACTTTTCCCAGTTGGTATTATATTTGAATATGAACCTGATGAGTTATGGACAAAAAATCCTAATGGTTTTTCAGACCATGAGATATTAATAAAATGAATGATTTTGTGGATTAAATGCATAATGATGCTAAGCTTGAAATCTTAAGCTTAAGGGGAAGGAGCCTGGGGAAGGAGGACCAGCCAGCAGCTGCACCGGGTGATCCTGAGCCTGCTTCTGCCCCCGCCCACAGGTACTTAAGGCGGGGCTGCCAGAGGCTGCTCGGGAAGGAGCCTGGGGAAGGAGGACCAGCCAGCAGCTGCACTGGGTGATCCTGAGCCTGCTTCTGCCCCCGCCCACAGGTACTTAAGGCGGGGCTGCCAGAGGCTGCTCGGGAAGGAGCCTGGGGAAGGAGGACCAGCCAGCAGCTGCACCGGGTGATCCTGAGCCTGCTTCTGCCCCCGCCCACAGGTACTTAAGGCGGGGCTGCCAGAGGCTGCTCAGGAAGGAGCCTGGGGAAGGAGGACCAGCCAGCAGCTGCACTGCCTGAGCCTGAGCCTGAGCCTGAGCCTGAGCCTGAGCCTGAGCCTGAGCCTGAGCCTGAGCCTGAGCCTGAGCCTGAGCCTGAGCCTGAGCCTGAGCCTGAGCCTGAGCCTGAGCCTGCGCCTGCGCCTGCGCCTGCGCCTGCGCCTGCGCCTGCGCCTGCTTCTGCCCCCGCCCACAGGTACTTAAGGCGGGGCTGCCAGAGGCTGCTCGGGAAGGAGCCTGGGGAAGGAGGACCAGCCAGCAGCTGCACCGGGTGATCCTGAGCCTGCTTCTGCCCCCGCCCACAGGTACTTAAGGCGGGGCTGCCAGAGGCTGCTCGGGAAGGAGCCTGGGGAAGGAGGACCAGCCAGCAGCTGCACTGGGTGATCCTGAGCCTGAGCCTGCTTCTGCCCCCGCCCACAGGTACTTAAGGCGGGGCTGGCAGAGGCAGCGCCTTGGCGTCGTGCCAAGTGCGACGCTAAGTGCGCACTTAGCGTTGCACTTGGAGTTGCAAGATCTACCCACCTGCCTCTCCAGAGACACCAGCAGCCACAACACCAGCAGCAAATAGCAGCAGCAGCAGAGGGCAGCAGCTTTAAAGACCAGGGGAAGGGGCAAACGTGGACTATCTGCTCCTCCTTAGCTGCTGTTCTCTTTTATCTCTTTTATATTCTTTTAAACTGTTGAATATTTTATATCTTAATATTTTAATATGTGCCTGGGAGGACTATTGGACAACTCAGGGGGTGGGGGAGGTGCCACCATAACTGTGGTCACGGGCAGGGGGAGGTATGGTGTTGGGGGATTAACAGGCCAGCTGAGGAGAAGAGGGGCTAGACACCTTACAGCTGTCCCCTCTTCTGGTTCTTCCCCCAACTTGATGGTTCCTGGCAGCCTTACCAGTCTGCCCTCGGGTCTGGTGGTGCTGCTGCTGAATGCCAGGTCGGCCCAAAATAAGACCTCCCTCATCCATGATTTGATTGTGGATGAGGGGGCTGACCTGGCATGTATTACTGAGACCTGGGTGGGGGAACTGGGAGGGGTCACTCTCTCCCAGCTGTGCCCTCCTGGGTACTCAGTGCAGCACCAACACCGACTTGAGGGTCGGGGAGGGGGGGTTGCCGTGGTCTATAGGAATTCAATCTCCCTCTCCAGGCTTCCTGCTCATTCAAGTGCAGATCTTGAGTGTCTGTACCTTGTGTTGGGTACCCGGGACAGATTAGGGATTCCGTTAGTGTACCGCCCACCCCGCTGCCCATCGGACTCCCTGCCTGAGCTGACGGAGGTGGTCTCGGACTTGGTGTTGAGGACCCCCAGGATGATGGTCCTGGGGGATCTCAACTTCCATGCCGAGGCCGCTGTATCCGGGGCGGCTCAGGACTTCATGGCCGCCATGACAACCATGGGGCTGTCCCAACATGTCATCGGCCCAACACATATAAAAGGACACATGCTTGATCTGGTTTTCTCGACTGGAGGATGGTGATCTGAAAGTAGAGGAATTAACATCTGTCCCTTTGTCATGGTCAGATCACTTCCTGCTGAGGTTTAGACTTCTGGCGGCCTTTCCCCTCTGCAAGGGTGGGGGACCTATTAAAATGGTCTGCCCCCGGAGATTAATGGATTCCGATGGATTCCAGAGGGCTCTGGGGGATTTTCCTGCTGGTATGGCTGGTGCTCCTGTTGAAGCCCAGGTCGCTCTGTGGAATGCAGAGATGACTCGGGCAGTTGAAACGATCGCACCCAAGCGCCCTCTCCCTCTGAGCAGAGCCCGGCCAGCTCCTTGGTATACACCTGAGCTGAGGGCAATGAAGCAAGAGGGGAGACGGCTAGAACGCAGGTGGAGGAAAACTTGTGCTGAGTCTGACCGAACACAGGTAAGAGCCCACTATCAAGCCTACTCTGTGGCGGTGAGGGTGGCAAAGAGGCAGTTCTTTTCCACCAGTATTGCATCTTCTCAGTGTCGTCCGGCGGAGCTTTTCCGAGTGGTTCACGGCCTGTTACATTCTGGGCCAGGGAGAGAGACGGTGGAACCCTTGGTAGCACGCTGTGACGAGTTTGCGCGGCACCTTGAGGATAAAGTCGCTCAGATTCGTCATGAATTGGACACCACGATTAATGCAGTTCCATTGGTAGAGGCGTTCAGAGCACCGTCTGGTCCAGTTTTATTGGATGAGTTTCAGTTACTGAGGCCTGAGGATGCGGACAAGGTGCTTGGCCAAGTCTGATCGACCACTTGTGTGCTTGACCCTTGCCCTTCATGGCTTATTAAATCAAACAAGGAGGGGTTGTCCGGCTGGGTCCAGGAGGTTGTAAATTCCTCCTTGAGAGAGGGAGTGGTGCCTGCTGCTTTAAAAGAGGCAGTAATTAGACCACTCCTGAAAAAGCCTAACCTGGACCCAGAGGATGTTAACAATTATAGGCCAGTGGCCAACATCCCCTTCCTGGGCAAGGTGCTTGAGCGGGTGGTTGTAGGACAGCTCCAGGCACTCTTGAATGAAACGGATTATCTAGATCCATTTCAATCGGGCTTCAGGCCTGGTTTTGGAACGGAAACTGCCTTGGTCGCCCTGTGGGATGACCTCTGCCGGGAGAGGGACAGGGGGAGTGCGACCCTGTTGATTCTCCTGGACCTCTCAGCGGCTTTCGATACCATCGACCATGGTATCCTTCTGGATAGGTTGTCTGGGTTGGGAGTTGGAGGCACTGCACTACAGTGGTTCCGCTCCTACTTGGATGGCCAATTCCAGAAGGTGGTGCTGGGGGATTATTGCTCTGTGCCATGGCAATTGTGCCATGGGGTTCCACAGGGCTCTATTCTATCCCCCATGCTGTTTAACATCTACATGAAACCGCTGGGGGAGGTTATCCGGAGGTGTGGGCTGAGGTGCCATCAATATGCAGATGACACCCAGCTCTACCTCTCTTTCTCATCAAAACCAGGTGAGGCAGTGGCTGTTCTGAATCAGTGCCTGGGCACAGTAATGGACTGGATGAGGGCTAATAAACTGAAACTCAATCCAGACAAGACGGAGGTACTGTTAGTGGGTGGTTCGTCTGCCCGGCTAGGTGATATTCAACCTGTTCTGGAGGGGGTTGCACTCCCCCTAAAGGATCAGGTTCGTAGTTTGGGGGTGCTCTTGGATCCAGAACTGTCACTTGAGGCACAGGTGAACTCAGTGGCACGGAGCACTTTTTATCAGCTTAGGCTGGTATACCAACTACGCCCTTATCTGGACAGAGATAGCCTAGCTACAGTTATCCATGTTCTGATAACTTCTCGTCTGGATTACTGCAATGCGTTATACGTGGGGCTGCCTTTGAAAACGGTCCGGAAACTTCAGCTGGTCCAAAATAGGGCAGCAAGATTGTTAACAGGGACTGGCCTGCGAGCTCATATTACGCCAGTACTTTTCCAGCTGCACTGGCTGCCAGTCCATTTCTGGGCCCGATTCAAAGTGCTGGTGTTAACATTCAAAGCCCTTAACAGCTTGGGACCAGGTTACCTGAAGGATCGCCTCCTCCCATATGTGCCTGCCCGGACCTTAAGATCATCATCAGCGGCCCTTCTCCGTGAGCCCCTGCCAAAGGAAGTGAGGCGGGTGGCTACTAGGAGGAGGGTTTTTTCTGTTGTGGCACCCCGGCTCTGGAATGAGCTCCCTAGTGAGGTTCACCTGGCGCCTACATTGTACTCCTTTCGGCGCCAGGTGAAGACCTTTTTATTTTCCCAGGCATTTTAGCTTTCTAAATTTTTATCTTTGCTGTTTTAAATCTGTATTTTAAACTCCTGTACTGCTGCTAGGTTTTATTGTGGTTGTATTGTTATATTGTGGTTTTAATGTTCTATATATTTTAAATTGTTTTATTGTGTGTTGTTTGGTTTTAGTTTTTGTGAACCGCCCAGAGAGCTTCGGCTATTGGGCGGTATAGAAATGAAATAAATAAATAAATAAATAAATAAATAAAGCTTTCTGGGTTTGGTGTGGATATAGGCCAACAATTCACAGTTAATAATTTATCTGGCATACTTAGCCTCTCCTTCTGCTCCTGTACCATATCAAGGAGATAATAATGATCTCCTTTAATGTTCTCTCTCTTTTCTTTTCGCTCAATCAGTAATATTTTGTCAACTTTTTGGGAGCTGTTTACATTCAGTACTTAAGAGTTGCTGCATACTCCTGAGGAAAATGGACTACTGTACCTTCTAAAGCTTCAGGCAACAAAGTGTAGGTGGTGCATTTTGCCATGTTGGGAGTGAAAACAGCCTCTTCCATCCTCTTCTTCTCATGCAACTGCTGAAAGCACAGTAACCGCTTTCAGACCAGAAGCGTTATCACAGTATTCTAGATTACGCCCTATCTTGACACTTCCCTGACACCACCTGTTTTGCTAGTTCTAGATAGAGTCAAGCAGGCCAATTAGTTTTGACTAGTGAGCCAGCAATATCCTCAGCGTCCCTCACCCCAATTCCTCCTGTTTGTTTCTCTTGCTCTGTTAGCTTGGGTAGCCTTTTTCCGATGTTGTGAAGCTGTCAGGCTCTCTTCATGCATTCCTTTCCAGAGGTAATTTTGCCATTCACGGCTATATAGGACACCTTCCCCAATCCATACCTCAAAGACAGCAGATGAGCTGCTGACATGGCCCTTGTATCTCAGGAATAGGGATGGAGATCAAATTTGTTTGGTTCACATTTTAATGAGAACTTACTTAGTTTTGCACTTTCAGACCAGTTTGTGAACTGACACTCAGTTATCCTTCTAAATGCTCACTTCTCCAAATATAGCCAAAAATGCACACAAAAATCTATATACTAGTGAAAAAAGCATTCAAAAATGCATTATGTTAGGGAAATTGCTTGCAAAAAAAATTGTATTAAGTACACTTGCATACAAATATGTATCTGTTAGGGGGAATAAGCACAAAAATGCATATGAATGTGCTTGCAAACTTTTGTTTTTAATTCTCTAAAGCTCGGGACAAACCAAAATTACAAGTGGAAAAACAAGACACAAAAATAAACCAAAATTAACAGATTTGTCCATCCCTATGTGTCAGGAACAAGCAGCAAAGCCCCTCCTGGGAATATGGGACATTTTCAAGAAGGCATCAGATGGGACTGTTATAGGAGGAAGGATATGAGGAGAATTATATGGGTACAAAGGGGCGATGATGATGGTGATGATGATGTAGCTATAGTCACAAAGGACTTTGCACTATGACTAAGCTAATCTACTCTGGATATCTCTGGTTTCTACAGGTCTCCCAGAAGAAAGGAAGGAAGGAAGGAAGGAAGGAAGGTGGCAGATGATCTAATACTGTTTTATGTATTGTTTGAACACAGTGTTGCCTAACTTTTTCTCCAGAAGCAAATGGAAGCCAGGCACATCACTGTTTGGGAGAAGTCAAATAAAGAGATCTCACATCCCATGTTTTACTCAACATTGTCAATATAAGCCAGAGACTAAGCTTCATAAAACAAATTAATTGTCCTCAGGAAATGACGAAGTCAGGGGAAATGTGAAATGCTCTGCATCTCTGCAAATGGGCCCTATATATTTCAGAAATGTAATTAACCACTGAAGAAAGCTCATGCCAATCCAACAGATACAAGCAGAAAGGTGATGCCTTGGAGGCATATCAAATTCCTGATGGTAGTTTAACTACTGGATCATCAGTAAGCTTCTTATCCACTCCCACCTTAGGGATATTTCAAAAGTTCCTTCAAGACTAAGGTGAACAAGAGGTCATATTTAGCACTTCTAAGGATTGTCAGATATCTTGACCTTACTGGACCCAAAATAAATAAATAACCATAATTCATACTGCTGTGCTGCCTTATGAAAGTGAATCTGTGGGACGTGCCCTGTGCAACAATGCCTTAGCAATGCTAACTCACCCTGAGTATTTATATAAATCCTAAAGCATTTTCACAATGGCTCTTTTCCCCATAAATCTTTTTTAAAAAAACAAATTTTCTACAATCTTGCTGAAAATGTTATGAGTGTGCTGGTGGTATAGTGGTATGGTGACCAGTTAGTAGGCCAGATCCTGTGTACTGGTTAGCAAGCATTAGGGCCCCAGTAGGTGGTACAAGAGGCCCATTGACTGGCACAGCTACATCAGTACTTGGTCAAGTCTCCCACATGGCACAGTTTTACCATGCAATGCACATTTCATGATGTGGATGAAGAGAGAGACAAGCCTGCTTCTCCGCCATGTTCAGCTTCATCATCCGATCCTAAGGATGTTTGCTGGCACTTGCACAATGTCTCAGCAGCAAACATGGAAAGGAGCAAAAAAGGGTTAGGCAAGCGGGATAGAGCTCTATGTCTGTACCCTATTTGCTCGCTATAGGGAGGCATGTAGGGAATTTAATGTCCATATATGGCAAGGCTGTAGAAGATAAGGCACAAACAGCTTTGAAAAAAAATGCTGGTGCTGTGGTGGGCTTAAACATCTGACTCAATCTTTAACTTCTTTAATGCAGTAAGTAGACAAGGCATATTTTGTCAAACATTTAGGGGCATAACTGATGAGTATATTATGGTTACTGGCAATGTGCTTCCTGTGGTTGTTTGTGAATCTCCTACAGCTGCCTTCCCTGATGCAGTGCCCATAGGTCCCCCTATTGATTATTTAATTTTTAATTTTAAAAATTACTGGGCAGCTAAGGGTCTTGCAAAGTGGAGCATCAGCCTCTAGACACCTGCCATCTCCCTCTTCATGGCATATCAGTGTTATTGGATGTGCTACTGTTAGCTGGGTGGGGGTGGTGAAGATAGTATTCTCAAGGCAAGTGGGCCAGAAACTTTGGAAACTAGAAGCACAGTTACCTGTCCTGCCACAGAAAGTCCTCAGTTATGCTCTGGGGGCATCTCTACACCAGCCTAAAATACTGCATTTAAAACAGGGTTTTCTGCTTCCATTTTAAATGCAGCATCACAACGACTCCCCTTTTCACCTGCTTCCTTCCCCCCTCCCCTTCCCCCTCCTTTTCCCCGTATCTGAGTCTTCCATTATCTTTCATTGATCTCGCTCCTCTTCTTCCCGCTTTTATTCTTTTGGCGGAGGGAACTGAAGTGGAACACAATGGGGTAATTTGATAGCTCATTATCTGCCATCTATTTAAAAATGGAACAAAGGGCATTTAGTGCAGGAGGTGCCCTGGAGGTTCATGGCATCACATAAAGAGCCCACAAACTTCCCTGAAGGAGCAATCTCAATTGCAGGGTAAAAGCTCCGAGTGAAGAAAGCCTATCCACCACCCACCCAATGCAGATTTTTTCCCCTTCCTCCTTCCCAATCAGTCCAGATTTTATTAACAGAACAATGTGCTCTATGCATGCCCAGCCAGATTGACAAAGGAAGGGGAAAGGACTGCATGCACACACATCCCTTGAGTCTATGTATGGCTTTCTAGGGCAAACACATCTCCTGGACTGCCACCTCCCTCTCTCAGTCACCACTCAAAGATGGGTGGTCTTGGCTTGCCAGATTAGTTTTTGCTTAAAGCATTTGTACTTTAGAGTCTGTTCCTTTCAATATTCCTTTCAGACTATCTGCAGAATGCCAGGTCTCCCTCCAGGGTCACAAGATACCTGATAGCAGATTCTGTCTTCCATCCATTTTATAGCTCTGTTCTCTGGGAAATGTTGATTAAAAAGCCATACTTATAACTCCCAGACTTTCTACCTCATCACTTTTTTTTCCTTGAGAAATATGTATTAAAAGTAAAGGATAAATCATCGCCGGGGAAAGTTTTCTGGTAACACAATTACTATTAAAAAATCTAAGCATTCCAATAAAATCCAGCCTACTCAGAGTTTATGCAAGATTTTTAGATCTTAATTTCACAGTCATTAGCATCTCCCAATACATCTTCCTATTTTCTCTGTTTGCACTAGAAAAAAGTTATTACCAGTGGAATAAGAGATTTGCAAGAGATTGTTGTTCAGCCCTATTAATAATATAAAATCAGCCTAAACCACAAAGTAATTTTATTGACTCATGGGACATTAAGCATGCCTTATTTAAAGCCTTCATATTTTATTTCTCAGAGTTCTCTTTTGAAATCAGTTTTATTGCCTGATTTAGAATAATTCAACATAAGATGAATTTTCCAGCTAAGCAGGCACCACCATCAAACTACAGCATGGTTTCTTATATGGAAAGGGGGGCCGGGGGGGGGGGGTACTAACTTACTTGGCTAAAACTTTTGTTTCTTTTACATTAAGAATATTAGATAAGGCTTCTTAATAATATAGTGAAAGTTCAGCAAAAAGCCACAACCTCGTTGTACTAGATCAGGGATGGGGAATGTGTAGTCCTACAGATGTTGTTGGACTACAAGTCCCATCATCCCTCACTAGCTAAGGTGGCTAGTTTCGCGCCCCTGCACTAGATGATGAAAGATAAGGCTATCAATGCATACAAATCATGATGCCTACTTGGAGGCTTGCCATAGTCCAGGCCAGGGGTGGGGAACCTGTGGCCCTCCAGATGTTGTTGGACTCAGCATCAGCCCCAGCAAACATGAACAATTACTGGGAGTCCGACAACATCTGGAAGGCTATGGTTTCCCCACCAGAGCCATAGGCATCTAGTTGGCCACTATGGGAAGAGAATGCTGAACTAGATAGGAGCTTGTTCTTATCTGGCAGGGCTAATCATATGTTCTTATGTCTGGCAGAGGCATTCTAACCCAAGAACATTTATACTTTTGCCTCATAATGATGTATACATTTTTCAAGAAGTTTTCTTCCACTTGTACTGGCCACCAGCCCTCAAGACACCAACAGGTCACAGAGCATCAAGATCCTCCTTTCAGCTCATTCTTCATCCCACACTCAGGCAAGGGGAGAGAGAGACTTGCTCTTTGTTGTTCAGTCGTTCAGTCGTGTCCGACTCTTCGTGACCCCATGGACCATAGCACGCCAGGCCTTCCTGTCCTGCGCTCTCTCCCGGAGCGTGCTCAAGTCCATATTCATTGCATCAGTGATGCTATCTAGCCATCTCATCCTCTGCTCAGTCACTATCACATGAGCACAGCCCTGGCCCCTGCACTGTTTTTGACAAATGAGAGTGTGACGAAACCCCTCCTCTCTTCACCCAGGCTACAGTCCATCAAGATGGGGGCTGTTCGTCTTTGCTTCCACCTAGGCAGGTTATTCCCATCCACCTCACGTTTCTGCCTTTTACCACCTTACTACACTCCTTTATTTTCCTAGAGTACAATTGTGTGTGTACTCTAGGACACACGCACCACCGCTCCCTATCCCCAGGAGAAGTTTTATCTAAGAGTTAAAATCCCTCTTTCCCTTCTCATCTCCCTTCTGTCATCCAACTCCCTCTTTTTTCTCACTCTCTCTCACTCTAACTCCCCCTCCCATCAGCATTCTCACTAACCAATCACATGGCCCCAGGCACTCAGCCACTCACACCGTTCCATGCATTCTCACACACCCACCAGGCAACCTACAATGTATGGAGAAGCTATGGACCTTTAACACAGTGCTTAAACAAATAAAACCATGGTGCAGTTCCGCCACAGAGAGTAATGGATAGAACATTTGAGAGAGAACCGTACTACTTTTGAGTTGTCCCCTCTGTTGGCAATAGCACATTTGCTTCAGGAATAGGTAGGGGCAGAGCGGGGGATGCAAGGAGAAAAAAAAATGCATTTGTTTATTGTTTAATGTATATCCTGCCTTTCCACCAAAAATGGCAGTCAAGGCAGATAATAAAATACAGATTCCAAATAAAATTTTAATTAAAGCAACATAAAAACACAATTAAAAACACAACAATGAAAGAAATAAACAGCACCCAATCAACTAAGATCCCCTTCAGCAACAGACCAGCTTATATACCAAGGGCCTGCCTGTATGCAAACATGTACCCAGTCTTAGCTTTGTCAGTGCAAACTACCTTGCTGCATCATGCCTGTATATGTGCCTCTGAGCATGTGCAGAACACCTTTCACTCATCAGTGAATAATTACTGCCAAGCACCTCTTCTCACCTCCCCAATTTCTGCTTAGGGCTAAAGGACTGAAAAGGAAATAATGCTGAGGCATGCATAAACCCCCAAAGCTTTAACTATTGGCAAAGGAGTACTGTACTGTACAAGCTAAAGGACCTGAGAGGAATTAATGTCCTTCCCATCACTACAGTAAAAAATAAAAAATGGTCTTGGAAGGGGTCTACATACATTTGAGCCAAGAATTAGCTCTGCTCTCAATGGCAGGACTACAAACCGGTAAAGACAGTACCCCTGGGTATACACACAGTATATTTACTACAAGAATCGGGGCTTCTCCACGATGTTTTTTTTTTTTTCTAATTCAAGCATGATCTTCAAAGATTTGAAGTTGTGAAGCTTAGCTCCTGAGATCAGACAAGAGCGTGCAGGAAAACAGCAGGAAAACAGCACAGCGCTCGAGTGTGAACCGAGCTCATGCATTCGATGAAGTACTGCAATGGGGAAAATGAGTGAGTGTGAATAATCACGTTTTAATGCGAGAGCGTTTAACCTGACAGGACACCGTATTCGTTGCGATGGAGGGTGCAATGTAGATCGGCCCTAGCTGTACTTGAGTTACAACTTGAACCTACCTGTACACTACGCTCATCATTTAAGGCCCTCCTCTGGGTGCTTCCTCTTAGGGAGGTTTGGAAGGCTGCAACAAAGGAGAAGGCCTTCTCAGTGGTGGCCCCCCAATTGTGGGATGATCTCCCCGATGAGGCCCCTCTGGCTCCAACATTGTTATCTTTTCAGTGCCAGATTAAGACCTTCCTCTTCTCTCAGGCATTTGGCAGCATATGATGAGGTTTTAATGAGGTCCTGGATTTTTCTTATTCATTGTATAAAATTGTTTAGATATGTGTGTGTGTGTGCACACGCGTGTGTGCGTGCGTGCATGCATGCTGTCTCTTTATATGTTTGTATGCAAATGGTTTTTATACTATGTATAACGTATTTTTAAGGTTTTTAATCTGCATAAACTGCTCAGAGAGCTTCCACTATTGGGTGGTATAGAAATGTAGTAAATGAAATGAAATGATCCACTCAGTTCCATTTCAATGGGTCCAACATCCCGGTATGTTTTCTTAGAATCACACCATTAGTTTGAGATCAGTTTTGTGGCCATGTCATAATAGCCAACCGTTGTCATTATCTCTTTAAAACCAACAACATAATACATGGTAAATGGTATTTGGATCGTGATCCTTGACTTGTGGTTTTGTACCCCATCACACCAGCGACTCAGGATAAGAGAGGTGCCATCTAACTCAGATTTGCTCAAAAGAAGCTGAGTTATTATTTCCTGATGTTTGAGGAAGTAGGATGGCTTATTATGAGATAATCTAAGTAGGGTGTGTGTGTGTGTGTGTGTGTGTGTGTGTGTTATTTTAGCCATCACTAGCACAAGTGGATATTTTATTTTAATTTGTTGCCCACTTGTTCCTATCAGTTTTGTTTAGGATTAAGACTTAGCATTAATTTCTTAGGGCCTGTTAATTCTTCATCACAACCACCCCACTAACACTGGTGGGTTCCAGTGCCTACATGGGGGGATGGTAAGGTGCTGCAATTTGCTAAATTGTTTTGGCTCCAAAAGAGTGCCGGTATTACTTATTCCACATTCCTGACACTTGGAACTAGTGCTGTACTGAAAATTTCTCCCACACTTTTTATGACTGTTCTCATTCAATTTGGTAGAAGAGAAATTGCTTTTGAAAAGAAATTCAAATTTCAGACAAATTCTCATGGGTTGGGTTTGGGTTTCTTGGGCTTACCATTTACGGTTGCATTTACCTTAAACTAAGGCCTTTACGGCCGCAAATGGAGTCCCGGACGCCATTTGCGGCCGCAGTATGTCCCCTTCAGCCAGCGATACGGCATGGCGGCCGGGACTCCATTTGCAGCCGTAAATGATTCTGCACGGAGGTGGGGGTAAGTCTTCTGTTCCACCATGGACTCCAGGGGGCCGAATTCTTTAGAATCCAGCCTCATTGGAGTCCATGGCGGAATTCTCCGCCATCCCTATCCCATGGGGCTTTTTCAGATCAGGACGTGCAGGCAGCCTGGGAGGCTAGCTGTGATTAGGTAAGCTAAAGAACACTACAACAATAAATGATAAAACATCTGGAATGGGGCAGAACAATGGAAGCCTCTTTCATGAGGGGAGAAAACTCTCAGGAAATTGGAGGACAGATTTTGGCAGAGCACCAACTCCACGGTCTCCACCTCATCCCTGGAGCTACACACAACACTGTCCCCAGCTGCGGTGGATACAGACGGGGGGCCAGCCTGCCAAGCCAGTTGATGCTGTTGCAGCACGAACCCCCCAAACCCCTTACCACAAAAGAAAGAAGGTGTGCTACAAGCCCTGCCAATGGGAGCCCTACCTGGGAGAAACTGTGGAGAATTTCTCCTCCCCCTGGAGAAATTCAGTGAAATTGTCTCCCAAATTTCTCTGCCCACAAGGAAATGGAGAATTTCAAGAGGCCATTTGTGCACAGCTCTGCTCGGAACAGTGTCTAAAATACAAACGTTGTTCTGGAAGGTGTGACTTCCCCTGTTACATTTTGTAAAGTTCATGGCCTGCCTTTTGTGGTGATCCTCAGTTGCCCACTCAACACATGAAATGAAGAAAAAAGTTTGGTTTCTTGAGCCAGTAAAATACAATCTTCAATTAAAGTATATTATATTGTGGCTTTATACGTAGCTCACTGCTGCTGCTTCCTTTTCCATGGGTAAGGCACAACTGCTAAAACGTTGTCAGCTTTATAACTCCAGTGTTGTTGTTTTCCAACACAGCCATATATTTTACCTTTGAATGCTACACCCATGTTGACTTTTCAGGTTATATTCATGATCAGGGGTCAAAAATATGCTTCCCTGCAAAATCTTCATGGATTTCTGCCACAGGCAGCTCTTGTTCTACCTCCACAGAGGAAGCATTTTATGTCAGAATCAGTCAAGTAATCACTGATAATTGTGCCTTTGTTCTTAGCATTGTCTATCTGTAATGTAGGTTCTTTGTGGCATCTTTGGAGATTTAGGGTTGGTTTTTTTTTAAGTACACTTAAAAAGACCCAGCCACAGGAACCAGTCACAAAGACCTCAATTATTTCTAATGTTTATTGTTTCTTTAAGTGGGGGGAAAAAGCCACCACACATTTGTGGGTTAAGTTTTCACATCTCTGGCCACTGGGTGCCACTGTTTTGCTGCACAGAAAAACAGCTGAAACAACATTTTTGTGGCATTAATAAGTTTTGATTGTTAAAGCATGTATCTCATAGCTACATCATCTTGAGAACACATAGAACTATACAGTGCAACCAGTAAACGTATTGAAACCCAACAGGCAGCCGGACATAAAGATCTCTCTTTTGTAAAGCATTACATATTTGCAGATGCAAAGATAACAGCATACAAAATTTCTAATCTAAGCACTGACATTGATTTTATTTCCAGCAGATGTTTCTTAAACCTGTTAATTAAAACAATTTTTTTCCAATCAACCAACCCGTTGTCAAAATATGTAGATATACACCCATGAGCTATATTCAAACATACTCTTGACACTTGACACACCCAGACTACTTTTGTTCATTACGTATGTTGTTAATATACAACACCCTCTGACCTGCACCCTCTGTCCACATTTTGTAGGTCCAGATTGCACAGATAAAATAAAATCTAGTATCTCTGCATTCATGCCGGTACTTCTGAACCAAGGAGGGAAAAATAAAGCAGTTGAGGAAAAAGCGTTGTTAGCATACACTGAAATCTACTTTCCACTGGATAAAGGCAAAGTACTTTGCTTATCAATGGCAGCTACTCACTTTACTATCTAGTTTGACATTGCACTACAAAATACAGAGGTGTGTTAAGTATTGCTTTCCTCAACACAATGTACATGAAAGTGGGGCCTGTCCTCTCCTGATTCCTCCTTCCATGTATTTTGCTATGTTTTGAATACACGTGTGCCATTCTGTTCGCAGCTGACATGAGGAGTGTATTATTTTGTATTTGGGTGTCTGTACCTGAAGTGAAAACAGAGTACAACTGTTAGAAGCAAGTTTTCTGGTATGGATGAAGAACTACAGGAATTCATAGACTCTTGAAAAAGAATATATTCCCCAGGGACAGCTATGCCTGTACAGAGGCAGCAAAAACCTGATGGTCTCAACAGCATTGCACTGCATGAGCTTCTTTGTACCCCCAGAATGATAAACATGGACCTCTTGCAACCTTTACTGTTGTAGACCTCATTCTCTATGGGCTTTTCTACACGAGGCTGTGAAAGCACTGTATCTACCTTTGGCTGCATTGCAGAATTGATATCTAAGCACTACATGAAAAGTGTTTCCTTTCCTGTTTTTCCACTACATAACCTCTAGGTGGGACTGTGGTATAGCAGAATAGCACAAATACACAAGTGACATAAGTGTTTTCTTTCACTTTCACAGATAATATTGCCTTTTCCCTGAAAAAAAAAATCATGGAAAGTGCTCTTTAGACACAGAAGCAAAACTGGAGGGTCATGACATCATCTAAAGAACATGTAACAACCATGAGTAGGGAATGACAAGCACACAATAAATGCCTAGTGTAGAAAAGCTCTACAACTCTACATTATCAACAGACATGTATGGCAGTTACCACCCACATCACCCCACTGTCTCTTTCCTAGAATTGATTCCTGACTATTTAAAATTCGTTACAGCAAACCAATAAATTATTTAATAAGAACACGTGGGAAACCATGGTACCCCACAAATTCTGGGAGAGCTGGATTTGCCCCATCACCAGGATAAGACACAGTGTGATGCCAGCACTCATGCAACATTGTGTGGGAGCTAGAGGAACTCATAGGTAAGCATAGATAGCCTTTATAAAATGTCCCCCCCCCATATTGGCTACTTTCAATGTAATTCAATTTATTGATCCAGTCAACAGGCCTCATAATAAGACTTATACATCAATTAATGTGCAAGAATAAAATTCAAAAATATCACTTAACTTTCAGAAGTAAAGTCCAAGAAAGTCCAAAAATGACTTAGGTACCCTTATTAATAAAAACAACAACAAGGAGATGAGTCTAATTAGATAATACTTTAACCCATATCCTCATTGCTCTCAACAAATGTTTAGCTACACTCTTTTGTAACACTCTTTTGTATCAGAAAGAAACACACACACACACACACACACACACACATATTTTTATATATATATATATATATCAGCCTCTTTGGATCCAGTGGATGGGCTCTTTGGCAGCCCATCCACTACAGGATTGGGCTTCATTTTATTTGGCTAATTGGATGAACATCACCATTCTTAGTAACTCTTCCTCCTGTACCAGAGTTACGGCAATAAAAGGAGGCTAGGTAGAAGCTACTGCTTGCAATTCAATAGGACTGTGAATAGATACAGCACAAGATATCATAAGGGATGTCTGAGAACTTCATTTCGATGTGCCCAATTTGCACCTCCTGAAATTGGATGCAGTTCTGAATGTAATTGAAGTCCATACATTTCTGTGCTTGCAATGCAATTTGCAGAATAAAACAAAATGAAATGTGTTTGAAAAAATTGTGTACCTTTGAAAAATGTGCTTCCAAGAATGTGTGCTTTTGAAAGCTGCATACAAACACACTTTAATGGGGGGGGGGGATGTGTACATTTCCAAAATGTACACAATTGATGCATATAGGTGGGAAAACTCAAAACTGTGCACAAAAATATGCCTGTTTTTTTGTGCAAAAAGAAAATGCAAAGCTCACAATCTGATATGGACATGAGTCAGAACAAGCTTTGAGGTGCTATTTGGAGAACCTTGATGAGCTAGAATTTTGCTTGTTCACATATCCTTAGATATCATCCAGAGACTAAGGAGAAATGATCATCATGCTTTCATTCTTTCTCTGATTCTTAGTGCTCACCATAATGCAATTTGTGGGAATGTGTGCCTATAGAGGAATTTCTGTAATTTACAAGAGTGAATTTTGAAGTGGACAAAACTTCAAAAAGCTTGTGTTCTTCATCAAGGTTGTGTTCTAAAGACACTCCACCATTTTTAACACCATTACAGCACAAACCACTGTTTGTGTCCTTTTGGTTTTATTAGCTCCTCTATTCAGGAGAATATATCTGGTGGGAAATCCAGGAATCACTGCTTATGCATGTGCAAGCATGGATGACCATGTGGCCGTGATACAGGGGCACTAGTCAGGGTTTTCAGTGACTCAAGTGCAATTGTCATCTAGAAAATCTGCTGGTGTAATGTGATGGCCCATTGCCTATGTTGGTGCAATGCCAGCCATATTTCCTAAATGGTTGTCGGCCCAGTGTTCCTAGCCACCATTGCAAATGCTTAAAGGCAGGACACAAGATGTCAGGGCTGTTCTGGGGATCTGTGGGGGCAGTGCCATCACACACACACACACAGCCGCCACCACTCTTCATCCTGAACTCCCCTGGCAGAAAAATGTGCACCATGCAGCCTACCCTGCACCGTTAAACTAGCATGTTGCCCTCAGGCACAGTGAAGGCTGTTGTCCCATCACTAGTGCTGAAGTAAGATTCATCCACTAGGGCAGGCATCTTATCTATGTGGAATGGCAAGGGGAGAGAGAAGGGGGCATCTTCTTGTCCTTCATCTGAAACAGAAAAATGTCTTGGTCTGTCCCTGAAAAATGTTCAGGATAGAGCTGCCTGATACTAAGAAACAATGGCTGAACCTACACATAGCAGTTATACCGTTATCATGCTGTTATCATAACTATTGTTACACATGACACCAATGGGCACCAACAGTTATGATAATGGTATGATAATGGTATAACTGCTATGTGTAGATTCAGCCAATATTAAGCAATTCAAGTTTAACAAGAATAACACCTCTAATGTAGGGATGGACAAATCTTTCCATTTCAGTTTCTCTCAGTTCCTCATTTTTCCAATCCTACTTTCTGTTTGGCTTGAACTTTGGGAATGTCTCCATGCTTAAGTTCAGTTCATCCTGAACACTGGGAGTTAAAAAAGAAAAGAAAAGTTCACATGATGATTCATAAGCATTTTTGTGCACATTTCTCCAAATGCATGCATTTTTATATGCATTTTCGCCAAATAGACATGCTTTTGCAACCCATGTCCGTGGTATAACACATGTTAAATATTATTTCCACTAATATATGCACTTTTGTATGAATCATTTGATTGGAGAACTCCATCACAAAAATCAGAGAAGTGAAAATTTCAAAACATAACTTGTTTCTGTTTGCATAGTCGCTCAGAAGTGTAAATTTAGATAAATGTACCTAAATTCACATCAAAATGGAAACTGGATAAATTTCTTCCCCATCTCCACTCTACTCTTGCTTAATTTGGTTCCAGTTCTAGAAAGAAGGAAAGTGTTAACCTTCATGTAGAGTCTTCAGTTGCTGTGCTTCACTTTTATGAGTCTAGATGTTAACTTGAAAATTCCCCTTTATCAGGGGACCATTGACTATGTTTAAAAATGTACCTCCCCGACTCCTTTCAGACTTCCCAGCCCTCTAGACTTTCATCAGTGAATAGGCATTACAGTCTGAATAGAATTTTGATCTTCTCTGTGTTCAGCCAGCAGGGTACCAAGTAAGCAGGAGAGAAAGAAGGGAAGATTGCAGGCAATTCTTGGCTGTCATGTTTAGAGTTTAATGGGAGCCGCCAGCCCAAAAGGGGGGTCTCTGATGTAGTGGTGCCTGCCTTCCATTCACATGAATTGATCAGCTCTGCTGCAGTTCAATGAAAATGGTTTGACTTCAAGGAACTGAGGCAGAAAACTTCAAAGACAGATGTGACTTGGGGCACTTCCAGCTGCCTGGCTACAGAAGACCCTGGAAACCACTTTGGCCTTAAGACAATGAAAACTGGCTTTTTAAAAAAGAACTTCCTGAATACTTGTTAGTCTAGATAATGCCAAGTAAGAGGAAACAACAGCATAGAAAGTAACAAATCAACATGTGAACTAGGCTATATAGTTAAATTATGGGTGTATAAAATCCAGAAAGTAGTATGCCTATAAATGGACAGGGGAAAGCCAGCAAATAAGAAAAATTAGATTTGCAAACACCTCTCTCTCCCTCTCTCTCTCTCTCTCTCTCTCTCTCTCATACGCGTCTATCACATATAAATGCACCAGCCAATGACATGAGTAATCTGCTTGCCTTTGTATCATGACCACAGTGGCTACCACGTTTCTGTCAATAAATGAGGATGGAGTCCTATTTTATCATGGCAGTGGTGCTGCCAATGCGTTCCAATGGCAACCCATTCCTATGTTGCCATTAGCTTAAGACTAGACTACTGAACTATTGTTACATGGGTTTTATGTATGTATGTATATATAACATTTATAGGCCAGTCTACATCTAAAAAGAGAGCCAGTTCTGGTGCAGTGGTTAGTGTGTTGGAGTGGGGAGATCCAAGTACTAGTCCTGACTCTGCCATGAAGATCACTTGGTGACTTTGGGCCAGTCACTTACTTTCACCCTAACTACCTCACAGGCTTTCTGTGAGGATAAAATGGAGAGTAGGAGGACTACGTAAGCCACCCCGCGTTCTTTGAAAGAGGAAAAGAGGCAGGATATAAATGGAAGAAGAAGAAGAAGAAGAAGAAGAAGAAGAAGAAGAAGAAGAAGAGGAAGAGGAAGAGGAAGAAGAGGAAGAGGAAGAGGAGGAAGAGGAAGAAGAGGAAGAGGAAGAGGAAGAGGAAGAGGAAGAAGAAGAAGAAGAGGAAGAGGAAGAGGAAGAAGAAGAGGAAGAGGAAGAGGAAGAGGAGGAAGAGGAAGAGGAAGAGGAAGAGGAAGAAGAGGAAGAGGAAGAGGAAGAGGAAGAGGAAGAGGAAGAAGAAGAAGAAGAAGAAGAGGAAGAGGAAGAGGAAGAGGAAGAGGAAGAGGAAGAAGAGGAAGAGGAAGAGGAAGAGGAAGAGGAAGAAGAAGAAGATTGCCTAGTGGTAAAAAATGAATGGGGGAAATGTCAAAATACAAAAGAATAAATATATTTAAAATCATATTATACCAATGAAACTATTGCTGTTCTTTCACTCAGGAATGGCTTGTTTTTTTAAAAAAATCTTTGCTGAAAACAAAGCAATGATGGTGCCTACCTGACATCAACTGGCAGGAAATTCCACAGAGAGGGAGCCAGTACACTAAAAGCTCTATTCCAAATGGACCCTAAACAGACCTCACGCGAATGCTGAACCACCGGGAGTGCCTCATCCAATGACCTCAGTGACTGGGCAGGCTGATGGGGGAGAAGGTGCACTCTCAAGTATCCTGGTCTCAAGTTGTTTATACACCAAGAACAAAACCTTAAATCTGCCCTGGTAGCAAATAGGCAAACAGTGCAATTCCCTCACCAAAGATGTTACATGCCGAGCAGAGGTAGGCTGCTGCATTCTGCATTAACTCCTGCTTCCAGACCAACCTTAAGGGCAGCACACCACATAGAGTGCATTGCAGTTAGGGATGTCAGAGAATTCCGCCAAGGATCTTGTTGAGGCCGAATGCCAGTGCATTCGGCCCCCCTAACTCTGTGGCAGAATGGCCTGCCACCCCCCCCCTGTGGATCCCTCCCGGGATGAGACTTACCTGGGGTGGATCTTCCGGGCGGCGGTGGCTCCAGCGGCGGCTCCGGCGGCGGCGGCGGCTGGTTTTCCGACCAGCTGCCGCCACTGCCATTTGCAGTCTTCTCTTTCTTTTTTTTTCACAGAGACGTGATAGGCTACATAAGTTTTTACGTAGCCTATCACGTCTCTGTAAAAAAAAAAAAAAGACGAAGAAAAATAAGGAACGCAAATGGTGGCGGCCATAGCCGTTGCTGCCATTTGCGTACGCAGTTTTGTTTTGTTTTTTACCCAGACGTGATAGGCTACCTAAGTTTTTACTTAGCCTGAAAGGTCTAGGTAACAAAAAAAAAAGGCGTATGCAAATGGCGGTGGCAGCTACGGCTTCCGCCATTTGCGTTCCTTATTTTTCTTCGTCTTAGTCTACGTAAATATTTACGTAGACCAAGACGAAGAAAAATAAGGAACACAAATGGCGGCGGCCGTAACCACCGCCATTTGCGTACACATTTTGTTTTGTTTTTCCTTACCCAGAGCCCTCCGCATCCAGAAATCCAGCTGCGGATGGCCCTGGCCTGGGCCTGGCCGGCTGCTCCGCGGACCCACCGCAGAGCACAGCCGGCTTTTGAGGATTCTGGGGGGAGGACCAGATCACCTCCCCCCCCCATCGAGGATTCCGGCAGGAGGGACGGAGCACCTCCCCCCACCACGAAGCAGATCCGCGAAATGGTAAGTGACTTTCATACATCCCTAATTGCAGTAATGCAGTCTTCAGCTTACATTTCATGACCTCGGAATGTAGAATAGAGTGCAGAATTACCCTATCAGTAATGTACTAATTTTTTTTCTTTATCTGTTGCAATAACAATACACAATTATAGAAATGAGGGGGAACTGAACTAAAATTAGAATAAAACTTAAAATTATTGTCCATTCTGGTGGTACAAAACTATTGGGAAGAAAATAATTATAAAATGAAGACAATAAATAAAAAAATTATAATAACGGAATTATGTACTTTTTTGTCACAATCTTGCCCCTTTGCAGAATTAAAGAAAAGCTCATCTTTTGTTTTCAGTTAGATAAATAGGAAAATAAAGAGTAAGGAAGTAGAAGATATATAATAAACATAAGGTGGGAAGGAGAGGTGAGAGACTGCATGGGTCAGGAATCAGATAGAGCACCAGATCTTAGTAGCAATATTTTGGATCAGTTGCTCAGCTCTTAGGTGTAATCGAAATACTCCAGAAAGGCATCCCATATGCCATTAAATATGTAAAAAGACATTTCTTCACATAAATGTTAATTGCTCTTGAGATGCTTATTCTAGGAGTTCCACTACCCAGTTATCAATACTAGGTGGAAAGTGGGATTTCCAAGCCTGTAAAACCAGTCACTTGGTAATTAAGGCAGCAAATTATGTGCATGTTATTTAGGGCCTTTTGTGTTGAAACATTAGCAACTAGAATGTGAACAAGGATTAATTTGCAGACTGTGTCTAGTGGGAGGTTGTTTCATTTCCCCCCAAACTACAAATTACCTTACAGATCCAAAACATATATGTATATATAACTCTCCATACATCTCCAGCAAACAGATTTTATTTATTTATTACATTTCTAATCCACCCAATAATGACTGTTTTCTGGGTGGATTACAAACAGTTAAAAAGCTAAAATGCTATCGAACCATTAAAAATATAAAATGCAATACAACTATTTAAAATAATAAAATATAATATCATGCCAAAGAATAAACAGCACAGGAATTGATAAAATAGCCATAAAAATATAGAACAAAGTCTCTGAAGTGCCTGGGAGAAAATAAAGGTCTTTACCTGGCAATGAAAAGATAACAGGTGCCAGGTAAACCCCTTTGGGGAGTTTGTTCTATAAGTGAGGTGCCACGACTGAGAAGGCCCTCTCTCATGCAGCCATCCATCTAGCTTCCTTTGGCTGGAGCACTCAGAGGAGGGCCTCCACAGATGACATAAGGGTCTGAGCAGGGAGGAGATGATCCTTTAGATATGGGTATCAGAACAGTTTAGTTAAATCAGTATGGAAAGGGACCAATGCATTCACATTAATACTTCTTGCTGCACTAGTCTGATATTGAGCATAAAGGATACAGCTGAATTACAAGCATGTTTCTACTGCAGCCTTCCCCAACTTGGTGCCCTCCAGATATTTTGGAGTATAATTTCCAGCCATCATGGCATTGGTCATGCTGGCTGGGAATTGTAGTCCAACACATCTGGAGGGCACCACCAGGTTAGGGAAGGCTATTCTGCAGCACTGGGAGAATGGTGTGTTGTCTGTGCTAGATATATGGGATTGAAGCCGGGTTCCCTTCCCTCCATGCCATTAAGTAGGATCATTGTTTTGGTGCAAATGGATGAAATTTCAAAGGAAGTAACTAGTTTAAGTGTTTCAGAGATGGCACCTGCGTCAAGTCCAAAGATGTGAAGGGATGTTTGATTTGATTGTAGGATATAGTTGGTTATTATTCAGCAAGTATTTTGTTTGTAAGTCCCTAAAAGATAACAACATTGTTTTGTGTGTGAATTCAATAAACCACGAGTATGACCATGTCTTCATCAATCCGAGGTTGCTATAAAAATGTGATTTCTCCCATAAGTGGATGTGCAAATAAGGAAGTTCCAGTGCAATCTGCCTTGCTTGCGGCTGTTGTTCAGAGTGCCTTCAAGTGCTTGGGAGACCAGAGGTCAGCTGAAATGCCTGCTCATGCCTGCAGTCACAAAATATCTTAAAGTTATAGAAAGGTTCCATGGGAATTCAGCTCGCATGCTTAATTTCCAAAAGGAACAGGATTCAACATTGTCCAGTAGTCCTACCACATGACCTGGAAACCTTTACCCCTAATACTAGATGTACATGGACTGACTGGAATTCAGTGGTGAGGGAAAGGCAGTCTGTACATGTTCAAGGGCACTGCCTAGTTACATAGAGGGGTACCTTCCTTATTCTGAACCCTAGGAATATTTCATTTAAAAACAGAACAGTGCCAGGATTCATACCTCTAAGGTGCTTTGCTGCCTTATCCTGCTGTACCAGCCTGGAAGTGCTGTTTGGGGCTTTGGAGACATGCTACTGCCCAGTCATGGCTATTCCAATGTGCTAGAGTTCTCCATTGGTTTCTACAGTCATCTCTCACTCCTGGTCCATGGAACTTGCGGGCAGTATGTATGTGTGCGCGCGCACGCGCGTGAAGGTCCAAAGAAACCAGAAGTCAGATTAAAGTCCTGTTCAAGCATTCTAAAACTGAAGAAAGTAAACATGAATGTTTCTCTCATTGTTTCTGTTTCCCTCTCTATGAGAAGCGCGACTTTCTGAATGGGAGAGACTTCTCTATCTCTGGAGTCTTTTCCGGCTATTTGGAACCCTTGAGCAGGGAATTAACTGGCTCAAACTCTAACAACAAACCTAAACAAATCTGGGGCAGGGGCAGGGAGGGGTGTGTGGAAATTCGGATGGAAGGATGTGCACCAACAGGTATTAAAAAAACAACCCATGCACGAAATGGGGAAGTTTAAGGAAGGAGGAAAGGGAAAAGGGAGCCTTTTCTCCCTTTCTATGCTTCTCCCCATCCCACTATAGAGTGGTGAAATGTTCAGGTTTGAGGCTGGTAGCCAGACAGCACGCGCGCACACACGCACACAAACACACAGACATATACCCTGAGAGGTCAGAACAGTACTACAAGGCTCCTGTTCCAGGTTGGCTGGAGCCCTGAGCAGAAGGACACTTCTTAGGGATTTGGGAAACCCTGCAACATATTGGCCTGGTTCAGATGAGCAATTCCTGGGTTAATAATCTGGGATATGCATGAGCTCCATGCTCCCACATACAGCCCCATTGCTGCCATTTCAGTCCTTCCTTCATGCAAGCAAGTGAAGATGCTATATTGTTTTGTTTTCAAAACTGGCCTCCATTTTCCTTTCCTTTCCTCCCTTTTGGTTTCAGCTAACACACTTAACATTCTGTATATCACCTGCTCTCAACCATAGATTTAGGGCAGTGGATTAGTGGAATTATGCAATTATACAAGACTCTCATTCTGCCATTTCTAAATAATACCACACTTTCCTTGTTAGGGGTGGGGTGGGGGAACGTGATAATGGTTGCAAAGCACAGGAGAGGCCCTGGAGGATGACAATATCCTGTAAAGAACCCACAAACTACCACGAGTGAGCAATCATGAGCGCATAGTAAGAGCCTTGTGTAGAAAGGCTCTTCATTAATAGACTCAAGCCCTGTAAAGATGTCCCATTTCTGAGGAAAATAAACGTATGACAAGAGGGAACATACTAGCCTTGCTGCATGCTCTGTCACCCTTTCTAGTGTCTGCTAAATGTAGAGGGCAACTTTCTGAAGGAGAAGAAGTGTTTTTGAAGCCTCCTCTATCTGTGAAGGTTCTCCATGTGATTTGTATCTAGGGATGTACGAAAGTCACTTACCTTTTCGAAGGGTGACATTCATGGTGTGGGGGAGGCACTCCGTACCTCCTTCCGAAATCCTACCCCGGCCGGCTCCGCTCCACAGAGACTCCGCGGAGCCACCAGCCGGGTGCATCCGCACGGCAGGTCTGTGGACGCAATTGGCGGCCAGCGTAGTGACTGCCATTTGCATCCCTTTGCTGAGCCGTGATAGGCTACATAAATATTTATGTAGCCTATCACAGCTCAGTGCAGGGACGCAAATGCCGTAGCGCCTGTCATTTGCGTCCCCGCTTTTGCCGTCATACGCTACGTAAATAGTTACATAGCCTATCACAGCAAAAGCAGGGATGCAAATGGCGGCTGCTATGCCATTTGTATCCCTGCTCTGAGCCATGATAGGCTATGTAGATACTTACGTAGCCTATCACGGCTTGCCAGGGATGCAAATGGCAGCCAGCTCAGCAATGGCTGGAGCTGCCGGAGCCGCTGCTGCTGCTGGAGCTGCCGCTGCCGCCCCTGGAGCCACAGCCAGGTAGGCTCCGTTTTGTGGGGCTTTCACAGGGTGGTGGGGCAGGTTGCTCTGTTCTGCCATGAATTCCAGGGGGCCGAATTCACTGGAATTTGGCATCCCTGGGATCCATGGTGGAATTCTCTAGCATCCCTATTTGTATCCTGATTTTCCAAATGCAGAGTCTGTTACTGAACAGGTTCCCCAACTGGTGTCTATTCAAATGAAGCCCTATCTGGGATTCAAGACATTCTGGGAGTTACACTGGTAAGACTTGGTTCAAATTAGGGATGTCAGAGAATTCTGCCACGGATCTTGGTGAGGCCGAATGCCAGTGCATTCGCCCCCCCGAAATCCGTGGCGGAACAAAGCCTCCTGCCCCCCTGCCCTGCAAAAGGCACACGAAATGGGGCACTTACCTGCTGCCGTTCGCTTCTTCATTATAGCCGTGATAGGCTATGCAAATACTTACATAGCCTATCATGGCTAACGCAGGGACGCCATTTGCGTCCCGGCGGAGGCCGTGATAGGCTATGTAAGTATTTACATAGCCTATCACGGCAAAATAAAAAAAAGGGAATGCAAATGGCAGCAGCTACAGCGGCCGCCATTTGCGTTCCCTTTTTTTTGCCATGATAGGCTACATAAATATTTATGTAGCCCATCATGGCAAAATACAGGGACGCAAATGGCGGCAGCTACGGCAGCCGCCATTTGTGCCCCTGCAGGCTGCCTAGCAGCCGGATGTCCAGCTGCAGGCGGCACTGGCCAGCGGCTCCGTGGAGTCGCCACAGAGCACAGCCAGCCAGGAAGAATTTCGGGAGGAGGGACAGAGGGCCTCCCCCCCACTGCGAATGTCACCCTTCAAAAAGGTAAGTGACTTTCATACATCCCTAGTTCAAATTCAACCAGGTTGGCAGAAAATTAACTGGAATCTATTTTTAAACTGCCTCATGTTTCTTTAAAGGTTAAAAAGAGGGAGAAGAAAAGCCAGGAAACTGGAATTTTGGTGAAGCTTTGTGAGATGAAATTAGGGATGTACGAAAGTCACTTACCTTTTTGAAGGGTGACATTCACAGTGGGGGGGAGGCACTCCGTCTCTCCCCCCGAAATTCTCTTGGGCCGGCTCCGCTCCACAGAGATTCCGCGGAGCCGCCGGCCAGGGCCGCCCACAGCCAGACATCCGGCTGCTGGGCAGCCTGCAGGGACGCAAATGGCGGCAGCCGTAGCCGCCACCATTTGCATCCCTGAATTTTGCTGTGATAGGCTATGTAAGTATTTACATAGCCTATCAGGGTGGGAAAACAAACAAACAGCGAATGCAAATGGCGGTGACTACGGCGGCCGCCAGTTGCGTTCCCTTTTTTTTTTTGCCGTAATAGGTTACATAAATATTTATGTAGCCTATAATGGCAAAAAAGAAAAGAAAAGAAGAGGGAACACAAATGGCGGCCACTACGCCAGTTGTGTTCCCTTTTTTTTTTTGGCCATAATAGCCTACGTAAATATTTACGTAGGTTATCACAGCCAAAAAAAAGGGAACGCAAATGGCAGGCGCCGTAGCTGCCGCCATTTGCGTTCTCTTTTTTTGCCGTGACGTAAATACTTATGCAGCCTTTCACGGCTTCTGCAGGCACGCAAATGGCATCCCTGTGTTACCCGTGATAGGCTGTGTAAGTATTCACGTAGCCTATCATGGCTATAGTGAAGAAGTGAATAGCAGCAGCGGCCACCATTTGCAAGTCAGTGCAAACGGCAGCAGGTAGATGTCCCGTTTCGCGTGCCTTTCGTGGGTCGGGTGGTCGGGGGGTCTTTGTTCTGCCATGGATTTCAGGGGTCACCGAGATCCATGGCGGAATTCTCTGACATCCCTAGATGAAATGTCCAATAACATCTTCCAATGCATCTTTTACATTCTGTTCTTCCCCTAAAAGAAATACATTTAACCTTAGAACAAATTGTCTGAAAAAGTAATTAGAGATCTGTGCACAGTCATTAGTTGTAATTAAGAAGAGGTTTTTTATGTTTGTTTTTCTAATCCCAGACAACCTTAGCTGGAGCAATTTCTTCCTTAGGATAGGAAGGCCTAGAGAAAGAAGGCAGAAATATAACATGATACAACACAACAGTTCACCCACTGGGACCTTGTAGCTCTTACCATCATTACGTGTCATTTTACCGAAGTGCTAGTGTAGCAATAATAGGACAAAGCTGCTGCTTTTTTGGCTTGCTGCAGCCCTTTCTGTTTTTGTGTTCTGGGGCATATTTTCCAAGATCAAGGCCATCTCCTTATATGCCCTAACCCCAGCACCAGCTTGTCTGGCAAAAGGGGGGGGGATGTTGCGGGCAGGTGGGGTGAGAAGAGGTGGCTGCTGCCTATTAGGTGCCCCCCCATGGCACCACCAGGCAGGGGAGGGGTCGGCAGAGCCCTCTTAAGCTCTGCGCCCCCTTCCAAACCAGCTCTCTCACTCTCGCGGCTCCTGAGCAGAGACAGATCTACTACCTTGTTGAAGACAACTCTCCAGACCTCCTTTCTCCACTGCAGAATGCATCGGACTTGGCGCTCAGCCTCCTTCGCCCCGTCCTTGCTGCTGCAGGTGCTTGCTGTGCCTCCAGGGGTACCAGCGCTCTCTGAGGCAGCACATGCACCCCTCACCTCCCTCCTGCCCAGCGGTGCCAGTCTCCTCCAGCAGTGGCGGCTGTGGCTAGCACTTGCTATGCCTGTTGGGCGGCAGCGGGTGCACCAGGCATCCTCGGCTTGCCCTCGGGCTGTGGCTGGTGCGGCTGACGGCCCCGTCTGGCCCCGTCTCTGCTGGCACTCACTCCCCCCTGGTGGCGCTGGTGCTTGTTCGGCAGCGGCTGGCCCTTGCTGTGCCTCTCAGGGAGGCGGCGATACTCCCTGTGTGGCCCCTGCCTTCTCTGACACCCATCTCCTGCCCTCAGGCCGCAGCGTGCGCAGCAGTTACTCTGGCCGGCCCCGTCTTCTTGCTTGGTGGTGGCTGGCATTGCCATGCCTCTTGGGCAGTGGCAACCCCGCCGGGTGGCGTGCGTGGCCCCTGCCTGGTCCTGTGCCTGCCGTTCATCCTCAGGCCACGGCAGACAAGGAGGACGGCCCCGTCGGGCCCCGTCTCCTCTGGCTCCAGTGCTCACTCTGCTCTGGGGCCACAGGCTCTTCCTTGGCGGCAGCTGGCCCTTGCTGCAGCTCTCTGAGAGGCGGCGATCCCCGGAGCCGCCACCGCCAGGGACATTTGCACAAGGTAAGTCCCATCCCGGGGGGGCAGGGGGGCAGACTGTTTCGCCACCAATTTCGGGGGGCTGAATGCGCTGGCATTCGGCCTCCCCGAGATTCATGGTGAAATCCTCTGACATCCCTAAGCCTATCATGGCAAAGACCAGGACAACAATGGTGGCCGCGGCAGCTGGTCAAAAGACCAGCCGCCGCCACTGCTGCCGCCACCGCCAAACCTGCTGCTGGAGCCACTGCTGTCCAGAACATCCGCCCCAGATAAGCCTTGTCCCCAGGGGAATCCATGGGGGGGTGGGGGGCAGGCCGTTCCACCACGGATTTCAGGAGGCCGAATGCCAGTGCATTCGGCCTCACTGAAATCTGTGGCGGAATTCTCCGCCATCCATACCTGCAGGAAGTTCTTCTGCGCAGGTGGGGGGAGTTTCACAAGCACTAGGCTTATGACTCCTGTGGTGGCTAGGACAGGCAAAATCTGAAAGAAATTAGGGATGGTGTGCATGCAGAGGCACCTTATGGTGACAGGTGACGCCTGAGGCCCCCCGAATGGGTTGTGCAGCTCAGCGGGGGGATAAGGGTTGCCTGGGAGACCAACCCTCCTCACTCACCCAGGTGTTGGGCGGCACTGGGAGGGGGTACAGGGGAAGGTCTACCTCCCCCAGAAGGGCAGTCCAGAGGGGTGGCGAGATTGACGCCACCCCTCAGGCTGGGTGTGCTTTCGCCTGAGGAGTGCCAGCTAGTTGCTGGTACAGTCAGCTGCCTGTCCTAGGTACCCCTTTGCAGATATTTTCAATAAATGTGTCCCAATTTTCAACCCAAGCCTTCTTTGACCCATCTCCGCTCACAAATAAACTCCAAAGCAGAAAAGGTTTAAAATACTAAAAAAAAATTGAACTAATAAATAACTGGAATTAAGTATGACTAAAAGGGTGAGCAGGGGTGCTTATCTCTCTGAGATGGGGGGTTGCACCAGTCATTCTTTGTGCTTATTTTGTGTTTTATTTGTATGCAAATCTTAAGCAGGGGTGTACACATGCTAGCAGCCATGTTGCCAGACATTATTTGTGGTTTCCACTGGCCCTTCTTCTGAGTCTGTTGCATGTAGTGAGGGACTAGAGGAGGATCTAAAGCTTATTTCATTTTGTGAGGTTGCTCCACTGGTTTGTGGTTTATTTGTGGTTGCCATTTGTTCCCCTCTCCAAGTCATGCCAGAGGCCTTAGGAGTCTGGGTTTTGTATCACCTTGTATTAATTGCTGGATGACATAGCTTATTTTTAAAACATACCTATTTAGACATACATACATACCATTTCATATCTGTCCGTCAGTTCCAGTAGAACTCTTGTGGTGGCTTGCAACAATAACTTGAACAATAAAGATAAAACGATATAGAAGCAAATTATAATACACTACTACTAAGAAAAGCACTATAATTATAAATTATAATACACTACTACTAAGAGTAAAATCACCAACAATTTACATAAAGAGCAAATAAAAAGATTAAAACACCTGTGTAAATAAACCGGGTGCCTGTTGCCAGAAAGGCAAAAGGCTTCATTCCAGGTGTGTGTTTCTGACTGAGGAGAGAAATCCTCAGGCAGGGCACCGCCACTGAAATGCCCTTTCTCCAGTTGCCCCCAGCCTGACATCAGAAGTCAGAGGCTCTATAGAAGGCCTTAGAGGATGATCTCAGTACTCAGGCAGGTTTGTGTGGGAATAGATACCTGGGCCGTATAAATATTTACAGTTAAAACCAACACTTTAGTTGTGATTTCTTACAAGCAAGTCATCAGAGAAACTGTATAAGAACAGGCATTCCATATTAGGGATGGGGGAGAATTTCTCCCCGAAACTTCGGGGGGCCGAGTGCCAACGCATTCGGTCCTCCGAAGGTTCGGGGAGAAATTCTCCGCCCCCCCGCCCCCCCCCAGGATGGGACTTACCTTTTACGAATGTCGCTCCCGGTGGCGGGTCCCGGCGGCGGTTCGGCAGGTCTTCATCAGGGGTGGGGGCGGCAGCCGGTCTTTCGACCGGCTGCCGCCGCCGCCATTACAAGAAAAGTAAAAAAAAACAAAAACGCCCCTGTGATAGGCTACGTAACGATTAACTTTGCAATGTCAGCCATGATAGGCTACGTTAATCGTCACGTAGCCTATCACGGGTGACTTAAAAAAAAAAAAGCACGTACGCTAATGGCGGCCCCCATAGGGAGCTGCCATTCGCGTTCCTTATTTGGTCCCTGTAGCGAAAATAAGGCCGTACGTGCTTTTTTTTTTTTAAAGTCACCCGTGATAGGCTACGTGACAATTAACGTAGCCTATCACGGCTGACTTTGCAGATCTAGCCGTGATAGGCTACGTAAATCGTTACGTAGCCTATCACAGGGCTTTTTTTATTTTCTTTTGAAGTTCGCGGCCGGGGAGATGGGGCGCTTCTCCCCAGCCTGAATTTCGGCTGGGCGAGGCGGGAAGCCTCCCCCCCGGCCTGAATTTTGGCCGGGCGAGGCGGGAAGCCTCCCACCCCCGGCCTGAACTTCGGGGGGAGAAGCGAAGCACCTCCCCCCCACCGCGAAGCAAGCTGCGAGACCAGGTAAGTGACTTTCGTACATCCCTATTCCATATGACTGCTTCTGGTTAGCAGTCTAGCAGCCATATTCTAGTATAACTGAAGACCCGCATGCGACCTCTGTCGAGGAAGGGTTGCCCCAGCCATAGCTACAGGAAGGCATTTCATGTGACTAATCCTACTTTGGGCATTCAATAAGGCTGGATTATTGCACCTAAGCACCTGGACCTAAGCACCTGCAAGCCAATCTTTTATGGAAGTACAACCCCATTCAGAACAGGTTCAACACCATCTCCCTGGTCAGACAAAATATCTAGCACCAGCATCTATTTTGGCTGGATTGAAATTCAGTTTATTGATACTCATTCAGTCAGTCAGTGACCCCAGAAACTGATTAAACATATCCACTGGGATCCGATTTACCTGAATGAGATGGAAAGCAGAAATAAGCCCATTTCATGAGTAACTTGTGTGAAGGGACAAAGTGTGTCTAGGATCCTCCTGACCCCAGCGCCCAAGTTTCCAGAATCCAGGAAAGCCTCCATGCATCAAGGTCTATATGGGTGTCAGGGTGGACACTGAGGCCATACAATCCCAGAGTAGTTCTGATTCGGAGGAAGAGCAGTCGCTCCTGGGAGAGGAGCGCGCCCCTTTTTCCCAGGGCCCGCAGCTGACAGAGATTCCTCCCACCCACATTCCTAGATTAGAAAGCAGTCCAGGGAGTGACCCAGCACCGATAGCAGACTGGTTGGATGCGCGGCGCAGACGCAGAGAGCGGCGCCAGATGGAGAGCGCGGAAAGGAGGCGTAGCGCCCGGTTGGCGCTCAAAGAACGGTTGCGCCCAGAGGATCCAAGGGGAAAGGGGAGGGATTCTCCCTAGTCCTTATATTCAGGGGTCTGCCAGTAATTGCTTTTCAAACGGGGACCAACTGTTCTAACTTAGGGCATAGGGATGCTGCTGCTCAGATCTAGTTGCTACCTGTAGAGCTGTTAAGTTGTAAAAGAAGAATAAAGCTTTGAAAGGAGTCCCTTTGTCTGTGTCAGGACTTGGCTACTGGATTAGACTGAGAGCCCTCCAAGGAGGCCTTGACAGCTTGGTCCCCATTCCTCTTTTTTTTTTCTCTCCTCTCTCCCTCTTTTCTCCTACTGCCTTATGGAGGGTGCTGGGAACCCAACGGTACAAGCTCTGGCGCAAGAAAACCAGATGCTCCGTGATCAGATGGCTCAACTGTTGGCAGCCATGCAAGATCTACAGGCTAGTTTTCAACCCCCCCACCCCCGCTTCCCCCATGCCGTAAATGCCCGGTGGCATTGCCAGAGAAGTTTTCTGGTGAGAAAGAACTTTTTCAGATTTTCAGGGCCCAATCAGAGGTGTACATACGCCTTCGACCTGAGGATTTCCAGACGGAACAGGTTCGTGTGGGTTTCGTCGTTAGCCTGCTGTCGGGCATGGCAGCTAAATGGGCTTCGGGACTTCTTCTCGCTAATGACCCCCTGCTCAGGGACTATCAAGTCCCCATGACAGCCATGGCACGTTTTTTCGGTGACCCCCTGCGCACGCAGACGGCTTCTTGGGAGATTCACCGCCTCCGGCAGGGTAAGGACTCAGTTTCCAGCTACGCGACAACCTTTCGCTTGCTGATGCAGGATTTACAATGGAATGATGCCGTGCTAGTGGCTCAGTTTTGGGATGGTTTGAACGACGAGATCTTAGATGAGTTGGCATGCATGCCCTGCCCGCCTACTTTGGAGGAGCTCATCCAGACATGCTTTCAGATAGATAGTCGACTGGAGGGGCGCTGCCAGACCTGGCGGGGCTCCGGGAACCGGGATTTCCCTCCTCCCATTCCCCCACATTTCCTGCCTCCTTCCCCCCCCCGCTCCGGTGCTGGGGGTGGAGGAGACCCCGATGCAGCTGGGGGCTACCCGAGCCTCACTGCCGCCAGAGGAGCTTCAGTGCCGGCGAGTTGAGCGCCGATGTTTTCGATGTGGAAGTCTGGGACATTTCTCCAAGACCTGCCCAGTTAAATCCACGGCTCTGCTGCCTCCTCCTCCTCCTCCTCCTCGTCCCCAGGCTTGACTAGACTGCCCCCCAAGCTTGTTGGGGGCCTCCAGTATGGGGGTCAGCTCCCCACTGGCTGGGTGCCTTCCCCAACCCCCCCCACCCTCCCATCTGCGGTTGCATGTTCACCTCCACTCCCCACAGCAGGGTGGGGTGGAGGCACTAGCTTTAGTGGACTCGGGGGCTACGACCAGTTTCATGGATAAGACCTTCGTCTTCTTACATGGGATTCCTACCCTGCCCCTTCCTGCCCCCTTCGCAGTGCAGACCATTGACAAGCGTCCTCTCTCTTCGGGCGAGGTGACCCGTATTACAGTTCCAATCACTCTACGTGCCCAGTCACACGTTGAGCAGATTCAATTTCACTTAGCCAAGGTTCCCTTTGTGCTGAGTTTTTCCTGGCTCTCTAAGCACTAGGGATGGCGGAGAATTTCTCCCCGAAACTTCAGGGGGCCGAGCGCCAACGTGTTCGGCCCCCCGAACAAGTTTCGGGGAGAAATTCTCCGCCCCCCGCCCCCCCCCCAGGACGGGACTTACCTTTGCCGAATGTCCCTCCCGGCGGCGGGTCCAGCCGGCGGTTCGACGGGTGTTCGTCCGGGGCGGGAGCGGCAGCCGGTCTTTTGACCGGCTGCCGCCACCGCCATTGCAATAAAATAGGGGTGGACGAAAGTCACTTACCTGTCCTCGAAGGACGTTCGCGGTGGGGGGGAGGCGCTTCGCTGCTCCCCCCATGAAGTTCCGGCCGGGGGGGGAGGCTTCCCACCTCGGCCCGGCCGAAATTCAGGCTGGGGAGGAGGCTTCCCGCCTCGCCCGGCCGCGAACGCGAAAGTTAAAAAAAAAAACCAAAAAACGCCCCCTGATAGGCTACGTGACGATTCACGTAGCCTATCACGGCTAGATCTGCAAAGTCAGCCGTGATAGGCTACGTCAATCGTCACGTAGCCTATCACGGGTGACTTTAAAAAAAAAAAAGGGTGTACGGATAATGGCGGCCCCCATAGGGAGCCGCCATTCGCGTTCCTTATTTAGTCGCTGTAGTCTACGTAAATGTTTATGTAGATTACGGCGAAAATAAGGGCAACGCAAATAGCGTTGCCCTTATTTTCGCCATAGTCTACGTAAACATTTACGTAGACTACAGCGACCAAATAAGGAATGGGAATGGCGGCTCCCTATGGGGGCCGCCATTATCCGTACACACTTTTTTTTTTTTTTTAAGTCACCTGTGATAGGCTACGTGACGATTGACGTAGCTTATCACGGCTGACTTTGCAAATCTAGCCGTGATAGGCTACGTGAATCGCCACGTAGCCTATCAGGGGGTGTTTGTTTGTTTTTCTTTTATTGCAATGGCAGCGGTGGCAGCCGGTCGAAAGACCGGCTGCCACTCCCGCCCCGCTCGAACACCCGCCGAACCGCCGGCCGGACCCGCCGCCGGGAGGGACATTCGGCGAAGGTAAGTCCCGTCCGGGGGGGGGTGCGGGGGGCGGGGGGGTTCGGAGGATTTCTCCCCAAAACTTGTTCGGGGGGCCGAACACGTTGGCGCTCGGCCCCCCGAAGTTTCGGGGAGAAATTCTCCGCCAACCCTACAATAAAAGAAAAAAAAAAACGCCCCTGTGATAGGCTACGTGACGATTAACGTAGCCTATCATGGCTAGATCTGCAAAGTCAGCCGTGATAGGCTACGTAAATCGTCACGTAGCCTATCATGGGTGACTTAAAAAAAAAAAAAAAGCGCATACGGATAATGGCGGCCCCCATAGGGAGCCGCCATTCCCGTTCCTTATTTGTTCGCTGTAGTCTACGTAAAGATTTACGTAGACTACGGCGAAAATAAGGGCAACGCTATGAACTATGTTCCTGTTTAAGGAAGACAAAGTATATCTATATACAATATAGAGTAATGTGCAACTAGATTAGGAAAGAACATTTATGGCCACATATTTTGGCCTTACTTAACTCCAATCAAATGAAAAGAATTCATTTAATTTATCATTCTCCTTTTGTAAAGCTATTTCAGCTTTATCATATGTATGTCTAGTTGATGTCGTCCAAAGATGTGCTTTTAAATCCCACATTAAGGCTGCCCTAACTTTGGCATCTGACTCTGGTGCAGTTGCCAGCCAATACAGATTTAGAAATTCTGGGAAATGTAAAATGGGTGTAATGAATGTTTTATATTCTGCTTAATCAAAATATACATATGAGCAGTAAAACCTATAAATCACAGCCACAGAAGAAAGAACATTGCATTATGAATCTGACACACTTCACACTAAAATAAATACATCAACTATTAAAATAAATGTACCCCCCTAACAGGAAAATAGATCAATGTCAAAGCAAATTGTTCACTTACCAAACCAGAAACATCCCCTATTGTGTCACAATGTATTGAATATTGAGTAAGATACATCATCTATCAAACACAGACCTCCAATAGTAAATCAAATGCACCATCTGATTCAAAGGTGTCTCATGCTAGAAGAGATCACCCAATGTATCAAAGCCACCTTAAATTTACCTTGTAAGTAGAACACTTACAGCCCAATGCTATACTTGTCTTCTCTGTCCCAATGAGTTCAGTGGCACATCCTCCTGGTAAGTTTGTATAGGATTGCAGCCTAAGTTTAATAAGAAAGGAAAGGTTCCTCCTGTGCAAGCACCGAATCATTGCTGACTCCTAGAGGGACGCTGCTTTCGCTGGCGTTTTCATGGCAGACTGTAGCGGGGTGGTTTGCCATTGCCTTCCCGACTCGTGACTACCTTTCCCCCAGCAAGCTGGGTACTCATTTTACCGACCTCGGAAGGATGGAAGGCTGAGTCAACCTGAGCCAACTACCTGGGACCCGGCTTCTGCTGGGATCGAACTCAGGTCATGGGGAGAGTTTCAGTTGCAATACTGCCACCTACGAGGCTCTTTTATTTATGTTTAATAAAGTTACTCCTTATTGAAGCAAACACATAGAGGCCAGCAGTCAGGGAGAGCACTGTTGTATGGCCACTCATTGCCTTGCACAGATGATTAGAACAGTATCAGGCCATTAAATGCTATTCCACACTGTCAAACATACTCAGTTCCACCATTGAATGGAACAGTTTTACAGAGTACATCCTTGCTGTACTTAGCCTTATTCAGGCATTCAGCCTGAATGTGTGAGGTCAAGAAGTGAAAACATATTATTTTACCTTGGCTTTCTCTTGATATGACTGCTATTGTTGCTGTTACTGCTGTTAACATTGTTGCTGGTTTTATTATTGGCTTTTATTGTAGTTTTTATTGTTTTTATGTTTTTATCACTTTTAGGGCGCAATCCTAACTAGACAGGTGGCCACCTCCGAACTCAGGGGTGACTGCCTATCCTAAGCAAGGCAGGAGAGGCATGGGGGGGGGGATTGTTCCCTCTGAGCCTCTCCTGCCTTGCTGTTTTTCTCTAGACAGCTGTTTTTGGCTGTCTGGTGGTGGGGGACCTGAAGAGGAGAGGAAGCTGCTGTACGACACATAGGATGTGTCGTACGTGCAGCTCCACTTTCCCCACCTCGGAACACCCCCAGCCCCACCCCTTCAGTCGCACTGCGTTTGTCTTCCAAGTGCGGAGGACAGGGCTTCTCCATACTGCCTCTACGCTGTCTCTGAGGCAGCGTGGATGAGGGGGGAGGTCGGATTTCTGGGAACCGACCTCGGTGCGCAGCCTCTGAGGTCAGTTCTCAGAAAGGTGCATATCCTATGGCCCTCTAGACAATGTCTAGTGGCTGTAGGATTGATCCCTTAACATTTTAGCTGTTTCTATATATTTTATTGTTGTAAGCTGCCTCAGGAGGGCTTCTGCCCTGAAAGGCAGACAAGAAATATTTAAATAAATTAAATACATAACTGTGTAAGGACCCAGTCCTCTTCAACCAGTCCAAGGAGCCAGTCCTGCTTAAACATCTGAGTGTGTACTGACTCTTCCTCCTCTATTTCTGAAAGAAGATTCTAAGCTTATTCAACAGAACATGCCTGGAAGTTTCTCTATGACCAGAAACTCTGATAACCCAATTTTTCTAATCATGGGGAAGCATCTAAGATTGTTCAGCTGAATGTGCAAAAGTCAGTAGTGTGGATGGGGCCAGCCTGCACAGGGATGTTGGGGGCAAGGATCATGCATGCACCCCTGGCCACTATATACTTTGTGCCTTCATGAATTCAGACCTGAATATAAGGCTTCTGATTCAGCAGTTTAACAGTGATTCAGTATAATTTCAATAAATTGCCTCATACTGCCATTTTCTTAACAGAAAATGAAAAGATTTTCAGACTTAGGTTTGTGAACACTGGCCAAACCCAGTTACTTTCTTGTAGATTTTCAAATTGTGCAATTTCATCCCAATGATTAGAATGTTTTTATACTGTATTGAGTAATACTCCACTGTGGGGACTCTTTGTTTAAAAAGTAGATCATATCTTTAGTAACTAAATAAATGTGCAGATCATTAGTGCCCAACTTTTGTTCATAATCACTTTCTGTTGTGACATGGTTATTAACCATTTGTCTTTCTCTAGCAACTAGAACTTTGATTAACTCCTTAACATTCATTGGCTTCTAAAATCAATGACATGAGTTCTACCACTGCTGAAATTTGGTAACGGATCAGTGACAGAATAAACTGGGCACAATAGAATCCTTTATGGATCCAACAGACGAAGAGATACAGTAAACTGTGCACATGCATATTGCAGGGTTCCCTTCTTCTAAAAGAAATTCTCACACTATTCCCATTTAATGTAAAATGTCCTCTGTCAATGTGATGTCTTTTATTTATCTTCTTAATTATATTTTACTAACCATTGTACATATGCCTTTTCAGTGTCAAGAAAGACCTGTGCATGTGTTGAAAAATACACCTGACTGTTTAAGGTTTGGAAATAACTTACAGATAGTTTATGGGTTAGTCAATAGGCCCGTCCCTTCTTTATTGCAAGCTGTTAAAAAGCATGCCACAACATGTTTATTACTGACCTACAGTTTCTCATTATTGCTCTGCCTTTGTCGATATGAGCATTGATTGTAATTGCAGTTTTGACCTGCTCAGATTGATTGGAGCATAAAGTAACAAGAATTGTACAATTATGTCAAAGGGAGGGTACAGTTCAACAGCAGAAGCAGAAGATGTGCTGATTCAGGCAAAGGCCTGCTTTCCCAATGGGCTACATAAATAATTGCTCCACTTTCTTTCTTTTTAGAAAAGGTGGGGAAATTTGGATAGGAAGCATTGTCCCCATTGAACAAATGCACCAGCATGAATGTTTGTGAACATTCTTTGAAAACAACAGATCCTAAATACCAGTTTCCCCAGCTCATAATACCCAGATGTATTATTATTATTATTATTATTATTATTATTATTCTGCTATTAGTTTCCTTGTCCTAAAACTCTTAGCATACTCAGAATGCAAAGAGATACCATCACAAGCTTTCCTGTGCCAATTTTGTACCTGCATGCTCAGAAGTCATCAGACTAGGCACTCAAAGCCAACAACCACTATTGGCTTTAGCATGTTACTCCGATTAATATAAAGGATTGCTGTAATACACTAGAACTTTTTTTAAAAAAAAATGCTAACATGGTTTTATTTATGACATTGGTATGGTGCTTTTCTCAAAGCAGTTTACAAACATGTATCATGGAACAGCCAGCTGGGCCAGGGAGTTGTTCAATGCCTTCTTGTGAATTCGGCCCCCCGAAATCCATCGCGGAATGAAGCCCCCGCCCCCTCAACCCACGAAAGGCTCACGGGATGAAGTCCCCGCCGTCCCCACCCCATGAAAGGCATGCAAAATGGAGCACTTACCTGCTCCCGTCCGCGCTGCTTTGCGAATGGCGGCCGTTTTGCGGCCACCATTCGCTTCCTCCTCTTCAAGCCGTGATAGGCTACGTAAATACTTACGTAGCCTATCATGGCTAACGCAGGAACACCATTTGCATCCCTACGGAGGCCATGATAGGCTATGTAAGTATTTACGTAGCCTATCACAGCGGGGGGGGGAACCCAGCGTACGCAAATGGCGGGGGCTACCGCCATTTGCGTACGCTGGTTTTTTTCCCCCCTGCCTTGATAGGCTACGTAAATATTTACATAGCCTATCACAGCTCAGTACAGGGACGCAAATGGCGGCTACGACAGCTGCCATTTGCGTCCCTGCAGGGCTGCCCAGTGGCCGGATGTCCGGCTGGGCAGCTGGAGCCGGCTGGTGGCTCTGCAGCTTGGCCACGGAGTGGAGCCGGCTGGGCAGGATTCCAGAGGGAGGGACGGAGTGCCTCCCCCCCATCGAGGATTCCGGGGGGAGGGACAGAGCACCTCCCCCCCACCGCGGATTGTGCGGCACGGAGCAAGGTAGATGTTTCGTACATCCCTATTCCGACACTCTTGGATGAGACTGATTATCTGGATCCATTTCAGTTGGGGTTCAGGCCAGGTTTTGACACAGAAACATCCTTGGTCTCCCTTTGTGATGACTATATCAGGAGATAGATGGGGGAGTGTGATCTTGTTGATTATCCTTCATCTCTCTATGGCTTTTGATACCATCGACCATTGTATCCTTCTTGGACAATTGTCTGAGTTGGAAGTGGGAAGCACTGCATTGCAGTGGTTTGTTGTTACTTGGATGGTTGGCTCCAGAAGATGGTGCCTGAGGAATATTACTTGGCCCTGTGGATTCTCCAGTATGGGGTTCTGCAGGGGTTGGTTTTATCCCTGATGCTCTTTAGCATGTGTATGAAACCACTGAGCTTGGTCATCCGGAATTTTGGAATGCATTGTCATCAGTACGCTCATGACACACAACTCTATTTCTCGTTTTCATCTTTAGCAAATGAGACTGTGGATATACTAGATTGCTTCCTGGCTGCAACAGTGGACTGGATGAGGGCTAATAAACTGAAGCTCAATCCAGACAAGATGGACATGCTGTTAGTGGGTGGTTCTTCTGACTGGATAGAGGGTACACAATGTTCTGGATGGGGTTTCACTCCCCTTGAAGGAGTAGATTCATAGCTTGGGGGTTCTCCTGGAGCCAGCTTTGTCACTTGAGGCTCAGGTGGACTCAGTGACATGGAGTGCCTTCTACCAACTTCAGTTGGTGGCCCAGCTATTCCCCCAGCTGGACTGGGATGGTCTGGTAACTTCCAAGTTAGATTACTGCAATGTACTCTCTGTGGGGCTACCTCTGAAGATGGTTCAGAAGCAGCAGCTTGTGCAAAATGCAGTGGACAGATTGATAACAGAGACAAGAAAGTCCGAACAATTCTGGCCTGCTTACACTGGCTGCCTGTATGTCTCCAAGCCCGATTCAAGGTGCTGATTTTGACCTATAAAGCCTTACATAGCTTGGGACCACAATACCTGATGGAGTTCCTCTCCCAGCATGAACCAACTCATACACTATGCTCATCATCTAAGGCCCTCCTCTAGGTGCCTCCTCCAAAGGAGGCTTGGGAGGTGGCAACAAGGGAGAGGGCCCTTTTGGTGGCAGCCCCCCAATTATGAAATGATGATCTCCCCAGAGATTGGCTGCCTGGTGCCAACATTGTTATCTTCTCAGCACCAGATTAAAATCTTTCCCTACTCTCAAGCATTTGGCAGCATATGATAAGGTTTTTAATCAAGTCACGGGATTTCTTATTGCTGATTGTTAAAATTGTTTGGGGGTATGTATCTGTATGTGTGCTGTCTATTTCTTTCTATGAAATAAAAATACATATTTTAATATTATGTACAATATTGCATTTTTAAAGTTTTAAATCCTTTTAAACCACCCAGAAAGTTTTGGCTATTGGGTGGTATAGGAATGTAATACATGAAATAAAAGGAATGAAAAAATAAACTTACTGGGAAGAAATGAGAATTAAGCACACAGATGTGTAAAAAGTGCAAAATAGTTCGGAAGTAGTTTGAAGAAGCAAATAAAAATAAGATTTTAACAGGAAGTTGGGTCACTTGGTTACAAAACCATATGGAAAACTTTTTGGCTTTAACATTTTTGAGTCTAAAAGCACCTATCATTCCTTAAGTTTGTGGTCTGATTTGTCAGCTGTCTTGGCAACTTGTTTCCCCCCCCCCATTCCCCCCTCCTTTTGGGGTGGGGGCATCCCAGACAGGGAGCAAAAGCAGAAAGTCAGTTTTGCTGACCTGCCTTATCATATCACAATCAGTGGGATTTCACATGTGCATCTTTGTTCTGTTATGACCACAATATTAAGAGCTACTTTGTATGTGCATCACAGATTAAACACCATACAGTGAGCTTTTGCTTAACATATTGCTTTAAAAGTATTTTTGATAAGAAATAGTCATATGAACAGCTAGACTAAGCAAGTGATAGGACAGAGTGATATACATGTAACTATGAATCCTTCCTTAACTTCAATGTAAAGTGATGAGGATGGTATAAAAATTGATTAAAAAAAAAAAAATCCATGAACAGACCTAGACAAAGTTTAGTATTTTGGAGTTCAGTTGGTTGCAATGGGAATGATTTATGCACATGCTTCACTCTGTCATTGAAACCCATGCACTGTAAAAGTGCTCAGTTTTGATTGGATCTTGCCTTCCCTCCAATCAGTTAAATATTAAAATATGAGTCATTTGCCAGAATAAAAACTGTTCAGCCAGTTTTGCTGCAAAGTAGTACCTTCCACAAAGTCCCTTGGCATTCTTTATTCCTGGGAAGCACTTTAACTATAGCTCCTTTCTCGCACTGTCACATACACGCACATGCACACACAGCCAGAGCCTGCCTGATCATAGCATTGGGCAAATCAATTACATTCAATCAGATCAATTATAGTTCCTCATTATGTTGCTGTGAGTTGACTATTTTTTGTTAGTTTGGTTAGGAATCAAGCAGTTACATTCTCCTCTCACTGCTTTGAAATAAAATCAAGATAGTGTGACTATTTCAGAGGATTTATATGGCATTATTCTACCTGGTCAAGTGTTCTATCGGTATCTTGCCTTTGGGCAAAAGCGCTACTTAAAGTCTGCAAGTAACTATGCAGTGCTAAACACAGAGGGCAATACCTTGTTTCCTGTACATTAGTTTTCTTGCAGATGCAGCATGAGATTATTCCACAAATGCACAGTGTTAACATTGTGCACATTTTTTAATAAAGCACAGTTGACTATATTTGGCAAAGTGTATCCCAAAACAAAGCAGAAGTATGAGCAGAGCAGATGTGTTCTATTGGACGCAAATGGCTGCCACTGTAAACAGCATTTTCCATATTGGTATCTTCTGCATGGTTGGGAGCCATGGGAGAGGGCTGTCTTTGTGGCGATACGGTACCTAGATCATAGAATTCCCTGTCAAGGAAGGCCCATCTTTTCTCCTTTCCGATGGCCTTCTACCACTTTATAAAGGCATTGCTTTTCCAGCAGGCATTTGGCCTGCTGAGTAGTTACTTTTAATCTCCCAGATAGGTCAGTTGAAGTGTTTTATCTGCTGCATCTCCTGTCTTTTATTCTTAATAATTTTGCATTTTTGTTGTTGTTTTAACATGCCGATTAGATGGAAAGCTGCCTTGAGTATTTCATTTAATGAAAAAGCAGGCTAAAAACAACACTTTAATAAATATATAAATGAATATTGTTGTACTTTCCACATAATGTGGTACCATCACCCAAACAGGTTTCTCCACCCTCAGTAGCAGCCAATGGTGTGGAATGAGGACATCTAACTACTACAAGTAATAGGAAATTGTCAGAAAACTTGATATATAGATGCAATTTTGGTCAGAAAGTTCATGTCTCTGATAACATTTACTTCTTCTCACAGTTCATCTTTTAGCCATGTATCTTAGGTCTTCCCCACACCCAGCTTCTTATCCTACAATTTACTGGGGCTTTTGCTTCTGGATTCTTTGCGAGATTAAGATTGGCTGACACACACAGGCTGTTTTTTTCAGGGCTTTCTCGGCAAGTTCTCCACAGCCTCTTTGCCACCTCCTCAGAATGTGCTGCCTCTTTCTGCTTGGTTTCGGAATTGGGGGAAATGTGGGGGAGAGAAAATGCTGAGCGGGGGATGCTTTGTCTGAATTTGCTGTGCTTTTGCACTAGCCTATCACGTGAAAAAGCAGACACGCAAATGGTGTCCACTACGCCATTTGCGGCCGTAAAGGTCTTAGTTTAAACTAAATGCAGCCATTTACGGCTGCATTTAGCTTAAACTAAGACCTTTACAGTAGGGATAGCGGAGAATTTCTCCACGAATCTTCGGGAGGCCAAGTGCCGATGCATTTGGCCCCCCAAAATTGGTGGGGAAATTCTCCGCTGGCTCCCTGCCCCCCCCCCAGGATGGGACTTACCTTCGGCGAATGTCCCTCTTGGCGGCGGGTCCCGGTGGCAGTTGGCGGCGGTTCGGCAGGGGCGGGGGTGGCAGCCGGTCTCCTGACCGGCTGCCGCCGCCGCCATTACAAAAAAAAAAAAGTACAGTAAAAAACACACACACACACCCATGATAGGCTACGTGATGATTTACGTAGCCTATCACAGCTAGATTTCCAAAGTCAGCCATGATAGGCTACGTAAATCATCACGTAGCCTATCACGGGTGACTGAAAAAAAAAAGCGCATACGCAAATGGCGGCGCCCCATGGGCGCCGCCATTTGTGTTCCTTATTTGGACAGGAGTAGTCTATGTAAATCTTTACGTAGACTACCCCTGTCCGAATAAGGAACGCAAATGGCAGCACTCATGGGGCGCCGCCATTTGCGTACATGCTTTTTTTTTTTTTTCCAAAGTCACCTGTGATAGACTACGTGATGATTTATGTAGCCTATCATGGCTGTCTTTGGAAATCTAGCCGTGATAGGCTACGTAAATCGTCATGTAGCCTATCACGGGTGTGTGTGTGTGTTTTATTGTACTTTTTTTTCGCGGCCAGGGAGACAGGGCACTCCTCCCCGGCCTGAATTTCACCGGCGAGGGATGGGGCTCCTCCCCCCCGGCCTGAATTTCAGCTGGGCGAGGCGGGGCGCCTCCCCCCCTCGCCTGAACTTCGGGGGGAGAAATGAAGCGCCTCCCCCCCACCGCAAAGCAAGCTGCGGGACAAGGTAAGTCCCTTTCGTCCATCCCTACTTTACAGCATCAAATGGCATAGTGGATGCCATTTGTGTCTGCAGTCAATCAGCCCAGCCAGCGATATGGCAATGGCGGCCGTATCGTTGGTGCTCCGGAGCCAGCCGGCGGCTCTGTGGAATTGCCACGGAGTGGAGCCAGCCAGGTAGGATTCTGGGGGGAGGGACAGATCGCCTCCCCTGCGCAGCCCCCCCCCCGGACCTGGAGGTAAGTATTTCGTACATCTCTACAAGCAACTGGAATATCTGGGAAAGGAGACCTGCTTTCATTGCTGCTCCCAGGTCTTTTCTTTTACTGCTGCCAGCTTCATCTAGAAAAGAGATGAGGGATCCAGCTATGAGACATCAAGCCTCGTGAGAACTTCCCACGCCCTCTGAACTGTGTTTAGCCAGGCTGCTGGGAACTCTTGGAGTGCAATAAGACCAGCATTAGTAGTGCGGATTACCTTTATCGTGCTGTTTTAGGGCCTGCTAAATTTGAGTAACTTGTTGAATTGTAATATTGAATTGGTTTTATATTTGAATTTTTTATTGATATGTGTGTGTTTTTTAAAAAATTGATTTTTTACTTTTAAATATTATATTTTCATAAGTTAATGTTTATTGTGAGCCATATATAAAAATACTAAATAAATATCTTAAGAAACACCTAGAAGATCAAGATAATCCAAAACACGGATAACCAGGAGTACTAGAATTACAATGCTCTGTACTTCAAAAGAGACAGAAGAGTTTCTTCAAATATTATCCTGTTTGTGTTCTTAATGTGGTTATAGGGGAGTAACTGGAAAATGGCTTGAAATTGTGCTTTTGTGATATGTCTGGTCAGACACAGGTCTGAGACATGCATATGACATATCTACCCTAGTATTGGTCCAACTTTAAGGTCAACTTCATACCTTACATTGGGTGCTTCCATATCGACAGCTCCTATTGCTAATAATCAAATGGCATTGTGCAGCTATTTCATCTTCTTAAACAGATTTTTTTTCCTGGTAAGAAAAAAGTTGGAAGAAGCAGTGGAAAAACACAGGAAAAACTCTGAAAATTGAAGACATCATCATCTGGACCCTCTGTGAATGAGGCAGTGTGGTTGCACAATAAAAGCCTTGTCTGGAAGCAGCCATTGTTTAGGTACACACCTCAAACCTTTCAGGTATATACATCATTAGCAGCTAACTACAGGTGATGTGCAAGCGTTTGTAAGAGAAACCCTAATGGAGGAATTTCCTTTGTTTTGTTAGTAAAAGCAGTTTGGGGAGGAAGAAATTTGGAGTGTAGAAACAATGCTATTCAGCTGCCCGATTTGTGAGTGGGGCCATGGGAAGTGGCAGGTCACCAAGCCGAAGAACATGTGAATGCACATTACATTGACACAGTCAGGTATAGCACTACTGGCTCTATATAAGCCAGCTCTGCCCTGTTTCCAGCCTCTTGATTTCTTCTGGCTCCCATTCTTTGCACCATATGGTTTCAGTAAAGGATGCCTTAAAGGGTCTAAGTAGAGATGAGTTTTGGCTCACCCATGTATTTGTCTTGGTGGACTGTAGTGGGGTTGTTGGCTTTGTTTTGTACTCTACACTGATGGGCAAAAAAAGGTTAGTAGAAAGGGTGATGTTAATTAAATAGGTTAATTTGTCTCATTGAGAATATATGGGAAATAGTCCAGGTAGGTATGAGCAGGTGAACACCATGAGGCACCTTTAAAGGTGCCTCAGCTGACTTTGCAGCTGAGCTGTGAAACTGCAGGATAGGGATCATCTTTGGGACTAACTTGACTTACTCATTCAGCATTGTGGGGGCCTGAAGGAGGTGACTCAGAAAGGCTCATCTGAAGAGGATGAGCTTAGGGGAAAGGGTGGTGTTTATTTCTACTTCTCACCCTGGTCGGAGTACTCGCCCAAAGAACGTCAGACAAGGCTGCCTGTAAGACTAAAGATAAAGCACCTTGCACAGCTGCTCACCTATGGTGATGTGTGTGTGTGTTTTAAATACACGTGGCCCTAGTTCAATCCAATTGCCTGTGTCTTGCCTCTTTATTTCTGGTCTCTGGATGCAATGGATGGTGTAACTGCTGATCTATCCCAAATCCTGCCCCGCAGCTGTCCCCTGCCCAAAATGTGGCTTCTCATAGGAACATAGGAAGCTGCCTTACACGGAGACTGACCACTGGTCCATCTAGCCCAGTATTGTCAACATTGACTGGCAGCAGCTCTCCAGGATTCAAGACAGGAGTTTTTCCAGCCATATCTGGAGATGCCAGGAATTGAACCTTGGACCTTCTGCATAGCAAGCAAGCACTCTACCACCACTGAGCCAGGGCCCTTCCTACAAAAACGTCCGAAGGGCCACAAGTTGCCCATCTCTGCTCTAAACTGTACACATACAGATAGAAAGCTGCCTTATACAGAGTCAGACTATTGGTGCATCTAGCCCAGTATTGTCGACACTGACTGGCAGCAGCTCTCCAGGCTGTCAAGTTTTTCCTGCCCTACCTGAAGACACCAGGGATTGAACCTGGGACCCTCTGCATGCAAAGCAGGGGCTCTGTGACTGAGGCACAGCCTCTGCTCTTCTCCTTTCCAGCTTCCTCCTATATCTGTTTTTAAGAACAGAGCAAACTGGTGTTGGGGCTAGGGTATCTTGTGTGTGTTTGCATGTCACCTGTAGTTAGTTCCTTAGCCTTTTCCCACCTGATGGCAAATCCAAACTTCTTTTCATTGTAATGTGAGAAACTGCATAAGCCCTATGCATTTAGGGTATTGGATCTTGCCCTATAAGTCTTAATGTGGAGGACATGAGTTATGAAATAGTGACTGTTTACACCCTCAGAGTTTTATAATTGAGATCTTTCTTGTGGACAATCATTCAACATGCTCTATGATATATTACAAACTTTATTCCACTGAAACTATGCATTTATGGGTGAGGAGAGGGGCTAATGGGGGAGGTGATTATTATTCATACCTCAGTTCATTCTTAATCAAAGCCTAGAATTTCACAAGGAGTGGAAAATTGACAGTGGCTTCTGCAGCAGGGCCCTGAACAATTATGACTTGATTTATAAGGAGCCACTTAGCTACACATTTAAATATAGTCATCTACAAGATTTGGGGAAGGTTTCAGATAATCAAAATGCCACCGATTTAGCACGTTTAATTTTTACTCCATCTCCTGTGAGCTTGAACTCTGATTGTAATTACAGTTTCATCCTCTCCTCAATGACATTATTCTATCAGAGTGTGCCACTGTATCAGGAGTTACAGCTTGATATGAGAGGAATTTGCTTACCATAGGAAGCAATGAATGGTCCATAAAATGAGCCAGGTAGCATTTAAACAAATGGAGGCAGCAGTCTCTGCCCTTAGACCTGAATCAGTCATATAAATGGCACATAGAAACAGTTCACAACCTTACAACTCTGAATTTTGCACATAAGCCAGTGCTATGTGCATGGACCTCCAACTGGAAAACCCGCATTCTAAATCCTATATACCCCCCCCACTGCCCAAGGTGGCTTTCATCCCACAGAACTCAAAAAAGGTCTGCAGGCCTGCATTTTGAACTTGGGTGGAAGCGATTTGTGGGCACTTCTGACTGGAGAACCAGTGGCAAGAGATGGCACTGAGTTTCTATTAATGCATTTGTCCATCATGTATAGTTAGTTACTTGCAATGGGTTCATTTTATTCTGAATGATGGAAAAGCCAGTGCTGTGTTTGGAATTGTCATGTCATTATGGATCTACTGTATTAGAAGTAATGGCCCATCTATTTCTGATTGGAAGTGTGAAAAACAACCCTTATTCTGAATGTTTCTGATGAGATTAAATTCACACACTAAGATTCAGTTTTACCTGAAGGAATTTTGGAAGGGCATTAATATTATGGGGGAAAAAAACAGACCTAAAGCACCATAATGTGAGTTATCTATCTCTATAGTTAAGCATTAAATTAAAATCCATCTCTCCAGACATATCTGTCAGTCACTGTCTTCTTCATAATTTCCTTCATGCTCATAAGGATAAATTATATCATTTCTTTTCATTGTATAATATTTAAGAGATAAAATGTTAGGAGGAGGTGCCAATTAACAAAATCATAGCTACTATGTATAGCATGAGCATAATGACTGTCATGCTCTAGAATATCTGAATGCAAAATCAAGACATTCTGGTACCTGCACTAGAAGAAAATGGCATTACTCAGTTTTCCATAGCAACATAAGATGCACCTGCTCTATAGCTATTATCTACTATGCAACTTAATTTCCTGTTTTTAGGAAGAGAGCAAAACCTTCTTGTTTTTCTTGCTTCAGAAAATGCCTCGATGAATATTTGCCATAGATGCCAAAGACTATAGTCAAATTGACATGGGAAGTTTCCACAGGACAATTCCTTTGGCCAAATGCACATCCATGAATCTTCAAACAGCCCTGACAGATAGAAACCACCCTGAATGTTTGAAGTATACATAATCTATAAAACATAGACTATACTGACATATCTACTATAATGTGAACAGTTTTATAAAAAAAATGTTTAGCTTTCAAGACTAGATTAATGCCCCTGGCTGGGGCATGCTGGGAGTTGTAGGCCTTTTCTCTGTCTAAACATGCATAGGATTGTGCCCTAAATAAAGCTTATCTTTATAAGATACTAGCGAATTGACTATGCTTCACACAGGTTGGAATAGTCCTTATGCTGATACAGCGAAAGCTGCAAGCAAACTTACGTAGTTCTCAGAGTTGGACACATTATGCCCATCTTCTCTGAGTGAAGCTACACCCGCTGGCACCACTAGCCACAGACCCTGCCAGGTACACCACTGTAGCCCCTTAAGGGTGCGGTTTGTCCACTCCATTCCCCTGAGGGGAGGTTGGCCCACAGCAGGGAGGAGGGGCAGGCATATAAGTCCAACCTTCGGCCTAATCTTCCTTCATTTCAAACTGTATGGCCTGCAAAGCTATGTGCTGGTTAGGAAAGTCTGCCCTGGTGGCTGAAGATGTTATTGCAGGCTTCAACCACATGGACACATTAAAATTAATTAATGCATTTTAAAATGAGAATAACCGCTAGGTACAAACCCTAGGGTCCTCCTTAGTATGCGCACCAAGTTCCAGGTGTCTAGGCTTCACAGTCATGGCACTGTAGGGTGATGGATGGACAGACAGACACATCCTCTTTTTCACAGCTAACTCCAGTGATGTGCCTCCCCCTCCCCCCATAAACACATATATTTTATATCAGTTTACTCCAACAGATGGCTTGAGGTTGGTACTGAGGGACAGTTCTGTCTGACCATCAAGACACAGGCACAGCAGCAGAGAAAAAGAGGCCCATGCACCTGAGGTAGGCAGTATTTGCGGTTGTCTCCTTAGTTGAAACTTGAAATGGCCGTCCATAAGAATACTGTTGACACCCACCTCAATGAATAGACAGCAGACACTTCTTCTATAAAGAGAACTAACATTAGATACACCTCAAAATACATTCCCTGAAAAATAGTAAAATTAATATAAATCTAAATCTGAAATACGATCATTATTGTGTACTACAGAGATTATACTAGGCTATGTGAAACCAGGGGCTTTGCACAATATACTTGGTCCCATTCTAGGTAAAGCTAATTATTATTGCGAGTGGAGATGGGGTAATAAAGAGACAGATGCAAGTGCTTGGATTAAAAAATGGGGCCACATTTATTGAAATATCTGAAAAGGGGAAACCTAGGATGGGCACTGACTGTACCTGCGGCTAGCTGGCACTTTTATGGGTGAAAACATACCCAGCCTGAGGGGTGGTGTGACAGCATCACCGCCCCTCTGGACTGCCCCTTATGGGGGAGGTAGACCTTCCCCTGTCACCCCTTCCCAGGCCACAAAGCTTCTGGGTGAGTGAGGTGAGCTGGTCTCCCAGGAAACCCTTGTCCTCCCCGCCAAGCCGCAAAACCTGTTTGGGAGGCCTCAGGCGTCACCTGTCACCATGAGGTGCCTCTGAATGCTCACCATCCCTAAGCTCATTCTCCTTTGCCCATCCTAGCTGCTATCTGTAATGGGACCTAGACTGAGCAAGAATTAGACCAAATTTACCTAAAGGACACGCCCAACCCCATTAACAGTGTGAAGTAGGCAAAAAGACGCACAGCCAGGCCAATCGGACTGTGAGCCAAAAATTCCTACTTGGCCCCCACACTGCTTAAGGGAGGTCGGGAGGGAGCTGCAGAAGCAAGAGGCTGTTAGGAGGGGTGCGGAGCATAAAAAGCCTCCCCGCCCCTCCCTTTCCCAGTGGCGCCACAGGGTTCCACCAATGGTGGCCCACCACATCTGCCTCCCCCCCAGAGCCAGGCAAGCCAGACATGGGGGTAGGGCATTTGCGAGTGCAGACGGGGTAATAAAGAGACAGATGCAAGTGCTTGGATTGAAACTGGGCCACATTTTTTAAATGACTGACTGACTGTACCAGCGGCTAGCTGGCACTTTAATGGGTGAAAACATACCCAGCCTGAGGGGTGGCATGACAGCATTGCCACCTATCCAGACTGCCCTTATGGGGGAGATAGACCTTCCCCTGTCACCTCCTCCCAGGCCTCCAAGCTCCTGGGTGAGTGAGGTGAGTCGGTCTCCCAGGCAACCCTTATCCCCCTGCCAAGCCACAGAACCTGTTTGGGAGGCCTCAGGCATCACCTGTCAACATAAGGTGCCTCTGAATGTTCACCATCCCTAAGCTCATTCTCCTTTGCCTGTCCTAGCCACCACCAGGAGTGAAGGCTGCAATCCTATGCATGTCTCAATTGTGCCTGAAGACAGGTAGGGATGTCAGAATAATCTGTCCGGGGGCGTCCAATCTTCTGGCCTTACTTGATCTGTGCTGAGTTGGGTCAGCTCGCAGACATCTGCTGGCAGCACCACCATGCACAAATCCCTCACACTCTCCTTGCCAATGCCAAGACAAACAATAAGAGCATGAGGGGGTTGTGTATGGTGGCGGCAGCAGCGGGGGGAACTTTTCCCCATTTGCAGAAGTGTTCTTTATGCAAAATTCCAGCTGTAATTTTGCATTAAAAAACAAACAAAACTTCCGCAAATGGGGCAGGCTGAGCCAGTGGACTCCATTGGGCCCTTAAAGGGCTGGATTTTGCAGCGATGGACATCCCTAAAGACAAGCGCAACTGAATTCATTAGGACACGCATAGGATCAGGCTGTGTGTTGTTCTGAAAACACTGGAACACATTAAATATTACTAACTTCAGTCTCATTGCCTTCAGTAGCCCTGGCAGCACAATCTTATGCAAGTATATTCAGAAGGAAGCCTCACTTTGTTCAATGAGGTTTATGCTGTGTATGTTTAGGATTGCAGCCTAGGCATGATTAAGTTTAGCTGGATTGGTGTTCTGAGTTTTACATGTTGCCAAGACTCCAGTCTATAATGTGAAAGTCACTACTTTATTGCAGCTAAGCACCATCATCTGCTGGGCACCCACAAATAGGAGAACTTTTTGTTTAGGTTAACATTGTTGATTGCTGCATTTAGTCAGGTTAATCTCAGCCACCAATGTCAACCAAGTAAAGTAGGGATGATAGCCAGTCCAAGTGAAGTATGTTTAAATCCTGTTGATTTCAGCTAGAGAGATTTAAGCATGTCCTTTTTGTTGGAAAGCCTAGTGTGACATACAGCCTTATACAAAGAAAATGTAGTAACACAGCATTTAGTGCTAGAGAGAATAAACACAGGCTAGAGCCAGTTTAGAAAAAGTTCAAATCGACTCACTTTATTAGTGCTTTTATACACATCGTTGAAGAAGGCTATTTAACACTGTTTAACTACAAGCACCCCCTAAAGCTGGGTGGGTGGTGTAAGCAAGCAAAGGCATGAGGTATTGCTAGTTGTTACTGCTTCCCTCAGGGAGAGAACACATCTTGATCTTGCTTGTTGGCAGAGGCAAAGAGAAAGAGGAAGGAGAGGGAGTAGGAGAAAGGAACTAATCAAGTTACAGGACAACAAGGGGGATGCACAAGACAAGAAGCTGTTGATACAACGTGTTCTCTATCACCCCCTAATGTCCGGAAGCATGCAGAGTTGTTCCTATTATCCAACACTTTTCCAACTAAACCAAAGGACAGAAACACTGTAAATGCTTCAGTGCCAAGTCAAAGTATTTTGTTTACCCTGTGATTCTATGATTCTACATAGATATTATAATCTGGCATATTATGGATTGTGGTTTTTCTGTATTTGCTGCTTTCTGCTCTCTTGATGAATGTATTTTGTCATTGTATTGTATTTATAGGAATTATGATCATATCTATTGCATAGCACCCTGATACCCATAAGGATCATTGGATTATTGTGTCAACATCAGAGGTAGGAAGAAACATTTAAGTCCAGATTTAAGTTAAAGTCTTTAAAGTTTTCCCTAAAACCATTTTAGCAAGATAGTACCCAGATATATGACTCTACTGGGCTAAAATTCTCCAGATGAAGTGTGTACCTCTCTATAATCTTTCTTCAGCATGCCTTAAAGTACAGAGATGGCCCACTGTTGGAGATCTTCCTCCTTTTTGCTTAAACATCTGCATACTTGGGCTTGCAACAGCTGTGTAAGGAAGTCTCCTTATCCCCATATTGTACTGATAGAGTGCTAAAGCACAGAAGAAAGCATTTTACCCATAATCTCAGGATCATGGAGGGAGACTGTGCACTAGTCTAAAATTTCCTGAGCCATACTTTATCATGCAAATATTATAGTGTTTTTTTTAAAGGAAAGTTTAGTTTGCCATGGAGTCAGTTTCATTTTATAAAGGTCTTGCATAAGGGACCCCTCACTTCATGGGAGGTCTAGGATTTAAACTGGGGAAATCCTTCATTAGTCTGATCATATTAGCTGATTATTCATTAATAGAAAAGGGCTTAGGAGAATTAATACAGATGTATTTATAAAATCAGTGACACATTTTCAATATTTCCAGGTTGGGAAATATCTCATGTACTGTAGCAAATGATTTGCAGATATTGATGGGTTTATTTATTTAAACAAGGATTTAAAAGATCTCTGAATTCATTGTATAGAATCTTTGTAAACTAAATTTTAAAAAAGGAATATGGAAGCCAACTCTTTGTGCAACCCACTACTTTGTGCTTCTATGCAAAAACGTGATTTTAATATGGGCTCTCATGGAGGCAGAATGCACCTCAAACCTTCTCACCTTGTTTGAGGAATGAGTGAACATTTTTAAAAGCACTGTCAGGCTATTGTAGATGCCCATCTTTCCTTCCTCAAATGTGACATTGTTATATTTACTCTGCTATATCCTCATCCTGATCCGGTGGTAGCTTTAGGAGAGGAAGCCTGCTCATACAAATCACAGTTTAATTTCTCTCCAAGAGCATTTCGGAGCTGACCATTTGGAATCTACCTTTCCCGAAAGCAGAATTTCCACCTTTGGTGTGGAACAAGTCCAATTCATTCAGTTGGGTTGCTAGGGAAGGGAGTTCAGCAAGGGAATAAATTAGCAGAAAAACAGGCAGAGTTTCTAGCCTTTGCACATCTCTGAAATATCAATAAATATTGTTCTGGAGTTTCAGGAAAATGATGTGCTTGAAATAATGCCCACGGAGGCCACTGACCCATACATTATTTAAGCCATCCTGCATTCTCTTTGACTAACCCCAAATTTGTGGGTTTAAAAGGGATTTTTAAACATTACTTCCTTCCCAAAAAGAGCTGGGTTTTGTTGTTTTTTTAAAGGAAACGTAGCAACTTTGTTGCTGTAGCTTCAGGGGTCATTGGATGATATAAATCTGATAGACTAGCCAGGGATGCAACCTCAAAAAAGCAAAGTCTTTTCCTAAGAGGAACAGCAAAGCTTAGAGTCGCTTTTGACTCCCGAGTCATGGGCAAGGCTGCAGGCAGGAGGCTCACATGAAAATCTGAATGTAAGCTGCCAAGCTTAGGCTTTCAGACTGGAGCTGTACTACAGAATGAACCTGCCCTGAAACACCAGAGATTTAGCTTGTGTGCTTTCTGCCATCCACCTTGTTGCAGGTCAGGGGTTCATTAAGCTTTCATGAACCCTTTTCAATGTCTTCGTGGAATGGCTTTCTTTTGTTTTCAGTTACAATCTACAGAGAGACTGAAAGGAGATAGGATGTATTTTCAAGGGGGCAGATAACAATAAAGTGATGTGTGATTAGAAATGCCGTGGTAATCCAACAGCTTTGATTTGTGATGTGGATAGTGTTGTTCTGCTGGTGTAGAAAAATTGTTCTGAACTTTCTTTCTTTTTTAATCCAATTTATTTCCATCAGAGGCTGAGAAAGGCAACAGCTGGTTGTATAATCAGATGTGCAAGCTAGACAGAGACTGATGCTGAGTGTGCATCGGAATTTATATATTTAGGGTGCAATCCTATGGCCACTAGTCAGCAGCTAGGTGGCCATAGGATAGGTTGGCTCCCTGAAAACCAACCTCCACCCCCTCCCATGCTGCCTTGTAGGCAGTGTGGATCGGCCCCGTGTTCTGTGATCGAAAGAGGAGTGTGGAGTGGTGAAAATGGGACATTCCTGGGGGCATATCAGGGCGGGGAACTTGGAAATGTTGGTGTGACACATCCTACATGTCATCCAGATGCTGCTTCCCCTGCTCCGATTTCCTGCGGCTAGACAGCCGAAATCAGCTGTCTAGACACAAATGCAGGGCAGCTTAGGAGCAGAGGGGATGATCCACTCCATGCTTCTCCTACGCTGCCCTGCATTGGATAGGCGGTTGCCTCTGAGCTCGGAGGTGGCCACCTGTCCAGGTAGGATTGCTCCCTAAGTGTGGATAACTACCAGCATTTCATTAATATCAATGCATATGCATTCCAATGTACACTGTCATCCACAACTAGTCCAATTAGAGCTGCATTGGGAAATGTATGAACAAGGACAATATGCCATACAAAAATGTAAAACTATATGTTTTTTAGAGCCTGCAGGTTGGAATTTCCAAGACGGTCTATTCATAATTTCCTGTGGATCCAGCTTTGCTCCTCTCTGAACTTCTCCCGTAGGCAAAATTGCCATAGGCAAATTTTGCATGTGCTCATGTATCAAGCCCCTTCATGGATCACTGCCTTGTTGTGGCGAAGGGGCTTGCTTAACTCAGTGAAGCCATAAGCTATGTCATGCAGGGCCACCCAAGACAGACAGGTCATGGCAGAGAGTTCTGACAAAATGTGGTCCACTGGAGAAGGAAATGGCAACCCACTCCAGTATCCTTGCCAAGAAAACCCCATGGAACGTATCACAAGGCTAAAAGATATGACGCCAGAAGATGAGCCCCTCAGGTCGGAAGGTGTCCAATATACTACTGGGGAAGAGCAGAGGGTATTTCCAAATAGCGCCAGAAAGAGTGAAGCAGCTGGGCCAAAGCCGAAAGGACACTCAGCTGTGGATGTGTCTGGTGCTGAAAAGAAAATCCAATGCTGTAAAGAACAATATTGTTTAGGACCCTGGAATGTCAGATCAATGAATCAAGGTACGCTGCAGGTGGTCAAACATGAGATGGCAAGATTGAACATCGACATCTTGGGAATCAGCGAACTAAAATGGACAGGCATGGGCGAATTTAATTCAGGTGACCATCATATCTACTACTGTGGGCAAGAATCCCTTAGAAGAAATGGAGTAGCACTCATAGTCAACAAAAGGGTGGGAAAAGCAGTACTGGGCTACAATCTTAAAAATGATAGAATGATCTCAATACGAATCCAAGGCAAACCATTCAACATCACAGTAATTCAAGTCTATGCCCCAACCACTGATGCCGAAGAAGCTGAGGTTGATTGGTTCTATGAAGAACTACAACACCTTCTAGAACTAACACCAAAACAAGATGTCCTCTTCATCATAGGGGATTGGAATGCTGAAGTAGGAAGTCAAGAAATCACCGGGATAACAGGCAAGCATGGCCTTGGTGTACAAAATGAAGCAGGACAAAGGCTAATAGAGTTTTGCCAAAAGAACATGCTGATCATAGCAAACACGCTTTTCCAACAGCACAAGAGGCGACTCTACACATGGACATCACCAGATAGTCAATATCGAAATCAGATTGATTATGTCCTTTGCAGCCAAAGATGGAGAAGCTCTATACAGTCAGTAAAAACAAGACCTGGAGCTGACTGTGGCACAGATCATGAGCTTCTTGTTGCAAAATTTCAGCTTAAATTTAAGAACGTGGGGAAAACCACTAAACCATTCAGGTATGACCTAAATCATATCCCTTATGAATATACAGTGGAGGTGAGGAATAGATTTAAGGGATTAGACCTGATAGACAGAGTGCCTGAGGAACTATGGACGGAGGTCCGTAACATTGTTCAGGAGGCAGCAACTCAATCCATCCCAAAGAAAAAGAAATGCAAGAAAGCAAAGTGGCTTTCTGATGAGGCTTTACAAGTAGCTGAGGAAAGAAGGGAAGCGAAAAGCAAGGGAGAAAGGGGAAGATATATCCAACTGAATGCAGAGTTCCAGAGAATAGCAAGGAGAGACAAGAAGGCCTTCTTAAATGAACAATGCAAAGAAATTGAGGAAAACAACAGAATGGGAAAGACTAGAGATCTCTTCAAGAAAATTGGAGATCTCAAGGGAACGTTTTGTGCAAAGACGGGCATGATAAAGGACAAAGAAGACAGGGACCTAACAGAAGCAGATGAGATTAAGAAGAGGTGGCAAGAATACACAGAAGAAATATACAGGAAAGATCTGAATGTCCCTGATAGCCATGATAGTGCAGTCACTGAACTTGAGCCGGACATCCTGGAGAGTGAAGTCAAGTGGGCCTTAGGAAGCATTACTAACAACAAAGCTAGCGGAGATGACAGTATTCCAGCTGAGCTATTTAAAATCCTAAAAGATGATGCTGTTAAAGTGCTGCATTCAATATGCCAACAAATTTGGAACACTCAACAATGGCCGCAAGACTGGAAAAGGTCAGTTTACAATCCAATTCCAAAGAAGGGCAGTGCCAAAGAGTGTTCAAACTACCGTACAATTGCGCTCATTTCACATGCCAGCAAGGTTATGCTCAAAATCCTACAAGCTAGGCTTCAGCAGTATGCGAACCGAGAACTACCAGAAGTACCAGCTGGGTTTCGAAGAGGCAGAGGAACTAGAGATCAAATCGCCAACGTTCGCTGGATCATGGAGAAAGCAAGAGAATTCCAGAAAAACATCTATTTCTGCTTCATTGACTATGCTAAAGCCTTTGATTGTGTGGATCACAACAAACTGTGGCAAATTCTTAAAGTGATGGGAGTACCAGACCACCTTACCTGTCTCCTGAGAAACCTGTACGAGGGTCAAGAAGCAACAGTAAGAACCAGACATGGAACAACCGATTGGTTCAAAATTGGGAAAGGAGTATGACAAGGCTGCATATTGTCACCCTGCTTATTTAACTTATATGCAGAGTACATCATAAGAAACGCCGGGTTGGATGAATCACAGGTCAGAATTAAGATTGCCGGGAGAATGATCAACAACCTCAGATATGCAGACGATACCACCCTAATGGCAGAAAGCGAAGAGGATCTCAAGAGCCTCTTGTTGAGGGTGAAAGAGGAGAGTGCAAAAGCTGGTTTGAAACTCAACATTAAAAAAACTAAGATCATGGCATCTGGCCCCATCACTTCCTGGCATATAGAAGGGGAAGAAATGGAAGCAGTGACAGATTTTACTTTCTTGGGCTCCAAGATCACCGCAGAGGGTGCCTGTAGCCATGAAATTAAAATTTCAGCCATGAAGCTGAAATATTTTGGCCACCTAATGCAAAGAGAAAACTCTCTGGAAAAGACCCTGATGCTGGGAAAGACTGAAGGCAAAAGGAGAAGGGGATGACAGAGGATGAGATGGCTAGATAGCATCACCGATGCAATGAATATGAACTTGAGCACACTCCGGGAGAGAGTGCAGGACAGGAAGTCCTGGCGTGCTATGGTCCATGGGGTCACGAAGAGTCGGACACGACTGAACAACAACATGTATCAAGGCTAACAGGCAATATGGAATCACACAGTCATATGGAGAAATGTAAAAGTGAGAACTAGCTCTTAGGGACTGCTTCCTCCAGTGTATCCGTATCATATGTTCAACAGGCAGCTGAGAAAGTCCTTATGACAAGGATTTCCATGCATGCATTGCCAACATGCATGCGATGTCAGTAGGGAGGGAAATTGTAATGATGCCTTTCAAAGCCCAGGTCTCTGAAGCATACAAAATAATGTGAAACATTTGTATTTGCCCAGGATGGGGAATTTTGGGGTTGTTTAGCTGTTACATAAACAAATCTTTATAGAGGATTTGGAATCTATACAATGCTCGGACATTAATATGAGCACTGGACAGAAATCAGATATCCTGATTCATAAAAACTGGCACCGTTTCTACATGAGGCATTTATCATGCATTCATGATTGGTCACTCATGGGAGTTCGCAGGTCCTGTACACAGCACCGTCATCCTCCAGGGCACCTCCCACTCTTTGTAATATTTTTCACATTTTTTTTCCATGACAATGAAAGTTTGCCATTTTTCCTCCTCCCACTATTAGCTGCAGCATATCTATGGTGTATTGATGAAATGGCGGTTTGTCACAGCAATACCACAGCACCATATAGTGGCATTATAAGACATATAGAACTTGCCCAGAAAGGAAAAAAAAAGGAAAAAAAACACATGCAAAGGAGCCAATTGTAATCCCACAAGGAATCTGGAAGCAGAAGCCCCGAAAAAGTTGTGTGCTTTTAACTTCATGTAGAGCAGCCCTGGGAGCAGTTAAAGGGATAATAGAACTCTGTGGCACTCAAATGTGGAGTTTAAGAACCTCAGTATATCTTATATGCTCATTTCATGGTATAAACAGTGGTATAAAGAGTGCCTGCAGGCTGCAGCAGACACTATTCCATCCATAAGTCAACTTTATTCCAGTTTACAAACCTTCTATCCAGTGAACTAGTCAAATACTTGAAGTTTTAGGACAGATATAATACTGCTTAAACACAAAACACACCATTTTGCCTGCTACCCTGCACTTCCCAGACTAATTATTTGATCTTGCATAAACTTTTCCCCTAATGTTCATGACAGCTGATAATTTTGCAGTTTTACCCTTTTCCTGGTTCTGCAAGTCAGCCAATAACACTGAATGCCTAAGAGTGTCCCTTCTGAAGGGTTAACACAGTGGATATGAGCAGCCATTCCTTGTACAATATGCAGTCGAAATATATGTGTAACCAATTCAGGCACCAAACACACACACCACTTCTTCTTCAGATAATGAATGTTTGGCATGGTGAGTTTTTGTGATGAGCAAATGGGCAAGATCCAAAGGGCTTTGGGCCTTTACTTTGCCTAAAGGGTTAAGTAGCTCATGGCATTGTTCTGAGTTGGCAATCACTGTCCTCCCTTTGTATTTCTACTTCTGAATTAACCAAGTTCTTGCAAGGAGCTGGGGTGGGGAACAGTCCCATTCATGTGCATTTCAGTGAGGCTGTGTAGCTCCACCCTCTCTTTATCGAAGAGGACTTGAGTAGAAGAAGGGAGTTTCACTGGAGTTGTTTGGGTTGGGAGTTTTGTTGTCTCATTGCTTTTTATGACCTGTGAGTTAGGAAAAAGCAGGACAGAGAGCTCATTATGCTGCTTCAATCTACTCCTGCTAAGCTTCTGCCATTTTTTTTTTCTATTGGAGTTGCATGTTTAGCAATTGTCATTGCTGTGACAATGCCAATGAATGAGAGTAGAAGAATGAACTTGTGGTATATTTCACCTCTTTAAAGATTTATGGGATATCTTCATTACAAACTTAAACTGCTTTATCAATTATCTGTCCCCAGTATATGCTGCATCTTGTAATTCTGTGTGGAAAGCTAAGGATCTGCTTGGACTTCCAAAAGGCTTCTGACGAAATCCCTCACCAACGACTCCTGAGCAAACCTAGAAGTCATGGAATCAGAGGACAGGTCCTCTTATGGATCAGTAACTGGTTAAAGAACAGAAAGCAGAGAATAGGAATAAATGGTTAATTCTCCCAATGGAGGGAAGTAAATAGTGGGGTCCCACAGGGATCTGTATTAGGACCAATACTTTCCCACCTATTCATAAATGATCTGGAATTAGGAGTAAGCAGTGAAGTGGCCAAGTTTACTGATGACTACAAATTATTTAGGGTGATTAAAACAACAAGGGATTGTGAGGAGCTCCAAAAGGATCTCTCCAAACTGTGAGAATGGGCACCTAAACAGCAAATGAGGTTCAGTATAAGCAAGTGTTTATTGATGCACATTGGGGCAAAAAATCCCAACTTCAAGTATAATCTGATGGGATCTGAGCTAGCAGTGACCAACCAAGAAAGAGATCTTGGGGTTGTGGTGGACAGCTCAATGAAAATGTCAACTCACTGTGCAGCCACTCTAAAAAAAAAAAAGGCAAACTCCATGCTAGGCATAATTAGAAAAGGAACTGAGAATAGGGATGTACGAAAGTCACTTACCTTTTCGAAGGGTGACATTCGCGGTGGGGGGGGAGGCGCTCCGTCCCTCCCCCCAAATTTCTCTCCAGCTGGCTCTGCTCCATGGAGATTATGCAGAGCCACCGGCTGGGGCTGCCTGCAGCCAGACATCTGGCCGCTGGGCAGCCTACAGGGACGCAAATGGCAGCTGCTGTAGCTGCCACCATTTGCGTCCCTGTATTTTGCCATTATAGGCTACGTAAATATTTACATAGACTGTGACGGCAAAAAAAAAAAAAGGGAATGCAAATGGTGGCCACTACCCCATTTGCGCCCCTCTCTTTTGCCGTAATAGCCTACATAAATATTTATGTAGGCTATCACAGCCAAAAAAAAAAAAAGGGAACACAAATGCCGGCCACCGTAGGTGCAGCCATTTGCATTCCGTTTTTTTTGCCGTGATTGTTGTTGTTGTTCAGTCGTTCAGTCATGTCTGACTCTTTGTGACCACATGGACCATAGCATGCCAGGCCTTCCTGTCCTGCGCTCTCTCCCGGAGTGTGCTCAAGTTCATATTCATCGCATCAGTGATACTATCTAGCCATCTCATCCTCTGCTGTCCCCTTCTCCTTTTGCCTTCAGCAAAATCTTTTTTCCTTTTTTCAGAAAAAGGATCTTTCCCAGCATCAGGGTCTTTTCCAGAGAGTTTTCCAGAGAGTTTTCTCTTCGCAATTTGCCATGATAGGCTACGTAAATACTTATGCAGCCTATCACGGCTTCCGCAGGGATGCAAATGGCGTCCTTGCATTAGCCATGATAGGCTATGTAAGTATTTACGTAACCTATCACAACTATAGTGATGAAGCGAATGGCGGCCACGGCCGCAGCCACCATTCGCAAGTCAGCACGAACGGCAGCAGGTAGGTGTCCTGTTTCGCACACTTTTCATGAGGGGGGGCAGGGGAGCTTCATTCCGCCATGGATTTCAGGGGGCCGAATGCTAGGGATGGCAGAGAATTCCGCCACGGATTCCAGTGAGGCCGGATTCTTTAGAATCCGGCCCCACAGAATCCGTGGTGGAACAGCCTCCTGCCCCCCCCGCCCCCCCGCAGAATCCCCCCGGGATGGTACTTACCTAGGGCAGATGCAGCAGATTTGGCAGTGGTGGTGGTGACGGTGGCGGCGGCAGCTGGTCTCCTGGCTGGCCGTGGCCGTGCTGCTGCAACTGCCATTGCTGTTCTTGCAGCCAGCCATGATAGGATATGTAAGAATTTATGTTTCCTATCATGGCTGGGTAAAAAAACACAAAAAACCAGCGTATGCAAATGGCAGCGGCTACGGCGGCTGCCATTTGCATTCCCTATTTTTCGCCAATTTATCTTACGTAAATATTTACGTAAGATAAAACGACGAAAAAAGGGGAACGCAAATAGCGCCCACTATGCTATTTGCATTCCCTTTTTTCCCTGCCATTTTATCTTATGTATTTTAAATATTTACGTAAGATAAATTGGCAAAAAATAGGGAACACAAATGGCGGCCGCTGTAGCCGCCATTTGTGTACGCTTGTTTTTTTTTTTTCTTTACCCAGCTGTAATAGGTTACATAAATTCTTACGTAGCCTATCACAGTTGGCTGCAAGGACAGCAATGGCAGTGGCAGCAGCCCGGCTGCAGCCGGCCAGGAGACCAGCCGCCGGAGCTGCCGCCGCCGCCACTGCCAACAGAGCTGCCGCCACCACCGGAGCTGCCGCCACCACCAAATCCGCCAGCCGTCAAGGATTCCGGGGGGGAGGACCAGATCGCCTCCCCCCCCCGTCAAGGATTCCGGGGGGAGGGGTGGAGCGCCTCCCCCCCACCGCGAAAGATTCCGCGAAAAGGTAAGTGAGTTTCGTACATCCCGACCGAATGCACTGGCATTCGGCCTAACTGAGATCCATGGCAGAATTCTCTGATATCCCTAACTGAGATTAAAACTGCCAATATATACAAAATTTGTATATGATATAATACCTTGTATAATACCTTATACAAATCTATGGTATGACCACAGTTAGAATACTGTGTACAGTTCTGGTTACCACACCTAAAAAAGGATATTGTAGAACTGGAAAAAGTGCAGAAAAGGGCAACTAAGACCATCAAGGGGCTAGAACATCTCACCTATGAGGGAAGGTTACAACATCTGGGATTGTTTAGCTTGGAAAAAAGGAGGGTAAGGAGAGACATGATAGAGGTGTACAAAATTATGCATTGTGTGGAGAATGTGGATAGGGAGACATTTTTCTCCTTCTCTCGTAATACTAGAACCCCATGAAGCTGATTGCTGGGAGGTTCAGGACAGATAAAAGGAAGCTTCACACAGCACATAGTTTAACCAGGGAATGTACTTCCACAAGACGTGGTAATGGCCACCAATTTGGATGGCTTTAAAAGGGGATTGGACAAATTCATGGATGAGAAGACTAGCAATGGCTACAAGTGCTGATGGCTATATATTACCTCAGTATGAGAGGCAATATATCTATATACAGGTTGCTGGGGAACATGGGCGGGAGGGTGCTGTTGCATTGTGGGTTTCTCATGGGCAGCTGGTTGGCCGCTGTGAACAGAATGCTGGACTAGATGGACTCTTGGTCTGACCCAGCATGGCTCTTCTTATGTTCTTATGTTTTTATGATCCCTAACTGGAAACTCTTGACTACATCCCCAAGCTACTATTCCCACAGCAATCTAGTGCAGTGTAAAATGTGCCCTCAATAGGTATTAGCCTTTTTCACACTTTCTGGTCTGGGAGGGGACACTTGTTGAAGCGGGAAAGCTACTTACAAGTACAAGGGCTGTTTCCACATTTCCCACCCCCACCCTCTTTACACTTGACAAAAGCCAATCCATGGCTTGGCTGTGCTCTGCCTAGCACTTTGCAAATGGAGCCAAGAATGCCCATGGGATTGATGCTAAGTGATGATGTAGTATCAGTCCCATCGTGGGCAGCTTTCCCTTCTCCTCCCCACACACTACACGCACACCTTCATGGGAAATGGAGGTCCAGCAATGCTGGCTGGGTGGGGACGTATGCAGTCTTCATATGAACTTTTTTTTATGCTTCAGTGAAGAACTTTTAAGAAGTTTTATTCTCATTTGAAATCACTAATGTTTTGTTAGGAAAAATGGGGAGGGGCTTTTGTTTCCATTCTTGAAGCCATATTCATTTTGTTTTACCTTCATCTTAATTGCATTTGTTTTGTTTTACCTTTGCTTTTGTTTTATCTTGATTTTTGTTTCCTATTGATTTCATTGGAGACCTATCTGGCTTTTCTACTACCTGTAACTTCTTCTTTTTTTAATGGCATGCAATGTGCAGGCATCTTACTAATCTCTCCCAGGGAATCAGACTTAACAGGTTTCCAATAGAATGGAGAAAAAGCATCCCCATTTTAGAGGCAATTAAAAAGGAGGGACATCCTATAAGCTTCCCATTGCTTTCAAGGGAAAACCTATTTATTTTTTTCCCCCTTCTTATAGCTTTGCATTTTTTCCATCCAGTTGTTATGGAATTTGCAGGCATTCCACTATGGGCTAGAGGACCTTCTCTGTGGCACCTTGAAACTCCCAGCCCCATCTTCCTCTTTGACTGTATTCTGCTGGTGTTTGAAGATTTGTCTCTTTTCTTTTTTAGCAAGTCATTTATCTTATTTCTGTAGGATGCATTATGTGTTAGTTAGTGCTCCCTTGGTTCTTATTGCTGTGTTTAGTGTTGAATTGTTCTTATTTCTTTAAAAAAAAAACTATTGTTTTGTTATTGGACTATGATTATTTTGTTTTTATTTTGTATGTGTTGTTAACTGCTCCAAGAGTCTCGATTGGATGGAAAAATGAGTCATAAATTTTACAATCAAATAAACTATCCCACCCCCACCCCTTCCCAAATTTTAAATGGAATGGGCAAAGGGCCCCATTTTTTAAAAAACATGCATAGCTACAGTGTTAACTGCTTTCAAGTGCCAATGTCTCTTTCCCCTCCTTTGTAACCTTTCTGAGGGGGCATAACTGGATGGGTCCAGGGAGTGGTAAATGCATCTTTGCTTGAAGGGGTGGTTCCTGCTGTCCTTAAGGAGGCAGTAGTGCAACCACTCCTGAAGAAACCCACTCTAGTTAGGGATGGTGGAGAATTTCTCCCTGAAACTTCGGGGGGCCAAGCGCCAATGTGTTCGGCCCCCCAAACAAGTTTTGGGGAGAAATTCTCCGCGCCCACCCACACCCCCCCCGGGACGGGACTTACCTTTGCCAAATGTCCCTCCCGGCGGCGGGTCCGGCCGGTGGTTTGGCGGGTGTTCGTCCGGGGCGGGAGCGGCAGCTGGTCTTTCGACCGGCTGCTGCCGCCGCCGCCATTGCAATAAAAGAAAAAAAAAAAAACACCCCCGTGATAGGCTACGTGACGATTAACGTAGCCTATCATGGCTAGATCTGCAAAGTCAGCCGTGATAGGCTACGTTAATCGTCACGTAGCCTATCACGGGTGACTTAAAAAAAAAAAAAAAGCGCGTACGCAAATGGCGGCCCCATAGGGAGCCGCCATTCGCGTTCCTTATTTGGTTGCTGTAGTCTACGTAAAGATTTACGTAGACTACGGCGAAAATAAGGGCAATGCAAATTTTTTTTTTTAAACTTTTGAGTTCGCGGCCGGGCGAGGCGAGGCGCCTCCTCCCCGGCCTGAATTTCGGCCGGGCGAGGCGGAAAGCCTCCCCCCCCGGCCTGAACTTCACGGGGGGAGCAGCGAAGTGCCTCCCCCCCACCGCGAACAAGCTTCGAGGACAGGTAAGTGACTTTCGTCCACCCCTAGACCCAATGGGATTTGACAGAAATCACCCACTTGCAAATACCCCTTTCTTAGGGAATGTACTGGAGAAGATCATGGCAGAGCAACTGCAGGTATTCCTGGAGGGTACTGATTGTCTAGACCCATTCCAGTCTGGGTTTTGACCTGGTTATGGGACCAAATCAGGTTTGGTTGTCCTAATGGATGACCTTTATCAGGACAGGGATAGGAGGAGTGCAACCCTGTAAATTCTGCTCAATCTCTCTTTGTCTTTTTGATACCATCAACCATGGTATCCTCCTGGATCAACTCTGTGGGCTGGACATTGGAGGCACTGTGTTGCAGTGGTTCCAGTCTTACCTGCAGGAATGATTTTGGAGAATAACATTGGGTAACTATTCCTTGGACCCTTGGCAATTTAGCTATGGGATCTGCAGTGTACCATCTTGTCCCCACTGTTGTTCAACATCTATATGAAGCTACTGGGAGCCGTCGTCAAGGGCTTTGGAGCCAAATGCCATCAGTAAGCTGATGATACAACTCTATGTTCCTGTGGCATCTGAATCAGGTGAGGCTGTGCAAGTCCTGGATCAGTGCCTAAACTCAGCAATGGGCTGGATGAAGGCCAATAGACTGAAACTGAATATTGGCAAGACAGAACCACTGTGGATAAATGGTTCCTGGGTCAGGACGACAGGCTTATGGCCTGTTCTGGATGGGGCTGCACTCCCTCTGAAAGATCAGGTTCACAGTCTGGGGTTACTCCTAGATCCATCATTGTCGCTGGAGGCTCAAGTGGCCATGGCAGCTCTGAGGGCCTTTTACCAGGTTCAGCTGGTTTGCCAGCTACAGCATCTCCTGGAAAGGAATAATTTACCCACAGTGGTTCAGACACTAATAACCTTAAGACTGGATTACTGCAGTGAGTAGGGATGTGCGGAACCTCTACCTTTTGTTCGGGGGGGGGGGTTCTGCGGGGGGGGGGCAATCCAGTCCTCCCTCTGGAATCTTCTTCAGCCAGCTCTGCTCTGCGGCAATTCTGCAGAGCCGCCGGCTGGCTCCGTAGCACCAGCAATACGGCCACCATTGCCGTGCTGTATCACTGGCTGAGGGCTCACTCCGGATTCAAATAGTGTCCGTTATGCCATTTGCAGCCGTAAAGCTTTTAGATTAAGCTAAATGCAGCTGTAATGGGCTTTACGGCCGCAAATGGTGTGCGCTACGCCATTTGTGTCTGTGGTTTTTCCCGCAATAGGCTCCATAGGATATGGAGAGATGCAGAGGGCCCCCCTTAGAATGATGCTGATCCTCCATCAGTTGTGGGACACGGTTGCCTTGCATGTCAGCATCTGGGAGGGGGGGTTGTCAGCACATTCTCCAAAGACACTCCACACATTCAGTACCCACAGTCAAAGACATGAAGAGGGTTTCCTGTAACCTTTCTGCGAACTGATCATAAGATGCAGCATAATGACTCCAATGGAAACCTGACTTGAAAAAATGGGGAAAAAAAATAATTTTGACTGCAGCAAATGAAATATTGTTTCTCATATTTGTTTTCATTTCTTTTTTTTTCACATTCATTTTAATGTAAAAATGAATGTGGGTGCATTTGTTTCATTTTACAGTCTTTTTCTGAAGAAATGAATGCTCACCCCCAGTTTGAAGCATTTTAAAATTAACTGCATTTATATGATATTGTGCTGGACATAGGGATGTTGGAGGAATCCATCTGGGGGGTGGAGCTCCATGAGCTTTGCCAGCTCAGCCGCCCCAAACTCTGGTCCAGCATCTGCCAGCTGGCTTGACTTGACCCTCACTGAGTCTAGCCAAATGGTGGATTTTCAGGCAGCACAACAGCAAGGGCAGGAGTAAGAGGGGGGGCATCTCTCCTTCCTGCCCTCACTGTCACAGCTGCTGCCACAGTATCAAGGACAGGAGGATGAGGGACATCCTCCCATCCTTGTTATCGCAGCAGCAGCAGGACAGGGAGGGCAAGAGGGAGAGGAGCTCCCCTCTCCCTCCTGCGTTTGCTGTCATGCTGCCACTACAATAGTAGGCACGGAAGGATGAGAGGGGAACCACTTCCCTCTCATCCTCCCATCTTTACTACCACAGCAGTGGGACAGGAGGATGAGAGGGGAGCAGTGTTCCCCTCTCACCCTCCATTTTGTGCACAGTAGGGTCACTATGTGCACAAGTCTTTTGTTCTCCTTCCTGGCCCCTGCTCACGCACAGCAACTCTGCTGCTGCATGCAATTGGCTCCTTCTCCCCCTACTGGGAGGGAGAGAAGAAGCCAGTTGTTCATGGCAGCAGAGGGGTTTTTTTGCACAAAATGGTGGTAAAGGGCGGCAGAGACTCCTGCCACCACTGCCCACTGCCTGCCATTTTGTGCAAAAAGTCTCGGTAAAGTTCCTGGGTTTCAGGACCTTTACCGCAGCTCAGCTTACTGATGCAAACTGAGTTGAGTCCATTGCAGGGATCCACTGGGCCAAAAAAGGGTCTGATTTCCCCACAATGGACAACCCTATCTGGAAATCATCACTGTTGTAGGGATGGCGGACAATTCCGCCACAGATTTCAGTGAGGCCAAATGCACTGGCATTCGGCCCCCCAAAATCCGTGGTGGAACAGCCTGCCACCCCACACTGCAGATCCCCCCCAGGATGAGACTTACCTGGGGCGGATGTTCCGGACGGCGGCAGCTGCAGCAGCAGCTGCGGCGGCGGCTGGTCTTTCGATTGGCTGCCGCGGCCGCCATTTGCAGTCTGGTCTTTGCCATGATAGGCTACGTAAGTCTTTATGTAGCCTATCAGGTCTGGGTAAAAAGAAAAAAAATGGCGTACGCAAATGGCGGTGGCTATGGCGGCCGCCATTTGCGTTCCTTATTTTTCGCCGTTTTAGTCTATGTAAATATTTACGTAGACTAAAACGGCGAAAAATAAGGAACGCAAATGGCGGCTGCCATTAGGGATGGCGGAGAATTTCTCCCCGAAACTTCGGGGGGCCGAGCGCCAACGTGTTCGGCCCCCCGAACATGTTTCGGGGAGAAATCCTCTGCACTCCCCAGCACCCCGCACCCCCCAGGGACGGGACTTACCTTCCCTGAATGTCCCTCCCGGCGGCGGGTCCGGCTGGCGGTTCGTCGGGTGTTCGAGTGGGGCGGGAGCAGCAGCCGGTCTTTTGACCGGCTGCCGCCGCCACCATTGCAATAAAAGAAAAAAAAAAGTCCCCTGATAGGCTACGTGACAATTCACGTAGCCTATCACGGCTAGATTTGCAAAGTCAGCCGTGATAGGCTACGTGAATCGTCATGTAGCCTATCACGGGTGACTTAAAAAAAAAAAAAGTGTGTACGGATAATGGCGGCCCCCATAGGGAGCCGCCATTCCCGTTCCTTATTTGGTCGCTATTTGCGTTGCCCTTATTTTTGCCGTAGTCTACGTAAACATTTACGTAGACTACAGCAACTAAATAAGGAACGCGAATGGCGGCTTCCTATGGGGGCCGCCATTCGCATACGCGCTTTTTTTTTTTTTAAAGTCACCCGTGATAGGCTACGTGACGATTCACGTAGCCTATCACGGCTGACTTTGCAGATCTAGCCGTGATAGGCTACGTGAATCGTCACGTAGCCTATCAGGGGCGTTTATTTTTGTTTTTTTTAACTTTCGCGTTCGCGGCCGGGCGTGGAGGGAAGCCTCCCCCCCGGCCTGAATTTCGGCCGGGCGAGGAGGGAAGCCTCCCCCCCGGCCTGAATTTCGGCTGGGCGAGGCGGAAAGCCTCCCCCCCCGGCCTGAACTTCGCAGGGGGAGCAGCGAAGCGCTCCCCCCCACCGCGAACATGCTGCGAGAAAAGGTAAGTGACTTTCGTCCAACCCTAGCTGCCGTAGCCGCTGCCAATTGCGTATGCCGTTTTTTTTTTTTTACCCAGACGTGATAGACTACGTAAAGATTTATGTAGCCTATCACAGCTCCCTGGCTGGATGTAAATGGTGGCCGCCATTTGCGTCCACAGCTCCACACCAGCCAGTCCGCAGCCGGAAATCCAGCTGTGGAGGGCCCTGGCCTGGCCGGCTGCTCCACGGAGCCGCTGTGGAGCAGAGCCGGCCGTCGACGATTCCGGGGGGGAGGACTGAATCGCCTCCCCCCCCTCAAGGATTCTGGGGGGAGGGACAGAGCGCCTCTCCCCGCCACGAACAGAATCCATGAAAAGGTAATTGACTTTCATACATCGCTACACTGTTGGGGTTGTTTTTTCTGTTGTAAACAATAGGAATAAGAATTGTACTGATCTTGTGGCAAAGGCAACAAAAATGTAAAAGTAATCCATTGGACGTTTGTTAATAAAAATACAAAGCCACATTTATTTTTGAAATCCTCTAGGCACACACACACAAACTCACTCACACATACTTCTTTTTAAAGTAGAGATCTTTACTCCCCTCCCTTAAAAGAGCCACTTATTGCAGAGAACAAAAGCTGATATAGCAGATTTCTTCTCTGCAAGTAGCTCTGATGTTCAGAATGCAGCGGCCAATCAGGATAGAAACATTAGAATTGCCAGAGTAGATAATTGGCACATTCTCTGTACCATTACTGGAGAAAAGCAAAAAGTGATTGTGCAAATCTATGCTCTCTGAATGGCCAGTAATGGCCATCAGCCAATCAATGACTAGCAATTTACATGCTGCCATTTAGATAATTTTGCATCATGTAATGATTACATAGATCAGAAGTCTTCAATCAAACCAAAGTGTGAAGAAAGAAAAACAGTAAAATTAACATCTATATCAGGCCTATCTGCAACTGCAGTGCTTTGTAGGACTTTTGACAAGATCTCTAAAAAAATAAGTTTTATGCACTTTGATTTTAGGCCTCGCCTTTTAGGATCAACTATTCTGAACCCAACACACCAAAGTACAGTTCATCCTGTATGATTTACAGTGGAAATTTAAATGGACTCACTGGCATGTACTCAAGAGACTTACTTGTTGTGAAGCACAGTTTGAAACAAATATGCAGATATATAGAACCTAGGCCAGGTCTACACTTTACGATCACATATCATTACGATCACATCATGGTGACTAGGGATGTACGAGAGATACTTACCTTTCCGTGGATTATGCTGATGCTGGGGGGGAGGCGTTCCGTACCTCCCCCCAGAATCCTGCCCGGGGGGGGAGGCGCTCCATTCCTCCCCCCCAGAATCCTGGCCGGCTGGCTCCACTCCACAGGGATTCTGCGGAGCCGCCAGCCAGCTCCGCCAGCAGCCAGACATCCGGCTGCTGGCTAGCAGGGACGCAAATGGCAGTGGATGCTACGCTATTTGCGGTAGACGCTATGCTATTTGCGGTAGACGCTACGCTATTTGCGTTCCCCTTATTTTCGATGTCTTAGTCTACATAAATGTTTACGTAGACTAAGACGTGCCAAAATAAGGAACGCAAATGGTGGTGCCCATGGGTAGGTATGCCGGAGAATTTCTCCCCGAAACTTCGGGGGGCCAAGCGCCAACGTGTTCGGCCCCCCGAACAAGTTTCGGGGAGAAATTCTCCACACCCCCCCGCACCCCGCACCCCCCCTGGGACGGGACGTACCTTTCCCGAATGTCACTCCCGGCGGCGGGTCCGGCCGGCGGTTCGTCGGGACTTCGTCAGGGGCGGGAGCGGCAGCCGGTCTTTCGACCGGCTGCCGCCGCCGCCATTCCAATAAAAGAAAAACAAAAACGCCCCTGTGATAGGCTACGTGACGATTAACGTAGCCTATCATGGCTAGATTTGCAAAGTCAGCCGTAATAGGCTACGTAAATTGTCACGTAGCCTATCACGGGTGACTTTAAAACAAAAGTGCGTACGGCTAATGGCGGCCCCCATAGGAAGCCGCCATTCCCGTTCCTTATTTGGTCGCTGTAGTCTACGTAAAGATTACGTAGACTACGGTGAAAATAAGAACGCTATTTGCGTTGCCCTTATTTTCGCCGTAGTCTACGTAAAGATTTACGTAGACTACAGCGACCAAATAAGGAACGCGAATGGCGGCTCCCTATGGGGGCCGCCATTTGCGTACGCGCTTTTTTTTTTCAAAATCACCCGTGATAGGCTACGTGACGATTTACGTAGCCTATCATGGCTGACTTTGCAGATCTAGCCGTGATAGGCTACGTTAAACGTCACGTAGCCTATCACGGGGGCGTTTTTTTTTTAACTTTTTATTTCGCGGCCGGGCGAGGCGAGGCGCCTCCTCCCCGGCCTGAATTTCGGCTGGGCGAGGCGGGAAGCCTCCCCCCCCGGCCTGAACTTCTCAGGGAGAGCAGTGAAGCGCCTCCCCCCCAATCGCGAAATGCTGTGAGACCAGGTAAGTGACTTTCGTGCACCCCTACCCATGGGCACCGCCATTTGTGTACGCGCGTTTTTTTTTTCTTTTAAATCAGCCGTGATAGGCTACGTAAACATTTACGTAGCCTATCACGGTGTTTTTTAAAAATCTAGCCGTGATAGGCTACGTAAATCTTTATGTAGCCTATCACGTTTTGTTGTTGTTGTTGTTGTTTTTAACTGGAAATGGTGGCGGCAGCAGCTGGTCGGAAGACTGGCCGCCACAGTGGGTGCGGCGGCCGCAGCGATCAGTACACTTCCATACTGTTATAAAGCAGTAGTGTAGATCTAGCCTATTGTACTGATCCGGTTGTATTTAAAAGCTGTTGTTTTCCTACAAATAATGTATGCTCTAAAATGTTGGGGTTTGGCCCCACCCCTTTTTCCTTTGGCCCCACCAGTCACTGGAATACACAGTCCCAAAGACCTTCTCCAAAATGGAATTCATCTGTCAGGCTGAAAGAGGTTCTGTGCTCCTGCTGTCTAGAAGACATAGGAGGTGTCTCCACCAGCAATTTACTTGGAGCTGGCTTCACATTGAGGTCATTAGGGATACACGATGTCATGCAGGGGTGTTGTTTTGGAGGGCACACCTGGGCAAGGGCCCTGGATCGTTTTTGAGCTGTGCCCTGGATCTTTAAGCTGTCCTAATTGCCTCTTCTTCTTTGTTTACATTTTCCCATTGAAAAACATTTTCACATTGAAAAACAGAAATGGCCATAACGTTTTTAGTTTGCATGAGAAATACATAACATCTGGAGAGCTGGTAGCCCCCATGGAGCTGATTGAATCTGCCAAATCTCAGGCATTTCGGTCCAGTGGTTTTTGTGCTAGTCACTGGTAAAATTTGCTATTTTCAAGAATATCTGTCAAAGCAAAGAGCTATATTTTTTTGTGTGCTTCCACATGAGTGCATAGAGTTTGGGGACCTGGCAGCCCCTATATAGATGACTGAATCTGCCAAATTTCAGACAGTTAGGACTAGTGACTTTTGTGCTAGCCACAGGTAAAAATTGCTTTTTTCAAGAAAATGTGTCAAAGCAAATATATATACATACATATATATATATACATACACACACACACATTGTGCTTCCACATACATGCATGGAATTTGGGGACCTGACAGCCCCTATGGAGCTGACTGAACCTGCCAAATTTCAGACAGTTAGGTCCAGTGGCTTTTGTGCTAGCCACGTGTAAAGTGTCCTTTCCTCAAAGACTAAAACAAAAAGTAAAAACTGCCAAGCCACACAGGGGATTAAAGATCCTAATCAGAAGATATTTAAGGTGACCATTTGGAGATCACTATCCCTAATCTCTGGTACAGGATTTTGTTTTGTTTTTAGGTGCAAAAACCCTCTCTTCCCCATCTTTTCTGCCCATACATGCCCACTGTTGGGAGCTTGCTTGCAATGAAATTTTGAAGAGGGAAAAGGAAGGGAAGAAAGAGCTTCATGTGAATTACTGGTATTTCACATAGCACCTGATTTTACTGCCCCAGAGTTGAATCTTTGGCTTCTGTAGAAGTTTAGTAGCTTCAGTACAGCAAAGGATCCAGTCAGCCTCCACAAACCTCTTTCTCCCTCTCCACTTTAATTTCTCTGAAATAGCTGTAGGACTCAAATTATTCCAAAAGGGGAGTTAGGACTATGTGGCATCATGATCGAGGAACTGCTAAGGCTTTTAAACAGGTTCTACAGTTTTAAAAAATCTAGAAAAAGCCCTTGGCCACCTCACCTCATAGAGTTCATTTAAGTATGTGCAATCCTAACAAACCCTGCACAGCCTCCTAAATTCCTCTGAAGTACTACCTCTCTGAAAGGAGCCACCTGGCTTAGAGAATTCTCTCTACCCCTCCACCTCACCCCCCACATTTCCAATCACCATTCTTCTTTTCTTCTTCCCTCCCCTATCCTGTTCTTTCTTTCTCTTCTTTATTCCACCCAGAGCAAATCTTGGGGAATACTTAAAGAGAAGCCTCTTCAGTGGGCAAGAGAACCTCTGAACTGTATTTGACTTTATACAAACAGACAGGGCTGGTTTTTCTTCTTCTCCTCACTCAAGTCTTTGAGAAGAGTGGATTCACATGGTCGCAGAGAAACAAATCTGGGGCTGTTTTGTTTGTCAGTTGCCATTATCCAGGAATAGGAAGGGCTGTCGCTCAGTGGCATACCACATGCTTGGTATGCAGAAAGTCTCAGGTTCAGTCCCCAGATTGATTGATGGGTAGCCCATCTCCAGGTGGGGCTAAGAAAGAATCTGGCCTGAAAGCCTGGACAGCCGCTGCTGCCAGTCAGTGTTGACAATACTGGGCTAGATTGGTCTGACTCAGTGTAAGGCAGCTTCCTATGTTCCGATGAACAGAAAACTTTAATTAAAACAGGAGGTTTTGGTTTGTTTTTTTAAGTGGAGGGGAGATAAATACTACTCATTTATACAATCCTATGTATGCCTACTCAGAAGCCCCATTATGATTAATGAGGCTTACCTTCAGGAAAGTGTGCATAGGATTCCAGCACAAGTTAGTTTTGCAGGGAGGTTTGCACCTTGATGTTCTGCATGTTTACTCAGAAATAAGTCCTGAGCTGTGAGTATGGTATTGAAAGCTTAATGCAGTGCCTAATTCCATTTAATGAATTGACTACTGGTACAGCTCAGTCCTATGCATGTTTTGTCATTTGTGTGTGTGGTTTTTGTTTTTTGCATGAACTCTAGCTTCAGTGGTGAGGGAAAGGCACTTAGTACATGCCCAGAGTTTCTCCAGAACTTAGCCCTAGTTTTGAAAACAGACTCATTGGCTGAATCCTGGTGAAGTCTTGGCACAAATGAAGTTATGGGCAGGAAGATACAATGAGAGCTTGTGCATAACAAGGAGGAGGTAGAAGGGTGTTGCACAGAACAGGACATCTCTTTTTATGAAGAATTGCTGGAGAATGGTAGAATGAGAAGGGATGGTTGCATAGAATAGAATTGGTAGTGGGAGAATGTAAGTGCTCAGTGGTGAAAGAAAAGCATTCTGCATATGCTCAGAGGCACTCTATATTTAAGAATATAAGAAGAGCCATGCTGCATCAGACCAAGGTACATCTAGTCCAGCATTCTGTTCACACAGTGGCCAACCAGATGCTCACGGGAAACCCACAAGTAGGACATGAGTACAATAGCAACTTCCACCCATGTTTCCCTGCTGCTAATATTGGTGAAATGTAAATAAATTCTAGTAATTCTAGATTTGCATGCATGTATATCCTTCGGGAACTTTTCAGGTTTCTTGCCTGGGGGGCACCTCTAATTAGGGGTGTTCGGATTACTTACCCTGTTCTGCTGGGGCTGTCCGCTGGGGGGACAGCAATCTGTCCCTCCCCCCCCCGGAATCTTCCCTGGCCAGCTCTGCCCCCCAGAATCTTCCCCGGCCAGCTCCTTGTGGTAGCCGTGATAGGCTACATATATTTACGTAGCCTATCACGGCAAAAGTCAGGGATGCAAATGGCAGCCGCAGACCGGGGCAGCCATTTGCGGGGCAGCAGACGGCCGACAAAGGTAGGCTCTGTCCCAGGTAAATTTCGCAGGGGGGGGGGATTGCTCCATTCCAGCACAGACTCCGGGGGGCTGGATTCTAAAGAATCTGGCCTCACTGGAGCCCATGGCGGAATTCTCTAACATCCCTACCCCTGTGCATTTTCACACAAATTTACCTCAAAAACTATTGGGGAAGGGATGAAGGGAAAGCAAATCACTCCCTCCCCCAAATTGGAGAACTCCCTTTCCACATGAACTGCTGCATCTATCCTTCTGAAACTTTGCTGGTTTCTTACTTAGGGACAACTCTGGGCTGTATGTAATTTTCAGAACAATGGTCCACAAGGAAAAAAGGAGAGAAGAATGTCCTCTTTTGGATACAAAACATGCCAAGGCCACCCTTGCACAAAAATCCTTGTGGCTATCATTCTGAAATTTGGAGGCATGATCTCCTCTGATGGGGTAATGAATCCTGAAATGTTTATCCAATTCTTCCAAGTAATAAAAATGTTATTGGCAGTTCCCTTTAAAAGAAAATCAAAATAGAAACCCTGCACCTATTTTTTCTGACATTGGGCAGGTGTAATCCCCTTCTAGGGGGCTACTGTGCCTGAACTTATCACCTAGTTCAGACCAAGAGAAAACAGTTACAGGTATTTTTATTTCCCATGGTAGTCAACAGGAAGCATAAAGACTCATTTTTCCAAACCTTGACTCAGGTTTGGTGCTAAGCTGAAATGGTCCAACTACAAATTGGCCGGAGGAGAAGCGGGATGTTTTCCAAAATGCTGAATCGGGGTCTGAGTTGAAGTGGGGTGGGGGGGTCAGTGCACACTTCTTATGTATGTATGTAATCTATACACACACACAAGCACACCACATGTGTATACCTCGCACACACACACACGCACACACACATAATATATATATATATATATATATATATATATATATATATAGTGTGTGTGTGTGTGTGTGTGTATATATATATGCACAAATTGTGTTATGGGCCTGTGCCCCAGATCTTTTAAGAACCTAGCAATACCCCTGACATCGTGGCCATCCAGCAGTCACCCTGGAGCTTATCAGTGAAAAAACGGATTTCCTGAGACTGCTTAAAGTCCGATTCTTTTCCTTAAGTCAGGTTCTCCATGGTATAGCTGTTGTGTGCCCCAACCCCCGCATTTACCTTGGGTATGCTAGCCCTGCCCAGGGGTGTGCCTTTCACCATGACCCCAGTCAAGGGGTGTTTCCTGTGTGTTTCCCATCCCTGCACAAACCAATTAGTGTCCCCTCAGAAGTAACTCCCATTGCGATCAATGAGGCTTCTCTCCTGAATGCCCACATCAGAACTTACAGAGATCCCCCTCAATTGAAATGGCACAGTTTAAAGCTGAATTCCGGAAGTGCTGCAAAGCGTGCTGTCAAGGGTCCAATTCTGGAAGTGTTGCAAAGCGTGCTGTCAAGGCTGCAATTCAGGAAGTGCTGCAAAGCGTGCTCTCAAGCCTCCAATTCCGGAAGTGCTGCAAAGCGTGCTCTCAAGGCTCCAATTCCGGAAGTGCTGCAAAGCGTGCTCTCAAGGCTTCAATTCTCCATTGTTGGGTTTATTGCCTTAGGAAGTAACTATTTCTCAGCTTCATTATAGAGATCCTACACAGTATTGGTTTGGTTAGAAAGGGGTCTGGTTTCCTATGCCTGTGCCCCCCCCTTCCACAGCACAAGCATATGTGTGTCTACCCTGAAGTAACTCCCACTGTGCTCAGTGGGGTTTGCCCTCTGAATGCCCACATCAGAATTTACAGAGATCCCCATGAATTGAAGTTTAAAGCCTTTAAAATGCTTCACCAAACCTGTGATTCTCCATGTCTTGGTTTGCCTTAGGAAGTAACTGCTTCACACCTTCACACCTTCCTTATAGAGATCTTACAGTTAGAAAGGAGGCTGGTTTCCCATCACTGTCCCCGCCCCCATCTTTCCCAGCACAAGCAAATGTGTCTACTCAGAAGTAACTCACATTGTGGTCAATGAGGTTTGCTCCTGAAATGCAGGTACATCTGGACTTTCAGGGGAAAGGAGATAGGGGGAAGGGGGGAAGCCTCTCTTATTGTTTGAGCAGCCCCTGCCAGTCAGATGATGTTCCCTCCAACCCCCAAACTCCTCCAGGAAGTATGTTCTGTGAAGCAATTTTTACTGGTGCAGAGCACTCCCTCATGGAGCCCTGCATGGACCAAATCGCAGCAAAGCTGATTCCTTTTTAAAAAAAAATATGGTACTCCTTCATTCGCTTCTCCTTTCGTTGTTTTGGAGACACAGTCATACTTCTTTCATTTGGACATCATTACAGTATAATATGAGCTTCAGCCTGGACATGTTTTTTTTTTTTTTAATTAAGAGAATGAAGAAACAAAACAAACAAGGAAGTAACACCACCAAGGGTATGATCCTATGCTGGAAGTTGTAGGCCTTTTTTTTTTTCCCCCTCTAAAAATGCATAGGATCATACCCTTAGTCAGAAAGTGATTGGGCAGTAAAGAGGTAAACTTCCCCTCACTTCACACTGCATTCCAAGTGAGAACTCCCACACACCTATAATTAGTGTATTAACAAAAGAAGTTGATGCTGCATGCAATACACCTAACATCAAGAATTTATCCAGGAGAGGTTCCATGGAGATTCCAGGGAAGGAGCTATAAATGAAATGGTCTCCATCCATTTAGGGTCATATTTACATTTAAAAAAACAAACAAAAACCCTCTTCCTGCTGTCTTCTATAGATCTGCCACAAAATCATTTTTCCCACCACAAATGTAAGTAATTTTTGTCCACTGCAATGTTCTGTCTGCTTTTCATAGGAGATGCATCTGCATTGCTGCTGCTGCCACTGCTGCTGCTTAGTTACCTTTTTTTTATGGAGCACAGGCTGGGGTGCAATCCTATACATGTTTATTTGGAAAACAGACCCATTGTATCAAATGGGTCTTTCTCCCGGTTAAGTGTGCTTAGAATTGCAGCCTGAGAGATGCATACAACAAGCAAGTACCCAGGTAAGTACACATAACTTGCACAGGCAGGACCAATTCTCTTAGCAGCATGGCTTCCAGGTACTCCCCATCATCTCTACTGCCCAGGTCGGGTCAGTCCTCCCCAGTGTACTGCCCAGTGCCAAGAGAGAAAGGGCAAGTAAGTGGGCGGGAGTGGCAGATTGTACTCACTCTCTCTCTTTCTCTCTCTCTGTCTGGGCAGCAAGGCACTTCCCAGAGACGATGCAAGCTGCCCCTTGGTCCACTTTTGCCCACTCCTTCTCGGCAGCACAGCAGGGAGGACTGGGGGCCCCAGCACTAAGCAACCAAGAGTGACAGTGGGGAGTGCAAATGGGCAGTGACCCACTACTCACACAAGGGGCAGCTCCCTTCATTCTTTTGCACACACCTAGGGATGGCAGAGAATTCCGCCACGGATTTCAGTGAGGCCGAATGCACTGGCATTCAGTCCCCCGAAATCCATGGCGGAACAGCCTGCCACCCCCCCCCCGCAGATCCCCCCGCGGATCCCCCCCGGGATGAGACTTACCTGAGGCGGATCTTCCGGGCAGTGGTGGCTCCGGCGGTGGCTGCAGCGGCGGCGGCTGGTCTTCCGACCGGCTGCCAGTGCCACTGCCGCCATTTGCAGTCTGGTCTTCTTCTTTTTTTACCCAGATGTGATAGGCTACGTAAAGACTTACGTAGCCTATCACTTCTGGGTAAAAAAAAAACAACGGCATACGGAAATGGCGGCGGCTACAGCGGCCGCCATTTGTGTTCCTTATTTTTCGCCGTTTTAGTCTATGTAAATATTTACGTAGACTATTATGGCGAAAATAAAGGGGAATGCAAATAGCATAGTGGACGCTATTTGCGTTCCTTTTTGATTTGCCGTTTTAGCCTACATAAATATTGACGTAGGCTAAAACGGCGAATCAAAAAGGAACGCAAATAGCGCCCACTACGCTATTTGCATTCCCTTTTATTTTCACCGTAATAGTCTATGTAAATATTAACGTAAACTAAAATGGCGAAAAATAAGGAACGCAAATGGCGGCTGCCATAGCCACTGCCATTTGTGTACTTTTTTTTTTTTTTTTACCTAGAAGTGATAGGCTACATAAGTCTTTACATAGTCTATCATGGTTAAATACGGGGATGCAAACAGCGGCGGCTACGGCAGCTGCCATTTGTGTCCCTGCTGCCCAGCGGCCGGATGTCAGGCTGCGGGCAGAGCCGGCCGGTGGCTCCGCGGAATCCCCCCCGCAGGCAGGACTCCGGGGGGAGGGACAGAGCGCCTCCCCCCCATCGAGGATTCCGGGGGGAGGGACGGAGCGCCTCCCCCCCACCGTGAAGCAGATCCGCGAAACGGTAAGTGACTTTCGTACATCCCTACCACACCTCTTGCATGGCAAAACAGTGGGGATTAGACCTAGTGAGCCCAGGCCTCTTGACTACACAGCAAGAGAGAGAGGGCAAGCAAGTAGTTGTTATGACTTCCGCTCACTTGCTCTCTCCTCCGGGCAGTCCTGCAGGGCTCAATTTTCCCTGTCAACCCGTGCAAAGAAAGAGGGTCAGTGACCAGGAGGAGCCTAAAAGAGAGGGGTTAGCCAAGCGATTGGCCCTTTACAACCATCTCTTGCCCAGTCCTCCTTGCTGCACTGCCCAAAGTGTGAGTAAACAAGAGGAGGTAGGGGCAGCAGTTCCTGTGCAGTAGTGAGGACTGAACCCCACTCCCCTCTCACTCATATGGTATGGCAGACATGTAAAGGTAAATAGTTTGGAAATCACTGTTATAAACAATAAATGAGTCTAGTCTGTTCTAGCCCCATCCTGTGGTTTTTGTACCACTTAGCCTGATGAAGTATTCTGCAGAACTCAAAACCTGAACATTTTTGTGAAATTTTGCTTGGTCCTAATAAAGGCATTGTCCAACTCTATGTGTGTGTATCCTCAGGAAACTTTTTATGTTGTTGTTTTTTACATTCTTTTAGTGTTCAGCTAAGCACCAGGTTTTATATGCAGATCAATATATGGTACTACATTGATCATTGCTCAAATCCACCAGGATAATTTGAGAACACCCATAACTATGTTCTGATTTGTGCTTCTATCTGTTCATCCCCCATAACTGTATATTTAATGAATGTATTGCCTTTTTAAAACTCCAAAAGTATATTACATTAAAAAATACATGCCACTTTTCTATGCATATAAAAATGTATGGGATGTCTTGGTTGTCTTCATAATTCTTTCAAGCAATATTTCCCCAGAGTTCTTGCCTTTGAAATATCTAAGCTGCAAACAGGCAGCCCACTTCTCAAGCCCTGTTCCCATCAATGTACAGTGCCTGTCTTAAAATGGACAGAATGAATGAATAGATTTGTATTTCAGATTATTTAATGGAAAACTATTTTGCAATCAGAGCAGCAGCCAGAATGAATCTTTTCTATGTCAGCTGGTAGTCCTGCAGAACAGGTTTTGAGCTGGAAAAAACAATCAGCTGCTTATATTAGTCCTGAGTTGAAGTGTGGGGGGGTGCATTTTGAACAGGGGCAGGGAGGCAAACCCAAAGATACTGGAAGAAGTATTTATCAGTTAAAAAAGCACTCCAGTAAACATTTTTGCACCTGGCACATTTTGAACAGTATACTTCTTTGAAGCCACATTACCTTCTGGTTTTCAATGTGTGAGATCCTTCTATCCTCAAAGAAACTTTTATTTTATTTAATTTTATTTATTTTAAAATAAATTTAAATTTATTTAAAAATAAATTATTTTTCCAGAACACTGGGATTTCCTTCTCTTTTTTAACTGGGTCCTGGTTCAAATTAGTTTATTCCCACCCCTCTTTTTAGATTGGGTGTTTAGTTTGGGAATTATATTTGTGCCCTTTGATAGTAGGGATGTGCGAATCAGCAAAACTAGAGTTCTCCAAAGTTCTCTGAATTCCACATTGATGCTCGTTTTGATTCAAGTCTGTATCAGATTGTGAGCTTTTTTTTTCTTTTTGCATGAAAGTCTATATGTATTTTCTTGCATATTTTTCCAAATGTACGCATCAGTTGTGCACATCTCTGAAATGTACACATTCTTCTCCTATTGATTAAAGCACATTTGTGTGCATTTTTCGAAAGTTCTCATTTTTTCACGCACATTTTTCAAATGTATGCATGTTGTCAAACGCAGTGTGTGTGTGTGTGTGTGTGTGTGTGTGGGGAGGGTCCACAAATCACATTGCAAGCTCAGAAATGTACAGACTTTGACTGCAGCTTGCATCCAAGTCTATGTCTGGTCTGGAAGGTGTGAACTGAGTAAATCCTGATGAAAACTTTGCTCATTTTTGAAGGAATGATTCAAAAGGCCAAGTGGAATATATGGTAGACTTCTGAGTATTATTATTCATTTTTAAAACCTGTAAATTAATGTATATCCATATTTATTTATTCATCCTACCAGATTTCAGGATGGCATGAAAACATAACAATACACTTTGCTTATCTTACAGTATGGCCAGAGTAACAGCAGCAGACAAAATCCTAAAAGAAGCATCTGAAAGATAACAATGTTGTACCAGGTGGCTCTCCTCCTTTGTTGCCATTCCATAGGCAACAAAGTAGTTTTCTTCATTGACATCTGCCTCACTGACATCGGCCGCACCTTGTGTAGAAGGGCTTTGGTAGATTATCTTGAAGTATGGGCAGGTCATATGGGAGTTGGCACTCCCCCATTTAGGGTTTTAAAAGTAAGTCCCAGTGCCTTGAATTGGGCTCATGATCAGAACCATTGTATCACTGTGCCTCTAACTTCCAGCTCACAGAATCAGTCCAGAAGGCTAACGTGGTTGATGGTATCCAAAACTATGGAGTGGTTGAGGAGAATTGGGAGGATCACATGGTCAAATCTGTCAATTTTGGTTGCTCTCATTTCTCATTTTTTCAATCTTAAATTCGGTTCATTCCAGACGCTGAAATTTTTTTTTAAATTTTGCATGAATTCATAAACATTTTTGTGCACATTTCTCCCAATACATGCACTGTTGTATGAATTTTGCCTAATATACACGTTTGCAAACAATTTTCCTAATAAAATGCATTTGAAATGTTGTTTTCTTTAATGCATACATTTTGTATGCGTTTTTATTAAAGAAATCCATTGCAAAATTTGGAGAAGTGCAATTTTTGAAGGATAACTGACTTATTTAGTTCATTTAGTGGTTCAAATATGCAAAATTAGGTAAATTTGCAATTAAAAAAGAATTTTACTGAACAAATTTCTCCCCCATCCCTCCCTAGTCATATTTTCTCTGTCTCTGTTCTAAAAGCAGACATCTGTCAGGTTGAGCAAGGCTGTTTCAGTGTCAAAAACAGGCCTGAAGCTTTGGCTCTCTATTTCTATCAGCACATTTTCCTTCAAAAAAACAGAAGCCTCCACATAAACTGAAGTTGCCCTATACTGGATCAGACTGTTTGCTTTTCCCCAGCCCAGTTACCTGAGATCTCTCTAACAGCAGATGACTAACCATTCAGATATATGCTCTGTCACTGAGCTACAGGCCAAACTTTGCCACGCTGTATGCATGTGAACACTTTGGACCAGCAACCAGGAGAAATGGTATGCTGACACTAATTTTTGGTCTCTTTTGTCTTGTTTCCTCCTCAGCAAGAAAAGCAGTTGTCATGCTTTCTCTAGCAATGCACACATACAGCAATGCGCACACACACTCTCCCCCCCTCTTCACATAGGGATGGTGCGGGGCAGGCACCCGATACAAGAGTGGAGTCCGACGGAGTCCCCTCAGCCTGGACGCCAGTTCATGAATCATGTGGCACTTATCGAACGACGATCTGTGAATGGGGGTTGGCTGCCTGCTTCTTCCTCGAGCCTCCATTGTGATGTCTTGGGTATTTCCAGAAAATGGTGTCTTGGGTATTTCCAGAAAACTAATGCTGCATAGATGGTTGCTGTAAAGGGGGCATCAGTGCAACATCACAGGCATGGATAGAGCATGTAATGTTGCATAGATATTCCTTTGCAGCTGCAATCTATGCAACATTAGTTTTCCGGAAATACCCGAGACACCATTTTGAGCACAATGGCAGCTCAGAGAAGGAGCAGGCATCCCCACAGTGCTTGCCAGTTGCTCGCCAAGCCACTGAGGGGCTCATGCAATGCGACCAGCGGGTGTGGGCAGTGGTGGCAGCTTGGTGACTGCCACCCTGAACAGAGATGAGCCCATCCATCTCTATTTTCACACAATTAAACTTCTTCCTTCCCTTCCTGTGCTCTGCTAATAATGCCTGGAACAGTGATTTTGGCTGCATCAGAATTGCTGGAGAGTAGAGACTTTAACCTGACCCACCAATGATCCCAGTACCAGGTGGCTGCATTGGAAGCACTGGGACAAGGGCAAAGTTAAAGCCTCCAGTGCCCAGCAATCCTGATGCTGCCAAATTCACTGTCCCCAGACTGCTAGGTGAGCTTTCCTCTGCTGCTCAGCTGAAGCCTGATCAGCTTGGCAGTAAGGAAAAATAAGTGGGATTTCCCAGGGCTTTTCAGGCCACAGGGAGAGTGGCTGCAGGCTTCCCACATGTGATACAGGGTTAGGGTTAGGGTAACCCTAAACCTAGGGTAATGTCTGGTTCATCACCTCTAGGGATGTTGGAGAAATCTGTCTGGGGGATGGAGCTTGCTGAGCTTTCATCAGCTCAGTGCCCCAGACTTTAGCTCATTTTCCTGTGAGCTGGCCCAACTCGATCTGCATTAAGTGGAGCCAGTTTGCCGATTTTCATTTTTTAAGGGTTTTTTGTGTAAATAGGACTTTGCGCAGATTGTGGCCAAAATTTGTGTAAAGCATGCAAATTGTGGCTGCCATTTGTGCAAATTGCAATTTACACACATTTTAAAAAATCTGGAAAAGTTCCTAGATTTGGGGAAGGAACCTGTGGCTCAATTCACAAATGCAAGCCGAGTCAGGGGCGCCATGGAAATCCAGTGAGCCCTCAAAGGGCCAGATTTCCCAGCGATGGACATCCCTACTCACCCTTCATTTAAGTCTAGTATGCCAATATTTAATATTTTAATTCCCTGCTTTTTTTCATTGCCAAAATTCCAAGTGCCTTGGCATTTCTCTTACTAATAATGTCCAATCCAGAACAAAACTGTTATCTTCCCATGTACAATTTCCATAGGTCTATGGATCTTAAGGTGATTTTTTCCAGTCATCTTTCCCATTGTGATTTTAAATATTGCCATCTGTCAACAGTGCCATTTAAATCCCCTTGACCTCTGCTTGGTAGTGGTCTTGATGGGTATTGCTGCATCAGATATTTGTCAAATAAATATACATTAATAGGGTTCTATATAAAAACACATGACATATTCACATCACACAACACAGCAGTATTTTGATATTGATGAAATGAGAAAGAATAATAAAATACATTAATTAAACATAATGAATCTAGTGGATGTAGTAATTTATTTATTTTTGTCAGCTTACTGCCCTTAGATATTACTTATCAGCTATTCATAGCTTAAAACAACTATAGCCCATTTATTATACATCACTGGAACTGGAGAGGCCAAGAGGTAAACTAGCACATATATTTTTTGCTCTGATGAAAAATGAAGTATTATTATTGTACAATATAATTTTCAGTAGAGATGCTAGCAAAACCTGTTGACACAGGGTTCAGATTCACAGTTTGGATACAGGTTGTGAGTGTTCTAAATTCCAAGCCAGAGAATAATTTCTGGCTTATCTTCGACAGCAGGGGGAGGCAACTTTGGAGGGTCTGGGAGTCAATGTTCACCTCCCACACACACCCGGATCCCATTGGTGACCACACACACACACTGCTGCACAGCCAAATTGCCACTCCATGTTGTTGGCATGGTAGCAAAAAAAGCCACATTTCTGTTTTACAACAAGGCACATCATGCTCCTGGAATACCTGGAAGAGCGCAATTTGCCATTTTGAAGGGAAAATGTGTCTTTTTGCTGCCACCATGCTTGGCGGGGGAGGGGGAGCCACAAACCAGGCTGAGGGAGGTGTGCATGCAGCTTGCGTGTTGCCCACCCCTACTCTACAGGGATAACCTGACAAACTCAATCTCTGTACATTCTGACATGCAAACTGACATGATGTGCAATTCCCATACTAATGTGTGGAACGAATGTAGCTATCCATTGTATTTCATACTTCTCTGAATGTTGCAACACAGTGGGGTGTGTGTGTGTGTGTGTATATATATATATATATATATATATATATACATACATACATACACACACACATATATATCCATTTTAAAATATATATTTCTAGAGAAGATACATTTAGGGCACAATTCAATTCTTAAGTTCTCCTGGTTGAAGGGCTACAGGATTTGATGGAAGCCCCTGTACAGCAGCGGATCTTGAGATGCACAAAAGATGCACTGGTAGAACTGTCCAGATATGTTGGTGGAACATTCCAAAACAGGATGGTATTGTGGGCAGGAAGTAGGAAGCACAGGGGAGGCACCTACACCATATCGTCTACTCTTTCAGACCACAGCTATGGCCCCATCAATGTCACAAGACCTGAAATTTATCTCCCTTGTACACTCCATGATAAATAGATATACAACCAGTTAGCATGCTCCTACTATGGAGCTAGTTTCATGAGGGATACTGTATTTGCTACAACACTGCTGTCTGTCCAGCCAATGTCTGAGACATAGGAATGCTGGTGGTATGTCCATCTGGCAACCTCACTCATGTGTATTTCCTTTTCAGGATCTCCTCCATCCTGAAAGTTGCTCAATAAAGGCATTGACATTTCCACATGAGTTATGTCTTGGTTGCTAGGGAGTGGTAGATAGGGATTCCTTTCCCTACCATAGCATGATTCTAGCTGGACTCAAGATGGAACTCTGAAGTGTGTGTGTTGGGGGGGCAGGACATCAGTGAGTCAATAGGACAGGCAGTCAGGGTTCTCAGAGGCATGAAAAAGGCCTATGTGCATAAAGCTTTCTGGGAATGTGACTGTTCATATGAACATCTCTTGAGTCTCCTGAGACAGCCATAGACATTTTGGTGATGGAAGAAAACACACACACATCCAAATGATCTCCCATTTTCACCATTGTGGTAAAAACCTAAATAAGCTAATGATAAACTAAATAATTGTCAGTTTGCATCCCTTTAAATTCACTCCAAAAACCGCCATATGAAACAACCCATCTCATCTTGCTCAATGGTACGGCTGGCCAAGCTTGGTCCAGGGAAGTAACTGTGCCATATGCTTGCCTCAGTTAGACCAGGAGTTAAATTCCAGTTTGGTATCCATTCTGGGGTTGCCAGGTGAGGCAGTGGGATTCCTCTGCAAGAAAATATCATGGCTCACATATCACATAAAAATTGTCCCAATGAACTGTTAAGAATTGTCCGAACATTAAAATTATAACAAAAAGAACAAAAATAATCAATGATACACAATGGTAGCAGTGATGTTGAAGACTATCTTGTTCTTACTGGGAAAACTGAGATACTTAATTTTGTAACATTTGTGTTCAGTTTTTAAGAACAGTAAGATACACCAGGAAATCAGTTTGGCTTTAATCTTTCAGATATGGTGCCAGTTCTTCACATCTACCATTGACTCAGTGATGATATCTGAATAGCTTAAATGCATGTATGCATTATCCTATCACTTCTACCAGCCTCTCTAGCATTTCAGCACTCAAAAACTGTTTACTATATATTTCAATGTTGCTTCTCAGACTCCAGCTTAGAGTGGCACTAGCCACGTCCCAAGATACACAGGATCTTGTTGCTGCTTGGGTTTCTCATCTACAGCTTTCTTAGCTCCAGCATGTTGGCTTTAGTTTAGCAAACAACTTTGCTGGAAATTGCTTTTTGTGCACTACATGTTTTCCTAAGTGATATTTCCCCAGAGCTGGCAGATTGCTTTATCGTAGCAGATGTGCATGTTTTTGGAAAATCACTACCATAAGGAATAGCATAATTACATTTACTGCTGTTTGCCAGTGAACTAAATATCAAATAGAAGAGATGCTACTACATATGAGCCATACCAAGTTGCTTAGGGTCCCTCCCAAACATCATTATAGAATTCATTTCCCATTTTAAGGTGGTATGCTTCCATTACTGCTTCCACCATATGCTTTATTATGACTATTGGTGGTCGCACCAATATATACTATTGGTGGCGCACTTCATACCTTAAACATGGATGGTATTGGTAAGAGAATATGGAGGGACATACTCTTTCCTGACCTACTGAAATGAAATACTCTCTCTTTGAAGGTTCACCAGTGTCCCAGCCTGGGCATTCTCCCAAACTGCTAGAAGATTCTCCAGTTTAATTTTAATGGTGTTTTGAACCCAAGGTCAGACATACAGACATTTTAGATGTATATTTTATTTCACCATTTTATTCCCCTTCCAGTGTCTAAGACATATGACTTAGCTGGTCTGAAACATGGGAAATCATAACACTCCATACAAATTTCCTGTGTCCTGGAAAGTTCAGATTTGCCCATATAGTCTACAAGTCTCCTGACTTCTAGCACAGATGACTGTAAAGTAGAATTAATTTTACATTTTATTTAAGATTAGAATAAACTCATATATTTTAACCATCTCCCACATCCCATACTCTGAGGTCAGCACAGTTGGTTCTCCCCTAAATTCCTTTCTTATCAGAGGTGATATTTGTGGGGATTCAGACCAGGGTCTTCTTGGTTGTTACCTCCTTTTTGACACTCACTGTATGGGAAAACCAACTTACAGCATCCTTGCACTCCTTTCATTGTTTAAGTAAAAACCGGTAGTTTGTGAAAGCTGCTCCTAGTTTTGCCTACCTGGTTTGTCATATTACTACTGCTGCTTCTACAGTATGATGCATTCCTTTTGTGTTTTGTTTGTTAGGTTTACATTTCATTAGTGGTTTTATTTGGTTTTAAAAAACTGCAATCACTCACTGCTCCTGTGAGTAGGGAATTAAAAGGAATTGGGCTAAAACATTTTGCAAGGTTGTTGTTACCATTTATGTATGGAACACTTTCTGTGTTTTGAATAGAAAAGCTTTCCATAAATAAATGTTAACAACAACCTCGCAAAATGTTTTAGCCCAATTCCTTTTAATTCTCTATTCACAGGAGTAGTGAGTGGTTGCAGTTTTTTACAAGCTGAATTCACTGTTTATAAATACAAAAGTAGTAGAGATGAAAGAAATTATTAGCATCATTCTTTCCTTACCCTTGCAGGTACAGACAGCTGCACCTGGGGCCTTAATGTGGCCCTCTACAATCCCACCTCCTGCTTGTCCCTATGACTACAGTGGCATCCATGGTGGGATTTCATTCATTCATTCATTCATTCATTCATTCATTCATACATACATACATACATTCAAATATTAATATTCTGCCTTTCAGGGAAAAGTCCTCCCAAAATGGCTCCCATTAACAATTATAAACTCTATCTTTATCTGTATCTATAACAATCCTCTTGCAATTAAAATGATTTCAACATTAAAAACAGAAGCAGTTTAAAACAATGTATATGCATTTGTTTTTCTTCAGCGTTAAAAAAGCAAAGTTGCTGCTCCAAGTGATGCCTTGATTTTTTTTAAAGAACAAGAAAAGGAAAAGGAAAGAAAATAAACCATCCCCTTTTCATAAAGCTCAAAGTACCCCTTACCTGAAAGCCAATGTGTTTTTGCTCTTCCCCCTAGATGTCTTTAGTATTCTCTCCCCCTCCCTGCACCTTCACAAGGACAGAAAAGTGATGTGGATGTGGGAATGGGGTCTTCAGCCTTCCTTAGAATTCAGTTATCAAATAACTTCTATTGAGTTCCACAGGACACAGTAAATGGGCTTCAATTAGGTACAGAGCATATGGCCCCTGACAAAGAACAGGGCCAGATCTACACCTCATATCATATCGATACGATCCTGTCATGGCGAGCCTATATCCTTCTTGCACATTTATACCTCATAGTGCACACAGTGACATCTGTTATGGTATTTTGGATAATATGGGATAAAAAGTGGGAAATAACGCTAGAAAAGCCATATTCGGAATACATAATGTGCCCCAACAGCCCCAACAGTTATCAGTGCACTTCAATACTGGTAAAAAGCACTAGTGCATATTTGGCCAAAGTTTAACATCCACCCAAACAGTATCCCTGAGTAGTACCCAATTTTACATAGGTGGGGCAAAAAACATTTCCCTTCATCTGATCCTGTGTAAGGCCAACCATCATTGACAGGGATTCCACAGGGTATGTCACAGTCAGTATATGGGATTTCATCTGCCCATCATAGTTACACTCACTTCAGTAGTATATAATAAATAATATATATTATGGATTGACACATTTACTACTTGACACATTAAAGAATGTGAATATTTTGTAATTGTCTCTTTTTTTTCTTCTTTTTTTTAAAGCATCAATTATGTGTGATGTGTACTGGTCTACTCTCTCTCCATTTAGCCAGAGGTCAGCCATCCTGTTAGGTTAGTAAATTATTAAAAATAAATGACTGTTACAATTCCTTAGGAGAATTCTGTGGCATATTTGTGCTTATTGTGATTAATCTTCTACACATAAGGATGTCTCTGATGTGGTTTGTGATTAATACAAAGGCCAAAGTGTATGGAAATGAGCTTGACTCAATATTAAAACCAAGACACAGTATCACAGCCAGCAGGCTACATAATCCTACACTTGTGCTGGTCCTTCTCATGATACGGGTGTAACAGATTTTAAGGAAAATAATTGTCCCCTGTGTTAATTTCACCAAACAAACAGACCAATCCAAAGCATCAGTTAGTTGTCTCTGAGAAAAATATGCGTTAAAAATGTAGTCCACAGCTGCTGACCCAAGCCCTCCTCCATGGCAGTGATTCTAGGTCTGGGAGCTGGGCATTTGGTCTGGGAAACTTGCTACTGTTATTTTGCTAGGATTGGTCTCAGAGATCTCTTTCTAGTTTCTAGGTTCCCTGCTGACTAGTTCCCACTGCAAAAGTGCAGCTTTACCCCCATATAACCCCAACTCTCTCTCTCTCTCTCTCTCTCTCTTTCTTTCTTTCTTTCTTTCTTTCTCTCTTTCTCTCTTTCTCTCTCTCTCTCTTACACACACACGCACACACACACTGCCCAGTCTGAAAGAGAAGGGCTTACAGGACAGATGGCAATGCTCCCAGCCTCTTCATTCTCTTTGGAAACGAAACACTGTCCCCAGCTACCTTGAACGTTCGCTGTACACAGTACAGTCTCTCTCAAAAAGCCAAACAATGGGTTTTTCTGCTTCCCACCCCCTCATTTTTAAAAAAATAAATTGCTGCTCCTACAGCCCTGCAGTCTGCCATAAAATAAAAAAAGCCCATTCTTCTTCCCTTCTCACCAGCGTATAACTGCAGCAGCAGCAGGACTGTCCCAAGCAGCAATCAAACGTGAAAGTAAAGCAGCAGCCCAGCAGTTAGCTGAAGCTGAGCCACGCGCATCATCCACCTCGCCTGTCGACCAGCAAGGTAGCTCATTAGCCATAGCGCAGAGGCCCCGGCCATCCTTCTGAGTTCCGGATTGCTCAATGCATTCCGTAACAATCCACAGACCAGGTCTGCCAGACTTTCCTCTTCTCATCCTATTATTCCTCCTCCTTGCATTTCTTCTTCATGGGCTGAGATGACTGCCTCCCATGAAGACCCTCCTGTACCTTTAAGTATATATTTATGTGTGTGTGTGTGTGTGTGTGTATCATGTAACTGTGAGTCTTTGTAGGGAGGCTCTTGCCTGCTGAGTTCCACACAGACAAGACTGAGAGATGCCTGAGGAGGAGGCTGATAGCCAGTGCCACCCCCTGAACTGGTTGAAAGGTAGGCAGGAGGGGACTCTGGGGGTGGGGCACCTGAGACTGGTAGGACAGTGTGCCCTGTTGCTGTAATGGCCCAGCCTCCATTGATGGCAGGCATTTCGTTGTGTTTACATCATTTTATAAGATTAAGGGTGTAATCCTATGGGGATAAGTGGCCGCCTCCGAACTCGGATGCGACCGCCTATCCAATGAAGGGCAGGAGAAGCATGGAGGGGATCATTCCCTCTGTGCTTTTCCTGCCTGCATTTGCGGCTAGACAGCTGATTTCAGCTGTCTAGCCATGGGAGGGTGGAGTGGGGGAAGAGGCATTTATGCCATCCCCACCCAGGAAGCCCCCCTGAAATGCCCCGTTTTGGCCGTTCTGTGCTCCTCTTGAGAGCACAGAGCATGAGGCCGTTCCACGCTGCATACGAGGCAGCATTGTGGGAGGGGGGAGGAAGGTCAGTTCTCGGAAACCAATGTATCCGATGGCCATCTAGCCGCTGACTAGTGGCCATAGGATTGCTCCCTAAGATATTCTCCCCAGTTTTTTCAGCTTAATAAGGTTGTGCCATTCCTAATTATGAACTGCAAGATATGTTCTGTATTTTTGCCAGCTGCCTCAACATAGCATTCTTATGAACACAGGAAGGTGTATTTGCAGCAAGCCAGATGGTTTGTCCACCTAGCCAAGTATTGCCTACACTTACTGGCTCTCCAGGTCTCAGACAGAGAGAGGTCTTTCATGTCACCTATGGCCTGATCTTTTTAACTGAAGATGTCAGCATTTGAACCTGGGACCTTCTGCATACAAATCAGGTGCTCCTCCACAGACCTAGGCTCCCTCATCATTCTTCAGTTGATCACTTTTTAAATCCTTTGTTTGTTTGTTTTGTTTTAATATTGCAATGTACTGTAGTTCCCATTTGAAATGTCGGAGGATATACACACACGCGCGCACAAACACATCACTGTAAGTCTTGCTCCAATAAGGCAAAAATAACAATTGAATACCCCCCATGTCCGTGTGGCAGTGACATATCACCCCTTTTTTAAAAAATCTGCTTTAAAGCTTTAGATAGTGGCACTACTTTCTGTGTTTTCCAATACCACTGCAGAATAAAAAGACAAATCCGTGAAAGCCAGGATCCTTTATTTGGAAGTAAATCTGCGCCTCTTACAGAAGCAGCTTGTTAGTTATCTGGAACTTCACTTTTTGTTTCATCAAAACCTCAGAACTCAAGTTTAGGATATGTTGAAAAGTGATGTCTTTGTCTGGCATTTGTGTGTGAGAAATTCAGATTTTAAACTCCAGGGGAAAGTGAACATTTATCGGAAAGATAAAATGGGATGTGTGGGATGCATGAATGGTCTCTCTTGTCCCACTAGGGAAATGCTGTGTGTATGGGCTTATGTCTGTATACTGCTGTCATTATTTCCTGTGGTGCAGCCTTATTTTACAAATTAGTACGTATGGAGCAGGATTCTCTGCAACAAACTAATCCATGGAAATCTCTTTTCTCCTCTGCTTTAGAAAAAAAATTGCTATGGCGATGATGTATGCAAGCAAGATACCTAAGTCACATGTCACAACAAACGGGCATTTTTTTTAAAAAAACTGGATTATTGTGAATGAAATGGGAGTTAGCAATTGTGCTCGTTCCCACCACCCAAATACTTCCACTGCAAGCAGAAGGAGAGAAACCATACAGGGTTACAGCTCTGGGCTGTCTCTACCCGCAAAACCCCAGAAATCTCAGTTTGCACATTGTGCCTAACAAGTCCCTGGGCTACCTAGCCGCAACAGTGAATGGGCACCAAGAACCAGCATCCTTGCTTCTTCATTCACAACAAAGGGCTTTTAAAAACCAAAACCTGGATTGTTGGAACATACAAACTGTGCCAGAAGGTGATTAAAAACAACAACAACAACTTTCAGCCCTCATAAATAAATTTAAGATAGTAAAAAGGAACTGAAAATATGAATGTATGGATCATTTTATCTTTGTCCTGTGTCAATCTCACATTTGTTCATTCATAGTTTACTGCATCCCCTCTAGGGATGTCAGAGAATTTTGCCATGAATCTCGGGGAGGCCGAATGCCAGCACATTCGGCCCCCCGAAATTGGTGGCGAGATGGTCTGCCACCCCCCCCCCCACCGGGACGGGACTTACCTTGGGTAAATCTTCCTGGTGGCGGCAGCTCCGGTGGCGGTGCGGCGGCGGCGTGGCAGTGGCAGCCGGTCTTCCGACCGGCTGCCGCCACCACCATTTCCAGTAAAACAACAACAACAACAACAAAAGAGATAGGCTATGTAAAGATTTACGTAGCCTATCACGGCTACATTTTTAAAAAATACCATGATAGGCTACGTAAATGTTTACATAGTCTATCACGGCTGAGTAAAAAACACACACAAAAAAACACGCATATGCAAATGGCGGCACCCTTGGGCGCCGCCATTGGTGTTCCTTATTTTGGCACATCTAATCTACGTAAACATTTATGTAGACTACGGCGAAAATAAGGGGAACGCAAATAGCGTAGCGTCTACGCTATTTGTGTTCCCCTTATTTTCACCGTAGTCTATGTAAATGTTTACGTAGACTAGATGTGCCAAAATAAGGAATGCAAATGGCGGTGCCCATGGGCGCCACCATTTGCGTACGCACTTTTTTTTTTTACTCAGCCATGATAGGCTACGTAAACATTTACATAGCCCATCACGGCTGACTGCAGGGATGCAAACGGCGGCAGCTATGGCTGCCGCCATTTGCGGACCCAGCTGGCCAGGATTCGGGGGGGGAGGGATGGAGTGCCTCCCCCCCGGCCAGAATTTCGGGGGGAGGGATGGAGTGCCTCCCCCCACCTCGAATCAAATTCTGTTGAAAGGTAAGTGACTTTTGTACATCCCTAATCCCCTCCCATTTCTATATTAATCTTTGAACTTTTATTTTAAAAATAAGTTCTAAATTCCCAAATAGATAAGTGTAAAAAATGTGAGTGACACATTAACAAGAGAAGAAAAGTTCAGGCATCCCGTAATATCCCATTTTCTTGAACTTCATCACATGCTGTAATGGAATAACCAAAATTCTTCCTTCATATACTACAATTTCCCCTTCAAGGAGGATCACTGCCTTGTTCTTGTGGCGAAGGGGCTTGCGTAACTCAGTGAAGCCATAAGCTATGCCATGCAGGGCCACCCAAGATGGACAGGTCAGGGCGGAGAGTTCTGACAAAATGTGGTCCACTGGGGAAGGAAATGGCGACTAGGGATGTACGAAAGTTCCGCCACAGATCTCGGGGAGGCCGAATGCCAGTGCATTCGGCCCCTCAAAATCGGTGGAGGAACAGCCTCCCCCCCGCCCCCCCCGGGACAAGACTTACCTTGGGTGGATCTTCCTGGTGTCGGCGGCTCCGGCGGCGGCTCCGGCGATGGTTCAGCGGTGGCGGCTGCGGCGGCCAGTCTTCCGACCGGCTGCTGCCGCTGCCATTCCCAGTTAAAAAAAAAACAAAAAACGTGATAGGCTATGTAAAGATTTACGTAGCCTATCACGGCTAGGTTTTTTTTTTAAAAAAAGTGATAGGCTACGTAAATGTTTACGTAGCCTATCACGGCTAATTTAAAAAACAAAACAAAAAAAATGCACGTACGCAAATGGCGGCGGCCATGGCCACCGCCATTTGCGTTCCTTATTGTGGCACGTCTTAGTCTACGTAAACATTTACGTAGACTAAGACGGTGAAAATAAGTGGAACGCAAATAGCGTAGATGCTACGCTATTTGTGTTCCCCTTATTTTCGCGGTCTTAGTCTACGTAAATGTTTACGTAGACTAAGACGTACCAAAATAAGGAACGCAAATGGTGGCGGCAGTGGCTGCCACCATTTGCGTACACGTGTTTGTTTGTTTTTTTTAAAGTCAGCCGTGATAGGCTACGTAAAAATTTACATAGCCTATCACAGCTGACTGCTGGGACGCAAACGTCCCTGCTAGCCATTTGCGTCCCTGCTAGCCAGCGGCCGGATGTCCGGCTGCTGGCAGAGCTGGCCGGCGGCTCCGCAGAATCGCTGTGGAGCACAGCCGGCCGGCCAGGATTCCGGGGGGGAGGAACGGAGCGCCTCCCCCACCAGGGAGGATGCCAGGGGGAGGGACAGAATGCCTCCCCCCCAACCATAAACATAATTCGCGAAAGGTAAGTACCTTTCGTACATCCCTACCATACAGTCAGTAAAAACAAGACCTGGAGCTGACTGTGGCTCAGATCATGAGCTGCTTCTTGCAAAATTTCAGCTTAAATTGAAGAACGTAGGAAAAACCACTAAACCATTCAGGTATGACCTCAATCATATACCTTATGAATATATAGTGGAAGTGAGGAATAGATTTAAGGGATTAGACCTGATAGACAGAGTGCCTGAGGAACTATGGACAGAGGTCCGTAACATTGTTCAGGAGGCAGCAACTAAATCCATCCCAAAGAAAAAGAAATGCCAGAAAGCAAAGTGGCTGTCTGATGAGGCTTTACAAGTAGCTGAGGAAAGAGAAAAGCAAGGGAGAAAGGGGAAGATATATCCAACTGAATGCAGATTTCTAGAGAATAGCAAGGAGAGAGAAGAAGTTCTTCTTAAATGAACAATGCAAAGAAACTGAGGAAAAGAATAGAATAGGAAAGGCTAGAGATCTCTTCAAGAAAATCGGAGATCTCAAGGGAACGTTTTGTGCAAAGACGGTAGGGATGTACGAAAGTTCCGCCATGGATCTCGGGGAGACCGAATGCCAGCGCCTCCCCCCCCCCCACCATCAGCATAATCTGCAAAAGGTAAGTGATTTTTGTACATCCCTAAAAGATGGGCGTGATAAAGGACAAAGGAGGCAGGGACCTAACAGAAGCGATGAGATTAAGAAGAGGTGGAAAGAATACACAGAAGAACTATACAGGAAAGATCTTGATGTCCCTGATAGCCATGATAGTGCGGTCACTGAACTTGAGATGGACATCCTCGAGAGTGAAGTCAAGTGGGCCTTAGGAAGCATTACTAACAACAAAGCTAGCAGAGATGACAGTATTCCAGCTGAGCTATTTAAAACCCTAAAGATGATGCTGTTAAAGTGCTGCACTCAATATGCCAACAAATGTGGAACACTCAACAGTGGCCACAAGACTGGAAAAGGTCAGTTTCCATTCCAATTCCAAAGAAGGGCAATGCCAAAGAGTGTTCGAACTACCATACGATTGCACTCTTTTCACATGCCAGCAAGGTTATGCTCAAAATCCTACAAGCTAGGCTTCAGCAGTATGCGAACTGAGAACTACTGGAAGTACAAGCTGGGTTTCGAAGAGGCAGAGGAACTAGAGATCAAATCGCCAACATTCGCTGGATCATGGAGAAAGCAAGAGAATTCCAGAAAAATGTCTATTTCTGCTTCATTGACTACGCTAACACCTTTCATTGTGTGGATCACAACAAACTGTGGCAAATTCTTAAAGAGGTGGGAGTACCAGACCACCTTACCTGTCTCCTGAGAAACCTGTACGAGGGTCAAGAAGCAACAGTAAGAACCGGACATGGAACAACCGATTGGTTCAAAATTGGGAAATGAGTATGACAAGGCTGTATATCGTCACCCTGCTTGTTTAACTTATATGCAGAGTACATCATGAGAAACGCTGGGTTGGATGAATCATAGGTCAGAATTAAGATTGCTGGGAGAATGATCAACAACCTCAGATATGCAAATGATACCACCCTAATGGCAGAAAGCGAAGAGGATCTAAAGAGCCTCTTGTTGAGGGTGAAAGTGGAGAGTGCAAAAGCTGGTCTGAAACTCAACATTAAAAACACTAAGATCATGGCATCCGGTCCCATCACTTCCTGGCATATGGAAGGGGAAGAAATGGAAGCAGTGACAGATTTTATTTTCTTGGACTCCAATATCACCGCAGACGGTGCCTGTAGCCATGAAATTAAAAGATGCTTGCTCCTTGGGAGGAAAGCTATGGCAAACCTAGACAGCATAGTAAGAAGCAGAGACATCACCTTGCTGACAAAGGTTCATATAATCAAAGCTATGGTTTTCCCAGTAGTAATGTATGGCTGTGAGAGCTGGACTATAAGGAAGGCTGAGCGCCGAAGAATTGATGCTTTCGAACTGTGGTGCTGGAGAAGACTCTTACGACTCCCCTGGACTGCAAGGAGGTCAAATCAGTCAATCCTAAAGGAAATCAACCCTGACTGATCTTTGGAAGGACAGATGTTGAAGCTGAAGCTCAAATATTTTGGCCACCTAATACAAACAGAAAAGTCACTGGAAAAGACCCTGATGCTGGGAAAGATTGAACACAAAAGAAGGAGACGGCAGAGGATGAGATGGCTAGATAGCATCACCGATGCAATGTATATGAACTTGAGCACACTCCGGGAGACAGCAGAGGACGGGAAGGCCTGGCGTGCTATGGTCCATGGGGTCACGAAGAGTCGGACACGACTTAACGACTGAACAACATACTACAATTTTGGCGGGGGTGTGCTGTGGCCCCCACTGGGTTTCAGGGAGAGACAATGCAGGCTCCCAAACCCCAAACATCAGGCACCCCTAGAATAAAGAGTTAAATGCCTTATAAAACAGTCTAACGCTGATTCTAGAACTTACCAACATTTAATAACCCAAACTGTATATCTCAAAGAGGGAAAAAAGAGAAGACATGGGGTGGGGAGAAGGGAAGAGCCAAATCAACAAACATCATGCAGTCAGTCTTATGATATTCTAAGAAAGAAAGCCAAACCAAGATTAGAGTTTAATCCTTTTGAGCTTACTGTATCCAGCTGAGTTAAAAAAAAAAAAAAATCCAGTCTGTTTCCCTCCACAATAAAAAGTATTATGATCAAGCCAGTTATACCAACAAGATGTTTCACTAAAGTTGCATCCATAATTCTATTTTTAAGCTTGAATTGATGTACCGGAATACATGTTCTAATACTGCATGAGGTCTTTCCAACATACAATATAATCCACATGGACATATAATAAAGTAAATGACCCTCTTTGTGACACAATTTGGAAAATGACACAGTTTAAATACATGGTGATCCATGGTGTTCAAAAATGGCAGTTGTTATCTATTCAAACTGCCATTTCTTTAAACATCCACCATGTATTTGAACTGCATCATGTTTCAAATTGTGTCACAAAGAGGGTCATTTACCTAATTATATACCCAAGTGGATTACTGCATTTTAGAAAGACCCACACGCATCATAAGAACACATATTGTGGAACATCAGTTCAAGCTTAAAAATATAATTTATTCCATGTAAGTTACATATGATGCTAATAAAATGTATATGTGACTTGCACATAAATATTAGCGTGTAGCAGTTTAACTATATCAGTTGTGTGCTTTTTAGCATTTCTGGTTATCTATATAATGTATTGACCAAGAAATAAAAGCACAAAGAAAGGCCATCATACTGTCAATAATAGAGTTTTCTATCCTGAATTCAGGGTTCTATAAGAGATGAAAGAGAATCATTTCAATTTTGGCTGTACTATACAAACAGTGCACAAAGTTCCATTTAAAAAAAAGTTAGCAGCCTTAATATCAAAGTGATGCATCAATAAGGATACAGGAATATTGAACAAAATGACAATCATGCTCACTACAAGAATTTGATAAAGTGAGTGCCAAAGAAAAAAAAGAGCTTCTTCCTTTTTTCAAATCTTGGATAAAGTTTATAGACCTATAAAAGATGCCTTTTATGAAAGAGTTAGTGTTCGTCATTATTGTATGCACTATTGTGCCTCCCTTGGGACAGCTTCACTTTTACTATATGAAATATATGGCCTCTCAGCAGTTTTAACACCAGTAGTAATTATGAGATGAGTTAAGAGTTAAACACCAAGGGTAGCCGAATATTCAAATCTGTTTAAATGAAAAGAGAAGAGAAATTTGTTTCAAGAAGTGTTCACTCTGCTTTGCTAGATATAGTTCCTGGTTTCATTTTGTGCTTTTGTATAGAAAATATAAATAATAACTTGATTCTGTATTCACTGTAAAATGTTTGTCCATCAAGGAAAGGCACTTGTGGGACCTAGCATAGTAAATTAAAACATTTGGGGCATGACCTAGGCCAGATTCCTATAGCACGGAATAGAATCGTGTTTTCCCCTCCATCCCAACTCTCGAGCCACCTTCATATATTACCCATGTGAAGGGGTCATCGCATTATTACTGGGGAGTGGGGCCCTGCTCCTGGCTCTGCACCAATGGTGCCTGGCCCTGCCTCTGGATATCCATACTAACTTAGCACAGACATCTGTAGCTGCAGTGAGTAGCTCTTCGAACAGTAGCTCAGGTCTCCCATTTATGTGGAGGACTGCATGTGAGCAGCTGTTCATGCATAGGCTTCTTCACTGCAGGCAACAAAGAACCAATCTGTGGAAATTTGAAGGCAGGGTAAGGCTGTGTGCTCAATTCTGGGGGGCAGGGCTAAGAGCACAGACTGCTCCCCGGTGATCAAATGATGCCTCCTTAATGATGACTGACATGTGAAGGGGGCTTTGGTGTGTACACAAGCAATAAACCAGTCATTACGAGGGCTGGAAGGTCTGCGCATACCATCAGGACTGGCCCCGCCATTATATAGTGTGAGGTGGAAGATGGGCAATGTAGAAGGGGCGGTGGCAGCAGCCCCTGGCTATTCCCTTCTGTTGGAAGGCAGAGTTATGTACTCCATCTGGTTTTCCCAGTCTTCCCTAAGCTAGCCTGCAGAGGTGAGGTTGAGGAAGCTGCCTCATCACCACTGTTGAATTAAACTTCCAGCCTCATTCGCTTCTGCAGGTGGAATGGGCAGCAGTGTGTGTGTGTGTGTGTGTTTGTGTAATTTGTCTCAGGCAACAAAATGCAGGTCCTGAATACCTGTCCTATCCCCACCTAGTCCTGCCAATCTGCCTAGTGCAAGCGGATAACATTCTAAGCTCAAGTAACGTTGATCTTAGTGAGAGGCAGAGTTGGCTGGGGATGAGGACGATATGCCAGATCTCTCTTGATCCCTATAATGGCTGCACCAATAATAAAATAGGCCTCTGCATCTGATATGGCACCTGTATGGGATGATATTGTGAAAAAGTCAATAAAACAGCAGACAATAAAATTGCAAATAAACTGACCAGCAAAAAGCAAATCAGAGCAGTGGTAGCAACCAATCTACCTAAACACCTACCTAAACAGGAAAGGTTTTCACAGCTTTCTTAAATGAGTAGTGAAGTGGCCCTCTCTAGGCAGAATGTTCTATAAAGAGCATGTCTTCTTAGGAAAGACCTAAGAAGGTCTTGACCTACACAACAAGATTGCTGACATTTTAAGGTAGATAATTTTATCATCCTTGCCCTGGTTCAGAGACCTACATATGTGCACTGAATGGGTTACAAAGATTTCTGGCATGTGCAGGTTAACCTATTAATGTCAATGCATTTGCCTGATTGATACATACAATTATTTGTGTGTGTGAATAGGCATCCCTTTATTGACATAAATGGGGAACGGGTGGGCAAAGTCCATGCACACACCAGAACGTCTGCACCCATAAACAACTGTTGTATCAGGCTGATATGATGTCTATAGAAACGTTATAGCATCAAGTGCTCTATTTATTACATTTCTGTCCTGCCCTACCTCCAAGAAGTGGTGTACTTAATTATTCAACCACTCATTTTATCTTCACAACCATCCTGAGAGTACTTCAGGCTGAGAAAGAATGAGTGGTCCTAGATTATTATTTTTTTAGTAGACGTATATACCACTGACCATCTCTAGATAACCTAGTGAGCCTTGTAGCTGAGTCAGGATTTGAACCTGGGTCTCCCTAGTCCTAGGCTGACAGGGTAACCACTACACTACACTGGATCTGCAATTAAAGTAAGCAGACTCCAGCTACAGGCACAAATAATGCTAAAGAGATTTTCTCAATATAATATGGCATCCATCAGCAATCTAATCCAATTCCATCCAACATCAACCTTAATATAGCCCATCAATGAGATGATGATTCATCCCTGTGATTCTGGAAAAAAACGAATGTAATTAAACAATACGTTTCTTCAAGTACACCAGCTAAAATATGCCACTAGCAAGTTGACCGTACATTTAGCAACAAATTATCACTACAAAGAGTAAATAAAAACTAATACAAGTCATGTGCAGACATCATCATATACAATGATCACGTCTTTGTATGGAGAGAGAGGGTTTGTGCTGTTCATCCCTTCCCAAGCTTGTGTGTGTTCAAATGTTATGTACAGAGACCGCATGCTGCATGCATGCAAAATGTACACATGTAGCAGGGGGCAGAGCCTATGCACATATAGCTTTTGTGTCTATAGACTTCATACAGGTCAGATGAATGTGTGGAGATCAGGGCTGAGAGCAGCAGTTGTGGTTCCTGCTCCAAATAAATCCATGCTATACAACATGTCATCTACACAGAGCTATCGTAACTAGGAAATCAATCAACCAGATTATAATATAGCCATACATGGATGAACAATGGGCATTAGGGTCCAAGACTTGGAAAGGAGGAACTGTAACCATGTAAAGCAGTAGGCCCTTCTCATGGGCAATTTGGACAAACAAAAACAATGAAGGGTGCAATCCTATGCATGTTCAGACAGAAAAAGGTCCTTCAACTTCCAGCATCCCATGGTGGCTGGGGAATGCAGGAGTTGTAGGACTTATTTCTGTTTAAACATGCATAGGATTGCATCCTAAGAATCTTGTTGCACTTACAAGATTAAAAAATGTATTCTGGCATAAGCATTTGTGTCTGCCCATAATGCATTGGTTTCAATGGGATGCTCAGTTGAATGTGCATTTCCATCCATTTTGGCAGAACTGCTGATGCATAAATACCATTTATTTATAATAAAAATTTATGATAAATCCAATTCATCAGAAAATTAATGAAAATGAACAAGTTACCAGATGCTTTTTGTACCATGGCCTATGGGCGTAACAATTTCTTCCCCAGATAAAGCTTCTAACTTCCACCATCTTTATGACCTTGGTCAAATACTAGATCTAAATTTCACTCCAAAGTTGCATAAAATAACACAGAACGGTAACTTTATTATTCCTCTACCAGTGGTGGCTTTTTTTCGTCATCTTAATTTTATACCTGTAATAACACACACACCCCCGAAGACACAGGGACAGTTAATATTAATAAGGAAGCAGAACAGAAGTCTGAATAGCAAAGGGATGCATGGTGTATATAGCACAGTTCCTGCAATGAATACTGAAGATTAGTACTGCATCCCCACTTGGATTCTGCTTTGCATTTGCTACTTTATCAACCTCTGAGTGATAACAAAAGCAATAAATACCAAGAACACACAGGCATCTTGCAGGGCAAAATCTAGAGATGGTAAGTGGCAAGGCCATCAATACATTCATTCCACTTGTATTTATAGATGAGAGCTGTAATCTTTTGATCAACGCAGGAGAGTAAGCGCTTCATCATATGCTGACACTCCTGCACCTGCCAACAAATTAATGTTGGCCTCCTTGGCTGAAAGTTAATTCTGGATCGACGTGCTGCTATAAAGTAGACAGGATAAGTGAGTCTTACTAAAATGTTCCCATGTAGTTAAGGAAGCCATGCAAGCAGTAGCGCGACTGCTGCCTTCAGTTTTAACTGTCGAGCTGGAGCCAGTTTATTATGCTGTTTCTTGGAGAATTCTTGAAAATGGGATGGGAAGACTAAAACCATTATAATAGGCTCCTAGACAATTCTCCCAGCCCATCAGCAGCTGCACAACTGCATTTGCTATGCCTACACCTTCTCCAAGGTCTGGAGTTTCTGAAACAAGGATACAGTTGAGAGTACGTCATAGGAAGCGTATGGGAACAGTATTACCATAACTGTTTCTTCCCATCATACATATTATTTTATCTCTTTCATAAAGCTGTAGAACCATTGAGCACACAATGAAGTGCAAAACTCTGGGAAGTTTTGTAATTGATGATTTTTGGGTTTTTTATATGCTATTTTTTTCGTTGTATACTTTTGGTGCTAGCCACATTGGGCACTTTGTTGTGGAAAGGCAGGAGACAAATTTAATAAATACATATATTAAATTAGTAATGATCAATCATTCCATTAATAACATAATTAATTTTAAAAAGCTATATTTATTAAATTATCACAATAAATACATACATACATACATACATACATACATAAATACATGAAATGAATGAACAAACAAGTGGACCAGAAATCCTGTCAGAAAAGAATGAAAACAGCAGTGACACAATTTGGGACGGAATAGCTAAGAATGACTGATGAGACAGGGTTTCCATAAGAGGGCCGGAAACCCTCTTACATACAGTAAGATTGGCTGTATTGTGGAATAAGGATATCTACATTTGGATAATTCAGTAGGCTTATTCTTTCTTGGTTTGAATACACTCAAAGTATGAATTTATGCATTTTCATCAATCTAATTAAAATACAACCCCCCCTTTTAAACATATGTTGTTCTGTAAAGTTCCGTAAAGTGTCAATTGGCCAAATGTTATTGGCATTGTATAAATGAATGAATGAAATAATATAGCGGGTTCATGTATTCCACAAAGGACTCTGTACACTTGATTTGAATGTTGAGAACAGTTCTGGAAAATTTAAATCCTCAAAATTCAGAAAATTCCATTCCATTTTTTTTTAAAAAAAAGCTCTCTTTTTTTTTTGTCTTTTTCAAGACTATAGTGCTTGAGTTTAAAGCCAAAATTGAGAAGAATGAGATTGGCCAATGAAAGACTACACAATTTGTATTACATGATAGTAGAGAAAACATTTCAAATTTGCCAAGCCAAGTGGAGAATTGTGAATAGAATCAACTATGAGTTGAGTAACTTTCATTGTTACAATAACATCCTGATTGTAAACACATTAATTAGAAATAAATCCCGCCATTTCCAAGAGACTTTCTTCCAATTAATATGTTTACGATCAGGCTGTAAGCCATAAAAGGCTTTGTTTTATGCCAAAGAGCTTAACTCATTGAGCATTGAATGTTGGAAGAGCTTTTGTCATGATGATCTTAGGTTATTGTTTTCCACAAGGCAAACTAAGATTCAGCAGATTTGATCTCAGCACTCAAATTCCATCTGTCTCCATAACTTTGGACATTGTCAAGGAAGAACTCACTTAAACAATTCAGCTTTTGTTTATCAGATTTAAAATATTTTATAAACTACCCAAGAATTAAGAGCCATAAATTCCATTGAAAGGATGTTGCTTACCAACTACAAATCATAGTGGAACGCTGGCTTTGATTCTATGTTGCTTTAGACAGGAAAAAAAAAAAATTCCCTAAGTTTAGCATCACATTCATCATGCCACATCAACTGCCATGCAGTCTTATTTCCATTTTAAAGCTAGATTGTAGATCACAGATTATAAATTATTGATGGTGTTAGGAACCCATTGTAGATAATTTCTTCAGTGAACCTTTCAGGATCCAGGGAATGATGAACTGTCACAATTTTTCTCTGCCAGCCTCAAACTGTTTCACAGCCTGTGAACCTGCTAAATACAGTAGGTTTCCTTCCCTATCCAAAGTTTTATTATTAGGAAGATTTCTTCAAACACTCTCTCGCTACTGTAGAAAATGTGGTTCTGTCAAGTTCTTGTAAGTCAGCCTTCCCCAACCTGGTGCCTTCCAGGTATTTTGGACTTCAGTTCTCATCAGCCCCAGCCAGTATGACCAGTGGTCAGGAATGCAGGGAGTTCCAAAACATCTGGAGGGCACCTGAGGGGCTGTGGAAAACGTTCCTACATAAAAATGATTGTTGTTCAGTCGTTAAGTCGTGTCCAACTCTTCGTGACCCCATGGACCATAGCACGCCAGGCCTTCCTGTCCTAAACAAAAAATCCTTGTATCTGTTCTGACCCCCCTTAGGCAGCAATCCTGTGCAGACTTGATTGGCAGTAAGTAATTGAACTTGAAGTGACTTACTTCAGGGTAGAGAAGTACAGGATTTCATGGTAAAGATGCATTTTAAGATAATCTTTTTGCACTTTTGAGTCTATCCTTAACTGGAAGTATTTAATAGTACCATTTAGTCTCTGCTTTTGACATTTTCCATCATGCATCAAATAGGAGAGTTTAACCTTGGAAGTAACAGAACAGATCCAATAGTTCTGAAAAAAACAAAAAAAACCCAGCAACTCTATCAGTTTTGCAAATGAAGAAGTATCTGTAATTCCCAAAGGAATTACTCAAAGGAAACTCAAAACTTAAAGAAAAAAAATTACAAATAAGTAAGATATTTATATCTGCTCTATTTGATAGTCTGCCTTCTGTCTTGCATATATTTTTCAAAACCCTATCAAGTTAAGGCAGTATAACTGTTCAAAAAGATTACAAAATTAGACACTGGAAGTAGGAAAGGGATGGGTGAGGCCAGTTTTGAAGTCAATATGATTAAAGAAGATAAAAATATTCCGTTATGTAAATGGAGAAGGTTCAATAACTTATGTTTTTTGAAATAAAGAAACCATTCAAGAAACTGACTTCAAACCCACTGTTTTTCAGTGCTCTTTATTCATGCATTGACTCAGTTGGTCCAGTGCTTTAATTAAGGGGGAAAGGTGGGTGAGCTCATAATATAATCCACATAGGGATGTATGAAACCCCCCTTACCTGGCTCCGCCGGGTTCCGCTGGGGGGGAGGTGCTCCATCCCTCCCCCTGGAATCCTTGCCAGCCGGCTCTGCTCCACGGGGATTCCACATAGCTGCCGGCCGGCTCCACCAGCAGCCGGACATCCGGCTGCTGGCTAGCAGGGACACAAATGGCGGCAGCCATAGCCGCCGCCGTTTGCATCCCTGTATTCAGCCATGATAGGCTACGTAAAGACTTACGTAGCCTATCACGTCTGGGTTAAAAAACAACAACAACGCGTACGCAAATGGCGGCGGCTACGGCCGCCGCCATTTGCGTTCCCTATTTTTGTTTGTCTTAGTCTACATAAAGATTTACGTAGACTAAGATGGCGAAACTAAGGGGGAACGCAAATAGTGTAGCTGACGCTATTTGCGTTCCCCTTTATTTTCACCTTCTTAGTCTACGTAGATATTTACGTAGACTAAGACGGCGAAAATAAGGGGGAACGCAAATAGAGTCCACTACACTATTTGCGTTCCGCCTTAGTTTCACCGTCTTAGTCTATGTAAATATTTATGTAGTCTAAGACAACCAAAAATAGGGAACGCAAATGGCGGCGGCCGAAGCTGCCGCTATTTGCTTACGTGTTTTTGTTTTTGTTTTTGAACCCAGACGTGATAGATTACATAAGTCTTTATGTAGCCTATCACGAATGGGGGGGGGAGACTGCAAATGGCAGCGGCGGTGGCAGCAGCCAGTCGGAAGACCAGCCGCTGCTGCCGCCTCCGCCGAAGCTGCCGCTGGAGCCGCTGTCATCCGGAACATCCGCCCCAGGTAAGTCTCGTCCCAGGGGGGATCCGCGGGGGGCAGGGGGGTGGCAGGCCATTCCGCAACGGAGTTCGGGGGGCCGAATGCACTGGCATTCGGCCTCACTGAGATCTGTGGCAGAATTCTCTGACATCCCTAAATCCACATCATGACGTCCTCCAATTTTCACCAAATCATGCCCCATCCCTCACCTTCTGAAAACTTTAGCTAAAAGGTCTGCCATAGAAGGTAAGGAAGCGTGGTCTTTTCTGGCCTCCCTTTCAGATTTTTCATTTTGCAGTTATACCAAGGCATTAATGGTAGTATTTTTAATTTGCCCAAAATACCAATGTTCTCTGGGCAGATTACAACAATTAAAGATTAAAACACAAACAGTTAAAAATAAAAATATAAAATATAAGACAATATTTGAAAGAGTAAAAAATAAAAGCAATATTACAATTGGATACAAGTAGAAGGAATTTGTTGTAGCATAATTGATGAAATAAAGCAATGTTAAGTTTTGCAAGTCATGTAGAGCTGAAGAGCTGAAATGGAGCTAAGTTGATGCGCTGCTCCATAAATGGAACGGCTCCTTCTGTGCATGGAAGGAACTCAGATTCACCATAGGCTCCTGCTGGAGGAAGTGGGGAGGTGCATTTTACTGATTTCCCCTTCCCTTTGTATCCCCCAGCACCAGCTACCATACTGTTCTGGAGAGTCCTCCAACCCTCCAGAACAGATTTTGGTGGGTGCAGGGAGCTGTGAGGAGCTAGAGGGGGAATTGGCAGCATTTGGGAGCATCCAGTCAGCAGATTTCTTCTCTAGACAAATCTGGATCCAATCCTTTGTTTCCCAATGTTTGCCCTGACATAGCTATATTCTACAATATTCTTGTGTTTGTTGAAGAAATGGAAAGGTGATTTAGCAAAGTTACCCATAGGAAAAAAAGACAGGCAGCCCAGTTTGATTTGCAATTAAGGATGCTGAAAAAATTCATGTGGTCTGCACTTTTTAAGCAAACCGACCTCATTCACATGTCCTGGATTAATATATGGATTGGAACACAATTATCCTTTGAATTCTGCATTTCTCCAAATTTTGCAATGCAGTTATCAGCTCAAAAGTTGCATATATATATATATATATATATATATATGGAAAAAATAGAAATGAAAAAAGCATACATTAGGGAAACATACATACAAACATATATAGATTAGGGAAAGAGGCATAAAATGTGTATGTTATAGGAAATTGCATATGAAAATAAATGTGAATCTGTGTTTGTGTTTAATTGTTGAATGATACAGAAATGGGAATTCGTGGCCCTATGACTGAATACATCCAAAACTGGCATGAACTGGATATAGACTGATTCGTACATCCATATTTGCAGTTAACTCACATGTTGTTCCATGGAGTGTCCTTTGAAGCTTAGAGCCCCCTTCCTCCTGCTACCCACTGCCACTGCTGAGGCTGCTGAAGAGAGAGGAAGCGGCAGTCAGCCCCCCACCCTCTATCATGCCTGGATACAGCTCCAACTGAGGGCCTCCTCCCCAACCCTCTGGCTTCCAACTGCCACTGCTGAGGTCATCAGAGGGAGAAGAGGCAGCAGCAACCCTTCCCTTGTGTTTAGATCCAACTCCATGGCCTGCTGAACTTTGCAGCTAAGAATCTAGTGCCTGAATCGTCTATTTTTTCCTCTGCCCTTCCAATCCCCTCCCCTTTTGTGTTGGGTCTTTTAGATTGTAAGCCTGCAAGCAGGGACTGTCTTATTTCTGATCATTGTAAGATGCTCTGGGAGCCTAGGCTGAAGAGCGGGATAAAAATACTTTGAATACAAAGATGCATAATAAGTAAATAAGTAAGTATGCATTGGATAACTGCCCCAATCACCCGGTTTCTTGATGTAGAATATGATCTTGACAGCTGATTGAATGCTGATGCTATCATACTGCTAGTTTATATCTGCTTATCTGAAATTTTTCAACAGTTCTGTAAAATGTAAGTGTAGGTTTGTCTGTTTGTTCTTTTGTTCAGCAATCTTCTATAAAATAATACTTCTCTCAAATGAGTAGGAAGCAAAATATTGGGATCTGGGTCTGTCCAACACTGCTTGCTCTGAGGCCCATTACACTCTTAGGGTGCAAACCTATTGGGATAGGTGGCCTCCTCGAAACTCAGAGGCAACCACCTATCCATTGCAGGGCAGGAGATCATCCCCTCCGCATTTCAGCCGCCCTGCATTTGCGGCTAGACAGCTGATTTCAGCTGTCTAGCCACAGGAAGGCGGAGTGGGGGAAGCAGCTGCCGGATGACACATATGATATGTCATACTGGCATTTCTGACTTCTCTGCCCCGGAACGCCCCCCCAGAATGCACCGCTTTCACCACTCCATGCTCCTCTTCCTAGCGCGGAGTGCAGGGCCGTTCTAAGCTGCCTGTGAGGCAGCGCGGGAGGGCAGAGGAGGTTGGTTCACCAGGAACCAACCCTGGAGTGTGGGCTCCGAGGTCAGTTCCCGGAAGCTGATGTATCCTATGGCTTTCTAGCTGCTGACTAGAGGCCATAGGATTGCCCCCTTATAATGCAAACATATACACGTCTACTGGGAGCTAAGTCCCATGGAGTTCAATGGGACTTACTTCCAGGTAAGTATGCACAGGCTTGCAGCCTCAGTGGCTGTAATATATTTACCCAAGGGAATGCTGACCAATGGGCTTTTTTTTAATCACACCTTATGAATAAAATTTTATAGCCACCTTTAAGCCAAAGAAGCTGCTTTCATGAGACCCTCAAATACTGCACACCTGAAATCTATATCACCCTCAGATCTCCATTAGGGTTTAAGTATCAAATAATATATCACAGCTCTAACACATGCATTTTTATCACTTTTCTCAAACTAGTAAATCATGTTGATATATCTAGTACCACATTCAAGCCTCAGGACTATAAAGCATAAAGCCGAGGAACCCCATTCATGTATTCTAAAAAGCTCACACAACCATAACTTAAAAGAGTTCTGGTCAATTTGTTTTTTTTTGTTTTGTTTTTGTTTTGTATGAAAGCCAAACTGGTAAGATTTTACCCAGTGTTTTGTTGTTAGACTCTTAAATATAGCAAGACAGGAAACATCCACAAACACCAAAGGGTAATATGTGTACAGGAATGGCTGATCAGTATGACGACCATCACTTTCATTGATATTAACCAGTTACCCAGATGCACTCTTGTTTCCACCCGCATGCACAGGAAGCCCATTTAAAATAGCTGAAGCTCTTTCAGTTGTTTTTTATTCTCATGGTATTTTAGTCATGTTGATTCTATGGAAACAACCATGTTGCAAAGGATATTCAATAACCTTTATGGGATTTTATTGGATTTAGGGATGGCGCAGGTGCCTGATTCAGTCCGGGAATCCGACAGAACCGCCCCTGCCTGCACCCCCCAAGCCCTGCTTTCCGAGCCCCTGCACTTGCTTACCCCCTGCCTGCACTTGGCGAATGCCCTGTACTCACTTCACGGTCACCAGTTTTTGAGAAATAAAATTGCAATCGCAAAAATGCACATATTTGCTCACACACAAAAATCCGTGCATTTGCAAATGCATATATTTGCATCTGTGCAAAAATGTTCATTTTTTTAAATGCACATTTTTGCAAACACACAAATGTGAGCCTTTGCAAAAAATATGCATTACATGAGCCTTGTAATGCATATACGCCCCTGCCAAAGGCTGGTGTCCTGTGCCATTACACCCTGAGAGAAGCCCATAAAGCTATGGAGACAATATGAATATCAGATATCACATTTTAGAAGGGGACAACTTTAATTGTAGTTGCAAACACATTCTGCACACAAAGCATATGCTGTACCACTGAGCTGTGGCAATTGTACATAGACTGGGGAGAAGCGCACTGAGCAGTTTAATATGAGCTAAAGTTTCAAATACATTTTTCTTGTGACCCAAGCATTTTTGCATTTTGTAATTTCATAATAAATCCATCCAGCAAGTCAGTTTTACATACAAACAGTTTACGAGCCTTTTCACTGTTATATCATAACAAGCAAGACTGAGCTTGCTACAGGATGACTTCTTAAAGTTTCAGTTCTTCTCCCAATAGTTTTTTGATGCTGTCAATACGTTCTATCAAAGCTTTCCTGCAAAAACAGTACTCATGTTATCCCAGGAGGATTTTCTTTAATATTACGTTTTCAGTGTGCAGTTTCTATAAAAATGCTTCATTTTCCAGAGTTTAAGCCATAAAATTGGTTACGATTTCCCATCACAAATCACTTTCCCCAACTTTTTACAAGACATTAAAATTTAATATGTGATACATTTGATATTCTGCTGGATACACATTTTCTCCACTAATTATTTTGCTGGCAACATCTGTGTTCAGCAAATTGGAGTTCACCAAATAAGGCTACACTGTATTAATAAGCCTAAAATCTCTTAGTCCTGATGTTTAATTCATTGTTTTTATGAGTATATTTCCAGGAGAAGATTTAATTTGTACATATTAAGCACTCCAACCATGTAGCATCAAGCTCAGGATATATTTCATTACCTATAATCTGTAATAATAGATCTCAGGTAAACATACTCAACCTTCCATCCTTTTGTTCATTAAAAAGGGGAAAAAATCATTGACTTCATTAAGGAAGAAAGATAAAGATTTGGTGTAACATAAAACATATTCATTCTGCACAGACATCTAATTATCCCATTTAATTCCCCCCACACACACACACACACCACCCTTTGCAAGGCTTTAAGCATTGAGTTTGCAATCCTGTACCCACTTACCTGGAAATAAGTCTGATTGAATTTAATGGGACTTACTTTTGAATAGATATGTCTAGGATTGCACTGTTAGGGAATAAGAAAATGTTTCTGCCCATAGCAACTGCATCTGCCAATTGGTGCAATCTTTACTAATAGATATAATGCTATGAGTCCTCATGTCTGTCTCAAAGGATGAACTATAGTTTAATGCAATTAATTTTTTCTTACTTTCTACACACTGTGCAGGTGGCAAATGAAACGAAATCTAACAAGGAATATTAATAGTAAGGAAATGAGTTTTTAACCAGAAATACAGCTTCTCACTGAAGCACAACACTTTGGGGAGGAAAAAGAAATTAATCTTCTATTTATTTAAAACATTCAGCATTTTTAAGGGTTTGTGTATCGAGGTCTGATTATAGGATTATCCAAGTCTGTTTTTAGTTAATCTGTTCTTAATGAGAAAGTCTTAGCTGCTCTGACATACTCTGTTATGGTAATGTTTTCCCCATTCACAATACTCTCATGAAGAACCATCATTGTAAGCCCCCGCAGAGTGCTAAAATATCAAGAGCCCTAAAAACAGCAATGCAAGTAATAATAGTTTATGTAGTGGAGAAGTACATAGCATGGAGATTCTCAGAGCATAGGGCAGGGCGCTATATGGGAATGGACTCTTGGCATGCATACTTTGGGGTGGAAGTGCCAACCCATCTTTCCCAATGATCACAATGCAAGAGGTTGTAAAGGTGTAAAAGAGACACCAATTCTCTTTTGCACCCTTTCTGAAGGTATTAGTGTACCTCTCCTTTGGGTTCTATGCTCTAGCCTTCACCATCAGGACAGGACACTTGTGTACCACAAGAAAAATGGGGGGTCAGGGTTCCACTTGCCCCCTCCACATATATTTCTATGTGACATCTGATTATATGTTAGGAAGTATTAACAGCTGGCTCCTTGAATCCTCCAATGCTTGTAACCTTCACAGGGACAAGATATGGATTCTACCTAATAGTACAATAAATCTTAATAAATTGTGTGTGTTTTTCCCATGAAGGAGGAGGGAGGGAAACCAAAGATAAAACAAAAAGCCCAAGATTATTTTACAGATAAAAATGCTAGTGACATGTGACCTTAGATGAAAATAAACTGCTAGCAAGATTGCTTAATGATTAATAAGTAATTAGTTCCACCATGACAGATAGCTCCTGTCAGACAGTTATGCACTTATGCTAAAAATGGAACTTCTAAAAAAATATGAAGCTATTTTTCTTGTTTTGCAGTTTCCCTTTGACTTTAACAGGATAACTTCCAGACTAGTAGCTATGCCAATTTACTCTTAGGCTCCAAGTATGTTTAGTTGGTCTCTGTCCTCTTCTCAGTAGCTACAAACACAAGCATAGTTTGTGTTTAAATAAATTTCCATCTATTTAATTAAATAAAAACATGTTGTTTTGTGGGCATCAATACATATGCAATGTCTTGTATAAAAACATTTATATTTATTTAGGATACAAAGTATATTTGGGGATATGAACTCACAGGAATATATGAAGGTACCTTGTACCTACCAAGTCATGCAGTTGGTACATCTAGCTCAGTGCTGTCTATTCTGATTGGCAGAGTTTGGGGCAGGAGTCTTTCTTAGCATACCTGGAGATGCTGTGATCATGGGCCCTTTTGCATGCATTGCAAAGCATGTGTCCATCACTGAGCTATGGCCCTTCTCCAAATAATACCCTTATCCACCCATCTGTAGCCCATGCATTTTCTTCAGAGCTCCCCAGAGCCTCCCCAGAGCCTCAACTTATTTATTTTGATCACTGTACACCATTGGTCTCTATATTTTATCATCTATCTTTGGCTTTTGATACAAACTCAGGGATCCATAGAACCACTTCAGGTGTGTCCATTTACATGTACCACAAGCACAGGGCTTTTTCATTGAGCAGTAGATGCTTAAGCAGTATCAGAAACAATTACTTTTGAAAATCCCTAGAGCACGGGTGCAGTAGAACCTCTTTCAACCTGAAGGCTGAATTCCATTTCAGAGAAGACTTCAGAGTCCCACTGGTGGGTGGGACTGAAGGCAAAAGAGGTGGGGCCAAAGGCAGGGGGTGGCAAATACCAAAAATATAAACATAACTGAGGCTTAGGAGAGGCGTTTCAACCTTTTTGGGGAGTGGGGTTGCACAAATGCTGGGAAATCATGAATCAGTGGTTGGGGAAAGGGGAAAGCCTTCTGGGGAACCCCAGGGGTCTGGATTGGGACCCCAGGAGGGCCAGATGTGAGCCTGAGCTTCTCCATCCCTGTCCTAGAGTTTGAGGAGTACATTAACGTGTGATGCACAGAACTGTTTGTTGACATTAGTGTCGTGCCAAAAATTTCTCCCACATTTTTTTCCTGATAATTCTCATTCAGTATGATAGAAACTGAGACATGACAAGATAGAGGTGTACATGGGGGAGACATGACACAGAGATGTACAAAATTATGCATGGTGTGGAGAATGTGGATAGGGAAACATTTTTCTCCCTCATAATTCTAGAACCCAGGGTCATCCCATGAAGCTGATTGGTGGGAGGTTCAGGATGGATAAAAGGAAGTATTTCTTCACACAGCATATAGTTAAACTATGGAATTCACTACCACAGAATGTAGTGATGGCCACTAGGGATGGCGGCGAAAACCACCACGGACTCCAATGAGTCCGGGGAGGTTTTGGTGGGGGGGTGTAGTCCGTTCCGCCATGGACTGCAGGGGCCCAGATTCTAAAGATAGCCTTCTTTAGAATTCTAAAGAATCCCCACCCCCAGAGGCCATGGTGGAATGGACTACTCCCCCCTAAAAATCCTCCCCAGATGGACCCTACCTGCTGCCGGCTGGTCTGGGTCTGTCCGCTGCTGCCTTCCATCCGCTGCCCTGGACTGCGGCCACAAATGGTGTCCCCACTCTTGTAGGTGAATTAGGGATGTCAGAGAATTCCGCCATGGATCTCGGTGAGGCCGAATGCCAGTGCATTCGGCCCCCCGAACTCTGTGGCAGAACGGCCTGCCGCCCCCCCACGGATCCCCCCCGGGATGAGACTTACCTGGGGTGGATGTTCCGGGCGGCGGTGGCTCCAGCAGCAGTTGTGGCGGCAGCAGCTGTGGCGGCTGGTCTTCCGACCAGCTGCCACCGCCGCCATTTGCAGTCTTGTGGTTTGTTTGTTTTTTACAAGACGTGATAGGCTACGTAAAGATTTACGTAGCCTATCATGGCTGGGTTTAAAAAAAAACAACAAAAAACCAAAAATGACATGATAGGCTACGTAAAGATTTACATAGCCTATCATGGCTGGGTTTAAAAAACACACACACAAAACCGCGTATGCAAATGGAGGTGACTACAGCCGCCGCCATTTGCATTCCTTATTTTTGGCCGTCTTAGTCTACATAAATATTTACGTAGACTATGACGGCGAAAATAAAGGGGAACACAAATAGCGTAGCGGGCACTATTTGCGTCCCTTTTTGATTCACCATTTTAGCCTATGTAAATATTTACGTAGATTAATAACGGCCAAAAATAAGCAACGCAAACATAATCCGCGGAAAGGTAAGTGACTTTCGTACATCCCTATCAGTGATAGGCTATGTAAATATTTACGTATCATTGCAAAAAGCAGGACGCAAATGGCATAGCAAACATCCGGCTGCGGACGGGCTTAGCCAGCGGCTCCGCAGACTCGCCGCGGAGTGGAGCCGGCCAGGCAGGATTCCGGGGGGAGGAATGGATCACCTCCCCCCCACCGTGGACGCCCCCAACCGGAACAGTAAGTGGGTTTTGTACACCTCTAACGGCCACCACTTTGGATGTCTTTAAAAGGGGATTGGGCAAATTCATGGAGGAGAAGGCTATCAATGGCTACTAGTCCTGATGGCTATATGCTACCTCCAGTATCAGGGTCAGTATGCCTGTGTATTATACCAGTTGCTAGGGAAAATGAGTGGGAGGGTGCTTTTGCAATCACATTCTACTTGTGGGCTTCCCACAGATAGCTGATTGGCCACTGTATGAAGAGAATACTGGACAAGATGGACCCTTGGTTTGATCTAGCATGGCTTGTCTTCTGTTCTTATGAAAAAAAAAATTTCTAAAAGAAACTCATTTGTGAAGAAATTTTGGAGAAATTCTCCTGAGTTGGGTTTGGGTTTGTTGTGCTTAACTTACTTAGAAGGTTGTGGGGGAATGTGCACAAATGTCTTGTTTTTCACTGTATAATCATCTCTACAGCAGCCTGTACATCCTTCCCACACTCCAAATAAAGCCCAGGGAAAGCTTGTCATTTTAAGCTTTCATATTTTATATTGTTTTATGCTTCACTTTGTGGTTTCAGTTTTTGTGAACAACCCAGATAGCTTTGACTATTGGGCAGTATAGAAATGAAATGAATGAATGAATGAATGAATGAATGAATGAATGAATAAAAGACATTATGAGATAAATCTTCCCATAGGGCCTTCACAGATTAGGAAGCACAGGCACCACAGGGAGGCTGCAAAGCAATGGAGAGATGTGTAATAGAAAGAAAACACCCACACAGCACCCTCAGGCCTTAGCTGCCTTCCAGTGACTAGGTAAGCTCAAAAACTCCACAAAAACAAGTTCAAAACATCCTGAAAATTAGGCAGAAGAATAGAAGCCTCTTTCATGGAAGAAAAACTTTGAGGGAACTGAAGGAAAACTTTGGCTCAACACTAGCTCCACTTCTTCCTGGAGCTAGACACAACACTGCACCCCTCACACACCTGCATTGTGGTGGATGCAAAATAGGGGCCAGTCTGCCAACACAGATGATGCTGTTGCAGCTGAAACCCTTATAAAAAAAGAGAGAAGCTGTGTGACAACTGCTGCTAATGCCCTACCAGTGATAAACTCTTGAGAATTTATTCACCCCCTGGATAAATTCAATGAAATAGTCTCCTCAGTTTCTCTACCCACAAATGTGCAAGACCAAAGCTCTGTTGAGCACAGCAAACTGGTCATACAGTTTGTTGAATCCTGACTGCCATGTGCATTCTGGTGGCTCATGGATCACATTTTCAATGGCTACAAACAAATATGGCAAGGCCACATTAGTCACTACAGGGTTTTTTCATGGTATATCATGGCTAAGATTTGCTTCAGCCCTACTTTTTGCCTGACATGTCCCAGGTTTTTGTTTTTCATTTGCCTCTCTGTGCTTTAGTCACTGCTGAATATATCCTCTAATTAATAGATGAATAAATAATGTGTTGTAACACCAGGCATCTGTCCAAAGACGAAGTAGCAGACATTCAACTATCCATTAAAGCTCATCTACCCTCAGCTCAATGACAAATATAACTGCCATAAAAATCTAGGCTATTTGTCACATTCATATAAGAATAGGGGATGTATCTCAGCAGACTCATTGACCACTGCATTGACTGGAGCATCGACTGATGCTGTTCCTGCATAGATAAATATTATGGCGGCATGGAAAACAGTCCATTAAGCGGGGGAGATGAAACCATATTAGACCAGATCACTCCCAGTTATAGCAGGGAGCACACCTCATTAGTTTGATAATATGATTGTATATGTCATACAAATTCCCACACCATGTATTTGAATCAGTGAAGTATTTAGAGAACTTAGACACACAAAAATGTTGAGCCCAGAAACAGTAAAACATTCTGCAAGTCATATTTCACATTCTCCATTCAACCACCTTTTTCTTTTTCTAAATGGCAGAATCTAACACATTTGCAATATTGTTGTTCTTCTGAGGTTACTTGTTCTACAGAGATTAGAGTTTAATTATGAAGAAAGTGACGGCTGTGATAAATCACTCTTTGAAACAGCTATCTCTTGTCTTGTCTCAGTTATTCTAAGCTGCATTAATTCTGTCCATCCTTTGAGGGGAGAAAGCAGGGATGACTCTTCCTATAAAAGTCACCTAAAAACCAAGGATACATATGATCGATGAAGGATCTGATAGTTACTGCATTTCTTATACAATGGATATTTGTGCTACCTCTCCATAGGGAAGCATGTTTTGTTCCATTCATTTCTTAGCCTGGAGCTGTGCTCTTTCCCTACAGTCAGTAATCTTCATTGAGTAATATATATAAATTTATTTTGATTTCAATGGAATCTAAAACCTGAAGCAGAATGGTGGCTACTGGTACCCTCCGTCAAAATATCTATAATCTACCACATAGACACATAGAAGGCTTATTCGCTGCTACAGAGTATAATCAGAAATTCAGTGTGCACCCACAGACCCATTGCTGAGAAGTTACACTAGCATTTTTATGACAGGTAGTCCAAGGGACTGATTTTACTGCATATGCACATCTCACCGCCCCACCCCTGCCAACCAGTGGTGCAGCTAGGCAATTTTAAACTCTAGACTTCATGGACTTACGGGGGAGGGGATTAGAAGGTGATCTGTGTTACTTCACTTACTTCAGAATGTGGTAAGCCAGCCATGCTGCATTTGGGAGCCCCCCTGTTCGTTCTGGTCAGTGGGGCCCTGGACCTCTTCCCCAAAGCCCTACCCTGGCAGCACCACTATGGCCAACCACTGCTTTCAGTAGTACTCAGTAGTGTTGTTTTCCATCCATCTAAATAAAATGAATGTCATATCATTATGGAGGATAAGGCTATCCATGGCTACTAGTCATGATGGCTTTATATTCCCTCCAGTATCAGAGGCAGTATGCCTTGCAATGCCAGTTGCTGGGTATCATGAGCAGGAGATTGCTATTGTACTCACATCCTGCTCATGGACAGACAGCTGGATGGCCACAGTAGGAAGAAAATGATGTTCTTCTTATGTTCTCATATAGATACCGTGATGTATGGGATAGCTAGAAAATACTCAACTAGAAAACACAGGGTAAAATAGCAGGTTTGGGGCAATGCAAACTGCCTTGCCCACAATCCCTTATCACTTTTGGCCCTTCTCCTTGGTCATGGATCTATGGCCCTATTGCTTCCACTAACTGGTTTATTGCTTTATGTGTCATTCTTCCTTTGAAAACTCAAAGCAGCTTGCATAGACTCTCAGAGGTCTTCTATCCAGGAATAATCAGGACCCCACCACCAGCAAAGCTTCAACAATGCTACAGTTAGGGATGTTGGATAAGTACACAGTGGAATCCAGTGAGTTCGGATTTTTATGAATCCTATCCATAGATTCCACAGCGGACCGGTTTTCCTCCTGTTGGGTGGAATCTGCAGACTTGCTGACCATTTTCTAACCTTCAGGAATTTTATGCAAATTTCATTGTAGATTTTATTGTAGATTTAACTGGAGATTGTAGAAATATGTGGATTATTTTTAAGAAGACCGAAAATTCACATTTCCCCCCCAGAAGCCGAAATGTGAAAACGTGGATTTTTGGTGGATTTGCTCATCTTGCACATGCAAATTTGCACAAATTTTGAAACAAAAAAAAAATTCAGTTCTGCTGATAGGCAGACGATGGAACGACAAGCACCCAACAACCCATGAAACACAGAAAGGATGGATTTTTCACAATCCATACATCCCTAGCTACAATATCCAGTGCTTCCATGCCATTCATTGGGCCTAAAATTATTTAGATATTTACCTAATAAAAGAATACTTTTGAAATCCTGCACATATTCGTATCTGTCTAAGTGAGGAAGAATGACATCTATACTATAAACTGACAGGTGGTTAACTGCCAGCTCAGGGATTAATGCAGAAAGGTGCTTAGAGAAGTGTAGAAAATTAAAAAAGGAAAATATAGTCCAAGGTATCTCCCTGTCACTAGAGGTTTACCTGTGTAAACATGTTGCTGCATTTGTAATTAGGTGCATATGGAAGTTAATTGTACTGGGATGACAGAGATGTCTTTACCCTCTGTAAACAGGAATTACACCTGGGGTTCTTGGATGTAACCAGATTCTGAAGTTAATTAAGTCTGGATAATTTTCTGAATATTAAATTCATGGTGAACAAATACTGTAATACTGAACTGATGTAGAACTGCCAAGTAAAGTTTATCAGCAAAGACCAGATAAGGATTATCCCACTGACGAAGGCTCAAACAATATTGAGTGTGATCCACAAAGTGTTCAAATGATGCTATCCTTCCTGCCTCTCCATGTTGGCAGAAGCAGCCAGGCCCTTGTAAAACCTAGACATATCTGGGAGCTGGATATTGCATGGCCCACCATGATCTGTGCAGCTACCAGAGTTGCTGTCCTGTTCCTGGCATGTAGGTTTTGTGACCGGTCGCAGAACTTTGAAGTAGGGAGGTGTGAAACTCACCCATCACACTCTTTCAGAGCTTTTCTCAGGAATTCTTTGGGAAAGATTGAGCTTCTTCTGTAGACCTATGCAGGCATTTGGAATGCATGTGGGCATGAATGGCCAGCCTAGCTAACAATGTCCCCTCACCCACCCACCATCCCTGATCTTCCTGTGTTGAACATAAATATCTGAAGGGCATTTCAGCTGAATGTGCTTAGAATACTTAAAACGTTTCTCAGTCGCAGGGAGGATTCTAAGCATGTTCAGCCCAACATGATTAGAATCCCAATTCAGAGTTTCCCACCCAGTGTGAGAAGGTCAGACCTGGAGTGGGCAGAGACAGGGACACTGGGGGCAGGACTTGCATGCCTTTCCTCATGAACCACCTCCACACTTTATACCCACCAGTATTCTTGGATTACCAGCACAGGGCTAGAGTGTAATGTGAAAACACAGAAAGACCCCAACCAATGAGAATCAAGCTATTATGGATCAAAGGAATCAGAGGAAAGGGGCTCCAGAAATGTCCCCAGCCCTTCCACTGACAAGGCCTAGAGACCTTCCTAACTCCAGCTTCCTCACGAGCCCTCTCCCCTTAAATAACCTTCCAGCAGCAGTGATTGTGGCTGGGGGATTGTGGCTGCTCCTTGGGCCTCTTATAGGCCACAAAGCCTAACGTATAGGAAGATCTCAGCAGCACAAACATAATAGAGGACCAGGAAGAACTCGGAACTCGGAAGCAGACTACACTTTCCAGGAATTGTTGTGCTGAGCATTTCCTGTTCGTTGGGCTTTAGAGCTAATCAAGGCCTGAGGAACAGTTCTCCCTTTCTCTCCCCGTTGCTGCTTCAGGAAGATAAGTTTTAAGGAAAGGGCAGGGGAAATTGATAGCTTAAAATGAGCTAAGCGTATTTATAGATGGAGCGGAAATTCATTCATAAATGGGCTTTGTATTTCCAAAGTTGGGGTGGGTGGAGGAGAAGCTGTGTTTGTTCATCTACAAACTCCCCCAAATCTGAAATTTAGCAAGATCATTACAAGGACGGCAGTTGGGCCTGTAAGCTGCCAGCCAACTGTTTGCTCCTGCAGTCTGGTAGATACCTGTGCTGGTATGTGGGGTCAGGGGTCAGGGATGGGATAGCAGCAACAGAAGACTACACTGACTATCACTTTTAAGCACAGCAGGTCAAATCCACGATGTACATATAACCTGATTTGATTTAGTTGTGTTCAAATTTGGTTCTAATACTTACTTCATTAATGTCTACACACTAATCTAAACTACACACATCTTTGACATTTTTATTAAGATGCAATGCCATTTGAAGCAGCAACAGATACCCTTTTCATGTGTAAACACTTTTCAACAGATGATTGAAGGCAGTTCAGTTGCGTCAAACTGGTGTCCTATTTATTGAGTTGTAATTGAGAAGGACAAGTGTTAAGAGTTCTGCACCTGGGGGGTGGGGATGACTATATCCCTTTATTGTTTATAACTTACTGAAAGGAGAGCTTTCATATAAGGTGACATTCAAGTGCTTTTCAGTTTAAGGGCCTTGAAAATAATACACAGTGCAGACAACAAAATGTATAGACAGCCAAGCCCTGGAGGGGAGAACAATGCAAGTGAATCTGGCAACATTCCCACTCTAAGTTCTTCCTTCAATATTATGGATGGGTTAGGGATGTTGGAGAAACTTATTTATTTTATTTATTTATTGCATTTATACCCCACCTTTTTTCCTCTTGCAAGGAACCCAAGGCGGCTTACATTATCCTCCTCCTCTCCATTTTATCCTCACAACAACAACCCTGTGAGGTGGGTTGGGCTGAGAGTGTGTGACTGGGCCAAAGTCACCCAGTGAGCTTCCATGGCCGAGTGGGGACTAGAACCCGGATCTCCCAGCTCCTAGTCCAACACTCTTGCCACTACACCACACTGGCTCTCAAGTGTGGTGAGATACGCCATGGACTCCAGTGAGGCCAGATTCTTTGGAATCCGGCCCCCTGGAGTCCGTGGCAGAATGGCTTCCCCCCTGTCACCCCCTGAAATCCCCCCCCCCAGGACGGACCTACCTGGAGGCGGCAGATGCAGTGGCAGATGCAATTGCGGTGGCGAATGTGGCGGCAGCGGCGGCGGCTCCAGCTTGTCTTCCGGCCACTGCCGGGCTGCTGCAGCCGCAAATGGTGGCCATCATAGTGACCGCCATTTGTATGCCTGCATTAGGCCATGATAGGCTATGTAAACACTTACATAGCTTATCAAGGCAAAGAGCAGAGGTGCGAATGGCAGCTGCTGCGTCATTTGCGCCCCTGCTCTTTGCCATAATAGGTTACGTAAGTATTTACGTAGCCTATCATGGCAAAAGGCAGGCACGCAAATGGCATAGTGGCCGCCATTTGCGTGCCTGCCTTTTGCTGTGATAGGCTACGTAAATACTTATATAGCCTATCACGGCTTGGCAGGGATCGCAGCATTTACCGGAAGTCCGGCTGTGGCTGGCCCCAGCCGGCAGCTCTGCGGAGTCACCACGGAGAAGAGCTGGCCAGGTCAGATTCCGGGGGGAGGGACGGAGCGCCTCCCCCCCACTGCGGAAGCCCCACAACGGAACAAAGTAAAGGATTCGTGCATCCCTAGGATGGGTAGTAGTTTTGCCCGAGGTGCCAGCACCATTTGCTGTAGGAATGGTCAGGAGGTAAGTTCTTGCGGTCATCCCTAACAGCTGCTTTGGCATCTCTCATGCTTGCTGGGAAATGCAAGGTGGATGCCAGGAGGTATAAATGCCATGTGTCCCACAGTGTGGCTCAGAATCAGCACCCACCTGCCCATCCAGTGCTGACAGTGCAGCATTACTAGTTACCTCTGGACTTGAGAGTAGGAAGCTTTCTTCCTTTGGCTCAACATTGGCAGTTGACCTCTTGAAGGGAGGGGCATTTAGGATCTAACATGTATCTGTTCACTTTCACAGACAGTGGTTTGTTTGCACCATAGCCACAGCCTCCATTTGATGAGGCTGTCAGAGTAAGCCACTTCTGTTTCTGGGCAGAGAAATCTTCACAGACTGCTAGCAAGCAGAAAAAACACCTGCTGATGGGGCTGAATGGCTCGTGGGGCACAATCCTATTCACGTTTAGGTAGAAATAAGTCTTGCAGCCCCCAGCATTCTCCAGCCAGCATGCACACCTTATTTCTGTCCAAATATGCATAGGATTGCACCCTTAGGCTTGTTCCCAGATGCATTTGTTCTACCTCTGCTTCTACATTGTATTTTATGTTTGCAAAATTGGGGTTGTGCAAGCACTTTTCACGACATTGCTGCACTGAATCTGGTGCTGGAGGAAATCCTGGCCAAGAACATAATAGAGATGAAAGGCAGTTTAACAGGAACTTCATCAGGGAGCGGCTGCTGTCACTGATACAGTTCCATTCCTTGTGATACTGCACTGGAGTAAAGGGTTTTACCCCTGATGCTAGCTTCTCTGCTAAAAAGAGTGCTGCCGCTTAGGATCATCTTGTTAGCATCATGAAACAATGATGTCAAAGATACTAGATTTTCACTTTTGGCTGTTAACATTGCAACAAAGATATAGACCGCCCATTGGAAACCTTTCTCATTTAAAAAGAGGAAGTATAATTTTGGAGTCACACAACACAATCCTATGCATAGTTACATGACAGCATGTCCCACTGAACTCAATGGAACTGACTTCCAAGTAAACATGCATAAGACCAGACTTGACTACAGCATTAGACTAGGGATTTTGGAGGAATCTGGCTGGGAGGTGGAACTTTATGAGCTTTCATCAGCTCAGCCCCCCAGACTCCGTTCTGTCTCCCACCAGCTGACCCAACTTGGTGCACAATAAGCCAGGCCAGGTGGCAGAATTTCTGTAAAAACTTTGTTTTATTAAAAAAGCATAAATATTGGCTATAAATTGCATAAATTTGCATAATTTGCACAAATTACACCTGTAATTTTCCCAAAACATGCACATTTGTATAATTTACAGGTGAAATTTGGGCAAATCATGCAAATGTGTGGCTAGAATTTGCACAAATCTCTATTTGTGCAAATTATGGCCAAGACTAAAATAAAGTGCATTAAAAGTCTCCAGAACCAAGGGAAATCATGCGGCTTGGCTCACAAAAGCGAGCCAAGTTGTATGTGCCACAGAAGTCTGGCGAGCACAAAAAGGGCTAGATTTCCCAGCAATAGACATTCCTAATTTAGGCTTATTTCATTATCCAAATACTGCTATTCATCTTTTGTGTTTATTATATAGATTTATATCCCACCTTTTGCATAGTGACCAAGGTGGCTCACAGTAACAGTGAAAACAATCACATCAAAATAAATGACAATGTGAAACAGAAACAGAGTAAGAGGAGGTAAAAGAGCAGATAAAACCAACCAATCAAAACAGCAGTGAATTAAAATGCATTAAATGTTTACTGTGTAGTTCTTCTCTTTTCCTCCAGCAGGAGTGGACAGAGCTTTCTTTCCTTCATCATGAGCCATGATACCGTTGCGCTGTGAACCAATGGGGTAAATGGCGCACTTCATGTGTAGTAACTCGATCAGAGGGAACTAAGGTTGCAATCCTTTACCCATGTATGAGAGAATAAACCCGACTGAACTCAATGAAACTTACTTTTGAGTATATATTTATAGGATTGCTTCCACAAAACTGAAAAATCAAATACCTCTTACTTCTGATTGTGGCTCCTTCTTTCTTTTTAACTGCATTTAATATCCCTGTTCATGTTTTAAATTGTATAATGGAAAATATTACATATTATTTTACATGCCAATTCTTGAATTCAACAGTTTTATGTGCCTATAGAGAAATGTTATATCTGAACATCTGGACTAACCACATGTTCTCTGTTGGAATTTTTAAAAAATCATTTATGAGTTGTGAGTATTTAGTATTAGAGTTCGAACTGGAGCTGAGATGCCATATGTTTAATGGTTGATATGATAAGTCATCCCAAGTTGTAAATATAACCATGCCTTCTGAATCCATAATAGATCCATTCTTGCCTACCCCTGAAGATCCTGCAACTCACAATTCAAGCCTGATCCCACCTTTCCCCATCAAAGTCTGTGTGAAAGTAGAATGACTACACCTCCCTATATCCATCCTATGTATGGAAGTCAGTGGCACTACCTCAGGAGGTATTTCCCACTTGATGCAGCAGACCAACATGGAAAGTTGATTTAAATGTCCCCACTTCTCATGGTCCCACAATCATGCAGCAGTGATTTTTATTGGCAACTAGATCACAGATCAAATGTTTGAGGATCAATCTGATCTTTTTCTATTTTTTTTAATTCTATAGTGAGTGTGAGTAGCCCTGATTTGGATAAGGACAACCATGCACCAGGAGGATAGAATTAAACCTCCCTACACGCTGTTTGCTTCCTAAAATCCTCCCTCTCCCTGACGTTAAGAAAAAAAAGGTCTCCATTGGTGTCAATGGAGGGTTTTGTTTTGTTTTTTCTAACCTCTTTTCTAACTGGGGGTGGGGGAGGCAATTTCAGGAACAAAAAGGTGTATGGGGTGAAGGTTTAATCCTTCCTTGTGCTCCGTGATTCCAATCCAAATCAGGGGTGCCTGTACTTTCTCTAGAGTAAAAGAAAGATAAGCCTCAGCTATACTCAGCACAATTAATGTAATGGGCAGTTTAACCAAGTGTGTAGTTTTGTGAACTGCCCAGAAAGCCTTGGCTATTGGGTGGTATAGAAATGTAATAAATAAATGAACCCTCCATCAGATCCCGAAAGAGAAATGAAGGGAAATGTGAGCTGAACACCCCAAGCTGCAGCCATCACCTTCAGGAACAGGATACACAAGAGCCTTCATACTGCTCTGTGGTGTGACCACACTTGGAATACTACACACAGTTCTGATGGCTGCACCACAAACTGAATACTGTAAAGTTAGAAAAGGTGTCAAAGAGGGCAACAAAAACAGTCAGGAAGCTGGAGAAACTTCCCAGTGAGTGAAGGTTACAATTTTTGGGGCTATTTAGCATAGAAAAAGGCTAGTAAGGCTGGTGGACATGAAAGAGGTTTATAACATTATGGCTGTCTTCACACCTGGCATTTTACCCCACTACAAACCAGTTCTTTTGATTCTGGATCCTTTCCGGGATTTAGACTGGCCCTACAAGCATCTCTCATAGTGCTTCCCTCCACTCTATATCTTTTCATGGCTGGGTGGAGCTGCACAGAAAAATTAGGACAGAACGGGGCTGCTGGACCCATGCCTCCTCCCCTCCCCTGATCATCGGTTCCTGTGTAACATGATTGATGGCTCTGCTCATCCCTCCGTTCCTCCACAGCAAGAGGGAAGTCAGAAGCCCTTCTTGTGACCAGGATAGTGGGCTATGCCTTCTCCCCCTCCCCCCCGCACTCTGTTGTTGTTGCTCTTCCCCCTTATTCTGGCTTCCCAAAGACCCTGTAAGGTGGGCTAGAAGAACAGATAGTGGCTGACTGGCTTCCCGGCTTCCCAATTGTACAGATGTCTTCACAGGCATGAGTGCAAGTCCATTCAGTGGCTGTATGCACATACATGCCAACCCTGTGCAGATGTCTGCTGCCCCACCTTCTTCCATGCAATCCTAGATGGTTACCACTCAGAAAACCTTGTGGCAGTGATTGTGGTGGTTTGCTGTAGGTGGGAGGGATTATTATGGAAAACCAGCATTACTGCCTTATCTAAAACAACTCCACACCCCAAAAGGAAACCATTAAAAATGACAATTCCAAGCTTTGCATGATGAATTTATTCAGGGGAGGAGAAAAGGCACTTTTAATACCCTTTGAAATCCCAACTCTCAAGGCTTTTTCCTGCATGGTTGAGAAGGGAGACTCCCCCATCTACCCTGGGAGGAAAAATCCCATCAGACTGGTGAGCAAAAGGGAAAAGAAGCAGTCAGTGAAGTCAATGGGAAGGGTAGGTTCTAAGTAAATGCATTGAGGGGGATGGGAGACCTTAGGACTGCTACTCTAAGTAGACTTACAATGAACTCTTATACATGGCTACGCAGAAGCAAGCCACACAGATTTCAATGGCACTTACTCCCAGGAAAGGAAAGGATCAGGAGTATTTATGAAGCCATAGCCTGAGTTCCACTTCACAATACGATCTACAAGTTAGTTCAGCAAAACTGCATCTTTTAATGTAGATTGTCTTCCTGTTGCAGTTAGAGCTGACAATGGCCTTTAAACAGTTTGAAGATTGTAGCAGTAAAGCACAAAGTTTGTGGAGAAAGAGAAGACATCCCTGTGCCCTTTAAAAAGCAAGTACAGCCTTACAGCCAATGAGTTTACTCAGGAGTAAGCATTGCTGTGTTCGGAGAAGCATTTGGAATGGTTAACCAGTTTACAGTTCAAGCGCCCATAGTGGAATGGGAGAAAGGCAGAAATGGTCACTGGAAGTGCGGTCTGTGACCTCCCCCCCCCCAATTTGCTGTCATGATAATGTTATTCAACACCACCCAGCAACACCCCCTGCACACGCCCAAACAAAGTGGGACAAAGCACTAAAGTGGAAATACACAGGGAGGAAATGGTGATTTCAATCGCAAGCATAGACAATACTGGGTTTTCCTCATTCTAAGATAACACGGGAAGAGGGAGGGGAATTTGTGAGATTGCAAGACAGCAGAGGTGTCATTTAAAGCTCCTGGGAAAACCGGTTATTAAAGAAGAATGATCATGCTAAAAAAAAAACAAGGTGTGAAGGTGGCCTGTATGTGCTCTTTAGAAAATAGGTGGATAGAAGCTTTTCCCCTGTCTCATAATATCAAAACCTGGAGTCATCCAATGAAGCTGAATGGTAGTTTTGTAGTGTGTGTGTATCTACTAGCCTAGGTAATGAATTAAGACATTTGTACAGTATCTCTGTGGATTTACTTTTTTTATTTGCAATATACATTCCAGTCAGCAGCAACAACCAATTCACTGAAAAATGTCAGAGCCTTAAGACCTGGAGGTAGAAATAATACCAGCCACCACCCTGTGGTTTAAAGCAAAAATGTGGAAGACTCATCTGAAAAAAGTGCTCTCTTTCCAATGTCAAGAACCTTCCAATCAAATTAAGAAGGCTCCTGGTAGAACAAACTCTTTAAATCATTGGCCTTTTGTTGGTTGAATTACAGCAGGTGGCTTTGTGCACTTTCCATATGATTCCTGACACATTCATTCTAAATACTTGAGAGAGAGATCTCCAGGCAATACGTGCAGACCAAAAGTACTTCATTTGCTACTCATGAGAACAACAATGAATACAAATAGCATGTTGGGGTTATTACTCATATCCTCACCTGGCATAATTTGCCTCAGATCTATTAAAACAACTGGTGGCATAATTGCTTGCACCTGTCAGTGAATTGCTTTTGCTTCCAAATAGATTTAAAACCAACAGTAAACATTCCCCTTTCTCTTCATTTTTGGTCTTCCTTCTTAACCCAGTTAAAATCTGAATACCCAAGGTTGTCCAGATATTTGCTGAATTCATACTCCCATCTTTCCACATGCACAGGCTTTACCAGATCCATTAAAAGTTTAACATTTTGTGGCGTTGATATATATTTTACTTTGTTCATTGTTGTCTGCTCCTACTGCAGTGTTTTACACTATTATGAGGGAGTACCAGCTAGTAATCATATATTTATATATTAAATATTAAGTTTACCTACTAATCACTAGGTTATGTCATTCCATACCCACAAACTTACTTGGTCTCCTGCAGATCCCATCAGCCTGTCAGCAACCCCAAAAATGCAATTAAGCCTAAGGGACAAGGGCTGACCCAGCTTTCCCACCTTTGTGTACAGGAAAAAAACAATTTTGCTCAATTTTCACACTATTTAGCAAAATAATTCAACCCTCTTCCAAAGGTTGGATCCAGATTTATGCTGGATCAATGGCATTGGTGGAAGTGGACTTTCCCGACCCCTCCTTCCCATGACAGCCCCTCCAACACCCAGAAAATGCTACTCAAACTGTCAAGAGGCCTGAATGAGGAGAGCTGTGGTGTGTGTGTGATGAGGCGAAGAGAGATCCAACAAAGGATCCAACCCTATGTATGGGTGTGCATCCATAAGACTCAGTATCTATCTCTTGACTTTCAACAATTTCATAGTAAATTTAACTTTTGGGGGAGACCAAAAAGTTATGGGGAAGGGTCCTCACTTTTGTTTTAGTCTGCATCTTTCCCCACAGCTTTTTACAGGCTTGCACCCCATATCTGCTGTTTCACCACCATTTTCTAATTTCATCTTATGCAATCAGTGATCACTTTGTGATTGTGATGAAGGCAGTGGAGGCAAATAAAGCCAGTCACTGTCCCCTTTCTCTGAACTGGTGGTGGTAGAGGACGGAAGGCACCCCCTGTGTCATTGTTCTTGCGTCTGTGCCCTCAATCAGGCTCTTGTACTCTCAAACTGCCCCACGGTTTTCTGCAGAATGCGAATTTCCTTGTTATGTTCTAAAACAGTTGGAGTAGTGAATCATGTAATCACACAATTATGTGGTGACATCATTCCAATCCAGGAAGGAAATGCAGCAAAAAGCAGCTAATTTGATGTGTGTCAAACTTTTAGTCGGGGGTGGGGGTCCTCAGATGCTGAAAGAGGCACCCCTTGCTGAGGTTTGAAAATTTATTTGCAGAGTTGAAATGCCTGTTTCACCTCAGCCTTAGTATTCCATGAGTTGGATCCAGCTTGGTTGTTGGGCACATGAAACAAGACTTCCACATCTTCCACTCTCCCTGCAGCCCCTTGCACAACCTCTAAATCTGCTCTGGGGGGATAGGAGGACCCTCTAGAGGAGATTTGGAGAGCACATGGCTGCAGGGGGGAGAACAGGGCACGGAAGTCTTGTCCCACCAGTGATATCAGTTCTGCAGATGCAATGACAAAGCTGGATCTAACCCCAAATATTCAAAATAACTGCTTCTCTAAATGACTGGTTTCAAATGTTTCAAGAGATGCATTCCAAAGTTTACACAAGTCTAGCCTTCAGATTAGACATTTTGTGTTCACTGTCCATACCCAAGTGCAAGACGTTTGAATCCTCCCTGAGAGTTCATGGCATTTTTCTACCCAGTCAGGGAATAGGAGGAAGCTGGTGAACCATTGTATGTTGTAATCCCATGTGAACCCCAAATCTTTGATAACAGAACAGTAGACAGAAATCCCAGCATGGGTCTGGCTCAGTAACCTTGCCTGCTATCGCCACCTCCCATTAGCGTAACTCTCTCTCTTCAACAACATCCCAACAAGTATGAAGGAGAAAGCAGCCACTGCTTCTTGCATGCAGCATCTCTCCCAATCCTTTAGGCAGTCTATAGCAAATTCCAAGGGTGATAATTATTGGGATTATAACCAGTGGGGAGGTTGAGTTTCACCCTTTCCTCCCCTGTTGTAGTTCTGATCCAAATTGCTCCTCTGAAGCTGCTATTTGCACTGGGAAGAAAGTTCCCGCTGCTACCAGTGGGAGCTTTCCACTCAATGCAGATAGCAACTTTGGAGCAGTGATGTTCATCAGGACTGCAGGGGAGGAACAAAAGGTTAACCTTCCCCTCCTCGCCTGCTGTGATCTCAATAAGTATCAGCTCTCCTTGTGGTTTCTATTTGCATTCAAAAAGCCATGCACTTTAAATGCAAAGACTCCTAAATATCACATCTACTTTGGCCCTACAAATTGAGGAACTTTCTCCAAGCCCCTGCAACTTTTAATTGCAAGAAAGTAGATTTGATAAACCAAAGTCACCTGGAAAACTGCAAGTGTATGATTCTGCTTCTGTTTGCTATGATTGATTGAACACATTAGTGCGGGGTTCTCCTCTGATACTTCCCTAGGAGTAGGAGTAGTAATATTGATCCATCATGAACTTACAAAAACTCATGCTGTGCAAATGTTGTTCTTTGTAATAAGGACAGTCATAGCCTGCAGGATCAGATTGTAAATCAAATAAAATACAGGATGATCATGGAGCCACAATAAGAAGCTACAAGCAAGCGGTGAGGTTCAGAGCCTAAAGGAGAAGAGGTCAGCTTGGAGAAAGCACAATACAGGAGAGGAGAGAAGTTTTGAGCAGTTTTAAAACTAATACATATATTACAATTTTAAAGCAGTTTTTAGCCGCTTGTTTCAATCAAGAAAGCAACTTACCCAAGATACATACATACATACATATTAAAGGAAAGAAGATGATCACTGCTGAAGAGGTGTTAGCTTGGGGGCTGGATGGGTGCACATTAAGTGCTCAGATAATTGCTTCAAATGACTTAAGTATATATCATGCTTGCATCCTTGGGAGTTTACAAAACGTCACTCCCTGGTCTCTGCAAGTCCCCTTTCCACATGACCACAGCAGGTCTGAATATTTTAGATAGAACTGTCCCAGTTAAGAAAGGGTGATTTTAACATCAAAAAGAGCAACCATGAGGTGAGGAGCACAGAACACTTCCCCCACCCCAGTGTACACCTCCGCAGTCTTTCTCAGCTGAGCTCTAATACAAGAAGTGAGTGACTTCTGCTGGCTGAAATGTACTTGCATAGAGGAACTGCAGGGATGTAGGCAGAGACTGAGGATGAGGGTTCAATCCTACCGGTGTCCCTCTTTTGATATTTAAATCAGCTCCTCCCCACCAAACCCTTCTCTACATGACCGGGGCAGTTCCATATTTAAGAAGATACAGCTGCTGCCACCACATCTAGTTTGGCTCTTAGAGCTTCAGGGAGAAAGATGGTGGGAGATTATCCAAATTTTGCTTGAATAATGTGACATATTCAGTTACAGACATATCTGTAACTCTTCTGTTACAGATGCGCACCTGCAAAATTGACACATTTTTCATGGAAAGCAAATGGTTTCACAAAATTTCTGGTGGCATTATATTGGCATCAGTGGAGACAGTGGTTCACCACATAACATAAGCAAAAGGCAGGGACCTGCCCCAAGGAACATACAATCGGTGTTATGGTGATAGGGTTGAAGGGAGGAGAAGCAAGAATGCCAAACGGAGACGGTGGGGCTGTGGGTGAAGCAAAGGTATCACGGGATGCATGAGTGTTTTGCTAACAAGACTGTCAGGGTGGACACTGAGCCCATAGAATCCCAGAGTAGTTCTGATTCTGAGGAAGAGCAGTCGCTCCTGGGAGAGGAGCGCGCTCCCCTTTCCCAGGGCCAACATCTGACGGAGATTCCTCCCACCAGCATTCCTAGCTTAGATAGCAGTCCAGGGAGTGATAGAGCGCGGATAGCAGACTTGGTGGACGCACGACGCCGACGCAGAGAGCGGCGCCAAATGGAGGGCACAGAAAGGAGGTGTAGTGCCCGGTTGGCGCGCAAACAACAGCTGTGCCCAGAGGCTCCAAGGGAAAAAGGGAGGGACTCTCCCTAGTCCTTACGTTCAGGGGTCTGGCAGTAATTCCCTTTCAAACGGGGACCATCTGTTCCAACTTAGGGCATAGGTACTGTGCTGCTCAGATCTAGTTGCAAACGGTAGAGCTGTTAAGTTGTAAAAGAAGAATAAAGCTTTGAAAGGAATCCCTTTGTCTGTGTCTGGACTTGACTACTGGATTAGACTAAGAGAGACCTCCAAGGAGCCCTTGACAAAGACAGAACTAGTAGAGAGAGGATGCTGAAGTGACGGGACGCAAACTTGCCACATGTGCGAGAAGTAATGTACTGACTCTTCTCCAGGATCTTGTGATTTGTTCAAGTACTTGCAGATGGGTGGTGCATAGAGGGGCAACTTCTTCAAGCCAGCCCCCTCAGGAAATTGGTGAAGTGGCAGCCTGAAGACAGGACTCCTAAGAGCTTATCATTGCAGGAGGACTCCCACATTCATTTTCACTTTTAAATTCCTCATCTTTTCTCAACGGCTTTCCAAATCCCCAGTTGCACTTCAGGGCCTCAGATTTACAATGTTTAAAGAACCCTAAGGATATTTGAACAGAACACCTAGGGCTTCTTTTTAGACAATTATGGGGGTGAATAATAGTGGCTAAGGAAGCCTTGTAATAAAGACATTCTGTCATTTTTTTTTAGATGACTGTTTTCAGTGGATAGAGGAAATGCCTGTTAGCCAGTGTACAAGCCACCTGTCCTGAATTGATATTTCTGACAGTATGCATTTGACTTGGGAACACATCAGTGCATGTCGACAGGCAGCATTTCCAGGGCCGGTGTCAAGGGTAGGCGTGGTGGGGCAGTTGCTGAGGGTCCACACCCTAGAAGGACCCACTGACAAGAGCTCCTTGGAATTGCTCCTACTCTTTATCATTGCAACCTGCTCGCTCACCTGCCTCTCACTTTGACCCAGATAACAGTGGTGATGAGAAGGATGAGCAGTAGATGCTCACTTGCTTGCTTTTTCTCTCCCTATCAAGCAAGCAATTGGTAGTAGCAATGGTCAGAAAGAGGAGGAGGAGCAACAGCAGCTGGCAACAATGGCGGTGAGAAGGGACACTCCCTGAGGGAGGGGGACCACAGGGGGTGTCCTGCCCAAGGGCCCTCATAACCGTGGAGCCAGCACTGAGCATTTCCTAAGGTTTTTTTTGTTTGCTTGCTTGCTTGCTTTTGGAAACTATTAACAGAAATGCTAGTTAATGACAGTACAACCTTCTTTCATTCCCTGCTCTCTTCTAGTCTCATTCTAAAGCACTTTCTACCTTAGAAATGCCAAATGAATATGCATTGTTAAGGTCTCCCAGTGCCACATTTGAGACTCTAGTTGATCACTTCTACATAATTCCAAGGAATAACATGAAAGCCCATCATGAGAAAACTACTTCACCTTTATGAACTTTGGTTCTCACCACACAAATTTACTTGACCCTCAACACAGGAAGAAATCATTATACAGATAGAACTGAAGTTAAGTTTTGCATGAGGGCAACGGCCATTAAATAGACCAAAGAGTTCCCACTGATCCTTTTCTTTTATACAAACCCCACTAGTTACAGCTATGCCCTCCTTTGACAGAGGCTTTTATACCAATAGACAAGCACATCGTAGCTATTATAGTAATGGATATTCAAACATGATTGGTGTTCCATTTAAAAAAATAATAATGAAAAAGTACTTTCTGCCTTCCCAGTGCAGCTCTGGTTTTAACTCATGTTTTGAAGGGGGGCATTTGGATAGAAAAAAAAGAATTGTTTTTGACAAGCCATAATTCCAGTGACAATCTGAACAACTAGACAGTGTCTGGGAAAAGCTGAAGTGGGAACTAGGTGTGCTCTCAGGAGTCAGTTTTCCCAGCAATGTAGAACAATGCCAGGAAGAGAAACAGGAAACATTTCAAAGAAGAGTCACTTGTCATTATGGGCTTTGGTACGTGCTCTCACTCCTTTTGCATAAGGATTGCTGAACCATTGATGCTGCTGGTCCATATGGATCACCAGCAGCAACTATATAGGGAACAACATCTCTGTGTGGGCTGCTGGTGTCAGGTATGCAAATTCAGTGAGCCTGTCCCTTGAGAGACCATTACAACAGAAGGAAGGAAATTGATGTCTGGAAGAGCCATAGAGAAAAACAAAGGTTTTGCTTGAGGTATCATGCAGCTTTTTGCTCATTTAGTTCCTATGTTCAAATGAAGAGGCATGTTGGTTCTATGGTGCTCTGAATGAAAACTGTGTGTTGCAAATCTCTGCAAATAACCACTAACAATCTAGACAGGGGTGTGTGTGTGGGGTGTGTGTGTGTGTGTGTGTGTGTGTTGTATTTACAATTACCAATGCGCATCTCTTCCAATCGAGCAATTTGCAATTGGAGATATCACTGGGCTCCAAGTACAAAATCAATAGCACTGAATTGAGCAAAGCCTGTTTTTCTTTTCTAGGTATCAATAGCAGTCAGGAAACGGCTCTGCTCTCCCTTTAAGTGTAGCCAATGGAAAGGAACGCTTGGTCAAAACCTATTCTCACATTGCTCAGTGCCAACCTTGAGGTGACAGGAATTAATAAGTGTCAGTTCATATAGGACTGACCAGTCTACCACAGCGCTTTTATGCTGACAAAGTGCTGAAGTATTGCTCCTTGAGGAACAGCCAAATTGCTGGGTGAGACAGGGGAATGACCAGAGCATATCGCTTGCAAAGGGCTGGAAAGTTCCCCCAGGTGCTGTTTCTCAGCTATGTCCAAGACCTTTTGCACTCTGTGCCTGGAAAATGAGGCCTAGCCATGGATAAAACAAAACAAAAAACAAAACTCTTTGCTGTGCCTGGGGTCTTGCAGGAAGCTGACACAATGTCTTTTTACACTCCTGCTCATGATGTGGAGTACATGCGGGTGCCTGCCAAGGATAAATGAGTGCTTTCTAGGATGCAGTAGGTGAGACTACTCTAGTTTATGCCATGCAAGTGAGAGGAAAGAGCTGAGCTGACAGACACAGAGGGAAAGAACAGAATAAACCTGATGAAATGCAGGGCTGGTGGGGTGGGGGACTACTCTAGACAAGAAAAGAAAAGTCAAGACAAGAAAAGTCAAGTCAACACAAAGTTTAACAGAGGGAAAGGACGATCCATTTGATTATGGTCTCCACAGGATTCTTCTGAGTATTACGCTAGTAGTCGCACCCGGTGCCTAAATCGAGCCAGGGTGCATGTTATTTATGTTATAGGGCCAAAGTCCTGAAATGTGATATAATAAAAGTGAGGGTGCCTGAGCAATGCATACAGTATGCTCTCCCCTCACCAGTGTGTGACCACAAGATGTCCTGCCCTGTGAGCCATTGGGAGGCAAGAATTTCGGAAAGGTATTTCCTAGTGCACGTGCATGTCTCCTTTCAGAAATAAAGCATTGCTTGTATCCCAAACTTGGTCAACACTTCTGCTCTTGTGATCATTTGCATGACTGACAGTGCTTGTCCATGTCCTTCAGTGTTCATGAGTGTAAATTATATGTTACAAACTTGGTATTATTTTATGTAGGATGCCAAAGTGAGGATGATTCATCTGCATTTTTTTTCCAAAATGACCCGAAATATCTGAGCTGAGGATCTGAGGCAGAATCCTTACACAGCTTTGTGTTCTCGCCTTGTGAAGTATTTCTCGTTCAAAACTTGCTCCAAAGAAACAGCTACAGCCAGTGGCGGCTGGTGGCTCCGATGTCAGTGGGGTTGAGCTTCAGTCAGAACACTAAAGGAGCTATCCAAGGTGCTGAACATATTTTGGGGGTTGGTTTCAGCACCTTGGGTTGCTCCTTTAGTGTTCTGACTGAAACCCAGAGCAGATTCAGAGCCGCATTGACATTGGAGCCACCAACCTCCACTGGCTACAACTTCACTGCCATGGTTCTGATGGAAGAAGCATGAAGCTCCTGGTTTGTTTTAAATCAAAGTGCTTAAACCGTAGTCCAGTCCCTAGTTTCATTTAACACATTACAATGTTCAGAGGCAAGTGGAAGCACAAATGAAGTGGACTCCTGCTTCTGTGTCCTGCCACAAATTGTAATGGACAAAAGTGAATGTGTGTGTGAACCTCATGGGACTTTCCTCATGAAGAGATGTGTAGGACTCCAGGGAGAGTCCCATCATGAGGTTCATTTCCATACATGACCTTCCTTTTTCACATATTACTACATAGAACAATGGAAGGCAGAAAAGTTAGTTTTTCTGTGACTCTGTCTGTTAGGTATAAGTAGCCCCAAATATATAGGGACTTTTTATGCAACCAATGCTCATGGGCCAACCTCTGTTTTGTTTCCATTTATAATGGATGAGTGAGATTGAACTGAAAAAGTATCAATAATTCCTGACAAAATCAGAACCCTTAAGCAGGGATGGAGAACACCTCCAGAGATTATTGGACTGCACCTCCCATCATCCTTCACCGTTGGCTATGCTGAGCCACATATCCCCAACCCCTACTCTAAATAGACAGAACTCACACTCATCAGGGGAGTGTGGCCTTTTTCATAAAGGCAATCTTTGGATGGGAACCCCAAGGTTAGACAACCTCTAAATATAAGTTATGAAAACATGTGGATGGTGTGCCATTTTTACTGGGACTTACACAGGAAGCAAATTTGGTTGCATGTGGAAGCAAAGGGGGGTATGTCACTGGCATCACTTGAGTAAAAAGTTCTACAAACTGTCTGCTATACAAATCTTATGATATGCTAAAACAGCTGCCTTTGCATCAATCAAACTAATTTAATCGGCTAATTAAAAGTGTATTTTTAAACAACAAGAACAAAACCCTCTATAACTCTTCAACTGGATAATAAAATTGGGAAGTCTACAATAATGCAATATTTATGGGAAGTCAAAATTAAAGATAGATACCATGCAAGTGTTATCCCATTGTATCTAGATAGTTAGCATATCAGCTACAAAGTAATTAAGTAGGAACAATACTGACTATAATTAAAGGGATGTTACCTCAAAGAACCTGAAATCAGGGATGGCTGTCACAAGGAAATCCTCTTTGTTTTTGGCTCGATGGATTCCCCTGGCACCCACAACTCAGCACAAATTTGTGAGCCAAGCAACAAGTCAGTTCCCAAAAATTAGACCATTTTAGACCATTTACACCTGTAATTTTGCATAAATTGTGATATTTGTGGCCCTGATCTCACGCAAATTGCAATTTCTGTAAATACACCTGCAATTTTGCACATATTGTAATTTGCGCACATTTTTTAAAAAGCACAAAATTGTAAGCTGGCTGGAGTCATCACGCAACAAGTTGGGCCAGCTCAGGGATGCATGAGCCAGAGCCCAGGGGGCCAAGCTGGCCAAAACCCACCAAGTTCTCCTCCCACCACCACCAGATTCCCCCAACATCCCTACTTGGAATGAACAAATTATGATTGACAGCAGGTAAATGAGACATGGGACAGGGAGAACAGATTTATACATTTCCTAAAATAGGTGAAGTTCAAATATAACATTCAGCAGCATCATATCTTATTTGTCATGCAACTTTTTTCTGATGTTCTCTCTCTCCTCATTTTAATATTGGTGATACAACTGAAGATACTTACCTCTGTCCAAAGCCCAGTGATGGGAGGTGACCATGACTATGTACAAACCTATGCAGCAAGTGCAACAAGCAAGGAATCCCAATTTGTAAAGGTATGATGGCCTTATGATTTCCATTTCTCTCCCATCAAGCTTCTGATCACATTTCAATCAAATTCTGAACTTGAAGCATATATATTTTCTGACTATGATTCAGCTAGAGAACTTCCACATCCAAACTCTCACAATAGTTGATGAACTTTTCTGTAGATGTTTTACTCTAATTGGCCCACACACTTAGCCATGATATATAAAAGACTGTAATCACTGAGTTTCAATTTCCCCTTAATTTGTTATTTTCCTGTATCATTATGTGTGGTCTTTTTTGTTTCATGTGTTTTTAACTTTATTTCAACATAAAACTCCATGTTAAAAGAAAAGAAATGGGCAGAAATATAGAAAAGCATATTCAGAACCAGTGCCTTAGAATTACAGAAATTAGCATCACACCATGCATTCTGATTTTCAAAGCAAGAATGTGTTTACTAATTCTGCCCTGAAGTATTCCATATTTAGCAGCACCATCATACACACATTAACTTTGCAGAAAGTTTGATTAGGATTGTTTTATGGGGCAAACTGACCCACGCAGAAACAAAGACACTGGGGAAGCTGTTCACACATACATCTATTTCAAGCATATTACTTGAATGAGCAATACTGACCCACAATGAGGGAGGTAGATTGAGGAGCACAATGATTCTTGGTGACCTTGAGCTGCATCAAGGCAGTGCAACATCTTTTGAGTAGAACTGTGTTGCTACCAGGAGAAGTGTGTCAGAAGACAGTTGTCAGGTTAAGGTATGGGTAATTTTAACTTGTGTTACAGTGCTGTATATAAAAAGCATCTGATGATTTTGTTTCTGAGTGTACGTGTATTGTTGTAAATCTGAGGTGACACAAAGAAGCTCTAGCAAAATATTATGGAATGGTTGTTTAAAAATGAAAAAAGAGGCAGTAAGACATTCACTAATCTTTAAAACTGTACAGTGTTAACCGTTTACCTGTTGCCCATCCTTCCTATATACATAATTAACAAAACAGCTAGTATGAGCAATGAAAACCATCATAGCCCATATTGATGCAAATGGGATGTCTGGGAAAACTTTGCAAACTTTGCAGTTGCTGCATCAGACGGTGCATTAAAAAAAAAAAAGTTAAATCCACAATCATATCAGGGCACAGGCATGAAGAAATAAATATTCTGGAGGAACAGTGTTTTATCAACAGAACAATTAATGAACACAATAATTCAGAATGTATCAAGTCAGAATTTGAGCAACTGGGTTTCCACAGGCATTGTACTTACTTAAAAGCATGAAGAAGAGCAGACTATTTCAATAATAGGCAAACATGATTTTAAAAGGATATACCGTTAATGAACATTAGCCTATATGGTTGGTAAGAATGTAGAAATCTCTTACCTGTCTGGTGAGAGATTCTGTTGATAAGAGTTGGATTGAGAAGGATGTCCTGAAGTAAATCAGATGCAAGGGTGTGCTGAGCACTTTCAGGTATAAGCCAAGCCTGAGAGCTCTCTGCACAGGTAGGAAATTAGATTCTCAAAGTATCTCGGTCCCTCTATTAATGGGGGAGAGTTACAGTCAGTGCCTGCAAGGTTGCTGATGCTGCTCCTTCTGCCTTTACAGAGAGACCCAGTGCATGAACATGCCAGAGAGCATCTTGCTCTCCCCTACCTTCCCTTTCTCTCTCTCTCTCTCTCTAATGGTGAGTTAGCGTTCAGTTTATTCTGCAGATATTAGCAAAGTGCCAGCTGACGGGCAATGGTGCTGCTTCCTCCCCTTCCTCTAGTAAATGTGTCTGTGGAGAAAGGGAGACAAAACCCTCCACCAGTGCACCACATCACTCTGTAGACAGGAGCTGAACGGATGTGCTGTGCTGTTCTTCAGCTGGCAGACAAGTCTTAAAGGGATCCAGACAAACTCATCCTGCTTTCCTCGTGGAAGCCTCGCACCAATAACTTATTGGTGGCTGTTCCTCTGTTGCAGTGGGACACCATTCTTTACAAATATCATCATTCCGGAGGCACTGGTCATATGGCCTCTTTTTTGGACCTCTTTCTCCCCCTGTAAAATCATGTTAAACCCTACATTATAGGGAACAGCCTTTCTCCCCAAATAAACTTATTTCCAACTGTGTAGGATCATTTAGTTATGGGGGGGGGGGAATTAAAGGTTTTAATTCCATATTTCAATTATTATTTTTCTCCCCTTTTATTGTTCACTACTTGGATATTTTATTGGAACTAGAGCAGAATATAAATCTTGGAAATAAATCAATAGAACTGCAGACAAAACAGGGGCCTTCCCACATGGACTCATCTGGAAACAGTATTGTTTCAAAGAGTTGCTATAATAAATGTGTGCTTCACTTTATATATTTGGCTATGCTGGCTGGGGACGGGGATCTAGAGGTCACCGAGTTGGGTAAGGCTGAAGTAGAGGAAAGGTTGTAGCTCAGTAAAGCACACACCCCAGGTTCAGTCCCTGCTATCCCCAGGTAAAGCTGGAAAAACTTCAAACTGAAACCCTGGAGAGATGCTACCAGTTACTGTGGCCAACCTGCAGTCACATGCATCCCAAAGTATTATTTTCAGCCCCCACGACCCCCCACACCTGAAATTGCCACCTAATTTTCTGCTGCCGCTGCTGTGAACAAGCAGCGCTCATAGGGCCTGCTTCTCAGAGTCAGAGAGGATTCTCTCGGAACCTGCACCCAGATGGCCTGCTTCACAAGGATGCTCTACTAGGAATCAACTCTCAGAGATCCTTGTGTCCAGGAGGGCGCTCTAGGAACCAGCATTCAGAGGATCTACTTCCAGGCTTTGAGAGAAAGTGATGTGCATGTGGAGGGAAGATAGTATGTGTGTGTGTGTGTGTGTGTGTGTGTTTAAAACACCCCCCCCCCCGATATGTGGCCCTCAGGGACAAAAAGGTTGTACATCCCTGCTGTAGACAATACTAAGCTACATGAGCCAAAGTCTGACTCTGTATAAGGCAACTTCCTATTCTCATGTTTTACTGGATTCTGATGCACAATCCTAGGCTTGTGTACAGAAAACTCTGGTGCTGCAAATAATTGCAGTTAATCTCATTGTAGCCAATACATTCTAAAGTCTTGACCCCTAGACTGAATCCCTCACCTGAAGTCAGGTAAGGCAAACCAAACCAAAATGAAAAACACTCAAATGTGAAATGTTTTACCAATGTTCAGAAATATATGTAGGGCAATTTATCATTATTTTTTTTTAAAAAAAATCTTGATTCATCAGCTTAGTTTAGCTGTTGCAATAAAATTCGCTCCCGGAGAATTTGTAGAAAACAGTGTGGTAAAAAGGAGTATTTTTATAGGACCGTTTTTGTGTATTTGTGTTTTTTTTTTACATTGAAGTATATATGCTTTGAGTTACACAGACGGAAAGGCAGGCTGTTCTCAGCCATAGACAGAGAAACATGGTTGGATACAAATGTAGTCATTACTGCAGTCACATTGGTCAGCTAGAGCTCTAAAATGCAAAACACGTTGTAATGTGTGGAGCTGGCATATACAGGTGACCTGGGCCAGGGTGGATCTTTGAATGAAGCCCACAACATTACTGGGCCTAAAGACCTTCTGGGACCCCCTGACCCTAGTGATACCCCAAGCACCTCTGGAATCAGTGGGAAAGATACACCAAGCCCATTAACAGCAATGGACCCTGAGAAACCCCCCAGACAGGACCCCTGAAGACTGTGCCTCACCTGTGAAGTCATAGGAGGGGGCCAAGCATCCACCCAGCCCTAGAATCTGCTGATTCCAAAAGGCCACCACTCGGCACAGGCTGCCACTTGGAGGCAAAAGATGTGCCTCAAGAACCACAGCAACCTGGCTCTTCAAGAGTGTAAAGGACTCCTCATGAATAGGTCCTTCCTCTTGAGAAGGACTTCCAGAAGCCTTTGCTGTGCTGTGCTGAGTCCTGTGCGGGACTATGAAAGCTCCAGCTCATAACCTCTCAGTTGAGACCTGCTAGCAGCTAGAACAACACCTTTATCTCATTCTCAGCTTCAAATACTGAGCTTCAAATCTTATCTCAGCTTCAAATACTGTGAAACCTTGCATCCTTGACCTTGCTGTTCCTTGGACTGATCTCTTGTGATGCTGACTCTTGGACTCCTTCAAGTAACCTTGAACTGCCTTTGACCACTCTTCTTGCTAAATCCTTATCTGTCACTGTGCTCTGAGAACTTGCTAACTTTGACCTTGGACTGAGTTAACCTTGTTACTTGCCTGCTCCTTTGCCTGAACGGACCTCGAAGGTATTCAACTTTGGGCTATTTCCTTATCCAAACCCCTGTGTAAACAGGATTGGGGTAAGGCTTGGGTAAGTGCCCTCTCTCCACCTTGCAAGCATTCATTGTGAATGCCTGAGCAGGCTTTAGTGTAGCAGCAATAGTAACACTCAGCCTTGATGCTCTAGACCAGGGGTACAGAACCTCAGGCCTGCTCGGGGGACAAATCTAGCCTGCCTGGAGTACCCTTCTCCTGGGCCCACCGCATTTATCCCAACCACTGATGGTTTGGTGGTTTCCCAGACTTTATTCAGTCCCCCCCACACACACACACACACTAATTCTAAATGCTTAAAATGCCTTTCCTATGGCTTAGTTACTGCCAGTAAGAGCTTTACATTAAAATATGCTGAAGCAGATATGCCTTCTGCTCTAATCCTTTTGCCTCTCCCCTCACCCACCATTGGAATGGAGCCCCCGAGAGCTTATCTGAAATGGAATTCAGCCCTTGGGCTGAAAGCAGTTCAGCACCCCTTCTCTAGAGAGTTCAAAGCAGTTGACATAGGTTATCTTGCAATTGTGGTTGCAATCCTTACAGCAACCAGGTATGGTAGACCAGTGTAACTATTATGCCCATGTAACAGATGGGAGGTGAGGCTGAGATAGGGTAGCTTGCCTAAGGCCACCTAGTGAGATCTGTGGCAAAGTTCATTTATTTATTGAAAAGATTTATCTATCAATTTTTATATTCAACTGAACCAATAATTTTCTGGTGAGTACCTCATTCTCTTAGCTATGTACTGCACCAGCTCTAGCAGTGTATCTGCACATCACTTTGGGATTTGGCTGGGAAAGTTTGCCAAGAGACTTCTAGCTGGGTTTTCTTAGTGTGTTGGAGAGATATTGGATTAGAGTTAGAATTTCTGTAGGCTTATTTGTGTTCCTTCTAACTGATATTTGTGTGAAGAGATGGTCATTACAAAAATAACACAATGCATCTTTAGGGATGGACAGACCCACCAGTGCCCATCTTCTTCAGCTGCTTGCTGAGCCACTGCCACCACCCGCCTCTGCTCATGGCACCGTGCGAACTTTGTCATGGCCTGGTGAGTGCCCAACAAAGCTGTGGAGCTGCCTGTCCTCCTAGCGAACTGCCATTGTGCACAACAATGGTCGCTGGGGCGCGCGGGGTAAGTAATGTTGCATAATTGGCAACTGTAAAGTAGGGATGTACAAATTGTGTACCTTCGGTACTGCTTGACTTCCACAGTTTGCGGCCAGCATTCCATTCTGCCGTTCACAAGCCCCCAGAATTCTCCTCTTTTTTTTCCACTCTGAAAATTATGAAGATTAATTTGTACCGACAACTGTAATTCCGGTGCTCAGCCATCTCCGTGAGTCTGCATAACTTCCATAAGAATCACTATTTTTCGTAAATATTTATGTTGTTTTTTTTTAATTGAAATCCTCTGTCTCCATTTACTTTCAGCCAAAACACTTCCTCTTCCTAGGGGCTTCCCAAAAGAAGGCTGTCTGAGGTGTGCCTGAGCGATAAACTCTTTGTTTAAAGAAATGCTGTTTTAAAGAAAGAAAAAACCTTTTAAAATTACCGTACCGGTCCTGGAGCTTAAAAACAGCATTTCTTTAAGCAAAGAGTTTAATGCTCAGGCACACCTCCTCAGATGGCCTTGTTTTGGGAAGCCCCTAGGAGGAGGAAGTGTTTTGGCTGAAAGTAAATGGAGACGGAGGTTATTTCAGTTTAAAAAGAACACCCACAACAAGGCGGTGAGCACAATTTATTTTTTTTAAAAACTCACGTATTTATTATCGGAATATACTACACTGCGTTTTTATTTGCAAAAATTCTGCGTCTCTTTGTGGATGACAAAAAAACAGCCGCATGACTGCTGGCTCCACAGGACCTCATGGTGCCGTTCCGCAGAGGATTCCGTGGCACGGACTGAAGGGAATTTGATCCCATTTCAGTCCGTGGTGGAATTCTCTGACATCCCTACTGTAAAGGGACCAACATTTATGCAACGTTATAAGTGTGAATGCTCCACTCATGCCTGTAATGTTGTGTAAATGGTCCCTTTATTGCTGCCAATTACACAACATGACCTTCCTGGAAGCATCCAAGCTGCTACTGTTGTACACAATGGCAGCTTGCTAGGAGGACAGAGCAGTGGCTGGACACTCACTGAACCTCAGGGCACTCAGAGTGGATCCGTGAGCATTCTGTGATTTGGTGAGTGAGGTCTAGGAAGGGCGGGAGAGGGGGAGTCTGTCAGACTCCACACACACACACACACACACACTTGTGACATCCCTATTCATTTTCAGTACTTCATCCTCACAAGGAAACTGACCATATGATTGCTTACTAATTGAAAAAAGTGAGAAGTGTAAAAATATGGCTGCCAGTGTGGAATGGTGGATAGCAATGGATTTGGATTAGGGAACTCGGGATTCAGTTCTTTTCCCAACCACGTATTTTTGGCAAATTACTATTCCATTTTACAGGGATCTCCAATGCAGCACCCGTGGATGTCATGCCACGCACGGGCACCTCCAATGGCACCTATGAATGGGTTCCAAATGGGCAGGGCACCTGAAGATATTTATTTATTTATTTATTTATTTATTTATTTCTATACCGCCCAATAGCCGAAGCTCTCTGGGCGGTTCACAAAAATTAAAACCAAACAGCACACAATAAAACAATTTAAAATATATAGAATGTTAAAACCACAATATAACAATACAACCACAATAAAACCTAGTAGCAGTGCAGGAGTTTAAAATACAGATTCAAAACAGCAAAGCTAAAAGTTTAGAAAGCTAAAATGCTAAAATATGTGTTATTTATTTATTTATTTATTTTCCCTTTTAAAAAAATACATGGATTTATATGGAATGCATACAGCTTTCTAGCAATTATATATGGGCTTATACAACAAAAGTGGGCCAAACATCGAAATAAATATCCATTTGAAGGTGACATCTACATGATGCCACCCTTTCAAATACTGAAAACATTTTAAGGTCCTCAGTCCACTGCATTATAGGAGGTGAGTGTTTATCCTTCCAGTGTTGTAGTATCAGTCTTTGAATTGTCAAAAGAGTGCAGAGAATCCATTTACGCTGGCCATGTGTTAATTTCCATGAAGCAGGTAAATAATTTAAAAGAGCATGTACATTAGTTACTATTAAAGACTATCCCAGTACAAAAATTTTCTGTGTAATAACCTCCTTGCAAAAAGAAGCAACTATTGAACATTGCCAAAACATACGTTTAAAAGAAGCATTCGCTGTATTGCTTTGCCAGCAATTAGCTGAATTAGACAATCCCATATTAATTAAAGAGATGTTGTGGTGTCCATCCAATGATACGACAGAAACATTTTTGCTGCATAAGACACAGCCTAAAAACCGTAGACATGGAAGGTAGATGCCAAAGCGGCGATCCACTGATTAGGCATTCTGCGGTGGTGCCCACAGCACTATCGCAAATTCCCAAATGTGCCCACAGGTCCAAAACCCCCTGCCATGTGCACTTCTTTGTACTTCTATAGCTCCCCTCCTCCCTCTATGGAGTATGTTACAAATGAAAGGAGTAAACAAATCAGCTTTTTTTACATTCAGCCCTGTAAGAATAGATTATAGGGAATTAGAAATGTAAGAATAAATTGCTTTTTTAACAATGGTTTTTATCACAGAGTATAGAGAAATAGTGGCATGCTAGGACGAATGAGGAATTGCAGAAGGGCACAATCCTATGGCCGTTAGTCAGCAGCTGGACGACCATAGGATATGTTGGTTTCCAGGAACTGACCTCAGAGCCTGCGCTCTGTGATCGCCCGGGTTCCTGGAGAACCGACCTTCCCTCCCCCACTCCCGCGCTGCCTTGCAGGCAGCTCGGAACGGCCCCGCACTCTGCGCTTGGAAGAGGAGCGTAGAGCAGCAAAAACGGGGCATTCCAGGGGCATTCCGGGGCAGGGAAGGCAGAAAAAGCCGGTACGATGACACGTCGAACGTGTCGCCCAGCAGCTGCTTCCCCCGCTCTGCCTTCCCATGGATAGACAGCCAAAATCAGCTGTCTAGCCGCAAACGCAGGGCAGCTGAAACGTGGAGAGGATGATCCCCTCCATACTTCTCCTGCCCTGCACTGGATAGGCAGTCACTTCCGAGTTCGGAGGTGGCTGCCTATCCCCATAGGATTGTGCCCTAAGAGTTAGAGAGTCTTTAGACAGAGGTAGGCTGTCATAGCCCAACTCTGATGATACTAGATGGGGTGAATTGTATTTACTCCTATTGTCTGTCTACCATTTGTTTCCATACTTTATCTCATAAAGCAGCTAGCCAACCCCCCAGGATTATTCAGCCCCCATGGTAGGTCTTGCCAAGAAACATTCCGAGCTGGGCAAAGATAAAAATGAACAAATGCCATAAAAAAATGTCTGTGTGTGTGTGTGGGGGGGGGGGAAGGCCCCTGCAGATTTACCTTCAGCATCTTGACTGGAGTATGCCACAAGCAGTAGGAGCTAAAAAGGAGAACGCTGCAGAGACGAGCATCACTTCATTTTTTAAAAGTGAATGCTCTAGAGATGAGCAGCACTTTACTTTTAAAAAGTGAACGCTGCAGAGACGAGCAACACTTTACTTTCAAAAAGTGAATGCTGAAGAGACGAGCAACACTTTATTTAAAACACAAAACAAAAAATTCAACCTTGCTCATTATAGCATGAAAGAAGTCCCAAAGCCCTTATGCTGACCCAAAGAAGAGTGTCTTACAAGAAAACATTAAAAGAACTCTCTATATTTATATTTATTTATTTAAAATATTTGTAGGTCATCTTTTAGGGTTAAAAAACCCCTCCCAAGTCAACTTTCAACATATCAATATATAATTTATCAATACATTAAATACCATAATACTGAAATTAGTAATTAATCAAAACCAGCAACACCACTAACATAAAAACATCCAGTCCCATAAAAACACTAACATCCAATAAATCATTACAGCTAAAACCCCATCATATATCCAGCAACCTGTTTATGAAATCCTGAAATCATCATAATAGTTTTATGCAACTCCGATAAACCTCTCCCTTTGAGATTGCCCCATGTTATATGATAACACAAAGAGCTCCTTCCAAGAGACCTGATCCACAGTATCTCTGCTTCAAAGAAGATCCAAAAGATAGCACTACATGCATTAATTGTGCATTCTATTAGATCTTTACCTTCATCTCTTGAGCCTTTTGGTTGCAACCAGACTTTCTCTCTCTCCAGTCCACCCCACCCTCACCCCTGTGTAGGGAGAGGGCTTGTTTTTTAAGTTAGTATTTTTACTTTCAAAAATTACTTTTTTCAGGAGCTTTTTTAAAAATCAAGTTGTACTTCCCCATCTACCTTCCCAAAGAAAAATGTGTAAGCAAGTGAAGTGCAGAGAGGAAGTGACAGGAGTCCTATTTACAATTTACTACTAGTTAAGGCACCTCCAACTGTTCCTGTGTGCCTCTGATCTGCTGCACTGTCTCTATTTCAACTCAGACAATAATTAACTGACTCTGCGTGATTTCTGGCAGGTACCAGTGGTTTACTGAGTCATTTCTTGATGCAGAATGGACTTGACAGTACTTTAAACTTCTAGAGGAGGAAAGATGTTGATAAATGAAGTCAAATGAAGGGTGGGGGTCCCGTTTCCTTAGATCTCCTAATTTATTTCCAGAAAGCACTGCTTCCACTGAAGTGCACGTAGGTTACCCAAAGTAGGCCACCAGGTTATTTAAACTAATGAACTCAGTTTTTTGTAAGAAATTGCTTATAAATCCTAGTTTATATGCTATTAGTCCACACCATGCTTCTATAGAAAGTTCTTGTCAAAAGGGATTTGAGGTGCAAAGTTGAGCTCTTTGCCTACTAACCCAGACCAAATGGATCACTGTTTGGCAATATAAATTAAAGGTGTTGAGGGCCCAATCTGGAGCATGACCGCAGCAGGGACAAAGGGTTAAAGCTCCCTTACCCCATGCTGGGGTCCCAATCCAGATTGGAGCCCCTGCACTTACTCTAAATTAAAAATCAAAACAAGACGTAGCTACATCTTTAAAGTAATGGGCCATTCATGTGCTCACTGCATCCCATCATGGCCACAAGAGCTTCTCCAAAGTTGAATTTGGCCCATGGGTAGGGATGGCGCAGGCACCCCATTCCATCTGGGAATCTGGAAGGAAATCCCCCCCGCTGCCCATAACTCCTGCTCACCCACTGCCCATGCTCAGCGAGTGGCTTACACTCAGCCCAGTGGCCTCGTTGAGCTCCGCAGTTGCCATTTTTTGAAAAATAAAATGGAAATAAACATGCGTGAAAATGCGCATTTTTGCGATTGCCAATTTATTTTTGAAAAAATGGTGATCACGGAGCTCGACAAGGCTGCTGGGGTGAGTGTGGACTGCTCTCTGAGTGTGGGAGGGGCTCAAACATGGTCCAGGAACTGGAGAGCTGGAGCAGGGGCTAGGCGGGCACTCAGAGAACCCGGACGGGTGTGGGTTCACACATCCCTACCCATGGGCTGAAAGAGGTTTCTCACACCCTGGCCTGTTCTATTTGTCTGCCAGTGGAAGGAGAGCAGAGGGGATCCAACCTAGTCTTCCTTGGCAGGGAGTCCAGAGCCTGAGAGCAGCCACCAATAAGACCCTCACTTGCATCCCCACCAAACCTGCCTCTGTGATGGTGGTGAGACTGTGAGAAAGCCTCCCTGGAAGATCTTAAAACCAAGGCAGGGTCATATGTTAGAATGGAGCCTTTCAGGTAGCCTTGTCCCAAGCTGTTTAGGGCTTTACAGGTCACACTTTGAATTGTGCCTGGAGTGGAAACAGACTGCTAAGCAGTGAAGCTGGCATGCATCCCATTATAGATATTGCCTAATTTTGTATGATTGGGAAAGTGTATATTGCATTGGCAGGGATGCCTTCAACCATAATTTGCAGTTTTAGATCTTGCTGTATTACTTAAAGGAAAGGGACAAAGAATGACCCTTCACCACCATAGTCAGCTTCTTGAAAATGAGGCAGGGAGCCATGACCAGTATAGCTACATAATGGCATTCATGTATTGCTTGGAACTTTATGCATTCCAATATTTTGGTGATACAGTACCTATTTTTCTGAACTGGAGCAGTAACAAATAGGGTGTGTGTCTCTTTCCCCATTGCTGATCTCTGCTTTTGATTTTCCCATGAACATCACTATGAGAGATTTGGATGAGTGAAACATGGAAAATCCTTTTTTGCTCTGTAGAGAAGTCTTCCAGTTACAGGCATGTATTGAGCAGAATCAGGCTGCTTTGATCCAGTTCTGTTGGGTCCTGAGGCAAAGCAGTCTTCTCTCTGAAGCCAACAGAACTGAAGTCACTCCAGAACAAGGCATTGTTACTGACTCAGGTGTGATATGTGCCTGCAGACCTTATGTTTCCAAGTATCACCATTTGCTTTTGTTTCTCTAAATGCTGCTGGGGCAGGGCAGGGAGGGAGTGCAGCTGAGTGACTGACAGGTTTAATCCTAGAACCATTTTACCATGGGCTCCTGCTTTGCAGGAGGGCAAGGGTGGGAAATTGAGATGGCCATTCTTCCAATGCCCCCATGATTCACTATGAAAATGCTTCACTGGTTTTCACCATGCTTCACTGGTTTTCAAGTATTATAACTCCCTAGCAGCTGCAGCTATTCTTCTGAAACTTTGCAGGTTTCTTGCTTGGGGATACCTCTAATATGTGTGCCATTTTCATACAGATTTACAAAAAGAATTACAACTAATTTGAACAGAATAATGCGCAAAATCAAAACTTTGCCTAGTCTTCTTAATTAAACACTCTGCACCCCAAATAGGGAGAGGCTGGCTATCTATTTGCCATCCTGCCTGCTCTGCAGGTTCCTGAGAAACAAAAATGTGTCTCTGTGTACTACAAACTGAGGCCAACAGCCTGGGGCACAAAGAGAGAATCCAAAAACAGCCTACTTGGCAAATCAACAAATGATCTTAATGAAAATTAGATGGTAACTTAATAAGACCTGCCACCAGCTCCTGCCTCCCTGAATCCTGCCTGGCTGCAGTGCAGGCCTAAAAGGAGAAGTTCCAGTAACTAAGAAGATTATGAGCTCAACCCTCCAGTTTCCCTCTTTGCCCTCTTTCTGTGAAACCTCATGGCCAGGGGACCAGGTTGAGGTTTTACACTTCTTTTATTGTCCCCCCTGACCAGCCCTGCAGGAAGAAGTACTCTTCTCCTATAGGAGAAGAGGCAATCTTGGCTGAGGCTAAGTGACAGGTGTCAGGCTGTGTCACACTCAGCTCAGGAGCTTGTGGCAGTGCTGTGAAGTCCACCCGTAACTCCAACTAATGGGCCCAGGGTCTTCATTCCTGGGGCTGCCTGCCACCTCCATGTGATATATAGCCCTCTGGCCCTCTTAGCTACTGTTTTTTGAATGCCATGGGACCCATGATTTGTATGGCAGTCATGGGGCAGGACTTGTTGATTTAAGTAAGCATCCCCAACCTTTCTTCTCAAAGCTTGGCTACTGGGGGGCAATCCACAGCACACTTGTGTGAAAGCACATGTTGCAAGGAGTGGGAGCAGAAAAGGAATGGCAGAAGCTTGGTTCACGCTTAAGTCTCTCAGCTTTGGTGTGAGTCGCCATTTATTCAATGTAATGTCACTTACTAAAGATTCAAAACAGTCCCTACAAATTTTTTTTTTTTTAATTTGCTTTTCTAAGTTTCTTTACAGTAGAAGAAGAAGAAGAAGAAGAAGAAGAAGAAGAAGAAGAAGAAATAATGTTTGGAGAGAACCAATGTCACTAGAGTTTTACAATTTCATAGGTGGTCAGACAACTTTATGATAGCTTGGTTCTGCCTAAAGTGTGAAAAATCCAGAAAATCAAGAACATTTTGCCTTTGAGCTATTGGAATGCTTAACATGTATGACATGCTAAACACAGTCATTATGTGCCATTATTTCATGACTATCTAACTCATCTATACCTTAATTGAGATCATTGTGTTCCCCAAGGGACAGTGGCAGCTCCCTGGGAGTTTATTCATTTGCAGTTAAAAAGAAGAAAAAGAAGAAGGAACCACACAAAGATGTTGAAATTACAGGGAAGAGGAATGAGGAACAGGGAAGAGCATAGATTTTGAAGATCTATGTGAGTGGAGGCTAATATTCATTTAGATAAAAAAAGTATAAATGTGTTGGGCAGCTTCACTCTAGGAGAATGGTAAGGAAGATAAAAAGCTGTCTTATACTGAGTAGGGATTAGTACATCCATAATTAGGCAGTTTATATGGTCCTCTTCCTTTTCTCCATTTTATCCTCACAACAACCCTGTGAGGTAGGTTAGACTGAGTGACTGGCCCAAAGTCACCCTGTGAGCTGCATAGAACCCAGATCTCCTGAGTCCCAGTCCAATATTCTAACCACTATAGCACACTGGCTGTCACTGTATAGGTTCCCCAACCTGGTGCCCTCCAGATGTGTTGGGTTAAAATTCACATCATCCCCAGACAGCCAATGACCAATGGTCAGGGATGATGGGACCTGTAGTCTAACACATCTGAAGAGCACCAGGTTGGGGAAGGCTGGTATAGACACTGAATGTGCAATCGGGATTCCTGACCATTCCAGGTTCCTAATCCTATGGTGGGGCCGCGGTGGTTTAGTGGTTAAGATGCTGAACTGCAGACCGGAAGGTCAGCAGGACAGCAGTTCGAGACCCGAGTGCCGCTTGACGGAGTGAGCTCCCGTCTTCAGTCCCAGCTCCTGCCAACCTAGCAGTTTGAAAGCAAGAAATTGCAGGTAGATAAATAGGTACCGCCTCGGCGGGAAAGGTAACAGCGTTCCGTGCACCTTGGTGTTCAGTCATGCCGGCCACATGACCACGGAAGCGTCTTCGGACAGCGCTGGCTCTTCGGCTTAGAAACGGGGATGAGCACCGCACCCTAGAGTTGGACACAACTGGTTGGGGACACCTTTACCTTTTACCTTTAATCCTATGGTAGATCCTAGGCACATATATAGAGTCCTGTTCACACCTCCGTGAAGGGTTGAGGTAGGGCCAACAGGCATTATCTGGCTGTGTCCAGAGAATGCAGTTTCGAAGGTGAGAACAGGGCTAATGTAAAAAATAGGGTGGAAGAGTGGTCATGTTAATCATTGAATGAATTCAGACAACAATAGCCAGAGCTTTCATATCATCTCACATGGTATTTCGGAGTAGGGAATTTTCTTATTTAACTATAAGACATTGGTTCAAGAGAGGTCAAATGATAAATTCCCAGAGCTGGGAAGGAACAAAGAACACACAACATAGTGCCAAGGACTATTCTCTTCTTTCTTTCTTTCAGTTTTCATATGAGGCTGTTTTCATACAAATAAGCTTCCAATTTGAAAACTAACCTGGTAAAGTCCTCATGTGAGCTCTATAAGCCCCTCAGCATTGGACTTCTGAACTGGCCTTCAGGCCATGTGTACCGGGCTGCAGCATGTCTATAGAGCAGTAATTAAGATTGGGTTATTTGTCACAGGAAAGACAATTTATAAGTTATGCCAACAGCAATGAATGTATTTTAGCTACAGAGATATAACTGCAAATGTCTGGCATATCTCCAGGCCTCATCTTAGAGAGATCTATGTCAGCTCATGCACCTACCCAAAATACTGACTTGTTCTATGAGGGTGGAAACAGTGACCTGGTTGACACAACACAAACCAGAGTAGGGATTGAGTATGGGTTGAATGTGGGTTGCATTGAACCATGGGTTGTTGTTGAATCATGGAGTGTTGTGTTGTGTAAACCCAGCCACGCTAACTAACCATGGTTTGTTAACCATAAACAACCCACAGTTCACAACGCAGCAACAAACCATAGGTTCTCTTTGTGATTAACAAACCATGGTTTGTTAGCATGGCTGGGTTCACAGAACACAACAAACCATGGTTCAACAACAACCCACATTCAACCTGTACTCTGGCTTGTTGTGTTGTGTGAACCCTGCCAAAACTAGGGATGTACGAAAGTCACTTAGCTGTTCGAAGGGTGACATTCGCAGTGGGGGGCAGGCGCTCTGTCCCTCCCCCTGAAATTCTGGCTGTGGGCGGAGGTGCTCCGTCCCTTCCCCCAAAAATTCTGCCCGGGGGGGGAGGGACTCCGTCCCTCCCCCCCCGAATCCTGGCCGGCCGGCTCCACAAATAGAGGCAGCCATAGCCGCCGCCGTTTGCATCCCTGCAGTCAGCCATGATAGGCTATGTAAATGTTTACGTAGCCTATCATGGCTGATTTAAAAGAAAAAAGAAAAAACCGTGTGTACGCAAATGGTGGCGCCCATGGGCGCCACCATTTGCGTTCCTTATATTGGCACGTCTTAGTCTACATAAACATTTACGTAGACTAAGACGGCGAAAATAAGGGGAATGCAAATAGACGCTACACTATTTGCATTCCCCCTATTTTCGCCATCTTAGTCTACATAAATGTTTACGTAGACTAAGACGTGCCAATATAAGGAACGCAAATGGTGGCTCCCATGGGCGCCACCATTTGCGTACGTGCGGGTTTTTTTTTTCCTTTTAAATCAGCCGTGATAGGCTACGTGAAGATTTACGTAGCCTATCATGGTATTTTTTAAAAATCTAGCCATGATAGGCTACGTAAATCTTTACGTAGCCTATCACAGTTTTTTTTTTTTTACTGGAAATGGCGGCGGCGGCAGCCGGTCAGAAGACCAGCCGCCGCCGCACCGCCGCCGCACCACCGCCGGAGCCGCCACCACCAGGAAGATTCGCCGAAAGTAAGTCCAATCCCAGGGGGGGCGGGGGACAGAACGTTCCGCCACCGATTTTGGGGGGCCGAATGCGCGGGCATTCGGCCTCCCCGAGATTCGTGGCGAAATTCTCTGACATCCCTAGCCAAAATGACTTAGCTATCTGGGGCATTGTTTTAATTTGGTGTGTTACAGTTCCTGTGTGAGGATAATACTACCTCATTACCATTACACATATGAATTGGCCCTAAGATATTTCAGTTCTGTTCAATTGCCACAGAAGCACATATTTGTGCTACTCAGTTCATCAGTTTTATTTGTCTGCTGATGATGCTCTTTATGCTGTCTTTTATATATTGTTGTTTTAATTGTTTTACTGAAAACTGTACACTGCTTTGGGGGCACTTCTGTCAAAAAGTAGTATATATTTTACAGTAATATGCAAATGCAGCCACACTAGTACTTCAACATGGTGGCAAGTGCTATATAATTCTGGAATGTTCTGCTATCTAGGTGCTATTACAACAATAAGTTGTTGTTGTTGTTTCCACCCTCTCCTTCAGACTGTTTCTAAGCCTGCAAAATGTCTGATTTGCAATTTAAAATAAACATACACGTACTAAAAACAGCAAGTTCTGTAACTGTGGTAACTGGGAGTGCAACATAAAATCCCAGGAGCCACTGGATATATCAGAACTCCTCCCTTGTAGGAGGAGATCTGACCTCATATTCCTCCTCTCCCAGCCCCATGGTAACATCTGTAACCCTTATCTTTCCCATCTTGGAACTCTGACATCAGAGTGGGAGAAAGGAGGCATGATGTGGGGAGATCCAGGAGAGGCTGTGGATCTGAAACTGGTTAGTAATCTACACCAGCCCTGGATCTGCTATACATTGATTTTCTCCTGTTGGTTTCAGTGGGTGGGAACCAATTAAAAGAAAGAAAAAACATGGCCAGGGAGAGGGAGAAAAGAGTCAAAACACCACTCTTTTGATTTTGCTGGTTTGACCATAATAAATGAATTCATTCATTCACTCTTCCCGCACTTCCATCCACTATGAGTCCGGCAGGGCTTAGGATATCTCAAGGGCTCCAACATCAAGTTAAGTGTTAGGATTGCTCTGTAAGTTATAAATAGCAAGGTAAGACAGTGCCAGAAGTAAAAGATGCTATTAGATTTAAAAGCCTGGGAAAATTAAAAAGAAGCCTTTGCCTGGTGCCAAAATGACTTCAAGGTAGGTGCCAGGTGGGAAATCACCAATAAGGCCATTTCCCCAGAAACTACCCATCATACCTTGGATGACAAGGCACTTGGAGGTGCCTTAGATGAACACTATAGTGTACAGACAGGCACACGGGCCAGCACCAAATTTGGTGGAGCCCTCAGCTTTCCCCACAGCTGGCCCACCCACCCTCCTCTCCCCTTAGAAGAGGAGTGTACCAGCAAGAGGACAGTGCCAGTGAGACCAAGGGATCAACTGTGGGGGAAATTTCCAGCTTGGTGGAAGCAGGAAGGGTGCAGCAGCAAAAAACAGACAAACCCAATCTAGCCACCAGGTGCTGCTGCTAGCACCTGCCATCTTAAATCCCCCACAGTGCCTCTGGGGCTCTGACATAGTATCTCTCTGATGGAGTGCTATGTCAGGGACCTCAAGGCATTGCAGTGAATTAAAATGGCAGCCACCAGCCACAGGCACCCAGGTTCCAGTGCAGAGAAGGGTGCTGGGCCTGGGTGACGGCAGCTTGCTTTTGGAGTCAGTGGCAGCGTAGGCAGTGGGCCCTTCTCAGGGTTCAGGCCATCAGAAACTGTCTGAGGGTGCTGACAACTGAAGCAAGGGCTGAGACAAACATAACATGCAATAAAGGTCAAAAATAGCACTTTGAACTGAGCCCAGAAATGAGCCATATTAAAAGAAAGATAATTATAGGAACAGTGCTGAATTTTCATGATGTCTCATTGTGGGTACAAAAGCTGCCATTTTGGACTGGCAATATTAGTTGCATTTTTCTTCATTACTTTACTGTTCCTTTGTTGGTTGCTGATATTTATTTTGTTTTCTTTTTTCTCCAGCAGAATACTTTTTCAAGGTGAGGTTGCTCAACAGCAGGCTTCAGTGAGTTTTAGATCATCAGTTTTGTAATGCTCCATATTTACTCATTCACTTATATTGCATGGGTGAATAACTCTTAATTGTATTTTTGTTGCACAGTTTTTCCATCTAATTTTGCATGTTTGCTGTAACAGGCTGCAGAATCATTACCGTTTCTAATGGGAACGCTATTTTGCTGTGTAGAGCAGGGGCTTGAATCTCTTGAGGATTGTTATCCTTCCAAACTGCCACACTTTAGAACTTCTAACAGTTTATTTAACCTCGCTGTCATTCTTTATAGTAAAAATAGGGGAAGAGAAACAATGCCCACATTACAGCTTTGGAAACCTGGCTTGAATAGAACTGCATGTTCTGTCTTTGTTTAGCAGCTTAGTCCTCAAAATGTTGTTTGCCCTATTCAGAGATTACTGCTGTTGTTAACCAATAACCCCAATTCATCTTAGGGGCCCTCTTCTATATTGTTGGCACTCATACATAACTGAAAAGCAGAAGAAGAGGCAAGCCTCAAAATGATACTGCAGAAATATGAAACATTAATAGTCAGACGTGTTGCCTTACTAGGAATACTCAGTAAATTGAATTATTGTGCTCCTGAGAAAGATTTTCACCATACGGACTGAGCCTTTCATTATTTTATTAAAGCTTCATGTGTGTGTGCGTGTGCGTGCGCACTTGCACACACATTCGCGCATGTAGTACCTTTTTGAGACTTGCCTCTCTTTTTTTTCTTTATTGTGTTTAATGCTGCCTCCTCTTTTCTTTCATCCATATAGAGCTGCCAAGCAGTTAGGAAAAGGATCAGATGGGTGGAGGAATCCAAGTTAATCAAAACACAGCTTACCACATATAGATCAACCAGGCAATGTTCTAGATCGGGGTGGGCAACTTCTGGGGGTTGGGGAGGCTGCATTGCCCCCCCAACCCACTGAGACCTGCACTCCACCCCAGCCAAAATTGTGGTTGCTGAAATTACTGCTGAACTGCCTGCAGAAACACCCTCTCGGGACACTTACAGGAGCATGAATCTGCTTCAGAATAAGGTGCATGCTCTCTGTGCACTTTGTTTTCTTGAAAAATCACCACTGTTTTTGGTGCTGCTGTTGCTGCCACAGCACAACGGGAGCCATGGCAAACCTGGCCATGAGAGCCGCATGCAGTCCACAGGCCGCATGCTGCCCACCCCTGCTCTACATAGAGTGAGGTAGCACAGCCTAAAACTGTTATTGTTTCCAAGCATCATCTGGTTGGTGGCAGCTTGGCTTTGATCAAGGAATAGGGTGCAGTGATTCTTCCTATTGAGCAAGGAGTGATGATGGAACATGTGACTACACTATCAGGATCTATTAATTAGGCTAGCAGTGAACTATGTACATGTAACAAAAACTGTTTCTGATTCCCTCTCTCTCTCTTCCCCTTTGTCCCTTCCCATGATGATGCCGCATCATGAGAGAATGGAAGAAAAAGAGTGAAAACATACCTGCATTTTTCCCCTTCAGGATGTGCAATGTGGGCCAATCTGTAAAAGATTCAATCAACAGTATGAGAGGAGAAGGGAGGACAGAAAGTTGCATGCATCAGATTCCTTCCCATCACAGAGTCATGCCTGCCATGGGCACAGAACCCTGGCCTAAATAAGGGGGCAACCCTAATTTTAACAATATTGGATATTTATACATACACCAGGCTTCCTTAATCTTGCCTATATGAAGCTTCTACTTTTCTTGTAACACAAATGGAAAAATCTGCTGTTTTTACTGCTTATTAATTCATGTGTTTCCCTCAGTTATGGGATGTGAATTTTGAAGCCTAATTAATAATATGTGCAAACTTTGTTTCCATGATGGCTTGTTTTGTTCCAGTATAATGATTATAATTAAAGAAGCAGATATCTATGGGGTGGATGCTCCCTTCTGCTTTGCTGTGCTCTGACCATACAGTGATGATTCATGTCTGCTGGGGATTGCCCTCCAAAAACAGGATCTAAAATTGAGATCTTCCATATCTCACCATGCATTCATGAGCTAAGGGAGAAGTGGGAAAGAAAACGAAGGAAGCCTATTCAGACTTTTAATCACGGCATCCTTTTGCCCGCAGACCTAAGGATAAAGAGGCAAGGCTTGGGTTAATAAAGGGCCACAATGTTATTAATTGGTTTTAAAGATCTGAAATGAGATAGTTTTGCTTTAATTAATTCCTTACTTCCAGTGAAGATCTAATCACTCACTTTGACTGATATGACAGATGTCCATTCCCATCCTGCTGGCCGCATGCAAGGTAACCTCTACTGCACTAGCATGAGTGGGAATGAACAGAAATGGTTTCAGCAACTTTTCATATAGTAGGTGTTCTCCCACAAGAAACTTTTGGTTAGCAATCTCTGGTCAGATATAGTAAGAGAGACATCTCCGGTACTCAAATTGAGGGGGTGGGGGTGGACAACGACGTAGCAGGCAATTTATGAAATCCACAAGCTTTACTCCTGACTTCCCCACTTTTAGCCAGATCATGATCCCCTCCCATTCTGTTGTTGTTGTTGTTGTTGTTGTTGTTGCTGTTATCATCATCTTTATTATTAAAACATAGCTAATTGGGCTGTCACAAAAGGTATGGGGGAAGGCATCTATTTGGCCTAGAGATGGGAGAACCAGAGATGCTCAAGCTCTCACCAAGATTCTCTGAGCTCCACTTTGATGCTCAGTGCACCCCCTCACCCCCAATTCAATTTGCGACCTGTTTTTCTTTTTGATTGAAATTTGAATGGGAAGAGTGTGCATTTTGGTACACTTTTTTTCTTTTTTTAAGTGTGCACCAAAACGTTCATTGACTAAAGTATGAAAATGCATTTTTATTTTTATTTTTTTTAATGTGAATTTTAAAGTGCACTTAAAAAAATTCAAACGTGACTGCAAGCTTTGGCATGTCTGAGCTCCCCACTCCCCCCAAAAGCCTCCCATTCATGGTGGTGAACAGGGCAAATTCTAATCATAATCACAATGAAATTCTCATACATCCCTAATTTGGCTTCTCTGTAATTCAAGCACTGCAGTTCACACAATTAAAATTTCACAATTAAAATCAAGTCGTCCATCAGTGTCAGTCTAGCTTTTGTTCACATACTTAGCTTTACTTCCAAAACATAAAAACTAGTCCTGTTGCCTTCAGTCCTGATTTGTTACCCAAAGAGTAGGGATGGATGAGAACTCATCAAGAAGAGTTTCTTGGACAGCTTTACACATTTATGATTGTTAGGCAGCACACCAGTGTTTTTCACAAAACTCATTGCATTTGGACCTGAGACAGACTTGCACACACAACTTTGAACACATTCATAGACATGTCTGGGAACCATGTCTGATGCATAAGTAACACATGTGTAATGTCCACACTTAGGAAGCAATTGTGAGGGTTGCACCCTCACAAAACAGAAGCCGCTGAACTTGGAGAGATCCATGTATCGAATGCTCTGCCAGACTGAAGTCAGCAGGGCAGGAGGAGCAGCAGAGGGGATCTTCACCGCTCCCTGTCCTCCAATCATTGCATTTTTTGCTAGATGAGCTTTTTTTTTGTCCATCTAATGTAGGTGCTTCAGAGAGGGAGGGAAAGAGGCTAGAGAGGCCTCAAGATAGCTTGTATTCTAGCCTCTCTGGCCTCCTCCTCTTCCCACCAACCAGAATGCCCCCTTTTCTCCCTTTCCAAGGTCACGTTTCCAACCTCAGAGGCCAGCACAGTTATTTCTGCAGTGGCTTGGGGGGGGGGGGTGCAGGAGGGAGGCAGGACCTCTGACTCGCCTGATCTCGGAGGGGGGAATCCTCACTATCCTATGGTTCTCAGACAATGTCTAGGGGCCAAAGGGCTGCCCCCTTACTGAGCTTATTTTGCAAGACAGACTTTCCCACCACAATTGTAGTAAGTGGAACTTCTCAGTATCAGAGGTGCTGATGCTAGGAATTGAAACAACTTTTATGACAATATGGGGCATTTCTGAAAAGAAGCGAACAAAAAAGGGGGGATGGATACCAGGTTATATCATCCTGGCAAAATGTGTTGTAGTGGTATTGTTGTAGCCCTTTGGAGCTGCCTTGTACTGTACTCAGTCCCTCTGTTTTTCTTTATGTGGTAACTGCAGAAGCCCAAACAGTATGCATTGCATTCTTTCTCAAAGCTCATGGTTCCACCGTTTATTCAGGCCAAAGTGGAATCTGCAGAATGCATTACGTGGTGATTTGTGTACTCCAGCTTTGCCATCAGAATATCTAGGAGATAATTAATTATTTACCCCCCCCATCCAATCCAAATAATCACCATAAAATGTGCCCAGCATTTTTTAAGCACACTGAATCACTTTTTGTTACCTTTAACTAAATATTCATGGAGACACCTGCAAGCGCTGGCAACTTCAACTGGAAATTCAGAACTGACGTTATGTGATTAAGTTTAATGGGCAATACAGTAGAGTTCAGCAGTACTGAGAAACTTATTTCTGTGAACACAAGCTACTACCAATATCACAAAATTCTCACTGAGCAAGAATGGCCTAGGGAACACCTCCTAGATCAGGAGTGCCCAACCCATGGGTCACAAGCTGCTGGCAGCCCCCTAAGGCCCCCAGATACTGTTGTGAAAACAGCTGCCACTGAAAAAGTCATGGCAGCAGGGTGCAAATCAGCATGGAAAGGCAGCAATTGGGTCAGGGTTGCTGGGGCAATGAGGAGGATGCAGCCTCCGACGGCAATCCTGAAGCAGCCCAGATTGCTAATGGAGGTTGTGAGGCAACAATTAGGTCAGGGCCACTGGGGTGAAGATGGATCCATTAAAGTTCTGATCAGGTTTGCTTGGGCAGGGAGGAGGCTTCCTTCCTCCCCCCCCCCCATATTGACCCTGAAGGAGCTGGGATCACTGCTTTGTGGTGACACAAAAGCAGCTCTGTCCATGGGGCCACTAGGAGGAGGTACCCTCTTCCCCACCCCACCCCACCCCACCCCAGCAATTTGAAAGCATCACTGCATTGTGCTGCTACAGGTGGCATGAAAACAGAGATGCTCATTGGGGTCGCTGAGCTGGTGGAGGCTTCAGCATTGCTGCTTTCATGCTGCCAGTAGCCACGTGGAAGCAGCCATTCAGGAAGCTTGGGGGGGTGTCTGTGTGGGTGGGTGTGCCTCCTCCGCATCCCAAGGTAAGTGTGTGTGTGTGTGTGTGTGTGTGCGCGCGCAGGGCAGCCCCCAGACACATACACCCCCAGCAACACCGGATGTGACCTTGGAACCAAAATGGATGCTGTAAGCTTTCCCTCTTTGCTGTGGGTTAAGGATAATATTCACTTTGTGAGAAGACCTCCAGTAGTGGCTGCCCTAAGACTAGGAAGCAACAGGACTCCAGAGTTCAACAGGAAACTTTATTAAGCTACAGCAGCAGAACAGCAGCCAGCTGTTCACCATCTAGAAGCAACAACAGACTGAGCCATTCCAGCCACCCAGGGAGGGGAGTAGCTCCAAGGAATCACACATCTCTTAAAGAGACAGGCCATATATACCACAGATGTGCACCCCTGTCCTAGATGCAATAGCAAATCCAATGGCAACAATGAACTTGGCAGAGGCTCAGTCATATGTACACTTCATATGATCCATAGGAAAGAGGACGTGCGAGTGGTGATTTCCTCTCCCCATTCTTCCAGGTGGTGTGCAAACTGGGGAGATATGTGTTCTTATATCCTCTCTGTAGTCAGCTGTCTCGACAGAAAACAAGCTCATCTGTTCTGGGTTCTAGTCCATATTGTCAGAACTACAAATACAACTGCACAAGTGTCAGGGTGTGAAATGTGACAATAAACCTTTGACATTAATGATTTCTTTCAATGCCATCTATCATCACACATTGCCAGCTACCCTTTAAATGAATAGTGATATGCTTTTGCTCAATGCGCCATTCCATGGTTGTTGTTTTTTGGGAGAGAGAACGTGAAGGAGTTCATAGAAACTGACGTATATACAGTGTGAAAGACTATTCAAAGCAGACTTCTTTAGATATCTTCCTTTTAGAATCAGAAATGAGGAATGACACATGTGGAGTCATACATTTCTACTGTACTATATGAGACTCCAGTCCCCCTGGAATGGGATTTTCATTGAATTTCAACAGAGTTTAGAAATAAGACTACCCTTGATAGCAAAGTAAGGGGAAATGTGAATACCACAGCAACAAAACCAACCACAAAGTTGGCTTATTTGGGCCAATATAACATGTTCTCAGGATAATACCATAGAACCTTATTCCCTGACAAGTCCATGGGACCATATTGTGTGAGGTGGCCTTTTGATGTCTTAGATTCTCAGTCCAATGGCTAACTAAGGATATTATTATTATTATTATTATTATTATTATTATTATTATTATTATTTTGTATTCTGCCTTTCCACTTAGGGAGTTGCACTCACAGCAGCTAATAACATCCAATAAAACAATAAAAAATTAAACAATTGAAAACAATAGAAACAGCTTAGCAGCAGGTAGTTGAAACCAAAGAGGCATCAAGGTACCAAGGATAACAAAAAGGCCACCTGACTAAAAATGGTCTTCACCTGCTGAGAGAAGCTAAAAAGAGAGGAGGCCAAGTGCACCTCTTACAAGAGAGAGTTCCAGTTCCAGAAGCAGACTGCAGCTCCAGGAAATCCCCTCTCATACATCCCAACTCACCTAGCATCAACCCACAATGCAGGGCCTCTCCGTCAGATTTTAGGGTACAGGCAGGATGACATGGGATAAGGCTGCCCTTTAGGAATCCTGAACCCAAGCCACTTTCGAGCAGGCACCCTCCATAGGGACAGACACATCATACTCCACTTGTTCCATCTAGGATTAAAGAGTCAGAGCCATGTACTTCTAAGATAATAACTTGTCTTATTGATCCATGTTACAGCACACAGTCCTTTGATCAGTATAAGTCTTGGCTTCTGAGTTGGTCAAGACCTCATAACATATCATATCCATGCCCATCATTACAGTTTCAGGTCTCTTGTTCTCATGCCTGGACCCTTCTGCACAGGTGACATTCTTTTTCAAACCCCATCTCAGGTGCTTCCACAATAGCCATTTTCTCTGGAATCACCTTCACTCACTTTTAACTGACCATCCAGATGCTATTTCCAAATTGTTGGCTTCCAGTGTTTTCTTCTCCCTTGTTTTTGCAGTGATTCCCCCCCCCCCATCTAGTATATGGACAGAAAAGTGCTGCTAAGGCCGTTTAGGACTTTTAAAAAGTAGTTTTGCCACAGCCACCTTGACCTCTAATACTTTCTTTACCTCATTTATTCAATTCAGGTTTATGAGTATGTTGCAGGAATGGCGGGCACCAGAAAGCAACAGTAAGCACCCTTCTAGGAGCTCTCGGCCTAGCATTGTTCAGCTATGTTAAATGAACCTAGATCAGAACAAAGCAGCCCCTGGTCACTAATGTGCCCTGAACATTCTCTTTTGAAAGCACAGGCCTTCCATAGGAACACCCAGCCAATACATTGCCTAGAACACTGACTTAGAAAACCATACAACTACAGGTAAAGAACCACTGGGGTAGTGCTGTTGATTATCAGTGCACTTGGCACCTTAAACAGTAACATAGGGAAGAGACATGTGCCTTCTGCAAGGGGCTTACAATGTAAATATAGTCAGTGTTTAAGTGTGCATTGTGGAGCAAGGCTATAGACAATATAAAAGATAAGGGCAAGGAGCTTGTGCTAGATGCAGAAGGGTAATATATGGGAAGACATCACCAATGATGGAAATAAACTTTTTAGCCTATCCATGCCTCCCCGCACCCCCCACCTTATTATCAGTTATCACCAGAAGGAGAAAGTATGTGCTTGTTTGATTTTTACCAGCTGAATTCATGGTCTAACATCACATATTTCCTGTGGAAATTGTCAGGGGGCAGTACTGATGAGATTTTTAAAAGCTTTTTTTAAATTGCAAATTAAGGCTTTTTTGTTGCTCATTTTGGTTCAGCAGTAATGTTGTGAAAGGAGCAGCATGACAAGAAGATGATGCATCTTGTTGAGCTGAGGGAAGCCAACCAAGAGTACAGTACATGTTGCAGTAGATAGCAACGGAGCCAGCAGTTTAGTCTCGAAAAATATAAATGGCCTTCCGAGGACCTCTAATTACCATTGTTTGGAAGCTTAAATAAATTGACTCAATAGGTTTTTTAATCACCAAACTTTCTAGTCACAACTTTCAGTCATTTTTATGGGTCCATTTTGTATTGTAGTCCCATTGAAGGCCTGTAGCTCGCAGAAAAAAAGTTTTATCTTCATAATACAGTTATGTGTATAGTGTACAGACCACCTAAGGGACAAAAGCAGAGGCTTCTGAAATATATTTAATAAAACCAATAGTACCAATAATATACACTCATAATCCAACAAATGTTAAGCACTTGTTACAGTGATTTCAGTAGTAGAAATTTGAGCACATACTTAATCTTCCCATTGAAATGGGCCTGGAAGATGCTTAATTGAAAGGGAACAAAGGTTGAAAAAAAATATTTGAAAGAGTATGCTGCAGGATACTGGCCTACTTAAGAATCATAAACTTTGCCACTAGAGGAAAATGAAAGATGTCCAGGAAATCAGTCTACAAAAACAACTCATTCTTTACATAACAGGTGCGTGTGCAAGAAAACAGTTTTCATTCTGGTGTTCCATTGTGCCTCCCATCTGGAAGAAAGAGGCGAGACACAGGTGTTCAGTAAACTAAGGCCACTTAGGGCACAATCCTATGCATGTTTAGAGAGGAAAAAGTCTCCAGGACTTCTATGAATCCAACCTGTGGATTCTGCAGCAAACTGGCTTTTTCCAAGTGCGCTGATTCCAGAAGTGTACACAGAACACAAATTTAGTCATACAAAAATACGAAAGTTGCCAGAAACTACATTAATATATACACCATTTTTTTAAAAAAAGCACAATATATATCTTTGGCCTGTGCTGTGTAGCAATCTTTCTTTCTTTTTAGTGTGCTCTGTCCATTGATTAACATTGATTATATGCTGAGCTAAGAAAAACACACAAAAAGTTATGTACCACTGAAAGTTCTGTAAATTGTGGTGGACTTTTTTACGTACTTTTCCAAAGGGGGCAGGGATCCAAATCAGTCAATGAGTGGACGACAGAGCAAAAGACACTTGGCAATTTGTGAAACACAGATAGAACAGATTTTTAACAAAATCCATATATCGCTATTCTGAATACCTTGCTTGGGCACAACACTGGAGAGGGCTAATGCTCCATATTCTGCTTGCAGGCTTCCCATAGGCCTTCTGGCGTTGGCCACTGTGAGGTGTACAAAATTATGCAGGGTATGGAGAATTTGGATAAGGAAACATTTTTCTCCCTCTCTCATAATGCTAGAACCCGGACCCGGAGTCATCTCATGAAGCTGATTGGTGGGAGATTCAGGAGAGATAAAAGGAAGTACTTCACACAGCACATAGTTAAACTATGGAATTCACTACCACAAGATGTAGTGGTGGCCGCCACCTTGGATGGCTTTCAAAGGGAATTGGACAACTTCATGTAGAATAAGGGTGTTAATGGCTACTAGCCCTGATGTCTATAGTATATGCTACCTCCAGTATCAGAGGCAGTATGCCTATGTACACCAGTTGCTGGCTGGCAAATATGGGCAGGAGGGCGCTGTTGCACTCATTTCCTGCTTGTGGGTTTTCTGCAGGCAGCTGGTTGGCCACTGTGTGAGTGGAATGCTGGACTAGATGGACCCTTGGTCTGATCCAGCATGGCTCTTCCAATGTTCTTAACAGAAAGCAGGATGAGAGAGCCTGTCAGTTTGATTCAGTGGGTCTCTTATGTTCTTATGACACTGACCTTGGTCTCACTGGGTTAGTCAACCTGTGCCAGGGCCTTTAGCACTCATTAGTAGTATAATGAGGGTTCAATATGATGTATTATAATTGCTCACCCATTAAGAAAGATTTCTGCAGATAGAAAATTTCCCTATCAGGGAGAAGGGTAGACTTAGAACCCTTCTCTCTGACATCTAGTTTGCTATGTGGAGGGGTGTTCTCCCCCCCGCCTTGTATGGAGGAATATTTAAGCATTAAGTCCACACCTACCATCTGAAGTGGCACAATACTAATGCCACCATTTTGAGAACAAGCCCATTGATTGAATGAACTAGCAACATGTCATGGAATGTTCCGTTTAGGGATGTACGAATTGTGTACCTTCTGTGCCGCTTGACTTCCACAGTTTGTGGCCAGTGCTCTGTTCCACCATTCACAAGCCCCTGGAATTCTCCTCTTCTTTTTCCGCTCCAAAAATTACGAAGATAAATCCGTACTGACAACCATAATTCCGGCACCCAGCTGTCTCTGTGAATCTGCATAACTTCCGTATGAATCGCTATTTTTCATAAATATTTGGGTTTTTTTAAAAAAAAAAAAAATTAAAATCCTCCATCTCTGTTTACTTGCAGCCAAAAAGGGGTTTCCCAAAAAAAGGCTGTCTTAGGTGTGCCTGAGCGATAAACTCTTTGTTTAAAGCAACGCTGCTTTAAAGAAAGAAAAAACCTTTGAAAATGACCATGCCAGTCCTGGAGATTTCAATTTAAAAAGAAAACCCTCAAACAAGGCGGTGAGCACAATTCATTTTTTTTTAAAAAACATACCTATTTATGATCGGAATACACGTAGGGATGTACGAAACTCACTTACCTGTTCGCGGATGTGATTTGTGGTGGGGGGGAGGCGCTCCATCCCTCCCCCTGGAATCCTCAACGGGGGGGGGAGGCGATCTGGTCCTCACCCCCCGGAATCCTGCCTAGCCGGCTCCGCTCCATGGCGGCTCTGCAGAGCAGCCGGCCAGGGCCGTCCGCAGCCGGATTTCCAGCTGTGGATGGGCTGGTGCGGACGCAAATGGCGGCTGCCGTAGTGGCCACCATTTGCATCCAGCCAGGCTTCCGTGATAGGCTACGTAAGAATTTATGTAGCCTATCATGGCTAACCCCCCCCCCAAAAAAAAAACAGTGAATGCAAATGGCGGTGGCTACAGCAGCCGCCATTTGCGTTTCCTGTTTTTCGCCATTCTAGCCTACGTAAATATTTACGTAAGATAAAATGGCGAAAAAAGGGGGAACGCAAATAGCGTAGTGGGTGCTATTTGCATTCCTTTTTTTTCTGCTGTAATAGCCTACGTAAACATTTACGTAGGCTAGAACGGCGAAAAATAGGGAACACAAATGGCGGCTGCCATAGCCGCCACAATTTGCGTATGCTGTTTTTTTTTTGGGGGGGGGTTAGCCGTGATAGGCTACGTAAATTCTTATGTAGCCTATCACAGCTGCAACGACGGCAATGGCGGCTGCAGCAGCCCGGCCACAGCCGGCCAGGAGACCAGCCGCCGGAGCTGCCGCTGGAGCCACTGCTGCTGCCGGAACCGCCGCCGCCACCACATCCGCCACATCCGCCCCAGGTAAGTGCTGTCCCGGGGGATTCCACGGGGGGGGCGGGGGGCAGGAGGCCGTTCCGCCATGGATTCCGGGGGGCTGGATTCTAAAGTGGGGGGCCTCACTGGAATCTGTGGCAGAATTCTCTGCCATCCCTATACACTACACTGCATTTTTATTTATGAAAATTTCACAACTCTTTGTGGACGATGAAAAAAAAGCCGCATGACTGCTGGCTCCGCAGGACCTCATGGTGCCGTTCCGCAGAGGATTCCACTGCATGACTGAAGGGAATTCGATCCCATTTCAGTCCATGGCAGAATTCTCTGACATCCCTAGTTCCGTTTGCTCAGCAAATCAGTCTCGGAAGACATGCAAAAATTCTCATAAATGTAATATGATATGTCTTGCACTCTTATACACAAATATATGAGAATTCCAGCTTTCTCTCTGCACAGCACTAATTTGTGGACCAACTGCTGTTGTTGGTTTGACAGGGCAGCATGGTATTTATTTATTCCATTTTAATACTCCCCAATAGCCAAAGTTCTCAGGGTGGTTCACAAAAATGAAAACCCTAAAATACAACTGTACAAAACTTAATATAAAACTTTACAGGGTTAAAACAAAATAAAACTGAAGTAAAAACCAGAGTAGAAGTCAGCAGCAGTGTAAATTTCTAAAAACACAGTAACAGCTATTTAAAAAACCAAACTGAATGACTAAAAAACCCGGGAAAATAAGAAGGTCCTCACCTGGCACTAAAAAGATCACAATGTAGACATCAGGTGAGCCTCCCCAGGAGGCATTCTGCAACTGGGGAGCCACCGCTGAAAAGGTCCTCTCCTTAGTAGCCACCCACTTAACCTCATTTGGTGGGGCACCTGCAGGAAGGCCTCTGAAGATGATCTTCAGATCTGGACAGACATATATAGGAGAAGACAATCCTTCAGATAACCTGCTCCCACCTGTTTAGGGCATTAAAATGGTAATATCAGCACTTTATTGAGCCCCCAAACAGACTGGAAGCCGGTGCAGAACACAAAGTGCTGGTGTAATATGGTCATGTATGCAGTTTCTAGGAAGACGAGTGAGTCTCAAGCAAACAGCCTGAAGTAGGGGAATGGGCTGCGCCGCGCGGCTGAGGAGACAATTGTTTTATCTTTTCTAGTATGGTCGCTGTCCCAATGGAATATATATGTCTCTGTGTGTTGTATATTCCCTTGCCCTGCTGTAGCACTTGTAGTAACAGCAGAGTACGTGGGAGAAGGCCTCCTTCCATTTCAGTCTGTTTAGGCACATTTGTGGCTGCTCCCACCTGCTTCTCCACTAGGGAAGTGGAGTGGGAAAGGCTGAAGTGTTCTGCAAGAGAATGCAGAGAAAGTGGAATCCTGCACTATTTTAAATTCCTCTGAGAGTGAGGGACAGTGACATCCTTGGATCACTGCTGCTTATGGTGGACCAAGGCACTTACATGAAGTTAAGTGGTTTATGCGGATGGAAGAGAAGGAATGTGTGATGAATGTAGGGTGGTTTGGCCAAAAGTGAAAGAAAAATGACCATGGATTCATTCGTGTGGCAGTTTCGGCCCTAGGCTCTGCGACAAGAAATATCATCAGATGCAAGATGCATTTTGACTGTCAAGTCATGAATTATATGTCAAAGGACTTATCAGAAATAAACAGCCAACTGGTTTCTTCCCCCATAGGAAATAAAGACTATCCTAATTTATGAATTTTCAATCTCTTGCAGGACCGCCCCCCCCCCCCAACTCTAACCTTTTCTACTAATTGGACTGTCATTTTACATCTAATTCTTCTCTCTTAATGCCACATTTGTTGTTTTTTCCTGCTCCCCTTCACTCCGATAAAAAGCAAAGTAATTCACATTTTGCTAATTATGTTTCCAGGTTCATGGTTTTGTGCCATATCATCTCAAAATATCAATCCCTTTCATTTCTTTCGTAAAACATCCTTTAACTTCATTCCACACATTGCTTATCCTGAGGCTGCAGATTACATAATGAGACAAAAAAAGTGCCCATTTTCAACTCCCCACTGCGTGTTAATTAAAAAATGTGATTGGGAGGTAAGAGATTGCTGCTGAGGTTCAATTGATTCCATTTTGGATGGTCCACAGACACCGGATGCTTATAATCCTTCATAAGAAAATGCACATTCATGAAACAAACTTGGCAGTTGCTTACAAAACACACTGAGTGTAATTAAGAAATGAAAACATATTAGTGTTTTTGTGGTTAGCGTTTGCAATAATCACCATTCATGAGCAGCCATTCCATGTGCAGCCATTTCTTGCAACAAACACCAAACCATAGTTTTTGAAATGAAATGCTAATTTAACCTTATTGTATGTGACCATCATTCCTAAATGTATCTATCTGCACCATACAGCTTACATTGTAGCACTTCTCCTATTACAAATGTTACCTGTAATAGGGATGTGTGAACTCCTCCCCTCCAGCCAGGGGGTGCACCACAGGGAAACCCCTAGAGCCCTGGCGTATCCACCATAGTTCGTGGAGTGGCTCTCCAGCTGTCTAAAAGGTGCAGTAGGCTAATGGCGGCTGCTATTATGCTATCACATGGAAACTACAGTGGTAAATTTATTTATTTATTTATTATTAAATTTATTAATCACCCATCTGGCTGGTCACCCAGCCACTCTGGGCAATGTACAACATACAATAAAAACAGTTTAAAACAATAAAATTCTACAATAAAAACATTTTCTAAAATACCCTAACCCACCCCAAATGCCTGCCTGAACGGCCACGTTTTTAATGCATGACGGAAGCTCATTAAAGAGGGGGCATGACGAAGTTCCCTAGGGAGGGAGTTCCACAGAGTGGGGGCCACCACAGAAAAGGCCCTCTCCCTCGTCCCCACCAGTCTACCTGTCCTGGCTGATGGGACAGAGAGAAGGCCATCCGAGGCTGATCTTGTTAAGCGGCCTGTCTGGTGCTGCTGGAGGCACTCCTTAAGATAGGCTGGGCCGGAACCATATAGGGTTTTAAAGGTCAAAACCAACACCTTGAATTTGGCCTGGAAAACAACTGGTAACCAGTGCAACTCCTTCAGCACTGGAGTGATGTGATCTCGCCGGCGACTGCCTTTAATCAGGCGAGCCGCCGCGTTCTGTACCAGCTGCAGTTTCCGAGCCATCTTCAAGGGTAACCCCACGTAGAGCGCATTACAGTAGTCTAAACAAGAGGAGACCAGGGCATGTACTACCAATGGGAGCAGGTGGTCGGGAAGGAAGGGGCGCAGCCGCCGTATCAGATGGAGTTGATACAGCGCTGTCCGGCTCACAGCTGACACCTGAGCCTCCATGGACAGCTGGGAGTCCAAAATGACCCCCAGGCTGCGGACCTGGTCTTTCAAGGGTAGCCGTACCCCATTCAACACCAGGTCAACATCCCCCAACCTACTCTTGTCTCCCACCAAAAGTACCTCGGTCTTGTCAGGGTTCAGCTTCAGCCTATTCCTCCCCATCCAGCCACTCACCGTCTCCAGACATTTGGACAGGGATTCTACGGCCAACCTTGGTGAAGATTTAAACGAGAGGTAGAGCTGTGTGTCATCCGCATATTGATGACACTCCACCCCAAACCTCCTGATGATAGCCCCCAGCGGCTTCACATAGATGTTAAATAGCATTGGGGAGAGGATGGAACCCTGTGGCACCCCACAAGTAAGTGGCCACGGGTCCGAAACCTCCTCTCCCAGTGCTACCCTCTGGTACCTGCCGGAGAGGAAGGACCGGAACCACCACAATACGGTGTCCCCAATGCCCAACCCCTCCAGGCGGTCCAGGAGGATACCGTGGTCAACGGTATCGAAAGCCGCTGAGAGGTCGAGGAGAACAAGGAAGGAGCATTCACCCCTATCCAGAGCCCTCCTCATATCATCTACCAAGGCGACCAAGGCCGTTTCTGTCCCATGCCCAGGCCTGAAGCCCGACTGAAATGGGTCTAGATAATCAGGTTCTTCCAAGTGTGCCTTCAACTGCACCGCCATCACCCGCTCAATCACCTTGCCCAAAAATGGCAGATTTGAGACTGGGCGAAAGTTGTTCAAAACTTGAGGATCCAAGGAGGGCTTCTTTAAGAGTGGTCTTATCACTGCCTCCTTGAGGGCTGATGGCATCACTCCCTCCTCAAGGGAGATGTTCACCACTGCCTTGATCCCCTCACCCAGTCTCTCTCTGCAGCTCATAATGAGCCAAGATGGGCAAGGATCAAGTAAGCAGGTGGTTGGCCGTACCAATGAAAGCACCTTGTCCACTTCATCAGGAGGAAGAAGCTGGAACTGATCCCACAAAACCGGTTTGCCACAGGCTGCCTCTTGCTCACTAACTGTATCCACAGCATGCAGAGTAACACACCTAATCTGATCAATTTTATCTGCAAAGTGCCTTGCCAAGGCCTCACAGGAGGCCTTAGAATGCTCCAGTGGTTCCGGAGCCACAGGACCGACCAGGCTCCGGACCACTTGGAACAGCCTTCTGGGACAGCACTCTGCAGATGTGATGGAGGCAGCATAATATTCCTTTTTTGCTGCCTTCACCGCCACATGATAGGCTGAAGATACAGCTCTAGCCCATGTCTGATCGTCTTTGGAGCGAGACTTCCGCCACCGGCACTCTAGCCGTCTCACCTCCTGTTTCAGAGCTCGTAACCGCGGATTGAACCATGGTGCAGTCCGAGCCCTGTTCAGGGGGAGAGGGCATTTCGGAGCCACCCGATCTAATGCCCCAGTGATTGCGGCATTCCAGCCACCCACCAGGGTCTCGACCGAGTGGCCATTGGCATGCCCCAGAGAATCCCCAAGCGTGTTCAGGAATCCATTTGGATCCATAAGACGCCTGGGGCGGACCATTTTAATGGGTCCTCCACCCCTGCGGAGGGGTTGTGGAACCGAGAAGTCCAACGTCACCAGATAGTGATCTGACCATGACAAGGGGGTGGTGGATAAACCCCTGACTTCCAGATCACTCCCCGCTTCTCCAGAAACAAACACAAAGTCTAGTGCATGACCGGCTACATGGGTGGGCCCAGTTAGAATATGGTGCAGCTCCCAGGAGGCCATGGTCTCCATGAAGTCCCGAGGTGCTCCTGTGAGGATGGCCTCCGAATGTACGTTGAAGTCCCCCAACACCAGTAAGTTAGGGGACTGTACACGCACATCAGAGACCACCTCAAGCACCTCGGCCAGCGAGTCAGTCGTGCAGCATTTGTAAATTGCATAGTTTACAGCATTTTCTTCCATAAAGCACTTCCTTCTATGTACATTGTGCCCTTTTACTAGAGTGCCAGTCTGCTCCAGAACCTGGAGGTCAGATTCCTGGGAATTCAGCCTCATTTGGGTCTGCAGCAGATTTCTCAAGCATCCCTAATTTGTAAGCTTCGTTCATTCTAAAATGGAAGCTTAGCATATAGAAGTTGGTCATTATTATTTTTCCCACTTCTGTGACTGTCTAATATTCTCCTCCCCATATTTTTTCCCATATCCATTGATTGGAACTTTATTCAGTCAAGCTATACTGTAGTGATAGTTTCAGCAGGACATATCTTTCACTGATGGTTTGGCATGTAAAGCCTGCTTATTCCTGTAGGCATTACTGATTGCATGTCTAACACAGCACTCTTTTCTGGGACTAAATGTACTACTGTGCTGAGTCTTCCACCCTCGTTAGTTCTCTTTCTTTGCATAGTTGAAAGGATCACTGTCAAGCAGGATCCCATTCTCAGAACATAGGAAGCTGGCCTATACTGAGGCATACCATTGGTCCATCTAAACCAGTATTGTCTACACTGACTGGCAGGGCAATCCAGATTTTCAGACAGCACAGCAACCATTTCCCTACCTGGAAATGCTCAATCATTGAGATATGGCCTTTCTCAACATAGCCCTGGACTCTTTGTGAGGCAGGGGCGGGATATAAACAAACGAACAGTTCCCTTGGTCCATGGTGAGATGGACAAGGGTGGAGACTGCTCTGTCTATTCTACCTCCCTCTACATTAGAAAGTGGAGAAGATTCTAGAAGAAGGCCATAGTGTAACTACATACCTTCCAGTCCACTAAGGCTTTCTTATATGGAGTTATTTTATCTAAAATATCACTGTGGACCACGTTCAGCTACCGGTTGATGTGACTGGGAAGAAATGTTTGCCACATCACTTAACTTGCCATGGTAGGTTTTTGGGCCTTCCTCATAGCCATTTCTTGATGTTTTGTCCTGTACATGCTTTGGCAGCAGGCAGGGCTTAGCGGGAGTAAATAAATGGCTGAGGGACAGATTAAGGGGCCCTGGGCCTTTAGGCACTAAACTGGTCCTGCCACTAGAAGTGTAACAGCCACATCCCAAGGGCAATGGCTAGGGAAGCAAGCAGAAACCTGCACAGTTTTCTGACTTGTGCTATTCATCCTCCAAACTTCATGCAGCAGACAAGCAGGGTGCTCCATATTAGGGTCCTTGAGCCCTTTACAGCAAACTGCTGAAAGGTGATTATTCAATCAAGTTACAGTCTTTTTTCAACAGTTCAGGTTTTTTGGTTCTATCTTAGTTCCCCCATATACTCCACTGTAGACACAATAGTGTACAGTAGTACTCCATACCTCATGGTGTCATAACATATCACAACAAGTCACACTATGATATTTGTGTAGAGGATGTCAGTAGGAATTTCTTCCAGCACAACAAGAACTTCTATGATCAATCTTGACAAGTGTACTTTTATAGGATAGATGCACAGAAAGCTGGGCATTCCTGAAAATCTTGCCACCTATTTCCTATTCAGTGATAAACTTGTAACTATAAACTATGTAATAGAATAGAATATACCAGCATAGTTAACCATTCTCTTATCTGTGACGCAGTGTTCGTCCAAGAAGAAATTCATGCTACTTATAGAATCAAGTCCTTACTTATAGAACCAACTCGCCCTGGAATCCTGCCTGGCTGGCTCCGCTCTGCAGCCAGGCTGCGGAGCCACCGGCCGGGCCAACCCACAGCGGGGCCTCCTGCTGCTGCCGGGCTGCTGCGGACGCAAATGGCGTCCTGAGTAGGGGACGCCATTTGCGTCCCTATGGTAGCCCGTGATAAGCTACATAAATATTTACGTAGCCTATCACAGCTAAAGCGGGAATGCAAATGGCATCCCCTACACCATTTGCATTTCCGCTTTAGCTGTCATAGGCTACGTAAATATTTACGTAGCCTATCATGGAGAAAATGGGAATGCAAACGGCATAGGGGACGCCATTTGCGTCCCTGCTTTAGCCATGATAGGCTATGTAAATATTTACGTAGCCAATCACAGGCTACCATAGGGACGCAAATGGCGTCCCCTACACAGGATGCCGTTTGCATCTGCAGCAGCCCGGCAGCAGCCAGAGCCGTCGCCGCCGCAGCTGCTGCCGGAGCCAAAGCCGGAGCTGCAGCCGCAGCCAGGTAGGCTCCGTTTTGCGGGGCTTTCGTGGGGTGGTGGGGTGGGTTGCTCTGTTCCACCATGATTCCGGGGGGGCTGAATTCACTGGAATTCGGCCCCCCTGGGATCCATGGAGGAATTCTCTAACATCCCTAGCAGGACCTAAACCAGAGATCATGGGCTTGGAACACAGAAAACTGCCTCATACCAGGTCAGAGTATTTGTTTATCTTAGCCAATTATTACTGTGTACTTTGATTGGCAGTGGCACCACAGGGTCTCAGGCAGGGTCCATTTACATCAGCTGCTACTTACTTAGCCCTTTTTAACTGGAGGGAAAGAGCTGCCTTTGTTTTTTAAAGCAGGGGTGTGGAATCTCTTTTAGCCCATGGGCCAGATGCCATTTGGAAAAGCTCTCTGAGGCCACATTCCAGTGGTGGGCAGGGCTAAAGGAAAAGGGGGTGTGGCTAGAGGCAAAAGTGGTGGGTTCAAAATACCAAAAATATCCAGATAGTTTAACTTAAAGCTCTTCCTGCCGGTAGCTAAGTCTTCATAGAGGCATTTCAACCTTTTAGAATGGGGAAAAAAACTGCACCAAAGCCAGGAAGCCACCAAATAATTGGTGACCAGGAGAAAGGAGCTGGGGTCAGGGGAAGTGAGTATGGCCACCCAGGGAGCCCAGGAGAGCCAGATGTGGCCTCCAGGCCTGAGGTTCTGCATACCAACTTGAAAGGCGGGCAAAAGGAACCCTTTTGAGGCCTGCCCAGAGCACACATTTGAAGACATGAGGCTTGGAGGGATGGAATGTTAAGAAGGATTTCCTCAACTGAAAGGTATCCAGAAAACACAAGTGGGGGATATAGGGATGTGCAAGACAGGGAATTCTGTTCCATTTAAGCCTGACAGGATTTTGCAGTGTTTGCGTTCAGATAAGTGGCTACAAATTGTAGTTGATTCCCCCCCCCCCGATTCTGGAAATGTTCAGGTTTTTTGCACACATTAAATAGACACAGAGCCATATCCTGTATTTGTCAAAGAACTTGCCAATTTCATCCTCCACTTCTGTGCTTCCCCAGTGAAGTTTGAGGGGAGAGCCTAAGTGGAGGATGAAATTGATAAGTTCTTAAACAAGTATGGAATATGGCTTTGCTGGGCCTTGGAGAGGATGAAACTGACTAGGATATTTACAACACACATATGCCTCTGTCTACATAGCAGACAGGTGGACTTGCATAAGTGTGCACTTGCACAAGACCCCCAAGATTTTTTTTTTTAAAAAAACCAGTTATGACCCCCCCATTTGTGCACATTTAAAGATGCTATGGGGAAAAAACACACAATCCCATTTGCACAAATCATGGGACCTGAAAAATGGAAAACAACTAGGGATGTCAGAACATTCTGCCACGGATTCCAGTGGCGGAACGGCCTCCCCCCCCCCGCCACCCGGCGGAATCCCCCTGGGATGGAACTTACCTGGTGGCGGCTCCAGCAGTGGCAGCTCTGGCTGGTCTCCCAGCTGGCCACAGCCAGGCTGCTGTGGCCGCAAATGGCAGCCATCGTAGCGGCCCCCATTTGCATGCTTGCAGTCAGCCGTGATAGGCTACATAAGTATTTATGTAGCCTATCACGACAAAGAGCAGGGACACAAATGGCGTAGCAGCCCCCATTTGCCTCTAAGGACGCAAATGGCGGCCGCTACGATGGCCGCCATTTGCAGCTGCAGCAGCCCAGCCGTGGCCAGAACTCTGGCTGCAGCTGGCCCCGGCCGGTGGCTCTGTGGAGCCCCTGTGAGGCGGATCCAGCTGGGGAGGATTCTAGGGGGTGGGACGGAGTGCCTCCCACCCACCGCGGATTGCCCAGTGCGGAGCCAGGTAAGACTTCCATACATCCCTAAAAACAACAACACACAATCATATTTGTTCAAATCACAGGACCCCCAAAATGAAAAAAAACACACACCAAAATACAATCCCATTTACACAAAGCACGAGACTCGAAAAATAACATATTTTTTTTTAAAGATCCCATTTGGGCAAATCATGGGACCCCACCCCCAAAAAATTTCCATTTAATGTGCACACAAAAAATTAACATTTTTGGGACTGGAAAAATCAGCTACAGTACAGTCCACCACCACTTCTCAGAATGGGAACACCATGAAATCCCATCGGGCTTAAACAAAATTCCCAGTGTCGCACATCTGTAATCATGTCTCCTCTCACTTGCCTTTTCTCTAAGCTAAACAGTTCCAAATGTTGTAACCTTTCCTCACAGGGGAGCTGCTCCACCGCCTTAATCATTTTAGTTGCCCCTTTCTGCATTTTTTCCCCCAATTCTACAATGTCATTTTTTAGGTGCGGTGACCAGAACTGCACACAGTATTCCAGTTCTGGTCACCGCACTTAAAATGGATCTCATAGAGTTGGAAAAAGTGCCCAGCAAAGGGCAACTAAAGTGATCAAAGGGCTGAGGCAACTCCTCTAAGAGGAAAAAATACAGCTTTGAGTGCAGTGCTGCACTAATATGGGGCTCAAAAGCCTGATGAGACTTTTAGTGGTGCCAGTGTGTGTGTGTATGTGGGGGGGGGGGCAGTGTAGGGATGTATGAGAATTTCATTTCTATTCACAAATAACACAAACATATGCCATTCAAAACCCCCAAATGCAAACACGAGCAGGAGCACTTTCTCAAGACGTTCGCAAATTCCCAAATTTGCAAACATGTTTGAAAAATGTGTATTTTTTAAAAATGCACACTTTGACATGCACATTTTTTTTCAAAACAATAATTTTCATATTTAGGGAATGGAGGGAAAGTGCACACTTTTGAACAATGCACACGGAAATGCACACTTTTCTTGTTCGAACAAGCCAAAAATGCAATCAAAAATGAAAATAGGAGTGAGCCAAAACAAGCATCAAAGTGAACTTTGGAGAAATCACTGGTTCTTCCATCCATAGTGTGGGGTGGGCGTCTGTATAGAAAGATAAGGCTGAGGCAGATTCACTTAGAGCAGGCAAGCAGACTCAGAGAGAAGCCATCCTTACCGAATCAGACCTTATCTGCTTGCTCTACAATGGCTTGCTAGCAGTCTAAAATAAGGAGACTGAGCTCAGTAGATAAATCTCCAGCCACTCGCTATTGTTTGAAATATTGAGAGGAGGCAGAATTATAGGAAGTGTTGAAGGGGCAAACTGCCCCAAAATTGCAGCCCAAACTGGAATAAAGTCTTATAGAGCATACAGAAAAGAAAAGATAAGAAAAGAAGGGATTACTTTCAAATGTTTTCATAGAATGGACTTGGTTCATTTTGTGGCAGACATGAGACTTTATTTCATATTCGTCCTGCCCATTTTGTGAAATAGATCAAGCAGCTGCCAATTCCCCAGAAAAAATGGTGGGGTGAGATATATAATAGGGATGGAGACTTGGAGCCCTTCTGAATTGCTGTCTTATATTCATAACTCTTGTGCTCAGGGCCACAGGAAGTAGCTCCATATATAGAACTGATTTACACTCTACCTACAAGGACAATTCTCCACAGGAGAAAAACACATATCACCTTGGTTTAAATAGGCCATTGAGGTGCATTGTCATACAGTCTCACAGAAGCAAAAGCAAGAATAGAAATACCATTAAAACAAAAACAAAAACTATCAAGTAAAATGCCACCAAGCATACAGCATTTTGGGCTATGTCTGTGTTACAGAATTCTATGGGGGCTTGTAGGGAGTGTTTGTTGTTGGAGTGTTAATCCAGCTCTGACATATCTCCATAGAGTAGATGGGCCTCCAAAGAACACTGCTGACCATGGAGAACTATATTTCACTGATATAGCCTACAGCCTCAACACGTTGGTGCTTTTTGCAACATCAGATTGGCTTAGAGCTGCCTATAGTCATGTAGTCAACTTTCTTCCCTATGGAAGAAAGGTTGTTAAAAGGCAAAGGGCTTCCATGACCCCAAATTACTCATATCTGAGTGATGTAGAACTCTGGAGCATAGATGTTATAGATGTGTTGTATCACATATGATTATTAAGCAGGAGTATATGTGGCACAGTTTTACAGCAGTCATGCATATAGACTAAGCCCTGCTCATGTGCCGGGGTGATGGTGGAATCTCTTTTAGCCCAAGGCCCAAATTCCATTTCAGAGAAGCTCTTCAGTGGGTGGGGCTGAAGGCAAAAGGGGTGGGGCCAAAGATATCAGCATATTGTCGCTTAAGGTTCTTACTGCCAGTAACTAAGCCATAAGAAGAGGCATTTCAGCCATTTAGAATGGGGGGGAGGACTGCACAAAAGTTGCAAAACCACTCAGTGATTGGTGGCTGGGGAAGCTGGGACCAGGGGAAGGGATGTGGCCATTTGAGGAAACCAGAAGGGCACACCCCTGTCAAATACGGATCAGTGAAATTAAGGAATGCCCCCATTGCAGCCACAATGGTAGGAATTATGTGCCAATCTGGCTCAAACATTTACTCATCCAGGCTGTCTAGTATGTACACATGCTCAGTGCAGCAGCATTGCTGTTTCTCCCTGGGTGTTACTCAGAAGGTCATAGTGCAACCACATGGGTGGAGTCAATCATGTGATCCATTCCAATCCAGTTGGCCCCTTTACTGTGGTGGCAATATCTCGATCACATGGGGAAACAGCCACACAAAAAGTGCTACCCACGTTGTTTTGACAGCCATGCTCATTTTCCATCAGCCTGGGATAGTATCGCTGCTAAGACCATCAAGGGCACTCAAGTCCTGAAACATTCCAAAATTCTCCCATGTGTGGTAAATAAATAACCCCCATTCTTCCCCTTTCAGTGGAGAAAGTTTCCAGACACAGTTCAAGGCTCAAGTTCTTAGCATGTGCTTCTCTCTACTTAACCACACTTCCTAATAAGAAGAAATTGCTTGACTGCAGATGCTTTAGTCACGATGATTTACCCTACAAGGTATACTGGTTTACATGAAGAATTGATGTACATCCTGCTCCCTCCACATTTATTCTGTTAATTGAGATAATATGGGATAATGGCAGTACACTAATAGCTAAGTGTGGTTTTAGGGGAAATGGAAACACAGAATGCATTACACTGACAACAGGAATGGGATAAGATTTATTTGGTGACTGTCAAACATGAAGGAAAACTAGAATCACAGGTAAAGCCGTAATCTTTCCCAATCAGCTTGCTTCTCAATAGAAGCTCCAAAAAATTAATGAAAAGGTCAATTCAGAGTAATCAATTCAGAAAACATGTGACAATCAAGCTATCAAAACAGTACTAAACCATGCAGAAATGTGAACTGGAGTCATTTAAAGATTGCCTGCCCCCTTCACCTTTGGCAAAGCTTTGCCATTGTCTCCTGTGAAGGGGGAGAGGATTTTGGACATGTTGGGTGAATAAGAGTTGAATGACTTTCATGCAGTAGGTAGTACTTCCAATTTCCCCCTACCTACCCCCTGTTTTGTTTTTTTAAGATTCCACTCCCCCACGAACATGCCCCTAGAACAATGCTACATCAGCACAGTCAAGCTGTGGCTTGACTTTAAAGGTATAAAAAATGGCAGCACTTCCACTGAACTTCGGAGAGGTTTTCATACCCTGCCCCTCAGCCCAAATAGTGAGAAAAGCTGGGCCAGATTTCTCAGCCGAACCATGTGTTTGGGGAATTTATGTATATCATCTATTGGTGTGTAGAAAATGAGGGAAGTAAAAAGATGAGGAAATTAAAGATTCTGTTACTGCAAACACAGAGCAAACTATTTTTAATGCACATAAAATAACAGCGTACTGAGACACAGAAAAATCCCCAACGCTTACCAAGAATACTGTTTTCCTAGTGAAATAATCTCTGTCAAGAGTGGATGAACTAATCAAAGAAATTACAGCTACTCAAACTAGGGATGTTACGAGCACCTGACTTAGTCTGAGAGGCTGGTGAAATCCCCTCCACCCACCCCAGACCCTGCTCGCTGAACTCCAGGGCATTGACGGGCCTGGCCAATGAGTGCCCTGGAACTTGGTGAGCGGCTGGGAACAGCAGGAGAAAGAGGAGGTGGTGCTCCAGCCGCTCGCTGTCTCCTGCTCACGAGCAAGAGATGGCTAGCGGCTGGGGTGTGTGCCGTGCCTCCTCCTCCTGGCCGGCACTGGAAATGTCACAGACACCCTCCCGGGTGCTCCCCACACTCACCTGGGCCCTGTCTGGCAAGCACCAGCCATGTTACCGACTTGGTTTTTTATGAAAAAAGGGGAGCTAAAACAAACTTCGCATATTTAAATGTGCGCATTTTTAAGCTCTTTTTTCTTGTCTTTTTTTAAAGGTGGCAAAATGGTGGGCGCTTGCTGGACAGGCCCTGGGTGAGTGCAAGCAACTCACTGAGCTCCTGGGGGCTCGAGCACAGGTCCGAGGGGGGTGAGCTTCTATGAGCACCTGGAGAACCCAGGCCGGGGTGGGTTCGCATATCCCTAATTCAAACACACCTCAGTTACCTGGTATCTACGTCTGATAATCACCTGTGGAAATGGACATTCTTTGGTTCATTTATACAGTAAGTAACATTTGGCCATGGTTGTGCTTGGGCAGGGAAGTTGCTCATGGGTCAACTTCTCCATTTCATCTACCATCTTAATCTATGAGGTGCCTTATATGGGCTATCAACTGGGATTGAGAACAGACATCTATCAGCAAGAGATTCAAAGACATCTGATGTCCCTGCCCAAGAAAAAAACATAATTTCTATTAAGTATATTTATCTGAGGGTCAAACTACATGCTATGTTAATTATGTAGTGTGCAGCTGAGCCTGATATTTCTCTTGACTTTAGTGTAACTGTGTGTGGCCCTGATTCAGAGCAGGACCAGCATGCACTGAGAGAGGTGAATACAACCTCACCTCCCACCCATTCTCCCTTGAATTCCACCCTATGCATGGCAGTGCAGGGGGGGGGTAAAAAAAAGAAGAAAAAAGTATCAATTGGAGGCAATAGAGGCATTTTCTTTCTTTATAACCCTTCCCCATGGAGGGCAAGGGTTTTTTGGAAAAAAAACTGGGTGGCAGGAGGGAAAGTTTAATTGCCCTGTTCCAGGTTTTTTGTTTGTTTGTTTCATTTTACTAGTCCTGATCTGAACTGGGGCCACATGCTGTTACACTAAAGTAAAGTAAATTAAAGTAAACTATCACGCTCAGCTAAAAGCTATGCGATTAGCATACCATTTAGATAGGCAAACTTTGCCCAAACTTTGTTGATTTCCAGCAAAGGAAGAAGAACAAGGCAAGACAGAAGTGGTGGATGGATTTTGGGCAACTTTTTTTGAATTATTAACTGATCTCCAAGGTGACTGTGCAGGAACTTGTTCTTGTATGTTCTGGGCAGCTAGTCTGCCCCACCTCTAACCCCAGCCAAGGAAAGCGAGCAGTGCCTAATCCCTGGGCCTTCCCTTAAACTTCATCTTAAGGTGATAGGGGGCCTTCCTGTGTCACCCTTCCAAGGCCCCAGAACTCTGGGCAAGTGACCTAGGTTAGCCCCAAAGCCCAAAGGCGCCCCTTAGCAAGATGATGGATCCCACAGCCCAGAGCAGAAAGGAGTTGCCAGTCACTCAAATGGTGCCTCTGGGATGCTCACTGAACCCTGTTGCCTCCCTGAATTCCTGCACATTCCTGTCAAACCAAACTGACCTATTTAACAACATCCACCAGACTTACAGGTGGCCCTGCCAGCTCAGTAAAGAGGAGGTGAGGGGGAAAAAACCACCTGCTTGAGCCAATTTGCAGGATGGGAAAAATTCCTACCCAGCTCCAGGAAAGGCAACCAGCTAAGCCTGGAAATAGCATCTGCCCTGAAAGGCAGCCTAGAAAAATTATAAATAAAATAATGCTGTACTGAATTCAGGGTGGGAAAGAGGGTGCCACACTGCAAAGAGGCTATTTGGGGTGAGGGGCCACTACCATAAATATCCCTGGCTCCACCCCTGATGTTGACATGATGTGCATCATCATGCTTTGGCATAACCCTTCCTCCCTCCATCCTCATTGGCAATGGCATCCCCACCCAAGGCCGTGCTGGCCCGGGCACTAGGAATATAGGAATATAGGAAGCTGCCTTATACTGAGTCAGGCCCTTGGTCCATCTAGCCCAACACTGACTGCCAGCGGCTCTCCAGGGTTTCAGGCAGGAGTTTTTCCAGCCCTACGTGGAGATGCTGGAGATTGAACCTGGGACATTCTACATGGAAAGCAGGACCTCTACCACTGAGCTATGCCCTCCCTGGGAACATTCATGTGAGGAATGCTAGTATCCTGGTCTACAGAGCTTGTCAACCATAACATGGATAAGGGAAAAAATTGTACATAGCAAGGGCCATTTTTACAGTTGTAATTGCAACCAATTATCCATCAGGGTAGGTAAGCCATTTTTTTCCCATTAAAAATACCTTGGCTGTTCAGCAAACGGATTGGCTGCAGTAAAAACAATTCAAAACAAATTCAGCTGCATGTACCCTTCCCCCTCACCTCTTCTATGGCTTTCAGAGATAGTAGAATAAGCAACCTTAAGGCTGCAATCCTATACCCATTTGCTTTGGAGTATGTATGTCCCACAGAATTTATGAGCAGACATGTTGTATAGGATTGTACTGTTAGCCTCTATTCAAGCCTCTGCAAAGCAGATTCATTGTTGTCCTTACAGAGATCATGTGTGGATATGTAGTTTTATATTGTTTCTATTTTCCTGTCCTGCTTTTCTTACCACTCACATGTAAAACTCTTACAGACTACTTGGAAGTAAGTCTCATTGAGCTCGGTGTGTATAGGATTACAGCCTTAATCTTTCTGTCAATTCAGTGTTTTAGGCCAGTTTAGTCTCCTGACCTTGGATTAAAAGGGTATCTTCAGATTTGTTTAACAGGTAGCAGGGCTTATTACAAAAGCCTCTAAAGGTTAGCTAAAAGTGACAGTGAGAATTTGCAGTAATACCAGAACATATTGTACCTTGATTGCTTTCAGGGGTGGGATTGAGTAATTTAATTTTTTGGATAGTAAATCTGTAAAGAAATATTCTGCTATTGTCACATGTAAACAAATAAACCAAAAAGATCATAACTATGCAACACCCATAAGTTGTCAAACCTTACAATGGAAAAATTCTAGTTAGCCAAAAACAAAAAAACAAAAAACACCCTTATGGGTGGCGGCGGGGGGGGGGGGGGGACACCATTATCCAACATGTCCTTAACCAAGTGTTGTGGATTTGCCAGAGGCCACTGGATTAAATGAGGCTGTACTTGTATTAAACCGAAAATCAAGTTAGACCCTGAATGGGATAAGGGCAAGAAGGGTTTTTGTCTGGATACGGTTATTATTTCTCTCTTTTGTTTGGCTTCTCTCACATACAAAGCATTCTGGGCTCATGAAATATGTTCTTTGTTCCCTATTGTGTAGGAGTCACTCTCACTGGGTATATGAATCTTTACTCAGCTCATATTATCTTCTTATACTGTTAGGTGACATCTTGGTTAATGTGCAGACTGCCAGACGGCCTCCATCCCAAGTGAATTACTTATTCACCTATCAACTTTTTGCAAGCTGGCCAAGAGATAAGCCTTTGCTCTAATTCACATGTAATTAACCATAACATTATTAGGCTGCATTTATGATTATCAGCATCATAGCCCTCTGCTAAATAATGGAATAATGGGTATATGACATACAATGAAATTGGCTGGGGAAAAATGAAGGATCTTCTATGCAAAGAAAAAGAAACCCATTAAAATTAGGAGTACACTTTTAGGGGCAGAATACTTGGTCCTGATTTCCCATCTTGTTGTCCCATGGGCTGAATCCCAATGGCATACAATTGTAACACTGCCATGGGGAATCAAAATTCCTCTTTCCAAGAAATTACATGTCAAGTCTGTAAGTTTGTTCTTCTGCTGGGAATGTGAAAACCCAACATTCAATTACCCATTAGGGTTATTGGGGAAATTCCTGCTGGCACTGTCACTAGCAAGCAGCATAACCCCACACTATAAGAACATAAGAAAAGCCCTGCTGGATCAGACCAAGGGTCCATCTAGTCCAGCAATATTTGCATAGCCTATCACGTGAAAAAAAAGCAGGGATGAAAATGGCATCCAGTATGCCATTTGTGGCCGTAAAGGTCTTAGTTTAAGCTAAATGCAGCCATTTACAGCTGTATTAAAGGTCTTAAACTAAGACCTTTACAGCCGCAAATGGCATACTGGACACCATTTGCATCTGGAGACAGTCCCCCTCAGCCAGTGATATGGCAATGGCAGCTGTATCGCTGGTGCTCCGGATCCGGCCAGCGGATCCGCAGGATCACCACAAGCAGACTCCGGCTGAAGAGGATTCCGGAGGGAGGCAGAGGTAAGTGCTCCATTCCACCATGGACTCCGGGAGGCCAAATTCTTTAGAATCCGGCCTCATTGGGGTCTGTGGCAGAATTCTCCACCATCCCTATTTTACAGTGGCTGGCTGCACACTGGGTTGACATTTCCATCGAGCTGTCCACCACAATCCAAAGATCTCTTTCTTGGTCGGTCACTGCTAGTGCTAGCTCAGATCACATCAGGCTATGCTTGAAGTTGGGATTTTTTGTCCCAATGTGAATCACTTTACACTTTCTTACACTGAACTGCATTTACCATTTAGATGCCTGTTCTCCCAGTTTGGAGATATTCTTTTTGAGCTCTTCACAATCCCATTTTGTTTTAACCACCCTAAATAATTTGATGTCATCCTCAAACTTGGCCACTTCACTGCTCACTCCTAATTCCCGATCATTTATGAACAAGTTGAAAAGCATTGGTCCTAATACAGATCCCTCTGGGACCCCACTATTTACTTCCCTCCATTGGGAGAATTGACAATTTATTCCTACTCTCTGCTTTCTGTTCTTTAACCAGTTACTGATCCAGAAGAGGACCTGTCTTCTTATTCCATGACTGCTAAGTTTGCTCAGGAGTCTTTGGTGAGGGACTTTGTCAAAAGCCATTTGGAAGTCTAAGTAACATTTTTACTAACACTCTCAAAGAACTCTAAAAGGTTAATCAGACAGGACTTAGGTTTGCAGAAGCCATCTTGATTCTTTTTCATCAGGGCTTGTCCTTCTATATGCTTACTAATTTTATCTTTAATAATGCCTTCAACCAATTTACCTGGAAGAGACGTTAAGCCAACAAGCCTGTAATTTCCTGGATCCCCCCTGGATCCCTTTTTGAAAACTGGTGTTACATTGGCCTTCTCCCAGTCCTATGGTATAGAGACTGATCTTAGAGACATGTTTCATATTTTGGTTAGAAGATCAGCAATTTCATATTTGAGTTCTTTGAGAACTCTAGGATGGATACCATCTGGGCCTGGTGATTTATTTGTTTTCAATTTATCAATAAGGTTGAGAACTTCATCTTTTGTCACCACTATTTGCCTCAGTTCCTCAGACTCCCTTCCTGAAAAATCAGTTTAGGCACAGGTATCTGTCCTATAACTTGTGCATTGAAGACAGATGAAAAGAATTCATTCAGCTTCTCTCCAATCTTCTTGTCCTCCTTCAGTACTCCTTTAACTCCATTGTCATCCAATGATCCAACTGCCTCCCAAGCTGGTTTTCTGCTTCTGATATATTTAAAGAATTCTTTATTACTGGCCTGGATGTCGTTAGCAATATGCTCTTCAAAATGGTGGGGTTGGGGGGGGGGGTTGCATCTCTTATTGTCTGCTTGCATTGCCTTTGTGCAAGCTTCTACTCCTGTTTATTTTCCTCACTTGGGCAAGACATCCATTTCTTGAAGGAAGCCTTCTTTTCTCTGATAGCTCCCTTAACACTGCTTGTTAACCATGCCAGTAACCTCTTGGACTTGGTGCTACCTTCCCTAACCTGTGGTATACATTTTAGCTGGGCTTCTGTTACTGTGGTTTTGAGTAATCTCCAGCATTTTGAAGGGATTTAATCCTCTTGACTCCCCCTTTTAACTTCCTTTTCACCAGTACCCTCATTTTAGGGTAGGAATATACAAAACCCCCTTACCTGGAGTCCGTTGGGGGTCTGTGTGGGGGGGGAGGCAATCTGTCCCTCCCCCCCAGAATCCTCGCCAGCCAGGTCCGCGCCGCAGCGAGTCCGCGGAGCCGCTGGCCAGCTCTGGTTGCTGGCGGACTTCCATCTGCTGCCGGTCTGCGGACGCAAATGGCGTCTGGCATAGGAGACACCATTTGTGTCCCTGCTCTTTGCCATGATAGGCTACGTAAATCTTTAAGTAGCCTATCACAGCAAAGAGAAGGGATGTAAATGGCATCCGCTATGCCGGATGCCATTTTCTTCCACAGACTGGCAGCAGACAGCAGTGGATGGACCAGACCCAGCCAGTGGCAGGTAGGATCCGTTCCGGGGCAACTTTGCAGGGTGGTGGAGGTGGGTGGTCCATTCCACCACGGACTCCAAGGGACTCATTGGAGTCCATGACGGAATTCTCTAACATCCCTATTTTAGAGAAGTTTCCTCTTTCGAAGTCAAATGTGACTGTGTTAGACTTCCTGGGCAATTTTCCACTTAAATATATATTAAATCTGATAGCACTGTGGTCACTGTTTCCATCTGGTTCAACAACATTTACATCTTGTACTAGATCCTGGGCAACACCACTTAGGATTAAATCCACGGTCGCCTCCTCTTTGCTCGGTTCCATGACCAACTGTTCTAGTGCACAATCATTTAAAGCATCAAGAAATTTAAACTCTTTGTCATGACTGGAACATGCATTTATCCATTCAATGTGGGGATAATTGAAGTCGCCCATTATTACAACGCTTCCTTGTTTGGAGGCCTCCCTGATTTTGTTTTCCATCCCTAGATCATTCTGGTCTGGGGATGATAGCACATTCCTAGCACTAAATTAGTTTTGGAGCATGGTATTGTCACCCACAGCACTTCTGTGAAAGAGCCTACCCCTTTAAGGTGTTCGGGTCTGCTCGACACTATGCCTTCTTTGACATATATGTAGGGATCTATGAAACACCTACCTGACTCCGCGCCAGGCAACCCGCAGTGGGGGGGGGAGGTGCTCCGTCCCTCCCCCCGGAATCCTCAATGGGGGGGGGCGATCCAGTCCTCCCGCCCGGAATCCTGCCCAGCTGGCTCCACTCTGCTGCCAAGCTGCAGAGCCGCTGGCCAGCTCCGGATATCCAGCTGCTGGGCAGCCCTGCAGGGATGCAAATGGTAGCTGTCATAGCCGCCGCCATTTGCGTCCCTGTATTGAGCCATGATAGGCTATGTAAATATTTACGTAGTCTATCACAGCAGGGGGAAAAACCCCAGTGTACGCAAATGGCGGTAGCCGCCATTTGCGTACACTGGGGTTTTTTCCCCCCTGCCATGATAGGCTACGTAAATACTTACGTAGCCTATCACGGCCTCCACAGGGATACAAATGGCATCCCTGCATTAGCCGTGATAGGCTACGTAAGTATTTACGTAGCCTATCACAGCTATGAAGAGGAGGAAGCGAATGGTGACTGCAGGACGGCCACCATTCGCAAAGCAGCGCCGACAGGAGCAGGTAAGTGCTCCGTTTCACATGCCTTTTGTGGGTTGGGGGCAGTGGGGACTTCGTCCTGTGCGCCTTTTGTGGGTTGGGGGGGTGGGGGCTTTGTTCCGCAATGGATTTTGGGGGGCCGAATGCACTGGCATTCGGCCTCACCGAGATCCGTTGCGGAATTCTCTGACGTCCCTACATATAGGGCAACTAGGGATGGACGAAAGTCCCTTACCTGTCCTCGAAGCTTGCTTCGCGGTGGGGGGGAGGCACTTCGCTTCTCCCCCCGAAGTTCATGCAAGGGGGGGGAGGCGGGCAGGAGGCGCTCCATCCCTCGCCAGTGAAATTCAGGCCGGGTAGAAGCGCCCCGTCTACCCGGCCGCAAAAAAAAAAAACACCCCCGTGATAGGCTACGTAATGATTTACGTAGCCTATCACGGCTAGATTTCCAAAGTCAGCCGTGATAGGCTATGTAAATTGTCACGTAGCCTTTCACGGGTGACTTGGAAAAAAATAAGCGCATACGCAAATGGCGGCCCCCATAGGGAGCCGCCATTTGCGTTCCTTATTTGGTCCCTGTAGTCTACGTAAAGATTTACGTAGACTACGGCGAAAATAAGGGCAACGCTATTTGCGTTGCCCTTATTTTCGCCGTAGTCTACGTAAATCTTTACGTAGACTACAGGGACCAAATAAGGAACGCAAATGGCGGCTCCCTATGGGGGCCGTCATTTGCGTACACGCTTTTTTTTTTTCAAAGTCACCTGTGATAGGCTACGTAACGATTAACGTAGCCTATCACGGCTGACTTTGGAGATCTAGCCGTGATAGGCTACGTTAATCGTTACATAGCCTATCACGGGGTTGTTGTTTTTTTTTACTTTCCTTGTAATGGCAGCGGCGGCAGCCGGTCGAAAGACCGGCTGCTGCCCCCGCCCCTGACGAAGACCCGACGAACCGCCGCCGGGACCCGCCGCCGGGAGGGACATTCGTGAAAGGTAAGTCCCATCCCAGGGGGGGGGCGGGGGGGTGGAGAATTTCACCGCCAATTTCGGGGGGCTGAATGTGTTGGCACTCGGCCCCCCGAAGTTTCGGGGAGAAATTCTCCCCCATCCCTAAGGGCAACACCTTCTCAGTACTAGGGATGGACAACCCCATCTCCATCCAGAGCAGGGGGAGCTTGATGAACTGCCCCTCACAGCTCATGCAGCCCTCACTGCTCACCAAGCTTCCCTGCTCACCCCGCCTGCCCACGAGCTAGGAATGTCAGAGAATTCTGCCACAGACTCCAGTGAGGCCAGATTCTTTAGAATCTGGCTCCCCGGAATCCATGGAGGAACGGCCTCCCCCACCCCACCACCCCATGGAATCCCCCCAGGATGGAATGTACCTGGCAGCGGATCCTGCGGCTCTGGCGGCTCCAGCAGTGGTGGCGGCGGATGTGGCAGTGGGGGGGGGGGCCCTCCGGCTGGTCTTCTAGCCGCAGAGCCACCGTGGAGCGGAGCTGGCTGGGAAGGATTTGGGGGGGGGGGACGGAGCACCTCCCCCCCACTGTGGATTGACCAGCACGGAGCCAGGTAGGGATTTCGTACATCCCTACCACGAGCTGTGCAAGCCAGCCCTCTTTCTCGCGCTGGCTGTCAAGGGCTGGTGCGGAGAAAAAGGGCCTTGGCAGCCAGCCCCCAGCCTCTCTCCTTGGCCTCCAGCAGGTGGGGAGGGGGAGTAGAGGATAGGTGCCTCCTTCTTCCCTCCCCCCCCCACCTCTACAGCAGCAGCAGCAAGGGACAAGTTGGTCATTTTCCAAAGGGCTCTTATGCTTACGGAAAATGACCAGCCTGTCCCGTGCCACTGCTGCTGTAGCAAGGATGGAGGAATGAGAAGAGGCGCTGCCTTCTTCCCCTCCTGGCAATAGGCGGATGGCTTGCTGAGGGAGCGGGCGCCTGTGCCCTTGCCCAACTCTGCATGCCGTAAGGTCCACCAACTGGCATCCAGGGGGCCAAACCAGCAACTTCTCACTGGGCTTTGAGTCCCAACTGGACGCTCATGCCATCCCTACTCAGTACACCCTTCCCTGTCCTTCCTGTAGAGTTTACATCCAGAGATGACCATATCCCATGGGTACTCTCCATTCCACCAGGTTTCTGTAATGCCCACTATACTGGTTCTCCTTTAAAACCAAGCACTCCAGTTTTCCCATTTTGGCTCAGAGGCTTCTAGCCTTTGCATAGGAACCCCTATACACAGTGTCCCTCCCCAGATGCCTCTAGCATGGGCATCTTTTGCTATAGGATGTTGGCTCCTTTGATTGGCTATTATGTTCTCCCATGTATTCCTGGCCTATTTCCTCCCCTTCTACATTTGGGCAATCAGAAACATTTTGATCGTTATCCCTTTGGGATGATTTAACATGAAACGGATGCTTCCCAGCTCCTGTCATCTTCCCCCCAGTGTTTAATTTAAAAGCTGCTCTGCCACCCTTTCTGTGCTTGGCGCCAGCAGTCTGGCTCCATTTTGGTTCAAGTGGAGCCCATCTCTCTTGTACAGGCCCAGCTTGTCCAAAATGTTCCCCAGTGCCTAATAAATCTGAACCCCTCTTCCCTGCACCACTGTCTCATCCACACATTGAGACTCCTCAGCTTCACCTGTCTAGCTGGCCCTGAGCGTGGAACAGGTAGCATTTCCAAGAAAGCCACCTTGCTGGTCCTGGATTTCAATCTCCTACCTAGCAACCTAAATTTGGCTTCCAGGACCTCACGACTACATCTCCCCACATAGTTGTTACCAACATGGACCATGACCACTGACTCTACCCCAGCACTATCTACTAGGCTATCTAGATGGTGTGTGATATCCACAACCTTTGCACCAGGCAGGCAATTCACCTTGTGGTCTACACACCCATTACAAACCCAGCTGTCTATGTGTCTTATGACTGAATCTCCCACTACCACAAGCCCCCCCCCCCCCCGGTAGTGGGAGATTTGATCATTACACTCATAGACAGCTGGGTTTGTGATTGGCGTGTTGACAAAACGTCACATTTTAAAACGCTAGGACAGATTCTGTGCCACCCCTTATTGGATGTCCCCTGTAGGCCTGCCTCTGTGGCCTTGCCTACAGGGCAGTGCTGCTTTAAACCTAAGAGGGGATGACCAGGAAGACTGAAATGCGATCTAAGGCTGCCGTCCTCTGCACTGACTTTCTTAGAAGCAAGCCCCATCTTACCTTAACAAGGCCGATTAAATAGGCATAGGGTTATGCTGAAAGTGGCGCAAAAAGATTAAATAGGCACAGGGTCATGCTGAAAGTGGCGCAAAAAGATTAAATAGGCATAGGGTCATGCTGAAAGTGGCGCAAAAAGATTAAATAGGCACAGGGTCATGCTGAAAGTGGCGCAAAAAGATTAAATAGGCACAGGGTCATGCTGAAAGTGGCGCAAAAAGATTAAATAGGCACAGGGTCATGCTGAAAGTGGCGCAAAAAGATTAAATAGGCACAGGGTCATGCTGAAAGTGGCGCAAAAAGATTAAATAGGCATAGGGTCATGCTGAAAGTGGCGCAAAAAGATTAAATAGGCATAGGGTCATGCTGAAAGTGACGCAAAAAGATTAAATAGGCATAGGGTCATGCTGAAAGTGGCGCAAAAAGATTAAATAGGCATAGGGTCATGCTGAAAGTGACGCAAAAAGATTAAATAGGCATAGGGTCATGCTGAAAGTGGCGCAAAAAGATTAAATAGGCATAGGGTCATGCTGAAAGTGACGCAAAAAGATTAAATAGGCATAGGGTCATGCTGAAAGTGGCGCAAAAAGATTAAATAGGCATAGGGTCATGCTGAAAGTGACGCAAAAAGATTAAATAGGCATAGGGTCATGCTGAAAGTGGCGCAAAATTGCCCACTCTGTCCTGACTGTTCCATGCAGCATATGTACAAATCAGACCTGCCGTAATAGAGGGCTGCCAGTGATCTTTATCATTCCATCTTTGCTCTCCTCTTACACTCTACTTAGTGTTAATTTTCCTTTTCTAAGTGTTTTAAAAAGAGTTAATTGTTGATCTGGTTAGTTTGAATAGATTGGGTTCAAAGGGAGGGGGGAGAAAAGCTCTGTGCATTTAAAATCAATGGGACTTAAGCTCTTAATTGTGCATTTGTCCCATTAATTTTAATATGAGTTTAGGCACATTTAACTTTCTTTGGACTGCATTCATTAGCTGCGTTATGAAGAGGGTGCTACTTTATGCTTAATCCTGAGAAAGAGGAAGCAATACTTCTCTCCACCACCACCACCACAAAACCCCATTACTGTTACATAGATGTCACACAAAAAGTGTCCCTCCAAAGGTATTTTTCTGCCATGTAGCTGGCATTTGCTTCCTCCAAGAAATAGGTGACCTGAAGCAAACTGGGCTGGTTTGTAATGCAAAGAAGAGGCATGGCTCAGCCTTCCTTGCTTCTGTGTCATCTGATAGAGCATAGAGATGCTGGGGGTGGGGTGTGGACAGGGTTGGCATCGAGGGTAGGCATGGTGGGGCATATGCCAAGAATCCACACCCCAGCAGGAGTTCATTGACAACAACCTCCTGGAGTCGCTCTCCCTTTTCACCATTGCAACCTGCTTATTCACCTGCTTCTCACTCTGGCCAAAACAGTGATAGTGGTGAGAAAGAGAAACTACAGATGCCACTGCTCACTGGTTCTCTCCCTGTCAAGCAAGCAAATGGCAGCAATGATGAGAAAGAAGATGAGGAGCAATAGCAGCTGGTGACAATGGTGGTGAGAAGGTGGACTCACTGAGGGAGGGGCCCATGGACGAAGTCCTGCCTAGGGATGGATGAGAAATTCATTTCAGTTCATTTTTTATCAGGATTTTACCCAGTTCACACCATCTGGACCAAACATGGAATCAGATGCAATCTGCAGTCAAAGTCCATACATTTCCAAGCTTTCAGTGTGATTCGCAGACAAAAAAAAAAGTGTTTGAGGCGATGCAGACATCTGAAAAATGTGCATGAAAAAACACGTACATGTGAAAAATGTACATATGCATTTTATTCAATAGGAAAAAAATAAGTAGATTTCAAAAATGCATGCATTTCAAAAACACACACAATTGAAGCATACATTTGGAAAGATGCACACAAAAAATATGCATGGATTTTCATGCGAGAAGAAAAAAAAAGTTCGCAATCTCGGCGAGCTCGAGTTTTGCTGATTCACACATCCCTAGTTTTGCCCAAGGGCCCTCCAAAACCTGGTGGGAGGCCATGCTATCCATTTCAACCTGGCAGGAAATGAATAACCCACAAAAAATGGAGAAAATAAGAAATGTTCCTTCTCCGCCCTCCAAAACCTCCAGACATGTTTTATTTCTATTACAATGTTATTCATATTTCTATGAATAACCTGGTAATTATTTTAACAGAAAGACACTGAAATGTAGTACAGAACAATGCACTACATATTTGTATTGAGTCAAAATCCTAGGTTCACTGTCTTTGATCATTTTAGCAAACTAATACCTAGGATGCCGATGGAAAGAAGGATGGAGTTACTGTACCTTTATTAGTTGTGCAGGGAATTTCAACAGACATAATTTTTCTCACCTATGCATGGCAATCTGCAGCTGCAAAATAAAATAAAACAAATCATTGAGCTGAATTTACAGGTGATGGATCAATCTGGGTTTAAAACTATCCTAGTTAGACTTTTCTTTTCTTGAGGCTCAGTGCTGGTCAATGGAAAAATGGAAAGTTTATATACTAAAAAAAAATTAAATCTGCAAAAGCCATAAATCCCCAGCAAAACTAGGCTTACTACTACTGTATACCAAACTTACATAATCTGAACTCATGTCCTCTCACTAATTCTGAATAAATGTAATACTATTGGTGGAATACCAAAGAACTGAACTAGACCTGATCAGGAAATTCTTCAGGAGAAGAATCATTTGTTACTTCCTTAGGATGGCAAATTAGGTTGTTGTGTCTTGATATTACTGATCTTTGCAACCACCTGCCCATTCTTGGCCTCCTATAATTTGGCAATTAACATGCAGTTTCATGCTACCTAATTAAGTGAGGATGATTTAGGCACTACACATTTTCTGGGGATTAATGACAACCTAGGAGGAGCTGATGTCCCAAAGTGCAGTTAAGGGCCATTAACTTCAAATGATCATTAATCCTATGAGATGGTAGGTGCCAAGGTCACTGCTGCTGTTAGAAAATGACACCAGAACAGAAATGTTATTCAGGAGTGGTGGTGTATATATGTGCCTATGTGCGCACCCTCAAAGATCTAGTGTAAATAGTATTTCTTAACACATCTTTTCTTACATGGTGTTCTATGGGATCATTGCTCATCATTGATGCAAAAAGGCTAGGAATATTTAGCACATGAATCTGTACATCTGCAAAATGATGCTTCCTGGTGTCTTTATTGGGAAGCAATGACAGTAAAAACTGGTTTTAAACTGATTTATAGTTTGGAGAGTAGACGTGCAATAAGACTATTCAATAGAAAGTATGTGTCCTGCCTCTCAAAAGGCATCTGTATATTTAGAATCAAGACAAGTGTCTCATTATTTCAAAGCAGGACACCTAATGCAAAGGAGCATTAAGACCAATGATTAGACTTATGAATCCTGGCATAAACATGGAGAAAGGATTATATGGAAGCACAACAGAGTTTATGCTTTTGCCATAAATGAAGGTGAAATGCCAGGGTTGATTGTTGTCCAGTTTCTGGCATCCCCATGATATAGCTTTTACTGTTGTGCAATATTTACAGACACTCTCTGGTAACAAATGAAATTGAGCAGTTGAAATATATTGCCCAAGTGTAATAAAGCAAAGGAAATTAGTAAGGCATAATTAGCTGTATCCTTATTTGAGGTAAGGAAATGGAATGCCACTACTTCGAACCTGGAAAATCGAATTGGTGATTTTATAGCACATAGCTGATGAAATCATTACTCTTCCCCAGATAAATGTCTAAGTGTTTGCCACATTAATGGGCCACTGGATAAAAATGCTTCTCCCAGCTCAATGGAATGGATCAATAAGGTAGGAAGGATGTTACACAGGACCTGTGTTTTGCTTCTGGAACAAATCATCAGCTTTGTATAATAAGGATGAAGGTCAAATTTTGTGAGAGAGATTACTCTTACAACTTCCACAATATTAATAAGTATTATATAGGTACTTTTGTTTTTTGCTCATTTATCAGGCAACACATTCTGCATGTATAACGCCAGAAATTCAGAAAAAAACCAAAGCCAGGCAATTGCTTACAAATCATCCCTCTCATATTGTGTCTTCAGTAACAACCTAATATGAAACTAACAATATTGAAAAATTTGTCATGTTTCATTCAGGTGATGAAAGTGAATATATTAATGCTCCAGCATTGGTTAAGAAGGTTCCTAGCATTATATGAATACAATGATGGAAATTTTTGAAAGAAAAGGTGGGGGGAGAAAGCTTCTGATGAATTTCCAAGGAAGGTAATTTCATCTAATAGAAAGAGGCTCCAGAGGTGTTATTTTTTTCTCAGTGATTAAATTTGATATCAACCCAGTTGGTTATGTATCTCTTTTGTTACTATACATTATTCTCCAAGCTGAGATTTTTCACAATAGGAAAAATCCAGCAAGAATCAATGAAGGAATAACAGTATGGATTTATTTTCATTCTCTCTGGGCTGGTTCACATCTTTCACTTACTAAAAACACTTGGGGGATGATCCAGCAAAGTTAAACACTTGCAAGTCTCTCAATTTCAGTGTGAGGTATTTGGGCATGTCCCTTTCATGCTTGGAAGTGTGTATGTGTGTTTGGACTTGGGTATTGTTTGTACCTGAGCACTGCCAAATAAAAACCACAAATTGGTTCTGAGAAGAGGAGGAGGAGGAGGAGGGGAGGAGGAGGAAGAGGAGGAGGAGGGATCTGTCCTGCTGCCTTAACAGCCAAGTGGCCAGCTAAACTCAAGCCAAGTAAGGGGAAGGAACATAGCTCAGTGGTGGAGTACACACTGTGCATACAAAAGGTCCTAGATTCAAGAGTTGGGGGGAAAAAACCCTGTCTGAAACCCTAGAGAGCCACGGCCAGTCAGTGTAGATGAACCTTTCCCAAGCTGGTTTCTCTCCAGATGATTTGTTCTACAACTCCCATCATCCTTGATCATTGGCCACAAGGCTGGGAGTGATGGGAGTTATAGGCTAAAACATCTGGAGGGATACAGGTTGGAGAAGGCAGGTATAGGTGATACTAAACTAGATGGACCAATAGTCTTCAGTGGTATCAGACAAATTGCTGTACACCAACTAAATTGAAATTGCAGGGTTAGAATTGTGGAGAGACACTTGAAAACCCAATTTTCCATCTCCTGCCAGAACAAACACACACAGGACCAAGAGAGGGTTTTAGATGTGTATGCAGGACAAACACTAGTGCTTGGATCCAGTAGCTTCATTCCACTGGTGAAAGGATACTGCTGGTGGAATGGGACTTCCATGTCCTTCACTCCTCCCTGCATCTCCCATACATCCTGCCCCCAAATCTTCTCTGGATAGTTGGGGTACCCTCCAGGGTACCCCAGACTTAGATGGCACTGTGGTGGTGGACCTACTATTCCACAAGCAGTATCCTTCTGCTGGTGGAATGTCAGTGTTGGATCCAACCCCTTATAACAGGGAGAGGTAACTTTTGGGGGCTGTGAGCACATTTGTCAATTTGATAAACCATCCTGGGCACCACCACAAAATGGCAGCCATGGGAAGCATGGCAAAGGACAAATAACCTGCCCCAACTACTGAGTAGCAGGTAGAGGTGGGGTCTGAGCCCCAATACATGAAGCAATCCCTTTCAACCCACAGTTTTCAGCACCAACAGAAATCTATTTCATAGCAATTCAAGTTGCAGCTATGAAAACGTATTAATTTTTTTAAAAAAATTATGGGAGGGTTACAGCACCTTGGCAGGAAACAAGAAAGGAGTCTGGGGGTGCATTGGTGCCCATAGGAACCACGTTGCCTACCCCTGCCTTAAAAGATGTTTGCAAAGAACAATTCAGAAAATCGGCAAGTTATTCCCCCAAAAAAGTCTGCTTGGGAGGGTGACCCTGCCATAGTTCACACAAATCAATGAGGGTTTCAGTGAGAGAAGGAATGAATTTATGTTGATGCACCTGCAAACAGCTAGCTTTGTAGTTCATTTACTTTCACAATAATTACTGAAAATTTCAGCAAAAGTTTCATAGAGAGCAATGGGCTAACATTAAGGACCTTTTGTGCAGGCACCAGCAAAGCAGCCTAGCCAGCCTGAACACTGACCACAGATGTGCAGAGCATCTTCGCAGTAATTATGACTGCTTTTCCTCAAGTGCACTTGGTTTCAAATGTTTTCTGCAGATGAATGTCAGGCTATGCAGTGGTGAAAACGTGTTCCACTTTTTAAAAACAATTATCCTCATTCAATTAAAATAGAAAATAAATTGATTTAGGGAAAAAATCAAAGGAGAAGAAAATTTCGATCCATGGGTCAGGAAATAGAATTTAAAAGGAAATGTTCATGGGTCAGGAACATGAGCAGGAGAGTTCTATTGCACTCATGTCCTGCTTGTGGACTTCTCGCAGGCAGCTGGTCAGCCACAGTAGGAACAGAATGCGGGGCTAGATCAGGCCTTTGGTCTGATCCATCAGGTCTCTTCTTATATTCTAAAGTGAGCTAAGAATGAAGCAGTAAAATGGAACCCTCTTTTGCAAGGGAAGAAAGCAGCTGAGAAATTGGAGGACAGATTCTGGCACAGTGCTAATAATTTCAGATATAATCTCAGCCATGTTCCTCTGTATGTCAGTCAAAACTTTATCCCAACCATCTATGATGCTATGTAGGTCTGTACTGTCAGCCTAGCTTTCCTGATATATACACTGAAAAGGAAGGAAGTGGGAGAGGCCTCGTGTCAGCTTGTGTTGAATTGTAAGATAACAGTGTTGAACTTTTGAAATAAAAATTCTGGTACCTAGGAGGTGCCTGAAACAGAGCCCTCTGGGTCTGAGGGTGTAATAAGGAAAGAACCCCTTGATGTTTTGGTAGCACTGGGGGGAAAGCCAACATTTGGGGTCAGTCCAAGGATAGAAGTTTTGAGTGTGTCTGCTGAAGGGTCTAGTGGTGGGTGGCCCCTGCATCATGATAGAACCCATCATGGATGCTGAGTGGTAATCTAAAGTGTAGAGCTTAAAAAAAAAAAAAAAAAGCTGGTCGTCTTCCCCCTTACATTTGTGGCAACTGACCTAAAAGCAAATTACCTAAGTTGCTTTCTGTTGGCTGACAACCATACAGGTTATTCAGGTTATTGTCATAACTGTGTGCATATTTGTACAAAGGCATGAATGTGTGCACACATGCACATGGTGCAAAACGGCATCTACTCTAGCCTGCTCCTCTTGCCCTGCTAACACATATAATGTGTACAAAAGGCAGTAGGATAAAACTGTGTGTCAACTCAGTGTTGTTATTGTTTTAATTATTTGATATTGTAAAATTTCAACAAAACAAAACAAAACCATAAAGAGGAAAAGAAAATTGTACCTACATAGATTTGAATATATCCATTTCAATATATGCATATGAAATGTGTGTGTGTGTGTATGAATATACAGCTTTCTAAGAATTATACATGAACTTACACTTTCTAAGAACTTATACATCAAAATGTAGACCAAATATCCATATAAGTATCCATTCATGGTGGTATCTATATACCACCCACGCAAATTTTGAGTGTTGTTAGGTCCTAAGTCCATTGCATTTATCGATGGTGAGCGTTTATCCTTCCAATGTTGTAATATCAGTCTTTTAGCTGTCAAAAGGGTGCAGAGAATCCATTTGCACTGACCATGCATTAACTTCCAGGAAGTAGGTCGATAATTTAAAAGGACATGTACATTAGCAAATATTAAAGAGTGTTCCAATACAAGGTTTATCCACATAATAACTTCCTCCTGAAAAGAGGAAACTATTGGGCCCTGCCAAAACATATGGTTAAAGGATTAGCTGTGGTAGTGGGTGCTCCCACACTGGAGGCATTCAAGATGAACCTGGACAGCCATCTGTCAGGGATGCTCTGACTTAGATTCCCGCATTGAGCAAGGGGTTGGACTCAATGGTCTTATAGGCCCCTTCCAACCCTACTATTCTATGATTCTATGTGTTACACCTCCAACAATTAGCCTTATTAAAGAGATGTTGTGGTGTCCAATAGACATGGAACAAGAGTTTTGCTGAATAAGATGTAACCTGAGACCCATAGATACTTTCTGGAGTCCATGGTGAAATGGAGTCCATGGCAAAATGGAGCAATACCCCTGCCATCCCGCAAAACTTTCCTGGGACATATCTTACCTTGTGTCAGCCGTCCGGTCCATCCACTGCCCCTGGTCTGCAGCCGCAACTGGCTGCAGCCAGTCTGTGGCTGCCATTTCCCTCCCTACTTTAGCCATTTAGTATTTACATAACCTATAATGGCAAAGAGCAGGGATGCAAATGGCAGCTGCTACGCTATTTGCGTCCCTGCTAAGGATGTACAAAAATCACTTACCTGTTCGCGGATTATGTTTATGGTGGGGGGGAAGGCGCTCCGTTCCTCCCCCCCGGAATCCTCCGCGGCCGGCTGTGGTCCACGGCAGCTCCGTGGAGCAGCCGGCCAGGCCCAGCCAGGCCAGATCCGTCTGCAGCCGGATTTCCGGCCGCGGAGGGCTCTGGGGAAAAAAAAAAAGACGCGTATGCAAATGGCAGCGGCTATGGCCGCCGCCATTTGCATTCCTTATTTTTGACGTCTTAATCTACGTAAATATTTACGTAGACTAAGACGGCGAAAATAAGGGGAACGCAAATAGCGTAGTGGACGCTATTTGTGTTCCCCTTATTTTCGCCGTCTTAGTCTACGTAATTATTTACGTAGACTAAGACGGCCCAAAATAAGGAATGCAAATGGTGGCGGCCAAAGCTGCCGCCATTTGCGTACGTGTTTTTTTTTTTTTTTTACCCAGACGTTTTAGGCTATGTAAAAACTTATGTAGCCTATCACGTGTGTGTAAAAAAAAAAACTGCAAATGGCGGCAGCGGCAGCCGGTCGGAAGACTATCCACAGCCGCTGCAGCCACCGAAGCCGCTGCCGGAGCCACCGCCTCCCAGAAGATCCACCCCAGGTAAGTCTCGTCCCAGGGGGATCTGTGGGGGGGCGGGGGGGCAGGCCATTCCACCACAGATTTCGGGGGGCTGAATGCACTGGCATTCGGCCTCCCCGAGATCCGTGGCAGAATTCTCTGTCATCCCTAGTCCCTGCATTAGCCGTGATAGGTTACTTATATATTTACGTAGCCTATCACGAAAAGAGCAGGGATGCAAATGGCTGCGGGCGGCCCCAGCCAGCAGCTCCGTGGACTGGCCATGGAGCGGAGCCAGCCGGGGAGGATTCCAGGGGGAGGGACGGATCGCCTCCCCCCCACTGTGGACGCCCCGGACTGGAAAAAGGTAAAGGATTCGTACATCCGTAGTAGATGGACCCTTGGTCGATCCAGCATGGCTTTTCTTATGTTCTAATGATACTTCAGATACAGACACGAAAACAGCAATCCATTGATTAGGCACAATGAGACAATCCAGTCGGGATGTCAGAGAATTCCGCCACGGATCTCAGTGAGGCTGAATGCCAGTGCATTTGGCCTCCTGAAATCCATGGCAGAACGAAGCCCCACCGCCCCACAAAAGGAGCGCTAAATGGGACACCTACCTGCTCCCGTTTGCGCTGACTTGCAAATGGTGGCCGTGGCCGCCATTCACTTCATCATTATAGCTGTAATAGACTACGTAAATACGTAGCCTATCACGGCTTACACAGGGACGCCATTTGCATCCCTGCGGAAGCCGTGATAGGCTACATAAGTAGGGATGTACGAAAGTCCCTTACCTTGCCCGAAATTTGCTTCGTGGTGGGGAGGAGGCGCTCTGTCCCTTCCCCCGCAAAGTCTGGCTGGGGTGAGAGGCGTCCTGTCCCTCCCCCCCGAATTCTAGCCGGGCGGGAGGCACCCCATCACTCCCACCACGAATCCTGCTGGCTGGGAACGCAAATGGCGGCGGCCATAGCCGCTGCCGTTTGCGTCCCTGCAGTCAGCTGTGATAGGCTACGTAAATGTTTACGTAGCCTATCACGGCTGAGTGAAAAAAAAAACACGAGCGTATGCAAATGGTGGTGCCCATGGGCGCCACCATTTGCGTACGCGCGGGTTTTTTTTTTTCACTCAGCCGTGATAGGCTATGTAAACATTTACATAGCCTATCATGGTATTTTTAAAAAATCTAGCCATGATAGGCTACGTAAATCTTTATGTAACCTATTACGTTGTTGTTGTTTTTTTCCTGGAAATGGTGGCGGCAGCAGCCGGTCAGAAGACTGGCCGCCGCTGCCGCCGCCGCCGAACCGCCGCCGAACCGCCGCTGAACCGCCGCCGGAGACGCCACCGCCAGGGACATTCGCACAAGGTAAGTCCCGTCCTGGGGGGGCGGGGGGGCAGATAGTTTCGCCACCAATTTTAGGGGGGACGAATGCACTGGCATTCAGCCTCCCCAAGATTCGTGGCAAAATTCTCTGACATCCCTATAAATTAAGTATTTACGTAGCCTATCATGGCAAAAAAAAAGGGAACGCAAATGACGGTGGCTACAGCGGCCGCCCTTTGCGTTCCCTTTTTTTTTTTGCTGTGATAGCCTACATAAATATTTACGTAGTCCATCATGGCAAAATACAGGGACGCAAATGGCGGCGGCTATGGCAGCTGCCATTTGCGTCCCTTCAGGCTGCCCAGCGGCCAGATGTCCTGCTGCGGCTGGCCCCGGCTGGCGGCTAGGGATGTACGAAAGTCACTTACCTTTTAACAAAATGTGATTCAAGGGGGGGGGAGGCGCTCTGTCCCTCCCCCCAAAATTCTGGCCAGGGGGATGCGCTCCTGCCACTCCGTCCCTCCCCCCTGAAATTCTGGCTGGGGGGGGAGGCGCTCCGTCCCTTCCCCCTGAATCCTGGCCGGCCGGGTCCGCAAATGGCGGTGACCGTAGCCGCCGCCATTTGCATCCCTGCAGTCAGCCATGATAGGCTATGTAAATATTTATGTAGCCTATCACGGCTGAGTAAAAACAAATGTGCATACGCAAATGGCGGCACCCATGGGTGCTGCCATTTGTGTTCCTTATTTTGGCACGTCTAGTCTACATAAACATTTACGTAGACTACGGCGAAAATAAGGGGAATGCAAATAGCATAGACGCTACGCTATTTGTGTTCCCCTTATTTTCACTGTAGTCTACGTAAATGTTTACATAGACTAGACATGCCAAAATAAGGACATGCCGCCATTAAATAAGACATGCCGCCATTTGCGTACGCGCGTTGTTGTTTTTTTTACTCAGCTGTGATAGACTACGTAAACATTTACATAGCCTGTCATTATTATTTTTTTTTTTTACCAGAAATGGTGGCGGCGGCAGCCGGTCGGAAAACCGGCCGCTGCAGCCGCCACTGCCAAACCGCCGCCGGAGCTGCCGCCGCAAGCAAGATTCGCCCAAGGTAAGTCCCGTCCCAGGTGGGGGAGTGGCAGACCGTTTCACCACCGATTTTGGGGGGCCGAATGTGCTGGCATTCAGCCTCCCCGAGATTCGTGGCGAAATTCTCTGACATCCCTACCGGCAGCTCCGCAGAATCTCCGTGGAGTGGAACCAGCAGGAGAGTATTTCGGGGGGAGGGACAGAGCGCCTCCCCCCCCACCACGAATGTCACCCTTCGAAAAGGTAAGTGACTTTCGTACATCCCTACAATCCATATCCATTCCTGCTTAACATTCTGTGTATCATATTTATTCACTAATAAGTATTTATGAACATGGATTGTGGGTCAATATAACTGATTGCCCTCAATAAGTGCTTCCAACAGGGAAGAAGACTGAAGCTATAAAAGCACCAGGGCCAAACCTAAATTCTAACAAATGTTGCAATTGCAAATATTGCCATTCAGCCATAGCAGGCAAGATGTATTTGGCACGCAAAGCTGAGAATGACAAAAACTCCTCATCACCCACTAGTTGATCCAATGTAAAAAAAAAAGGAAAGAAAAGAAAACAAAAATCATTTCAGCAACCCTTAGCCACATTTAACAAAGAATCAGGGTGGAGCCTAGCCTTTTCAATTATCCTTCCTCATATCTAAAACCACAATAAAATAAATGACAGATCCTATACCAACCTTAATATTCCACATGTATATGAATTAATAGGAAGAGGGTTTTTTAAAAAAGCTTTATGCTGCCAGTTATAACTGTTTTATGTCCGTTCTCATGAATTTCAAATTGGAAAAAGAAAAGATCAAGTTAGAGGTTTTCCATCTCAATGGCATTTAGAGAAATAGGTAAATGGAAAACTCTTGTAATATCAGTCACTGCTTCTTTGCCTAAAGTTCTAGAAAGAATTTCACAGCAGAAAAAAGCAATAAGTATTAAAAAGCAATTCCCTGGCTCCCCTATGATTACATAACAGGCACTGGAAAACAATACAAAATTGTGGTTGGAAATGAAAACATCTGTATAGCCATGGTGCTGAGGGCCAACACAAAGTACTGCCCTGTTTGCGGAAGCAAGTCAGTTGCCATAGTCAGAAAAAAGAATCAATGGTCGGGCAAACAGTGCAGTCATTTTACTCTAAAAATGCAACTCAAGGGAACAATCCAATCTCCTTTCCATGAAGTGAATTAATATCAGCAGAGTGTTCCAAACAGAGAGTCCGCCTTCATGAAAGTCTATGGGGGAAGTAAGCACACATCAAAGCTGCTGGATCTTGGCCCATATTTTCTTCAGTTGCTGCAGTGTCACTATTGTATCAAACAGTATTCTGCATTTGGGATTTGCATTTCCTAGATGACAGGTCCTTGGAAGCTGCATTTGCAAGTTCTGATTTATACATTAGAGAGGGTGGTGTTAGTGCCTCTAGCATAGTTGCTTCACGAACATTTAAAGGAAACAGTCATGACTACTTACCATACCAAATCAGTTGTCCTACAGAAGTTGATGACATAAGAAGTAATGTGCAAGGTCTCATGACAAATCAGGGCTGTAAATTCAAACTTTTCCAGATTTAGGATGGTTTTGTTCTAGTTGTTTTATATTAAGAGGTTGTCCCAAATACTCCAGAGCTAGCCTCTCATCTAGTATAACTAGTCACTCCTAAAACCAGCACAATTATTTTCATCTGTAGCAACTCAGGTTATGTCCCCAAGGGTTCAGATGTGGTGCCCTTGAGAAAAATTTGCAGGGTTCATAAAGGGTACACAACCAAGAACTATGTACACAAATTCTACATCATAGTCTTTAACTGCAAGGATGTTTTTGAATTAGAAGCTAATAATGAACAAGTAAAGGTTGGGGAGAATTCAACAAATAAGAACTAATAGGATGTGAAATTCACTCAACTCAAACAGTTCCCACAGGACAAAACGTTTCAGCTTGTGACCTATCAATCATCTGGTATAATAATAGAAAGGAAGACATTCTAATAAGGGGTTGTCACTGTATCAGTGTTTCCTGCCTTGGAAATAAACATGCTGTGTTCATCTCAACATTTATTTTCCTTTTAAATTATTATTATAAAATAAAATTATTGTTTTCCCTCTTGGCATTTACATAACAGCATGAAAACATTATTCACCGGCATTTAATTCAATTGACATTACATCTGAGACAAAAAACTAGCTGTCCGGAATTCTGTCTGTCAGTCAAAAACACATTTCATTTAGGAAATTAACCCCCCCACACACACTATTGATTGACGGTATATGGCTATATCAACGGAAACTTTGTTATTTCAAAACTGCCAGTTAAAACATGTCACTTTTAAAATGCCACTGAAAATAAGGCTTGTGTCATCATCACAACTATCAGCAAATCTAACTCAGAGGTTTCTAGAGTCTTTGAAACCTACTTGATAAAAAGTATGGATAAATCAAATGCAGGTAAAATGGACTGAATATCAGATTTCCTGCTGTTTCTCTATCCTGAGACTTACTTTGTTCACAATAACATTGTTGTCTGTTAAACTGTCGGTCCATCTAGATATGATGTTGAATTTAGATGGTCAGTTACTCAGTTCTCAAACCAAAGTCCACTCAAGTCTACTTGGTTTCAAAATTAGAGGAGTTTGGCCATTCAAGGTCGTCTTGGAGTGAGCTACAGGTCAGCAACTGGGCTCAACCAGTAAGGTTCTTTTAGCACAGTTTCCAAGAGAAGGCAATCAGCACAACCAAGTAGGCGGAGCTTGGTTCAGTGCCTAATGTAACAGCCTATATGTAGAGAGGAAGGATCAAGCAAAGGAGAACAGAATCAAAGGTGAGTCTCTGGCCTGGAGGTAGGCAAGTCCCAATCAGATGGTGGGACTGGTAGCCAATGAGTTATTCTGCTTCATACTAAAGAGCTGTGGATTCTGCATCCAAAGGACTCATAAGAACCCATACAAAGGTCCCATAAAGAACAACAACTAACCTGTTATGGAAAGCCATTAAGCCTTCCTAATTTCATGGGCTGCAATCTACCATTTATTCCAAGAAAAGGATAAATGCATGATCGGCTGCAAGTTTTTAGCCATGGGGTATAATTCACTGAGCACTGCTACTGCATCATTTCCTTTCATTTCAACTGGGTTTTATCCTAGGGATTCTATTTCTACTGTAATCCATAAACTGCAACTGCACAGGCCAACTGGTTTGTGAAATTTAGGCTGCAATTCTAAGCTCACTTACTAGGAATGTAGCCCCACTGAGCTTTTTATGACTTGTTCTGAATAAACGTGCTTAGAATTGCATTGCACTAGTTTGGACTTTAAACTTCTTTAAATAATAGGAGATCAAATTAGATATGAGATTTGAATGCAAGGTCTGGGTTTACCTGCTTTACAGCATAATCCTTAAATATTTAATCAGACATTTTTAATTGGACTTATTCCCTAGTACATTTGCTCTGGATTCAAGACTAAAACTTTAGTCATTTGAAAATGCCAGTTTGAGTTCACTTTCATTGCATTCATATGCATGACAAAGTCACAAAGGCCAGGTAAAATAATGTAGCACTGTAGTGAAAGGGATAGGTGTCACCCAACCTGTAACCTAAGCAAATAAATAGGAAATGGCCAGCAGGGGAAGAGAGAGTTTTGGTGTGTATTATTTTGTTTGAGGCAGAAGAAAGAGGTCAAGATCTAGGGCATGTCTATACCACCAACCCTCATCAAATTGTTATATTGTGGTTTTAATGTTCTATATATTTTAAATTGTTTTATTGTGTGTTGTTTGGTTTTAATTTTTGCGAACCACCCAGAGAGCTTCGGCTATTGAGCGGTATAGAAATGAAAAAAATAAATTAATAAATATATAAATAAATAATAAACTACAATTCCCAGGATTCTTTAGAGTAATGCATATTATAAAAGTGAGTTTTGCTTGCAGTGTAAGTGAATTTGAATACCCGTATCTGAGGCTGAGTGTATGGTGCGATGCTAGATACATCTATAGAAGTAGGGATGTCATCCAAGCAAAATTTAAGTTTATTGAAGTTCTCCAAATTCTACCTTGAAGCTTGTTCTGTTTAATTTCCGTGTCAGACTGTGATCTTAGGGCAGAATCCAATGGGGTGCTTATGCTTATGGCTCTAAGGGGTTAGACAAATTCTTGAAAGAGAAGGCTATCAATGGTTACTACACCTGATGGCTATATGCTACCTCCAGTATCATAGGCAGTATGCCTATGTGCACCAGTTGCTGGGGGACATGGGTGGGAGGGTGCTGTTGCACTCATGTACTGCTTGTGGATTTCTGTGGCCAGCTGGTTGGCCACTGTGTGAACAGAATGGTGGACTAAATGGACTCTTGGTCCGATCCAGCATGGTTCTTCTTATGTTCTTTTAGGACAGAGAAAAAATGTTCAAAGCAGTTCCAGTACACCAGGGGTGCAGACCCACAGGCCTGGGGCCAAATCTGACCTTCTGGGGTTTCCCAGAAGGCTATGCCCCCTTTCTCCAATTATGAATATTTGGTAGTTTCCCAGCTTTTGTGCAGTTTTTCCCCCAATTCTAAAAGGTCGAAATGCCTCCCCTAAGACTTAGTTACTGGCAGTAGGAGCTTAAAGCTACAATGGGCTGGTATATTTGGTAATTTGGCCCCATCCCTTTAACCTTCAGCCCCTCCCACCACTGGAATGTGGCCCCTGAGAGTTTCTCTGAAATAAAATTGGGCCCTCAGGCTGAAAGAGGTTCAACACCCATACACTACACTAACACTGCAATTGTATACCCAGTTTCCTGGGAATTGGTCCAATTCAACTCATTGGGACTTACTATTGAGTAAACATGTATAGCAGAGGTAGACAACCTGGTCGCACCCCTGATATTTTGGACTACAACTCCCATACGCCCCAGCATGGCCAACAGTCAGGAATTATGAGAGTTGTCCAAGACATCTGGAAGGCACCAGGCTGCCTACCCGTGATGTATGGGATTGTGCTGTTAATAGTTTAGCCCCTTTCTGAGATCCTACTAGAGACTGTGCAAAACGGGAGTAGGGCTGTGTTTGCAGGCTCGGCCCCTGACCAAACTCAATTGTTATAACATCTGTAGGAAGCCCTTTGCAAGTACAATTGTAAAACTCCAGTGGCTTTCAGATCACCTTTGCTTTTGCTCTTTTGATTTCATAGTGCCTGTGTATTTGCAAAGAAATATAAAGTGGTGATTTATAAGCATCTAGATCTTTCATGTCAGTTCTTTACTGTGTCCTTGCTTAAGCATTTGTTTAATTCTTGCAAGGCACCTGAAGATATATCCTTTTTAGCCAGCCATTTATTTGGATTTTGCATAATTATTTAACAGTGCAAATGTTTCCAAAGGGGAATGCAAGCAGCATGACCAAAGTATTATGCAAATGTTGTTTTCACAGTGATTTAGTACATATACAGTGTATGTATGTGTGTGTATGTATGTATATATGTGTGTGTGTGTGTGTATATATATATATATATATCAAGCAGTATAGCAAGCCTTGGCATTGCTGGCAAAAAGCAGACAAGGGTTGGACCATATCTTTTCCAGTGTCAGTGTCAATGTGTGGATACATACTGAGACCCTACCTATTAACTGCTAATTCCAAAACTAATTATGTATGTCAGAGTGACCTCTTTCTAATCTATATTCACCACAGAACACATGCCTTCTTTCTCCATTGTTCCCATAATCAAATAGCTGTTGATGGACATATAATTGGCTGTATCTGATGGACTCCAAGTATGGTGCTACATAGCAAATTGTATGGAGCCCCAGATGAATTCTGATACACAATAAAATAATAACCCAACTATTTCTAGTAAGTAACTTCTTACTTTCATAATAGCTATAGAAAAATTATTACCCATTTCATGTTTTCAACCTATGCTATGGAAAACACTGATGCAAGCTATGAGCATATGGCAAAGTTATCTTTGAAAACGACACACTATAATTATTTCGTATGGTGAGCTCTGGCTGCTTTCTATATTTACATATCTTATTCGATCATTTTTTGTATTGCTTGACTATCTCTAAAAGACATATTGAAGCAATTTACAATATAAAAATTTTAAATACAAAACATCCAGTTAAAATATTTTAAAACCAGACGATATAGAACATCTCTGTTAAAAAATATTTAGAATGGGTGGCAACCTGTGGCCCTCCAGACTATGTACTTGTGCTTCCTGAGGGAGTGCAAGCTCATGTAGAACAGACAAACTCCCCAATTACCATAGTGAGGAACCACCCACCCACAGAGTCTCCCATCTTTTCTGGATTCAGTCTCAGTTTGTTGGCCCTCATCTAGCCCATCACTGTGACCAGATACTGGTTCCGAACACACACACACAGCCTCTCCTGATTTAGAAATATAGCATACGATGACACCGCACCTCAAATCTCCTAATGACTACCACCAACAGATGTTAAATAGCATTGTGGACAAGATGGTATACTGCAGCACCCCACAGCACAATTGCCGGGGAGCTGAGGCACAGTGACCCAATGCTACTTTCTGGAACCGTCCCTACAAGCAGGAGCAGAACTGTAAAATATGATCCCCAACTCCCAAATTTCAGAGACAATCCAGAAGAATACCATGGTCAATGGCATTAAAAACCATGGAGAGATCAAGCAGGATCAATGAAGTTGCACTCTCTCTGTCTCTGTCCCACAGAAGGTCATCCATCAGGGCAAACAAAGCCAATTCTGTCCTGAAACCATGCCTGAACCCAGACTGAAATAGACTGAGATAATCTATCTTCCAAGAACATTTCCAATGCCACAGCCCCCCCTCTCAAGTACTTGCCCCCAAAGGGGGTGTTGGTGACCAGGCAGTAGCTGGTATAAAAGTCCAGATCCAGGGAAGCCTTTTTCAGGACTGAATGCACCCACACCTTCTTCAAGGCTGCAGGCACCACTCCATGGTGCAAAGACATGTTCCACGACTCCCTGGCTCCACCTGGCCAACCACCACCCCACCCAGCTAGCTCAAATAAGCCAAGATGGGCAAGGGTCAAGTGTTCTTGTTATAGGCTGAATACTTACAAGTGTCTTGTCCAAATCCTCAGGCCTCAAAAATTGGAACTGATCCCATATAACTAGACAAAACAGTGCATTGGACACTTCACCACATACTGTACTAAAATCAGTATTCAAGTTGCCATGAAGCTGAGTTATTTTTATCCTCAGAGTACCTTGCAAATTTCTCACATCAAGCCCCTGAGGGTTCTACAAAGGATTTACTGGATTAGATGAAAACAGACCACCCAGAATAGCTTTGCTGGATGACTACTTGAGTCTTGAGGATGCAAAGGAGGCAGCAAAGTACGCCTTCTTCGCTGTCTTCCCTGCCACACAGTAGGTGCAGTTATGCAGCCATACATGTATTTGGACAGTGTCATGAGTCTGACACCACTTATACTCTAGCCATCTTCCAGCCAGCTTCATTTAGAGCTGTGTGCAGAGGTCCTCTTGAAATTCTCCACCTTATTTGTGGGCAGAGACATTTGGGAGACAATTTCACCAAATTTCTCCAGGGGAGGAGAAATTCTCCACAGTTTCTCCTAGCTAGGGCTCCCCATTGGCAGGGCTTGTAGCACAGCTTCTTTCTTTTTTCAAAAAGGGTTTGGGTTTTTTTGCACTGCAAGAGCATCAACTGTCTTGGCTGGCCAGCCCCCAATTTGCATTGCTCCACCGCAATGCAGGTGGAGCAGTTTTGTGCCTCGCTCCATGGATGAGGTGAAGTTAGTGGTCTGCCAAAATCTGTCCTGCAATTTTCTGAAAGTTTTCTCCCCCCATGAAAGAAGCTTCTATTGTTCTGCCCCATTCAGGGGGTTTTATCATTTATTTTTGTCATCTTCTTGAGCTCACCTAATCACTGTTAGCCACCCAGGCTGTCTGCAAATGCTGATCTGAAAAAGTCCTATGGGAGGAATTACCCCATGATACCTTAAACTGGGCTTTAATTGAAGTGTAGGAAGCTGAGGAAGCTTCAGACTGCCAGAGAGATACTGTACAATGAAAAGCAGGACACTTGGGGCTCATTCCTTGGCCACCTCCTCAGTAAGGTAAGCTCAAGTAATCCAAACCCAGCCCATGATAATTTCTTTGAAAAAAAGATTTGTCATTGAATTTCTTTTCAGAAGCAATTTCTCTTCTATCAAATTGAACGAGAATGGTCGAAAAAAAGCTGGAAGAAATTTTTTGGCACAGCACTAGTTTTATACCCTGGAATTCCCCAGAAAACCAGAGTGGTGGCTCTGCAGCACCAGAGAGGGCACTTGGAAGCGATCATGTTGATAGCCCATCGTATCTCACCATCTCATAGCATGACTAGAGCTTTGACAAGATCACTGGCTCTGGTTACTGGAAATTCCACCAGAACGTTCCAAAATCCATCAGATTTCATAAATCTCCAGGGGCAGATAATTTTAATCATTCCCCCAGCCCTGCGGGGGGACACAGATACTATCTCTTAACTTCACTTAACTGATAATTTCACCAGATAGTGGTCTGACCATGACAAAGGGGTAACTTCAGCTTCCCAATATCCATACCACCCCACTCATGCTCCAAGGCAAAGACTAAATCTTTGTCATTTTGTCGTTGGGCCCAATGTGTCAGCCCAATGACAAACTGAGACAGCCCCATGGTTGTCATGGAGGCCATATAGTCCTGAGGCTACCCAGTCAAGTCCACCTTGATGTGAATGTTGAATTTTACCAAGACCAATGTCCTGGTGTTCTCCACACTCAAGACCACAGGTATAGGCCCTCATAGCCTGCCCAGGTCTGGAGGGTTTTCCTGGTGAGCAAGATGTTATTTTTATGGACATTTTGACTCCCTTCCCCACACCCTTTAGCCTTTTGACTCCCCACACACCCTTTAGACTTCCTCTACACCCATTCCCCCTTAAAATTGGCATTTATGCAAATAGCAGTTGCAATTTCCATAATTTACACAATATGGGGGCGTAATTTGCTTAATTTGAACAAATTGTGGCCATAATATGCTTAATTTTACCAAAATCACAACTGCAATTTGCACAGATTAAGCATATTACAGCTATAATTTGTGCAAATTAAGCAAATTACAGCAGAAAATAGTGTAAATCACACAAATTGCACCTGAAATTTGTGTAAATGCCATTTGGGGGGGGGGGAATCCTCAAGCTGGCCTGCTTGTACAGATCAAGTCAGCCAGCTCAGAGGTTAGTGAGCCAAGTCTGGGGGGCCAAGCTGCCAAAAGCTCCATGAACTGCACCCCTTGAATGGATTCTTCCAACATCCCTAGTTCATTCTATCCCATTGGTTTCATTGTGAAAGAATTTATTACTATTTTTAAAAGGAATGCTGCCAAAGAAACCAGTGAAAAACCACCATCTCACCTCCTGCCCTAGGCAATGTAAGCCAACAGGGCTCTGAAGCAGTGATAATTCTTTCTGTAGATCTTTTGCCTCTCAGTAATTTGTCTGAAAGGTCAAACACATTAGTGTGGGATAAGCAGATATGAACCTTCTTTATATCTGCTCAGATCAGAACACACAGATTTATTTAACAAAGAGCTTAGATTTAGGGTTGGATCCACACACATCCCTGTGCATTCCAAATCTGCTTGGTTGGATTCAGCCTCCCATGCACACTCCAGATCTGCTCTAGTGGGTTGGGGGGCCCTCTAGAGCAGATCTGGAAGCCACACAGAGATGGGTGCTGAAGGGGAGGAGAGGACATGGAAGTCCTTTTCCACAAGCAGCATCCTTCCACTGGTGGAACAACGGATCTGGATCCAACCCTTATTGTTTAACATACACAAAATACATCATTTATTAAAAACAAAACAAAAAACATTCCTTCAAAGCGTAATACTTGCCCTAAATGACATAGGCAGGCACTTATTTGTTTATATGAGTACTGGACTCATAGGAAGAAGTGGTTTTCCTAGGTTAGAAATCCAAGTTTCAGTTTGTCTTCTTTGCAGAAGGTGCATCACTGAGCATAGCTTTCAGCACCACCAGACTGAAGGCATCTTAGAATTGCCTTGCATGGGTTCTTATAGAAAAATGTCCCTAGGAACAATCCCAAGGATGCAAAGTGACTCGGGAAGGTAGGAGAATTATTGGTCGGGGGGACTGAAGCAGTTCTCACAAATAGGCTGCCATTTAAAAAAAAGGACAGGTAGAAACAGTTCATAGAAAAAGTGGAACCGTTCCCCAAACTAGTGTCTTTGGAAGGCAAGTTCAGAGTCATCCTATCAGGAAAATACACATTTGGGATGATTTACCAGTGTTCATAAGATGCCAGAAAGCAACAGTTAGGGGGAGACAGAAGCTATGTGCCACTTTGCAATGCACTAATGGAGGTGCTCTGAACATGCAGGCAAAAATATCTTGGTATTAATGTGGTATATCCCTAACACTATGTGACGCTCCCCGCCATGAAAATAGTGCCCCATGGCAGAAATCTACTATGTCAGAAGAGGGCTGGGCTGATGTAGTATTCTTTTCAATGTGTGGCACAGTTATGCATTTAAATTGCTCTAGAGCTAATCCAGTTCTGGAAATCTTGCTGCTCATTGTATCTGAATTAACATTGGGAGGGGGGAGCTGGGAACTTAGCAGAATCTTTTTAAAAAAACTATCACTGCTATTGCCAAAAAATACAGGTTAGAAAGATTTAGTACATAATGCACAGAAGTCCTAAATGAATCAATTCTAAAATGTAACATGCTCCTTTTGAATTTTATTTCCTGCTGCAGGGGTTATTATTATAAGTGCTGCTAAGATCAGAAAAAGAAAGGATATTTTATCATTCCCTCCCCGTACTCCTCCATCCTAAGATAGAGCCATTAAAAAATAATTCCTTGAGCTAATTTGAAATGGTCCAAGATGCCCTGAAAGCCAGCCACTAGAGGATATGTTCTATTACTCTATTTTTAAGCCCCCTCGAGACATTTTTTAAAAACTTGGTCTGTTATTCATGTCTGTGTCAGAACAACAGCACTGGTGTTATGGTCCTCACCCTTTTACTATCTGAGTAGAAGAAAATGCTCTATTAAAATACTGCATGTAATTATATTGGGAATCAATCCTAATAACGTAATCAATTTACCCAATCACTGTGGGAAAACTTGTAAGATAACAAGAGCAGAATAAGCTATCTACTTCCATAAACATTACAATAACGAGAAAAAATAACGTAGTGACAACACATTGCAGGAATCAGTGGAAGAAGAGAGCCAGTGTAGTGTAGTGGTGAGAGTGACGGACTGGGAGCCGGGAGATCCGGGTTCTAGTCCCCACTTGGCCATGGAAGCTCACTGGGTGACTTTGGGCCAGTCACAGACTCTCAGCCCAACCTACCTCACAGGGTTGTTGTTGTGAGGATACAACAGTGAGGAGGAGGATAATGTAAGCCGCCTTGAGTTCCTTGCGAGAGGGAGAAAGGCGGGGTATTAATGCAATAAATAAATAAATAAAATAAATAAGAACAGGTAGAAATAACAAGTGCTCCATAGCAACAGAACTACTAAATAACAAGGCGTGGTCCGTGGAACAGCAGCAACCAGAGAACTGCTATGGTTGTCCATATTGCTTTACGAACACACTTAAGAAATGCCCAAACCTCCTCACATTTCCCATGTAGCAAGTGGGTTATCTGTATTTACAGAGTGTTTGCTACAGTTATAAATCATGGAAAAAATAACCAACCTCAAATTCTGAAACATTAATAAGAAACTCCAACAAAATAAGGTTGCATTTTAAAATAATTGTAAAAGTTTTTTGTTGTTGTTTTGTTTTTTTTAAAAACAGACTAGCATAAGAAACGACGTATTCGCCAGCAGGCAAAGACCTTTTTATTCCATCAGGCCTTTGGTGTGTAAGTGGGTCTGTTGGGTAGGATGTTGTTTTATTCCATTGTTGTGTTTTTAATTGTGTTTTAATGTATGTATGTATGTATGTATGTATTTTATTACATTTCTACACTGCCCAATAGCCAAAGCTCTCTGGGCAGTTCACATCATATTTATTTTATTATTGTTTTAATGAAGCTTTTTTGCTATTTGTTTTATTATTGTTTTAATCAAGTTTTATTTGTAATTGTAAGCTGCCTTAATTGCTATTTTTCTTGGTAGGAAGGCACATCAAATCAAATCAATCAATATGAAAAGTTGCAGTGTCTATGAATGTCCATCTAAAGACAAAATGGTTGTTGTTTTTAAATCTCCAGTTGTTATTAGAAATGGCTGAAAAGTACAGATGGGGGAGATTGAATGTGAATTTCTACATTAGTGGAAGTAATGTTCAAAAATGCATTATATTAGGAAAACTGCTTGCAAAAATATGTGCATTAGGCAAAACTGTATACAAAATGCATGTATTTGGAGAAATGCACACAAAACTAAGTATGAATTTTCCTGTGAACTTAAAAAAACAACAACCTCAAAGTTCAGGACAAATCAAACTTAAAACGAGGGGAAAAAATCTCAAACTTTGGGATGAACCAAATTTAAGATGGAAAAAATGAGAAACTAAAGCCCTATTCAATCATTATAAAAAGTGGTGAAACTCACTACATGAGCAGGAATGGAGACCCGCCAAGTAGCCCTGCTCCTGATGTCACTTCATAACAAAGCTCCTCCCATAGACGCCCATGAGTACACTGTAGGGATGTTAGAGAATTCCACCACGGATCCCAGGGAGGCTGAATTCCAGTGAATTCAGCCTCCCAGAATCCGTGGCGGAACGGAGCAACTCGCCCCCCCGCGAATGCCCCGCGAAACAGAGCCTACCTGGCTGTGGCTTCGGTGGCTGATGAAGCAGTGGATGAAGCGGTGGTGGCAGCAACAGCGGCAGCTCTGCCTCCTGCCGGGCTGCTGCAGCCACAAATGGCGGCCGTCGTAGTGGCTGCCATTTGCGTCCCTATGCCAGCCTGTGATAGGCTATGTATATATTTATGTAACCTATCACGGGCCAGCGTAGGAACACAAATGGCATCCCCTCTGCAGGACGCCATTTGCGTCTGCAGCAGCCCGGCAGCGGCTGGAGGCCCCGCTGCGGGTTGGCCCAGCTGGCGGCTCCGCAGACTGGCTGCGGAGTGGAGCCGGCCAGCAGGATTCCGGGGGGGAGGAACGACTCGCCTCTCCCCCCCATCAAGGATTCCGGGGGGAGGAACGGATCGCCTCCCCCCACCTGCAGAACCTGTCAAAGCCAGGTAAGCAGGGTTCGTACACCCCCAGTACATTGCAAACGCTTGCAGCAAGGAGGCCTTTGTGCATACTGTAGTATGCATAGGCTTACACACAATTCAGAACCCTGATTGTGCAGGGTTCAGAATCGTGTGGAAAACTACGCGAGCACAGCTTGTACAGTTTGTATCTGGTTGGTTTTGTGTTGTATTTTTATTTGCATTGGCTTTTGTATATGCTTTTGTATTTTTATTTTTTATCATGTCGGTTTTACTGTTGTGTTTTTAGATTTTGTAAATGTATTGTTTTATGTTTTTAATTGTAGAACACCTAAAGAACTTGTTTCATTGGTGTCCTGTTAATACAAATAACGAATACATAAATAGTTGATTGTTTTGATACTAGCCGAAATCACTATAAAAGAATGAAACAAGATATGAATTTTACCATATGCCAAACTTCAAATGTTCATGTGATTGTCATGCTTTCATGGACAAACCATCATGTAAATTGGCTAAAGGATTGTTGCATGTTTTAGACTGAATCAGTTACGAGTATTGTTGTTTTGCAATGGATCTATTTATTGATTTTTATATTTAACAGACATTCTCTAGGCTGTTAATATATATTATTTAGCATCATAAGCACTAAAACAACTAGAAAAGCAAACAAAATAAAACACCAGTATAAAACCTTGAGAAAAAAGAAAACAGCAGTTCTAAAAGCCCTAAAGTTCTTAAAATTAAAATGCCTGGGAGAATTTTCTTAAAAAAAAGAAAAAGAAAAGTTTTTTGCTTGTTGAAAAGCCCATAACAAGGTGCCAGGTGAGCATCTCTGAGAAGGCTTCACCTGGGCGCCACCACCAAAAAGACCTTCTTTCTAGTGGACGTCCATCACACCTCATTAGGTGGGGGCATGTGGAGAAGGTCTTAACATCCAGCAAGGTACATATGAGGGGTGGTGATTGAATCAAGATCATCCCAAATACATAATCTCTCATGTAAATGCAGGAATTAATAACCCTCTCTTTAAAAATGAAGATATTTACTATTGTGCACTCTTCTCTCACCATTAAACAATGGCAAACCACAAGGCATTTTTGCAGGTAGGTGAAGAAAGGCTGATTCAGTGTTTATAGTTTATCTGTTAAAAGAAAATTTCATTGTATTGATTGCTAGAGACCAATTTCATCTCATTCTCTCCCCAAAGGGCTGAAAACCCAAACTTAAATAAACGAAAAATAGTTCATTGTCTTTAAAACTGCTTTTACATGGGCTCTCTCCTGTCCTGAGATAACTCCACTTTCCCTCAAATGTGTCTTTCCAATAGGCTGTAATTGCAGAAAAGCCGGGTGGCGGCGGGGAGGGATACCAATGGCAGTCAGCTTTGCAGTACATTTTGTGATGTGTGTCTGAAAGATTTATGTCCTGATTAAAAGAACCTTGATCGAATTTTCAGATAGAAAATGGTTTTGTTCATAAGCACATGTCCCTTTTTTATCCTTTGATCCCACCTTAGCTGTCATGGCTATTTGGAGAGATGAGAATGAGAGGCAAAGGAGGGAACCAAGAAAGTGATATAAACAATTAGATGCACCCAACACTGGAGATTTGCAGTGATGATCAAAGAAAGTGGTCGATGGCAGCGGGGAACCTGCATGTATTTGGGAAACTTTAGAATAGATTCAGTGCCAGCTTGGCTTGGATCGTCCCTGTCCCCTGCATGCATTTCAAAATGTTTTCTTTTTTAAACCATCAAACATTTGTAGGAAAAGTTTGAAGGAAAAAAAGTTTTCCAAAACTGAGATCTAATTATAGTTACTTATGTCTTAGATGATAATTGGCTTAGCATGTTCATCATTAGAAGTAGGGATGTCAGAGAATTCCACCACGGATCTCGGTGAGGCCGAATGCATTACAAGATCTTCCTGGTGATCTTCCTGGCGGCAGCGGCTCCGGCGGCAGCGCGGCGGCGGCGGCGCGGTGGCGGCGGCTGCGGTGGCCGGTCCTCCGACCAGCTGCCACCACTGCCATTTCCAGTTAAAAACAAACAAACAAAAAAAGTGATAGGCTATGTAAAGATTTACGTAGCCTATCACGGCTAGATTTTTAAAAAAACACCGTGATAGGCTACGTAAATGTTTACGTAGCCTATCACGGCTGATTTAAAAGAAAAAAAAAAGCACGTAGACTAAGAAGGCGAAAATAAGGGGAACGCAGATAGCGTAGATGCTACGCTATTTGCATTCCCCTTATTTTCACCGTCTTAGTCTACGTAAATGTTTATGTAGACTAGGACGTGCCAAAATAAGGAACGCAAATGGCGGTGCCCATGGGCGCCGTCATTTGCATACGCACTTTTTTTTTCTCTTTTAAATCAGCCGTGATAGGCTGCGTAAACATTTATGTAGCCTATCACGGCTGACTGCAGGGACGCAAATGGCAGCGGCTACAGCCGCTGCCATTTGCGTCCCTGCTAGCCAGCAGCCGAATGTCTGGCTGCTGGCAGAGCCGGCCGGCGGCTCCGCAGAATCCCTGTGGAGCGGAGCTGGCCAGCCAGGATTTGGGGGGGGAGGGACGGAGCACCTCCCCCCCCAGCCAGAATTTCGGGGGGAGGGATGGAGCACCTCCCCCCCACCATGAATGTCACCCTTCGAAAAGGTAAGTGACTTTCGTACATCCCTAATTAGAAGTGAAATCAGCAATGCCATGCAAAGAAGTCGACTATATCTTAGCATATAATCAGAGGCTTGTACAATTATTATTGGCAGGAAAGCACTAATTCTTAATAGCTGCAGCCTTATAAATGAAACCATACTTTAAAAAAAAAACCTGTACTCTTGTGCTGAAGTAGCATTCAGTCACAATAAATAGAATCCAAAAATACAGATGCCCCTTTGAGACAGTATTGAATAACAAAGCATGTCTCAATTAATGGTGCAGCAGATTCAGATACAACCTTGGTGAGGAAGATATGTGTGGGTGGGTGGAAGGAGAAGCCCTACATTATTCATGGAGGGCATGGCACCCAGTTGACTGAATGTGAATCACTAATGACCAGTTCATTGTGCCTGCCTCCTTCAGCTTGATTCGTACATTATAGTGATGAGAGAAATGTGTGCATCCATGAAGGCTGTTTTTCTACCAGCTCTTCTTGCCACATTTCATTTTGTCCATTTTTGTCCTGGTTAGCATTTTCAAGTTATTCCTATGCATACATGCTTCATAGTCCCAATTGCAAGCTCAAGAATGTTACCTTCCCTCCAAGTTTCTGAATACATGAGATTGCACCTTGTGCATTATGGCTTTTTCTACTGTGCTTGCATTAACTAGGCCCTGCACATAACGAAACGGAAATGTGCTTACGATCTACAGGCCAAACAACTTGCAAAGGCAGCAATTCTGTGTGTTGCCCCAGGAACATAGAAAGTGGGAATGGAAGGGGAAAATGTTAGCAGAAAAGGGGTATGTGGTAGGGATGGATAAGAATTTTACCAAATGTGCAACTCTCAGACCAATAAGCAAACAGCTGCACAGTGACATTTGCACTTTCCTGAAGTCTGTGATTCAGTTCCCCACTAAAAACAAAAACAAACAAAAAATGTGCACCTTGCAGGAAGCTATGCACAAAATTCCATATGCTAGGGAAAAGTGTGCACAACATGTGCACAAGAGTGAAAATTACACAACGTAATAGGGACAACAGCTGGTGAAAAATGTGTCCATCAGCAAAACGTGCACACACAAAATGCACAAGTTGGAGGTACGTGCACACAAAAATGTGTGTGTTAGGAGAAGTGCCTATGAAAATGCACACCGCTGATGCAGAATCTGGCCTAAATGGACTTCAGGTCAGAGAAATGAGAAACTGTCCATAACTTAAATTGACAGATTCGGCCATCCCTACCATGTGGGCAGGAGGTGCTAAGCTTTGTGCTTTTCTGGATTGACCTGCCTGACACTCCACCCTCCAGGTTCTTTTCTTGTCCTTGAGAAACAATCCCAAGAGTGATTTATTTATGTTTTAATTCCATTTAATTTCATTTATGTCCCGTCTTTCCACCAAAACAAAAACAAAAGAAAGCAAAGCTCAAGTAGGGATGTGTAGATCAGCAAAACCCGAGCTCATCAAAGGTCTCCAAATTCTATCTTGCAGCTCCTTCCAACTCAAGTCATATCAGATTGTGAGCTTTTTTTTTCTTCACCAATTGTGCCTTTGTGAGCGGAGATGGGTTAAAGAAGATGCAGACAACAAAGTTTGGGTTTAAAATTGGGCCACATTTATTGATAATATCTGCAAAGGGGTACCTAGGACTAGGAGTGCTCGAAAGTCACTTACCTCGTCTCGGGGCTTGCTTCGCGGTGGGGGGGAGGCGCTTCGCTTCTCCCCCCGAAATTCAGGCCGGGGGGGGCGCCTCGCCTTGCTCGGCTGAAATTCAGGCCGGGGAGGAGGCGCCTCGCCTCGCCCGGCCGCGAAATAAAAAGTAAAAAAAAAAACGCCCCGTGATAGGCTACGTGACGATTAACGTAGCCTATCATGGCTGACTTTGCAGATCTAGCCGTGATAGGCTACGTTAATCGTTACGTAGCCTATCACAGGGGCGTTTTTTTTTTTTTCTTTTGAAGTTTGCGGCCGGGGAGACGGGGCGCTTCTCCGCGGCCTGAATTTCAGCTGGGCGAGGAGGGAAGCCTCCCCTCCCAGCCTGAACTTCAGGGGGAGCAGCGAAGCACCTCCCACCCACCGCGAAGCAAGCTGCGAGACCAGGTAAGTGACTTTCGTTCATCCCTAGAAATATGTCGTTCCCTGCATTGGACAGGTAGACACCGTCCTGCCTGTAAAGCTCCCTCCTTATCCACAGAATTTCCTGATGGACGATGAACCCATCACCATGTTCCAATAGGCCCCATGCCATTTCCCTGTTCACCTTCTGATGAGCCGTTTCAGTGGCAGCATTACTCTGTGCCCTCCAATTGATTCTTGGAGCATTGAGGACCACACTATGGTTACTTCCAGCCAATGCTGCTGGACCACCTGCACATTGACCCATGCCTGCTCAATCAGGCCCTTTCCTGGCTTGGAGCCCAAGTCGTTCCTCCCCGATGCAGCATCAGGACTAGGGATGTACGAAAGTCACTTCCCTTTCCGCGGATTATGTTGATGGTGGGGGGGAGGCATTCTGTCCCTCCTCCCAGAATCCTCGCTGGTGGGGAGGTGCTCCGCACCTCCCTCCCGGGATCCTGGCCGGCCGGCTCTGCCCCGCAGGGATTCTGTGGAGCTGCCAGCTGGCTCCGCCAGCAGCCGGACATCCGGCCGCTGGCTAGCAGGGATGAGAATGGCGGCGGCCATAGCCACCGCCGTTTGTGTCCCTGCAGTCAGCCGTGATAGGCTATGTAAATGTTTACATAGCCTATCAAGTCTGACTTAAAAAACATGGCAACAACAATGCGCGTATGCAAATGGCGGCGGCCACGGCCGCCGCCATTTGCGTAGGGATGGCGGAGAATTTCTCCCCGAATCTTCAGGAGGCTGAGCGCCGACGCATTCAGCCCCCCGAAGTTGGTTGGGAAATTCTCTGCCGCCCCCCCGCCCCCCCCGGGACGGGACTTACCTTCAGCAAATGTCCGTCTCGGCGGCGGGTCCTGGCGGCGGTGCAGTGGCAGTTCATCGCGGGCGGGTGCGGCGGCTGGTCTCCCAACCGGTTGCCGCCGCCGCCATTACAAAAAAAAAAACTAAAGTAAAAAAAAACAAAACACCTGTGATAGGCTACGTAACGATTTACGTAGCCTATCATGGCTAGATTTCCAAAGTCAGCCGTGATAGGCTACGTAAATCGTGACGTAGCCTATCACGGGTGACTTTGAAAAAAAAAGTGCATATGCAAATGGCAGCGCCCATGGGGCGCTGCCATTTGCGTTCCTTATTTTGGCACGTCTAGTCTACATAAAGATTTACGTAGACTACGGTGAAAATGAGGGCACGCTATTTGCGTTGCCCTTATTTTCGCCGTAGTCTACGTAAATCTTTACATAGACTAGACGTGCCAAAATAAGGAATGCAAATTCCATGGGGCACCGCCATTTGCATACGCACTTTTTTTTTCCCCCAAAGTTACCCGTGATAGGCTACGTCACGATTTACGTAGCCTATCACAGCTGACTTTGGAAATCTAGCCATAAATCATCACGTGATCTAGCCGTAAATCATCACGTAGCCTATCACGGGTTTTTTTTTTTTTTTACTTTTTGTTTCGCGGCGGGGGAGACGGGGCACTTCTCCCCATCCTGTATTTCGGCCGGGCGAGGCGGGGCACCTCCCCCCGGGTCTGAATTTCGGCCGGGCGAGGCAGGACGCCTCCCCCCCTCGCCTGAACTTCGGGGGGAGAAGCGAAGCCCCTCCCCCCCACCGCGAAGCCAAGCTGCGAAAAGGTAAGTGACTTTCGTACATCCCTACATTTGCGTTCCTTATTTTGGCACGTCTTAGTCTACGTCAAGATTTACGTAGACTAAGATGGCGAAAATAAGGGGAACGCAAATAGCGTAGTGGACGCACATTTTTTTTTTAAGTCAGACGTGATAGGCTACGTAAACATTTACGTAGCCTATCACGTTTTTTAAAAAAAAAACCTAGCCGTGATAGGCTATGTAAATCTTTACATAGCCTATCACGTCTTTTTTTTTTTTTTAACTGGAAATGGTGGTGGCGGCACCTGGTCGGAAGACCAGCTGCTGCAGCCGCCACAGCCGAACCGCCGCCGGAGCCGCAGCTGCCCGGAAGATCCGCCCCAAGTAAGTCTCATCCTGGGGGTGGCGGGGGGATAGGCCGTTCCACCACCGATTTTGGGGGGCCGAATGCACTGGCATTCGGCCTCTCCGAGATCCGTGGCGGAATTCTCTGACATCCCTAACCAGGACCTGCGGAGGAAGACTGACCAAAACTTGATGAAACAGGGTGGGAAGGAGGGAGTCCCACCACATAGCTCATCTGCCAAGCCACTATATCTGACAAGCCCTTCCATGGCTTGGTCAGAACGTTCTGCACTTCCTTCTTGTGAACAAGAAGGTGCGGAACCGCCAAAATCAACTGGGAGATACCTGGTCGTGACTAGGATGGCCCCTTTTGGATGCAGCCACTGTACCATGCCCACTGTCCTGTCCCCATAAAGACATAAGGCAACATGACAGTACATCCCCTTTGCCATATTGGAGAGGAGAGCATCTACCCTTTTCATCTACCAAACTTGATAGCTAACTGGGTGTAGGCAGTGGGGAATTCCCTCTGTATGAACCGTAACAAGCATGACCCCCTTCCTTAAATGTTGAATGGTATTGTACTAGTGGGGTCGAGAAAACACAAGAACCATCATGCGAGATCCAGATTTACTATGGAAAAGGTATAAAGTAGCCCCATGATGGTTTGCTATTGCAGCCATCTGGAAGGGAAGGTGCCGGGGGGGGGGGGGGCGTGAGCTTGTAACGCAAACGGGAAGGTTGCACCACATTAGGTAGAATAAGACTATATACTGTAGAACTTAATGCAAAAGTGACTTGGGACCGTAATTAGCATAGAGGGCTGTGGACTGGCCTGGGTGCTGCTACCACGTATTATTAGGGATGTACGAAAGTGACTTACTTTTTCGCGGATTCCGTTCATGGTGGGGGGGAGGCATTCCGTCCCTCCCCCCTGGAATCCTCGACAGCCAGCTGTGCTCTGCAGCGGCTCCATGGAGCAGCTGGCCAGACCCAGGCCAGGGCCATCTGCAGCCGGATTTCCAGCCTTGGAGGGCTCTGGGTAACAACAACAACAACAAAAGCGCGTACGCAAATGGTGGTGGCCGTTTGCATTCTTTATTTTTCGCCATCTTAGTCTATGTCAATATTTATGTAGACTAAGACAAAGAAAAGAAGGGGGAACGCAAATAGCGTAGTGGGAGACTAAGACAGCGAAAAATAAGGAACGCAAATGGTGGCGGCCGTAGCCACCACCATTTGCATATGCATTTTTTTTTTTTTTTACCCAGACATGATAGGCTACGTAAGTCTTTACATAGCCTATCACGTCTATGGGGGGGGAGACACAGACTGCAAATGGCGGCGCCAGCAGCCATTCGAAAGACTAGCCGCCGCCAAAGCTGCTGCTGGAGCCGCCGCCGTCCGGAACATCTGCCCCAGGTAAGTCTCATCCCGGGGGGGGATCCGCGGGGGGTGGGGTGGTGGCAGGCTGTTCCGCGATGGATTTCGGGGGGCCGAATGCACTGGCATTTGGCCTCACCGAGATCCATCGTGGAATTCTCTGACATCCCTACGTATTATACCAAAATGGCACGGGATGCCTTGGTCCTGCAAGAGGTGCAGATCTTGATCTCAGAGTATGGGCTGAGGTGGGAGATGCCTGAAGACACCCGGTCAGTTGAATGCACCAGATGACTCAGACCTGCTGGTGTCACACAAGAACAGGTGCATAGCCTACCATGGAGCTGTGCTGGAGGAAGCTTGATTGCAGCCAAGCGTGCTGCAAGAAAGGAATAGGTTACACTGGGTCTGTCTCGAGGTTTGTCTTGGAAAAAGAACTCGCACCACATTCCAATGAACAAGACGGGGGGGGGACACACCATCCCTTAGTCTGCTCCATTGTCTCGATAAGCACTGCTCGAGGTGGGACCAGTTGAGTCTCAGCCCCTGAGGAAGAATCCGGCTTCCTCCCCTGTCTATTACCAAATATGCAGGGTACTTTCCCCCTCACACTGCTTGCACATCCAGTGGGGCATCCTATGCCATGGAGCCATGTCCCAAGAGGCCAACAAACCTGCTACGGAGGTGGTAAAATATAAACAAGAGAAGGAGGGGCGTGTCAAAAGACAGGCTTGACCACTGGAATCCCCTTTCACATCCCCACGGAAAATAATGCTAGACTTATGGATGGTCCTGGGATACTGGTCGCGCCCATACTTACCGACCAGGCCAACCCTGCTTTGCATCAGCAAAAGCAGAAACAGCTGTCCCTACAGGCCATGCCCCGTGGAGTCAAGGTTAAAGCCACTGCCACGTAAATAATGTGGAACAACCTAACGACAGCCCTGTGAGGCAAGTTGGCAGAGGGCCAGGGTACTTACCCACATCTCCCAGTCCCAGTATGGCATTTAACCATCACGCAATAGAATAGAATCATAGGATTGGAAGGGGCCAGTGAGACCATCGAGTCTGACTCCAACCCCCCTCTCAGTGCCGGCGGCCTAATTCCTGGGCAGTCTCCCATCGAAGTACTAACCAGGGCAGCTCTGCTTAATTTCCGAGATCAGATGAGATTAGGCGCATCCTGCCCTTTGCCCATCTTAAGCTGGACTAAGCTGCCTAGGAGGTGAGAAAACAGGTGAACCCCAGGCCCAAAGGGCTACTGGTCTGCCTGCACAGTGTAGACATAGGCCCTACTTGGGTGACGAGAAAGATCCTTGCCCTACCCTGGGGCTGGGGATTGAGCCTCAAACCTTCTGTGGTGAGATAGGGACATTAAGGGAAGGTCAATGGCCAAAGTCTGGTGAAAGCGGGGGTGGGGAGCCCTGCAAGATGCCCAAGATGGAGAGGGCAATCCAAGCCCATGAGGCAGACTGCCCACCCCCCGCCATGAAGTAGTCGCAGGCGAGGCAAGAAACCACCTAAAAATCCCTTGCCGGCAGCTGGAGGGACAAGATGAACCGGGGCTGAGCCCAGCGTCCGACACACAGCAAGATGAAAATAGAAGGATTGTGGAGTTGTCGTCAGTTGGGTCTCTGTTGCTCAGGACAGCTGCATGAGCAAGAGAGCTTTGGTTGGGAGGGGGGCAGAGCTTAAGGCAACTCTGTCTGCCCCTTCCTGCTTGGGGGCGCCACTGGGGGTGCCAATGACAAGCACCCACATCATCTCTCCCCACCCGCCCGCAATATCCCCCCCCCCCCGCCTTTCAGCCAGGCAAGCTGGCACCAGGGTTAGGGCATATCTTTGAAATGTACACATTCTTCTTCCATTGATTAGAGTGTCTTTGTGCACATTCTTCAAAAGTACAATTTTTTTCACGTGCATTTTTCAAAGACACACATGCTGTCTAAACCTTTTTTTTTGTCCACAAATCTCACATTGGAAGCTCAGAAATGTACGGACTTAGACCACAGATTGCATCCAAATCTGTGTTCAGTCTACAAGGTGCAAACTGGATAAATCCTGCTAAAAAACAAACTGAAATGAATTTCTCATACATTTCTGTGCTCAAGTGATGTCAGTTGGGCAAAAATAGTTAAAAGAGAGAAGATGAAGGGAAGACTTAAGTGACAGGCACACAAGGGTTCTGTGCCCTTCGCCTGTGCACACCTTTTGCTGTTAAGCAGTTCCTTTTTGCAGGGAAGGGACTCTTCCTCAGTGGTAGGCCACATGCTTTGGATGCAGAAAATCTGAAGGATCAGTCTTTGCCATTGCCAGTTAAATGGCAAATGATGTGAAAAATTCTGAAACCCTGGAGAGCTGCTACCAGTCAGAGCACACAATACTGGGCTAGTTGGATAAATGGACTGTGCTGGTATAAGGCAGCTTCCGCTGTTCCTGTAAAAATCACCACCTCTTTCTACAGGATTTGGGCAATTTCATGCTTAAGCCCATAGAAATGCTGCAGTCGGGTCTTATTTGGCTTTCAGAGACAAATGCTACTGAGAACCTCAGCCATGGTAGCTTTTACATGTGTACTTTTCTAGCACTGCTAAGGGTGCAATCCTATTCAGATAGGCGGCTGCCTCCGAACTTGGAGGCAACTGCCTATCCAATGCAGGGCAGGAGAAGCATGGAGGGGATCATTCCCTCTGCACTTCTCCTACCCTGCATTTTCAGGTGATTGCGGCTGTCTAGATGTGGAGGAGGAGGGTGCTGTACGAAACCTTGGATATGTTATACAGGCATCTCCACCCTCCCTAGTCCAGAATGCCCCCAGACACACCCCTTTTCAGCCACTCTGTGCTCCTCTTCCGAGTGCAGAGGATGGGGCTGTTCCGCACTGCCTCTGAGTCCTGCCCTGGAACAAGCAATCAGCTGGTCAGGTCATAGGACCTTCAGGGTCACCTGATGGGGGTCATGTGACACCTCTACGAATTCGTCATGCCACTGTGGACCAACAAGAAGAGGTTTTAGAGCCATGATATATTCAGGAAGCCTGGATTGGCCCGGCAGGGCCCATGTGGCCCTGTAAGGTCATGCCTCACCCCATTGACCAATAGGGACAGTTTTACCAGTTTTACCAGTTTTACAATAGGGACAGAAAAACAACCTTTCCTACCAACCAATCAAAAGAAGGGGCAGTCAGATTTGACTGCAGCAGCCTTTTTTCTGGTCCAGACATGATTCCTGCATAGAGAACATGGAGACACCAGGCACCCTTGAATATTGAACCCCAGAAAGACTGTAAGCCGATTAATGTCTACATACTTTTAAAAAGAACTAGAAAGGGAGAGCCTGCAATAGCTCCTACGAATGTAAGAAGAAAAGATGCAGCTGTGGCAGAGAACATACCTGCAGACATTTTTACAGAATTCCTGGAAAATTTGAGGAAGCTGTAAGCAGCCTGCTAAAACAATGAAGGCCATCCGCAATAAGCAGTTCAATAAAACTTTAAGGAAGAAAGGAACTTTACGTCTATATAGATGTACTGCCACAAAAGTTATAATTGCAGTTTTCACAGAGCTACTAGGAGCCAAGCCTTATGGAGACAGAAAAAGAGGTTTCCCAGTCAAAAAATATTTTATTCTAAGTTGTCTAGCAGCACCCCACTCTCTTTCTTTCTTTCTTTCTTTCTTTCTTTCTTTCTTTCTTTCTTTCTTTCTGCAGAACAATTATTTTTTATGTTTAAAGCTTACTACGAGCTTACCTGCAATTAGAGATGTTAGAGAATTCCGCCACAGATCCCAGGGGGCTGAATTCCAGTGAATTCAGCCCCCCCGGAATCCGTGGCAGAACTGAGCAACCCACCCCACCACCCCACGAAAGCCCCCCGGAATGAAGCCTACCTGGCGGCGGCTCCAGCTGTGGCAGCAGCTCCGGTGGTGGCTGCAGCGGCGGCGGCTCCAGCTGCTGCTGGGTTGCTGCAGACGCAAATGGCGTCCTGAGTAGGAGATGCCATTTGCATCCCTATGGTAGCCCGTGATAGGCTACGTAAATATTTACGTAGCCTATGACGGCTAAAGAAGGAACGCAAATGGCATAGGGAACGTCCCTATTGCATCCCTGCTGCCCAGCAGCCGGATGTCTGGCTGTGGGCGGAGCTGGCCGGCGGCTCCGTGGGGAGGGACAGAGTGCCTCCCCCCCATTGAAGATTCCAGGGGGAGGGACGGAGCGCCTCCCCCCCCCACGAAGCAGATCCGCAAAACGGTAATTGACTTTCATACATCCCTACACAGAAGCGGGAAATTCTGGTTCCAATTAGAGGCAGGTACTGCGTAGTGTGAAAGAAGGGCAGTGAAACCTCATTGGAAGCGAAAAAAACCCATAAGTGTAGGTCGGCCCAAAGAAAAACAAAGGATTTTTACATAATCTTAGTGGTGTTTAAAAAATGTCTACCTTGAGGGGCTGGTGTAACCCTCCGCAACATTTATTTTCTGATTTGTACAAAATGTGTAATTTTGTCTTTCTTACAGAGTTGTTGTAAAAGGTTCCTTTTGCTTCAGAAATGAAACATTGTAACCTTGATTTTTCTGCTTTTCACAAAATGTTTACTTCTTTTCTCAGTGGGGAAAATAAAAGGCTGCTACACTTTGAATAATATAACATTGGTGATCTGTGGGATTACTTCTAGAGTTAAAAACAGAAGGTGCCCCCATTAAGTACAGATGGAGACTGCAGGCCTGCTTTACAAGGCTGATGTTAACAGCTACAACTAGCTAGGGATATACAAAGGGTACTTACCTTTCCACGGATTATGCTGATGCTGGGGGGGAGGCATTCCATCCCTCCACCCAGAATCTTGGCCGGGCGGGGAGGCGCTCCGTTCCTCCCCCCTGGAATCCTGGCCGGCCGGCTGTGCTCTGCAGGGATTCTGTGGAGCCACCAACCTGCTCTGCCAGCAGCCGGACATCTGGCCGCTGGCTAGCAGGGACGCAGATGGCGGCGGCCATAGCCGCCACCGTTTGCGTCCCTGCAGTCAGCCATGATAGGCTACGTAAATGTTTACATAGCCTATCATGGCTGATTTTTTTAAAAAACCAAAAAAACGTGCGTACACAAATGGCAGCGCCCATGGACGCCGCCATTTGTGTTCCTTATTTTGGCACGTCTTAGTCTACGTAAACATTTACATAGACTAAGATGGCGAAAATAAGGGGAACGCAAATAACCTAGCATCTACGCTATTTGCGTTCCCCTTATTTTCGCCATCCTAGTCTACCTAAATGTTTACATAGACTAAGATGTGCCAAAATAAGGAACGCAAATGGCGGTGCCCATGGGCACCGCCATTTGCATACGCGCGTGTTGTTGTTGTTGTTTTTAAATCAGCCATGACAGGCTACGTAAACATTTACGTAGCCTATCATGGTGTTTTTTTTAAATCTAGCCATGATAGGCTACATAAATCTTTACGTAGCCTATCACATTTTTTTTTTAACCTGGAAATGGTGGCAGCCGGTCAGAAGACCAGCCGCCACCGCTGCCCAACCGCCGCCCAACCACCGCCGGAGCCGCTGCCGGAGCTGCCGCCGGAGCTGCCGCCGGAGCTGCCGCCGCCAGGGAGATCCGCCTAAGGTAAGTCCTTTCCCAGGGGTGCCGTTCCGCCACCGATTTCAGGGGTCCGAATGCGCTGGCATTCGGCCTCCCCGAGATCTGTGGCGGAACTTTCGTACATCCCTACAACTAGCAGTACAATTTCCCCCTACATATAAATAGATGGGATGTAAACACAGTCTAATTTTTTTAATTAAAATTTCACTTGTGTTTCCTATGTACATAACAGCTTAAAAGGCTGCTATTGCAAAACCTTCTGTCTTTCAAGAATTAGGGAACCCCACATTCTCCAAGATTGGATGCTTAGATTAATACATTGTACCAAGCTGCTAACAGCAAATATGAGAATGTATTTCCATTTAGAAGTCTAGACCATCGACCTCTACTCTTTTTTAAAGGGCAGCACGTTTTTTGGCTCCCCATGTAGGATTATTACAAAATCTAAGTGGTGCTTAAAGAATTATTTACTTTTTAAAGACCCTTGAATGTTTTACTTGCAAACCCTATGATTTCTATGTTTAATGATTCTTTCAAAATGATTCTTTAAAGAAAGCTTACTTTTTCCCTTCAGCTGTACCACCCTTTGGGATCTAGTTCCATTTTGGGAATTAGTGATAAAAGCTGAGTCTTTCAAAATGATTCTTAAGGGAAGAAAGAAAAAACAGTTTTACCTCTTCAACTCTAAAAGGTGTCCCCAACCAGTCGTGTCCTACTCTAGGGTGCGGTGCTCATCCCCATTTCTAAGCCGAAGAGCCAGCGCTGTCTGAAGACACTTCCGTGGTCATGTGGCCGGCATGACTGAACACCGAGGTGCACGGAACGCTGTTACCTTTCCTGCTGAGGTGGTACCTATTTATCTACTTGCAATTTCTTGCTTTCAAACTGCTAGGTTGGCAGAAGCTGGGACTGAAGACGGAAGCTCACTCCATCACGCAGCACTTGGGTCTTGAACTGCTGACCTGCTGACCTTCCAGTCTTCAACTCTACCAGCCAGCATATACCCCCACCTTTTGGAACAGACAGGGGGTGATGGTAGGATTACAGCACAGGATGTTTGTAATAGGCTTTACTTGGCAACATTTAATTTTGTCTACCTTACAGAGTTCTTGCAACCCTTGTGATTTTTACAAAAATGCTTACTTTCAACTTTACCACCATATCCACCTCCCAGGCACCCATGAATACAGTTGATAGGCTTAAGGCTTGGCTACTGGAAATAGCTTTGTTTACTGAATGTAGCAGGATATTCTCTATTTTACATATTTATAAAAGCCTGCAAACCCCACCCAACCCTGATTGGCTAATCTGAGTCTCCAAGCACCAGTTGCATTGTTCTACACAGTGCAATTTCCCCCTATATATAAATAGATGGGCTGCAAGCTGTCTATTTTTATTAATTAAAATGTCACTTTTGTTTCCTATGTACATAACAGCTATTGCAAAATCTTCTGTCTCCCGGGAATTAGGGAATTCCAGGATCTCCAGGATCAGAAGCTTCGATTACTAAGTTTACCATACTGCTAACAGTTAGTTTATATATAACCAAAACAGGCAGAGCACATTTAAAATGAGAATTTATTTCCATTTTAGTCTCCCTATCCCAACTCATGCTAAACAGCACCTCTTGATACTGCCCTCCCCCTGATTTTTTTTTTTTTTTTTTTACAAAATCTTAGCTGTTTTTAAAGCATGTCTACCTTGAGGGGCTGTTGTAACCCCTGTGACTTTTATTTTTATGGATTTTACAAAATGCTTAATTTTGTCTTCCTAACAGAGTTGTTGTAAAAGGATCCTTTTGCTTCAGATCTGAAATGTTGCAACCTTTGTTTTTCTGCTTTTTATAAAATGCTTACTTCTTTTCTCACTGGGGAAAATAAAAGGCTGCTACACTTTGAATAATATAACCCTGATGATCTGCAGGTGTGGCTTCTACATCTCAAAATGGGAATTAATGATACAAAGACACTTTGCAGGGGTGAGAATAGTTTTTGGGAAACCCTAGCAACACTTCAAATGTGTCTAGGGTGAAGGACCAGATTGCAGGAAAGCTTATAGTAAATTTTAAATATAAAAATAAGTGCTGTGCAGAAAGAAAGAAAGAAAGAAAGAAAGAAAGAAAGAAAGGAAGGAAGAAAGGTGCCGCTAAGCAAGACTAACACAAAACACTCTAACAAAAGTGTGAGGGGTGGTAGTTGGATCCTGACAGTTCTGTGTAGTCTCTTGCTTGATCTGTGCCTTCTTCATCTCAAAAGTAACTTTATAGGCTGAGCGTAGTTTTGGGGGAAAACCCCAACTGCTTTCTAAATATGATGGGGCAGATAGCAGGTAAGCTTGTAGTAAGTTTTAAACATAAAAAAAACAATTGTTCTGCAGAAAGAAAGAAAGAAAGGAAGGAAGGAAGGAAGGAAGGAAGGAAGGAAGGAAGGGCTGCTGCTAGACAACTTAAAATAAAATGTTTTTTTACTGGGAAACCTCTTTTTCTGTCTCCATAAGGTTTGCCCTCTAGTAGCTCTGTGAAAACTGCAATTATAACTTTTGTGGCAGTACAGCTGTATACTGTAGATATATATAGTATATATATATAGACGTAAAGCTCCTTACTTCCTTAAAGTTTTATTGAACTGCTTATTGTGGATGGCCTTCATTGTTTTAGCAGGCTGCTAACAGCCTCCTCAAATTTTCCAGGAATTCTGTAAAAATGTCTGCAGGTATGTTCTCTGCCACAGCTGCATCTTTTCTTCTTACATTCACAGGAGCTATAGCAAGATTAGGGATGTCAGAGAATTCTGCCACAGATCTTAGTGAGGCTGAATGCCAGTGCATTCGGCCCACCAAACTCTGTGGCAGAATGGCCTGCCCCCCCTGCCCCCCCACAGATCCCCCCAGGACGAGACTTACCTGGGGCGGATCTTCCAGGCGGCGGCGGCTATGGCAGCAGTGGCGGCTTCAGTGGCTGGTCTTCCAACCGGCTGCCACTGCTGCCATTTCCAGAGGGAAAAAAAAGACATGATAGGCTACGTAAATATTTATGTAGCCTATCATGGCTAGCTTTTTAAAAAAAATGATCTGATAGGCTACGTAAATCTTTACTTAGCCTATCATGTCTGACTTAAAAAAAACACACACGCGCATACGCAAATGGCGGCGGCTATGGCCGCCGCCATTTATGTTCCTTATTTTGGGCCATCTTAGTCTACATAAATATTTACGTAGACTAAGACAGCCAAAATAAGGGGAATGCAAATAGCGTCCGCTACGCTATTTGTGTTCCCCTTATTTTCGCCGTCTTAGTCTATGTAAATATTTATGTAGACTAAGACGGCCCAAAATAAGGAACGCAAATGGCGGCGGCTGTAGCTGCCGCCATTTGCGTACACGTGTTGTTGTTGTTTTTTAAAGTCAGACGTGATAGGCTACGTAAAGATTTACGTAGCCTATCACGGCTGACTACAGGGATGCAAACGGCGGCAGCTACGGCCGCCGCCATATGCGTCCCTGCTAGCCAGTGGCCGGATGTCTGGCTGCTGGCGGAGCCGGCCGGTGGCTCTGCGGAATCGCCGCGGAGCGGAGCCAGCTGGCCAGGATTCTGGGGGGAGGGACAGAACGCCTCCCCCCCCCAGTGGAACCCGGCAGAGCCAGGTAAGGGCAATTTTGTCATCCCTAAGCAGGATCTCCCTTTCTAGTTCTTTTTAAAAGAATGTAGACATTACTCGGCTTACAGCCTTTCTGGGGTTCAATATTCAAGGGTGCCTGGCGTCTCCATGTTCTCTATGCAGGAAACATGTCTGGACAAGAAAAAAGGCTGCCACAGTTGAATCTGACTGCCCCTGCTTTTGATTGGTTGGTAGGAAAGGTTGTTTTTCTGGGGGTAAAACTGTTCCTATTGGTCAGTTGGGTGGGGTGTGACCTTACAGGGCCACATGGGCCCTGTCGGGCCAATCCAGGTTTCCTGCACATGTCAGGGCTCTAAAACCTCTTCCTTTTGGTCCATGGTGGCATGATGAGTTCATAGAGGCATCACATGACCCCTCTGGGGCAATCGGGGGAGGGTTTGGAAATGGCCCTTTGGGTCATTTCCGCACCTGTACCTGTCAGGGCTTGAAAACCTCATCTGATTAGTCCACAGTGGCATAAAGAGTTTGTAGAGGTGTCACATGACCCCATCAGGTGACTCTGAAAGTCATATGACCTGACCAGCTGATCACTCCTTCCGGGGCAGGACTTCCAAAGATGGGACTTCTGGCTAGGGCAGGACTTCTGGTCTCCAAAGGGGGCAGGGCACCTGTCACTTTTCAAAAGGGGGCATGGTTTAGAGTTTGATGCGGGTACCCCCCTTTCACTACTCATGACAACCCTGTGAGGTAGGCAAGTATAAGAGTCAGTGACTGGCCCAAAGTCACCCTATGAGAGTCATGGCCAAGTGGGGACTAGAATTTGGATCTCCCCAGTCCCAGTTCAAGACTATAACAACTACACCACACTGGGTCTCTGATGTATTTAAGATTTATATTATTATACTTTCAAATGCCCAATAACAAGAGTGACCTGTGTGTTATCTAACTAAATCAAATTAATAGGAGTTGCTCTCCTGCAAGTATGCAAAACAGGGGAGCTCTGGATATGTGCAGATGCCTTCCTATAGTCAAGAGTGCTTCCAGATGGAGGGCTCATCCATCTTTTCCATCTGTTCTTCCTTAATGGATTTTTTCTGGTAAGAAAAAAGATGGAAGAAATAGTGGGAAAACAAGGGAGGGCTATAACTAGAAGATGACATCATCTGGTCCCATTGAAAATTATGTGAATGAGATAGCATGATTACATAATAAAAACCTCATCAGGAAGCACCAGTCACCACCCTAGTGAGGCAACTCATGAGGTAACTGAACAGTACACTGGCCATTCTAAAGGCCTGGCAGGAAATATCCTTCAGTCTTGAAGGGTTCTCACCTCCAGATAGACTCTTAGGTTAAAGCATTCCGAGGTCATCCCTTGTGGTCCTTTTTCCCCTACAAACTGCCACCTGCATTGTCCCTTGGAAGCATGGTTTTGTAATACTTAATTAGCCAGCCTAAATTCAGTGATGTGGCCAGGAACCCCTGGAAGGCTCTTATTCATTCCCCAAAGCTAAACTATTGAATCTTTTGTTTAACCCCATTGTGATAAGCTATTAAAGATAATGCCTCTCAGAGTTAATTTAGTCTCTTTAGACTCTTTGGGAAAGTTAAATACTGGCCCTGTTCAGACACCACACTAAGCCATGAATCATAGAATCATAGTATAGTAGGGTTGGAAGGGGCCTACAAGACCATCGAGTCCAACCCCCATGATGGTTAGGAGTGTTGAGCTAACCATGTTGGCTTTGCATGATGTCTGAACAGGCGTCTGTCCCAAACATGGTGGTTTATTTACCACAGGCTAACCATGTTCACTAACAACTAGGGATGTACAAAAGGGACTTACCTTGTCCTGCAGCTTGCTTCGCGGTGGGGGGGAGGTGATTTGCTTCTCCCCCTGAAGTTCAGGTGAGGGGGGGGGAGGCGCCCCGCCTCGCCCGGCCGAAATTCAGGCTGAGGAGAAGCGCCCCGTCTCCCCGGCCGCGAAAGAAAAAGTGGGGGAAAAAAAAACTGTGATAGGCTACGTAACGATTAACGTAGCCTATCACGGCTAGATTTCCAAAGTCAGCTGTGATAGGCTACGTTAATCGTCATGTAGCCTATCACAGGTGACTTTGGGGAAAAAAAGTGCGTACGCAAATGGCAGCGGCCCATGGGCGCCGCCATTTGCGTTCCTTATTTTGGCACGTCTAGTCTACGTAAACTTTTACATAGACTACGGCGAAAATAAGGGAACGCTATTTGCGTTGCCCTTATTTTCGCCGTAGTCTACGTAAATCTTTACGTAGACTAGACGTGCCAAAATAAGGAACACAAATGGCGGTGCCCATGGGCCGCCGCCATTTGCGTACGTGCTTTTTTTTTTTTTTTTCCAAAGTCACCCGTGATAGGCTACGTGACGATTTACGTAGCCTATCATGGCTGACTTTGGAAATCTAGCCATGATAGGCTACGTAAATCGTCACGTAGCGTATCACGTGTGTGTGTGTGTGTTTTACTTTTTTATTTTGTAATGGCAGCGGTGGCAGCCGGTCGGGAGACCGGCTGCCACCCCCGCCCCCGACGGAATGCCACCAAACCGCCGCCGGGACGAGAGGGACATTTGGCCACGGTTAGTCCCATCCCGGAGGGGGGACAGCGGAGAATTTCCCCAACACTTTTGGGGGGCCGAATGCCTCGGGGCTCAGCCTCCCGAAGATTCGTGGAGAAATTCTCCGCCATCCCTACTAACAACTTGCGGCAAGATGGTTAGTGGGCTGACCATACCATAGAGCTCTGTGGTAAGAGCAGCCAAAGAAAGAGTAGACACAAGCATCAGAATAGCCAAGAGCACCAAGCACCAAAATGGCCAACAGCACAAAGGCCCCTGGGAGCATGACTACTCATCCAAGGGACTGCAGGTTCCTGCAGGAGGGTGGTTAGAGAATGGTTAGTCTAACCACATTGAGGAACATGGTTACCTGCATGTGTGGCAGTAGCACTTACAGTGGTTAGTAGTAACCACCATGCACCATGGTGGGCCTAACCACCCTTCCCCAATGTGTGTCTGAACAGGGCCAATATATGTTTAAAGCTTGGCCTTTAACAACAGATAGCTGGCTCATCATAGATTTTTCATGATAGGTTTTTCTCCTATATAGTCCCAGGGCCAATTCATCTGTTTCTTAGTTTTATCACCTCCTACAGTCTTTCAGAACAAAACTTGCCTGTCTGTTGTACAGCTTCACACACAAGTTCCTTGCCTTCATTTCTGTCCATCACCACCTTCTACCTTTTTTTGGTCTGTTTATATTAAAGATGTACGAAAATCACTTACCTGTTCTCAGATTATGTTTATGGTGGGGGGGAGGTGTTCCATCCCAGAATCCTGGACGGGGGGGAGGTGCTCCATTTCTCCCCCCCCCCCCGGAATCCTCCTTGGATGGCTGTGCTCTGCGGCGGCTCTGTGGAGCAGCCGGCCAGGCCCAGCCAGGCCAGAGATGTCCACAGCTGGATTTCCAGCCATGGAGGACTCTGGGGGAAAAAAAAAAAAAAGTACACAAATGGCGGAACCTACGGACGCCGCCATTTGCGTTCCTTATTTTTGACATCTTAATCTATGTAAATATTTACGTAGACTAAGACGGCAAAAATAAGGGGAACGCAAATAGCGTAGCGGATGCTATTTGCATTCCCCTTATTTTCGCCATCTTAGTCTGCGTAATTATTTACGTAGACTAAGATGGCCCAAAGGAACGCAAATGGCAGCGGCTGTAGCCGCCGCCATTTGCGTACACCTTTTTTTTTTACCCAGTCGTTTTAGGCTACGTAAGTTTTTACGTAGCCTAAAACATCTGGGTTAAAAAAAAATGGCGTACGCAAATGGCGGTGGCCGTAGCTGCCGCCATTTGCGTACACCTTTTTTTTTTTTTACCCAGACGTTTTAAGCTATGTAAAAACTTACTTAGCCTATCACGTGGGTGTAAAACAAACAAACAAACCTGCAAATGGCAGCGGCAGCAGCTGGTCGGAACACCAGCCGCCAGAGCCGCCGCCACCACCCGGAAGATCTGCCTCAGGTAAGTCTCGTCCCGGGGGGATCCGCAGGGGGGCAGGGGGGGCAAGCCATTACACCACAGATTGGCATTCAGCCTCCCCGAGATCCATGGCGGAATTCTCTGCCATCCCTAGTTTATATTTCTCCCTCTGTAGCTTGGGTTGCACATGAAAGCTGGCTCCCAACTCCCTTGGGAATGCTGCAATTATTTGTAGGTGGAGTTGCAAAGCTAGCCAAATTTCCATCCATGCATGGCGTTTCACTAGGGATGGGGGAGAATTCCACCACGGACCCCAATGATGCCGGATTCCAAGAATCTGGTCCCATTGGGGCTCATGGCGGAATGGAGCACTCACCTCCGCCTCCCCCCCCCAGAATCCGTCTGGGTCAGATCCCTGTGTGCATTGATCCTGCGGAGCCTGCTCCACATCGCTGGTGATACAGCCAGCAGCCATTGCCATGCTGTATCACTGTGCTAAGTGTCTGGACGCAAATGGCACAGTGGGCACCATTTGTGGCCATAAAGCTGTTAGATTAGCCTACGGCTACATTCAGGTTAATCTACCAGCTTTACAGCCGTAAATAGGGATGTACAAATCCCTTACTTGGCTCTGTGCAGAGGCATCTATGGTGGAGGGAGGTGCTCTGCCCCTCCCCCCAGAATCCTGCCTGGTCAGCTCTGCTCCGTGGCCAAGCCGCGGAGCCACCGGCCGACTCCAGCCGCCCGCAGCCAGACATCCGGCCGCCGGGCAGCCCTGCAGGGATGCAAATAGTGGCTCTCATAGCTGACGCCATTTGCGTCACTATATTGAGCCATGATAGGCTACGTAAATATTTACGTAGCCTATCACAGCAGGGGGAAAAAACCAGCGTACGCAAATGGCGGTAACGGCCGCCATTTGAATACGCTGGGGTTCCTCCCCCCCGCCGTGATAGGCTACGTAAATACTTACGTAGCCTATCTTGGCCTCCACAGGGATGCAAATGGCGTCCCTGCATTAGCCATGATAGGCTACATAAGTATTTATGTAGCCTATCATGGCTAGGAAGAGGAGGAAGCGAATGGCGGCCAGGATGGCCGCCATTCGCAAAGCAGCGCGGATGGGAGCAGGTAAGTGCTCCGTTTCATGTGGCTTTTGTGGGTTGCGGGTGGCGGGGACTTCGCCCCATGCACCTTTCGTGGGGTGGGGGGTGGGGGCTTCGTTCCACGACGGATTTCTGGGGGCCAAATGCACTGGCATTTGGCCTCACCTCGATCCGTCGCGGAATTCTCTGACATCCCTAGCTGTAAATGACGTCCACTACGCCATTTGTGTCCCTGTTCTTTCACGTGATAGGCTACAGAAATATGTGAAAAAACAGGGACGTAAATGGTGTAGTCTAAATGCAGCAACCCATTGCTGCACTTAGACATCCATTTAATGAGGCTGCCCAACCACACTGAGAGCTCAGTCACCTGCCTGAGATGCTCAAGGGACCTCCTCAGCACTGTGTGTGTAGCTGCTGTATTGGGATTAAGGGCCTTTGTGTATCACTTGGAGATCCAATGAGGCCCATGCCTCATAATGGGAGTAAAAGTGTAACTGTGAAGGACTGCTGGCTTTAGGCTGAGTGGTTGACCCTTTCTGTGTCCAAGCTAAGAGCCAAAGGCATTTCGCGGAAGTACTGCAGAGTCTCGAGCCAGATGCATCCAGCATTTAGCTAGCTTCCCTCCCTTGCCTCTTCTCCATGTTTCATATTTTCTTCAGGTTGGTCAGGGTCTCAGGAGAGGCACTGCTCCATTTCAAGTTTTATTTTTGCAAGTGCCTTCCATACCATGTGGGGCTCAGGGCAGGGTTTCCCAAGAACCCCTCAGCTTGCCATTGATCCCCCATCATTTGTAGGCTTTGCCTGTCTGGGAAGAAAGAACAGGATGTAATCTTTGAAAAAGGAGTGTTTACCCAATTGTGGATTCATGATCAGAACTTTAGAAACCAGGGAAGCCATTGCTCTTCGGGATTTCTAAATAATGGTGAATAACCAGGAAGGGAATCCCTTGACTTTCCTCTTCCTCTAAAACAGGTAAGGATACATACCCACTCCAACGTTGTGTCTCTCTTCTTCTACATCTGTCGCTCTGAATCTGTTGGCTCTGCCCCTCATGTTGCCAACCACTTGTGCGACTGAAACTTGAGTTTCCCTGTTCAGCTTGGTCCTCCAGCAACCACCTTGCCATTATTCTATTGTCCTCCCCACTCCTTACTGGGCAAACCATAATTCCTCACCTCTGTCTTTTCTTGCTCTATCACTGCTATTAAGAATCATAAGGGAGTCTGCAAGTCCAGTGCTAGGGCTGGTGTATTATCCCATCTTTCTTTTCTGTAAATATTTGTGGTAAAATAAAGACATGTCTGCTATCATATGAATATTTGTGGTAAAATGTATGTTACTATGTTGATGTTCTTGAGCTAATTTCCCCTCTTTGCCTAGGCTTAGTGTGTGGTCCACCATGTGTGTGCCTGCCATGCCTCCTTTTGGTGTGTGCCAAAAATCCTACATGTACAGACATGTGTTTACTTACACATGTGACTGAAGACACACAGTAACACAAGTTACATAAAGAAAGGGAAGTAGGTGCGAAAGGCCTTTTCATCAAATAATAAATAAATGAATCTAATAATCCCATTTCAATATTTTTTTTAAAAAAAAGCTTTCCTGAAAAAAAAGGGGGGGGGGCTAAACAAAAGGACAATGGCAAAGAAACCATCTGGGGTTATTGGATCCACTTTAAGGCACCTCAGGGGAGTATTTAAACATATTCTCTCCCCTATTGTGCCCAGCAAAAGTTGCTTTCAAATGTAATAGGTTCTAATGGCTCCCCCTTTGGCAGCCAGAGAATGTCAGATTAAGCAATTCCTGTTAGGTACTGGTTCTGATTGGATACCTGTTGAGCTAATAGTTCTCAATGGTACCTATTTGATGATTGACAGGCCTGAACACAAAGGGTTCTTCAGTGTGACTGAGATGAGGTTAAGACACATGTAGAGGCACAGAGAGAAGAAATTAGATTCAGGAAGGCTGGGAATACAGTAGGAAACAATTTGATTTGAGAAATCAAACCCTGAACTCTGTATTTTGAACAGTTGCTCCAAATGTAGCTACGTTTCTGACATCTCATTCATCAATTCTTATTTAAGTTATGGAGAGCTGGGTGTATAAGTCATTCAAATATGATCACATGCTGGGACTTTTATTCTATGATTGTCTGCATATTTTGTACTTCCTGGATACTGCATCCTCTCTAACCTTCCCCTTCCCCCATATAGACTAGGCTGGGTCTATTTGGGGAAAGGAGTCCCAGCACACAGAAAAAGGCATCAAGAGAGTAAAACCAGTAGACAACAGGCATTCATTGTGTCAGCATATCTGTATTACAGATGAATCAACAGATGATCCCTGGTTCTGGTTTTGTAAAATGGGCATTTAGAATTTCTGTATCAGGGAATTAAAAGTAAGTTGCAGAGGACCTTAAGGCCCACCTCCCAGTCTGAGGACCACTGCTAGCTTATCTGGACCACTGGTAGCTTATCTGTGATCATCTCTGGTCTGAAGGTGCTGCTAATTAATGCTGGGTCAGCTAATGCAAAGGCAGTGGTCATATCTGATCTTATCTGAGAAGAAAAATTTGACTGGGTCTAGACAGACATGGTTGAACAACAAGGGAGGTGTAAATATCTCCCAGATACATATACCAGGGTAGCAAGTGCAGCATCAGGCACCACTAGAGGAGTTTTAAAGTATTTTGTGCTGGGAGGGGGGGCAACTGTCATTAGGGTTATGCAGTATTATTGCTGTTGTTGTTGTTATTAAAAAGGATGTTAATAATTGGAAGCTTTATTGTATTCTTGTTTATAATGTCTTACTTGTAAGGTACGATGAGATAACTTTTCTTTCAGAAACTGACATAAAAATGAATGAATGATGAATGAATGAATGAATGAATGAATGAATGAAAAAAGGAACAAAATCCCAACCTAAGGTTCACTTGTGTTCATTTTGGAAATTGGCTTTAAACTGTGAGGATAATTTGGCAAAGCTCTGCTCCAGTAGCATATGTCTTGGGACTGCCCAGTTTAGACTTCATGTTCCCTGGTGAGCACAATGCACAGTAGGGATGTACAAAAGTTCTGCCACGGATCTCAGGGAGGCTGAATGCCAGCACATTCGGCCCCCCAAAATCGGTGGTGGAACGGCCTGCCAACCGCCCCCCCGGGACAGGACTTACCTTGGGCGGATCTTCCTGGCGGCGGTGGCGGCTCCGGCGGTGGTGGCAGCGGTTCGGCGGCGGCGGCCGGTCTTCCGACCAGCTGCCACCGCCGCCATTTCCAGTTAAAAAAAAAAATGTGATAGGCTACATAAAGATTTACATAGCCTATCACTGCTAGATTTTTAAACAACACCGTGATAGGCTACGTAAACATTTACGTAGCCTATCACGGCTGACTTAAGGAAAAAAAAACATGCGTGTACGCGAATGGCAGCGGCCATGGCCACCGCCATTTGCGTTCCTTATTTTGGCACGTCTTAGTCTACGTAAACATTTACGTAGACTAAGACGGCAAAAATAAGGGGAACGCAAATAGCGTAGACGCTATTATTATATTCCCTTATTTTCGCCGTCTTAGTCTACGTAAATATTTACGTAGACTAAGACGTGCCAAAATAAAGAACGCAAATGGTGGCGGCCATGGCCACTGCCATTTGCGTACGCGCGTGTTTTTTTTTTAAATCACGGCCACTGCCATTTGCGTCCCTGCTAGCCAGCGGTCAGATGTCAGATGTCCGGCTGCTGGCGGAGCTGGCCGGCGGCTCCGCAGAATCGCTGCGGAGCACAGCCGGCCGGCCAGGATTCCGGGGGGGGGGAGGAACGGAGCGCCTCCCCCCCCGGCCAGGATTCCAGGGGGAGGGATGGAACGCCTCCCCCCCACCATCAGCATAATCCGCAGAAAGGTAAGTCACTTTCGTACATCCCTAATGCACAGTTTCATAGAGCAAAAAGTCAGTTTCTCTAACATTGTAAATGATAGGGCCGTGCACTGCTTTGGTATGAAGCCCAAACCCCGAGTTGAAGCAGACCACTTTGGGACATCTCCAAGGCAAGGCGGAAGGGGCTTGAAGTGGCCCAAAGAGTATCGGGTTGCTCCTAAGCACTTTGGTGTGCTTCAGCATGATCCAGAAGCTGAGCCACCACACCGCCACCACTGCCTCCACCCAGCCCAAGCTCCTAACCTGTGTCCGATGGATGCACACTGGCAGCCATCTTGTTGTTCCGGAGGGGGGAGCCATTTTAAAAATGGCTCCCTCCATCCCCCAGAACAACAAGACAGCTGCTGGCACACATCCAGAGGGCCTAGGAGCTGGCAGCAGCTCCTCCTAGTGCTGGCCTCCCTGGCAGTGGTTTTCCTAGTGGCAGCAGTGGCAGCAGCAACAGTGGTTCCCCCCAGCAGCGGCAGTGGCAGCTCCCTCATGGAAAAAGCCTAAGGGCCCAGGTAAGGAGTTGGGGGCTGCGTGGCGTGTTGGGGGGGAGAAGCGGGATTCAGATGTCTGAATCCCACTTCAGCTTTGAAGGCCGAGATGAGCCCTCCCGAATCAGCCCGAACCAAATTGGACCCACCTCAGAAACCCCGAAGTGGCCTCCAAGTCAGATAGGGGGGTCTATGCAGAGCCTCAGTAGATGATGCTTAATCAAAAGCTAGTGTATTCATATGTATCTCTAAAATGAAAGCTTTTGTAAACCACTGGGGCAAAATTGGCACTGGACTATCTTGGCATCTTTGGGATAGACAAAGCATCAATTTCATTTGTAGCAGAGATAGTTTTGGTCTACTCCACATTGATCGAAGTGAGAGAGAAAAACTGGTTCTATGCCTGAACAAATATCATTGAATTTTTGTGAGACATTTCTCCTGCCTCCTGCTTCCATTACCCAGTTTTCTTTTCTGTCTTACTGTTTCACCCTTGTATACCTGTAAACCTGCTCAGTTGCCATGAGCTTTACAATCAACTAGGGTCTCTTTTCTCATACCCTTGGGTACCATATACTAAATTTCCTTTAGTTGAAATTTGTAGGAAAAGGAAATAATGTGGGGTATTTTTTGTTTCTCCTTCATGGATCACTGCCTTGTTGTGGCGAAGGGGCTTACGTAACTCAGTGAAGCCATAAGCTATGCTGTGCAGGGCCACCCAAGACGGACAGGTCATGGTGGAGAGTTCTGACAAAATGTGGTCCACTGGAGAAGGAAATGGCAACCCACTCCAGTATTCTTGCCAAGAAAACCCCATGGAATGTATCACAAGGTTAAAAGATATGACACTGGAAGATGAGCCCCTCAGGTCGGAAGATGTCCAATATACTACGGGGGAAGAGCAGAGGGAATTTCCAAGTAGCGCCAGAAAGAGTGAAGCGGCTGGGCCAAAGCTGAAAGGACTCTCCGCTGTGGATGTGTCTGGTGGTGAAAAGAAAATCCAATGCTGTAAAGAACAATATTGTTTAGGAACCTGGAATGTCAGATCAATGAATCAAGGTACGCTGCAGGTGGTCAAACATGAGATGGCAAGATTGAACATCGACATCTTGGGAATCAGCGAACTAAAATGGACAAGCATGGGCGAATTTAATTCAGGTGACTATTATATCTACTACTGTGGGCAAGAATCCCTTAGAAGAAATGGAGTAGCACTCATAGTCAACAAAATGGTGGGAAAAGCAGTCCTGGGCTACAATCTCAAAAATGATAGAATGATCTCAGTACGAATCCAAGGCAAACCATTCAACATCACAGTAATTCAAGTCTATGCCCCAACCACTGAGGCCGAAGAAGCTGAGGTTGATCAGTTCTATGAAGACCTACAACACCTTCAAGACCTAACACCAAAAAAAGATGTTTTTTTGGTGTTCAATCATCTATGATGATTCCCCTTCATCATAGGGGATTGGAATGATAAAATAGAAAGTCAAGAAATAACTGGGATAACAGCCAAGCATGGCCTTGGTGTACAAAATGAAGCCAGACAAAGGCTAATAGAGTTTTGCCAAGAGAACACGCTGATCATAGCAAACACTCTTTTCCAACAGCACAAGAGGCGACTCTACACATGGACATCACCAGATGGTCAACACGAAATCAGATTGATTATATACTTTGCAGCCAAAGATGGAGAGGCTCTATACAGTCAGTAAAAACAAGACCTGGAACTGACTGTGGCTCAGATCATGAGCTGCTTCTTGTTGCAAAATTTCAGCTTAAATTGAAGAACGTAGGGAAAACCACTAAACCGTTCAGGTATGACCTCAATCATATCCCTGATGAATATACAGTGGAGGTGAGGAATAGATTTAAGGGATTAGACATGAAAGACACAGTGCCTGAAGAACTATGGACGGAGGTCCATAACATTGTTCAGGAGGCAGCAACTCAATCCATCCAAAAGAAAAAGAAATGCAAGAAAGCAAAGTGGCTGTCTGATGAGGCTTTACAAGTAGCTGAGGAAAGAAGGGAAGCAAAAAGCAAGGGAGAAAGGGGAAGATATATCCAACTGAATGCAGAGTTCCAGAGAATAGCAAGGAGGGACAAGAAGGCCTTCTTAAATGAACAATGCAAAGAAATCGAGGCAAACAATAGAATGGGAAAGACTAGAGATCTTTCCATGAAAATTGGAGATCTCAAGGGAACGTTTTGTGCAAAGACGGGCATGATAAAGGACAAAGAAGGCAGGGACCTAACAGAAGCAGATGAGATTAAGAAGAGGTGGAAAGAATACACAGAAGAACTATACAGCAAAGATCTGAATGTCCCTGATAGTCATGATAGTGGGGTCACTGAACTTGAGCCGGACATCCTAGAGAGTGAAGTCAAGTGGGCCTTAGGAAGTATTACTGTAACAACAAAGCTAGCAGAGATGACAGTATTGCAGCTGAGCTATTTAAAATCCTAAAAGATGATGCTGTTAAAGTGCTGCATTCAATACTCCAACAAATGTGGAACACTCAACAGTGGCCATAAGACTGGAAAAGGTCAGTTTACATTCCAATTCCAAAGAAGGGCAATGCCAAAGAGTGTTCAAACTACCATACAATTGTGCTCATTTCACATGCCAGCAAGGTTATGCTCAAAACCCTACAAGCTAGGCTTCAGCAGTATGTGAACCGAGAAGTACCGGAAGTACAAGCTGGGTTTCGATGAGGCAGAGGAACTAGAGATCAAATTGTCAACATTCACTGGATCATGGAGAAAGCAAGAGAATTCCAGAAAAATGTCTATTTCTGCATCATTGACTATGCTAAAGCCTTTGATTGTGTGGATCATAACAAACTGTAACAAATTCTTAAAGAGATGGGAGTACCAGACCACCTTGCCTGTCTCCTGAGAAACCTGTATGAGGGTCAAGAAGCAACAGTAAGAACCGGCCATGGAACAACCGACTGGTTCAAAATTGGGAAAGGAGTACGACGCCCTGCTTATTTAATTTATATGCAGAATACATCATGAGAAACGCCGGGTTGGATGAATCACAGGTCAGAATTAAGATTGCCGGGAGAATTATCAACAACCTCAGATACGCAGATGATACCACCCTAATGGCAGAAAGTGAAGAGGATCTCAAGAGCCTCTTGTTGAGGGTGAAAGTGGAGAGTGCAAAAGCTGGTTTGAAACTCAACATTAAAAAAATGAAGATCATGGCATCTGTCCCCATCACTTCCTGGCATATAAAAGGGGAAGAAATGGAAGCAGTGACAGATTTTATTTTCTTGGGCTCCAAGATCAGATCACCACAGATGGTGACTGTAGCCATGAAATTAAAGATGCTTGCTCCTTGGGAGGAAAGCTATGGCAAACCTAGACAGCATAGTAAGAAGCAGAGACATCACCTTGCCAACAAAGATTTGTGTAATCAAAGCTATGGTTTTCCCAGTAGCAACGTGTGGCTCTGAGAGCTGGACTATAAGGAAGGCTGAGCGCTGAAGAATTGATGCCTTCAAACTGTGGTGCTGGAGAAGACTCTTACAAGTCCCCTGGACTGCAAGGAGGTCAAATCAGTCAGTCCTAAAGGAAATCAACCCTGACTGCTCATTGGAAGGACAGATACTGAAGCTGAAGCTCAACTATTTTGCGAAGAGAAAACTCCCTGGAAAAGACCCTGATGCCGGGAAAGATTGAAGGCAAAAGGAGAAGGGGATAGCAGAGGATGAGATGGCTAGATAGCATCACTGATGCAATGAATATGAACTTGAGCACGCTCCGGGAGAGAGCGGAGGACAGAAAGGCCTGGTGTGCTATGGTCCATGGGATCACAATGAGTCGGACATGACTTAACGACTGAACAACAACAACAACAATTTTTTGTTTGTTTTTTAAGATTCCCTGTTGTGTTTGTACTTAAATAGACAAACCTAAAGCCTCCAGTTTCTCTGAATATATAGCTTATGCAAGGGAAAAATCCCTGACAGTTCAATGTATTCCATGGTTTCTATGACGTCAAGTGACACCATATTATTTATTTAATTTATACATATTTAGAAAGAAATATATTTACTGTTTATATTGAGAACTAATATATGATTTTGTAGCCTATCTTATCATAAGATTATTCATTCATGTGACAGCCTCTCCTCAAATGCTCTCATATTTTTATCCATTGGACAAACAAGTTTGGCGGTGAGCAAAAGTGTCATCATCTAGAATTACTGTGATGTGGTTGATGAGAAGATGTTTATGTAAAGAGATTGAGGATTTCAGTTTTATAAATGATTTGCATACATCATAATTTCCAGATGATGTACTATCTGCATACTCCGACTTACAGCTGGCATTTCCTATAAGCAGTGAATGGAGTCATGTGTTAAGCTATCCAGCTATAGTTATTCAACAGAAATATTCATTTTAATTATCGTATTAGAATCATAGAATAGTAGGGTTGGAAGGGGCCTATAAGATCATCGAGTCCAACCCCCTGCTCAGTGCAGGAATCCAATTCAAAGCATCCCTGACAGATGGCCATCCAGCCTCGTCTTGAATGCCTCCAGTGTGGGACAGCCCACCACCTCCCTAGGTAATTGGTTCCCTTGCCATATTGCCCTCACTGTCAGGAAGTTTTTCCTGATGTTCAACTGGAATCTGGCTTCCTGTAAGTTGAGCCCATTATTCCATGTCCTGCACTCTGGGATGTAGGGATGGACGAAAGGGACTTACCTTGTCCCGCAGCTTGCTTCGCGGTGGGGGGGAGGCGCTTTGGTTCTCCCCCCTGAAGTTCAGGTGAGGGGGGGAGGCGCCCCGCCTCGCCCAGCTGAAATTCAGGCTGGGGGGGAGGCGCCCCATCCCTCA